>NC_057849.1:280473698-281723698 GCF_015237465.2 Chelonia mydas
TATTCATTGTGTTTGAGCCTCTGTTATGGTGTTTTTAAGTAGTCTCCATGCAGTTTGTAGGCATTTCACTCTTTAGATTATTCATTTTAATTTCTGTTTAACTAGCCTCCTCATTTTTGTGCAATTCCCCTTTTGGAAGTTAAATGCTACTGTGGTGGATTTGTTTGACATTTTCCCCCCATAGGGATATTAAATGTAAATATATTATGGTGGCTATTATCAAAGGTTTTAGTTGTATTCACCTCTTGGACCAGATCCTGTTCTCCACCTACTACTAAATCAAGAATCGTCTCTCCCCTTATGGGCTCCAGAACAAGGTGTTACAAGAAGCAGTTATTTATGGTGTCTAGATATTTTATCTCTACATCCCTTCCTGAGGTGACATATACCCAGTCAATATGAGGAGAGTTGAAATCCCCCATTTCTGAATTTTATGCCTCCTTAGCCTCTCTAATCTCCCTGAGCATTTCACAGTCCCCATCACCATTCTGATCAGGTGGTAGGCAGTAAAATCCTACTGATATACTCTTATTGTTCAAGCATGGAATTTCCATCTATAGAGATTCTATGGTACAGGCTGATTCATTTAAGATTTTTACTTTATTTCACTCCTTTCACACATATAACAGTATATGTAGATATAATATAATAATATTGCCACTCCCCCAGTAACATTATTTACTGTGTCATTGCTATATATTTTATACCCTGGTATTACCATGTCCCATTGATTATTCTCATTCCACCAAGTTTCCACAATGCCTGTTATATCAGTATCCTCATTTAATGCCAGGAACTGCAGCTCACCCATCTCAGTATTTGGATTTCTAGCATTTGTATATAAGTGCTTGCACATTTTGTCAATATTCAGTTTCTTGCCTTCATGTGTGCTTCCATTTGACAGTTTTTCATTAGCTCCTACATATATTTACCAACATCTTTCCTGTCATCTTTACTAGGATTTAGAGTTTCCACATCAATCAATTGATCCCTAAGGGATGTCTCTGCCCAACTTGTTAGCTTTCCCCCAGCCCTTAGTTTTAAAACATCCTCTCCAAGCTTATCAATATTATATGCCAGCAATCTGTTTTGGTTTAGGTGGAGCCCATCCTTCCTGTAGAGGCTCCTCATTCCCAAAAGGTTCACCAGTTCCTAATAAACTTAAACCCTCCCCCTATGACATCATCTCATCCACGCATTGAGACACCACAGTGTCTTTCTGTCTCTGTGCTTGGAGCTGGAAGCATTTCAGAGAATGCTCCCATGGAGGTCCTGGACTTTATTCTCTTATCTTTGGCTGCCAGGAACTCTCTTCTATCTTTCCTTAGGACATTGGTACCTACATGTACCATGACTAGATCCAACTATAAACACACCTAGCACAGTTTCAGGGCAACTGCACCTATATACCCACTCTGTGGGCTCTCAAGGGCATCTATTTAAAGATTTTTGACTCCCTGCCATCATCTGTCTTGGGCAGAAACACACCTTTCACTCTCTCCTGACTCGGGGTTTTAAGGCTGCACAGTTCCCTGATTTGTACAGTGATATCCCCAGCAATCCAGACTGCCCCAAAAGCAGCCCCTTCACTTTACTTTCTTTCTGAGGGCAATGAACAATGTATTGCCCACAATTTCAGAGAGCTCTTTCTAAGCAAGCACATTTAATTTTAAGGTAAAAGCATTACAGAAAAAACATCTTAAAACAATAAAAGAAACCTACATGCAAGCTAAGAAGCTTATAAGAGGTCATCCCCCAACTCCAGCCTGGGGGTCAAGTAGGTTCAGTCCTTCAAAACCCACAACTGGGTTCCCCCATGGCTACAAGTTCATATTCATCTTATATCCAGAACCAGAATCTCCAACCAGGCAGATCAACTGTTCCTTTATAGAGGTTGGGCCTTTGATTTTCGCCTTTTGTAATAGGTAATCAGCAGGCAATGACTCCTCTCCTGCGGGCTTGTCTGCAAAAGGCTGATTTGGGGGTGGGGTGAGGGTGGAAATCACATTATTTTTCCCTACGGGTTCTCCAGGAAATCCACTTCACACTTATTGTCTGCCACTTTTGCAATATAGTTTTTTGAGCTCCCAGGTGTTGTATCTATCACATCTCCCCCTAGAAAGGTTGCATACAATCCAAGCCCACAATAATACATCAACTTAATAAAACAAGGTCTTTCAAGGATATTACAGGAAATTGTCACAACTCCCACTCAGTATGATTCCCTACTTATAATTACATTTTGAGACCTATCATTTAACCAGTTTTTAATCCATTTAAAGTATGCAATGTATCATTCTACTTTTTTAATAAAAATGTTGTGTGGTACTCAGTCAATTGCCTTGCAGAAGCCATACACCAGCTATATTTGATTATCTGTTTGAAAATGTAATTCTAAATATCTTATTGTAACACACTGCAAAAAATGCTTCCTTAGAAGAGAGAGGCTTTTAAAACTGAGTTACATATTAATCCAAAAGGAATGAGTCTCACTTGAAATGAGTGTGACTTCGACAGCTCTGAGTTTCTTCTTTGGAATTCCCTGCTATGTCAGAAACAACAAACCCAGCAGCACTTATTCCCTGCATGTGAAGTCTGTCTAGATTCTGTCATATCTACTCAAACATTTGATTGTTTACATTGTAGCTACTCCCAAAAGTCTGTTTTAGAGGCTTCTGATTACCACTACAAATTTCAAATGTGAATCTTCTTGTCCCCCTTCTCTTTTCCATTTTCTCTTCACCTGCCCTCAATCAAACTTCTTTACTTGTTGCAATAAAATACTTTGTCTTCACAAACATTTTATATTGCTAATTACTTTTACTGCCTATTCCTGTGTCCCATTTTATTCATCCAGCATACTATCCCAGCCCATGGTTGTGTGTTTGCCTTACATAAAAGAGGTATATAACTCAGGTCAGGACCAGACCAAACCAAACTGTCTAATATAAAGAGTGGAAGTATTGCAGTTGCCATCATTGGCAGAAAGAGATCTGAAGGTTGGAAGGTTTTTTGTTTTGTTTTGTTTTTTTTCCACTGTGGTTCAGGAAAGATCCTTTTTCAGGAAGGCAATTAAGTATGAATTCCAAGTGCTTTTCTGAAGTAGGCCCTTGCACCCTCAAATTCCAGAATGAGAAAGAGGGCAATTCCCCAGCTCCTAACAGTTTTTATTGACACCACATCTTCCTGCTCATGAAGAAAGTCATGTGAGCCTATCTAGTGAGGTCCTAGAGGGACAAAGAGAACTTTCATTTCTAATTCACTGAGAACAGCACAGAGATCAAAGGGCCTGCTTCCTTCTGTACAAACCTCTATCTTCACTCTCTTACTCTTCAGATCCTCTACCAGGCAAGTTTGCATGGCTGCTAAATGCATGCCACCCCTACTGTGGTTACCTCTCCAAAAATGGGATTCCCAACATCTCTGTGTGCAAGGTCAGGGCCTTCTGATCCTAACCACTAATGTGGTCTTCCACACACACCAAGCCAAAGCCCTATTTTGATATCACCTGATAATTCTAGATACCCTGTTAGAATCTGTAATTTAATATTTTTGGATTGTAGTTCAGATGAGGTAAATACCAGTACACTTCTACTGAACACAAATCTTTTCACTGGTCTGTTTCATTATAGGTATCTTGTTATTCAGAATGTTTTACATGAATTATAGGTGCTTGGAATTATTAGATTCTTTCATGATGCTGGCCAAACTTTTATTGTTGCAGTAAGGTTGTGTGTGTGTTTGTTAAAACTTGCATTTCCTATGAGCAATGGACAATAAGCAATATAGGCATTTAAGAACTAAGCTTCCCTGACCAACCCAATTGCTTGTGTTGTTGTTGTTGTTGATAAAATTGTAATATTAATGGATGAAAGGCTCCTGCTAGATGCAATAGATTTGAGTTTTAATAAAGTAAATGACACCATCTCACCAAATTGTACTCCCAAAACAAATTCAAATTTGCCTTGGATATGAGCACTGTCACATAGACTAAAAATTGTCTGAAGCATCATAAAAGTCCAATGATAAATGGCAATGTATGGAATTAGAGGGTGGGAGGTCCTATCCTGTTTACATTGGTGATATGCAAGAAGGGGTTAACAGTCTGATAAAGGAGCTCACAGATAGTACTAAAGTGAGAGACATTGCGAACACCTGTGGGGAAGGAAAAATTGTAGAAAGAGACCTAGGGTGAGATTTTCAAAAAAGCCTAAAAGAAAGTTCATGGCACTTCTGCTTTTAAATCACATAGACTCTTTGAAAATCCCACCGTCAGACTGGTTAGCAATGTGTGCCTATAGAAAATTGCATGTTAAAATATCTGGGGGAATATAATCTAAAACACATATATTCTACAGTGAGGGAAACAGTAATGCTGAACGAATCCTAGCAGAATCACTGATTATAAGGCCAAAAGGGACCACTGTCCTCATCTAGTCTGACCTCCTGTATGGCACAGGCTATAGGACTTCCTTAAATTAATTCCTGTATAAACTAGAGCATCTCATTTAGAAAAACATCCAAGATTTCTGGTGATGGAAAATCCAGCACAACACATGGTAAATTGTTCCAGTGGTTAATTACATCAACATCATCATGGCAACTCCCAAAGGAATGTAGCCTCCTTGTAGATCAGGGGTTTTAAACCTTTTTCCTTCTGAGCCCCCCTCAACATGCTATAAAGACTCCATGGCCCAGCTGTGCCACAACAACTGTTTTTCTGTATATAAAAGCCAGGGCTGGCGTTAGGGAGTAGCAAGCAGGGCAATTGCTGGGGGCCTCATGCCACGGGGCTCCTGCAAAACTATATTGCTCAGGCTTTGGCTTCAGCTGTGGTGGGGCTCAGGCTTCGGCTTTCTACCCTGGGCCCCAGCTGGTCTAATGCTGGCCCTCCTTGGCGGCCCCCCCCAGAAACCTGCTCGCACCCCCCAACCGCCTCGGACTTCTGGTTGATAACCACTGTTGTAGATCAAGTGCCACCTGTACTGATTTCAAGCAACATGCAGGATATCAGAATGAACCTTCTACAAGGTTTAATTTTGGTCATTTTCATCTCATCAGCAGAGAAACTCATGGCCATTTCAGCTACAAGGACAACTGACCAGATTATTGCAGGTGTTGGCCTCAGCATGAACACTCTCACTATGTGAACATACTGACCACAAAGGGTTAATGGTTAAATACACTCACTGTTAAAAATGTTTGTCTTATTTCCACTGTGAATTTGATTAGCTTCAACTTCCAGAAGTTGTAGTGGGAAGCAAGTTAAATGTGAATTTACAATGCAATATAGCAACCCAGTATTGCATTGGCTTTTCTTATGTATTGGATGCTGCAGTATCACTGTTGTATTTTGAGGTGGGCCTGACTGAACACGGCCAAACAGCTTCACGAGCTGATGCATTCATTCAAATTCTGAACTGCATTGGATCCAGTCACATTCCCATGAATGTTTGTGCATAATAGGGAGTAACAAAGATACTGACAAATTGGAGCAAATTCTGAGAGAAACAAAAAATGATCAGGGAATTGGAAAGACAGACTACTGTAGAAGGTTTGAAATAGCTGGAGGTGTATGGAAAAGTGACGATTTGGAATGAATGAGGCATGATTAATGTCTACAAATTGAAAGTGTGCAAACACTAAGGAGTAACAGGAATTATTTAGGGTGCAACCAAATGTTATAACTCTGAAAAGTGTGATATAATTAGAAGAGGAAAACTTAAGGGGAATATCATGGAGATTTCCAGCTTGGAAAAGAGACAACTAAAGGGGGATATGACAGAAGTCTATAAAATCATGGCTGGTGTGAAGAAAGTAAAGAAGAAAGTGTTATTTACTCCTTCTCATAACACAAGAACTAGGGGTCACCAAATGAAATTAATAGGCAGCAGGTTTAAAACAACAAAAGGAAGTATTTTTTCACACAATGCACAGTCAGTCTGTGTACATCTTTGTCAGAGGATAGTGTGAAGGCCAAGACAACAGGGTTAAAAAAAGAACTAGATAAGTTCACGGAGGATAGGTCCATCAATGGCTATTAGCCAGGATGGACAGGGATGGTGTCCCTAGCCTCTATTTGCCAGAAGCTGGGAATGAGCGACGGGGGATGGATCACTTGGTGATTACCTGTTCTGTTCATTCCCTCTTGGCATCTGCCATCGGCCACTGTCGGAAGACAGGATACTGGGCTAGACGGACCTTTGGTCTGCCCCAGTATGGCTGCTCTTATGTTCTTATGAGAAATTCTATTAGGCTATGACATAGGCGCCACAAGGAAGTGGGAGAAGCACATCAGACCTGTCCATTGTTCTCTATACTAATTTCCCGTACAACACTGAGTCAAGGGTTGCATTAAGGAGGCTGTGTTGGTGAGTATCTGAGTGTCTGTTGTGGGGACAGTTTGACAGTTTGACCGTGTGCTTGACTGGTTGTTTGAAAAGTGTGAATTGGGAGTGCTTTGTTCCAGGTGAGCTTTGAGTGGGCCTGACTGTTATAAAAAGCCAGTCAGCTGCGAACCAGATGAGCAGCGAACAGCAGAGAGGCTAACAGAGGGAGTTTGCCTGGGATCTGCCTGGGGAGAGCCCACTGAGGCTTACATCTTGCCGGCTTCTCTGAGTAGTTACTACAACTCCTGAGGAAGCTCTTAGAAGGAAGGTAATATGGATGGGGAGTGTTCAGCTGTTGTGACCTGCACTGGATGTGCCATGTTTGTCTTTCTTCCACAGGACAGAAGCGACTTTGTCTGTACAAAGTGCAAGCTGGTCTCCATATTGGAAGAGAAGGTTCAAGGTCTGGGGCAACAGGTACCAACCCTGCGTTGCATAAGAGAAACTGAAGATTTCCTGGACAGACGTCAGGATATGCTTCTACGGATACAACGTTCTGAAGATTCTGAGCAGGCTGCACTGCAGGGACAGGAGGACGGTGAAGAAATTTGGCAGCATGTGACCTCCAGAAGAAGAAAGGGGAGCATCCGTGTACCAGCAACGCAGATACAGGTAAGTAACCGTTTTCATGTTCTCTCCACAGGTACTAATGCGGAGAGTGGACTAGATGATACATCTGAGGGAAGGGAACAGTAGGAGACTCCACCGATTGGAAGGCATGAGATGCACTGTCCTAGGGTTGGGGGTTCCACGACCACCGCTCCCAAGAGAAGGAGGCGGGTGGTGGTGGTCGGGGACTCTCTCCTCAGGGGGAATGAGTCATCTATCTGCCGCCCCGACCGGGAAAACTGAGAAGTCTGCTGCTTGCCAGGAGCTAGAATTCACGATGTGATGGAGAGACTGCCGAGACTCATCAAGCCCTCAAATCGCTACCCCTTCCTGCTTCTCCACATGGGCACCAATGATACTGCCAAGAATGACCCTAAGCGGATCACTGCAGACTACATGGCTCTGGGAAGAAGGATAAAGGAGTTTGAGGTGCAAGTGGTGTTCTTGTCCATCCTCCCCATGGAAGGAAAAGGCCTGGGTAGAGACCATGGAAGTCAGCGAATGGCTACACAGGTGGTGTCGGAGAGAAGGCTTTGGATTCTTTGACCATGGGATGGTGTTCCAAGAAGGAGGACTGCTACGCAGAGACGGCCTCCACCTAACGAAGAGAGGGAAGAGCATCTTCACAAGCAGGCTGGCTAACCTAGTGAGGAGGGCTTTAAACTAGGTTCACCGGGGGGAAGAGACCAAAGCCCTGAGATAAGTGGGGAATCGGGATACTGGGAGGAAGCACGAGCAGGAGAGCACGAGAGGGGAGGGCTCCTGCCTCATACTGAGAAAGAGGGATGATCAGCGAGTTATCTCAAGTGCCTATATACAAATGCAAGAAGCCTGGGAAACAAGCAGGGAGAACTGGGAGTCCTGGCACAGTCAAGGAATTATGATGTGATTGGAATATCAAAGACTTGGTGGGATAACTCACATGACTGGAGTACTGTCATGGATGGATATAAACTGTTCAGGAAGGACAGGCAGGGCAGAAATGGTGGGGGAGTTGCATTGTATGTAAGGGAGCAGTATGACTGCTCAGAGCTCAAGTATGAAACGGTAGAAAAACCTGAGTGTCTCTGGATTAAGTTTAGAAGTGTGAGCAACAAGGGTGATGTCGTGGTGGGAGTCTGCTATAGACCACAGGACCACGGGGATGAGGTGGACGAGGCTTTCTTCCAGCAACTCACGGAAGTTACTAGATCGTAGGCCCTGGTTCTCACTGGAGACTTCAATCACCCTGATATCTGCTGGGAGAACAATACAGCAGTGCACAGACAATCCAGGAAGTTTTTGGGAAGTGTAGGGAACAATTTCCTGGTGCAAGTGCTGGAGGAACCAACTAGGGGCAGAACTCTTCTTGAGCTGCTGCTCACAAACCGGGAAGAATTAGTAGGGGAAGCAAAAGTGAATGGGAACCTGGGAGGCAGTGACCATGAGATGGTCGAGTTCAGGATCCTGACACAGGGAAGAAAGGAGAGCAGCAGAATACGGACCCTGGACTTCAGAAAAGCAGACTTTGACAACCTCAGGGAACTGATGGCAGGATCCCCTGGGAGAATAACATGAGGGGGAAAGCAGTCCAGGAGAGCTGGCTGTATTTTAAAGAATCCTTATTGAGGTTACAGGGACAAACCATCCCTATGAGTAGAAAGGATAGTAAATATGGCAGGTGACCAACTTGGCTGAACAGTGAAATCCTTGCTGATCTTAAACACAAAAAAAGAAGCTTACAAGAAGTGTAAGATTGGACAAATGACCTGGGGAAGAGTATAAAAATATTGCTCGGGCATGCAGGAGTGAAATCAGGAAGGCCAAATCACACTTGGAGTTGCAGCTAGCAAGAGATGTTAAGAGTAACAAAAAGGGTTTCTTCAGGTATGTTGGCAACAAGAAGAAAGTCAAGGAAAGTGTGGGCCCCTTACTGAATGAGGGAGGCAACCTAGTGACAGAGGATGTGAAAAAAGCTAATGTACGCAGTTCTTTTTTTGCCTCTGTCTTCATGAACAAGGTCAGCTCCCAGACTACTGCACTGGGCAGCACAGCATGGGGAGGAGGTGACCTGCCCTCTGTGGAAAAAGAAGTGTTTTGGGACTATTTAAAAAAGGTGGACGAGCACAAGTCCATGGGGCCAGATGCGCTGCATCCAAGAGTGCTAAAGGAGTTGGCGGATGTGATTGCAGATCCATTGGCCATTATCTTTGAAAACTCATGGCAATTGGGGGAAGTCCCGTACGACTGGAAAAAGGCTAATATAGTGCCCATCTTTAAAAAAGGGAAGAAGGAGGATCCTGGAAACTACAGGCCAGTCAGCCTCACCTCAGTCCCTGGAAAAATCATGGAGCAGGTCCTCAAGGAGTCAATTCTGAAGCACGTAGAGGAGAGGAAAGTGATCAGGAACAGTCAGCATGGATTCACCAAGGGCAAGTCATGCCTGACTAATCTAATTGCCTTCTATGATGAGATAACTGGCTCTGTGGATGAGGGGAAAGCAGTGGACGTGTTGTTCCCTGACTTTAGCAAAGCTTTTGACAAGGTCTCCCGCAGTATTCTTGCCAGCAAATTAAAGAAGTATGGGCTGGATAAATGCACTATAAGGTGGACAGAAAGCTGACTAGATTGTCGGGATCAACCGGTAGTGATCATGGCTCCATGTCTAGTTGGCAGCCCGTATCAAGTGGAGTGCCCCAATGGTCGGTCCTCGGGCCGGTTTTGTTCAAAATCTTCATAAATGATCTGAAGGATGGTGTGAATTGCACCCTCAGCAAGTTTGCAGATGACACTAAACTGGGAGGAGAGGTAGATACGCTGGAGGGTAAGGATAGGATACAGAGGGACCTAGACAAATTGGAGGATTGGGCCAAAAGAAATCTGATGAGCTTCAACAAGGACAAGTGCAGAGTCCTGCACTTAGGACGGAAGAATCCCATGCACCGCTACAGACGAGGGACCGAATGGCTAGGCAGCAGTTCTGCAGAAAAGGATCTAGGGGTTACAGTCGACGAGAAGCTGGATATGAGTCAACAGTGTGCCCTTGTTGCCAAGAAGGCCAATGGCATTTTGGGATGTATAAGTAGGGGCATTGCCAGCAGATCGAGGGACGTGATCTTTCCCCTCTATTCGACATTGGTGAGGACTCATCTGGAGTACTGTGTCCAGTTTTGGGCCCCACACTACAAGAAGGATGTGGAAAAATTGGAAAGAGTCCAGCAGAGGGCAACAAAAATGATTAGGGGACTGGAACACATGAGTTATGAGGAGAGGCTGAGGGAACTGGGATTGTTTAGTCTGCGGAAGAGAAGAATGAGGGGGGATTTGATAGCTGCTTTCAACTACCTGAAAGGGGGTTCCAAAGAGGATGGCTCTAGACTGTTCTTAGTGGTAGCAGATGACAGAACAAGGAGTAATGGTCTCAAGTTGCAGTGGGGGAGGTTTTGGTTGAATATTAGGAAAAACTTTTTCACTAGGATGGTTGTGAAACACTGGAATGCGTTATGGTGGAATCTCCTTCCTTAGAAGTTTTTAAGGTCAGGCTTGACAAAGCCCTGGCGGGGATGATTTTGTTGGGGATCGGTCCTGCTTTGAGCAGGGGGTTGGACTAGATGACCTCCTGAGGTCCCTTCCAACCCCGATATTCTATGATTCTATGATTCTATAAGTTCAAGGTCTCAGTCCTTATCCTCAAGGCACTCAATAGCCTGGGCCCAGCATATCTAAAAGATTGTCTAAAGCTTCAAGATGAATGTTGTGATCAACAGGCACAATGAAACTTTCCACCATGAGAGATAAGTTAGTCTGTGCAAGTGTCAGAACTTTATGGGGAGCCCAGTCCAAGACTGAGGAATGATTTCTCACAAGAACTAAGCACCATCACAAATGTTGCCACCTTGCTTCAAGTGCAAGGTGCACTTCTTGCAGCTTGCCTTCTCTAATATAAACACATATACGGATGTACATTTTTTTTAAAAAACCTACCAAAATAAAATATTCCATGGCTCACACAATTCTCCCTTTGGGGAGAGGATGAGAGAGTAAATGAACCTGATGTATTAAATGTTAGTCACATCACTTAATGCACTACTGAAAGGCGTTCAGATACTATGGAGATGAAGGTGATATAAGAACCTATATAGAATAGAAGCAATCTTTGACTGGGACATTATAAAATTAGTCTGGACAAAACACTTGCAAATGTATGATAGACAACAATTTTGTGCGGGTGGAAGGATGGTCTAAATAACCTAATAGGTCATTTCCAGCTCTTTGGTTCTGATTTTGTATTCACAGGTAGCTTCTGAGTAGCTATGAGGTCTGCTTAACATTAATGATTCGTTTTTAGCCTTTCTTAATACCAAATTGCTAACACTCTTCACTTCAGTGAATAATACACTTGACTCAATTTCACTCACTCACTGTGATGTAAGTGCCTGATAAAACATCATCTCCTTCCTTGGTAGTGTTTGACATTTCAGTTTCACTAAGCTCCCCCTACAAGTACAAAGTAATTTAAAGAACAAATTTCTTCCTAAGAAGAGCTCTCTCCTAAAGAGGAAGTCACTTATATGGCAGTGACAAAGCTACCCGTCAACATACCACAGATTCATGAAAGAAAGAATGCACATTTTAAATGTGATAGTATCTACTTCCATTACATAAGTCTTCAAAAGTACACTGCATTTTCACAGTTAACTCCAATTAATACTACAGCAGTTTTGCAAGTAAATCTCCTGTGCACTGATTCAGAAGTTCTGAAACTTCCACCATATACAGAATGTTAGAAAAGTGACTTGCTTGCTAGAGATGAATGAACTAAATCAATTAACTTACTGTGCTAGGTAATAGGTTAGAAGTAAGCTGCTGTTATAGTATGAGTTTTTGATAAACATCCCAGTACTTTATACATACTTGTAAGTATTCAACTATAAAACTTACAGTCATATTACAGATGGCATGTACTGATTATTTATATAAAGCTACCAAAGCAAGGATCAAAACCATCAAAAATATCTTTCTCTCTCAAATGCCAGCATGCTCACTCCATTGTACTATGTAGCTATACTGGGCCAGATTCTCAGGGGTGAAAATTTACTTCATTTATTTGAGGATTCTTGCCCATAAAATCCAGATTTTGACTTCCACTTTTTCAATAGATAGTTTTGCAAAAAGAAATTAATTCTTGCCTGTTTTCTTAGAAATGCCAATTTTTCAAACATCTATATGAAGCATCATGATTTTCTAGATTTCCAGCACAGAGTGCTAGCATATATTAGGTTAGATCTGAGCCAGACAACTAACATATTGCCAAATGTATGGCCTGAATCTGCATTTTATAACTATTTTAGTTTAAAGTTAGTCAGCAGACAAAACAGGGAGTTGCAGTGTTAGTAACACTTTTCAAGCCAAAGAAATAGAAAGAAAAAACGAAAACATATTTTGAATGGAGCTGGGGAAATTTTTTGGGCAAATAGTAAATTCACTGGACCAATTCCTTTTTCTGGGGCACAAAAATTATTTGAGAATTCGGTTCAAATTCAACCAATAGTTTTGAGGTGGTGGAGCGGAGCGGAAAATGCAACAACAACAAACAAAAACCCTGAAGCAAAACTATTTTTGAACTAAACTTTTTTTTTAAGTTTTTCAGCTCAGCCATCAAACTGAAAATCATTAATTCGTTTAACTCTAATTCTGAACCTAATTTGATCCTTATTCGCCAAGATACTGTGGGGAGTAGCTGTAATGGTTATGTAAGGATGTGATCTTCGGAGATTAAAGGTCATCTTCCATTTTGAAAGGTGGAATTCTGGACTGCAGAAGGTAGATCAGACTATGGCTGTTGCTGGGCTCTTGTTTCTGTGTTATGTAATGTTTAAATAAAAAATAATTCAGTTTTTACATACAATCTCCCTGTGCCTTAAGAACACACACACACACATAAGCAAATGTTCAAGTGGTTTGTTGAACTGGGGCCTTAATTAGCAAATATATCGAGAGAACTGGATGGGGGTTCCCATTAGCATAATGGGGCATCTCTCACTTTTTTCTATATTGTTCATTCACTTGCATACCCATTTCATTTTAAAGCTCTTTGAGGCCACAGGTCAAGGGTGCGTGTCTAGTAAATCACTGGAGAAATCTCCAAGAATAGCAAATTATAGGCCAAATTTTCAAAATGTGTGATTTGGATGTATACTAAAGTCCTGATTCAAAGCAAATTGAAATCTTTGGATCCGGCCCTTATACTGTACACAAGGTATGAATCAGAGACTCCCTAAAAGCATCAGAATTTGTGCATCTCTGAAATCTGTCTGTAAATACTTAAGGTGCTAATTCAGATATAGACTTATAAAGTCTTTTTCTCCTTGACTGCTCTCATTCTCAAAAAAAAAAAAAGAAAAAAAATCCAACGGAATCAATAAAAAATATTGGCTGCTTTCAGGATTACTTTTCATGATGAGCATTGAACAGAAACAATGAGTGTGTGAGCATAAATCAGTTTGTTCAAAAGATATTTGAGTCTCTGCCAAACAGTTCTCTACAGCTGTATTGTACATTTGGGATGGGTTGAGCTCAGGCTGTGCGATTCTCTGTGGACAGTCCACAAGTTGGGAAGGGACTTTCAGGGCACAATTTGTTCTGAGCTAATGTTTAACACAGAAAACTGAGCCGAAACATGGCAAGAACAATAGAAAAAGCAAAACATTTTGTTTAAAACTTGGCTTTATTCTTATCTCCCTGCTCTGATCTCTCAAAATAGCAATGATGCTACATTTGCCTGCCATGTTTTGGGGTTTTTTTATCTTCTTTATTGAAGCAGCACACGTTTCTTCACCTTATTTTAAGGACAATCTAATTGCTGCAAGCCTAAGAGTATCAGTGTAGCTTCTTACCAGGAGTTATATTTAAATTCTGTTTGTGAAACCCAAAACTTTTGTGGCTATTTTATCAGCAGACCAACTTATTCACAATAAAAACTGACAAAGGACCATAGAATCATAGAATCATAGAATATCAGGGTTGGAAGGGACCCCAGAAGGTCATCTAGTCCAACCCCCTGCTCGAAGCAGGATCAATTCCCAGTTAAATCATCCCAGCCAGGGCTTTGTCAAGCCTGACCTTAAAAACCTCTAAGGAAGGAGATTCTACCACCTCCCTAGGTAACGCATTCCAGTGTTTCACCACCCTCTTAGTGAAAAAGTTTTTCCTAATATCCAATCTAAACCTCCCCCATTGCAACTTGAGACCATTACTCCTCGTTCTGTCATCTGCTACCATTGAGAACAGTCTAGAGCCATCCTCTTTGGAACCCCCTTTCAGGTAGTTGAAAGCAGCTATCAAATCCCCCCTCATTCTTCTCTTCTGCAGACTAAACAATCCCAGTTCCCTCAGCCTCTCCTCATAAGTCATGTGCTCTAGACCCCTAATCATTTTTGTTGCCCTTCGCTGGACTCTCTCCAATTTATCCACATCCTTCTTGTATTGTGGGGCCCAAAACTGGACACAGTACTCCAGATGAGGCCTCACCAGTGTCGAATAGAGGGGAACAATCACGTCCCTCGATCTGCTCGCTATGCCCCTACTTATACATCCCAAAATGCCATTGGCCTTCTTGGCAACCACAGCACACTGCTGACTCATATCCAGCTTCTCGTCCACTGTCACCCCTAGGTCCTTTTCCGCAGAACTGCTGCCTAGCCATTCGGTCCCTAGTCTGTAGCGGTGCATTGGGTTCTTCCATCCTAAGTGCAGGACCCTGCACTTATCCTTATTGAACCTCATCAGATTTCTTTTGGCCCAATCCTCCAATTTGTCTAGGTCCTTCTGTATCCTATCCCTCCCCTCCAGCGTATCTACCACTCCTCCCAGTTTAGTATCATCCGCAAATTTGCTGAGAGTGCAATCCACACCATCCTCCAGATCATTTATGAAGATATTGAACAAAACCGGCCCCAGGACCGACCCCTGGGGCACTCCACTTGACACCGGCTGCCAACTAGACATGGAGCCATTGATCACTACCCGTTGAGCCCGACAATCTAGCCAGCTTTCTACCCACCTTATAGTGCATTCATCCAGCCCATACTTCCTTAACTTGCTGACAAGAATACTGTGGGAGACCGTGTCAAAAGCTTTGCTAAAGTCAAGAAACAATACATCCACTGCTTTCCCTTCATCCACAGAACCAGTAATCTCATCATAAAAGGCGATTAGATTAGTCAGGCATGACCTTCCCTTGGTGAATCCATGCTGACTGTTCCTAATCACTTTCCTCTCCTCTAAGTGCTTCAGGATTGATTCTTTGAGGACCTGCTCCATGATTTTTCCAGGGACTGAGGTGAGGCTGACTGGCCTGTAGTTCCCAGGATCCTCCTTCTTCCCTTTTTTAAAGATTGGCACTACATTAGCCTTTTTCCAGTCATCCGGGACTTCCCCCATTCGCCACGAGTTTTCAAAGATAATGGCCAAGGGCTCTGCAATCACAGCCGCCAATTCCTTCAGCACTCTCGGATGCAACTCGTCCGGCCCCATGGACTTGTGCACATCCAGCTTTTCTAAATAGTCCCTAACCACCTCTATCTCCACAGAGGGCTGGCCATCTCTTCACCATTTTGTGATGCCCAGCGCAGCAGTCTGGGAGCTGACCTTGTTAGTGAAAACAGAGGCAAAAAAAGCATTGAGTACATTAGCTTTTTCCACATCCTCTGTCACTAGGTTGCCTCCCTCATTCAGTAAGGGGCCCACACTTTCCTTGGCTTTCTTCTTGTTGCCAACATACCTGAAGAAACCCTTCTTGTTACTCTTGACATCTCTTGCTAGCTGCAGCTCCAGGTGCGATTTGGCCCTCCTGATATCTTTCCTACATGCCCGAGCAATATTTTTATACTCTTCCCTGGTCATATGTCCAACCTTCCACTTCTTGTAAGCTTCTTTTTTATGTTTAAGATCCGCTAGGATTTCACCATTAAGCCAAGCTGGTCGCCTGCCATATTTACTATTCTTTCGACTCATCGGGATGGTTTGTCCCTGTAACCTCAACAGGGATTCCTTGAAATACAGCCAGCTCTCCTGGACTCCCTTCCCCTTCATGTTAGTCCCCCAGGGGATCCTGGCCATCTGTTCCCTGAGGGAGTCGAAGTCTGCTTTCCTGAAGTCCAGGGTCCGTATCCTGCTGTTTACCTTTCTTCCCTGCGTCAGGATCCTGAACTCAACCAACTCATGGTCACTGCCTCCCAGATTCCCATCCACTTTTGCTTCCCCCACTAATTCTTCCCGGTTTGTGAGCAGCAGGTCAAGAAAAGCGCCCCCCCTAGTTGGCTCCCCTAGCACTTGCGCCAGGAAATTGTCCCCTACGCTTTCCAAAAACTTCCTGGATTGTCTATGCACCGCTGTATTGCTCTCCCAGCAGATATCAGGAAAATTAAAGTCACCCATGAGAATCAGGGCATGCGATCTAGTAGCTTCCGTGAGTTGCCGGAAGAAAGCCTCATCCACCTCATCCCCCTGGTCCGGTGGTCTATAGCAGACTCCCACCACTACATCACTCTTGTTGCACACACTTCTAAACTTAATCCAGAGACACTCAGGTTTTTCCACAGTTTCGTACCGGAGCTCTGAGCAGTCATACTGCTCCCTTACATACAGTGCTACTCCCCCACCTTTTCTGCCCTGCCTGTCCTTCCTGAACAGTTTATAACCATCCATGACTGTACTCCAGTCATGTGAGTTATCCCACCAAGTCTCTGTTATTCCGATCATGTCATAGTTCCTTGACATCACCAGGACCTCCAGTTCTCCCTGCTTGTTTCCAAGGCTTTGTGCATTTGTATATAAGCACTTGAGATAACCTGTTGATCGCCCCTCATTCCTAGTATGAGGCAGGAGCCCTCCCCTCACAGACATTCCTGCCTGTGCTTCCTCCCGGTATCCCGCTTTCCCACTTACCTCAGGGCTTTGGTCTCCTTCCTCTGGTGAACCTAGTTTAAAGCCCTCCTCATTAGGTTAGCCAGCCTGCTGGCAAAGATGCTCTTCCCTCTCTTCGTAAGATGGAGCCCATCTCTGCCCAGCACTCCTCCTTCATGGAACACCATCCCATGGTCAAAGAATCCAAAGCCTTCTCTCCGACACCACCTGCGTAGCCATTCGTTGACTTCCACGATTCGACGGTCCCTACCCAGGCCTTTTCCTTCCACGGGGAGGATGGACGAGAACACCACTTGCGCCTCCAACTCCTTTATCCTTCTTCCCAGAGCCACGTAGTCCGCAGTGATCCGCTCAAGGTCATTCTTGGCAGTATCATTGGTGCCCACGTGGAGAAGCAGGAAGGGGTAGCGATCCGAGGGCTTGATGAGTCTTGGCAGTCTCTCCGTCACATCGCGAATCTTAGCCCCCGGCAAGCAGCAGACTTCTCGGTTTTCCCGGTCAGGGCGGCAGATAGATGACTCAGTCCCCCGGAGGAGAGAGTCCCCGACCACCACCACCCGCCTTCTCCTCTTGGGAGTGGTGGTCGTGGAACCCCCAACCTCAGGACATCGCATCTCATGCCTTCCAACCAGCGGAGTCTCCTTCTGCTTTCTCCCCCCAGACATATCATCTGGTCCACTCTCCGCAATGGTACCTGTGGAGAGAACATGAAAGCGGTTAGTTACCTGTGTCTGTGTTACTGGAACCCGGACATTCCGCTTACCTCTTCTGGAGGTCACATGTTGCCAAGCTTCTTCACTGGCCTCTTGGCTCCGCTGTGCAACCTGCTCTATATCTTTAGAGCTTTGTGCCCCTAGAAGCCTATCCTGAGTTTTGTCCAGAAAATCCTCAGTTTCTCGTATACAACGCAGGGTCGTTATCTGTTGCTCCAGACCTTCAATCTTCTCTTCCAATATGGAGACCAGCTTGCACTTTGTACAGACAAAGTCGCTTCTGTCCTGTGGAAGAAAGACAAACATGGCACATCCAGTGCAGGTCACAACAGCTGAACACTCCCCATCCATATTACCTTCCTTCTAAGAGCTTCCTCAGAGACGTTTGCAAGATGTAAGCCTCACTGGGCTCACTCCAGGCGAACTCCCAGGCAAACTCCTGCTGTGAGCTGCTCTGCTGTCCCCGCTGCTCAGCTGGTTCGCTGCCGCTCAGCTGGTTCGCGAGGCTCTGGCTATTTTTAAACAGCCAGGCTTCCCTGACGCAAACACACAGACACCCTAATGCCCGCCCCCTGCAGGCTAGCAGCCAATCAGACACTCACTCAGGCTCTCTCACTGCCCTCCCAGCAAACACACGCTCGGATACTTCCTCAGCAAGCAAACACACACACACACACACACTCGGATACTTACCAGTCCCAGATTCTCTGCTCTGTTGAGTGTAAATATGACATAGCAAACAAGTGCCAGGGAATTGGTTATGATGTCTCTTTGGCTCCCTGCCTGATACTTGACCTCAGCACAAGCTAGAGCAGTCTTGGGTCTGCTTTAACTTGCTCCAGCTAGCAACAATCTCAACCATCCTCCTGTGTAACCCATCCTTGCCACTCCTCCTGCCCATCATGATACCATCCACATGCCCCTTCTCATATCCAGCATGCACTTTTTTGTCCAGGGTTGTGAGGAGGGTGGTATAGAAATCAGTTATGCTGGCTCTGCACTCACTGGGCCAGTCTCTTCTCAATTTGTACAACCTGAATAGTGTAAGGGAGCACAATAAGGAAGAAAATCTGGCCCAAAGATATTGGATACCTGTACTACATAGATCTTACTAGGGGGAAGTTTCTTTAATTTGTTTATTTAATTGAAAACTGATGAGATCGGAGTGGGAAAATTACTGGCCACAGTTTAAAGAAACAGAAAGGGAGCTCCAAATATGGGAGCATTTCTGTGTTTCCTGTAACTCACCAGCGCTGTAAGGTGATGTAAGTTACGCCAGTTAAGTTACATAACTTAAGTCAATATAACTTACATCGACTTAAAGCAGTGTCTACACCACGATATGGCGATGGGAGATGCTCTCCTATCAACATAGCTTCCTCCTATTATTGAGGTGGTTTAATTAAGTCGATGGGAGAGCACTTTCCCATTGACTTATCTTGTCTTCACAAGAGCTGCATCAGTCACGCTGATTTAGTGTGTAGTGTAGACAAGGCCCTAGTACTATTTATCATAATCTTCATGCCTCTGCTTCAAATGGGGCAAAGAGAAAAGGATTCTGTGTAAACCGATTGAACCTGTGGTCCCAGATAGAGCTATGTGAACTTGGCCAAATATCTCTAGTAAGCCAAGCTAGTTTAAAAGATGAGGGTTTGCCAGTATCTAAATGATCTTTTCTTAAACACTCATTTAACAAAGTCTAGTGCTAATATGTCAGTGATAATAGCCGCTTTTCACTTCCATCACCTCAGTTCTCCCAGTCCATGGTGATAACATGCCCATTAATAACGTTATTATTACTTGTTTATTTGTAATAAGTTCATTGTGGAAAGGAAATCTCACACAAACTGTGATTGAAATAGATGACAGTTAACATAAAATACATTAAAAATACTATAAGAAAGCTGAACAATTAATCAGCGTAACACGTGCATGCACCAATGCATTGCTTCCAGCAATACAACAGCTGTTCTTTTATGCATTTTTAACATCTTCCAGTAATTCTTCTTTCATGATTAATTACAGCACAGTTGGGCTTCCTGGGTAACATTTTCCATTAATGCAACTACCCAGAATTAAACAAGGTCATCAAAATACATCATAATCAAGCAACCTATGAGTCCCCATGAATAGCTGGGTCGTAGTGCATTCGAGTGATTAGGGTGCTGAAGGGGGACTTAGGAGATGTTGGTTCTAGTCCTAGCCCTAACACTAGTCTGCTGGAGGACCCAGGGCAAGTCACTTCACCCATCTGTAAAATGGGGATAATAATGCTTGCTTTCTTTGTAGAGTGTTTTGAGATCTACAGATGAAAAGGCAAGTATTATTGTTACTACCGATACTGGAAGGTAAATTCTGAACTCGTGGACACCTTCACTCAAGCCTGTTGGGTCTCCATTCCTATTATTGAGGAGGCAATGTAAGCTCAGCAACCTGCTATCCTGCTTCACTCCCAGATCATCAGGGGATTCCCTGGCAGTCCCTTTTCCATCTCCTTTATGGTGTTTTTGGAAGCTACCGAATAGGTGCTTCTCAGGGTAGCCTGGGGGTATGCAGAGGTATTCCAAGGGGTACATCAACTCATTTAGATATTTGCCTAGTTTTACAACAGGCTACATAAAAAGCACTAGCAAAGTCAGTACAAACTAAAATTTCATACACACAATGATCTGTTTGTACTGATCTATATCCTGGTCAAGCAACACACCTAGGTAAATGCTTAACTTTGAGCATGTGAATGCTCCCATTGACTTTACTGGGATTACTCACATGCTTAAAGTTAAGCACTTGCTTCTTAAGTGTTTTGCTGTATCAGGGCCTTGGTTATGTTTTAATTGTTGTAATAAACCTACATAAGCAGTTTCAAATTATGATGAAGTATTAATTAGTTATACTGTCATGTGACTGATGATACCAAACATATGTACACATTTTTAAAGACATGGCTGGGTATCAGAAAATGTTTATATTAAAGGATTCACTTAACTGAAGCAATTAATGGATAACATTTATGTAGTTATTTAACAGCTTTAAAATTGCAGATGGCATCTTTCAGATGCTACATAGTCCAATTATTTAGCATAAACTACAGCAAATAATATGTGAAAAATAATTTAAATATGATACAATATGTTTAATGTGTACATAATTTGTACAATATCCTGTGGCATATAACTATTTCAGCATTTTTCCATGAGATATCAATCTGTTGATGGCATATGACAAAGTGGCAGATTAGTATGTCTTTATATATTTAAAATAAGTTTACACATATTTGCATGCCCTTTTTTCCACAGCAACAGTTGGGCTTATTTCCATGTTAATTTGACTCATTATATGCATATGATGAATTATTAATGAATGTTGTATTTCAGGTATTAAACAGTTGTTTAGACTTCTATAATATATAATATAATAAATTGAGTGCTAAACACTCAGCAAGAGAGAGAAGGAATTATCTCACCCATTAGGAAGATGAAGTTAGGCAGTGGAATGTTAAAATACATACAGCACTGGTCTAAATCTGCTCCTGTTGAAGTCAGTTGTAAAACTCCCTTAGACTCCTATAGTAGCAGAGTTAGATAATCATAGACTCATACAAGGGTAGGACTGGAAGGGACCTCAATAGGTCATTTAGTCCAGTCTCTTGCACTCAAGGAAGGACTAAGTATTATCTAGACCATTCCTGACACGTATTTGTGTAAACTGTTCTTAAAAATCTCCAAAGGTAGAGATTCCACAATATCCCCTGCTGCAATGTAAGGCCATTGCTTCTTGCCCTATCCTCAGAAGTTAATGAGAATAATTTTTCAACCCCGCTCTTTGTAACAATCTTTTATGTACTTGAAAATTATCATGTCCCATCTTAGTCTTCTCTTCTCCAGACTAAACAAACCCAGTTTTTTCAATCTTTCCTCATCGGTCATGTTTTCTAGACCTTTAATCATTGTTGTTCCTCTCCTCCAGACTTTCTCCAATTTGTTCACATCTTTCCTGAAATGTGGAGCCCAGAATTGGACACAATACTCCAGCTGAGGTCTTACAAAGTGCAGAGTAGAGCGGAAGAATTACTTCTTGTGTCTTGCTTACAACAGTCCTGCTGATATATCCCCAAAGTATGATAATTTTTTTTGAAACAGTGTTTCACTGTTGACTCATATTTAGCTGGTGATCCACTATAATCCCCAGATCCCTTTCTCCAATACCCCTTCCTAGGCAGTCATTTCCCATTTTGTATGTGTGCAATTGATTGTTCCTTCCTAAGTGGAGTACTTTGCATTTGTCCTTATTGAATTTCATCCTACTTACTTTGGACCATTTCTCCAGTTTGTCCAGATCATTTTGAATTTTAATCCTATCATCCAAAGCACTTGCAACCTCCTTCTCCCAGCTTAGTATCATCCACAAACTTTATAAATGTACTCTCTACCCCATTATCTAAATCATTGATGAAAATTTTGAAGAGAACTAGACCTAGGACTGATCCCTTCAGGGCCCCATTTAATGTGCCCTTCCAGCTTCACTGTGAACCACTGATAACTACTTTCTGGGAATGATTTTCCAACCCGTTATGCAGCCACCTAACTGTAGTTCCATCTAGATTGTATTTCCCTAGTTTGTTTATGAGAAGGTCATGTGAGACAGTGTCAGAAGCCTTACTAAAGTGAAGATATACTACATATACCACTTCCCCCCATCCACAAGGTTTGTTACCCTGTCAACCCTATTAGATCAGTTTGACGTGATTTGTTCTTGACAAATCCATGTTAATTGTTACTTATCACTTTATTGTCTTCCAGGTGTTTGCAAATTAATTGCTTGATTATTTGATCCATTATCTTTTTTGAGAGCTGAAGTTAAGCTGACTGGTCTATAATTTCCCAGTTTGCCCTTATTCCCCTTTCTATAGATTGGCACTACATTTGCCCTCTTCCAGTCCTCTGGGATCTCTCTCATCTTCCATGAGTTTTTTTTTAAGATAATCACTAATGGGTCTCATATCTCCTCAGTCAGCTCTTTGAGTATTTTAGGATGTATTTCATCAGGTGCTGCTGACTTTAAGATATCTAACTGTTCTAAGCAGTTTTTAACTTGATCTTTCCCTATTTTAGCCTCAGATTCTGCTTCATTTTCATTGGCATTCATTATGTTAGATGTCCAATCTCTACACCTTTTTGGTGAAAACTGAAACAAAAATGGCATTTAGCACTTCTGCCATTTCATCATTTTCTGTTATTGTTTCCCCTCCCCACATTTAGTAGTGTGCCTACCCTGTCCTTGGTCTTCCTCTTGCTTTGAATGTATTTGTAGAATGGTTTCTTGTTACCCACTATGTCTCTAGCTAGTTTAATCTCATTCTGTGCCTTGGCCTTTCTAATTATGTCCCTACATATGTGGGGGGGGGGTTATATTCATCTTTCATAATTTGACCTAATGCCCACTTTTGTAGGATTCTTTTTTTTTTTTTTAGTTTCAGATCATTGAAAGTCTCCTGGTAAAGGCAGGGTGGTCTCTTACCATATTTTCTATCTTTCCTGTGCAGTGGGATAGTTTATCTTATGCCCTTTGGAAACCTACCAACTCTCTCAAGCTCTTTTTCCCCTTAGGACTTGCTTCCCATGGGATCTTAACTACCAGCTCCCTGAGTTTGCAAAAGTCTAATGCTGGGTGCGTTAGAAAATCCCGCCGAGACTTAAACACCTGCAGCTGGCCCAGGTCAGGTGACTCGGGCTTCGTTTACAGGGCTTTTTAATTGTGATGTACACGTTCTGGCTTGGGATGGAGCCCGGGCTCTGGGACCTTTCTCCCTAATGGGGTCTTAGAACTCGGGTTCCAGCCCTAGCCCAAATGTCTATACCACAATTAAACAGTCCTGCATCCCAAGCCCTGCGAGCCCAAGTCAACTGACACAGGCCAGCTGCAGGTGTTTAATTGCATTATAGACATACACTAACTGATTGCCCCAATGTTACACAAGAGATCTCTGCCAGAGCAGGGAATTGAAGGTAGGTTGCCCTAACCACAGGGCCATCCTTTTTCTCTTATTTTGTATGCAAAAGCCACATTTCGGTGGTTTGAGCATTGGCCTGCTAAACCCAGGGTTGTGAGTTCAATCCTTGAGGGGGCCATTTAGGGATCTGGGGCAAAAATTGGGGATTTGTCCTGCTTTGAGTAGGGGGTTGAACTAGGTGACACCCTGAGATCCCTTTCAACCCTGATCTTCTGTGATTTCAGCACACAAATCACAATCAAAGCAGGTAATTACACTTCTACATCTCTGTTTGCACACACAAATGGAGGATTTGCACATGCAGACTTTGTGGGCATTGTAAGATACCTGAATTTGAAAATAAGCTATTTAAATAATATAAAATGAACTAGTCAATTAGTTATTTCAAAAGACAATATGAAATAGCATATTATTTTCATTATTTCTTTATGTTCAAATAAGGACAATAGATCGTCATATCATGGACCATTTGGAGCTTATTCATTGCATATAACTGGTTCACTTGATTTATAGTAACCTATGTTGCTCAATATACACTGTGCATGCACTGTGGGACTGGAAGTTATGCATGCTGTGAACATTTTTGTGGCTCGTGTTGATGCCATTTTTCTGACTATTCAGTACAACAGATCAGATAATGAAAAAAACCTGATACACAAATGTATTTGCTACTAAAAGGGCTGAAAGTTAAAGGGTGCTTTGTTTCTGTTTGAAGAGTAATTTTTAACAAATATTTAACAAATATTTTAACAAATATTTAAGGCCCAGATTCTCAATGGAAGACAGATCCTTAAACAACTTTGAGGATCTGGGCCTTAGATAACCACATTTTAGCACAAATGGTTAGCTGTTGGAACCTTTGTATCAAAAGTACTATATACACTATTAATTATTTGCTATTTATCATTTACTAGTCTCGTATTTAAAAAAATATCAGTCAGCCAATATCAGTGCCATCACAGAAGTAATACATGCATGTGCGCACGTGCATATGCATACTTTCCTTTAGTAACTGTTTGCAATGTTTTTAAGGTTACTTATTATACCATTTATAAGTTGTGGAAAGTCTCCTTCACTGCAAGTGATAGAGGTCAATTATTTGGGTAGCTGAGGGACCAGAGTTCTAATCCCCACTCTGTTCATATGTATGATTCTCTGGTAACTTATTGTAATGAGGGATACATTGCAGAAGAGCTCTGGCTTGAAATACCTTGATCCAAAATGTTGACCATTGTCATTGAGTCCCTCTGAAGGGGGAAGAAGGCTCCAGCACAGCTCATTCTCAGTCTTGTAAGGTGTTGAACATTCTGGCCCTGATCCAGAAAAATTAACTTTAAATATATGACTAGTCCCATTGACATCAATATAAATACGTTTACAGGATTTGTTGAAGAGGAATGGACTTGAGCACATGCTTAAAGCTAAACACGTGCTTAAATGATTTGCTTGTTGGTGCTTAAGTGCTTTGATGTACTGGGTCCCAAATGCTTGACACCTTAGAGAAAAAAGCATTAGCACCACAGGCCTGGGAGAAGACAGTCCAGTTAGTGATACCTGTTCTGCTCCTTCTACAGCATATATGCACCACACTTGCCTTCTGCAGGTATTGTTGCAAACAGAAATTTGTTCCTACAGCTCTTTCTAGGAAGCAAATGAAAAAAGGTCCAAATACCACCAAAGTGAATCTGTGATTTTTATAGTTGAATAGATGTTTGTGAATATTCTTTTTCCGTATTCACCCAGCTTTGCTACTAGCCCTTCTACTGCTACAGCATAAATAGGACAAGCACCATACTGTGCATAGGGATTAAGGATGCACAGAAGCTGCATTTAGCTCCAATGAAAGAAGTTTATTTCATCATGGTGATTCTCATTTATGGGCTACACATTGAAAATGAACAGAGAATCCTATAATCAGAGGTCCAGATTAAATTGTTCATCATGGAACAAATATATCGGTTAGAAAATCACAAATCAGTATTTGTTTTGGTATATTTGAAAACATTAAAAACATCAAACTGATGGCTGTTTGTGTATTTCTTAAGCCTGTTGAAGGCATCCAAGCAGAATTCCATGAAATTGCATTTTCTCCATAATGAAATTCAGAGCTCTTTCAGATCTGATGTAAACAATATCAAAAGTAAAGAACCTAATTAATTTATTACTGACATTAGCTCACTCAGTCTTGAGAGGTATGCTTGTTCTAGAGAGGGACAAGTGATGAGAAAGCCTTGGAGGCACAAACCGGGTATTGTCTAGGTGACATGTAAAATACGGTGTTGTTCTCACTGCACCTGAATGCTTGCCAATTGATACGCAACTTTGTTTAGTTGCCAGTCAGGCAACTAAATAAGCTCTCACTTATTGCATATATAAAGAGACTGCAAAGGAGCTTTCTGAGGTTTTGTGCAAGGATAGTGCCAAAACCAACTATGCCTTAGCAAGATGTGCTACTCATCACTGGTGTTAACAATAGACACTGTTGTGTTTTGAATATATAATTTCCCATTTGCAATGGCAAAAGAGTATTGTTTTGTGTTTAAAGCACTGGACTGGGACTCAGAATAGCTGAGTTCAAGTTCTGGTTCTGCCATACATGTCTGCTGTGACCTTAGGTAAGTCACTTAATCTCTTTGTGCATCACTTCCCAGTCTTCTGCTTGTATCCCTTTCTCCCACCCGTTCAAGGTCTTGTGTATTTAAAATAAAAGCTTTTCAGGAAAGGGACTGGCTTTCACTTTGTTTGTACAGTGCCTAGCACAACGAGGGCTCAAGCTCAACTGGGGGCTTTAGGCATGCTACCATCATGCAGCAATTTTAGAAAAACAAAATTAACTCGCTCCTTTCTCTGCAAGTACACACAAAAGCCATATTCAAAGTTCATCCTTGCTCAGCCAGAGAGGACTGTGTGAAATTCAGGTTTATTTCATGGAATTTAGCATTAATATTTTTTTCTCATTTTGTATCATTTTGTACTGCTCA
This sequence comes from Chelonia mydas, assembly GCF_015237465.2. Taxonomy (NCBI): domain Eukaryota; kingdom Metazoa; phylum Chordata; order Testudines; family Cheloniidae; genus Chelonia; species Chelonia mydas. The sequence continues at coordinate 280,500,307 of NC_057849.1, forward strand.
GTTCTCTGTAAATTACACTTTAAGAGACTGATGCAGCATTCTGGGATAGCCATGGATTCCCTATACCAGTTGTGTAGCATAAAGTGGTCACCAAGAGCTTAAGATCAGGATCTGGATACCTGCATTTTTATGGGCGGTATAAAATTTGGATTATTCTAAACTATTCATTCCTTATTTTTAAGTGTTGGTTTTGGAGATGATATGCTAGGTAAATGCATGTCTGTCACTTAGCAATGTCAACTGTTCTTTTAAATAAAGTCTTTTTGTTTCTGGAATGTATTTAAATTTCAGTGTAACTCAAACACTTTTGTTTAAAGATGCATATAGTTTTTAAAGTAATCTAAAATAGAAAAATATTTAAATAAAGACTTAGGTTATAAAATGACATTTACAACTCAGGTACGCAATACCTTAAAATACATCATTTTAAGATGGACTGAACCAGTTAAGAAAAGTTAGGGTATCTTGATCTTGACATTTTGATTCTTCAGCATATTCTCCTTCTACTGCTTTCTCAATGTTGTAATTTCTGTAAGTACCATGTGGCTGCCAGGAGCTAATTCAGAGGTGAGATCACCATGCAAATTGGCTGAGGGTGTAATATCAGATCTGTAAGTGCCATGTTTTATATAGCTGTAAAAACAGATTCTTTTTTGTACTTGGAATAATTGTGTTTAAAGCAGAGATGGGCCTAGACTATGAAGTCCACAGCTGAACTTCCCCAAAGCTCTGGAGGGTTGGATTTCAGAGGGTTAAGTTCAACTCCATTTCTAGTTTAAATAGAAGAAGCTAGCTGGCAACAGACGCCTATCCATCTCTAATGTAAGTAAAAAAAGCTTCTTAATTTTTTTAAAGGAACCGTACTTATATTTGGCTATCAGATAGGTTTACAAATCACACCTATCTGTAAAGAGGTGGCCTAGTCTGCAAAGTCTATAATCTGCACTGAACACACCCTTTCCGGGGAGATTTTCTTTGGGGAGATTTTCTTTGGGGAGATTTTCAGATACACAAAATGACAGCTGGTTGTTAACTAGTGAAAGTCAATGGGAATTAGGTGCCTCACTGCCATATTGCCTTTTAAATTCTCTCTCTCTTTCTTGTTGAATGTACAATATCAAAACATTAAGGTGGGCAGATCTCTGCTGTTGTAAACTGTCATAAATACACAGAGGGCTATCACAGTTTACATCAGCTGAGGATCTGCCCCATGACTAATGACAATGATTCAAACTAGATATGACTGCGTCAGGCCCCACTGCATGGGCAGCTTGACTGAGTGGTCAGAGCCCAGAGTCAGAGTTTTGGTCAGCATTTATGCAAAGGGTCACAGCCAAAGCCGAAAGCCACATGTTAAACTGGGGTTGGAGCCAGAAGTCATGCCATGAGTCGACCCACAGTCAGTATCTAGAGTTAGGGCAAGAAAGCAGGAACAGGTTGTAGTAAAAGGAACAAGAATCAAGGACCCAGGAGAAGAAACAGGAACTTACTCTCAGGAGTCGAGTCACCAGCATGCCTAACAACTAACTGCTCAGTCAAGGGGTGTGTCAGGAACAGGAACAGTCTGCTGCTAATCAGATGATCCTTCTGAGGCAACATGTGCATCCTCTGCTTGCAGGGTATGAGCTGTTTCCTTATCTACCCTTGTCATAAATATAAAGGGAAGGCTAACCACCTTTAAATCCCTCCTGGCCAGAGGAAAAAACCCTTTCACCTGTAAAGGGTTAAGAAGCTAAAGGTAACCTCGCTGGCACCTGACCAAAAAGACCAATGAGGAGACAAGGTACTTTCAAAGCTGTGTGTGGGGGGGGAGAAACAAAGGGTTCTCTCTGTCTGTGTGTTGCTTTTGCCGGGACCAGAGCAGGAATGCAGGTCAGAACTCCTGTACAGAACTCCTGTAATAAGCAATCTAGCTCGATATGCCTTAGATTCTGTTTTGTTTAAATGGCTGATAAAATAAGCTGTGCTGAATGGAATGTATATTCCTGTTTTTGTGTCTTTTTGTAACGTAAGGTTTTGCCTAGAGGGATTCTCTGTGTTTTGAATCTGATTACCCTGTAAGGTATTTACCATCCTGATTTTACAGAGGTGATTCTTTTACTTTTTCTTCAATTAAATGATTCTTTTAAGAACCTGATTGCTTTTTCATTGTTCTTAAGATCCAAGGGTTTGGGTCTGTGTTCACCTATGCAAATTGGTGAGGATTTTTATCAAGTCATCCCCAGGAAAGGGGGTGTAGGGCTTGGGGGGGATTTTGAGGGGAAAGACATTTCCAAGTGGACTCTTTCCCGGTTATATTTTGTTAGACGCTTGGTGGTGGCAGCCATAAAGTCCAGGGACAAAAGGTAAAATAGTTTGTACCTTGGGGATGTTTTAACCTAAGCTGGTAAAAATAAACTTAGGGGTTTTTCATGCAGGTCCTCACATCTGTACCCTAGAGTTCAGAGTGGGGAAGGAACCTTGACAACCCTTATAGTGTGGTGCAAAGGATAAGGTGCTGGTTAGTAACCCTGCAGGTGTGGGCTCAAAATGTGTACTGCCTGACCCCCTTCTTCTCCCTTATCTGATGGCAGTCCTCAGGTGCCTTGGGGGCAGGCTTTTCAGGATAAGCCATGTGGAAGGTCTATAGTTTTGCATGGATATGATGGGCTGGCTCCCAAGAGCAATCTTTGACTGGGAAGGTTGTGGGCCAAATCAAATAATACAGCATTCCTCTACATATTTGGGAATCCATGATATGCTGAATTATGTACTCCTCATAGCCCTGTACTTGAACCAGGCTCAGGCAATGGTGATCATCAAGAAAAAGTTTCAGGGGGGTTATGTGAAATACCAGGTGGATCTTTCAGGACCAAGGGAGCTGCAAGTCAAATGCCACCAGATTGATCTGCCAAAGAATGGTGTAAAGGCCTGTATACTGATGGTCCAATTTGTGTGTACAGCCTGTGTGTAGATATTTAGTGAACAACCATACTTTCTGACCAACCTGAAAATGTGCATGATATTTGTAGGCTATTTTGGCATCTTCCAAGTGCTCCTTTAAGTAAACCTGGGTTTCTGTATGAAATGTGAGGCAGCCATGGATGAGGGGACAGAAGGAGGCAAGCATGGATGAAAACCATAACTTGAGTGGAGAGGACTAAAGCAAGTGGAAGCATGTTCTGCTTTTTTGTAAGTGAATTCGGCTAACAGGATTAATATACCCCAGTTATTTTGGCAGTGGTTCAGGAAACAGCATAGACACTTTTCAGGTATCCAGTTGACCCGTTCCAACTGACCAGTCATTTGGGGATGATGGGAAGTGGATGTATTAGAACAGACCTCAAGGAAGTGAAACACGTGCTTCTAGAACCTGTATATTAACAGAGCGTGTTGATCTGCGGTAAGATGATCAGGGAGGCCATGGATGTGAAAAACAAGTGTGATGAGGAGTCTGCAGACAGGAGATGTATGCATGGTATAAAAAGGACCATTTTAGTTAGTTGATCCACTATGGCTAATATGGAGCTTTGCCCTTCAGATTCTGGTAGTTCTACTATAAAATTGAAGGTTATACATGACCAGGGTTGGGAAATTGATTATGGATGGTATCAGGAGGCCAAAAGGCTTACTTCAGGAAGTCTTAGTCTGAGCACAGGGGTATCAGGACCTGAGATAGGATTGGACATTGTTCTGTATCTGGGACCACCAGTACGAGAAGGCTACATGAATCTTGAATTCCAGCACCTTAAATCTTGGGGAACCTTCAGGGATCTATAGATGGTCATTGTCATAGAAGAAATCATTGACCCAGGATTTATGGCATAGGGCAGTGCCAGGGAGGCTCTTTTTGGATGATGTTATGAGCTTTGCAAAAGGATCATTAGGGAAGGAAACTCTAAGAGAGGTAAGATCCACAAAGGAAATGGTGTGATTTCAGTATGCCGGGTGGTGGTTCTTCAGGGTTCACAGTCTCCATTAGTACTTCCCCTTTGTCAAGGTTCCTTCCCCACTCTGAACTCTGGGGTACAGATGTGGGGACCCGCATGAAAGACCCCCTATGTTTATTTCTACCAGCTTAGGTTAAAACTTCCCCAAGGCACAAAGTCTTTGCTTTTGGATTAGGTAAAACGCTGCCACCACCAAGTGTTTTAGACAAAAAACAGGGAAAGGACCACTTGGAGTTCCTATTTCCACAAAATATCCCCCCAAACCCTTACACCCCCTTTCCGGGAGAGGCTTGAGAATAAACAAGATGAGCACAAACTCCTTGGATTTTTAAGACCCAAAAAACCCCAATCAGATTCTTAAAAATCAGAACTTTATTAGAAGAGCAAAAAAAGATAAGAGAACAACTCTGTAAGATCAGAATGGAAGATAATCTTACAGGCAGTCAGATTCAAAACATAGAGAATCCCTCTAGGCAAAACCTTAAGTTATGAAAAGACACAAAAACAGGAATACACATTTCCGCAAGCACAGTGAATTTACAAGCCAAAATAAAGAAAACCTAATGCATTTTCTAGCTAGATTACTTACTAACTTTACAGGAGTTGGAGAGCTTGCTTCCTTGATCTGTTCCCGGCAAAGGTATCACACAGACAGACAAAAAACTCCCCCCACCCTCCAGATTTGAAAGTATCTTGTCCCCTCATTGGTCATTTTCGGTCAGGTGCCAGTGAAGTTACCTTAGCTTCTTAACCCTTAGCAGGTGAAAGGATTTTGCCTCTGGCCAGGAGGGATTTTATAGCACTGTGTACAGAAAGGTTGTTACCCTTCCCTTTATATTTATGACACTCTTTCATAAAAGTGTGTCCATCTTACTATTCTTGTGGCCTGGGAGGTTCGTGATTTTAAAGTTGAGCCTTGAAAAGGACAGGGCCCAATGTAACTGCATCTGATTCAGCAACTTGGCAGATCATATATGTTCCAGATTTTTGCGGTCTGTTAAGACTAGTATGAAGTGCTTGGCCCCCTTGAGGTAGTGTCACCATGTCTCAAGCCCCACCTTAATTGTGAGTAATTCCTTGTCAGCTCTTTCAAAATTGCATTCAGCTGGAGTAAGTTTTTTTGGGGAAAATGCACATGGACACATCTATTGCTGGGACCCAGTTCTTTTGGATATTATCACCCCAATGGCTATATCAGAGACATCAGCCTCAAGGGTGAAGGGCTGGTGTGGATCAAGGTGGGCCAACATTGGGACTCAGGTGAAAGCTAACTTTATATATTCACAAAAAGAAAAGGAGTACTTGTGGCACCTTAGAGACTAACTAATTTATTTGAGCATAAGCTTTCGTGAGCTACAGCTCACTTCATCGGATGCATACTGTGGAAAGTACAGAAGATCTTTTTATACACACAAACCATGAAAAAATGGGTGTTTACCACTACAAAAGGTTTCTCTCCCCCCACCCCACTCTCCTGCTGGTAATAGCTTATCTAAAGTGATCACTCTCCTTACAATGTGTATGAAAATCAAGGTGGGCCATTTCCAGCACAAATCCAGGGTTTAACAAGAACATCTAAGGGGGAAGGGGGTTAGGAAAAAACAAGGGGAAATAGGTTATCTTGCATAATGACTTAGCCACTCCCAGTCTCTATTCAAGCCTAAGTTAATTGCGATATTACAACAGAAAAACTTCAAAACCAGACTCCAGTGAGAGACTGTTGAATTGGAATTCATTTGCAAATTGGATACAATTAACTTAGGCTTGAATAGAGTCTGGGAGTGGCTAAGTCCTTATGCAAGGTAACCTATTTCCCCTTGTTTTTTCCTACCCCCCCCCCTTAGATGTTCTTGTTAAACCTTGGATTTGTGCTGGAAATGGCCCACCTTGATTATCATACACATTGTAAGGAGAGTGATCACTTTAGATAAGCTATTACCAGCAGGAGAGTGGGGTGGAGGGAGAGAAACCTTTTGTAGTGGTAAACACCCATTTTTTCATGGTTTGTGTGTATAAAAAGATCTTCTGTACTTTCCACAGTATGCATCCGATGAAGTGAGCTGTAGCTCACGAAAGCTTATGCTCAAATAAATTGGTTAGTCTCAAAGGTGCCACAAGTACTCCTTTTCTTTTTGCGAATACAGACTAACACGGCTGTTACTCTGAAACCTGTCTTTATATATTCAAAAGCTTGACGGGCCTCCAGGTGCCAGTGAAACTGTGCAGGTTATCAAGGATGGTGATTATGGGGAATATAATTTTTGGAAAAACATGGAATAAATATGCTGTAGAACAAAATCCCATGAATTTCTGAATGTCTCAGTTATGCTGGGACTCTGCCCATTCCCAAACTTCCGACACCTTATGACGGTCCATCCATAGTCCTCCCACTAATAGGATAAACCCTAAAAATTAGATGGATGACTGATCAAAAGCGTAGATCTCCAGTTTTGAGTATAACTCATGCTGTTACAATCTTGTGAGAACTCCACAGATGTGGTGGTCAGGGCTTGCTTTATCACTGGAATAGCTTAAGATATCATCTAGATAAGCAAATACATACTGATCTAGGATGTCTTGAAATATGTCATTAATAAGGTGCTGAAAGGTAGTGGGGGTGTTAATAAAGCCAAATAAAGCCTTACTAAATATTTGAAATACTCATGCCTATTTCTAAAGGCCATCTTCCACTCATCCCCTGCTCTGATGCAAATTAGGTTATGTACTTCCCTAAAATTCAATGTGGTGAACAGCTGGACTGACCGTACTTGATCCAAGAGCTCCAGGATTAATGACCGTGGGTACCAGTTGAGTAGTTAAGTGCCCTGTAGTCCCAGCAAAATCTCAAAGAGTCACCTTTCTTTTTAATAAAAAGTATTGGGACACCTGTGAGGGAGATAGAGTGGAGAATAAAGCCTTTGTCTAGATTTTCCTGGATGTACTCTCTTAAGGCTGCTAACATGGGCTTGGACATAGAACACATGCATCCAAACAGAATTTTAGCTCCAGGTTAAAGGCCTATGGGAGAATCATAACCACAATGTGGGGGTAATGTGCTTTCATTTCATTTTTCAAAGACATCCTGGTAGTCTCAGTATTTTAAAGGAGGCATGGTTCATAACGGCAAATTGGTGTTTCTAGATCCAACAGAGTGACTGGCAAGTGGGAAGTGGAGGGGCTTCTGGGTTCTTGGAGCAGGGTTCTCCAGCTTGAGTTTTAGGATTCTGGGTCCTTGAACCAGAAGGCAGTTTTCCCTATAAAAGATCAACATGAAAGAAATAATGTGCTGTGACCTTAGAATATGGGGGTCATGCTGGATTAGCCAGGGTGCCCCCAAAATCAAGGTAAAATGCAGGGACCTAATAAGTCTGAGTCACAGGACTTCCTGTTGTTCCCCAGTCACCACTTTCAAAAGTACAGACTCCTGTGTAACCAGGCCCAACGTCAGTGGGGACCTGTACACTGTTTACACCAGGGTGGTTGTGGGTTGTACCAGGAAGCCAAGGACCCATGTTATAGAAAAAGCAATGAAATTATCCCACACGCCTGAGTCAATCAATGCCCATTGCATGGGGAAGGCCCCCTTGTCCTGTGGGATCTGCAGTTGCAGGTAAATCTGTAGAAGTGAGGAGGAAAGAGTACCTCCTGGTTGAACATAACCTTGGGATCTGTTGATGGTGGTGCCCAAACTCAGGACCCCAACTGAGTCTAGGCCTAATCTTTTCTCATTGTCGGGCTGGTGGAGATTTTGGCAGGGCATGTGGATACAGTGTGTCCTGCTTCTCCACAGTAGTAAGAGGTTTTCCCATCTCCCGTGCTCTCACTCACTTGGGGACAGGTGGGGTTGCATCATATCTATCTGCATGGGCTCGACCAGGGCCAAGTTTCCTTGAGTCTGAGGGCTGAACCTTGGGCAAGTGCAGTGGGCTTCCTGAATTCCAGTTGTTATTCATGAAGCCTGTTGTCTATCCTGATACACAGGTCCATAAAGGCCTCCAACCTAGTGGGAGTGACTACCTGTGCCAGCTCATCCTTTAATTCATCACAGAGAACAAGACAAAACTGATGGATGACTGTGACATCATTCCAGGCAGTGTCTGTGGCCAGCTGTCTAAACTGGGTGACATATGAAGGGGCTAACCCAAGGGGTTGCCAAGCTTACGTAAGGTAAATCTGCCATGCAAGATTTATGCAGATCATCAAAAATGGTGATGAACTCTTGAGGAAGGAGTCTCAGCTTGCCATCACCAGGTAATCCTGCTCTAGAAAGGGAGACATCCATGCTAAGTCTTTTCCAGTAAGGAAGCTCAGTGCCAGTCCCACCTTGACCTGGACCTTGATGTATTCCTGGGGCTGGAGCATAAACAGGAGTCTGCATTAGGTAATAAACCCAATAAACTTGCTACAGGTAACATTATATCTCTCTGGTAATAGAACGCTGGGGCCAGTCACCCAAACTGGTGGCATATGATGAGAAAAATGAGTACCCACAGCTGGTCTGAGTTCTGTAACTTTTTCCTGCAGAGAACAATTTTCCATTTGGAGATGCTGCACTTGATCCCTCACACTCTGCTTCTTGCTTGGAGGATAGTGATCTGTTCCTGCAGATTCACAGGCCCCAAAGGCAACAGTCAGATGGGCACCACAGCAATGTCCAGGAGTTCAGCAACAAGTACTAGAAGAGACCGAGAGAGGTCTGAGCAAACTGTCAAGGCCCGTAGTATGAGTGGTCTGACCTAGTGGCTGGAACCCAGAGTAGAGTAGGAGTCAGGAGTCATGCCAAGAGTCACATCCAGAGTCAGAAGCCATACCACAGGTTAAACTGGAGTCAGAGCTAAATGTTACACCAAGGGTCAAACTGGAGTCTGTAAGTGGAGTTAGGGTGAGGAAGGAGGTAAAGCACATTGTAAAAGAAACCAGGAGCTGGAACCAGATAAGGTTGCCAACTCTCCTGGATTGCCCTGGAGTCTCCAGGAATTAGATTAATTTATAATTAAACAGTATGTCATGTGAAGAAAACTCCGGGAGTATGTCCAACCAAAACTGGCAACTCTCGGGGTCCTTAGGACATCAGAAGTCCTGAGCAGGCACAGTTGAGGGCCTTATTCCTGACACACAGAGGGTAAGGCTCTCACCTGACAACACCGCAAGCCTGACTTCAAGACTCCTAACAGGCTGCCATCTCTTTCTCCACCTTTCTGCATTGCATATCTGTCCTGAGGTAACAACTTGCTATACCAATACTGGGCCTCATTTGAGCAGAAGCTGCCAACTTTCACAGAACTGTTAAGTATTTTAGAAATGGACAAATAGGAGATTGGGATGAGATCGCAGAAATCATTATACATGTAAATGGACAGGCAAAGAACATCCTTTTCTAAAATATTTCAAAGGGATGCTTTGGTAAATGAGACATTTGGACTCCATAGGGGACCGTCACCTTGTAGGTACTCTCATGGGAAAATGTTTTCTGCGTAAAATGCTAACTGAAATATTTCATTTTTTTGCTTCCCTGGATTAGCACGAGATTTTTAATTTATTGAAGACGTTAGGTTGGAGTGCTAGGAGACTGATTATTTTTTATATTCCAGCTTTTGTATAAGTTAATTCCCTTCATGATTTGGCTGACTGAAGTTTTAAAATGAAGAACTTTGATTTATTGCAAACATTGTGTTGGAAAATGTAAAGACTGACTTGTCTGAGAGTTAAGATTGATTCCAGAACTTCTTCAAAAGACCTGTTTTCAACTATCTTTTCAAGTACAAGATTGAAGTCTCTCGTCATATTCTCATGCTTGTAGAGTCTTGTAAGAAGAAGCAACTGAATATAAGGTGGGAGATTTTGCATGTTTGTATATTTCCCTGTGAGCATTTTTCACTAGAATTTCTGGTTTTCCAGAAGATGAGTTTGGATAATGTGAAAACTATAAAACACCCTACTTGTTTTGTACACAAGAAATGTGGCACGGTGCTCATTCTCAAGTATAGTAGTGTTTTGGAAAAAATTACCATGCATTACAATTAATTAAACAATTATTACAATCCCCCCTTTTGTGCTTTTAGCACAACTATTAGTCTTAAACCTTCATTTTTATTAAACTTTGTATTTTTGATTTTAAATCAAATGGCTCAGCCTTTGGGGTTTTAGTTGACTGCAATGACAATGCATGATTAGGATGAATATGGAAGGTGTTAGTATTATTACCTCTTCTACAACATCAATATAATTTTAAACTAAACAACAAAACTAAAAGCATTAACATTCCCATTGTAACAATATGATGGGGTTGTGGTATAGCCTTAGTCACAGAACGCAATACATCATACTTAGTACATAAAGTAGACACTCTATAGGCTGTATGAGAAGCATTTTTTTTTATTATTTGGCATATATTTTGAAGTATATGAATTTGCTTTGGTAATTCAGAGATTTTCTAGACCTTTGGCAGGAGTGAAAGCAAATTTTGGAATCGATCAGGTACTAAGGCAGTCCAATTAAAGGGTATCTGAAACTTAAGGGCTGATTGTAAAATTTTATCAGCAGGCCAATAAATGCAGCGGTGGTGAGATTGAAATGTATGTCTTGCAAAGTGGTGGCCTTAACATACACACAGCTATTGTTTGCTTGGAAAAGCAGGTGTCCTGTCAGGGTAGTTCCTTGTCCCTTACCCTCCCAACAAACATTGTTATGTACTGGTTTCAGAGTAACAGCCGTGTTAGTCTGTATTCGTAAAAAGAAAAGGAGTACTTGTGGCACCTTAGAGACTAACCAGTTTATTTGAGCATGAGCTTTCGTGAGCTACAGCTCACTTCATCGGATGCATAGCATATCGTGGAAACTGCAGAAGACATTATATACACACAGAGACCATGAAACAAAACTTCCTCCCACCTCACTCCCCCGCTGGCAACAGCTTATCTAAAGTGATCCTCAAGTAGAGCCATTTCCAGCACAAATCCAGGTTTTCTCACCCTTCCACCCCGCCCCCCCCCCCCACATACACATACAAACTCACTCTCCTGCTGGCAACAGCCCATCCCCCTTTGAAACTCCTCTTTATAATGCGCATGATAATCAAGGTGGGTCACCTCCAGCACTAATCCAGGTTTTCTCACCCCCCCCACACCCCCCCCTTTTCCAAAACCACACACACAAACTCATTCTCCTGCTGGCAACAGCTCATCTTACAATGTGCACAGCAATATTCCAAGTTTAACCAGAACGTCTTGGGGGGGGGTTTGCAGGAAAAAAACAAGGGGAGACAGGCTACCTTGCATAATGACTTAGCCACTCCCAGTCTCTATTCAAGCCCAAATTAATAGTATCCAATTTGCAAATGAATTCCAATTCAGCAGTTTCTCGCTGGAGTCTGGATTTGAAGTTTTTTTGCTTTAAGATAGAGACCCTCATGTCTGTGATTGTGTGACCAGAGAGATTGAAGTGTTCTCCGACTGGTTTATGAATGTTATAATTCTTGACATCTGATTTGTGTCCATTTATTCTTTTACGTAGAGACTGTCCAGTTTGACCAATGTACATGGCAGAGGGGCATTGCTGGCACATGATGGCATATATCACATTGGTGGATGTGCAGGTGAACGAGCCTCTGATAGTGTGGCTGATGTTGTTAGGCCCTGTGATGGTGTCCCCTGAATAGATATGTGGGCACAGTTGGCAACGGGCTTTGTTGCAAGGATAGGTTCCTGGGCTAGTGGTTCTGTTGTGTGGTATGTGGTTGTTGGTGAGTATTCGCTTCAGGTTGGGGGGCTGTCTGTAGACAAGGACTGGCCTTTCTCCCAAGATTTGTGAGAGTGTTGGGTCATCCTTCAGGATAGGTTGTAGATCCTTAATAATGCGTTGGAGGGGTTTTAGTTGGGGGCTGAAGGTGACGGCTAGTGGCGTTCTGTTATTTTCTTTGTTAGGCCTGTCCTGTAGTAGCTGACTTCTGGGAACTCTTCTGGCTCTATCAATCTGTTTCTTCACTTCCGCAGGTGGGTATTGTAGTTGTAAGAATGCTTGATAGAGATCTTGTAGGTGTTTGTCTCTGTCTGAGGGGTTGGAGCAAATGCGGTTGTATCGCAGAGCTTGGCTGTAGACGATGGATCGTGTGGTGTGGTCAGGGTGAAAGCTGGAGGCATGTAGGTAGGAATAGCGGTCAGTAGGTTTCCGGTATAGGGTGGTGTTGATGTGACCATCGTTTATTAGCACTGTAGTGTCCAGGAAGTGGATCTCTTGTGTGGACTGGACCAGGTTGAGGTTGATGGTGGGATGGAAATTGTTGAAATCATGGTGGAATTCCTCAAGGGCTTCTTTTCCATGGGTCCAGATGATGAAGATGTCATCAATATAGCGCAAGTAAAGTAGGGGCGTTAGGGGACGAGAGCTGAGGAAGCGTTGTTCTAAATCAGCCATAAAAATGTTGGCATACTGTGGGGCCATGCGGGTACCCATAGCAGTGCCGCTGATCTGAAGGTATACATTGTCCCCAAATGTAAAATAGTTATGGGTAAGGACAAAGTCACAAAGTTCAGCCACCAGGTTAGCCGTGACATTATCGGGGATAGTGTTCTTGATGGCTTGTAGTCCATCTTTGTGTGGAATGTTGGTGTAGAGGGCTTCTACATCCATAGTGGCCAGGATGGTGTTATCAGGAAGATCACCAATGGATTGTAGTTTCCTCAGGAAGTCAGTGGTGTCTCGAAGGTAGCTGGGAGTGCTGGTAGCGTAGGGCCTGAGGAGTGAGTCTACATAGCCGGACAATCCTGCTGTCAGGGTGCCAATGCCTGAGATGATGGGGCGCCCAGGATTTCCAGGTTTATGGATCTTGGGTAGTAGATAGAATATCCCAGGTCGGGGTTCCACGGGTGTGTCTGTGCGGATTTGATCTTGTGCTTTTTCAGGAAGTTTCTTGAGCAAATGCTGTAGATGCTTTTGGTAACTCTCAGTGGGATCAGAGGGTAATGGCTTGTAGAAAGTGGTGTTGGAGAGCTGCCGAGCAGCCTCTTGTTCATATTCCGACCTATTCATGATGACAACAGCACCTCCTTTGTCAGCCTTTTTGATTATGATGTCAGAGTTGTTTCTGAGGCTGTGGATGGCATTGTGTTCTGCACGGCTGAGGTTATGGGGCAAGTGATGCTGCTTTTCCACAATTTCAGCCCGTGCACGTCGGCGGAAGCACTCTATGTAGAAGTCCAGTCTGCTGTTTCGACCTTCAGGAGGAGTCCACCTAGAATCCTTCTTTTTGTAATGTTGGTAGGCAGGCCTCTGTGGATCATTATGTTGTTCAGAGGTATTTTGGAAATATTCCTTGAGTCGGAGACGTCGAAAATAGGATTCTAGGTCACCACAGAACTGTATCATGTTCGAGGGGGTGGAGGGGCAGAAGGAGAGACCCCGAGATAGGACAGCAGCTTCTGCTGGGCTGAGAGTATAGTTGGATAGATTAACAATATTGCTGGGTGGGTTGAGGGAACCATTGCTGTGGCCCCTTGTAGCCTGTAGTAGTTTAGAAAGTTTAGTGTCCTTTTTCTTTTGTAGAGAAGTAAAGTGTGCGTTGTAAATGGCTTGTCTAGTTTTAGTAAAATCCAGCCACGAGGAAGTTTGTGTGGAAGGTTGGTTTTTTATGAGAGTATCCATTTTTGAGAGCTCATTCTTAATCTTCCCCTGTTTGCTGTAGAGGATGTTGATCAGGTGATTCCGCAGTTTCTTTGAGAGCGTGTGGCACAAGCTGTCAGCATAGTCTGTGTGGTATGTAGATTGTAATGGATTTTTTACCTTCAGTCCTTATGTACTGTAACAACTTCCCCGGGCTTCAGTTTGCATACACACTGGAGCTGTGTGGGTTCTAATGGCCAGAGCGTCCACTGACTTCCTATCCCTATGCAAATTTTGGGTGTTATTCTAGGAGCACTGACTATGAATTGGTTAGGCATACAAGGTAGTTTAATTTTCCAAATATTTTGGTGAATTATCCAATCCCACATGCATCCTCCCCACGGACCCGGAAGGATTCGGTATGTGGGAGCCCACACCCCTCCAACGGGTCAGTATACCTGGAAGGAGCATTGCGAATGTCTGCACTTCCACCCAGAAAGTTTCCAAGTATGTCTCCAGGGCCATAGATTAGATGATACTTCTGAAGTATTTGTAAGGGCAGTGGGCAAGTTTGATGCTCAAGATCACTCCAAATGGCCATCAGCTGGTCATTCAGGAAATCCCAAATTTCTAATCATGCCAGATCCCACTGCAATGTCTTCCCAGCCTCAGTGATACTTAGCACTACTGTTGTTAGCAGTTTCTGGATTATTGAACTACGGGCAGAAATAACACGTAATTCACCAACTCCAGCCTGCACCTGAGTTAACTGTGCTCTAGTGCCTTTTTCAATTGTCCCAGTTTTTCTTCATGCTGCTGGCCTTTATAAATGTTCCAAACCACAGCCGCACTATTGGCTTCATCCCATAAGCGTCCAGCCAGGTCCCTCTTTTTTTTTTCCTAGAGGCAACCCAGGCCCTTTGCTGAGCTAACCTAATAGCAGCCCCTTTTGAGCAATTTGGATATATAGAGGTGACTTGAAAACTGGATAAAAGGGCAATGTGAACGTGACATTTCCTAGTATAGCATTAATCACGGTCCATTGACATTCTAACCCATCCTTTCTCTGTGAAGGGCTGTACCACAATTGTTGGTTAGTTACTTGCAAGTGCTTCTGGGAGGCAGCAGCATCAAGTGCATAGGAAGTGGTATGTTGCAATATGGCGCGGGTTAAATTATCAGTTACTGGGATAATTTTAATACAGATATATTTTTCCATGGCAGAGCAAGTTCTTTGAGTATACGTTTGATTATTTACTAGTTGGGTGATCAAATAACAGTAAGGGCCTACTTCATCCAACATATGCAGAGTTCAGGAGCAGCCATCATATCTACCCTGTCATAGAACCCATTAATCTTAATTTCTGATTCCTGGGGCTCATTTGTAGTAATATTATATATTTCTATTTTCACCGACGCATTTGTTTTTTACTTAATTGTTCGCTTATATGAAGTATTTTGAACTTAAAAAAAAATTTCTGAACAAAATTTTAGTAAATCACTAAGATGTGAAGGCCTGGGCCATTGGGTTTCATTAGAATACACAGTATTATCTGTATTCGGGTAAATTTAAGGGATGGTGACAGAGGTGGAGGGAATGGTGGGAGTAATGTCTGTGGCAGCAAGGTGTTTTTGGTATTCATCCTCCGGAGCCAATTAGGGATGGCAGTGCATTTTGATGGTACTTGTCCGTAAGCACAGAGCCCACCCCCCAGAAAAAACCCACCCCACCACTCAACTCCACATTTCCAAGTGCGGTCCCCACAATTCCCTCCCTGCCAATTAACAATACTTCGTCTTTTCCACCAGGGCCAATTCTTAATGTCTTTTGTAGTCAGGAATCCCTAGGACTTTGGTGATTTCAGCAGAGCGAGTGTTCCTTCTTCTTTCTTGGAACAGCCGTGGTTTAGCATTATTCAGGGGAGAGGTTACCAGCACATCACCCTGTAATGGTTTGCTTCTTCTAGCAAAGTCCAAATGCACAGTAGTTCTGTCAGTGGATAAGGGAGAGGTTACTAGCACTTCACCTTGTTCTTTTCTCCTGCTGTCCAGAAGGAACAGCAGCATCAGTCGGAGGATTATCCCGAGGTGGAGGGATGGCAATCAGTCCCTGGCACCACACAGCTGTGTTGGTAATTAACAGGACTTGGTAAGGGCCTCTCCAGCGCAGGGCCAGGGTGGTCATTCACTGATGGACCTTTATATAGACCCAGTCTTTTGGCCCCAGTGAGTGGCAGGGATGCTCAGGATTCTTAGATAGTGCTTCTTTTACCTGTGTATAAAGAGACCTGACACATTTCATTAGTGCCTGGCGATAATCAAGCATTGTGTCATCCATTAAATGAATGTCCATCTGAGCCAGGGCCAGTGGCGACACAGCCAGTAGTCGCATCGGGTGCACTGTTCGAATTTCATGAGGGCTGAGTCCAGTCTTTCGACTGGGAGTGGCCCTCATATTCATTAATGCTAAAGGGAGGGCATTTGGCCACCTTAAATTTGTTTTAGCACAGATCTTGGCCAGTTTATTTTTCAAAATCCCATTTTGACATTTCATTGTCCCGGCAGACTGTGGGTGGTGGGAGCAGTGGAGATTGTGTTGGATCTGTAAAGCTGCACATAACTTGTTATAATTTGTCCAATAACATTAGGTCCACTATCACTGTTGCTACTCCCAGGTATGCCAAATCGTGGTACAAAATCCTTAAAGTTTAACAACAGTTTTGGCATCTGCCTTTTTACAGGGAAAGGCCTCAACCCAGTTGGAAAATACATTAACTAAAACTAACACACTTATAATTACAACATTTAGACATTTAAATAAAATCAATTTGAATATTTACAAAAGGTCCCCAGGAAGGGGGATGTGCTGCCTGCCTAACCTTGACAGCTTTACCAACACTATGTTGCTGGCAGATTACACACTGTTGGCAGTATTGCTTAAAATATTCCTTTCTTTACAAATACCCTTGCTGATTGCAGGCAAAACTGAGGAATTACTCCCCATATTTTCCTGTATTTGTTTTATAGGCAGGTCAGGTTTCAATGGCTTCTATCTTTATTATTTAGGTGATTTGCATTAACACAGACATTCTTGGCTTGCTTTTGGATTCAGAGTTATCAGTCGCTTAGAGACTTCGTCTCAAAAGGACACAATTAACTTCTAACTTTTAACTCCTGCTTTTAAACACACATTGATTTGAAAAGGAAAACACAACCCATTTTGGCTCCCCTTTGGCAAAGTGATGGTTGATTACACAGACCACCTTAAGACTTAGTGTGGGGCACTGACTTCAGCTTTTCTCTGTTATTTGTTACCAAAACAGATTTAAAATCTTTTCCCATTTTCCTGGCTTTGACTGTCCTGCTGCAGCCACAACTTTGGTCTTTATTTAAAAACATTTTAAATCTTGTAGAGCATTAAGTCACCTTAAGGATTAAATGCTCAATACCAAAATTAAACAACACTAGTTTCTTTTGCCTGGCAAAAGTGTTTTTTGGTTTTACAATTTTAAAACAACACCAATTCATCTTAAACTTATAAAACAAAGATTGTACAGACCAGGAGTGTTTTTGAGCAAATTTGACTAACTTATTCACAGTTAAATGATTTCACTTAAATAACCTTTTGCCTGGATTATTTACAGATATTCCTCCAGAGAAATGTGCCCTTTCTCCAAAGGAAAGGCTGCAAAGAAACCAAGATAACACCTTTTTTAACATTTGTACAAAGTTTTACTGCTTAATTTCCTCCAGTAACTACATAGTTAACTTCCACTTTGTTTCTTTCAACTTCCTTTAGCTGTTGTTGCCTGCTTGTTTGGGCCTGATCCTTTTTTTCCTCGCTGCATTATTCCTTTCCATGGGCACAGGCATTGTTTGATAACCAATTTAGCAAGGAGGGTGGGCTTTTTGACTAACCCCCTTTGACTAACCCCGACCCCTCCTGGTCCCTTTCCTTACAAGGGTCACCCGAATCATCCCCCGTGAGGCTTGCCACCTGGACAGAACGCACATGTAATACGCAGGGGCGCCCTCCCGTGGTGAGGAGGGAACTTTCAGACTGTTCCCCACCCATCTTTCAATCACACACACCCTGTCTGCTAGCGGCTCATAAGCTAAAGAAAATTCTTACTTCTCACCTCCCTGGGGAAGGGTCCACTGGGATCAGTAGGTCATAAATAAGGAAAAATTCCTATCCACTGGATTACAAGATTCAGCTGACCCCCCTTTTATTTATTTATACACACCTATTTACATACACACACATTCATTCCTTATATCTAGATGCATCTTATTTAATAATAACCTTAATTCTTTATGTCCGGACTTAATACAACCTTTCCCTTATTTGAGGTGGTAACAACCCCTCAGCACTGGTGCATTGTAGGAAAGGATAGTAGCAGGGCTAGGGGCAACAGGAAAGGTAGGGAGAACAGCAGCATTAACAGCACGGTGAAATGGGGGAGTTACACTCACTGACAGTAGGAATAATGGCTTTTTGCTATATTAAGGAGGTGATTACTGGTCAAATTCCTTCCTCAGCCTGTTTTCAGAGAGGGTACTGCTGCACCTTGGGAAGGGGTCTTGCTGGGTTCAGGCAAACTTTACCCAGTTGGGCGGACCCAATGTACCCAGCCTGGTCAGCATGACCTTAGCCAGCAGTTCCTGTTGCAACAAGGAAGGGCTGGGGTTGGTCTCCCTCTTGAAGCGTCCATGTACATTTTAATGTACATAGCAAGGATCTTCCCAAAAGGTTAACCGGTGAGCAAGGGCTGAGGAGGAAGGCATGATGGTCAGACAGAGGATTGATAGAAGCGGTCAGAGGTAAAGAGACAGGGTGGGGATTAGGAATATTGCCCACCCCTACTGCAGTTTAAACGTAAGGTTATAGATCTTCAGATGGAGCTGAGGGGGTACCCCGAAGAGGCCTTAAAAGGTAGAGAGATATCTGCTGGCCAGCAGGGGCTTGGAAAACCCAGTTTCTCTTTTGTCTCCTTTAATTGTGTTTTAAGTTTCTCCAGGGAGTCCTTGAGACTCCTCCTTTGAGATTCACGGCACCGTTTTTTCTGTTTCTCCATACCAATTGAAATATGCATCAAACATTGGCCAGAAGTGCACCTCTGAGGTGCACAATCCTGTCAAGATTAAAACTTTCCCTCTAGGGTAGACTGTAATTTTGAATCATCCCTGGTATACCAATTCCATTTTTTCAGGAACTTGCAAGTAAAAGGACCGTAATTTGTGTACATTTAGTACACACGTGTGCCTTTTGGCGGGACGGTGGCCCCTTTGGACTCACTGGCCCCCATTTTCCAGCCTTCCTGGTGAGGTGGAGATCCTTTTTGGACCCTGCGGCCCCCAAGTACCTGACCTCCTTTCACACGGGGCACTCACACAGGGAAGGTTTGTTTAGGACGTCCACGACTCCCTTACAGCTTCCCTTCAGCAAAGAGCGTCGGCTACTCTCAGAGAGAATGGCACCATTTACTCTGTTGCTTCAGGCAAGGTGACAAGACCAGTCAGTGGCTCATCAGACCACCTTCTGGTAGAGGAGGGGAACCAGAGGAAAGAGGGTGAGGGAAACCAGAATGTCACAGACAGTAGGGGATGGAGTCATACAATCCTAGCCCCAGACAGACCCTCACTAGTCATGCCTTGCAGAGGGAAACTGTCTTGGTCAGGGCTCTCATCTTAGCCCACTAGTTGGGGCCACAGGGTTTGCTGTAGAGACACCTCTGATCACAAGCCAATGGCTTCACAGAGAGCTCTGGGCATCTTACTGTGGCTCTTTCTCTCACTTAAACATTCACACTGGCACACAAAACAGAGGTCCACCCATAGACCTACTCAGCCATTCCCAGTGGCTCTTCCCAGGGAAACCAGAACCAGAAGGGCATCAGGCATGTCTGGCAGCAAAAAGTCCAAATAGAGCATGCAACTCACCCGAACCCAGAGCCTGTGGGAAATCCTCCATCAGAAACCCACAATAGAGATTTCAAAAGGTCTCTTACCTTTCAGATGAGCCCTGGGTCTGGCGGGGAGCTGCTCGTGGTCCTCTGGTTCTGGGGGTCGGCTGTCTATCCGAATCACAGCACCATTTAATTGTTGTGGAAAAAATTACCACGTGTTGTGTTTGGATCAGAACAGCCTGAAGCCCACTTTATTACAAGCATGCAGGGGAACGACAGCCAAGCTGCCGACCCCCCCGAAAGGGAATACAAAAGCTTATATAGCTTAAAACCATAATCAATTACACACACTTCCTTATTAACATTTTCCTTATTAGGAATACATCAAAATAAGCTTTTTCCTGTTATTCACTGTTTGTTCTTTTGCGGTTAACGCTTTCCTAACACTAGCAGTCACAGCTATATTTCATAAGACTGCTTAAATTGTTCTGCTTAAATTTTCTATTCTTTTTCTTCTCCTGCCCCTTGTACACAGTTGTTTTAATCACAGTTATCTTGGTCAAAGTTTGGGCCTACTCAATTTTCCCTTACAGTAGGAAACATTAAAATTCAATATCCACCACCCCGGGTACTAACTGCGGTATCTTCCTATATTTAGAATGTTGCAAGGCACTCCAAATGACAAATGCTGAGTTCTAAATGTCTCTCACTGGATTACTTTATAAGGCATATTATTCCTTCTGCTGCATGACTCAGCAGAGATGGCACTAATAATGTATTGGTCAGATCAGATCAGTAAGGTAGGGAGATAGACCCTACATGGCATCGTCCTGTCCCTCATTCTGCTGAGATGATGGAACCCCCTCTGTGCAAAAACAATGTGTTTGGAACTCTATGGGTAGAGGGAACTGACAGGAGAGGGGAAGGCCCCTTGTCTCCACAGGTCACATTTCCATCTAAACCCAGGGCATTTTCTATCTGGAATACTCAGTACATTGTCAATAAATCCAGGCTGCAACAGGGAGTGAAGACAGAAAGGTAAGGGAACCTAAAACTAAGGCCTGAAACAACAGTTTGCTGCCTTAAAGGCCCACACCATCTTACTCCACACACAGCTGACAAAGAAAAAGGGAGGGAGGGGGGAATAATCTGGTGAAACAGCACAGATGGCTACCTCTGACCCAGCCTTTTTCCAAACACCACCCCCAGCAAGATGAGAGTTCCAGCACCACTGGAATAGCCACTCCAGTGGTTCTTTAAAACTTCTGTTTTAGCTCAGCGATCAGAGGAGAAGCAAGTTTAACACCCTGCTCTATACAATGGGACCAGAGACAGAGGGCATTATCCTTTCCAGAAGTCTCACCCAGCTGCTCAGAAGAAACAGTTCCATATTGTTAATGAAGAACTGGATATGCATTTCATGCCATGCCATCATGTGATTTTTGAGCTGGTACAATTTCCCTTAAGCAAGCAAGAGGAGAGTGAGTCAGTGAATGGCTTCATAACGGCCTTGTACAACCTAATCCATTGCTGTGGCTATGGGGAGATGAGAAAATTATTTATCAGAGGCAGGCTGTTGTAGGGACAGCTGATTATCAGAAAGACTCCAAAATTATACTAACCTCATATTAAAGGCAGCCAAGAACATAGTCCTGCAAAGTCAGTACATAAAAAAAACAACTGGCTCTTTTCAGGAATAACTTTGAGGAGAAATCAAAGATGTGAGGCGGAAAATACTTCCAGATGCCTAGAGACAATACCCATTCAGATTAGTACAAGCACAAAGGGAACCAGAGAGAGCTATGCTAACAAGGAATAAAGAAAAGGAATACAACAAGCACATGAAAGAACTTCATGATGTGGCAAACCATGTCATGGCAAAAGGCTTTGTCCAGCAAGGGACACCACACGCAGGTAATGTCTAAAAAGGGGATATTACGCAGCAGTCTGCTGGTCTGAACATATGGTAGTAGCTGCCTTTCAAGAAGACGACCCATAAGACACTGGGCTCAGACACCTTGGAGCTATAGGAAATAACCAAAAAGAACTGCCATGGATCACCACAATCACCTTGGGAAAGTATAAAATAAACTTCAGAATAGACACAGGCACTGATGTAACAGCAATTCCAGAAACGCTTTATAGAAGGATGGAAGCACCAACACTTCAAGAGCCAAAAAAGATATTGAAAGGCCCAGGATAGTCCTCATTAAGCATGAAAGGAAAACAAAAATGGCCACTCTAAATCTCAGAGAGAAGACTACATCCCAAGAGATCTACATTGTATATGGCCTAAGCACTGCTCTACTTGGCTGCCCAGCAATCACAGCCCTAGGGCTCGTCATAAGAATAGAAACCAGTCTTGGACCTGGGACCTGAGTCCAGGAAGAGATTCCCCAAATCATTCCAAAGACTGGGGAAATCAGAGGGAGAACACCACATCAAATGTATCCCGAATACGAAGCCATTTGCTCAATCAACACCTAGGAAAGTCTCTCTCCTTTTGCTGCTGTAGATGAAAGCGGAGCTCAGCTGCGTGGAACAAATATTTTCAGAACAGACACTCCAGCTGAATGGTGGGCAGGGATGTAGTGGGCCAAAAACCAAATGACAAGGTTTAGATCTGTGTGGACTCTACCAAGCTCAATGAGAAAGTTTGTAGAGAGTGATGTGTATCCTTATGTGTTGAGCACAGCCTTGGACAACTCAGTGAAGTAAAAGTCTGCTCAAAATTGAGTGCCCAGTCTGGATTTTGGCATATATCACTTGATGCAAAATCTGCATTCCTAGTGACTTGCACTCCACTCTGATCATTATCCTGAGACTCACTGTGAACAATAACCTGCCTGTCCACACAGATCTACCAGCATACCTCCAGATCCCCTCCCTGCAAAGGGATATCCAACAAGAGAAAGATGGCTTCCTACATTCCTGGAGGATAACATAAGATCTTGAGAATTCGAGAAATGTCAAAGGACTGGTAGCCTAAAATCTTAAAAGAGCAGAATAAATCCCTGACACAAGGCTCAAGGTTCAGGCAGCCTCTTCTCTCCTACATACGGCTGGTTTATTCTTGCTTTTGTGTTGATCTTTTATTCCTGTTATATATCGTTTAATGTAAAGGATAGGAAAAGGTTTTATTGCCCTTCCCTTTTCAGAAAGGGAGATGTGTTAACTGTGAACATTTAGTGACCACTGGGGGCATAGAGCACAAAGGTAAAACAATGTAAACAGGAAATAAAGTCAGTCTTGTATTCACCCTGATTGTGGTTTGCTGGCTCTCTCTAATCTCTACTGTGCAGGGACAGAGATGGGGATGGTGAAAACTGAGGCCTAACTGATGCCTAACCCCAACTGGAGAATGGTTCCTGACTCTGAGTGGGCTATGTTTGTCAGGAGAGGGAAGATCCCAGCTAGAAAATCAGATTTCCCTATAGATCTTGAGTTGTCCATGAAATTAGAAGGCTCTGTCCCCTTGCTCTCTCTGTATAGCTACAAATCCCTATCTTAGTGAGGATGATGCCTTGGAAACTCTGCATGACATACCATGCAAAGCTTTTCAGTGGAAGTGGACAACAGAATTCTAACTGATTATCACTTAATTGCTAACAATCATACAGGGTGCAAGTAGATCTTCTTACATTGAAAATGAGAGCCAGAAATAAAATGGACCAGTGTCGACAGCATGTGGATCACTAGTGGAATGAAAAAAGGGATCTTATTGCACTGCAGAAAATAAACAGATGTGTAAGATGTTTTGATCATGAAGTCTTTTATTTTGCATGAAGCATCTATAAATAATGTAAGCCCCATTAGTGGGGAGGGAGGTGGAGAATGGCAAGGAAAACAGGAGGATTGATACTGAGGTAGAAAATTATGGAGCACAAAAGTAACTCTCTCTACTAAAAAGGAAGAATTGGTTTTTAAAAGGGTTTAGCCACAAAGCAAAGTGCAAGGGCTATAAAATGACAAGGGTTTTATGAGTAATGATCCTCAGTAGAGGCTTCGAGTATGATGATTAATGTAACTACATACAGGAGAATTAGAGAAAAGGAATATATTTGGATGAGCCAAATTTTGCAGTCTTGCTTCAGGTAAAATCCAAATTGAATTCGAAAGGAGAAAAGGCTATAGGATTTGACCCACTTAGAGCACAGGAAACAGCTACATGTTTGTTTGGGGTTTTTTTCTGCCATCCTAAAGTCCTACTATCATAAAAAATACAGAGGTGGATAAAGAGGCATTAGCAGGATTTGTACAATGAGCAGGCATTAATATAAATTTTAAATAAGAAATCTTTAATTTGTGAGTATGAGCTACATGTAGTGGATGCAAAAATATTCTGGGCCAGATCCCTTGCTGGTATAAATTGGCATAGCTGTATTGACTTTGTACTTTGTTACATTGAATTACACCAGCTGAGGTCTGGCCCTTTGTGCTTAAAGAGATGTTTGCAAAAAATGACTCATTTAACCTAAGGCTTTGAGGCCGCTGGAAAACAACTGAAGCCAAACTTACTATCCACTGTCACTTTTCAATTACATATGCTGTGTTTTTTAATCAGGAATTTAATCAAAATTTGCAGATGATAAAAATCTACTCAAGATAGTTAAGTCCCAGGCAGACTACGAAGACCTACAAAAGAATCTTTCAAAACTAAGTGACTGGGCAACAAAATGGCAGATGAAATTCAATGTTGATAAATGCAAAGTAATGCACATTGGAAAACATAATCCCAGCAATACATATAATATGATGGGGTCTAAATTAGCCGTTACCACTCAAGAAAGAGATCTTGGTGTCATTGTGGACAGTTCTCTGAAAACATCCACTCAGTGTGCAGCGGCAGTCAAAAAAGCAAACAATTTTGGGCATCATTAAGAAAGGGATAGATAATAAGACAGAAAATACCATATTGCCTCTATATAAATCCATGCTATGCCCACATCTTGAATACTGCATGCAGATGTGGTCACCCTATCTCAAAAAAGATATATTGGAATTGGAAAAGGTTCATAAAAAGGCAACAAAAATTATTAGGGGTATGGAACAGCTTCCATATTAGGTGATATTAATAAGACTAGGAATTTTCAGCTTGGAAAAGAGTTGACTACGGGGAGATATGATTGAGATCTATAAAATCATGACTGGTATGGAGAAAGTAAATAAGGAAGTGTTATTTACTCCTCTCATAACACAAGAATTGGGGTCACCAAATGAAATTAATAGGCATCAGGTTTAAAACAAAAAAAAGGAAGTATTTCTTCATACAGTGCAGTCAGCTTGTGAAACTCCTTGCCAGAGGATGGTGTGAAGGCCAAGACTATAACAGGGTTCAAAAAAGAACCAGATAAATTAATGAAGGATAGGTCCATCAATGGCTATTAGCCAGGATGAGAAGGGATGGTGTCCCTAGCCTCTGTTTGCCAGAAGCTGGGAATGAGTGACAGGGAATGGATCACTTGATGATGATTGTTTGTTCTGTTCATTCCCTCTGAAGCCCTGGCGGTGGCCACTGTTGGAAGACAGGATACTGGGCAAGATGGACCTTTGGTCTGACCCAGTATGGCCATTCTTATGTTTACATAGGAGAACACATGCAGTCTTTTTAGGGGTGCACCGATGCCACTGCCTATCCAGCTGATCAATATTGTCTCATTATTTCCTTGCTTTCCCCCATCTGTTGTCTCTTGGCTTATACTTAGTTTGTAAACTCTGGAGGCTCCTATGCCACATAGTAATATAAATAATTAACACTGGCCATATTTTAGGCAGTCCCAGGTCTTTTGGTGATCTACATACCTTCAGATGAGAATGCTGGATTTATTTCTCCAGATTTAGAAGGGATGATAGTGACAATGTGCAGATTTCAAGGCTATTATGAGCTAGATTTCAAAAGTGCTCAGCACGTCAGGCCATAAGTGTTACAATGGGAACATTTTGACACGGCCTGATGTGCTGACCTCTTTTAAAAATCTGGCCCTATGTTCAGTGTACATTTTCATAACCAAAGAAAGAAAGAAATGCTTACATAAAATACAAAAGAGAAGGGAGAGGCATGATTCTACGCACTTTAATCAGGCAAAACTCATGTAGTCATAGATCTGAGTTTTGCCTAAATAAGGCTCTCAGGACTGTGGTGTTGCTAATTCCTGTGATTTATGAGTCTTCTACTAGTTGATATTTCACATAAAGCCCCCAGCTCCTGGACACAACAGAATATGTGAGGATCTCAGGTTTCATTTTTTTTAATGGAAGTTTCCAACCTTCATGGCTGGAGAGAAAAATTGGAGAATGTGACCCAACTGCATCTTGGCATCTCAAATACCAGAAGGCAAAGAAAAGGAACCCCAAAGGATTATATTTTAAATCTCATGATTTTTAAAGCAATCTCATGACCATTCAGGGCCTGGTTTTTTAATGTCTGCAGTTGGTAATACCGGGATTGGGCCTCATATAGATTATATAGTATTGCAAATAATATTTTCTCCTGCCATCTGCCTTTTCCTTAAGATCTCCTTCATTCTGTTTCTTCTCTCATTTCTTGACAACTTTGCCTCTCTTTCCCTACTCTTCCTACCCATTCCTCACTCTCTGAGCTCTTCCTTTCCCCCTCATTGCTCTCAACACACACAGAGGACTGGATTCTAAACAAGCATGTTGTATGTGCAACCACACCTGTCATCTCCTAACCGTGAGCTCTAGCTCCACCTTAGCCTCCCGCTGTGGCTGCTGTTACGAGGATGCTGTGCCCTGCACAGGGACAATGAGACAATGGGGTAGAGCACTGATCTGTAATGCTCCCAGTCTCAGCGGAAGAGGCCCAAGAGCTATGAGAGCTGCAGTAACAGCACTCCCACGTTGTAGCAGTGTCTCTCTCTACCCCATTGTGTCAAAGGACTTATTAGCTGTACATGTCCTTTTTCCCCATTTGTCCATAAATCCAAATATCCTCCTCTCTCTCCCTGTTACCCAGTTTTGCAAAGGGGGCAAATAAAGAGTAGCAAAGAGTAGCATCATTCCTTTCCACTCTTTCAATCAAAGGGCCCGACTGTTTGATATGATTGACCTTGTTTCCAACAGCAACTGCCAGCTACACATGCAGAGATCAGCTACACAGCTTTTCTGTGTGCCCCTTAGGCATCCATGTAAGCTGCATTGTGCTATATAAGAGGGCCAGTATCTTTTCCAAGTGCTTCCAAGGAACATTGCTTCTGAGGCAGCCCCAGCTGGAATGCACAGCAGTGTACACTCAAACACAGCAACAATTGTCCTACAACATATCTTTAAACACCTGCAAGATTATATTTGACTTCACTGGTAGGAACCCAGCTATTTTACTGTTCTTTAGGCCAGATGCTCAGTTCCTTTAAATCATCATAGACCTGTTGACTTCAGTGAAGCTATACCAATTTACACCCACTACAGATCTGGTTCGTGGATTCCATTCACTGAAATTTCTGAGCTGAGCAGTGCCCCAAAGGCAGAGCTGCCATTGTTTTGCAGGCTGACTGCTTCTTTCCAGTTATGATCCTGAGTCAGAAATCTTAATGTACCAGTTCAACAGAGGGCCCTGAATACATAATTATTTCTAGGAGATGAGCAAATGCCAAGTTCTAGCATCTCCAATGGACATCTCAAACTGTATCACTTTGTTTCCTCCCTAGCAATTTTTTCCCACCCCAGTCCTTTAAAAAGAGTTGCTTTTCATTTCAATTACCAATCTCCAGCTATTGTTTTCAAAGTAGAGACTTAATCAGCAGATGTCTATATTTTACCAGCATTATTCAGCTACAACCATGGAGGAGCAAGAGTAATGCAGTGTAGTTAACACGCAATCCCCCTTAACCAATGGAACCATGTGTTCACAGTCTAGTTTGGGATGCAAGTGATATGGATTTAGTGTCTCCTCTGAGACTCCCATGGATGTTTACCTGCACCATACAAACCACTCTACAAAACTGGCATAATTGGCAATTACTATTCAGAAGATTTACAGCTCAAGTTACACAGCAGCAGTCCCCAGGACTAGCTAAAGCTACTGAGCCCTACAACAAACCTGCCATCATGAGCATTGAAACCCCCAGGAGTCAGATTCTAAGGTGATATAAATGTTCAGTTTAGCTCCACTGAAGGGAATGAATTATGCTGATTTACGTCAGCTGAGTGTCTTGAGCTAAGAAGAAATAATGATGGCTGACTGCCACCCATTCTTGTTGAAGACTGTGACCAAGACCCAGAATTAGCCAAAGATGATACAGCGTTTTTAGTTAGGAGTCTGAAATACTGAAGTAAATATTTTCAGCCTCACACACAGGCCATAAACTAAAGTCTTGTCGACATAAGATATTCCTGAGGAGCTACTTCAATTTTGGAAGTAGATTTAGCTAAATTTTGAGTGTCAACACATGGAGCTATCCCATACCTTCACACCCTGCTTTATTCTGGAATAACATTCATGTGTAAAGAATAAATTGAGAATAAAGGTGCACACAGCCAATCCCAAATCCAGTGATTGCAGAGCTAAGTTGCTACTGGCACTCAGACATTATGGTAATGAGTAAGATATAAATGCTATTCACACATAGATACTATAAGTCCAAGCTGGCATGAAATGGAGCTTTCTTGAAGTTCTAGGGTACTCTTGTGGGTATGCGCTCCAGCAGTAATTCTTTGTAGATGAGCTAGTTAGTGTGAGATGGTGAAGGAAAAGAAACCTTTTCATCTGTTGTATCTTGCTTCTGATGCCCACAAATTGCTGAGTTACACGTTTGTGTTTTCACACACAATGGCAATAATTTTTCCCCCGCTGGATATTGCATGCTGTATATTGTGAACATTGTCCTCATAAAAGAAAAAAGTTTGAGTGTTGCATCATTTTCTACTGTGTAACTGCTGAGTTTCTTTTAATCTTTCCTCTGAAAACAATCCCTCCATCTCTATAACCATTATCTGTTGCTCTTCTCTGAACTCCATCCTGTTTGTCTACATCTTTCAGGTAATGAGGTGCCCAGAATTGAATGCACTATCCCACATTCAGTATCACCAAAGCCATACAGATAAGGTCTATTATGTTCTTGTTTCATGAAAAACAGAAAAGCCCCTGCTTTATGCAGCTCAAGGTTGAATTGGCCCTTTTGCTGTCACATTATTTTGCGAAACTATCTAATGTGTAAGATAAAAAAATGTTTGAGGAAAAAAATAAGCATAGACTTGGACACAAGTTGGAGGGTAATAATTACTAGCATTACACTAAGAGAAAGTTATTTGTTTTACGTATTAAATTAATATATCAGCACTGGCTAATTTGACTAAGTGAGCTTTGCTAGCAGTGACAGTGAACTCTGCCTTAGCTGCTCTGTACGTTATCTGGAAATCCTTATGAACCTTATCAACACTGCCAATGGTCACATAATCACAATTAATTAATACATTTTAGTAATTAATTAAAAACAGTAATTTCAATAAAAAAGTGCAGCATGCAATTCTTAGTACATTGAGCTTGATTCCCTTTGAGAAACAGAACACTTACTGGAAGAAACAAACTTTTCTAGGTAGTATGAAGTTGTGATGGGGTAGTCTGCCCCTTCAGGGCAGTTCTGCCTACCGGTCAGTCTACCCTGCCACCTGGCACAGCTCTTTAACTAAGAGTTGAAAGGTCTGATTATTCATACAAGGGCCTGGGAAACAATAATTGCTTGAATTATCCAGATCTAGGAGGTGGGCTGGGGCTCCTAATGTAAGGAAAAGATAAATTGCAACCCAAGTTGGAGGAGATCTGGGGACTCCTGGTAAGGAGAGGGACAATAACTGCTTGAGCTACTCAAGTTCCAGGAGAAGGGCTGGGGCCCCTAACATGGAGCAACATAAAGACTGAGAAGACAACCCTTTGGGGACTGGGAACAGAGCATAGAGGGCAGACTTCAGGGGAAACCTGAAAGCCAGAAGCACCTTTTATTTATTTGGGATTCTTTGTTATGGACGCTTTTGTATGAGGTTTTGTAATAAACGAGCCTCAAGGAAGGTGATATTGAATCCAGAGTCTTGTTACTGGCTCCCTGAGAAAGGAAACTGAGGCAATGAGTGTACACAGTGCCACATTAACTCAGCAGGGAGTGCTACAGATAAGGAATGCCCTATGACAGAAGTATTTTATTCTCATCACAGTGACTATTAAAAATGCATTCTGCTTTAAAGGCTTGATGTTGTTATTAAATATGGGAGGATCCGTAGGACCCTGTTGGGTGTTCTACAAACATAGGAAGAGACAGTCCCTACCCCAAAGGGCTCACGTTCTAGAGACACAGATCCTACCAGGACTTATCAATGGGACTATAAGGTGCTCAGCATCTTGCAGGATCAAGCCTTCCTTACTTGGTACAATTTTGTACATCCATTAGAGCCAGTAGAAGTTAGCAACTCCAGCTGTGATCATGTGAGCTGTTAAGTCATTTACTTATTTTATAGTACCTTTAACATGGTATTTCATCCTTACAAATATGCCATAGTTTATGGAGTTTAAAACGGAATTATTTCTCATGCAATATTATAGCTTGTAAAATGATTATTTTAAACATAGAGACCACTGAAATGTTGGAAGGACCAATCCAATTCCAGATTGCAGACATGGAGGGTGGGATTTTGACTCTTTCAGTATAAAAAACACTATAAATTAAGTTAATATTTGAAAGAGAACTGAAAACTTTTTGTTTTTTAAAATGTCAAAACTTTAATATTGTTACTTATTATTATTTACTCAGAAATTCTTTGAAGCTGACCATTTCCCACAAACAGTTTTAGTTTCAAAAAATCTGCATTGTCTGAGGAAAAAGTGTTTTTGTTGGAAAAATCCCTGACCAGGTCTACAAAGGGCCCATTTTTAGTAATGATCTTTGCAATGCCATATTTCAGGACTAATGGGAACTGTGTACCAATCCTGCACTGGTGAGGCAAGTGTTAACAACTGCTTTGGTACCATGAGGTCATGCCCCCTCACCCTTTTTGGGCATGCTCCCTGTGGAGGGAGCATTCAAAAGGGAGCAGCTCAATCTGGGCTGACAGAGGAAAGGAGTGATTGTGTGCGGCAGCCTCCTGACAGGAAGCCTCCAGGACTCCAAGCCATCAGGGCTGAGTCTCCTAGCTGCACCGCCGGTAAACCGTTGCCCATGGGAACCAAAGAGGATGACTTGCTGTTACCAGAGGAGAAGCTTATGGAGATGGATAAAAGGGTAGGAAGCGACTCAGGGGACACATTTGGGGATATGGAAACCTGAACCCTATGCCAGTGTCCCTGGTAGTGTGGGCCTACCCCAACTCTTGATACTGGGTAGCACTGCCCCACGGCGAAGTGGCCCTTTTTGGACTCGTGGCTGTTGGATGTTATATCTCAGGGCATCACCATTGATCCATACACCCAATCAGCACGACTCCCCGCAACTCAAACCAAGTCTACTACAGAAGTCATAATTGGCCATTATCTTTGAAAACTCGTGGCGAACGGGGGAAGTCCCGGATGACTGGAAAAAGGCTAATGTAGTGCCAATCTTTAAAAAAGGGAAGGAGGAGGATCCTGGGAACTACAGGCCAGTCAGCCTCACCTCAGTCCCTGGAAAAATCATGGAGCAGGTCCTCAAAGAATCAATCCTGAAGCACTTACATGAGAGGAAAGTGATCAGGAACAGTCAGCATGGATTCACCAAGGGAAGGTCATGCCTGACTAATCTAATCGCCTTTTATGATGAGATTACTGGTTCTGTGGATGAAGGGAAAGCAGTGGATGTATTGTTTCTTGACTTTAGCAAAGCTTTTGACACGGTCTCCCACAGTATTCTTGTCAGCAAGTTAAGGAAGTACAGGCTGGATGAATGCACTATAAGGTGGGTAGAAAGCTGGCTAGATTGTCGGGCTCAACGGGTAGTGATCAATGGCTCCATGTCTAGTTGGCAGCCGGTGTCAAGTGGAGTGCCCCAGGGGTCGGTCCTGGGGCCGGTTTTGTTCAATATCTTCATAAATGATCTGGAGGATGGTGTGGATTGCACTCTCAGCAAATTTGCGGATGATACTAAACTGGGAGGAGTGGTAGATACGCTGGAGGGGAGGGATAGGATACAGAAGGACCTAGACAAATTGGAGGTTTGGGCCAAAAGAAATCTGATGAGGTTCAATAAGGATAAGTGCAGGGTCCTGCACTTAGGATGGAAGAATCCAATGCACCGCTACAGACTAGGGACCGAATGGCTAGGCATCAGTTCTGCGGAAAAGGACCTAGGGGTGACAGTAGACGAGAAGCTGGATATGAGTCAGCAGTGTGCCCTTGTTGCCAAGAAGGCCAATGGCATTTTGGGATGTATAAGTAGGGGCATAGCGAGCAGATCGAGGGACGTGATCGTTCCCCTCTATTCGACACTGGTGAGGCCTCATCTGGAGTACTGTGTCCAGTTTTGGGCCCCACACTACAAGAAGGATGTGGATAAATTGGAGAGAGTCCAGCGAAGGGCAACAAAAATGATTAGGGGTCTAGAGCACATGACTTATGAGGAGAGGCTGAGGGAGCTGGGATTGTTTAGTCTGCAGAAGAGAAGAATGAGGGGGGATTTGATAACTGCTTTCAACTACCTGAAAGGGGGTTCCAAAGAGGATGGCTCTAGACTGTTCTCAATGGTAGCAGATGACAGAACGAGGAGTAATGGTCTCAAGTTGCAATGGGGGAGGTTTAGATTGGATATTAGGAAAAACTTTTTCACTAAGAGGGTGGTGAAACACTGGAATGCGTTACCTAGGGAGGTGGTAGAATCTCCTTCCTTAGAGGTTTTTAAGGTCAGGCTTGACAAAGCCCTGGCTGGGATGATTTAACTGGGAATTGGTCCTGCTTCGAGCAGGGGGTTGGACTAGATGACCTTCTGGGGTCCCTTCCAACCCTGATATTCTATGATTCTATGATTCTATGATTCATCTGTTTAGATTCTGTGACAGAAATTACCAACTGCATCAGTCAGCAACAGCGATTGCCATCAAATCAGCACCCAGATGAACATGTAGTCCAGTCCAGCAGTCTTAAAAGCAACTATATACCTTGTCCTTCTAACCAGAGGCGAAATCAGCAGCTTAGAGCTAGGATTCAGTAAAAGATGAGTAGGATTTAGGGAATAAAGCTGAATTATCCTATCCAGATGGTTATTAACCACAATCAATTGCAGAATCAGAAAAGATATTTTAAAAATCTTATCCAAAGCATCTGCTGTGGTGGTGACGTTATAGGACTGATATTGCAATTATACAATAGCACTAAAGAATGGAAAACGTTCTATTTTCAGAAAAGTTTGTTTAAAGCTTTTCTTTGTCTTTGATTGTGTACATAATAATGGGGTTTTTGTCCTTGACAATGACTGAGTGATTTTCTCGTTGACCGATATTAACATTCTGCAGTGTGGTACAGTGGGCAAACTGCTGCAGCTCTTCTCTGGATCTTGCATAGTTCCCCAATGATCTGGACTACACTGTCAGGTAAAGTCCTTTTGCTGGGACTTGGCCACCTTAAGGCTTTGCATTTGTAGCCCTTTTGGAATATGCTTCCTCTAGAAGTACCTTCCCTAGATCCCTTTTCTGGGCATTCCTCTAACCAGCTCCCCATAGAAGACATTTTCTGCATAGGCTTGCTGATGGAGCCCTCCTAAGCAGGAGAGCCAGAAGTTCCCTAGAAGTGCGGGGGCCACCAGTGCCTAGCCAAGGCCCCACCCCTCTCTGCTTCTTCCCCCTGATGCCCTGAACCCCGTTTGCTTCTCTCTGCCCCCTCCCTCCATTGCTCACACTTAAGTCAGGTAAAAAGTGGAACCCTGACCCTAAGTCTTTTTTATTAGGCTTAGGTGTTTCTTAACCAATTAACTGCTGCCCAGCACATTTGCCCTGCTTTCTGCCCCCATCACTCCCCTGCCATGGGGGGAGGAGTCACTGTGCAGGGAGCAGCTGCGGAGCTTCTTGCATCTGCGGGAGGTTCCCGGATATGGGTCTGACCTGTCCTGGGCACAGCACCTGCAAGAGAAGAGGAAATCCCATCCCTCCCCAACCCAGCTAGGACTAGCAGCTGGAACCTGGCATACTGTTGATCACCATTATCAGCTCCCTCACTGCAAAGCACAGCCCCTGCTGGTGACTCCATGACTGCCTGAGACTTGCAGTTTGGGATAGCAATGCCACCATGAAGTGCAGCTCATGTTAGCGCTGCTCTGCACCTGTCCAAGGCTTGCAGTTTGGGGGAGCAATGCCACTCCAAGCCACCAAAACTACACCCATGTTAAAAAATGGTGGAACATGGTCCCTGCCCCCTAGGTTATGGCACTGGTGGCCCCTCCCACTTCTACAAAGGTTCTGATGTCTTTGCCCCCAGCTCTGCCCCTCCTGGGCTCTAGGCCCAGTTCTCAGGGGTTAAAGTAGCCTTGGGTTGGCTGGGGGAGGGGGCATAGTACCTCCCTGACCATGGGGCCATGGTGGTTGTCCACCTGTAAGGCCGGTCCTGCCCTCCCAAAAAATGATGACCCCCACATATCATGCAACCTTCATGTCTGCACTGCCTGCTGCTCTCTGGCTGTTCAGCTCTAAAGACAGCACCTCCATCAGCACAGAAGTAAGGGTGGCATCTTTTGGGTCGGGACCCCCTTGGCTAGAACACCATGAAATTTCAGATGTAAATATGTGAAACCATTAAATTTGCTATTTTTACAAGCAAATGACCATGACATTGACCAAAATGAACCGTGAATTAGATAGGGCCCAAGTTATGAGTTTGAAACAATGCAAACCCTTAATAGTTACAGGGTTTCCAAGGAAATCTCGGGAGGTGGGGGTGTATATGCAAAAATAACCCTCCAGTTATGCAAGAACTCAGGTTTTGGAAGCTTCATGCCGAGGAGGGGACATTTTGAGTGCTGATCACTTGTTACATGAGAACAGCTCAAAGACCAAACTGTATAAAGAAGTGACTCACAGATTCGTGAGTATGCTTGTTCTGAGCTAACAGCTGTTATGAACTTGTGGACACCCTTGGGTGGGGTTGGGAGGATTTTCAGCTGCCAGAACCTTTGATGGTGTTAGGGGTGATCTCTAATAAGTTTATTAGCATGTGCACACGTTTTCTGCTGTCTTGAACATGTTTTCTCTATAATCCTTTTTTACCTTAAGAATAAATGTGCTTGCTTAGAAAGAGCTGTGTGGTAACTTAATGACTTCAGTTATGCTGTTTATAGCCTGTGAGAAAGGAAGGCAACACAGGCCTGTGAAGCAGTGTAGACAGGGGGGAACTGTGCAGCCTGAAAACACCCAAGTGCAGACTGTCTCTTCCTAACCAAGATGACAGCTGTGGAGCAGGAAGCCTGAGCGGGGGTGCCCTTGGTGGACCATAGTGGGGAATACAGGGACAATAGCCCTGAACTATGACAGAATGCTTTCTGGCTAAGCCTGGTAACAGGCCTATGCTGATTGGTGCATTAGAAATGTACACATAGATTACAATCCCTACTCCTACTATAATTTAATAGTATTTTTTTTGCTTCAAAATAGATGAAGCAAGCAGATAGATCTCCAGTACTGCACCATTTGAGTACATTTTAGCACACTGTTTAGCTTCCTCTGTTTCAGGACATGATATTGCTGGTGCTTCTATGTCCAGCATCATGTCTCAAAGAAGAGAACAGTGGAGTGATGAGGAGTAAGGGATTTTTGGTGACTAACATTTGTTTGGAGGAGGAAAAATTGACAAAGTTAAGCTCCATTTTAGAGAACTAAGAGGAGCAGGTATTATAATAAAAAGACACAGACTTTATAGTACACCTTACTCTCTCAATACCAAAGAAAATAATCTTCAATATATACTTAAAATATTACCATGACTCTATATCAGAGAAGAGGGAATAGTGGTTCTAGCTCAAACACTGACTTACAATAGATTTTTAGTTGCAAAATAACTTCTTTATCTCTGTATAACTTCAGGGTCCTCCTTTTTAAAACAATATCTGCTGCTATTTGAAAAATTACAAGGTCAGATGTGTGTCAGATATGTGTATCTAAAAAGAGTTCAACTGAATATCTACCCAGAGAATAAACAGTTTTCCTATTTGTTTTCTTTTTCATAGTTTATTAGGAGGGAAAACACATACTCGTTATAGTTTAGAAACATTTTTTGTCATGACTGTTCTCTATCTTTTTATCATAATTCCTGCATGCCAGGAGAGAGAAGAAGCAGAGTATAACCCATAGTACAGACCTAGTCAGACATATTTTGGTGATTTTCTCACAACAGAACAGCAGGTAAAAGATGAGTTGATTTTTACACTTGCTAAAGGCTATTTTGGATTTATTCATTGTTAGTGGATATAGCATCTCCAGCTCATTTTTAGACATAATGAATTTCCCCTTCCAAGAATAGCTCTCTGTGTGATTTCTACTACCAAAAAAAATCAGTGTTCAAATGCCAAGATATATTTTTGGTGAAATAAGTTAAATGTTTGGGTCCATATTTCCAGTAGAAGCCAGTGATTTTGAATGATTTCTGGGTGCCCAATCTGAAACATTCAAGGTCGGTGGTGAATTTTGGATAGAATCATAGAATAGCTAGATAGAATCATAGGATATCAGGGTTAGAAGGGACCTCAGGAGGTCATCTAGTCCAACCCCCTGCTCAAAGCAGGACCGATCCCCAATTAAATCATCCCACTCAAGTCAATGGCGAAAATCCCACTGACTTCGGTAGAGCCAGGATTTCACCTGTAGTCTTTGCAGGTGCTGAGCACTCCCAGCTCTCTTGAACTGAAGGTGCTGACTGTGTCTGAAAGTCAAGCCCAGGGTGTCTCTAGTAGGATAGCAAAAAATAGAGACCCACAGAAATCACTGACCCTTTCTAAATGTTATTCTTAGCTATTTTATATAGGAGCTATAAATAAAAGGCAAGCATCTGTTAGCTAGTAGTATGGAGTCCCTGGTTGTTGCTGTACTTAATGGTCTGGATCATGGCTCAGTTGTGCTAGGCACAATGCACACACAATCTTCTCCAAAGAGCTTACAATGTAAGTACAAGAGAAGAGAAAATGGATGGATGTAAACAAACTGATATATTCTATTTTATAAAGAGCAACTCCTCTTTACTCTCTATCACTATATAACATCAAAGAAACAAAAATAGTGGGAAATTACCCACAGGGCCTATAGAAGGTGTACACATATCCAGGATATGAGACATATTTCATCCTTGCCTTGTACAGTAGTAAGATCTCCTGGTCATTAGTCTCCTGTTAATACATCCAAATATGGGGTTAGCCCTTTTTGCAACAGAATCATATTGGGAGCTCATAAGGAATTGGAGTACTTGTGGCACCTTAGAGACTAACCAATTTATTTGAGCATAAGCTTTCGTGAGCTACAGCTCACTTCATCGGATGAATTAAATAAATTGGTTAGTCTCTAAGGTGCCACAAGTACTCCTTTTGTTTTTGCGAATACAGACTAACACGGCTGTTACTCTGAAACCTGTCATAAGGAATTGGTTATTTACAACAACACAAGTCCTTTTCATAGTCACTGTTTTCCAAGATACAGTCCCCCTTCCTGTAAGCCACCTCATATAGATGTAAGCAGGATCTTAATGAGTTCTCCCCTGACAGCTGTCTGGGAAGGGGAGAGACTTCAGGAGCAAACTGTATTTACATGAACACACCTACTCTGCCTAGATATCCAGCAGATAGAGTGGTGTTGCTCAAAGTAATCAGCTTTGGCTAGTGTTAGGTTACAAATCACTTTAGTACTGAATGTAGGGGTAGTGAAATGCTGTTATCAATGTTGTTGTCATTGTATGAATAAAGGGGCGCAGAACTGTGCTTAACCTGTCCCAAATGAGGGGGTCACCCTCAGTTGAAAGGACCTCGTTAAGTCAGGGGCTTGAATGCCAGACCCCTGTGAAAGTAAGAGGGGTTGGGACAGGTGTACCAGCCAGAAGGAGTGGACTCTCCCTAGGGGTCCCTGGTCTGGTTTAACCTGTTCCTCCCCACTGTTCAAAGAGAGAGCTACATAGGCTCCATTAGGAGCCTTTTGTTATTCTAAGTGCTCAAAAGAGCTAATAATCACTTGTGGTGGGACAGTGTCTCTGCCCAGCCTCAGAGCTGAAAATCACTAAGAGCTGGGTGGAACCCTAAGAGGCTGCCCTGCAGAGGTGACTGCAGAGAGGCGGGTGGCAGGCGAATGGAATGATGGTTGGCGAGTGGAAGGAGCAGCTGATGGGATGTCCAGCAGAGAGGAACCATGGCTGTTAGGGCAGCCAGCCAAAGCAAGTGCTCAGCTGGTGGTGCAAGCAAGGTGCCTTTTTTCCTGGATGGGAGATGGACTCACACAGATGCACCTCTGAACCCTGGATCCTCCCTGACCAAGGACAACCTCTGTGAGTGGGGTATGGTGAGGGAGCAAAGAAGGGAACAGAAAAGGAACTGTTGGTTGTAGAAGTCAAGAACATGAGGCAGAAGACACTGCCCCATCCACTCTGGGCTGAATGTCCTGCTCACAGTTTTATGATTAATTAGGGAAAATGCCACAAGCAAGATTCATAATGTCAGGTGACTTCCCTTCTTTCATTAAAAGTTTCTTTTCTATGCTCAGACTCTGTGCTTGCGAGTGGGGAAGTATTGCCTCTCAGAGGCGCCCAGGTAATTGTCCCAGGTTACTAGGTAGGGGCTTGAGCCAGTTCTGTGTTATAGTATAGAAAAGGAACCGCTAGATATTGAACCCAGCCCTGGTGCTGCCAGCTCCACCTGGCAGAAGTGTTACATATATTTTCGTAGATGTATGTGACTTTGTGATTGGCTGTATTTGAAATTAAAAGCTTTGCTTGCACACATGCAGGTTGTGACGGGGCAAGGCCAGATGGCTATAGAAAAGTAGTGGGAGATAGATATATTAGCTCCAGGCTAAACAAATCCTTGGTACCAGGATAAGTGAAATGGCAGCTGCTCCAGGTCAATTAAGACACCTGGGGCCAATTAAGAGCAGAAGGCAGGGAGAATGCTAGGTTGATTGGGACATCTGAAACCAATCAGGGGCTGGCTGAAACTAGTTAAAAGCCTCCCAGTTAGTCAGGTAGATGTGCATGTCAGGAGCTGTGGGAGGAAGTTGCGCTGTTGGAGAGGCTGAGTAGTACACACCATATCAGGCACAAGGAAGGAGGCCCTGAGGTAAGGGTGAAGTGGAGCTTGAGGAAGTGAGGGCTGCTGTGGGGGAAGTAGCCCAGGGAATTGTACATGTCATGTTTCTAAAAGGTCAGCTACCATAGCTGATACTATTACGGTCCCTGGACTGGAGCCTGGAGTAGAGGGTGGGCTCGGGCTCCCCCCTTTTTCCCCCTGATTAATCACTGAGACTGGGAGACATCAGAGACTGTGCAAGGAAGGATAACTTCTCCTCACCTCCCTTGCTGGCTTATGATGAAAATGGCTCAGTAGACTGTGACCCTTGTCTCTAGAGAGAGAAGGGTTACGTGGAGGGTCACAGTGAGCTTCTGAGGCTAGCGAAATCCGCCAGGAAACACGGGACCCACGGAAGCAAGGACAGAGCTTTGTCACAAGGTGTTAAACTATGGAAAGTGTATGCACACATATTTGCACCTACCAAGTGTACATACATGTGAATGCACAAGCAACTTTGTGCGCATGCAAGAAGTGAAATTTACTCCTTGTTTAGAGAGCCACCACAAAGATATACGCATCATTTAAGTCTCACTTAAACCCTAGTAAATTTCACCCACTTAGAAACCAGTCTTTTAAAATTTACCCCTTCAGGAAATAACGTTATTTAAGTTGAGTTATATATTTGCTTACAAATGGCAGGCAGTGGGTCACAATGAACAACTAGAAGAAGATGGTAGATCTGTCATCTTCACAAGACCTTCTAAAGGTCAAAATCTTAAGTGCTTTCTAAACTTTGTCAACGATCTCAGAGATACTTAAGCTTTATAAAAAGCAGCAGCTACAAGCATTAATTTGTTTTGGTATTAATTAAATGATTAATCAAATTAGCTATGATAAAAAAACACCAGACAGTTAATGCAAATAGCTATTATACTCTTTTTTTCTGTATTGTGTGAATTATGTGTACTAAATGTATCTGGTTCCTGAATTTCAGCTATGTAGGTTGCATCATTTATCCAACAGATGCCTACAGGGCAGAAAAAGCATCACCTAGGTTTTCTTTCTCAGATTACTCATGGGGTTTGTGCTAAATTTCAGAAGATTTCTTCATCTTGATAGCAAGCACAGTTAAAGAGTTAGGGCCAGATCTTCAGTTGGTGTAAATCATCAAAGTTCCACTGAAGGATGCCAATTTATGCCAGCCAAGAATCTGGTCCTGAATATTTCTCATGTTTCAGAAAATATAACTATCTTGAAGTGAAACTTTTGTCTAATAGGCAGCACTCTCCTCCCCTTTTTCCGTAATTCAACTCCTATAGTATAAAGTACTGGCATTGCCTCCTGCCCTTCTCAACCGTTCCGGTAAACCACAATCTTTTCTCAATTAAAAAAATTCCTCTTCTCAACTTGATCCCTTTTTTCAAACAGCAGCAGTGAGAATAAGATATGGCATAACTACTTATGCCCCTGTCCCCATCTGTGCACTGCGTATAGCTCAACGTATGATATGTCATCCTCTGGGTGGACTACATCATTTAAAGAGGAAAATTGGATGAGAAGGGCTAAACTGATCGAAGGCATGGAAGGCTTCTGCTCTAGATGTTTTTAGTGAATGAAAAAGAGGATTATAATTTATAACTGAAACAATTTTGCTATCTTAACTATAGTAGTTGTCTCTATATAAATGTCACACACACACACATTCATATATATATAGATAGATAGATAGATAGCACCTTTGGAATTTTTAAACTGAAATTTAATGTAATGTTTGGTCATGTGACCAAAACCATTCACATGCAATGGTTCATATTAAAGGAAATAATTATCAATAGTTACAACCACTCACTTAGGGAAGGATTAAATCAGGACAGTCCAGATGCTCTTGGTAAACTCTTCATTGTGAATATTACACACGCTTCTCAGTGGTAGCATACACTGTTCCCTTCCGGAACTGGTGAAATTGCTGGTGTGTTTGCATAGATGCAGATGGACTCAAGTGTGTTTTCGTCTGATGCTAAACGTGTTGTGAAACAAAGCTCTGGCTTTGCCTTACAGTCACCAAAGTGATCCTTCATTCAATTACATTTCAGTGAGGTTATGATAGCAGATTGTAAGAATTAGTTGTGACCACAGTCAGAGATGGAATTAATCCAATGTGCTAACTTTCTGCAATTTCTCCAAGGCAGAAAGAAAATGCAACACAGAAGAGAACTGGTACACCATCCAGAACCGCCTGGTGAAAGCCATCGCACCGCGCCTGGGGGAGGTCACCAAGAACTGCGCCATCCCCGGTACTGACAGCCAGTTGCGACCTGACGTGGTAATCACCTATGAGGCCCAGAAAAAGATCATCCTCGTCGACATCACGGTCTCCTTTGAGAACAGGACCCTGTGAAGCCCGAGCTCGTAAGCTGGAAAAATACGCCCCCCTGGCCAACACGCTGAGAGTGAAGGGCTACGAGGTGCAGATGGATGCCCTGATCGTTGGAGCCCTGAGCACCTGGGACCCCTGCAATGAGCGTGTCCCGCAGACCTGTGGGATCGGTCGATGCTACACATGGCTCATGCGGCGCCTCATGGTCTCGGACACCATCCGATGGCCCAGGGACATCTACATCGAACACATCACTGGCCCCGACAGTACCAGGAGGTGTGAGCTGGAATGACATCGTGCATCAACTATGAGAAAGGGACCGAGAGACTTTTTCCATTGGACCATATGAACTGGAACCATAAACTCACTGAACATTAAATCTCACCAAATGAGGGTAAATCCATCCTCATCATCGTATCCACTCATTATACTCCACACCTGAACATAGCCATTATATGAACAACATACCCTCATATCTCAATGTCTGTACTTTGACCCGTTAACCTTTTACCCCCAATCGGGGATATTGCAGATTATATATTCCTTATGCCACCCGATCCTAAACCAAACTTCGCACCCCTTGATAATTTGTATGTTATTCCCTGATAACCAGAAACTTCTACTCTTAAACTCTGTACCATTTTTTTTTATTTTAACATCTTCTTAATAAAATTATTAATTCATCAGCTATTGTTCCTGACACTTCTTCTCCTCAGCCATTTTTAATTGCTACAGTTTGCACTGGGTGGAGAAAAACAATTTATAACATGTAATAAGGGTCAAATACTAGCTCTTATACATGCAGATAGGAGGGATTAAAGCAGGGTCCTTGGATATCTCAGGTGCAGGCCTCACAGTCATTGTGGGCCCAGATGCAGCATTTCGTAATGCCAGTAGCATGAATGACTACATATAGTTGACTACTGCAAACCAGCTACAAGCTGCCAGTGCAGGCACTGGAATTTGAAGGATACCGTAATGGTGGTAGGAGACAATTCTAGCAGTGATAGTTGAGACAGCAAGAATACAGCTGTAAAGCCAGCTTCATCTGTAAGGAATCTCCAAAGGATATGCCTTTTTAGGGGAAGGAGGAGAGGGCTTTCCAACCTGTCCCAGTTTCTTGAAAGACTTCTATACTGGTGACAGGAGCAGGGACACCAGGAAACTGCCAAGATGAATAAGCTGGGGAGTGCTGTGGAGAGGGAGTGTGGATGTGTGGGTGGAAGAGGGGAGGCTCCTATTTGAATAAAACCTACTAAACTGTTTCTAAGGGCAATAGCAGCAAAAATATTTGCCTTTGGATTAAAATAGTTCCTTTGTGTATTCAGCTTCAGGCGATATACGGCAGAACCATTTGAAGAAGTTGATTTTGTTGTTGTTGTTGTTTTATTTTTCTCTGAGGCAATATTTTATTGTGGTTGCCTTCAGAGTCAGACAGAGGGCCAAATCCTGCAGTCATTACTCAGGCAAATCTCTTATTGCTGCTTATAACAACAGCCATCATGGTTTCACTGTTATTTTGTCCTCACCCCCATTATTTTTGTGTGTTTTATTCCACCAGCTGTTTTGTGTCTTGTCTTATGTTTTTTTTTTAGATTATAAGGCCTTTGAGGCAAAGCCAGTGTTGTTGTTACATGTGGCCCAGATCCACAAAGACAGTCATTCTTCTTGACACTTAAGTACTGAGAAAATCACAGCAAAAACACTGATCCACAGAACCTGAATTAGGCGCCTAGGCTCTCTGTACAGTGAAGGAGGAGAGACAGGCAATCCACAAAAGAATGCAATCTACAAATGCAATCCACAAAAGACAGCAGCCTAGGGGGATGCCACCTAAGTTGGCAGTGGAGTTCTTTGTGTTTGCATGCAGTACTAATAGGCTGTATTGAAAACAGGGGGAGGCATTAAGCCATATGAAAGCTAATGCAGCATCCTGCTGATTCCCTCACAAATTCTGACCCAATCATGGCACTAACAGGTGCAAACTTTTCCTGTATCAGGAATTCCAGATAGGTAGTCACATTTCAGGGTCAGGCATATTTTTCAGGGCCACCTTGGTAGCTCACCAGCCCATTCCACTCATATATAGTGACTGAACAGCACATGTATTTGAATATTGCCCTGGAGCCGAGTGCACAGCAAACATGGAAAAAAAAGAAAAGAGAATGAGAGGGCAAAGGACACAAAATAGTTGGTTTGTGTGTCTTTTTCGTAGTTTAACTGGTTTAACTTGTTAAGAACAAAGTACATAGGTTAATTTTAAAGCTTTTGGTGTTGCTGGTGTTTTGGTTGCTAATGGCAGCTGGCCTGCCAGGCAATGGTTTAATATTGTACTTTCTCAATACATGTTTATAAAATAAAAATCTTTATTTTTTACAGAAATTTTATTGCCCTCACTTCAACACATCATATAGTGTTTATTTCAAATACCAAAGGTAAACAATGAACAACTGGGAGGTTGTATGCAAAGCCCACATCTCAATACAGCTATATACGTCAATCCATACATCAGATATGTACATCAATCATGATAGTGTTTCCGCTCCCCCACCCCTTTCATAAGCAGTCATGTCATTCAAAAGTAAATGCATCACAATCAATCTCAGCCCCCACAAGCATATTAATTCTCCTTCTTCCTTTGGCCCATGCAAGTCCATACTGTGGGCGCACAAAGCATCCCTGTTTTATGTTGCCCGGGTGCAGACAGCTCCAGCTGCGGTAGGTGCACTTTCTGGCTGAGGGAACCGATTCAGCGGCCCCTCAGTGTTGTAAATCCATTCAGAGGGAAATAGTTCACCTCTGTTGTCACAAAGATTGTGAATAGCACAGTAAGCCACAATGCAGACAGCCCTGATGTCACTGGCATCCAAACGGGTCAGTAAACACTGTCAGGAGGATTCCAATTGGCCAAACACACATTCAGCCACCTGAGAGAGTAATTAAGCCTCCTTTTGTCAGGGCCTCTGAGACTGGGGTGTGGTTTCACAAGTCAAGGGAAAAGGGGTTACGCAGTGTCCCCCAGAATAACAGTGGGGACAGTAACTCTGTTTATGACAATGTCATGTGATGTGAATAGTGCCACAGCTTGTCCACGAATGTAGACTCCCAATTGTCGGAAAACCCTGGCATCTTGAACTTTTCTAATACAACCATCATTGACATTCATAAA
Source organism: Chelonia mydas (assembly GCF_015237465.2). Taxonomy (NCBI): domain Eukaryota; kingdom Metazoa; phylum Chordata; order Testudines; family Cheloniidae; genus Chelonia; species Chelonia mydas. Next base: position 280,544,445 of record NC_057849.1, read on the forward strand.
GCAGCTTTCTGTGATCCATGAGAGTGTGCATAACTATGGCGTAGTACCCTTTGCAGTTTATGTACTCATGTGCCCCCATGAGTCCCATCAATGGCCGCATTCTCTCAAAACCAGAAATTATTTCAGGAATTTCTTTTATGCCTGCCATGTTTGGGTAAACCACATGCCTGATGATCTCAGAAACCTCTGCCACCACTTTACCCAAAGTCAACTTCCAAACACCAAACTGGTCGGCCATGGACCTGTAGCAGTCTGGGATAGTCAGCTACCAAATGCTTATAACAATGCGCTTCTGGACCTGCAAGGTCATCCTGATGCATGTGTCTTTAAGCTGGAGGATGGGGGCAAGCTGCTCCCAAAACTCCAGAAATGTGGCTTTCTTCATGCAAAAGTTCTGAACACACTGCTGGTCATCCCAGGTCTGCATGATGATGTGGTCCCACCTATCTGTGCTTGTGGCCCTACTTCAGAACTACTGATCTACATAGGAGGAATCGTCAGCTATACTGAGTGTCATGAGCAGCATCAGACAGTTCAAGTCTGCCATGTCCATGTCCTTGTCCTCCTCCTGCTCTGTCATCGGCTCTCTTAGGTACCTTTGGTGAATCTGAAAATGCTTCCAAAATATCCACCAGTGACTCACGGACGCTCTCTCCATTTTCTGAAACAGGAGTGAAAGTGCAAGCAAGAGGAGTTCTTGACACAGAGGAGTTCTTGACTCTGGTTGCTGGGGGCTCGCAGACCAAAATGATGGCTCAGTAGGATGTGTTGGCGGACTGTTCAAACTTCTTGTAGTATGCAGGGTTGACAATCAAGTTTTCCCACAGTGTGCACCACAAACAAAGGACTGGAGTAGCTACTTCTCAGGAGCACGCTAATACGGGATACGGTTGTTTGGACTTGGATCTACATACTGCAGTGTGGAGGATCCCCAGGTTCAGCCCCTGGTTAAAAAATTGTTAACCTAGGATTGGCAAATAGAATAGACACTCAAGTCCTGGGTTCTCAAATGCAGGGTTTGCCGAGTCAAGCCCCACTAATCCTAGGTTTCCATTACAGTGTAAACATATCCATTTTGTCCTCTTCCCCAGCTTCATTCTCATTAAGGTTTACAGATTAATCATGCTAGATGAAGTAAGAAGATAGAAGGCTATTGCACCATTGGTGGAAGCCTTATATTGACTCTGATTGATTGCAGAATAATAATTATTTTAGTCCTATATTCTGCTGTACAGGAGGCAAAGAAAATATCCATTGTCAGTCGCAGATAGAATCTGCCAGTGGAATTGTTCCAGGTGACTAAAAGCCTAGTTAAAGGTGGCCAAATTTTTTCAATCAAAATGTGGTTTTAATGCCCCTGTGTAATTTCAGAATGGCTTTTTGATTAAACAGACGTGTTCATGGAAAAAGGTTGAGTCCTCATCTTCAAAGGAAACCTGTGCAACACCTACAAAAGATGAGCCTGGGAACTTAAATACATAGCTCTGCCAGACACCAAAAATCATGGACTTACGAGATACTGGTTTTGTGGCTCATTACAAGAATTTGTGACACATCCTACGGCTAACCCTTAATTGCCCACTTCATTTTAAGTGGTCTCCTAGCATGCAAACCCCTTATGCTTAAGAAATCTGTCTCGACTTGTACTTAGCTACACTCTGGTTACCTCTCCCAGAGCTGAAAAAGACGCCTATGAAGCACAAAAACATATCCATTCTACCAACAGAAGCTGGCCTAATAAAAGATTTTACCTCACCTATCCTGTGTCTCTCATAAAAAATATATTTTTGGCAAAGGTGTCCAGATTTTCATAGAAAGAATAAATAAAAATATTCAGTTTCAGTAAAAATAAATATATTTTTGGATTTTGAGTGCCAGAGTTTGGAAAAAAATGTTTTTTGGTTTTAATTAAAGACACGTTTAAATGAAAACACAAATATTCACTCTCATTGAATTTTTTCACGGGGTAATAAATTGTTGACCAGTTCAATAGCTGATACAGCCTGGCTTTGCTTGGTTACAGAATCAATTTTTCCAATATGAGGAATTTTTTAAAAATTCTGCTACTTTGCAGATATCATTTAGATTCAATCTACTCTTTCTGTGTCTGTGATAGCAAAGTGGGATCAGAAGAGGAAGGATGTTCTTTGTGCCTCTTACTTACTACTAATATTTATTAAGATCCCCAAAATATGCTAAGATAATGTTCATTTACTACGTAACAAAGCTGACAAATATCAGTTAAAATATCCATTTTATTTTTCATAAATGATAAGAATCATGTAAATGATTTAACTTTTACGAAATAACTTGCAATGACTAAGCAATGAAGAAATGATGCATACATAATATATGAGGAGATAACAGCATTTTGTAAAATATTATGCCAGTCGATATCTCATGCCATAGCCAAAAAGCAACGTGTGCCATTCTTTTCATTTGAGAGGAATGGCACGGCACAAAGATCTCATCTACATGACCAAATTATCTGGCTCCAAGCCAGAAAGTCACATCATGACTTCCCCTTGATCTGGTTAAATAGTGTTCCATCTTGCAGTATACACAAGCGATAGTTGGGAACACAGCTGCATCCCTTCTATACTGCAAAATAGAACTCGCTTCTAACCATGTGAGGAGAATACTGTGCTTCAACCTATTTCTCCCAACATATTTGATTTTGTACTCTGTGGCCTATTTTTGGCAGCTTCTTTACAAACTATGTATTGGTTGGGTGCGGTACATTGTATTGCAGGGCTACAGGCATTGGAAGAAAACAAAATCCCAGGGAGAAAAAAAACCCATAAAATCAGCACTGATACAGTTTCCAGGTGACACACATTGAGGGAGTGGTAATTAATGAAGAGAACAGGTCACTGACACAGAGCAATCTGTTTTGCTTTATAAACTGTGTGCAAGTAACAATATGTATTTTAATATGGCTAAATAGAAAGGTATATATGACAGACTGACCATATCCGATAATATCCTGAACAAACTTTTTGGAATATAAACTTTACTGAGTTAAGTTAAACCTTAGTGAATTAGGGATAACACTGCTGGGATACTGTATTAAAAATGTAATTGTGTATGTGTTACTGTGGCACTGTGTGTAACTTTTGTAATGGGGCTGGGAGATGCTAATAAACTTCCTCCATCATCAGCCTTTGAAGCCATTTCCATCCCCCAGGGAAATACACATATACTAGTTCAAATTGGATCCTCCAGAGACCAAGAGACAAAGTGTCATGGGGTGTATATGCCCCATGCTGGCTTGTCAATCAATCATAGATTCATAGAATATCAGGGTTGGAAGGGACCTCAGAAGGCCATCGAGTCCAACCCCCCGCTTAAAGCAGGACCAATCCCCAACTAAATCATCCTATCCAGGGCTTTGTCAAGCCTGACTTTAAAAACTTGTAAGGAAGGAGATTCCACCACCTCCCTAGGTAATCATTCCAGTGCTTCACCACCCTCCTAGTGTAAAAGTTTTTCCTAATATCCAACCTAAACCTCCCCCACTGCAACTTGAGACCATTACTCCTTGTTCTGTAACCTGCTACCACTGAGAACAGTCTAGAGCCATCCTCTTTGGAACCCCCTTTCAGGTAGTTGAAAGCAGCTATCAAATCCCCCCTCATTCTTCTCTTCCGCAGACTAAACAATCCCAGTTCCCTCAGCCTCTCCTCATAACTCATGTGTTCCAGTCCCCTAATCATTTTTGTTGCCCTCCGCTGGACTGTTTCCAATTTTTCCACATCCTTCTTGTAGTGTGGGGCCCAAAACTGGACACAGTACTCCAGATGAGGCCTCACCAATGTCGAATAGAGGGGAACGATCACGTCCCTCGATCTGCTGGCAATGCCCCTACTTATACATCCCAAAATGCCATTGGCCTTCATGGCAACAAGGGCACACTGTTGACTCATATCCAGCTTCTCGTCGACTGTAACCTCTAGATCCTTTTCTGCAGAACTGCTGCCTAGCCATTCGGTCCCTAGTCTGTAGCGGTGCATGGGATTCTTCCGTCCTAAGTGCAGGACTCTGCACTTGTCCTTGTTGAAGCTCATCAGATTTCTTTTGGCCCAATCCTCCAATTTGTCTAGGTCCCTCTGTATCCTATCCTTACCCTCCAGCGTATCTACCTCTCCTCCCAGTTTAGTGTCATCTGCAAACTTGCTGAGGGTGTAGTCCATACCATCCTGCAGATCATTAATGAAGATATTGAACAAAACCGGCCCCAGGACTGACCCTTGGGGCACTCCGCTTGATACCGGCTGGCAACTAGACATGGAGCCATTGATCACTACCCGTTGAGCCCATTGATCTAGCTATCTATCTAGCCACCTTATAGTCCATTCATCCAGAGCATACTTCTTTAACTTGCTGGCAAGAATACTGTGGGAGACTGTATCAAAAGGGGTAATGCAGGAAGTGCTGGCCAGTGCTGATTGCCAGCCTCCGAACAGCTAGGACAATAAAGAAGATGAGAAGCAGAGGACCATGGTGGCTGCCAGAGGAGCAAGCAGGCCAGAGAAAGAATTTCCTGCCAGCAAGCTGGTGAGATGCAGCCCCAGAATGACAACAATCCAAAGAAGGGGGGGAGGCCAGACCCACAGGCTGAAGAAGCCTGCAGAACTAAGGGAGGCAGGAAGGAGCTCTGGGTATAGCATGAAAATTGTGAATGACTGATTCTGCCTGCCTCGGTTAAGGGCCCTGAGCTGGAACCGAATGGAGTGGGTGGGCCTGGGTTCTCCTACCTACCCCTTAACAGGGACTTAATAGCAAAAGGAGTTCCAGGCCCATCAAAGACCAGGCTAGATAAAGCACACCCCGAAACATAAGGAGAAGTCCAGTGGGACAGAAATTAATGTCCTTGGCTCCAGAACAGGACTATAAAGACTCAGGGAAGAAAAGTAGACTGACTGCCCCTCCAATCTCAATGCCTTGTCTGACCAAAGGAGGCGGCGCTGACACTCTGGGCACCAGTCCACACAAAGAACAAGACTTTTGGAAGAAGCCTGGGTTTTAGACTAAAGCAGGGCCTCCTTCCTCATCCAGCAAACAGACAGGACCCCTGATTCACGGAAGGCCCCAATCCTTAGGGAAAGATTGGAAGGACTTGGCCAAGTGAAACCTCAAAAGACAGGGTATTTGTTCTGAGTTGAAGCTCTGATGAACTTGTAACCACAAATATGCTCCTAAAGTGAGATATTAAAAGACTGTACTTGCCAGAGCCCATGTGAGAGGAGGGATAAATTCTGGTGTAGGGTTTTTATTGTTTTTAACATGTTTTCTATGTAATGTTTTTTACCTTAAGAATAAAGTAGGCTTGCTTAGAAAGAACTATGTGGTAACCTATATCTGTAGCAATTACATTGTTCTCTTTCTCTAAAGCAAAAGCAAGCCAGTGTCTAGGACAACCTGCCTGTGCTAGGAATGGCACAGTGAAGGCAAGAGAACTGTCCAGCCTGAGAATACCTCAGTTAGAAGAGGGAAAGAGACATGTATCTCACCCAAGAGATACAACAGCTAGGGAGCTGAAAGCCAAGACTGTATGCCCTTGCTGAACCACTGAAGTAAAATGCAGATGCAGTGGCCCTGAATTGTGACAGTATACATCTAGGAACTAAGAATGTAGGCCATACTTATAGGATTGGGAACTCTGTCCTGGAAATCAGTGACACTAAAAAAGATTTGAGGATTTGGGCGGATAATCAGCTGAACATGAACTCCTAGTGTGATGCTGTGGCCAAAAGAGCTAACGTGATCCTTGGGTGCATAAACAGGAGAGTCTCAAGTAGGAGTAGACAGGTTATTTTACCTCTGTATTTGGCACTGGTGGACTGCTGCTGGAATACTGTCCAGTTCTGGTGACCACAATTCAAGAATAATGTTGATAAATTGGAGAGGGCCAGGTGAGGGCCACAAAAATGATTAAAGGATTAAAAAACATGCCTTATAGGGATAAACTCAAGGAGCTCTACTCCTTAATTTAACTCTACTTAACTTAACTAAGAGACAGTTAAGGCATGACTTGATTATAGTCTGTAAGTATCTACCTGGGTAACAAATATTTGATAATGGGTTCTTCAATCTCACAGAGAAAGGTCTAACACAATCTAATGGCTAGAAGGTGAAGTTAGACAAATTCAAACTGAAAATAGGGCATACGATTTTAACAGTCAGAGTAATTAACCATTGAAACAATGTACCAAGGATTATGGTGGATTCTCCATCACTGACACTTTTTAAGTCAAGATTGGATGTTTTTCCAAAAGGTGTATTCTAGGAATTGTTTTGGGGAAGTTCACTAGCTGTGTTATACAGGAAATCAGACCAGATGATCACAATGGTCCCTTCCAGTTTTTGAATCTATGAATTTCTTTCATAGTAGTCAGGAATAGAATACAAAGGTTGATTTTATGAGTTTATTATTATTATGAGTGTATAATATATTGTGAGTTTTGATCATATGTACATTGGCTAAGTCATGCACAGGTTTATGTTAAACCCCTACACACTGCCAGATTTATTTATATGTCTATCCTGAGCTTTGGGTGCTGTACAACATTAAAATAATCAATATTTCAAATAACAGAAACAAAACACTCAGTGAATTATCAGTTTAATAGACTGCCCAGCAATATTAACCTTAATGTACAATGGGTAAGCATCCCAGAACATTTCCATCCTGTCAACCAACATTTTTCTCTAACTGTCCAATAAAAGTGATAAGCTGTGGAGTGTATCTGAAAGGTTAACAAAACTGGCAGACAAAAGGGGAAACAAAGCCAAAGCCAAACCTCAGAGAATGATATGCCAGAAGCCTCCTTTTTTAATTCAAGGGAACTCCAGCTCATGGGCCTCTGCAGACCACAACTGTACATCCATAAAAACAGATCTACCAAGAATACATGCAGAATACAGTGCAGTTTGTTATGTAGTGGGATTTTCAGAAGTTCTCAGCATTGGCTTAACTCTGCTACCACTCAAGTCAATGGTAAAAATCCCTTTGATTTCAACGGCAGCAGGGTTAGGACAACCTTCAGCATTTTTGAAAATTTGAACCACAGTCCAGTGTGGCATGTCTATTTTACCTAGATACACAGTATAGTTCTGTCCTAGTTTACTAAAATTGCTTTCTGGTTTTTATAATATTTTACTGACTAAATGTAGTGTAAGCACTACATTGTATTTTCTTACCTTAGGTCAGTTTGGGTCAGAGGGCACACAAGAAAATATTTTTTTGTAACCACAGTGCCATGGTACTTTTCAAGAGTGTAATCACACCGTTTGATATGAGAATAGCTTAAAATCAATAAAGTAATATAAAAATAAGATAAATGAGTTTTCTTTCTTGGGATTTTTTTGGCTAAAATATGACAAGCATTGTACAAAAAATGACTAGTTGGTGAAAGTCTCTCTTGAGCATGAGCAAATTGGATTATCAATTCATAGTATGTCTTCCGAGATCTCCTTCGTTTAAGCCCCCTTTAGTTCCATTCTCATTTGTCAAGTGCCAGGGAAAAATGCCTGTGAAATACACTGAAGCCTGTTGTGGAGTGCCATTTTCTTAGACAGAGCTGGGTGAGCTTGGATAAACTTGACTAGCAAAATACATTGCATCAAAAACAAAGCATGAAAAATCTCTCTATTAATTAGCATAGAGTTTAAGATAATATTAAGGTCACCCCAGAAAGTTAATCAACCACCTTAAGATCCTGTGCTGAAGGCCTGGGGCTGGATGGAGCCAGATGAGAGCTCAGGGTCTGAAGTTCTCCTTTAGACCACACATAAAAGGCAGCCTATTCAACATTCAGCTTCTTATAACAACTGCGGGTTGTGCTGTCATCCTCTTTTCCTCAGTCTTTACGAACCTACATTTAAAAAAAAAAAAAACTGAGGTCCTTTATTTTGGCAAAGCACTTAAGTAGATGCTTAACTTCAAATATTTACTTATGTCCCACTGAAGTAAAGGAAACTCCAAGTTTAAATGTTTTGCTGATTCTGGGCCTTATGGGCAGCGTGGAAATTCAGACCATTTGACTCTTTCTTCTACCTTAATGATATTTTAAACCAGTGGCTCTCATACTGTAGGTCAGGACCCCAAAGTGGGTCATGACCCTATTCTAATGGGGTCATGGGCTGGCGTTAGATTTGCTGGGGCCCAGGGCTGAAGCAAATGCCCGAGCCCCACAGCCCAGGGCTGAAGCCAAAGCCCAGGGGCTTCAGCCCTAGGCATCAGGGTTCAAGTTACAGGCCCCAAAGCCCTTGGGCTTTGGCTTTGCTGCCCCCACCTACCGCGCCCAGGGCAGTGGGGCTCGGGCGGGCTCAGGCTTTGGTCCTCCCTATTGGGGTTGTGTAGTAATTTTTGTTGGCAGAAGGAGGTCAGGGAGCAATGAAGTTTGAGAACCCATTTTAAAGTAAAAAAGCACTTTAAAATGCTAATGTACACAATATGTACTCCAGTGTTCAACTCCTTTCTTTCAACTTTCTACTTACAACAAACATTTAGGCAATATAAGACCATGTTCAGATACTATCTGGAACAGAATAGCATAGAATAAGAAAGTGATTTTATGCTGAATGCTACCATTAACTGAACCCATCGACTCCAGCACCGGGAGCAATTTATATTTCCCATGGATTGTTGACATAGATTTTCTATGTTTTTAAATTTGCTTTTCAAAGCAAATTTAATGGTACATTCATGCTTGTAATGAAAAGCCAGACTATTGGACAAATGGCATAAACCTTTTAAAATCTCATCACAGTTCACTGGCATGTTATTTTTAACTTCATGGCTTCTTGTTCCTCTTGGATATTTGTGCCTCAAAGGGTTACCTCTTCATCACATATACAACTGAATGAACAGCTGATCTCAACTCTGCATATGGTGTTTTGTTTTTAAATTCACTTTAGTATTCACAAAAGATGTCAGACTAACAGTACTGGATTTGGAAGCTTTTTTTTTAAATCCTGAAAACAGAAATATTGCACAGGGTGACATTGCAGGCTTCCTCACACAGTTATGCCAGTGTGCCTCAACACTGTATGGATCACTTCTAAGGGTGAGGGGAAAGTTTATAGATTCCAAGGCCAAAAGGGTCCCTTGTGATAATCTAGTCTGACCTCCTCTATAACACAGGCCATAGAACTTCTCCAGAATAATTCCTTTTGAACCATAGCAGATCTTTTAAAAAAAGTCCCATCTTAACTAAAAATTTGCCAGTGATGGAAATCCGCTATGACCCCTGGTAAATTGTTCAAGTGGTTAAGTTCAACATTCATGTCCATTCAGTCTTTGGCTTTTCTACTAAGACTGGTCAAAAGGATTCCAATTCAAACCAATAATGATACAGAAATTTGTTCACCAGAAGTTGGGCTAAAACATCCGTCCAGCTCATTTTGTATAACTTACCGAAGAAGGTGGAGCAGTGGTGGGCAACCTGCAGGTTCCAGAGCAAGGGGTCCATCCTGAGCCCCAACATCTACACTTCAGTTAAACAACCCCTCAGTCAAAGCTCCATTAACCCAGGTCAGCTGACACGGGCTAGCTGCAGGTACACACTGAGGGCAGAAAGGATGTGGGGTTATAGAATATTCCCCTCTTCACCAACCAGAGCTGTTGCCAGGGGCAGGGATGGACTCACTCTTCATCCTTTGAAAAATTATAGCATTCACCATACTCTCCCACACTTTCAGAGACACTGTTAGGCCTATCTGTGATACAATACTCCCTAATTGGGCTGCCACAATTTACCTCTCAGTGTTTAACATAAAATATATGTTAGCTGAAGCATTTTCTGATAATGAGGAAACCAAAGAGTCTCAATTACTCTTATGCAAGAGCCACTATCAAATGTTTTACACAATGTGTTGTCCCATCTAAGAATGTCACAGATTCTGTCAAGTATCAGAGGGGTAGCTGTGTTAGTCTGGATCTGTAAAAACTACAAAGAGTCCTGTGGCACTTTACAGACTAACAGACGTATTGGATCATAAGCTTTAATAGGTGAATACCCACTTCTTCAGATGCATGTAGATACCGTGGTGCCACTGTATATGCTAGCTTCTGCTACAAGATCATATACGGCCAAGCTTTTAGTAAAGGATGTAATAATTCTGAGGGAAATCAATATTTGTTATTCCCTGGTGCAAACTATGCCAATCATCTTAACTGGGAATATGATTCACAAGCCATTACTCAATATTGGGTCCCCAACGCTCTAAACCTTTCATTTTTTTATGGAATAAGGCTGGAATTATTCTGATCTTAGCAATGAGTTGCCCCAAAACATTGACTTTCTGTAGATGGTATATGAACAAGCTAAAGAATGTAGGCTAGGAGAGTAATTAGATTTGGGGAGAGGGGAGGTGTTAATGATTTAAAAATTATCTGTTTCTTTGTGGTATTTTTCCATTTCACTACAGTCGGGCTGCAATTTGAACATTATCTGAGATAAGAGTGAAGGGTTTTTCTTGTGATAGTCCCATGAAGCCAAACAGTGACTCATTCCTTCTGTATATCAAAGACTGGAATAGTTCAAAGAAAAACAGTCTGAGAAATGTTTCTCTATTTCTTTCCTCCTGACTTGAAGACACTGATGTATGGCTCTTCAGATGAGAAAAATCCCATTCTTTCATCTATATCCCTGACACAGTGGCCTTGTCACCAAACTGTCACAAATAGTAATAATGTTTGAAATCACTTTCAAACAGAGCTATGGCCAAATATGGCTGTAACAGGGTTTGAAGACTACACTCATGCTAAAATTTTGCTAGTGGACAGTCTATAGCATGGTTTCTACTATTATTAGTTTTGAAAACATCTCTGTCCACTCCACACTGAGCAGTGGAATAGTGCCAAGACTATGCTAGCCACAACCAATGTCGGAAAACTAACACCAAGCTCAATTTTGCCAGCAGAATTGTACTTGTCAGCCATTTTGAAATACCGATGCTAGCACTGTTCTGCTCCCTTTGTGAGTAAGGTGTCTTTTGTTGTTTTTTTTCCTTCTCCACATGACACCTTATTTAACCTTTAGAAGCTTAACCCAAATCTTTGACCCTTTAGAAAGTCCCACCATCCCTTCTTTGAATAACCCCTACCAAGCCCATGTTCTTCTTCTGCTTTTCACATTTCCCCTTCCATTTCTCTGAGGAGAAATGGAAAGGGGTATGTCCTTCTTCCCCTCTGGTATCAAGACACATGCAGCCCTCTTCTCCACCTGCCAAATGATGGCATTTACTTGTAGGAATACTTAGCCTACCCAGGGCCAGCTTTAGGGGCCGGCAGCCCAGGCGACTGCCTAGGGTGCCTGGCTTGGGGGGCGACGGGCTTGAAGATTGACAGATCCTAGCATGAAAATTTATCATCTTATATGACAGGGATAAATCATGCATGCAAATCGTGCACCAAAGTCATGAATTGTGCTACAAATGCAATAAAAAATAAGGTATTCAAAAGTTTAACAAATGGAGGGGGAGGGTGCCAAATACATTCCTTACCTGGGGCACCATTTGGTCTAGGACTGACCCTGAGCCTACCCCTTCTTGCTGTACAATAAAAATCCAGGAGGAGAGGTTTACTAAGGTAGGTAGTGACAGCTAGACAACACTCCTGCATCATAGCTGGCAGCTATCTGGGGTTTCTCCTCAAATTGCATCACAAAGGTGAAATCAAGAAAAGGTTTTGGCAATAGTGAAAACATTTTTAAAAGTGTTTTAGTTCGAAGACATAGACAATTATAGTCACTACAATTATCCCAGGAGAGGTGGCAAACAACAGATATGCTCAAAAAAGATATTTTATCTCATCAGTACCGAAGATGATCTCCAGCAAATCTTTGTGGTGTTTTGGGAGGGATCCATTATCTTTTCTGCAACTATAAGGAAGCTGAATTATTTTTGGATTGAAAATTGACCTGACCTTCTCCCCATCCTTGAAAACAGAATCCATAGAACCAAATAGAGATGATAGCTTTCTATGCATGAAAAACAACTTATAGAATTATATTAGCAGAGAGATAATTTCTATAAGATAACTCAAAAATTCTGTTGATGGCATTAACATACCCTATTCAATTTTATAGGATCTCAGAATAATAGTGATTTTGAGCAAATCTAATGTTTGTCACCTCTCTTGGGATAGTTGTAATAAACTTATTTAATTGCTATGGAACCCAACTGATTTAATTCCCAGTTAAATTCTATAGGACTTTTTTCTATAAGAGAGAAATTTGAAGAAGCCCTGGCATCAATTGAATAAACTATTATTAAAGATGTTTTTGCTATACTTTTGATAGCAGATAATGAAAATATGCAGACTATGAATGATAAATATTCTTCTGAGGGTCTAGTAAAGTATTTATGATGTTGTATTCCCTAGGATATTAACTGTTGTGTACTGTTCCTTTTATGTAAAGCATTTAAATGTAAATTAAAAACATTAGATTACTCTTGTTCTATTTTTCTACAGTTGCACTGTGAATGCAATTATGATGGTAATCATTGCTATACCTTTTTTTTTCAAATGTTCTCTCTTTCCCTATTTCATATTTGTTGGGACTTATTTTTAGGATGTTGCTCCTCATTTTCATGCATTCATAATATGGAGTTATCTATTTTGTGTTGTATAGATTCTATTTGTATCTGTCACTTTTTATTGTTTGGAAAGGCTCAAAAATTAATAAATAAGTTTAAAAATAAATAGAAAGATTGATCTCCTTTTCCCAGGAGGTCTGACAGGTCTGCATTAAATCTGAAAACAGTCAGAGGAACTTTGTCTACCACTAGTGTTTGATTTTCTGCAGAGCACCCTTCAAAAACAAAACAGCTAAGAGCTGGTAGCAGCTTTCCGAGATACAACTGGGTGAAGGCCATTTTATATTTTAGCAAGCAGCAAGCATACTGTCATTTGTGTGTGTCATTATGTTATGCGACAAGAACAAATGCAGATTAAGCACTGCAGAAAATGCACAAGAAATATGTATGCTGGTTTCTCATCTGGGAACATCGGTGCTGTCTCTTATGGCTGCAATAAACTGGTGCCTGTGTTCAACATAAACAAAAATAACTGTCAGTGTAATCTGCAAAACTGAGACAAGGTAGAGTTTAGGAGTTTCTGTATTCCTGATGAGCAGAATAGCCATTATCAACTTGGCTTCTTCATTTATTAATCTCTCCTCCTTCTGCCTCAGTAAGAAATTGAATCAACAAATGAATTCTTAAAGAAAAACTGTGAGGATAATGGAAATATCAATATAAAATCAATAGACCAACTTAGAAGGAAAAAAACATTTCCTGACTAGGCCTATTGCCCCAGGACCAATGATACAATTACTTATTGGGCCTTTATCCAGATTACAGAAATCAATCTCCAGCTAGTGTAAGGAGTTACCTCCCATTTCATTTTTCATAAGTGCTTTTCCTTTTAAATCCAGGTAGCTTTAAATTCTCTAGTGGTTCTTTCATCATTTGCTGCATAAAGGTGGCAAATGCAATTTTTATAAAGCAAAGGACAAAGTCAAATTTATATGTTTTACAGCTTGTGATTGTAAAATTGATTTTTATGCCAAAGGGCTAAAATAAACTACTGTTTTTAAGGGCTAAAATAAAACTTTTATACCATGGAATATAGGCCAGACATACTTCTTGCAAATTAAAAATCATGAAATCAATTAAAAATATGAAAACATATTTCTAACCAAAATAGGAACGTACTCGGAGTGAGAGACAAAACAGGAACACGCAATTTATTAACTCAATTTAAAGGTTCACTCAAATCTTTACAAATGTTTAATACCCTATATTAGGTAAGAGACTGTAGAACGTCAGAATATTCCCTTATTTAAAACGTCAGAATATTCCCTTCACTATGTGTAAAGTGCAGAAGGGATGACACAAACCAACAAAACACCTTTCTAAAATTTGCCCACTATCAAAGCATCACCACCTTCCCCTCCTTGCAAACATATCTATACATGGATTATACGTGTTTAAGTCTTTGGGGTTTAGAGGGAATGTGGATGGGCAGGGAGGCATTGAGGTTGTGGACAGCTGCCCTACATAACAGCGTCCCCCAGCAAATCTATAAGGAAATAATATAAAGTAAGGCTGATTTTGTTAGTATGAATGTCCACAGATTCCCACTCTGGGTTATTAATTCTCCCCAGGGGATAGGGCAAGGGCCTGGAAGCAGTGGAAAAAGCATTACATGCTCCCTGGCCAAGTAGATGTGCAGAGACCAGCTCCCTGACATGAATTACATGATATTTCTTTGGATGTCTCAAGATCATAAGGGGTTGGAGGGCCGAGCTCCCTGCCCACACTGGAGCAAAAACTCTTTCAGTACAATACCATAGAAACTCTGCTTTTAGAGAGTTTTCCAACCAGCTCTAGCTTGCCCATGAGATTTTTACCAATAGGATGACATGATTTAACACATAAATCACAAATATTGTACATTGTACCCAAACAAGACTCTCAATAGAATGGAATGGGCAATCATACATCTTCTGTAGCCCTGAGGACACAGTCAATTTATGTAGTCAAGAAAGATGGATGGAGAGATGGCTTGTGAAATACCATCTGATCAGGGAAAAGATTTTGATTTAACTCTACCAAAATTATTTCTCTTTTGCCAGTTTGTGATTGGAAATAGTATATAGACATGTATACCCTTGACTAAGTGGTGCTTACAGGAAATTATCTATTTATTATGGTTTTGGAAATGCTTATTAAAGTAATATGCCTTTTGTGAGTACATACAATTCAATGTTAAGACTGCCTCTCAGAAAGGAAGAGAAAAGACAAAAGTATATTGATGTGGTAAGGAATTCTGGTAAAATACTACATAAGGTGTGATGGTAAGACAAGACTGATTATTAATTGTTTTACAGTAGTGCCTACAGGTTCCAAGTGAGTGGATCCATGGCTCCATTGTGGTATGCATTGTATATATGCTGAGAATCATAGAATCATAGAATCATAGAATATCAGGGTTGGAAGGGACCCCAGAAGGTCATCTAGTCCAACCCCCTGCTCGAAGCAGGACCAATTCCCAGTTAAATCATCCCAGCCAGGGCTTTGTCAAGCCTGACCTTAAAAACCTCTAAGGAAGGAGATTCTACCACCTCCCTAGGTAACGCATTCCAGTGTTTCACCACCCTCTTAGTGAAAAAGTTTTTCCTAATATCCAATCTAAACCTCCCCCATTGCAACTTGAGACCATTACTCCTCGTTCTGTCATCTGCTACCATTGAGAACAGTCTAGAGCCATCCTCTTTGGAACCCCCTTTCAGGTAGTTGAAAGCAGCTATCAAATCCCCCCTCATTCTTCTCTTCTGCAGACTAAACAATCCCAGCTCCCTCAGCCTCTCCTCATAAGTCATGTGCTCTAGACCCCTAATCATTTTTGTTGCCCTTCGCTGGACTCTCTCCAATTTATCCACATCCTTCTTGTAGTGTGGGGCCCAAAACTGGACACAATACTCCAGATGAGGCCTCACCAGTGTCGAATAGAGGGGAACGATCACGTCCCTCGATCTGCTCGCTATGCCCCTACTTATACATCCCAAAATGCCATTGGCCTTCTTGGCAACAAGGGCACACTGCTGACTCATATCCAGGTTCTCGTCCACTGTCACCCCTAGGTCCTTTTCTGCAGAACTGCTGCCTAGCCATTCGGTCACTAGTCTGTAGCGGTGCATTGGATTCTTCCGTCCTAAGTGCAGGACCCTGCACTTATCCTTATTGAACCTCATCAGATTTCTTTTGGCCCAATCCTCCAATTTGTCTAGGTCCTTCTGTGTCCTATCCCTCCCCTCCAGCGTATCTACCACTCCTCCCAGTTTAGTATCATCCGCAAATTTGCTGAGAGTGCAATCCACACCATCCTCCAGATCATTTATGAAGATATTGAACAAAACTGGCCCCAGGACCGACCCTTGGGGCACTCCACTTGATACCGGCTGCCAACTAGACATGGAGCCATTGATCACTACCCATTGAGCCCGACAATCTAGCCAGCTTTCTACCCACCTTATAGTGCATTCATCCAGCCCATACTTCCTTAACTTGCTGACAAGAATACTGTGGGAGACCGTGTCAAAAGCTTTGCTAAAGTCAAGAAACAATACATCCACTGCTTTCCCTTCATCCACAGAACTAGTAATCTCATCGTAAAAGGCGATTAGATTAGTCAGGCATGACCTTCCCTTGGTGAATCCATGCTGACTGTTCCTGATCACTTTCCTCTCATGTAAGTGCTTCAGGATTGATTCTTTGAGGACCTGCTCCATGATTTTTCCAGGGACTGAGGTGAGGCTGACTGGCCTGTAGTTCCCAGGATCCTCCTTCTTCCCTTTTTTGAAGATTGGCACTACATTAGCCTTTTTCCAGTCATCCGGGACTTCCCCCGTTCGCCACGAGTTTTCAAAGATAATGGCCAAGGGCTCTGCAATCACAGCCGCCAATTCCTTCAGCACTCTCGGATGCAACTCGTCCGGCCCCATGGACTTGTGCACGTCCAGCTTTTCTAAATAGTCCCTAACCACCTCTATCTCCACAGAGGGCTGGCCATCTCTTCCCCATTTTGTGATGCCCAGCGCAGCAGTCTGGGAGCTGACCTTGTTCGTGAAGACAGAGGCAAAAAAAGCATTGAGTACATTAGCTTTTTCCACATCCTCTGTCACTAGGTTGCCTCCCTCATTCAGTAAGGGACCCACACTTTCCTTGGCTTTCTTCTTGTTGCCAACATACCTGAAGAAACCCTTCTTGTTACTCTTGACATCTCTTGCTAGCTGCAGCTCCAGGTGGGGAGGGCTTGTCTACACTTAAAACGCCACAGTGGGGCTTCTCTGGTTGGCGACCTCCCTGAGAGGCAGTAACTAGGTCGATGGGAAAATTTATCCCATTGATCTAGTGCTGTCTAAAAAAGGGGTTATGTCGGTTTTACTCTGTCGTTCAAGGGTGTGGATTTTTCACACCCCTGGGCAATGTAGTTATACTGACGTAATTTCCTAGTGTATACCAGGTCATAGTAAGAAACAGCTCCTGTCCCAAAAAGCTTATAATCTAATCTAGACAAGAAAGGCAAAGTGTGGGCGGGGAAACAGAAGCACAGAGTGGGGAAGTGACTTGCCCAAGCTCATAAAGCAGGTAACAGCCAAATCAGGAGTCGATTCCACTCTACTACTGCTGATTAAATATTGAATGTGTGCATAGTCTCATGGCATCAGTGGAGTTGGGTAGCATTCCTGGTTATTGACAGACATGGTTTTCTGAAGATGGAGGAATGTACCTGTGCCATCACAATACCTTTAATTGAATACCTGCACTTATCTCCATATATGCTACATTTGAGAACTGTGTAAGTAAGAACTTATTTAACCAGTGTTATTATTTTATCATTTCTGCAGTGCCATAAGGATGCATGGTACTTTAATACAGAAATATAAATTGATACAAGTCCCTGCCAGAGAACTCTATAATATAAGGCTGGATGTCTACAGATGCTACCATGAGTAGTCCAGTTGAAGTAAATGGTACCACACTCGATAGTAACCAATAGTCTTGAAAACACGTTTGCAGGATAAGGCACAAAAGCCGTAACTTTAGGAATGACTGTACATCCTTAAACACATGGATCAGGGCCATTTGACTACCTAGGAATATCTCTGCAGTGTTGAGTAAAGGATATTGTTCTGCTCTCTCATTTCTGTTTTCTTTGTCTTTTGTTATAGGAGTGTCCCCTTCGTATCTCCAATAAAAAGGAACTGCTGGTGTTTAATGCTTCCCCTTCTGCATTGTCCTCCTGTATATTAGTGGAATTGACCCAGCTTTTTCTGATCTTGGTATGTGATAATCCTCTGTGTACCTCTATGTCACCTCTTCCTGGAATGAGCATTGGCAACAGATTGCAGGAGAGGCACCTTTTATTCCAAGCATTTCTTGTATGTTACCTACTGTCAGAGGGAGTCGCTTAATGTAAGAATATAATATAAAAATAATTGGGTGTAACAATTTGCTATGAACCTTTACATAATCACTTCCCCCATGCTCATACTTGAGATTCACACATGCAAATGCAGACTAGGATGGAGTTACATATACAGTAGAACCTCAGAGTTACAAACCTCAGAATTACGAACTGACCAGTCAACCACTCATCTCATTTGGAACGGGAAGTATGCAATAAGGCATCAGCAGAGACAAACACACACACGCTCACAAAAAATGCACATACAGTACAGTACTGTGTTAAACAAACTAGTAAAAAAAAGTAAAGGGAAGGCAGCATTTTCCTTCTGCATAGTAAAGTTTCAAAGCTGTATGAAGTCAATGTTCAGTTGTAAACTTTTGAAAGAACAACCACGACATTTTGTTAAGAGTTCCAAACATTTCAGAGTTACAAAGAGCCTCCATTCCGAAGGTGTTTGTAATGATGAGGTTCTACTGTATTGGGTACAGTCTAGGTGGAATAGATTAAGACAGATGTCCCTGCCAAGTTGAAGACCTTCAAAGAAAAAAAGAACCATGTACATAATTTGTATTAGAATAACAGACATAATAGAACTACCTAGTCGACAAGCACCTTGGTGTGAATTCTGAGATAAAATCTAGTAAGTAACCACTACAACTTGGAATAAATCAAATGCCTGTTTCACACAGCATAAAATGAAAACACCACTCTCTTAAATGTTTGTGTTACTCAGGCATTTAATTAGAACTTAAAAAATAAATTAATTGTAATTGAAAATGTGATAAAATATATTTTGGCACTTTTTTTCTAGAGGAATCTAAATTAACATAGTTAATGAAATTACTCTACGTTTTTGCTTTGTCAGTAAACTAAATCCCTTCCACAGCTCTGCATTTGAAAAACAAATCTGCTGTAGCAAATAGCCTGCTTTTTCACCCTGGGAGTGGAAAAAGCTATTAAGACAAATTCCAGTGAACTACATTTACCACACTTTTAAGTGAATTTTTAACACCTTATAAATACTATTTTGTTTGCCTGGTCCTCTCGTGCTAGAGAGATTTTAACGATGTAAGATAGAGTCAGTGATTTTATGAATTACATTATCTTCTGGGTATTCTACAGAGAACACTCTAAAACTAGCGTCTTATACTAAGCTTTGAAATAGACCTGAAAGCAAATATGAGCTTATTTGAAGTTGGTCCATACTGTAGCAGTAAAAACAATGTATTTTCTACTAGTCCATTAGACCAGACATAAATTAATTAAATCACCATGGAAGTGTTTGCATACTGCTGCAAGTGGGTGTCCATCTGCCTAGAGGTATTGTGGGAGTTTGTTTTTAACATGTGCATATGGATGATTAGTTTGCAGCCATGTTTAAACTAGCCTTAGAAAAGTTTAAGTAAAGGCTTATCTCTGGCCCAGAAGTCACTTTTTCTATCATGTAATCTGGCATGTATTTCAAATAAATGAGTTTGCCTTGATTTTCCTGTAGTGAAAAAAGATAAAATTTACCTGTAGGTCTGAGTGGGAAAATAAATAATTAAAATAATCATTCTGAAAAATGTATTGAAAGCAGGACTGGTTGAAAAATTTCCATCAAAACTGTTTTTGACAGAAAATTGGATGTTGACTACATGATTTTTTGTGTGTGTGAAAGGTGTCTGCTTTCAGAAGAAAAGTTCAACTTTTTGCCAAAAACCTCCCCAAAACATGAAAACTGATTTTTTTTTTCTGACATACCACTGCAATACCTCATGGAAGTTGTAGTTCAGCTGCCTCTTATCTTCAGTGCCTCCCGTGGGTTGGGTTCCCCAGCTGAACTACATCTCCCATAATGCATTGCAGTAGCGCAGGAAGAAGAAAGACCATGGAGCATCATGGGAGATGTAATCAAGGCAGTCCTGTCCATTGAGGAGAATGGGAACCATGTGGCAGCAAAATTACTACTCCAAAGAAACACCATGGTAGCATTTCCAAATTCAGATTTTCAGTTTTCAGCCAAAAGATTCCAGCTGAAAACTTTCAGTAGATTTGATGAAAAGTCAAAATATTCCATGGAAAATTTCGACAAACATTTGTTTTTGTCAGATTTTCAAGATGAAAATCCATGTTTCCAACCAGCTCTAATAAAAGTTGAATGTAAGTAGATTTAATTGTGCACAAAATAATTATGTGTGTGTTTTCAATCTGAGCTGCACTGGTTATTTATCATTTGGAACAGAGGTCATATGGTGTCATTTCTGTTTTTTTGTAAGGACCTTTCCATTAGACTTAACAGGTGGGTCCCTCTGTTCTGCTCCAGCATAAGGGCAGTCCCTTTGCACATCTTGTGAACAACTGTAGTCTTAGCACTCCTCTCTCCAGGCATCCTTGAGGATACACTGTGCTCCACAGGGGTTTTGAAGCACAGTGAAGGGGTGGGGGCAAGCAGAGTAAACTAGGTGCACTGCAAGAAACAGGTTGTTGCAGTAGTTTTCACATTCCCCTTGAGCACCAGACCTCTCTGGGAGCTCTGGACCACCTTCTACTTGGTCCGGTGGCTAAATGCCAAATTTTAAGCCTAAAGGGAGAAGGTAGTAATTAAAGACTCATACCAGACTTTGGATACTGTTATTAGGTGGTTTAGTTATGATGAAGGATACAATTTAGTCATGGAGGTCTCAGAAGTCACAGATTCCATGACTTGACCGGACCTCCATGACTTCAGCTTCAGTTGTCAGCAGCGGCGGCAGAACCAGGTCATTGTGCTCCCCCTCCCCATGGCTTCATCTGGGGCTGGAGTTGGGGCTGTGCACCCCCAACTGCGGCTTCAGCCAGGGCCAGAGCAGGGGCTGTGCGATCCCCACCCTGTGGCTTGAGTCAGGGCCAGAGCTGGCCCCTGCCATCCATGGCTTCAAGTGGGGCTATGCGCTCCCTTGCATCTTTGTCCAGGGCTGAAGCTAGGGCTGTGTGCCCTCCCTCTCATGTCCACAGTGGGGGCTTGGAGCTGGGCCTGTGGCCCCCCTCCTATGGTGGTGGGACTGGGGCTGCCAGCTCCCCTCGCGCCACCGAAATGGGCTCCAGCTGTCATTCCTCCTTCCTCCCAGCAATCCCCCCCCCGCCCATTATTTTTAGTAAAAGTCACGGACTGGTCACAGCTCCTATGATTTTTTGTTTATTGTCCATAACCTGTCCGTGATTTTTACTAACAAATAACCATGACAAAATCTTAACCTTAGTTTTCATTTACTAGACAATAACGATAATACTGAGGCTGTTCTGTAGGGGAAATGCATTGTAATAGTAATCAATTTGGGGAGTAGGTTGAGGAGGAGAGGAAAGGCACTGTAATTCCAGGTAACTCAGAGGAAGAGAAGAGCTGTGTGGATGACAGAAATTCCATTAGACAAAAGAGTTTGAAATTTGGAAATTTGGCTTTGTTTCAGATCAGAACTAAAAAAAGTTAAAGGAAAGTCCCCAAAATTTTTCATCTTGGATCAATCAAAACATTTTTTGACAAAATTGAAACATTTCCTTTTTATTCTGACCTTTTAATTTTATATTATAAGACCTACTAAAAAAAATAAAAAAATGAAATGAAGTCATTTGAAAACAAAAAATATTTTGTTCTGAAATGTGTCTTTAAATAGTTTTTCTCTTAAACAAAATTTCAGAAAAATGGAAAAATTTGGCAAAGTGTTTTTATTTGCACAGTACTGCATTTTCTGACAGAAAATGGTGCCACCAAAGTTTTTTCCATCTCCAAATCATCTCCAGTGGAGATGACTGAAAGGATGTTTTTTCTTCCAAAACAAGAATATGTAGTTCATTTCATTGCAACAGCATCCTCAGCACTGTCCTCACTTCAGGTCAGTTTATAAATGTTTTTATTCTTACTGCTTCTCTCTTTATCTCCTTTCCTATTCATAACATGGTGTTGTCTTTCCTGCTATGACAATGCTCCTGGTTGCTTACAATACAGTGTTTGATTCATCCCTAGACATGCTTTCTTGGGTATTCTTTTTGGAGTACAAAATCCCAAATGCACTCTTTTCAAGCTACCAAGACAGGGCCAAGTTATCATTTATCACTTCTATTTTGGTAGTTTCCCTGATTTGAGTTGAAATAAGGCACTTTTCACATTTCTTTCTTCTTGGAGGTATACGAGATGATTGGTTACTGCATTTGCATTTAAATTATTTGCTGGTGTAATATGAGCTTTTTGTGTGAAAATTAATTTTCATGGGTTTTTTTTTATCCTGGTCTAACAAATCCTTATAATAAAATCTGATTTTTCTACAGTAGATCTGTCTATCAAATGATGAATGCTTCAAATGAAAAAATAAGTATACAGTTGTTCCAATTTTTATTTTCTAAGCTTACTATGCTAAAAAAAATGATTAGGCTAGATGTTGCATATGAAAATCAATTTCAAATCAAACCACTGGGCCTCCGATTTGAAAATTTCCAGCAGAGAGAATCATTTTCTAAATTAGTTAGAAACAAAGATTTTTTAATGTATTCTAAACAAACAAACCAAAACCAAAAATCCAACTGAATTTATCATCAGAACTGCAGCTTTGTGACAGAGTAGCTCTAGGGGAGATAATAGTGCATTTCTAAAGGAATTATCAGGAAACATCAAATTATTTGATGATTAATGTAAGCGCCTTTGAAATAATTGATTCATTTTCTTTGAATGTTTTAAAACCCACAGTTAATATTTTGACATCATTTTAGAAACTGAAATGTCTATTGGCTCTAGTCTAAATGTAGAATGCTAATCTTACAATTTCTTTTGTTTCAAATTAATGACTTTTTATTTAAAATAAACAGGATTGTTGACAGTACAAATTAAATAAGTATTAATAAAGAGGGTAACAAATACAAAAGGTAAGAGTACAGAGAGCTGAGACAGTATACATTGTGAGCTACAGAGATAAACATATTGGTTTTATAAAAACTCTATCAATAAATATTTTTAATCAGTTCATCCCAACTGATGCAAAAGTTATTTCAGGAATATTTACTCCAAATTCCTATTTCCGAGCTACAGTATTAGGAAAATGTCTTAATATGTTGAAATTAAACAAAGACATGATGGTTCTGAATTTTTATATCTACATCCATTTCCAAGTGGAATGAGGCTTGTTTTTAAAATGAGGTTCACTTGCATTGAAACAGGCAAAAACATGTGTCTTGTATCTTTTATGTCCTTCAACAATATATTATCTAAGCACCTCACAATCAATTAATGTAATGTCAGAATACCAATGTGATGACAAGAAGAATTAGTTATTCTTGATTTACATAGGGGGAACTGAAACACAGAGCTGAAGGCCAAAATTTGCAAAAAAAAATCTGGTCATAAGTTATTTGCTCAAGGTCATACAGGATTCTATGAAAAAGACAGGAATTGAATCCAGATCTTTTGAGTCTCAGCACCTTAACTAGAAGATCATTCTTTCTACCTTGTGATTACACATTTTTCATTGCAAAAACAACTATTTTGTAGAAGTTGTGAATTAAGCAAAATTACTGGAAATCACGTGAAAGGAAATGGTAAAAATGTACATGTCGCAAACTCTTGTGAAATTAAAACAGTGAGCTTCTAGAATAGCTCTTTCTTTTCTTTGGATTGTGCTAATAAATGCATTCTCTGTTCCAGAGTTACTCCACCTTAAATACTTGGCTGTTACGTTGTTTGAGACATCGAAGAGTGAACAAGAGCCTTTTGGAGTTAGTTGATTATGAATTTACATAACAATCAGCACCTTTTTAATTGGCCTCTGCATGCACACTCATGGTCACCAGCAGTTTTTGATCACTTCTAAAATTATTCACTCCTCTGCTGTACCCCAAAGGGTGAAAGACATGAGGAAATTAATAGCCTGCTTTTTGACAGACTGCACAAATTTGTATGATCCAAAAATAAAGCTGTGTAACAGGTTACTAGATGAGTACTACTAAAAAGTCTATATCCTTTTGAGATACCTGAGTTATTCTCAATATGTTCTCACCAGTCTTCATTCCCATATGATAAGTTGGCAGGTTATAGTTCTTATAATAAGCGATTGCTCAATGGGAAAATAAAAGTCAAGATGAAAAGAGATCTTTGCTGGAATTGAATTCAATATGAACTGGCTTTTAGCAATAAGGGAAGTACAGGTAGCTAAATGACAGTAATAATATCTTATTCAGTTACAGTAAAATCCCAGCTATCTGAAAGTCTCGGATGACACCTGAAATCCACACATAATCAGGGGACTTAGCCAAACAAACCTGGTTGTCAGGATCTTGTTTTCCCTCCTGTAGAGTTTAGGAACTTCCCAGGACCGGAGCTTCCCAGGACCAAAGCTTCAGTGAAACCTTAAGGGACATATCTGATTTTCAAATAATCAAGAGTTTAGATAAATCAAGGTTTTACTGTAATGCCTTTCCTCGCAAAGAATCCAAAAGCCCTTTCCATGTGTTAAATACAGAATTACTTAACCAACCAATCAACTGCAGCCATTGCTTGATCCTGGAGTGCACCATTAAAACTACATAACAAATTAGGAAGGGATGTGTAGAAGAATATTGTATTCAAATGAAACCACAATGGAAAATTTTAGAGTGTAGAATGTAAATACCCACAATGGGATTTAGTCAGGACCTTAGGGCTAATACCTAAAGTCTCAACCATTGGCTTTGTGTTATATGTGGACATACAATCTCAAAGAATTGTGATTGCTCTTGGGCAATATTATGTAGCTATTGTACTTGAGTCAATAATTTTATACTATCTTCATTGTATGTATTGCTAGAGATTAGATTTACAGTAGAAAGCATTACCCCATTGGTTCAAATCGAATCTAACAATAGAATATAGGGCTTTATTCAACGTCCACTGTAGTCAATGGGAATCTTTTCGTTTATTTCTTTAGGAACTTGATTGGACCCATGTTAGGGGGCTTATTCCTTCACCTGCTTACTTCCCTGGTCCTTCTCTCATGAACAGAGAGCAACAATACCCGAAGTCCGAAGGTGCAAACAATTCGATGTTTATTGGGGTGAACTTCCAGCAAGCAATGATTCCAATTTCCTTCCTCAGTGTCCCCCTTCCCAGCTCTGACACCACAGAGCCTTGCCTGTGTCCCTGTTCCCATTCCCCCCTCTTTAGCAAAACATGATTCCAGTTCCCCCACCCCCATTCCCTGTTCCCATCCCCCCCCTTACTTCCTGACTGACTGCAGACTATATAGTAAAACTTGAGTTCTGCTTAGCCATACCCACAATGTCCACAACTATAAGACAAAACTTTTTATGGAGAAAATATGAAATTCAACCCTTTGGTAAAATTATGATTTTTCATAAGTTTCCTAGTCAGAAATTAATCTGATTATAGGTTTGTAAACCCACCTCCCATTTCTATCATCATATTTTTCTAATGCTAAGATTAGGTAGGGCTGAGCAAATTCCATCCATGTCTGTTTTAAGCCACAACTGGAGCCTGTTGCTGTGTTGCCTCGATGGTTTTATATACCATGTTATACCACTGTCTCCTTGGACATCCACAGCCTCTCTCTCCATGCACTCTTCTGTAGAGAATAATTCTAGATAGTTGGTATTGTGTTGTTTGAGCAACCTGTCCAAACTATTGTAGCTGGTGCCTTTTGATGACTGTAGTCACGTAAACTACATTTTTGGTTTTTCATGAATGTCATCATTTCTGATTCTATCTAGCTTTGTCATGCCTAGGATATGGCACAGGCCCATCATTTCAAATGTTTGCAGCTTTTGCTTCAGCTGCCTTGTCAGTATCTGTGTTTCACAACCATGAATTAATGTGTATAGAATGAACACTGTATATAAACTGTGTGACAGGGTTGGGCCAGATGGCTATAAGAGAGTAATAGAAGGCAGATATATTAGCCCCAGGCTAAGTAGGTCACTTTTCCCTGCGTAAGGTAACAGGGAAGGTTTTTTGTTTGTTTGTTTGTTTTTTTGAAACAGAAAAAAATTTTATTGTGACAATTACAAGAATTACCAAAGAACCAAATCAAAGTATGCAACAAAACAACGCAAACAGAAGGTATAACACAGCAGCTTTCAGGAGGGACAAGTGTTCAGGCTAGCCTGGGCCCAGAGCGGGGGGGCTTCCTCGACACTCGTGGTCTTCCACCCTCCTGAGTTACCTGGTGGCCTAGAGCGGGGGGGCTTCCTCGACACTCGTGGTCTTCCACCCCCTCGAGTTACCTAGTGCCGCGCCCAGTGTCATCGATTATCCCCCCCCTGAGAGTGCCCGGCAAGATGGGCACGGCTGCGGGGTGGGCGGTTTGGGGGTGGGGGGGTAGACACCCACGTATTATAGGACCCCTCCTAGATGACAGTGACGATGGTATCCACAGCGGCAACGGCTGGGGCTGGTGTCTCTCGCTCTTCCCCTCAATCAAAGGGTCAGACGGAGGGAACCGGACGGGGTCACGGAGCAGAGAACCTCGGACAGCGCCCACCGCTCTTCGAAGGTGTCAAGGGAGTCGGTGGACGCCGCCCAGAGGAACTCCGCCCGGATACGTGAATGTACTGAAGATCGGAAAAAGGCCCTACAATCGCAGGACGTTTCATGGGCCAACCTCTTCTCTCTGGTTTTATAAATGGCTGTTTTAGCCAAGGCTAGGAGGAGGTTAACCAGGAGATCCTGCGATTTTGTGGGGCCACGGATGGGGAGTGTATAGATAAAGAGGTGGGGAGAAAAATGAAGCCAGAAGCGCAATAGAATATTTGTGAGGAGCCGAAAAAGGGGCTGCAATCTGGCACACTCTAGATAGACATGCACCAGGGTTTCCCTCACATTACAAAAAGGGCAAGTATCCGGGATGGAAGTAAACCATGTCAAAAACACGCCCGTGCTCACAGCTCTGTGAAGGAGCCGCCAACTGATGTCCCCGACGGGCCTCGGGACCAAGGTGGAGTACAGGCTGGCCCACCAAGGTTGCTCACCCTCCAAAGGTAGCAGGAGGTCCCGCCACTTTGTGTCGGGGCGGGACACCAGGGTGTGGGCGTGAAGGGTGTGAAGCGTGAGTGTATACAAATATTTCCGTGATACAAGTTGAAAACTGACTGGCTGCAGTTCATGCAGCCGGCTCGCAGTGAAAGGGTGAGGGGTTTGTCGGGATCGGCAGGGTAGGGGCCCAATGGAAAGGTCCGGTGGGCCTGGGGTAGAGGATGGGCGGGGTGCGCCCTCGCGCAAGGCGCGGTTGACATAAGCCCGAGCAGCAGGGGTCAAGGCGGCCCTCACCTCCTGAAGTACGCGCCGGGGAGTACGGGGCTGGAGAGCCCCATGCGCCGAGCGAGCGTCAGGGGATTCAGCCAGTCTCTCCGGTCGTAGTCCAGGAGGTCTCCGACCCTCGTGACTTCCGCCAGGACCAACCTCTGGCGCACCGAGTGGGACTACGCTACCTGCACACGGAGTTGGGGGTTGTGTAGCAGGGGCTCCGTGAGGAGATCTGCTCCCACGGTGGCCGCCACAGACCTGGTCGTGAGAAACAGTTTCCAGGTCCGGAGGAGGTCCTGGTAGAAGACCGGCAGCCCAGAGAGGTCTCGCGGAAAACCTCTCGGACAAAGATAAAAGAGCTGCCGCTCGTATCGGAGCCCGTGGAATCGGCGCAGGAAGGCGTGCGCCAATATGCTCCACGTCGAACTACCTGCACTGTAAAGGAGCCTCTGCAGGGCCTGGAGGCGGAAAACGCGGACCTGAGTGTACAGACACTTCAGGCCCTGCCCTCCTTCCTTCAGGGGTAAATGAAGAACTCCGACAGGGGCCCAGTGCATTCCTGACCAAAAGAACTCTAGAATCAATCTCCGGAGGTGGGTCAGGAAACCCGGGGCCGGGGCCAGGGTGTTGAGCCGGTACCAGAGCGTGGACAGGACTAGTTGGTTAAGCACCAGTGCTCTCCCTCGGAGAGAGAGACATCGGAGTAGCCTCGTCCATTTCCGGATCCGCTCTATCACCCCGCCCTCTAAATTTTGCCACTTCTCCGGCGGGGAAGGGTGCGTGGCGGAAAGGTAAACGCCGAGATAGAGCAGAGGACCCGCGCTCCACCGGATGGTCTGAAGTGCGGGTGGGAGGGAGCTTGCCTGCCGCCAGTCCCCCACCGCCAAGCCAGAGCTCTTGACCCAGTTGACTCGGGCGGAGGAGGCTGCCGAATAGATGGCCTGGCATGCCTCCACTCGCGCCAGGTCGCCCGGGTCCTGGACCACGAGAAGTACGTCATCGGCGTACGCCGACAGGACCAGCCGCAGCTCCGGCTCCCGCAGCACCAACCCCGTCAACCTCCTGCGGAGGAGACAGAGGAAAGGCTCGATCGCAAGAGCGTACAGCTGGCCTGAGAGGGGGCACCCCTGTCGCACTCCTCGCCCGAAGCTGACCGGTTCGGTCAGGGTCCAGTTGAGCCTAACCAAACACTCCGCGGAGGCGTACAGCACCCGGAGAAAACTCACAAACTGTGGTCCGAATCCAAACGCCCGCAGGGTGCTCAGGAGGTACCCATGATCTACTCTATCGAACGCCTTCTCCTGATCGAGAGACAGGAGGGCGAACGACAGACCGTCTCTCCGCCCGAGTTCCAAAAGGTCTCGGACTAGAAAGAGGTTGTCAAAAATGCTGCGACCCGGGACAGTATAGGTCTGGTCTGGGTGGATCACGTCCGCCATCACGGACCCTAGCCGCAGCGAGATTGCTTTCGCTACGATCTTATAATCCGTGCCAAGGAGTGAGACGGGACGCCAGTTTCGTAGATCGTGGAGGTCCCCCTTCTTTGGCAGCAAGGCGAGCACCGCTCGTCTGCACGAGAGAGGGAGGACCCCACCCTGCAAGGACTCAGCCCAGACAGTGACTAGGTCTGGGCCAAGGATATCCCAGAACGCGCGGTAAAACTCCACGGTCAGCCCGTCCATGCCCGGAGATTTATTGGTGGGCATGCGACGGAGGGCTTCTGAGAACTCGGCCAGGGTGAGAGGCAGCTCTAGCCGGTCTCGGTCGCCCACGCTGACCGTGGGGAGTTCCTCCCAGAGCACCCCGCAAGCGTCGGGATTGGTCAGATCCGGGGAGAAAAGGCTTGCGTAGAAGTCGCGGGCCCTCCCACACATCTCCTCCGGATCCGTGAGGGGGGTGCCGTCTTCCGCTAGAAGGCAGATGACGTGTTTTTTGGCCCCCCTCGTTTTCTCCAGGGCATAGAAGAAGCGGGAGTCGCGATCCATCTCCCGAAGGAGGCGGATGCGGGACCGGACAAAGGCACCTCGGGCCCGGTGGTCCTCGAGGGCTCGAAGTTCCTCCCGCTTCTCCCGGCACGCTCCGCAGAGGGACGGGTCCCCGAGGCTGGCAGCCAGGCGCCTCTCCAGCTCTAAGACCTCCCGTTCCAACTGCTCTATCGCCGCATTTCTCTGTCGGCTGGTGCCCCGAGTGTAGTCGCGGCAGAAGAGCTTGGCGCGTACCTTCCCTAGATCCCACCAGCGCCGCACCGAGGGAAAGGCACGCCACTGCTCCCGCCAGGCCAGCCAAAACTCCCGGAAGGACATCACAAAGCTCTCGTCCTCCAACAGACTGTTATTAAAGTGCCAATAAGCCGGCCCCGGTCCCTCTGCACGGAGGGAGACCGTTATAGTAACTAAATGATGGTCGGAAAAAGGGGCCGGCCGAACGGTGGAGGAGTGGGCCTGTGAAAGATGGAAACGGGATAGGTAAATACGGTCCAACCGAGAGCGGTGTGACCGATGGGCCTCCACCCGGACAAAGGTAAACGTGGAAGTGTCATCTGGGTGATGGTCACGCCAGACGTCCACTAGGGAGTGATAGTCGACTATGTCTCGGAGAATGCTCACGGCGGCCGGGCTCGGCTCGGCCCCCGAGCGGTCCCGTTCCTCGAGGGTGGTGTTAAAGTCCCCTCCCAGGATCAGGCACTCGTGCGAGTCTAGGGTGCCGAGAAAATCGGACACCTGCTGGTAGAATTGTGGCCGCTGTGAACTCACTTGCGGGGCATAGATATTAACAAGATTGACCACGAGCCCCTCCAGACGAACTCGGAGGTGCAACAAGTGGCCCGGCACGACCTCAGTGACCCCTAGCACCTCGGGCCGCAGGGTGGGGGAGAACAGGGTCGCCACTCCAGCTTGCCAAGTCGTGCAGTGGCTGAAGTATACCCCGTCCCCCCACTCCAGCCGCCACCTATCCTCGGCGGTTGGGTCCGTGTGGGTCTCCTGCAGGAAAACCACAGAGTACCCCCCTCCCGAAGGTAGGAGAGCACCTGGGACCTGCGGAGAGCCATCCTACAGCCCCTGGTATTCAGGGTTACAATAATGAGAGGTGTCATGCGGAGGGCTGGGGGGGTGGGGAGTTCTCATTGGTGGGGGTACTCATGGCCCCCGGCGGGTCGCGTAGCAACCCGTGTCCCATCCCGTAAGTAAGTAGATCTCTCCGGAAGCCGCGGGCCCGCTCGTAGGCCGCAGCACCGCGCTTCCCTTGCCCTCTGCCCTCCTTCATAAGGGTCCTTGTGGCCTGAAAAAGTTGATCAAAGTCCCCCCATTGTTGGAGAGCCAGCTGTGTCCTATTGCGGGCACCACGGGTGTGTTCTAAGAACTTCCGTAGTGCATGCCGCAGCTCATGGGGGGATGGGGTTACGGTTTCCGGGGTATTCCCCGGTGGGATTCTTAATACAGCCTCGAGGTCCGCTAAGGCGGGTAGGCAGGGTGCGGACCACCGACGGGGCGTCTGACAGGCTGGGGTTATTAAATCCATCTCATGCCTTGGGGTGGACGGGGATGGTAGGGGGAAAAGTGCAACTCCTGATGAGTCGCAACTAGAAAATGTAAAGACTGCTCCCTGGGGGCGGGGATCTGCAAAAGGCGGAAAAGAAATAACCCCAGGGGCGGCAGTAGCCTTGCAGGAGGAGGGAGATTGAACCGGGACAGGGGTGGGGGCAGGGGCAGAGGTAAGGCTCCGGGCTTCAGGAGGCGAGCAGCGAAAAGAAGATGCCTCCTGAGCAGGGTCGGGGGTTAAGGGGCAAGGGAGGGGGCTCCGAGTGATGCTAGGTGCTGGCTCCGGGGTGGCCGTGGCAGCCATGGCATCAGGTGGTAAACCACTCTCCGTGGGGTGCTCACCCGGAAAGGTAGTCAGGGGGAGAGAACATGGGGAAAGGGGGCCTGGGGTGAGATTGCCCAAATCGAGGCCGGCCGGCAGTAAATCATCCCCTCCCTGGGTGACCGGGGTCAAATCTAGGGCCTCAATCTCTGCATACACAGAGGAGAGGCCGACTCCCACTACCCTGGGGGCCTCTCCGCTAGGGCCCGCCTCAACGGTCACGTCGGGGTTCGTAGGGAGTTCAGGTGGTATCCGGTCAGAAGGGGCTTCCTTCGGGGCTTCGGAGGGGAGGGTCCCCCGCGAAGAATGTTGTAGAGATAGTCCGAGCTGCCAGCAAAGCGGCTGGGTCTGGGGGCTTCCACTCTCCCCTCCGGATAGCAAAATCAGCAATCTTCCCCCCCTCCTCCGGGGGTCTCAGCTAAAACAAATAGCTGCGCCCGAAAGCAGGCGAGGGGGGGGAGTGGTGCCGGCTGCAAGATGGCAGCCTGTCAGCACTCAAACAGGAGCAAGAAGCGGCAGAAATCAAACCAAAACAAAGAAAAAAAACTCAAAAAAGCATCCGGCCCGTTCGGGGGGAACTATGCAAGGTCCAAAAGTAAGAAAAATCCAGGCCAGGGGGCTTTAGGAAAGAAAAGAAAGCAGATAGCTAAGGAGCGAGCTAGGGACGGTCCCATCCTCCAACAGGGAAGGTTTTTTTTTTTTTTTTTTTTTTTTTTTTTTTGAAACAGAAAAAAAATTTTATTGTGACAATTACAAGAATTACCAAAGAACCAAATCAAAGTATGCAACAAAACAACGCAAACAGAAGGTATAACACAGCAGCTTTCAGGAGGGAGAAGTGTTCAGGCTAGCCTGGGCCCAGAGCGGGGGGTTTCCTCGACACACGTGGTCTTCCACCCCCTCGAGTTACCCAGTGCCGCGCCCGGTATCACCGATTATCCCCCCCGGAGAGTGCCCGGCAAGATGGGCACGGCTGCGGGGTGGGTGGTGTGGGGGTGGGGGGGGCATCCACGTATTATAGGACCCCTCCTAGATGACAGTGACGATGGTGTCCACAGCGGCAATGGCTGGGGCTGGTGTCTCTCGCTCTTCCCCTCAATCAAAGGTCAGACGGAGGGAACCGGACGGGGTCACCGAGCAGAGAACCCCGGACAGCGCCCACCGCTCTTCGAAGGTGTCAAGGGAATCAGTGGACGCCGCCCAGAGAAACTCCGCTCGGATACGTGAAAGTACTGAGGATCGGAAAAAGGCCCTACAATCGCAGGACGTTTCATGGGCCAACCTCTTCTCTCTGGTTTTGTAAATGGCTGTTTTAGCCAAGGCTAGGAGGAGGTTAACCAGGAGATCCCGCGATTTTGTGGGGCCACGGATAGGGAGTGTATAGATAAAGAGGTGGGGAGAAAAATGAAGCCAGAAGCGCAATAGAAGATTTGTGAGGAGCCGAAAAAGGGGCTGCAATCTGGCACACTCTAAATAGACATGCGCCAGGGTTTCCCTCACATTACAAAAAGGACAAGTATCCGGGATGGAAGTAAACCGTGTCAAAAACACGCCCGTGCTCACAGCTCCGTGAAGGAGCCGCCAACTGATGTCCCCGACGGGCCTCGGGACCAGGGTGGAGTACAGGCTGGCCCACCGAGGTTGCTCACCCTCCAAGGGTAGCAGGAGGTCCCGCCACTTTGTGTCGGGACGGGACACCAGGGTGTGGGCGTGAAGGGTGTGAAGCGTGAGTGTATACAAATATTTCCGTGATGCAAGTTGAAAACTGACCGGCTGCAGTTCATGCAGCCGGCTCGCTGTGAAAGGGTGAGGGGTCTGTCGGGATCGGCAGGGTAGGGGCCCAATGGAAAGGTCCGGTGGGCCTGGGGTAGAGGATGGCCGGGGTGCGCCCTCGCACAAGGCGCGGTTAACATAAGCCCGAGCGGCAGGGGTCAAAGCGGCCTCCACCTCCTGAAGCACGCGCCGGGGGGTGCGAAGGCTGGAGAGCCCCATGCGTTGAGCGAGCGTCAGGGGATCCAGCCAGTCTCCCCGGTCGTAGTCCAGGAGGTCCCCGACCCTTGTAACTCCCGCCAGGACCAACCTCTGGCCAACCGTGCGGGACTCCGCCGCCTGCACACGAAGTTGGGGGTTGTGTAGCAGGGGCTCCGTGAGGAGATCTGCCCCCACGATGGCCGCCACGGACCTGGTCGTTAAAAACAGTTTCCAGGTCCGGAGGAGGTCCTGGTAGAAATCCGGCAGCCCGGAGAGGTCTCGCGGAAAACCTCTCGGACAAAGATAAAAGAGCTGCCGGTCATATCGGAGCCCATGGAAGCGGCGTAGGAAGGCATGCGCCAATATGCTCCACGTCGAACTACCTGCACTATAAAGGAGCCTCTGCAGGGCCTGGAGGCGGAAAACACGGACCTGAGTGTACAGACACTTCAGGCCCTGCCCTCCTTCCTTCAGGGGCAAATGAAGAACTCCAACAGGGGCCCAGTGCAATCCTGACCAAAAGAACTCCAGAATCAATCTCCGGAGGTGGGACAGGAAACCCGGGGCCGGGGCTAGGGTGTTGAGCCGGTACCAGAGCGTGGACAGGACTAGTTGGTTAAGCACCAGTGCTCTCCCCCGAAGGGAGAGACATCGGAGTAGCCTCGTCCATTTCCTGATCCGCTCAATCACGCCGCCTTCCAAATTTTGCCAGTTCTCCGGCGGAGAAGGGTGCGTGGCAGAAAGGTAAACGCCGAGATAGAGCAGAGGGCCGGCACTCCACCGGATGGTCTGAAGCGCGGATGGGAGGGAGCTTACCTGCCGCCAGCCCCCCACCGCCAAGCCAGAGCTCTTGACCCAGTTGACTCGGGCGGAGGAGGCTGCTGAATAGATGGCTTGGCATGCCTCCACTCGCGCCAAGTCGCCCGGGTCCTGGACCACGAGGAGGACGTCATCGGCGTACGCCGACAGGACCAGCCGCAGCTCCGGCTCCCGCAGCACCAACCCCGTCAACCTCCTGCGGAGGAGACAGAGGAAAGGCTCGATCGCCAGAGCGTACAGCTGGCCTGAGAGGGGGCACCCCTGCCGCACCCCTCGCCCGAAGCTGACCGGTTCGGTCAGGGTCCAGTTGAGCCTAACCAAACACTCCGCGGAGGCGTACAGCACCCGGAGAAAACTCACAAACTGAGGTCCGAATCCAAACGCCCACAGGGTGCTCAGGAGGTACCCATGATCTACTCTATCGAACGCCTTCTCCTGATCGAGAGACAGGAGGGCGAACGACAGACCGTCTCTCCGCCCGAGTTCCAAAAGGTCTCGGACTAGAAAGAGGTTGTCAAAAATGCTGTGACCCGGGACAGTATAGGTCTGGTCTGGGTGGATCACGTCCGCCATCACGGACCCTAGCCGCAGCGAAATTGCTTTCGCTACGATTTTGTAATCGTGCTAAGGAGTGAGAGGGGACGCCAGTTTCGTAAGTCGCGGAGGTCCCCCTTCTTTGGCAGCAAGGCGAGCACCGCTCACCTGCACGACAGAGGGAGGACCCCGCCCTGCAAAGACTCAGCCCAGACGGTGACTAGGTCTGGGCCGAGGATGTCCCAGAACGCGCGGTAAAACTCCACGGTCAGCCCGTCCATGCCCGGAGATTTATTGGTGGGCACGCGGCGGAGGGCTTCCGAGAACTCGGCCAGGGTGAGAGGCAGCTCCAGCCGGTCTCGGTCGCCTACGCTGACCGTGGGGAGTTCCTCCCAGAGCACCTCGCAAGCGTCAGGATCGGTCGGATCCGGGGAGAAAAGGCTTGTGTAGAAGTCGCGGGCCCTCCCACACATCTCCTCTGGATCCGTGAGGGGGGTGCCGTCTTCCGCTAGAAGGCAGGTGACGTGTTTCTTGGCCCCCCTCGTTTTCTCCAGGGCATAGAAGAAGCGGGAGCCGCGGTCCATCTCCCGAAGGAGGCGGATGCGGGACCGGACGAAGGCACCTCGGGCCCGGTAGTCCTCGAGGGCCCGAAGCTCCTCCTGCTTCTCCCGGCACGCTCCGCAGAGGGACGGATCCTTGGGGTCGGCGGCCAGGCGCCTCTCCAGCTCCAAGACCTCCCGTTCCAACTGCTCTATCGCCGCATTTCTCCGCCGGCTGGTGCCCCGAGTGTAGTCGCGGCAGAAGAGCTTGGCGCGTACCTTCCCTAAATCCCACCATCGCCGCACCGAGGGAAAGGCACGCCACTGCTCTCGCCAGGCCAGCCAAAACTCCCGGAAGGACGTCACAAAGTTCTCGTCCTCCAACAGGCTATTATTAAAGTGCCAATAGGCCGGCCCCGGTCTCTCTGCCCGGAGGGAGACCGTTATAGTAACTAAATGATGGTCGGAAAAAGGGGCCGGCCGAATGGTGGAGGAGTGAGCCTGTGAAAGGTGGAAACGGGATAAATAAATACGGTCCAACCGAGAGTGGTGTGACCGATGGGCCTCCACCCGGACAAAAGTGAACGTGGAGGTGTCATCTGGGTGATGGTCACGCCAGACATCCACTAGGGAGTGATACTCAACTATTCCTCGGAGGATGTTCGCAGCAGTTGGGCTCGGCTCGGCCCCTGAGCGGTCCTGTTCCTCGAGGGTGGTGTTGAAGTCCCCTCCCAGGACCAGGCACTCGTGCGAATCTAGGGTGCCGAGAAAGTCGGACACCCGCTGGTAAAATTGTGGCCGCTTTGGGCTCATTTGCGGGGCATAGATATTAACAAGGTTGACCACGAGCCCCTCCATACGGACTCGAAGGTGCAACAGGTGGCCCGGCACGACCTCAGTGACTCCTAGCACCTCGGGCTGTAGGGTGGGGGAGAACAGGGTCGCCACTCCAGCTTGCCAAGTCGCGAAGTGGCTAAAGTAGACCCCGTCCCCCCACTCCAGCCGCCACCTGTCCTCAAAGGTCGGGTCTGTATGGGTCTCCTGCAGGAAAACTACAGAGTACCCCCCTTCCCGAAGGTAAGAGAGCACCTGGGACCTGCGGAGAGCCATCCTACAGCCCCTGGTATTCAAGGTTGCAATAATAAAGGGCATCATGCGGAGGGCTGGGGGGGTGGGGGTTTCTCAGTGGCGGGAGTGTTTGTGGCCCTCGGCGGGTTGCGCAGCAACCCATGACCCATCTCATAGATGAGTAGGTCGCTTTGGAAGCTGCGGGCCCGCTCGTAGGCCGTAGCACCGCGCCTGCCGTGCCCTCTGCCCTCCTTTATAAGGGCCCTTGTGGCCTGAAAAACTTGTTCAAAGTCCCCCCAGAGCTGAAGAGCTAGCTGTACTTTATTGCGGGCACCACGGGTGTGTTCTAAGAACTTCCGTAGTGCATGCCGCTGCTCATGGGGGGATGGGGTTACGGTTCCCGGGGTACTCCCCGGTGGGATTCTTAATACAGCCTCGAGGTCCGCTAAGGCGGGTAGGCAAGGTGCGGACCACCGACGGGGCGTCTGACAGGCTGGGGTTGTTAAATCCATTTCATGCCTTGGGGTGGAAGGGGATGGCGGGGGAAAAATTGCAGCTCCTAATGGGTCGCAACTAAAAAGTGCAGAAACTGCTCCCTGGGGGGAATCTGCAACCCCAGGGGCGGCAGGAGCATTGCAGGAGGGGGTAAACTGGGTGGGGGCAGGGGAGGGGGCAGGGGCAGAGGTAAGGCTCTGAGATTCAGGAGGCAAGCAGCTAAAGGAAGGTGCCTCCTGAGCAGAGTCGAGGGTTAAGGGGTAAGGGAGGGGGCTCCCAGTAATGCTAGGCATTGACTCCGTGGTGGTCTTGGCGGCTGTGGCATCAGGTGGTAGACCACCTTCTGCATGGTGCTCGCCCGGGAAGGCAAGCAGGGGGAGGGAGCCTGGGGAAAAAGGGGCTGGGGTGAAATTGCCCATCCCGAGGCCAGCTGGGAGTAGATCATCCTCTCCCTGGGTGACTGGGGTCAAATCTAGGGCCTCAATCTCTGCGTACACGGAGGAGAGGCCAACGCCTGCTACCCCGGGGGCCTCTCCTCTAGGGCCCGCTTCAGCAGTCGCCTCGGGATTCGTGGGGGGTTCGGATGGTATCCGGGCAGAAGGGGCGTCCTCAGGGGCCTCGGAGGGGAGGGTCTCCCGTGGAGGGGGGGTCCTGCCCTCCAAAGCCAGTCTGTCTTCCCCTCCCGACACCAGCGGAGGGATCTCACTCGCGGTCGCAGCGGAGGGCTCGATGTCAGTGCCTCCCTTCCTGATCTTCTGGGGGGCTTCCGCGTCGGATGGATGCAGCGGAGCTCGAGCCTTCCGCTTGCTCCGTTTCCCCTGGACTAGGTTCCAGCCCTCCATAGCGTCGTCAGGGGGCTGGTTAGCAGGGGTCGTGTCGGGGGGCGGAGGCGATAATTCAGGGGTTCGGGGGGGCAACGGTGAGGCAGCATAAGGAGGGGGGGGTTCTCCTTGGGGTGGGCCCTCTCCTATGCCTGATAATATCTTTGACGCACCCTCCTCCATAGGTTCTGCTGAAATGGAAATGGCAAGGGTGGGACTCCCTTGCTCGCCCGGGCGTAGTAGGGAAGAAGTCTCCGGGGCCCGGGCGGGAGCAGCGATGGATTGAGTAGGAGGAGGGTTGGTTTCAGGTGCTGGGCAGCCAGGGGTGTCGGCAACAACGGGGCCGATATCCTGCCGGGTCTCGGGGGGCTCGGGTGCCCCTCCCCTCCGGGCCAAAGGGCAGTCTCTGCGGACATGCCCGGCCGAGCGGCAGAGGTAGCACCGGGCCTCTCCGGTGGAGTAAAAGACCCGATAGCGGGCTCCCTGGTAGGGGACTAGGAAGGACCCCTCGAGCGCCTCCCCGTCACGCACCCCCGCCGGCGGTAGAAGCTGCACTTGCCGGCGGAAAGAAAGGACGTGACGGAGGGTGGGGTCCTTGCAGCCCAACGGGAGAGGGCTGATGACAGAGGTAAGTTTCCCCAGGGCGGAGAGAGCGGGTAACAGGGCAGCATTGGGTAAAAAGGGAGGAACGGAGGTGAGGACGAGGCGAACGCCCAGGTCTTCTAGCGGCTCTAGGGAGACGAACACCCCCCCCCACCACCAGGCCCCTCTCCACCGCCTCTTGGGCGGCAGCCTCCGTAGCTAAAAAAAAAACGACCTTCCCATACATCTTGGAGGCCGCCACAATAGCCGTGGGTCCTACCACCTTCGCCAACGCCTGCACGTATGTCTCTACGTGGGGTGAGGTGGGCACCAGGAGGCAACGGACACCGTGCCTCCTGGTCAAGGCGGAAAAAGGGCCCCGGCTGCTGGTGATGGTAGCGGAGGCGGTGGGTGGGCGAGATGACGAGGCGGCAGGCAAGGGGGAACCTGCCACCGCCCGGGCATATGTCCTGGGGCCCAGGGGAGGGGCACTCGCAGAGCTGGTGGAGGGAACCGCGGGGAGGGGCGTCGCGGTCGATGACGAGGCTACGGCTGTGGGGGCAGCCCCTGCCATGGAGGGCCCAGATGTTTTAGCGGGGCCCTTTCCTTTCGGCCCGCCCTGGTTTTTGCGGCCAGCTGGCAGGGGGTGCTTAGAACCTGAGGGGGCAGGGGGCATAGCAGCAGCAGTAAGCACTCCGGTACTTCCTGCTGCCGGTGCCTCAGCGGGGGCGGTGGCAAGTATTTTGACAATTGTGGTGGGGGGGGGTGGGGGAGAAACAACTAAATTTGCCAAAGGGGCCTCGCCCCTCCCATTCCCTGCCATCGTGAGCAGGGAGAGACGGGGAGACAACCGGAAGGAGAAGGGGGGGAGAGGGGGAGGTGAGTTAACCACTCCTCCCTACTAGGCTACAGGCGGGGGAAAAGGGG
This sequence comes from Chelonia mydas, assembly GCF_015237465.2. NCBI lineage: Eukaryota > Metazoa > Chordata > Testudines > Cheloniidae > Chelonia > Chelonia mydas. Next base: position 280,583,286 of record NC_057849.1, read on the forward strand.
AAAAATACCAAATGGGGTGGACAAGGAGGGGGGGGGGGAATTCAGTAATAGGGGCAGGCTATAGAATAAGCAGTCCGGAAGGGGGGGGGTATAAACCCACGCACGTTTGTCCAAAGAGTCTCGTTTGGTCAGCTGTTATGTCCGGTCCGAAAGGCAAAATCCAAAGCAAACAGCTGGATCCGAAGGCAGATGGCAGATTGCCAGCAGGGACGAAGCAGCAGGGGCCGTGACAGTTGTAGTAGTGGTGGGGGGGGTGAGGGGGCACCGATGGATCAGGGGGCAGCTTGTTGCCACACCCCCTGTGCCGCCACAAGCGCGATTAAACACAGTCAAACTCCCCCCCACGAGAGTAGAATTCGAAAAATTAGTCAGTCGTACGGCCCCCTTCATGGTGATTGATAGCTTCGTAAATTATTTCTCCTGTCTTCTGAAATCCTTCTTCTCCGGCCATGTTGGCTGTGTTCCAAGGCTTCCGGCATGCGAAGAATGTTGTAGAGATAGTCCGAGCTGCCAGCAAAGCGGCTAGGTCTGGGGGCTTCCACTCTCCCCTCCGGATAGCAAAATCAGCAATCTTCCTCCCCTCCTCCGGGGGTCTCAGCTAAAACAAATAGCTACGCCCGAAAGCAGGCGAGGGGGGCGAGTGGTGCTGGCTGCAAGATGGCAGCCTGTCAGCACTCAGACACAAGCAAAAAGCGGCAGAAAATCAAACCAAAACAAAAAAAAAACACAAAAAGCATCCGGCCCGTTCGGGGGTAAACTAAGGCAAGGTCCAAAAGTAAGAAAAATCCAGGCCAGGGGGCTTTAGGAAAGAATAGAAAGCAGATAGCTGAGGAGCAAGCTAGGAAACGGTCCCGTCCTCCAACAGGGAAGGTTCCAGAACAATCAGGAACCTTCTGGAGACAATTAAGACAGGCTGATTAGAACACCTGCAGCCAATCAAGAAGCTGCTAGAATCAATTAAGGCAGGCTAATCAGGGCACCTAGGTTTTAAAAAGGAGCTCACTTCAGTTTATGGTGTTTGTGTGAGGAGCTGGGAGGAAGAGGCACTAGGAGTTGAGAGTGAGAACGCGGACTGTTGGAGGACTGAGGTGTACAAGCATTATCAGACTCCAGGAGGAAGGTCCTATGGTGAGGATAAAGAAGGTTGGGAGGAGGCCATGGGGAAGCAGCCCAGGGAGTTGTAGCTGTCGCACAGCTGTTCCAGGAGGCACTCTAGACAGCTGCATTCCAAAGGGCCCTGGGCTGGAACCCAGAGTAGAGGGTGGGCCCGGGTTCCCCCCAAATCCTCCCAACTCCTGGTCAGACACATGAGGAGTCAACTTGGACTGTGGGTTCAGAAAAACGGCCAAGCTGAGGGCTGCCAAGGCTCCAAGGTGAGCAAATCCGCCAATAAGAGCAAGACCCACCAAGGTAGAGCAGGAACTTTGTCACAACTGGTGTCAGCAGTGGGATCTGGTGTCCACAGCGTGGCAGAAGAAGGAGGGTGTTTGGAAGGAAAAAAAAAAGGGAAGAGGGTCTATTTTTATTTTTTTCATTACAATGGAGGAGGTAGTGTGGGCCACGGCTACAAGCCACGACTGCCCAGCAGGAGGCTACTCGTGTCCAGGCAGCCGCCCAACAGGAGGCAGTGCAGCTGCAGCAAGAGACTAATTGCCTGCTGATGGACCAGGCTGCTCAAGACCCGGCTATGTTGCGGGAACTGGTAAACCAGGTAAAGGCCCTTACAGAGCTGAACTGTGGGCATGATGGGACGCAGATCATGCGGGCCAGCAACTGGCTGCAGAACATGACGCGGGCAGATGATGTAGAGGCATATCTCCTGGCCTTTGAGAGGACAGCCCTGCGGAAGGTTTGGCCCCAAGAACAGTGGTCTGGCATCCTTGCTCCATTCCTGTGTATGGAGGCCCAGATGGCCTACTATGATTTGCCTGAAGAGGCTGCGGCAGACTACCCCCAGCTGAAAGCAGAGATCCTGGCCAGATCTGGGGTAACGACCGCAGTCCCAATTATATGACCTCATCCATCTTGCACGGAAGTGGTTACGAACTGAGTCCCAGAGTCCGGAGGAGATACTAGAGGTTCTGGTCATCGACTGATACATGAGAGGACTACCACCAGACCTTCATGCCTGCGTAAGCCAGAATGAACCTTCCACCGATGACGAGGTTGTCGCGCTGGTAGAAAGGCGAAGGATGGCGAGGGAGCTGACTCGACCAGTTAAGGAAGAAGCATCCCGGGTTAAACTAGCAGCACCAATCCCTAGAGCTCGGGTGACTGGGCCACCAGGAGAACCCAGGTGGAAAAAGAGGGGGGCTGAAGGCCCACCAGTAGCCACAAAGAGTCGGAGCACTGAGAGGGAAGAGGCTCGTGATGTTAGACTACCCAAACCAAGAGACCAGGGAATATCTAGGGCTCCATACAGATGTTACTCCTGCGGGCAGTGGGGACACAAAGCTGCACAGTGTCCCAATGCCGAGGAGCCTATGCAGTGTAACCTGGGGAACTGGGCAGACCCATGCTCCCTAATCCACCTTGTGGGGGTCTCACTAACCCCACATATGTACACTAGACCAGTGAAGCTAAATGGGATGGAGACCACAGCACTGGTTGATTTGGGGAGCGCTATCATGCTTGTCTCGGGGAAGCTTGTGAAGTGTAGTCAGCTGCTGTGTGCTAAGCGTACGGGGATAACATGCGTCCATGGGACAGTTGGTTATTACCCCACCATCCCAGTAAAAATCGAGATTCAGGGGAACACTACTGAGGTAGCAGCAGGTGTAGTCCCTAAACTCCCATATCCAGTGCTCATAGGGAGGGACTTCCCAGGGTTTGGAAACTTACTCCTGGTAAGGGAATTGGAGAAAGGGGGAAGCCCTGAAAGTAGTGAGGCATCCACAGTAGACTGTCAATCCCCAACCTTCTCTGAAATATCCCCAGATTTGTTCTCCACTCCCAGATAGCGTAGAAAGATGAAAAGGGAAAGAAGGGCAGCTAAGGCCTTGGGAACCCGAATATTGGCCCAAAGCCAGAGGGTCGCTCTCTTAGGTAGGTGGACCCAAGCAGCTGAAAAGGAGGCCACCCAGGAGGGAGAAGCACCCGAGTCTGACCCACACCCTAATGCCTCTGAACCAGAGGCAACAGAGACTGGCTCCCTAGATCTCGGGCATATTAGCCCTGGGAGAGGAAATTTTGGACGGGACCAGGCTGAAGACCAAAGGTACAACAACATTAGGAAGGAAGTGACCGAAATAGATGGGATCCCCCTGGAAGGGAAAACCCAGGGACCAGGACCCTACTTCATAATGAAGAAGAATCTCTTATACCGGGTTGCACCAGTACAGGGGCAGAAGGTACAGCAGATCCTAGTGTCTCAAAAACACCAGAATGCTGTATTAGGTCTGGCCCATAGTCATCTTTTGGGGGGACATTTGGGGGTAGAGAAGACCCTGGCACAGGTCCTGCGACGATTCTTCTGGCCCGGAGTACATGAAGAAGTGCAGAGGTACTGTGGGTCCTGCCTGGAGTGTCAGCTGCACAGTTCCCGTCCCCACTTGAGGGCACCTTTAGTACCCCTTCCCATCATAGAGGTCCCCTTCGAGCGAATAGCCATGGATCTAGTGGGCCCCCTGGAGAAGACAGCCCGGGGCCACCAATATATACTTGTCATTCTGGATTATGCTACTCGCTACCCAGAAGCCGTCCCCCGTGAGGAACATGGCCTCTAAAATGATAGCTAAAGAGTTAGTGGGGATCTTTGCTTGAGTGGGGCTACCAAAGGAGATATTAACAGACCAAAGTACCCCATTTATGTCGAAGCTAATGAAGGACCTCTGTACGCTGCTCCATATACATGCCCTGAGAACTTCAGTCTATCATCCGCAGACTGATGGGCTGGTAGAAAGGTTTAACCAAACCCTCAAGGCAATGATAAGGAAAGTGGTAAGTCGAGATGGGAAGGATTGGGACACCGTACTACCCTCCTTATGTTTGCAATCCGGGAGGTACCTCAGGCCTCAACTGGGTTTTCCCCCTTTGAATTATTATACGGACACCACCCCCGTGGCATACTAGATATTGCAAAAGAAATCTGGGAAGAGGAACCCAATGAGGGGAGAAATATAATTGACCATGTGTTGCAGATGCAAGAACGGATAGCCCGGGTCACCCATATTGTACGGGAACATTGGGAAAAGGCGCAGGAGGCCCAGCGAACCCATTACAATCACCAGGCAAAAGTCCAACAGTTCCAACCAGGGGATCGGGTCATGGTGTTGGTACCCATGGCAGAAAGCAAGCTTTTGGCCCAATGGCAGGGGCCCTATGAGGTGGTTGAACCCATGGGGGAAGTAACCTACAAGTGCGGCAGCCAGGACGCCTGGAAACAAGAACAAATTTATCACATTAACCTCTTAAAGCCTTGGCACCAACGGGAAGCATGTGTAGTGGCCCAAGAGACCCCGATCCAGGGAAATAATTGTCAATGTTGTCTTTATATGTCATGCTATCTATATTGTCATGCTATGATGGAGCCCAAGTAGCAGAAATTGTCTGGTTTTTTCAATGTCGACATCATTAATAACTAGTTTAGCCTGTTTCTTGATTTTCGATGTTACCATTAGTTTGGTCCTTCATTCATTCATTTTTTTATCCCCATTCTCTGGCTGTCATATACAAGTTAGCTGCTACTTCTTGGTTATATTTTTCCATAGACATTATCATTACAATATTGTCTACAAAGTCCAAGTGATTGATAATTTGCCCTGATATCCTGCAGCTTCCACCCCACCAAACTTACTAAAGGAGTTGGATAAGATATTTTCTAAGTGTAGAGTAAAAAGTACTGGACTGAGTATACTTCTCTGTTTTCAGTCCAGACCACTCTGTCAGCTCACTTCTGACTCATTCTGCATAGCAAGCTTTTCCATACTGACTCTGCAGTATGTGAATCAACTTGCTACTAAAACTGTACCATTTGAGTATTTTCCACAGAGCCTCTCTGTTAACAGTGTCAAATGCTTTCTTAAAATCAATGAATATGCAAAACAGGGGGTTGTTGAACTGTCCCTCTCTCCAGGATTTGACCCCCAAAAAATCAGTGTCTGATCTAGAGTGGAATATTCAAAGCTTCTGCTCATATTTCCATTCAGCTGAGAATCCCATAGAATTCCTCACAAGAAATGCTTACAAGGCTTATTCCTCTGTCGTTCTCACAATCTGTTGGGTCATCTTTCTTGAAGGTGGTACAATGACTGAGCATTGCTCGTCTTCATAGACTTCATCCTTCATCTAAATGAGGATAAAAAGTTTGCAAAGGAGTAGATCCTGACTTTTTGCCATGTTTTAGCACTTCAGGTGGTATAGATCTCAACCAGGTGCCTTGTTTTTCAGGGACCTGATTGCGCATTCAATTTCTCTTCCAATATCACTTCATCTCCTTCACTGTTGCCTTCACAATTGATAGCCTCAGGGACGGCTGGGTTGACTTGACTATTCATGTTCAACAGCTGATGAAAATATTCTTTCCATGTTTTAAGCTTTTGATCTTTATCTACTGTATAGTTTCACTGAACATTGCGTAGCTGACTTATTACAGGTGTTATCTTCTTTTATGGGAATCTAACTTTCTGAAAAAGCCCTCTGACATTACTTTTTTAAACTGTTATTCAAGGTCTTCATTTTCTCTCTCCCAAGCCAGCCTTTATTAGACCTTTTTAACAATTCTTTTTAGTTCTTTGCTTAGCTGTCTGTATTTGTTTTTTTTTTTTTCGCTTACGACAGTCTTCAACTTTCAGATGTTCTGGATATGCTTCCTTTTTTTTCTTGTTAGGTTTTCAGTCTGGAGTCACCCAGACTTTCCTTTTTGGATACCTAATCCCTAAAACCTCTGTGCTTCTGGCATTAATGATGTGATTTGCCTCTGCCCAATTCTACTCTGTTTGTTCTGTTCTACTGTTGTGTTCTCTAGGGTTAAGAGAGAAGCAAAGCAGCCACTGATGGATTTCTGAAAGGTCACCATAGTGTCTGAATTTTTCAAAGTTTTGATACATAGACTCTCGCCATTTGTTGCAAATTTTAAAGTATTAAGTCTGATCCTGACTATAACAATCACTACTGCATGGACTGAGTCTGCATTTAGGCTTCTGTAGACCCTGCAATCTAGTATGCTTGTTTTCCAGCATTGTCTTACTAAGATTAAGTTGATCGTGTTTTTTGTAGTACCAAAATCCATGTTTCTTCATGGACTCACCTGTGCTGAAATGTGTGTTTATTATAAATAAGTTGTTGACAGTGTAAACATTTGTTTAGTACTAGTTAACCAAGTGCTCCATTTTGCTTTAAACATGGCTGTATTTTATTAATAGGGAAAAGATTTTCTGCACACATGTATAGGATCAGAGTCTTCCCTCAGATATGCAAATACAATGCACAGAGAGGAATTGCATAACGTATCTGAAAGCGTAACTTGAACCATAGTATGTATAATCAGTAAATATGTAAAGCACTTGAGGGCCATTTGGATAAAAGTGCTAGGCAAATGTAAAATCAGTATCATGTCATTATTTATTAAAGTGTTTTAAGTAATCTATGCATTCATATTCTTGTTTTTTCTCATTATTAAGCCATATCTGTGATTCCTGAAATGTGGATGCAGTTAATTTTTACTTCACAAAACGTATTGGTAAAGTTGATCTCTGTGGACCAAATTGTGAGTCCCTTTTCACAATAGTGAGTTGCACACAAGTATTCTCATTGACTTTATTGGGATTGCTTGTGGGAGTAACTATTCCCTGTTGTGACTGAATGCCTCACAATTGGGCCCTACACATAAAGAATTACATATTGCAAGTGTTTCTTTCAACTACACTGGTGCAGTAAAGTTCTCTCCTGAGATGTCTCATGGGAGAAGCCTGATCTGATGACAAGGGAGTTGAACACAGCCCGTGATAATAACCTGTACAGCTGAGGAGGTTAATGGTACAATGCCATTTGAAGCTCAGATAATGCTGCATGAATAAATAATTTGTAAGTCCTTTTTATGACATTTTTTAAATTTGTGGGTAGCTGGATTGAGTTTAAAGTCATGCTTAAAATATTTGAATTTACGATAAATGCCATTATCAGTTTATTTCCTCTGTCTGCAGCACCTTTTACTGGGCTCTCTTGTGATATAATGTAAAGTTAATAATTTGATTGGTAAGTTCATTTTGCTCATTCCAGAAGTTTTTTTCATTATGCCAGGCATATTACTTCCTAAGCAGAAAGTTGCAACAACGCAGATTTTTCTGTATCTAGGGAGACAAGATGTGAAATTCAAAAAAAAAAAAAAGAAAGAAAGAAAGAAAAGCACATCCTCAGCTTGGCTAGAGGGAAATAGTTTCAAATGATGTTTATTTTGGATAGAATGGGATACACATGAATAGAGACGCAACACAAAAGCTCTGAAGGACGCTTAAGAAACAAGATACAGAAAAATCTCCTGACACTTTTTCATTGTAGATGCACCCACTTTTTCCTGACATCCACAGGTATCAAAAAAAAGAACGTGGTTAGTGGTACTTGCTCTTGTATAGTAGATACCACTTGCTGTTTTAATTACCGCCAGCTAGACAGAAGTAATGCTAATAAGCACCCTGTAAAAGCTCAGTGTCTGATTTTAGAACACGGTGGCTACTTTTGTGGATCTCTGTGAAGGAGGGGAAGTGATCATGGCTGTTGAGTGATGGAAGAATAGATTAGAGAGGGAGGCTCAAACTCTGAGATTGAGTTTGAAAGCCTGGGGCTTGTCTGCCTCAAAAAAATAATAAAACAAAATCACAAATCCTATTTTGGGTTTTCATGTTGTGACGCATTCCCCGTTTCCCCTTTAGAAGTATAAGGCAAATTAGTCCATAAGTAGCCATTGTACTTTGAAGAGATCTCATTAATTTCCAAATCTGAATATAGAATCTCAGAATGTACTGACCCCTTGAGACAGTAGCTACTTCAGCAGCCATGTCTTCACATACTTGTAGAACTAACATATTTTCTGGTGTCGTGTTGGATGTGTTGGGAAGCACAAATCTATTTTTAAGTGCCCTACTCAATGGCTTGCTTATTCTGAAATTTCCTGTTTGAATCCAGCTACCCTTTTCCTTAAATTCAGTCATTAGAAATACTGCTTACTGCTGTTCCTATTTTATTAGGACCATTCTGTGCAGTGCTGAATTTTCAGTTTGACCTCTTATAGTGAAACCAGCAGCCTTATCATTTCATTTCATTCAAGAATACAGAAGCCATCATTTTACAAAGCTGGCAGCTTTTCTGCTTCAGAGCTCCTGTAATTTAGTTGGGTACTCTAATAGGGTTATATTTCATATATGCTGCATACACCCTTTATGCTTGTGTTACTCCTCGGAGAACATACAGATGAAAATATGGCAAAAGGAATGGTGATTGCATTGGCCATTAACCTCAATAACTTGCATAGACAATAGAGGGGCTTATAAAATGCTCGATGTAGTAGTGAGGTTTGAATCAGTACAAGATGTTTGTTCAAGCTGAGCTATTGCTATATGAAAAGGAACCCCCAAATATCTATATTAGTGATTGCTGCCATCATTTCCAGCCCAGATAATTTTTGTTCCACTACATATGTGAATGTCATGCCTCAGGCTGCTTATTTTCTTACAGCAGTTTGTTCTTTTCTTTTCTTTGTTTAAATAAGAACACAACAGTATTGGGGGTAGGGTAGGGGAATGATGCAGAATACTTATTGTGCTATAATTATTGTGCTATAATTAACTTGCAAATGAATTTTATAGCTATGATTATTGTACTTATAACTTTCAGTTCAATCATAATAAAAGTAGCATAGGGGCATATTATGTTGAATAACTAAAAACAATTATCTCAGAATTAAACCTGTTTTTACCATCATTCTGCATGGAAAACTATATTTAAGATTTTAATTTATTTAAGCCTTTTAAAATGCCATAGAAATTAGACATTCCAAACAATGACAGATAATGCTTCTATGACCAATTTGCAAGGCTTTGGCTAAATGCAAATATTTCTTTATATTTTCTTAAATACAAACATATCCAAATACAGAAAGCTTCTAAAAAGTCGATTATGAGCTTAGATCCCAATGCTGCAACCCATGCTGTAAGCAGTATTTCCATGGCTTGCAGAATTAGAACTTCTATATATATTACATCCAAAAATATTACAGTAAAAACATTAAAGTTGAAAAATGGAAAAACTAGAATGTAATTAAAGACTGTATCATAATACATATGCACATAGCAGCCAAGTTAAAGTTGCATAGGAAACGTTGCATTTCCAAACTTTTTGAGTTCTTGACTTTGCAACCTTAACATTTTTATATATCATAACCTATTTAAAAAGTAACACCTTAAACTGAAAAAAAAAAATTCTATCATGTGGAACCACTCCAAATCCCTTCCCCCTCCCAAATACACACACAGGGGTCACCAGAAGGTTTGGGAACTTCAGAGCCACACATCACAGATCTCTACCACTTGAGTTACTGAAGTAATTGATAGCAGCATATTACATGGCCCAAGCAGATCTGCACCAAGGGTCAACTAGCAGCATCAAAGAGTTGTATGATCCGCACATACTTCTGAAAATTCCAAATATATTATTGCCAAACAGCAGCCAAAGGCTGTGCATGGATCATAGGTTGCAGAACATAATCATTGCCGTAATGTTACACTCTGATGTACCTCAGAATAGCAATTCAAAAACACACACACATACACAAAAATGAAGCAAGATATGCAGGTAGGTTATGAGTCAAAACATGTAATAACCATGAAACAGGTAGGTCAGCAAGAGTCTCAGCAAAACATAACAGTCTGAACAGCAAATATGTAGCAGCGGGCCCTGAATAGCTTCACACGCATGCACACTCACACACCCTTAGGAACAGGAATACTAAAGGCCTGGTCTATACTAGTGGGGGGAATCGATCTAAGTTACGCAACTTCAACTACGTCAATAACATAGCTGAAGTCGATGTACTTAGACCTACTCACCGCGGTGTCTTCACTGCGGTGAGTCGACTGCTGCCGCTCCCCCGTTGACTCTGCTTGCACCTCTCGTGGCGGTTGAATACAGGAGTCGACAGGAGAGTGCTCGGGGGTCGATATATCACATCTAGACTAGACGTGATAAATCGACACCCCCCCCCCCCGATCGATCGCTGCCCTCTAATCCGGCAGGTAATATAGACATACCCTAAGTTCAGAGAGCAGTAACCAGGAAACAAAACAGGAGCAAAGAACAGAAAGCAGGAAGGCAACACATTCACCAGTCAACTCACAGTGGAAGGCTATTATCTTCTATATGGATTAGCCATTAGAGGGGGATGGAGACATATACTTTGCCAGTAGGTTACATAGCTATTTGACAGACTCAAGGAATGCTGAGACTCAAGAATAATAGTTTCAAACATCTTGTTCTGCAGAGCCGTGTGATCTAATGGATACCTACCCTTCTCCCCTGTCTCCCACTGCCTCTCCCTCTGTACCCTTCCCCTCACTTTCCGACCCACCAAAGCTTGTGCCATTTCCCCATTTTGCTTCTTTCTCCCAAGCTCCTGTCCATTCCACAAAACCTAAGTCCTGATGCTATCTTTCCTTCTCTTTCATGCTGCTTGGGCACCAATAGGAATGGGCAGTGAAAGTACAGACACTGTGGCTCTGTCTACACTACCATGGTAATTTGACCTATACTACGCAAATCCAGCTACATGAATAACGTATTTGGAGTTGATGTACCTTAGGTCGAGTTACTGCGGGGTCTACACCGTGGGGAGAGGGGCGACGGGAGAAAATCTCCTGTCGACTTACCTTACTCTTCTTGTCGGGAGTGGAGTACAGTGCTCGACTGGAGAGCGATCTGCAGTCGATTTGGCATGTCTTTACTAGACCCGCTAAATTGACTGCTGGTGGATCAATCTCAGAGCGTCGATCCACTCTGTAGTGTAGACCTGCCCTAACTACACCAACATAAGCCTTATGCCTCTCATGGAGGTGGTGTTATTATGTTGGGGTATTATGGCATTTACTACTACGGTGGGAGAAAGGCTGTAGTGTAGACACTGACATAATTAAGTTGACATAAGCTGCCTTATGCCAACCTAACTGTGTAGTGTAGACCAACCATATGTCCCTGCTAAGTTCCTGTAAATGGCAGCACAGCAGCTCCCAGCTTCTGGGAGGAGCAGCAGTACGGAAAGTCCTGCTCTGCTCCTGCATCACTAGGATGTAGCATGTTCAGCCACTCTGTGGGGAAGCTGCATATGAAGCCCAGTTATACATAGGAGCTGTGAGGGGACATTGTGTGCTCAGTGCAGATGGACTCTTCAGAGAATTTGCTACCAAACTAACAAGTCTCGACTGATCATGTGCAAATTGAATTTTTCCAGAGGCTCATAACCTAGCCAAATTTGGAGAAACTGTCATGCATACTGCAAAAGGCACATACCTAACACCAGGGCAACCCCCTGCCAAATGTCAAATTCCTGCCCCAAAACATGGAGGCACTAGAACATCTCAACTAAATTACTGTAAGAAATACCCTCTCACTGCCTTTTGTAGGGGGAAGAGCTTTGAGAGAGAAGTTCAAATGCCAGGGAGGGATGGGGACTCCCACCCAACCATCCCCTCTTCGGTTGTCTGCTTAGCCATTGGCTGGAGAAAGGGGGATAGGGTCAGCTTCTTGGTTTCTGTGCACAACTCCCCTCCTCCGGCCCTTGCCTATTTGAGCTAAGACCGTCTTTGCAAAACTCTCTTACTCTCTGGTTAGCTGCAGAGAAGCATTTGCTGTTCAGCCATGCCTGGAGCAAAATAACATGGGGGCAACACTGGAAGAGTCAGGGGAACAGAACCAACACATGTATTCTTTTATGTTCCCAAATCCAGGATGCCAGGACAAGGATGAAGTGAGGTGGCTTCTGCCTCCAGAAGATGCAGCACCTGGAGGGAAGAGAGGAGCTCTGGGATCACCCTCCACACTTGTGGGGTGTGCAAACCAGTGGAGGGGTCTCTGTCCCACTGCAGAAGTCACACCCTGGTTCACCAACCTGGAGGCACAGCCTGCTCGAGGAGGAGCTGTGCTGGTAGCAGAGGGACTGATCCAGAGTCATAATAGATTCAACTAGGGGAAGCTGCAGGGACTGAGCAGGATGCCCTTCCCTCCTCCATGCTTGTGCAAGAAGGGGTGAGGACACGGGCTGCTGCAGGAGCATCTGGCTCCCTAGGTCCTGCTGACAGGACCAACTATGGTACCCACTCCTGGGGGAAGAGGGTGGAGGGGGCTGCTCCTGCAGCTGCAGAAATGTCTTGCATCCTGGATCTCACTGCCCGGACTATCTGTGGTGATACTGCCCTCCCCCCATCCATGCTTATGGGGGATGGAGGAAAGGGACATATGGGGCTGCAGCTGTGATGTTGTGGCAGGGGGCACTTTACACACCTGCTCCTGGAACCCTTCAGCTGGGACCTGGCAAGATGTTGGATCCCCTTCCCCTCCTCAGTTCATGGTGGAGGGGCTGGGGCCCACATGGTGATGGGGCCACTGTAAGGATAGCATTGGGCCCTGTTCCCCCATCTCGCTTGGGACAGGGGCCATCTAGTGGCTGCCAGATTGAAGCAGCTGGGAGTCTGGGGGAGCTGGCAGCTGCTGCTGGTGGCCTTTCAGCAGCCCCTCCCTCTACAGCTACAACAGGGGTTGGTGCTGCTGGGGGAAGGAGAGGCACAGGCGTGGCCAGGGTCCGGGGGGGGGTTTCACCTTCTTGTGCCCTAGAAGTACTCAGTCTGGCCCATATGGACCCATTAAGAGTGGAGCCCTCTGAGACGGGTGAGGATTCTTTTACACATTTTGCCAGGGAATTATTGTCCTAGGATTGCTACCCTGTGGGGAGAAGTCTTCTTAGTTTCCACAGAACTTTGGAGGGGACAGGGATCACAAGCAAGTTGACAATGCTGGGGAGTGGAGCTGTAGGAGAGACATCCCCCATCCCCATCCTGGACAGAGGAGCCAACTTGAACAGGGAAATCTCATCAGATAGGAACCAGAACCTCTGCCTGGGCCATTCCCTTTGCAGCTGGAAGACAACAGATTCCAGGAGCTTGTCCTGCAACACTGATCCACAGGTGATGCCCAGTCAACTCTGGAACTTTGGCTTCAGACACCCATAGGTCTAGTCGAAAATATGGTTGTCCCAAGGACATTCAGGGCCTATAAGTCCACCTGATTAAGATCAAGGATTTCAGAGCTTGGGAAGGGCTCCAAACCCTGTGACCTATCCCCAAGTATTTTTGTGGCCTTCCTGGGGTCTTTCAGGGTAAGTGAGCTGGTGGCTCACACAGCCACAGATAGGTCCAGGTGGGCAGTTGATTTATTGGATGTACAGTTATCAACCAGTGCAGTGCTTAAGGTACTCTAAAACAGAACAGAATGGTGGTAAGGAATTGTTCAGATGAATGCCTTTGGCCCATAAGGGACTGTGGGAGCCAGGCTCACTGTTTATGCATGGGAATACCAGTTCACTGCAATAATGAAAAAAAGGTTTGGTCTACTGCAGTCTCAACCCAGAGAACTTGGGTACACATTCTTTCAAGTCTGTGTCAGTGACGCTGGCACCATTGGAGGCTTTTGACTCTTGCTTCAGACTATAGGGCACTGGAAATCAATCTATTAGGACTTATGTTTGCCCCGGGGGAAAGGTGTCGGGACTGGCACTAAGTGTAACTAACCCTGTCTGCTTCAGATTCCAGGGATATTCAAAACATAATCAAGGTTTGGATTTGCAGGCACTCTGTAGTGCTTTGGCCCACAAGGAGGCAGTCAGCTTGGCAGGTGGATTGCTGCTGGGCTTCTAGGCCAAAGATATATGCCTTCAGTGGTTCAGCAGGAGAAGCGTGCTGACGGAACAGCGATTGGTATGGCAGATGGGACATGAGCTGATCCCAGCACTCATTGATGTGTTGATTAAGCAATTGTGTCTGGATGTTGGCCAGGTCAGCAGATGGATTGAAACCCAGTTTCAAGGCTGAAGACATTTACCTTCAATGGTATGGCAGATGGGGCATCAGCTAGTCCCAGCACCTGTTGATACTGCTCGCAGATGCTGGATTATTCAATTATAGCTGACATCAGCCCAGCCAGCAGGTGGATCACAGCTGAGATTCAAGGCTTATGCCATTTGCTTTCAATGGTATGGCAAATGTGGCATGGAGCTGACACTCTTTTATGGCTGAGCTACAGCCACCTGATATTTTGATTATTCACCTAGGCAAAACTGACCTTGTGAGTTGTGGGAACTGTATTGGATTAAATTTATGGATTAGGATACAGAGGGATGAGGAGTTGATTACATGTCCTGGCCATGCCCTCAACTGGTCGGTCAGAGCTGCTCACAATATGAGTTTGGTGGGAGGCCATCGAGCCAACCCATGACGATAGGACAAGAACAGTGTGAACAATGATATCCAAGGGAAGACTGAAAAAACGGTTTGTTTAGTCTGAAGAAGAGAAGACAGAGGGGGCACGTGCTAACAGTCTCAAGTACCTAAAAGGTTGTTATAAAGGGGAGGTGATAAATTGTTCTCCTTTACCACTGAGGACAGAACAAGAAGTAATAGGATTTAATTGTAGCAAGGGGAGTTAAGCACTGGAACAAATTTCCTAGGGAGGTTGTGGAATCTCTGTCATTGGAGGTTTTTAAGAGCAGGTTAGATAAACACAGGGATGGTCTACATAATACTTAGTCCTGCCTCAGTGCAGGAGACTGGATTAGATGACCACTAGATGGATTACTGAGGTCCCTTCCAGTTCTACATTTCTATGATGTAGCTGGGATAATTGAGAGTTGGGTGTGGGAGGCAGAGAAATAGCAATAGCCGATACAATGACCCTTAGCTTTTTAGGGAGGACAGAGGATGGAGTTAATCTTTCTGAAGCTGAAGCTGATATTTGGCTCTGTGACATTAAGGATTAGGTCAGGCAGGAGATGGGTACCAAGCATGGTAGGTGTAGGGTGCATGCATGCTAATCACTGCTACTCCCAAGGGTAGGAGTTCAGTGTATGTAAAAGCTAAAAGGGCCAGCTCCCAGAGGTAAATGAGACCTGAGATTGTGCAGTTGAACCTTGTGTTGAGAGGGGAGGAAGGAGCTTGAAGTCTTTGTGGACTGAGGTTCACCCCACCCAGTACCTTATAGCTGCTGTCATTCCACCCCCTTTATGGGGTGGAATGAACTGAGTCCATGGGGTAAGCTGGGGACGGTCTGCCCCAAGTTATGGTGTGGTTTATGGTAAAAGCCCTGTATCCTGCACTGCAACCAATTAAATACCCTCCACTCCCCAAGGTATAATTAATAAAGTTGCAGCCTATCATTTAAACCAATCCCACATGTCTGTCACTTTTAACATGGGCAAAACAATATATTTTCCCTAACCTAATTCTCAGAAATAGATGAACAATTTTAGTGGAAACTTTCAAAACAAGTTCAGCCTAAGGCAGACAATCAGCATGGAGAAATGCAGCAGGTGTGGTTAAAGTTTGACAAAGTTATAAGCAACTGAAAATGAGGTCTCATAATGAGACGTGTTGGACAAAATTGATTATAGGCAGTGCCACAAACTTCTTCAATACCCCTTGCACCAGTCCTGCTATCTTGACTAATGTGAGTGTAATCCACCGTTCAGTGTTGGCTTAGTACCTGTATGATGTGTGAACACGAGAGAGGTACCTCGTCTTTGGACAGTTCCAAAATTTGTCACCTGTGCTTGTTTCAAGGTGCTGCTGGTAGATGCCTGACTCCTCCTCCTTGTGTACTAAAGAATACAACCACTTGGCAGTGCCTCCAGTGACACAAAGTGTCAGGCTCTGGGTTCTAGGCAGTCAGGACTGGTGGTTGGAGTCAAGAATAGGTACCAAAGGTTGACACTGACTGTAGAGTCGGGACTGGGCCAAAGACTTCACTGAAACCAGGTCTGCGGATAGGACGTGGGTCAGACTCAAGATCAGAATCCGTAGACAAGCCAAATTAGGATCCTAGTCAGTCTGGATGATAGCCAAAGGCCAAAGATGGATTAGAGTCAGTCTGAGTCTGGGGGTCAGGAGGCTGGTGCAGGGCTGGAGTGGGTCAGTATCAGAGCTGGAGTAAGAAGACATGGACAAGGCTGAAATGGGCTGGAACAAGTCTAGGCAAAGGCTGAGGCAGGAACAGAAACTGGATCAAGGGCAGGCTGGAAGCCTAGTGAGGCTCTAACACTGTTAGGAACCAGGAGGGTTCCTGGCTGAGAAGTGCTGTTGCACAGACTTACTTACAGCTCTTGTGGGGTCAGTTAAATACCAGTGCCTGGGGACCATCTGACCTGGGCTCTGCCCAGGGATAGGCTGCTGCAGCATTCCTGAGGGCTGAGTCACTGCAGGCTCTGTTTACGGGATGAGTCAGTGCAGCTGAGTTGCTGCAGCATGTCTGAGAGATGAGTCACTGCCGTCTGTGTTGGAGGGATGAATCATGGCACCTACGGAAGCACTGGGGATGGGTGAATGTGGGCCTGTCCACATCTAAAGGCCCCTCCCCTCAAACCAAAGGGAGGAGCCACCAGACCCAGGTATCAACTAAGCATGGGGGTCAAGTAATGAAAAAAACCAGGGACCGGAGTAAGGGACACAGGTTCAAAATCAGGGATCAAGAGAGGGACACTGAGCCGAGAACCCTGGACAGCTCTTACTGCTCCTCAATCGTGGCCAGGGAGTCAGTGGACACTGCCCAGAGGAACTCTGCCTGGAGTCTTGACTTAAAGGAGGATCTGAAGTAAGCCCCACAGTCACAGAGCACCCCACTGTCCAGCTTCCTCCTCCTGGTATGATGGATGGCCATCTTGGCCAGTGCTAGGAGGAGGCCAAGGAGGTCTCATGATGGGTTGCACATATACCAGGAGGTGCAGGGAAAGGTGCAGCCAGAACCTAAGGAGAAGGTTCTGGAGGAACCGGAAAAGGGGCTGCAACCTGGTGCACTTGAGGTAGATGTGCACTAGGGTCTCCCTCATGCCGCAGGAGCAGGTGTCAGGGAGCGGGGGTGAACCATGCCAGATACATGCCTGTGCTCAGGCCTCCATGAAGGAGCTGCCAACCAATAGCCCCAGTGGGCTGGGAGACCAAAGTAGAATGTAGACTGGCCCACCTGGGCTCCTCACCCTCCACAGGTGGCAGGAGATCCTGCCACTTGGTATCAGGGCAGGACACAATTATGCGGAAATGAAGGGTATGGAGCATGAGTGCATACAGTTGTTTCCTTTGCGCAGTTCGGAGACAGACCAACTGCAAATCATGCAACCAGCTTAGGTGTTGTGGAGAAGGCAGCCGGAGTAGGGGCTCACAGGGCAGGGGCCCTATAGCAAGGTCTGGAGGGACGGGGATGAAGGGCATGTGGGGAGCACTTTCCTGCAGGACCCGCTCAAGGAAGGTATAAGAGGTGGGCTGTAAGGCTGCTCTCACTTGCTGGAGTAAACTCCAGGGGACACGAGGAGTGGAGAGCCCCAGTTGTCGGCCAAATGCCAGGGGGTGATGAGTCATGGCATCTATTGAGTGCCTGGGGAAATGGGTGGGTGCAAGCCCACCCATATCTAATGGCCCCTGCCCCCCAGCCTAAGGGGAGGAACCACTGGACCCAAATAATTCCAGGGGACCAACAAAGCCCAAATAATTCAAGGGGACAACAAAGGAGAAAACAGGGACAGCAGTGAGGTTCACAGGGTCAAAAGCAGGGAGCCAGAGGGACACTGAGCAGAGAATCCCAGACAGCACCCACTGCCCCTCAAAGGCATCCAGGGAGCCAGTGGATGTGACCCAGAGGAACTCTGCCTGGTTATGTGATTTCAGGGAGGAGCAGAAATAAGCCCCATGGTCCCAGAGCACTTCCCCATCCAGCGTCCTCCTCCTGGTATGGTGGATGGCCACCTTGCCCAATGTCAGGAGGAGGCGACTTCATGGGGCCATGGACGGAGTATGTGAATATCAGGAGGTGCAGGGAGAAAAGCAACTAGAATCTGAGGAGAAGGTTCTGTAGGAGCTGGAAAAAAGGCTGCAACCTGGTGCACTTGAGGTAGATGACTGGAAATATTAATAATGCTTTTTAATGATAGGCCTTGCCAGCAAACACAGTATGTCATGTGGACACACACTCCCCTGGCTCACTTCCGTCCATCTCCAATGTTGCAGATACACATGTGGCACACGTGAAGATATGTTGCAGGACTGTAAGTAGATGCTCTTAGAAACACACTTTATTATACTGGGAACTGGTAGTCCAGGTCTTGATGATCCAGGTAGATGAAAGTCCTTTTGCAGATGTGAAATGCCTTAATGGTGCAATATTAAACCCTAATTACCTGTCTCACTCAGGTGCTTTTTTCTGGCTGAGCGATCAAGGGATCAGTGCTGACAAGCAGGTCCTCTCTGGGGACCGCTGGAGAGGGTCTAACCACCCACTCCCTTCTGTAACTGTGCCAACAGTCTTTCATACTTGGAAACCACGGGTTCAGTTACAGGCAGGATGGGTCTCTGGATCCAAAATCCCAGTCTGGTATGTGTTGGCCTCAGGGCAAGCATGCGGTGGCAGGAGAGATGGGCTGTCTCCTCCTGTTGCTGGCAGGCTGATGGCAGGAGAAGCGGATTGTCTCTTCCTAAGCCTTTTCTGCAGGCTGAGGTTAAAGATGGCCAGTTCCTAGGCCTGTAGTGCTTTTCTCCCCTCCCTTTTTGGTCCCTGCTACCTGAAGGGAAAGTCAGGCTAGTTCTAACCTCTCTCCTGCTTTCCCAGGCATCAGAGGCTCTGTACAGGGTCAGAAACTGCTTGCAGCACTGCTTGGCTGTCTTCTGCCCTCTAATCGGCCACTGGTGACTGCTCTTGTCTCCCCTCCTTCCATTAGTTGAGGGAGGAGGGTTGCCAGGGTGACTGGGGGTTGAATCCCCGCACCTTCCCTCCTACTGCCAGGGGAAGTCAACAGCGTGCAGGACTCTGTTGTGAACCCTACAGGGGATCCAGAAGGTACGTCTCTTCTCTTGGGGTACAGTCCCCTTGCTACAGGGTGTGTGTATGGGAGGGGGCTACATGCGGAAATGTTGCTTCTGAATAGACTGACTGAATTAAATGGGAGTGCTTGCATGGGTAAGAATTACTTATACGAGTAAAGTTTGCAAAATTTTAGCCAGTGGGCATGATCAGAGATTATTGTATGTGATCCTTGAAATATAATTGTTACTCCTGATTATATATATTTGTTGTACAAGCAACATTCAAATGCATACATATCCAAAATATGTGCATATTAAAAATACAAGTTTCCTGGAATTAATTAAGAGGTCTAGTGCATTAGAGACAAGATTTAAAGTACAGCCAAGTTATTAACCAAAATATAATACCATTATTTTTAAAGTTCTTGCAGCTTTGAGGCCAGGGGTCGGGGGGGGGGGGGAGGAGACTGGTGAAAACAATGAAGGAAATGGACTAAGAGTCAAGACTGAGGTTAAAGTGTAAATTAAACTTGGGTTGGGCACACATAGTTTATGATGATTGTTTTGGAGGGTAATTTCCAAATCTGGATAGTAGCATACAATTAATTTGCATCACTGACTCTTGCATCAGACTATCCCATTTGACCCAGTTATTTATGAACTGCAGAGACTCCTTGTGTTAGATAGTGGTATATAGATTAACATCCTAAATGTGAGGGGAGGGGGGAAAGATACTATGAAGCAATATTGTCATTTGCCTGTTGAAATATGGCACTTTGTATCAGGAACACAAATGCAAATCTAACCCAAAAGCTATAGTTCCTGGAGTCTGGAGAAAAGAACAGCCCTCCATTTAATAGATGGCAAATATGGTGAAACCTGTACAAGAGATCACTTTTTTTAAACAGCCTTCTTGCCTTGATAGGGCAACCCCAACTGTCCCCAGACAAACTAGCCCCAATTCTGGGATGCTGCCAAACTGAATTTAGCTAAGGACTGGAATGGGCTTAGGTGCTTTACACATCACCTTTGTGTCTCCTGGATTCTGGGGTATCAAGGGGTGGTTTGACCTTTGACATAAGCTAGAGGAGCCCCCAGATACTGTTCTAACTTATGTTTCAACTGCTTCCAGGAGACTGGCACAGGATTCCTGGCATGCAGAGAACCTCTTCTCTGTCTCCAACATTTTCTTCAGCAGCAGCTGTGAAATTATGGAATAAATGGGCGTGTGTTCACAAGACTGCCACCGTACAAACTGTTATAAATATCAGGAGATTAACTGATATCAAAAGATTTTGGCCACATAGGAGTGAAATGCAACAAAATCAGCCTCTAGGTTTTCAGCACTGTGCAATCCAGCCTCTGCTTTGATCACTATCCACTGACTGAGCTCATCACCCTGGGAGCTGAGTGTCAGAACTTTAGTCTAAATCTAATCTGATTCTGGAAAGTTCCATTATGCTTGCGGAGCAGAGTTGTCGACTGTGATCTTCATCCTTATGCAGTTACTTATGCATGCAGCCCTTTTAACTTCAGTGGGTCTACTCTCAAGAATAAATGACTACCTGATCCTATTTGTTTTATCATTTTAAATGTTTCCAAATAGCTCAGCTGGCAAAGAGAACACTAACTTAAATATTTAGACTTACTTTTATGCAGGTGTTTGCAAAATTATAAAGTATCATTATACTACAGTTTATGACAATAATTTCATAGCATCCAATTTACCAGAATTATATTACTACAAATTTATGGCCTTCCTTTGTTCATAAAAATGGGTTTTATATAAAATACTTAGGACATATGGAGACCAGGAGACATTTGAATATCAAAATCCAAATTAATATTAAACAAAAATGTCTTCAACAGCATAAAATATAACTATTTTAATCCATTTATGAGGGAATGAGCTTGTGAAAATGAAACTTTCTTCATATAATCATATACATAGCAAATTATCTTAGAACTATTAGTGTAGTCTTTAGGAACTCTCAAGTGTATATTTAACAATTGAGATGCATTGTGTGTTGGCACTCACACAACTGTTGCCTCTAAAAGCAACAAATGTGAATCAGCATCATAATGAATCCTTAGAGAATGCTTGCTTCTACTATGATGTATCTTTTTCTCTGTGAAATCTTAGAAATTGAACCATTCTTGGTAATTGGGTGTAAAGTTTTCTAAGCTGAGATCTAATTTACATATAGTTGGAACACTCCCGCACGACTACACTACTCCAATTAGCAAAATGCAAAATCAGATGTTTTCAATAATTGCATGCATGATTACAGAATACATGCATTTGGAAATGCTTCCCAGAATGTATTCACTTTTTACAAATGTCACATCTGCATTTCGTTTGTTCATTTTTTTTTTTTACAGTGCAATAGATTAAAATTTCAATAGTAATTGATTTCTTGAGTTAGCATATGGAGAAACTTTACACAGACCGTGGAGCTATAATACTTAAGACAATACTGGTGCAGTCATGCCATCTCATGGGATAGAATCATAGAATCATAGAATATCAGGTTTGGAAGGGACCTCAGGAGGACATCTAGTCCAACCCCCTGCTCAAAGCAGGACCAATCCCCAACTAAATCATCCCAGCCAGGGCTTTGTCAAGCCTGACTTTAAAAACTTGTAAGGAAGGAGATTCCACCACCTCCCTAGGTAACACATTCCAGTGTTTCACCACCCTCCTAGTGAAAAAGTTTTTCCTAATATCCAACCTATACCTCTCCCACTGCAACTTGAGACCATTACTCCTCGTTCTGTCATCTGCTACCACTGAGAACAGTCTAGATCCATCCTCTTTGGAACCCCCTTTCAGGTAGTTGAAAGCAGCTATCAAATCCCCCCTCATTCTTCTCTTCCGCAGACTAAACAATCCCAGTTCCCTCAGCCTCTCCTCATAAGTCACGTGTTCCAGTCCCCTAATTATTTTTGTTGCCCTCCGCTGGACTCCTTCCAATTTTCCCACATCCTTCTTGTAGTGTGGGGCCCAAAACTGGACACAATACTCCAGATGGTGCCTCACCAATGTCGAATAGAGGGGAACGATCACGTCCCTCGATCTGCTGGCAATGCCCCTACTTATACAGCCCAAAATGCCATTGGCCTTCTTGGCAACAAGGGCACACTGTTAACTCATATCCAGTTTCTTGTCCACTGTAAGCCCTAGGTCATTTTCTGCAGAACTGCTGCCTAGCCATTCGGTCCCTAGTCTGTAGCGGTGCATGGGATTCTTCCGTCCTAAGTGCAGGACTCTGCACTTGTCCTTGTTGAACCTCATCAGATTTCTTTTGGCCCAATCCTCTAATTTGTCTAGGCCCCTCTGTATCCTATCCCTACCCTCCAGCGTATCTACCTCTCCTCCCAGTTTAGTGTCATCTGCAAATTTGCTGAGGGTGCAGTCCACACCATCCTCCAGATCATTAATGAAGATATTGAACAAAACCAGCCCGAGGACCGACCCTTGGGGCACTCCACTTGATACCGGCTGGCAACTAGACATGGAGACATTGATCACTACCTGTTGAGCCTGACAATCTAGCCAGCTTTCTGTCCACCCTATAGTCCATTCATTCAGCCCATACTTCTTTAACTTGCTGGCAAGAATACTGTGGGAGACTGTGTCAAAAGCTTTGCTAAAGTCAAGGAACAACACGTCCACTGCTTTCCCCTCATCCACAGAGCCAGTTATCTCATCATAGAAGGCAATTAGATTAGTCAGGCATGACTTGCCCTTGGTGAATCCATGCTGACTGTTCCTGATCACTTTCCTCTCCTCTAAGTGCTTCAGAATTGATTCCTTGAGGACCTGCTCCATGATTTTTCCAGGGACTGAGGTGAGGCTGACTGGCCTGTAGTTCCCAGGATCCTCCTTCTTCCCTTTTTTAAAGATGGGCACTACATTAGCCTTTTTCCAGTCGTTCGGGACTTCCCCCGATCACCATGAGTTTTCAAAGATAATGGCCAATGGCTCTGCAATCACATCCGCCAACTCCTTTAGCACTCTCGGATGCAGCACATCCGGCCCCATGGACTTGTGGTCGTCCAGCTTTTCTAAATAGTCCCGAACCACTTCTTTTTCCACAGCGGGCTGGTCACCTCCTCCCCATGCTGTGCTGCCCAGTGCAGCAGTCTGGGAGCTGACCTTGTTCGTGAAGACAGAGGCAAAAAAAGCATTGAGTACATTAACTTTTTCCAAATCCTCTGTCACTAGGTTGCTTCCCTCATTCAGTAAGGGGCCCACACTTTCCTTGACTTTCTTTTGTTGCTAACAAGATACTTCAGGAAGGGATAATTCCTCAAGGAGCTACAATTTCTATTGAGCTGGAGGAGTACATACCAGGATACAGATGCCTTCTCTCTCCATAGGTGGACAGCTTTGCAGACCAATGTGCATGTAGAGGGAAAGGGAGTGGATCAAAGTATTGTCCCCTTTCTTCTTGCTTTTACCTGTCCCTTTCCCTCCCATTTGAGCAAATGCTGCACATATTGCTAAAAAAAGTTGCTAAGGATTATTCTCAAAATTATAGACAGGAGAGACTTCATTCATTACCAGGTAAATTGGCTCAAAACCTTAATTAAAGACAGAGATGGAACTATGCCCATTTACACCAGGTAAGGATCTGGCTCAGAGTTTTAAAACACTTTGATGAATATAACATGATAAGGATAAACCACTATGGCTTCCAGGAGGGAAAACCAGGCAACTCTAATCTACTAGTATTCTTTGAGTCTGTCAGCAAAATAACAAAGAAAGGAGAACTTGTTGATACCACTTATTTGTTTGGACTTTCAAAAAGTCTTTGATAATATCTTTTGCAGGAAACTATGCCCGCACAGTAAGGTACTGTCCCTGACAGCTAAGAATTTATAATCTAACAAGTCAAACAATATACCAAGAGTTCAGAGGAGGATGCAATCAGAAAATATTGCCATAGACCAATATGTTTATAGACCTAAAGTTGTTGTTAGATAAGCATCAGAATCTCAAATTTTCCTCATTTCAATCCTTAATGTGTTCTTTCCCTCAATCGATTGTTGAAAGAATTATATGAGGTTATTGGGCAAGCTAGTTAAACTACAGAAAGAAATCTCACCACATTTTAAGTTTCAGAATGAATTATTGTTATATTGTCCCTCATTTTGGGGTTTCTTTCACACGTAACGTGCCACATTTGGGAGTTGGCAAGTTGAGAGATATGAATACTAGTTACATTCAACCTATCCATTATTAGTTACCCAATTTTTTTATACATCGCAAAAGAAACGTGCCTTGCGGAGGAATTTCAAGCAGAGGGTGTTGATTTTGTAGATTAGTTCAGGGAGAGTATTCCATGGACAGATAGTGGCATGGAACAAAGCATAAAGACAGATATGGAAGAAGAAGGCAAGTAGGCAGTCATGGTAACACGATAAGAGACAACAGCGGATAAGCAGGCAAGACCAGAGCTGAAAAGGGTATTGAAGATGAGAACAAGAAGTTTTTAAAAAAGAAGAGCCTGTGAAGACATTTAAAGTATTGTGGGCCGATCAACAGGCAAGAATGATGACCTTCACAGTTGTGCTTGGAATTACTGAGGGAAGAATTTAGAAATTCAGAGTCTATGCATATTTGTAAAGACCTTGACTGAGCTCCTCAGGTTCAAACTTTTTTCATGTATTAAGTCCAATTTTTTTCACTTATCCTTAATCAAAATGGTCCAGTAAATCAGTACGCTTCGAGGTATAGTGTAGGAAACAAACATGAAACTTTCATACCAAACTATTGCTAAGATACAATTAAGTTAAAAACTTTTCACTAAGTGAAGAACCACAATTTTTCCAGTCTCCAAAACTACTTCGATTGTTATTAAATGTTCCTAAAAATTCACCTTTGGCCTATGAGTAAGCATGAGAAAGTGCAGATGGGAGAGTACTATTTTCAGAATGTTAAAAGGGGTCAAAATCAGGGTTATAATGGAAAATGTTTCATGCAAATTGAGGGGTGAAATATGCACGCATTGCATTGGGTCCTTAACTATGGAGTCACTATTTTGGATCCATAATTTAGTTTGGGCTCCTTCTGGATGAAAGACCATCACCATTACTATTTAATTTTCTCAGTTTAAAAAGTGCCCTATAGGCTATTCCTCTAACTGACCTTTCTATTTCTGCAAAAGCATTTTTATGCACTGTAAACCATATTAATAAATACTATTGTTATAATGGCTCCAGCAGGCACTCCTTTAGTTAAAGTTCATATTTTGTTCAGAGATTTAAAGCTTGATTGTTTTTAACTTATTTTAAGTTGAAAGGGACACCATCAACTTGAAAATCACTTTACTCTGAAATTTTTACCTGTTATTGTTTCAAGAAACAGCTAATATTAGAATAATTGAAATATTTCAAATAATTTCTCAAAAGATAGGCATAAATTGTTTCAATTTAAAGTCTCACAAGAACAGTTAATTGTTGTTTATCGTTGTTTGACAGGAAGGAGATCTAAACTGGAGTATGGCTAACTCCTCATTCAACCACCCAAAATTCAGAAATAAAGTTAAGCAATATACAATATTTTTTCAGTGTAACTGATGGCTCTTTTTAAAAGAAAAAACAAAGAAAAGCTAACTATTAACTTTTAGGCTTCCAGAGTCTGTAAACTTTCAAGAAATGGATGTTCCAGTAGCAGCCTGACTAAATTAGAAAACTGGAGATACAGAGCCATAACCATTGCTTAGAATTCCAAAGGCATGATTTAGAATTATGTCATAAAGTAGGACTAACCTCTCACACTCTGGTGATGGCTTTAGAGATTAAATTCTTTATTAAGCCACGAAATAATTCTAATTGGCTCCTAAAAGAAAGCCAAAATAAATTGTTTTGCTTAATCCAAAGCTCCTAGGACCATTACAATAAATCTAAACTGATTTAGGCTGAATGTTTTCAAAGGAACTCAAGGGAGTTAGGTGGTCATCTTCCATTGAATTTCAAAACTGATTTATCCAGTATTGATTGGAAAGTGTGCTGCCTCTTGTAGTCCTTTTTTAAGGCCGTGGTACTGTTGGGAGAGCTGGCAGAGATCATCCTGAGACGGACGTGACAATGTAAATCTGTGAATATTACATCCTGGCTATGTACAGTTAGACAGCTGCCAGAGCTGGTACAGTTACAATACTATATCTGGGCTGCTGCCAGACATCATCTTTCTGAATGTGAATCTAGTTCAGGAGAATGAGCTTTACAGATATTCTGGCCGAAAGCCTGAGAAGAATACTATACTGCTGTTTAAATCATTAATTTCTGCAAAACTTGTAGTTTGAAGACCTAGCACATGAACTTTGATGGTAGGAATGAGAAATCAGGGCTTCTAAGAAGTGTCCAGGCCAAGCTGAATGAATTGTTAGGACATAGAATCAGATAAAGGTGATAAAGCCCAGGATAAATGCTTTTCCTTGCACAGCTTCCTTGTAAGCTTCTGATGACCCCTGCCTTTACATTCCACTCTAAAACACTCCATTCTTTGGTTTCTGTTGTGCATGGCCTGTGATGCTGAAAACTCCACAGGTTCTGGGGGAGCCCAGAGTGGGAGCAACAGATGCATTCTGCTTAGCCACCTCTTTTCCTCCATATGGATGCAAGGATGGGGTGGGCCTAATTTGGCCCCTAATGTTTCCACTGATGTCAGTATCAGATTGAAAGATCTGTAAAAGTTCAGAAATTTAATGAAACTCACAAAATTAATACTTTCTTCAGCAAGTTTTAAATTACAAAAGGCAGACTTGCAAGACAAAGCATTTGGGCTGTGATATCCTGTGAAATTGAAATGCAAGTAGTTTGTGTGGGAGAAATCTCAATATTGATGCAAAAATGGTATTAAGTAATTTTTTAAATCCGTTACAAACTTCATTGCACTTTTTTTGAATGTTCAGAGATAGCTGTAAGAATGTTATTGTGATGCAAACCTGCAGCTAAACCATGGAAGCTTCCTCAGCTGCCCCTCCAAGGATTCTCTGAGCTGCTGGTCTTTTACCAGGACCAGCTCAGGACCTGGAAGCTAATCTCAGTAACCAGCTCAGTGGCAGGCACTGAGGAAGAGGATCTCCTTGAAGAGCCTCTGCTACACAGCCCACCATCTGCACACTGAGATGGGAGTCCCCCTCGGAGCACTGGAAGCTGGTCCTGGCTGGTGGCACCAGGACTGGAGACCTCCTGGACTATGACTGGGGGACTGTGTGGAGCCCATGGTGCTCAGTTAGTGCATTGGGCTCTCCACCCCTCGCATCACCCGTTAAATTCTCCAGGAGGTGAGGGCAGCCCTACAACCTGCCTCTCTGATGTGTCCCTAGCCTCTGTTTCCCAGAAGCTGGGAATGGGGTGACAGGGAATGGATCACTTGATAAATACGTGTTCTGTTAATTCCTTCTGAAGCACCTGCCATTGGCCACTGTCGGAAGACAGGATACGGAGCTTTGGTCTGACCCAGTATGACCGTTCTTCTGTTCTCTTGTGTTTTCCTCAAGCAGGTCCTGCCGGGTGCTCCCTGCCCACCCATCACCCCTGGCCCTCCGGATCTTATCATGGGGCCCCTGCCCCGTGAGCCTTCCCACCTCCCCTCACCCCAGGCTCCACCTAAGCCAGATGTGGGACATGCAGCCAGTCCGTCTCCGAACTGCACCCAGGAATCAGCTGTACATGCTCATGCTCCACACCCTTCATTTCATTATCCTTGTGTCCTGCCACAACACGAAGTGGCAGTACTTGCTACTACCCAAGGAGGGCAAGGAACCCCAGTAGGCCAGTCCATATTCCACCTTGGTCCCACAGCCCAATGGGGATATTAGTTGGCAGCTCCTTCATGGAACTGTGAGCGTGGGCATGTCCCTGGCATGGTTCATGACCTTTTCCAAACATCTGCTCTTTCTCAGTGAGAGACACACAACCTGGCACACATTTACACTGAGTATGCCAGGTTACAGTGCCTCTTCCAGATCTTCCAGACCAGTTGTGGGCAATCCACTGGCAGGCAGCGAGACAGAATACAGGCACATGCTGGTGGCCACTGAGAACTGCGGGCGGCCATGCCTGTGGACGGTCGATGTAAACAGACTGTCTCATGGTCTGCCAGCGAATTACCTTGATGGGCCACGTGTGGCACACAGGCTGCAGGTTGCCCACCACTGCTCTAGACCCTCCTTCTCCACTTTTCCCCACACTTCTTTCTTTATGCACACCCTGTCCATGGCCCCACAAAGTTGTGAGACCTTCTTGTCAACCTCCTCCCCGTGCTGGTCAAGACGGCTGTCTACCATACCAGAAGGCAGAAGTTGGATAGAGGGTGCTCTGCAACTGTGAGGCCTACTTTAGATCCTCCCTCAAATCACGGCTCTGGGCAAAGTTTCTCTGGGCAGTGCCCACTGGCTCACTGGATACCTTTGTGGAGCAGTGGGTGCTCTCCAGAGCTCTTTGCTCAGTCTCCCTCTCTGGATCTCTGATTTTGAACCTGTGACCCTCACTCCTGTCCCTGTTTTTTCATTTGTTGTCCCCCATAATTGTTTGATGCCTGGGTGCAGTGGCTCCTCTCCTTAGCCTGTGGGGAGGGACTGTTAGATGTGGCGGGCTTCTGCCCACCCATCCCTAGTTCTTCAGTCGGTACCCTTCCAACAGAGTTGCAGTGAGTCATGGGGGAGGGATAGCTCAGTGGTTTGAGCATTGGCCTGCTAAACCCAGGGTTGTGAGTTTAATCCTTGAGGGGGCCATTTAGGGATCTGGGGCAAAAATGCAGGATTGGTCCTGCTTTGAGCAGGGGGTTGGACTAGATGACCTCCTGAGGTCCCTTCCAACCCTAACCTTCTATGATCACTCAGGCATGCAGCAACCACTGACTTACTCTTCCAAGGGATACAAAAGCAGACAAGGAGACAAAACGTGAACACTTTAATAAGGAACCTGGCTATGAAAGGAAAGCAGGGCTGTGTTATCAGAGCAATATCTAGAGGTGACATGTTCCTGTACCAACCCTGACTCCTACCCCAGTTCTTTGCAAAGAAAAACCCACATTTAAGCTCACACAAAGAATCCTAGAAATATTGTACTGAAATGTTTTTTTTTTTTTGAAAAACACACTAAAGTATTCATTCTTTTACCTTAGAGAACATTTATGGTGGGAAATATTTTACAGAAGATACTTGTTAATTCCAACTCATGTTTCCACTTAAAGGTGAAAACCTTTTGTTGTTTCTCAAATGCTTAAGATGGCATAAGCTTCTTTTATTATGTATATTTACAAATATTTGTATCTAAATGAAAGCCTTTATATGATAATTACCTGATAACACTGTTATATAAATCGTAAGATATTTTATGTATAGATATAGCAAGGTCATTTGACACTAGGACTACTTACTAATGTAAGAAGCCATTTATATATGAAATACTTATATTAATTGGGAATTAATCAATCAGTTAACTACTGGCAGTGCAGAAGCAAACCTTCACCCAAAGCCGGAAGACACAAAAATTATCATGTAGAGTCAACAGCTTAGGCCAAAGACTTTCTAAGGCATGTTATTTAATTTTAAAAGACCATTTTGAGAACTAAAATCTCTTACAAAAGAGAGAGAGAGTGTGGACTTTTCGAAAAATAGAACTTAATTCCTGTAAAAGTAAAAGAAATCTCAGAAAATAGACCAAATAAAAAGAAAGGTAAAATTACCTTAAAAGTTATCTGTATCTTTCCAGTCACAGGAAAAACAGCAGCAATTAAAGAAATGTTGCATAGTCATTAAACAGACTGGATACTTAGGAGCTGAAAGTGTCACTTAAACCAATCCAGAAGGCATGGAGCCAACAATAGAGTGACAGAAACCAACCTGAATTTAAACAAGCATGAAAGAGATGAGTTTTCTATTAATTTCATGGAAATAAGGAGAAAGACATAAAAGATTCTGAACTGAACACCCCACATACACATTCTCCTTAGACAACAAGGACTCCACAACTCACCCTATCCATCTCCACATGCTAGCTCCCACAGACAGATAAAAAAATAAAACAGACAAGACTCAAGAAGAACCCAAGGAAAACCTTCCCAAAACCTCAGCATGGATTGGTGAGAGAAAGTTAACAAAGACACTGACAATGGATTGGATTTAAACTTGTATAATGATTTTATTGGGATATTTAAATGTTATTGTAACTTAAAATACTAACATTTTCTCCTGTTAATCACAAAGTGGTTAGACCATGTATTCCTGGAGTGAAGACAGGGGATGAGTATTTGTACACAGAGAAATAGTGGGATTTAACTGGATTTAAGATTCTTAATATTGGTTAATTGACCTGTCTCAAAACAGCTTAAATGGCTTCTTATAAATAGCTGATTTAAATATTTTCTTCAGTTTCAAAGGATGCAGTTAAGATTTCTCATTTTGCCAACTATAACTGAGTGGCTATTTATTTAACCAACTTGTTCACTGGCCCTAAAATCGCAGATGTGTAATCTCTGTTAAGAGCTCTCCATAGACAGACAGATAGAGATTGTAACAGAAGTAATCAGTTTAACATTTGTGTTAAGTCATTTGTGTTGCTTAATGTTTTCTTCTTTTTTTAAATAACAAAATAGTCAAGGTTAATAATTACGATTATTTTGCTTAGTCTTTATCATAGTGTACCCTAAAATATGTAAAAGAACCCCTGTGACTCAATAATGGGGAATAAGAGAAACAATAAGTAAGAGCTGACCTACCATTTCTTGTTTCTCTACACATTTTTAGTAAATTTTAAAAGAAAATTACTTGGCATCTAACAATTTAAATCTGTCCCTTTCAGCCCCAGTTTGATCATTAGCAAATGAAATTGAATAATAAGATTCAAACACCAAGAGAAGATACTTGTTTTGAAATCCCATTATGAAGATGTATTCTTATTAGCCTCAGCTGTTGTCTCAGTGAGAGAAAGCACTGATACTATGAAACAACGGACACAAAGGTTGGGATGAAATGTAAAGGCTCATCAGTTTTCTAAACAAAGTTACAAATCATTTTCTTTGCTTGGAAAGGTGGCTGTACCATCTTGAGAAGCCACAAGAAAGAGGATGTACAACACGTCTTGCTGTTTTAGACTTTGCAATCTAACTGGAGAAACTTACTTTGTGCCAATAGGCACTGCTCACATCTCACTCAACTTCTCTGCCAATATGGTAATTTGCATAGCATTACCCACAATGCTTCACATTGTGATTTTGCTTTGAAAACAGATTTAATTGAGCCTTGCTGAGCTGCATTAATGTGTCTGTTTAAATTGAGCAAATCTAATTAGCTCGCATGAAAGTTATGCCACCTCTGGTGCGGCAAAGCTAATGCAATTAAAGTCAGCCAGATGTATTGAGTATTGTAAACATGCAGTCTGACTGGTAGAGAATAGTTCAATTTCCATCAGCGACTGGACAGTTTTGCAAAACATTCACAAGAACAGCACTCTCTGCACTGTAAATATATATATTCTTCTATGTCTATAAGGTAATTCCTAGTGCCAAGGATTCTGCATATTGTAGTGAGGTGTACGTTATAGTGAAAGGCCACACTGTTTTCAGTTACATCCATTCAG
This sequence comes from Chelonia mydas, assembly GCF_015237465.2. Classification (NCBI taxonomy): domain Eukaryota; kingdom Metazoa; phylum Chordata; order Testudines; family Cheloniidae; genus Chelonia; species Chelonia mydas. Next base: position 280,614,917 of record NC_057849.1, read on the forward strand.
TAGCCCAGTGATCTTCATTAAAAAGTCAATATTTTTCATATACTCTTCGATCCCCATTGAAAATAAACATTTGCCAAGAGTTATCGTAGGTACCGCAGTAGTTCTATTGAAGTCAATTTTAAATAACTTCTCAACCAATTGACTATTAATGTGGGCTTAATGAATGTGGCCTTCTAGTAAAGGTGGAGAATTGTACTCTATACATTTGGGCAAACTGTTTTTAAAACAGGAAATTGCCTACTACGAGAGGAATAAATCTTTTAAATTTATTGCATGAATTACTTAGACTAAACTCATTGGATCAGGTCTACCTTTTAATTAGTTTAACTGTATTTAAAATATGAAATAATTTGAATGTCTCAGATACTGTCCTAATGTGGTACTGTTTCGTATATGTTGACTTATAAATTGTGATTTCTCTAGGCTGATTGTGTGGATCTGTCACACTAAAGAAAACTTTCAAAACCTGAAGGGCAACTAGGGCTGTACATGTATAAGGGAATACAGGGTTTGCCCTGCATATTTCATCCAACCATGCAATTTTTCTGTATTGCCATTCCCTTCATAGAAAAATGCCAAGGTAATTGCATGAAAATGGACATTTGCTCTTGCTTAATTAACAGTCTTCTCCTCCTGCCTCATTTATTCTATAATTGCTTCCACAGTAATGAAGTCTGATGTTTGATGCTGAATGGTGGATGGACTTGTAGATAAAACACTGGACTGGAAGTTAGGAGCTCTGTGTTACTTTTCTGGATCTATCATAAACTTCTTCTGTAGTTTTGGACAAACTACACACTAAACTAATCTCTTTCTTTCTCAGTTTCCTTATCTATAAAATGGAGATAACAGTACCTGGTGGTATACTGAGGATTTTTTCAATGAAGCTTACGAGGTACATCAATACTTTAAGGTGATAGAAATGCCTAAAGTCATTGAGTAGCAATAGGCTGATCATAAGTGAGAAAATCTATTCATATAAAAATATCTCAGTAGTGTAAATAACTCATCACTGTCATGAATAATGGGAAGGAAACTCTGAAAAATATGACACTTTAATTAAGTTCATAAAATATCTTTGTTTTAGGGCTGGCCAGTGCACAGCAGTGATCTTTTTAATAGGTTGAACAGCGAAAGTACAAAAACCAGTCACTATATGGTAAATAAATCTGCAGCACAGATATTTTAAAACTACAAATAAGACCAAACTGAAACCCAGGTCCAAACACTGATGAACATTGTGTGGGGGAAGATCCAGATATGGGTCAGAACTTTGTTCCTGTATATAACTAAAAAGAAATAGCTCTATAAGTTGTAGAGGTGTTTGCAGGTCCAACAGAGTTAAATATCTATGCTGCACTGAGGTTAATGGGAGTTTTGCCATTGATTTCAGAGGAAGCAGGATTGGAGCCATATTGTAGTTGTATTTGTGTCCACATTTCCAGCATAAGCAGTCATTTTAGTTGTTTTTATTGAGCTGTAAATGCCATAACTGAACTGCTCCTTGGCAGAAACAAGGCATAGAATATCAGGGTCGGAAGGGACCTCAGGAGGTCATCTAGTCCAACCTGCTGCTCAAAGCAGGACCAACCAATCCCCAGTTTTTGCCTCAGATCCCTAAATGGCCCCCTCAAGGATTGAACTCACAACCCTGGGTTTAGCAGGCCAATGCTCAAACCACTGAGCTATCCCTCCCCCCACAGGCATGTCAACATGAATATTTAGTGTTGCATCTCATAGGTTGGCCGAAGCACAATACGTTAGTAACCATAATGTCTTAACCGGGGGGTGGGGGGAGATATCGTTTTTAAACATAAATGTTTTTAAAAAGTTGTTTGCCACATTTTTGCTGTATATGTTATAGTCTATTATCAGAGGTAGGCTGATTGTCTGAGGATTTTTGTATGTGACAGGGAAGCAAAAAGCAGTCCAAATCCTCTTTTTCCTGATTTTCAAATTCCCCTTTAGAGTAATATTTAATCTACACTGCCTTTGAGAACCCAGTGCCAAATTCTCCATTGTAGCTGAGCTGCGGGAAGCACAGGAACAGGGAGTGCAAAGGTACCTTTAAAACACTTTTGCAGTCTTTTTTGTCAGCCTCACTCAGTCTTCTCAGTCTCTGGAATAAATTAAAGCAGCTCTGAGACTGCCCTAAATTACATTTGGCTCCAGCAGCCCTAAGGGGCTGTTTTTGCAGCCAATAACACATTGAGCCAAGCATTGGCATGCTCCTGTCCTCAGCGTGTGTCACAGTTCGACAGCTGTGACGAGGGCCAGCATACTGGCACAGAGCCATTCTACCATCTCCATGCTCCCAATGGAGCCTCCTTACAGTTGACCCCGGTATGCCAATGGGGCACAATATAAGAGAATTGAAGTCCCAGGGTGAAGCCTGTGAGAGGGAGGGAGAGCTACAGAATGTTGCCTGGTTGGGGTGTGGCCACAGGAGTGTAATAATAAGAAGAATGTTCCTAGTCTGAGCTTCCTGACACAGAATAGTCTCCTTAAAATGTTCTCTAGCCTAAATTTACAAGAATATCATCTTCACTGGGAACACAAAATAGAACAAACTTCACAAAAGATTATCCTGGACAAATGTTTCCAAAAATATAACATCACTCAAAATGCAGAAGGTAACTCCTTTGCTGGACTTTTCTCCCAGGTCAGATTTGCTGTCACCAAGAGTTTAGCTGCAAAAGGTCAGAATAAAGACTGCCGCATTATGTGGCGTATTTATCAGCCAGTTTGGCTGCTTCCATAGCCTGCTACAACCCAGAAGTGCATGCTATGCCTTTCACTTGGATAGAGATGCACATACAAAATGCTGAAGTTCTTTCCCAGAGTGAGTCGCCACCACCAACTGAGATCACAGAGCACATTTGGGGATGATTTTTGATCTCTATATCTGTGGCAGACACACATCTCTGGGGAAAAAGAACCACCCTCCAGCAGATGCAGAATCTGAGGCCCTGTAGGGCTAGTGCTGCTAGAAAAGCTAGGGAGGATTTTGGCTAGATCAAGCCTGTAGTTCCATTGAATGTTGTTTGGAAATATTAATTAATGAGGTTATCTTCCCTACTGCTTGGAACCTGAGATGAAAAACCAAACATATGATTGAGAGATACTGTAAAAGCAGCAGCATTTGCTGAGTAAAAATCCATAAATAACAAATTCTAGCCCACCGTAATGAAGCACTTGTGGTAAGGACATATTCTCAGAACAAGAAGATTCAGGGGGAAAAATAAAGCCACACATGGAGAAAAATAAAGTCACAATGACACAACTGAAAGTGAGTAAAGAAAAGAGAATCCAGTACTGAGCAAGAAACAACAAAAATGAATTAATCAGAACCAAGCAGTACATGCACTGCAATCTCATAAGACCCGGGAAAACAAAATCTTTAAATGAAACTTAACACCTACTGCCACAGGAGCCCATTAACACCTCTGTACACCATCCTTACACATGTATAAAAAAATTTCAAAAGAGTTCACAAGGCAGAAATGTGCATTTTGTACTAGCCAAATGGAAGACCTTTTTTACCTTTTGAACAGATAAAACGTAGCAAATGAAACACAGCTGAAAAAGCTTCAGAGTTTTTTAAAATGAGGAAAGAAAACTCCAGTTGTGATGAAGATCATTTCTCTCATTCTGTGTGCTTTCCTTTCAAAAGGAGAATGCAGGATAACAGCTACTTGTTAATTATTAACCATGATATATCACATTAGCTGGTTCTAACTTGAAAATAATTTACTACATACAGTCTTTAAAAATGTAAAATGAAATTGTATCAGGTTACATAATAAATAAAAATAATAAACCTTATGACAGAGCCATAGCTCTACAAATGATTTATGAAGTATCCATATTTTAGAAATGATGAAGTTGAGGCACAGAAGTGAAATGACTTGCCCAGGGTAAAAAACTATAATCCAATCCATTTGTAAGGCAAATAGAAAGGGCTTTTGCAATATGTAAAAGCAACATGGGCACATACAGTATTATGTTGAGACTAATAAATGATCCAGCGGACACTTCGGTCAGTCACAGGCCTACATCTCTAACCAACTCAGACTAAAACACCTTTACAAAGTTTTAACTTGAGACAAGAAACTGTTCTTCCTAGTGTTCTTCCTAGACCCTAGCCAAGGTGTCTGTATGTGTAATAGATTTGGTGCCAGTAACTGAGATTAGCTGGTCGACATTAAGGCTTTTTATCAATATTCCATCAATACTTTAGCCATGCTCTCACCTGATATGAGGAAAGCATTTGAGAGAGTAAGCAGTGTGGCAGAAATATGGTTTCAGTCTGAACTTTGAACCCAGGGTCAAACTCATTTTTACCAAATTTATGGCCATGACAGTTTTTATGTCATTCTTTAAAAAAAAAGACACGGAGGAAAGGAACATGAGAAGTCCCCACCTCTTCTGGCTACTGCTTCCTGCCGTAATGGATAGGGGAACAGGAAGCTGATGGCCCTGTTCCTTGCTTCTCTGGTGGCTGCAGCTTATTGTCCCTGAGCAGAGGGAATTTTAGGCTTTCCTCCCAGCTTCTCTGCTGGCTGCTGCTTCTTGCCCCAGAGGGGAGGGCTGGAAAGAGATGCAGGCCCCGACCCCAAAGGGAGCTGCAGGCTCTACTTCCCTACTTCTCTGCTGGTGGTTGTCCCTCAGGGGAAGTTGAGAAGTGGAAATTATAGTCTTTATTCTCTGCTTCTCTGTTGGCTGCTGCTTCCTGCCTCTGAGGGAAGAGAAAAGGAAGAGAGGGAATTGTATACCTAGCTCCCTGTCTCTCTGCTGGCTGCTACTTTGAGTCTCTGAGGAGAGGGGAGATAATAGAGTCCTATGCTCTGCTCCCCTCCCACTGCCAGCCACTGCTTCCTCAGATAGCTTATGTTGGCCAAACCACAAATTCATTTGCTAGATGAAATGAAGTAGGTATCATTTATTTTGATTTAAATCCAGCATTTAACACTGTCTCATAAAAATCTTACTTAGAAAAAATTAAGTAAAATTGTCTTGGCTAGAGAAAACTATCCTGTGGGTTGAAAACTGGTTGAAAAACCATTAATAATGAGGGATGATAAATAACACAGTGGTGGTGGAGTACTGCCAGGACTGGTGCTGCATCTCTTCTTTTTCCACATTTTCATTCATGTGCTGTAAAGAGGGAGTTAAATACAATGTGAAAGAGATTTACCAATGATACTACACTGGGAGAAACTACAAACCGCCTTGGAAAGAGACAGTCAAATACAATCAGACTTCAGAGATTTTAAGCTTGGGTAGAAAATAAAATAACTTTTGATTTGGAAAAAGCAGACTATGTGCAATGTATCTTAAGAAAAATAATCCACACCACACATACACATTGGATAGGAGAAACCTGAAGGCAGATAAGGCTGTAACATACCTACAAGAGGATTGATGGGGTCAGTAAATTAGATTTGCAATGTGATATGACACCCAAAAAGGCAATTCCAATTTTGGGCTTCATGTACAGAAGCATCACGCTACAGATCAGGAAGCTGACTTGTGTGTCTGTACCTGGATATTGCATTAAATTCCAAGCTCTACATTACAAGAAGGTTATTGACAGTTTTGTGTAGAGTTGAAAGAAGAGCAAAAAGTAAAACGATCAGGAGTCTAGAGGCACTGGCTAATGAGCAAAGATTAAAAGACCTACATCAGAGACAGAGAGCTAACAAATTTAGTGTGTGTGTGTGGGGGGGGGGGGAAGAGTGTAGAGCTGTCTACAGAAATATCAAAGGTATCTATCAAGGAAGGCGAGCAATTATTCATGTAGAAGTATAAAGGAATATTAGTATAATGGAAGTACAAAGAAGATTAACTAGGAATAATGGAATGGTGTTCAGAAAGGTTGAGAATCTAAATATACTTCCTGACAGTGAAGTATTAGACTGGAATAGTTTCTCAAGGAAAATGATGGAAGCCTAATTGGATATATCATTTACAAGTAGATTGGACAAAATGTCAGTAAATTCATTATTAGGAACAATCCTGCATTGGCAGAGAGATGGAGTAAATGACCCAGTAGGCTTTTTCCATCTCTAGCTTTTAGGGAATATTGTGAACTTGTGAAACTTCAAATACTTCCACAATGCATTGCAACACCCACAATGAAACTCTGCTTATAGAGAGCCTCCCCTTAAAGTGGTGCTACGCTACTGAATGATCAAAGATAGAGGCAGTTGGGGAGAGAATGGTACCTTTCAGGAGGTCAGAAGATTAATAAACAACATTTTTCTTTTGTCCAGAATTTTCTCCAACTGTTCATGCAGGTCACTAATTCCTTCCTCTGAGTGACTTGAGGATATAACAAACCTAAATAATTATCTTTTCTGTATTGTTGGGGAATCCCTGAGATTTTGGTGAGGAATCTTGTGATTTTATCCTTTGAATTTCAAGGATTTAAATATCAGGAAATGTCTTTTTTTTTAAATTTCTGTTTCCCTATTTAAAAAAGAAAGGTTCATTTTTGAGTTCTAAAAGCTCTTTTGGTTTACTATTTCTAAAAAAATGAATTTGATTCACTAATATGATGCTTAGATCTTGTTTTCATTATTCTATAATCCTCTGTCAATATATTTATATAATACAAGAGTTTCATATCAAGTGTAGCCTTGGCTTATTATGTTGCCTATTTTTATTGGGGCCATCACTTTAATACAATCAATAGCCTCAAACATTATTGCTACAAGTTAATTGCAGCCTCTGTAGGTAAAAGCTGACTCTCCAACACAATGTAGAGCGCATGTACAGAGTGTTCAAATAAAATCACCCTACATGGAACTTTACTGACTGGGGAAGTCAATAATTGAGGTCTAAAAATTCTTTGTAGCTTGTGTAGTTAACATGAAATAACACACTAACTAATAGTTTTCTTCTGCAACATGAGAATCCCTCTCATTCTTTCTGCACTAAAACTAAGATTATTCCAGGCTTTAAACCTTGTCAAAGAACTGCCCCACAAAATTATAATTTAATAGTCATTTTCTAATAGAGAGGGCATACTTAGTTTACACATTATTGTTTAGCATTTTTATTTGAAGCTGTTTTACAGTGTTATTCCAGTTAGAAGCTAGCTAGTTTATAATAAGACCAGGGTGCTAAGTCAAACACTGTTGCTGATTATAAGCAAAGAAGATAAAATGGCTAACCAGCAGGTATGAAAGTAGACAGTATTCAAAATGTAAGATGAGACAGTATAATGTGATGTAAGCATAATGAACAAGGTCACAGAACTGTAGAAGGGAAGAATCATAGTACTGTATAAAAGATACTGGAGCTAGTTACCAGTACCTGAAGGAACACTTTGGATAACAGTAAAAAATATAGCTTAACTTCCTTTGAGAGCAAGTTATATAACTTTGAAGCCAAAAAAAGCAATTGTTAATTTGCTAAAAATCATTATGTATTGCAGCCTTAGGAAATGTGAACAGACCTACTTTCATAAGAGGGACCTAGTGTCCTGACAAGTACATCTATTACTAAAATTGTCAGGGATAAGGTTATTTATACAACATTTTCACAATTGTAGAAATTCACTGCAGCAAATGTTTGTTTTAATGTCTATATTACCCACTAGGCAGCGAAAGTCAAATTAACTCTTTCTAGAAGAAATAGTGGTTTGCTCTGAATCCACACTTCCATTCGTGTAGGTGCATTAAAATCCAGGGAGAATGTGGGACTGGAGGTTGTTCTCTAGTCCAGAAAACAGGGAAAGAATGTCTCTTCAAAGAACACAAGTTTTGGTCCAAATTATAATCTTAGTCATACCTGTGTAAATCAGGAGTAATTGCACAGATTGACATCAATTTGAGAGATTAGAGACTGGCCCTTTGTGTTGCTTTAGAGATAAATGAGGAGTCAGCAGCAACTTAACGCCTCTGTCCAAGACAGCTGTCTAAACAGCTTTTTTTTCCCCCCCTACTGTAGTATTCATATTTGCATTTCTGGCAGAAAGGCTAAAAAAAAGTAGATTTATTAGAATTAGTGCAAGAGTGTGTTTTGTAGCCTCTAAGTCTACACTACCCTAACAACTCTTTATCAACACAGAGCATGAGGCATAAATAGAATTTTAAGATCCCCACAGGATAAAAGAACATCCTACAAAAAGATTATCTAAGCCCTTAACAGACATAGCAAGAGCATAAATAGGGGACTTGTGAAAAAGAAAGAACAAATAGCTTAACATTCCCAATATACATAACTTCCCCTAAACTTGACATACTTTTAAGTAGTCTAAAATCTTCTCTAGTACTCTCTTAAGATAGCACTTTCCCTCTCTGAATACTTGCCTTCCTAAGCAACTCCCCAAGATTCATTTTTATAGTCCCCAAATCAGGGTGGCCACATGGTTCTCCCAGGTGCATCCTATAAAAGAGGCAGTAAACAGGAATCAGTTCTAGCTAGGTAAAACAAATCTTGCTAAGGCAAGCCTGCTTTAAAGTAAGACTTTTGAGGGTCCCGCTGATCTTTTCCTAGGCTGCTAATTATTGTACCTCCCACAAATGTATAATACCAGTGATACATCTTTAGGGATTTTTTTAATAGCTGGGCATAAAGTATTCAGCTGAAAAGGCCAGATGCTGGTCAATATTCTGGTTCTCTGTGCTGCTCAAGCAGCATATGGGGGTGGGGGGGTACTAGAAAGTTACTTTGATAGGGTGATTGTGGATTCCTTTCTGTTAGAGAACTGCTAGCTAGCTTGGTGCTCCTAAGGGGCTGTTAGAGGATAATATAAAGTAGAGCAGCTCTAAGGCTGGCTGGCTGGCTGTCTCTGGGTCTGAATTACAGTGGGGGGAGGGGGAGACTAGCCATGGGTGGTGGGGAAGTGTAAAGGTACCCCAAAACAGCTTTGCAGCCTCCTTCCTCTCCCTTGGCCTACACTAAGCAGAGGTCTGGGACAGCTGAGTGTGCCATAGGGGAAGACGTGTGTACTGAATGGTGAACTCCATTTTTGTTTTGCCCCCTATGCTGTGTATTAACTGCTAGTTTGTGTTTTGTGTTGAGAAACTAGCCTGGTCCTGACCAGTCTATTCTAGACATGGTGCTGCTCAGAAGGATGTAAGACAGATCAGAGAAGACTTTTTTAGTGAGAGCTATGAACTCTGAGTGTCCCTCAACTACTGACCTATGCACTATCTCTACACAGAAGCCTGGCTGGGGGAGGGGCTGTCATTACAAGCCTAGGCTCAAGGCCAAAGGGGTCAGAGAAACATACAGAAAATGTTCTCTGTGCGGCTATCCACTTTGACCTGCTAGAACACCAGGCTAGAGGAGAGAGAAGGCAGGAGTCCATCTTCCTTGCTGGCAATGCTGGCCAGACTGCAGACTCACAGAAGGGGTCAGATAAATTGGGCACCGGGGGGGAAGTGCATCTTAGGACTGTTTTGGGGTTTTTCAAATATCTGTGACTGGTTCTTTCAGAGGTGAAAGTGCCTGTCGTTGAGAAGTTCCTTAGCTAAGCCTGTGCCCCTTGCTTACTTGCCATGTTGTGCCTGAAGGGGGTTAATCAAGAAGCCCAGAGCTGCCACAGTGAGGTAGAACAGTAAGGGAACATGTATGGGCTCAGAGAGATAATGTATCAACAATTAGGGACTGAGGAGGGCTGAAGCACTGCTTCTGGGGTTTAAAACAGCTGGGCTCTAGAGCCCCATGTCCCCAGAAGGGGATGTAGACATGAAGTCTGTAACTGGGGATGTGACTTAGAGAATGAGGAACATTTACCCAGCTCTGCCTGGATCCCATTTACTAAGGACCACATGGGATCCAGCAGTTGGGTTTGGTCTAGTCACAACAGACTGGTGTCTGTTGGGAGAGGGGGAGTGGGCCAGGCTGTGACACTGAGGTTCTGGCTTAAAGTTATCATGCTCTTCAGAAAATTATTCTGCATTGCTCAGAGTTATATTGCATTACCAAATGATGGTGCCAGAGTGTTATGCCCAGATAAATGGTGATACAATACTTTGCTGTCTGACATAGAGCATAGTAACTTATTTGGGCAGGACACAGAGGTGCAGTATATCTTTCAATCAGTCCCAAATCTTTCTTCCTGCTGAGCTCAAGTTCAGTATCCAGTACTCTCATTTAAAACAATGTGGTGCCCTTTTATCTAGGCACACACTGTATCAATTTTAATCAAAAATGACCTCAAGCTCCTAGAATCTCTGAAATTTCACCTCTGTAAAAAATTCTGCACATACCTGTTCGATATATGAATCAGGCAAAATCTTTTTGTAGTATTTTAAAGGCGTGTGAAAAATTACTGCTTTCTTCTAGGCAGGAGTTTTTGAATATAAGTTTTAAGTGTCTTTACTTATATAACAATGATTAACAAATGAAGGGTGTCTGGATATTTTCAATATTTTCAATATCTGGGCCCAGGAGGAGTCTTCCTATGCAGGGAAACCTTGGCATAGAGCCAATAATGTTACTCTTACACTGGCTGGTGGGGATATGTGTCCAATGGAAAATGAAAAATGGCCCCGACATCCCTACCTATGCCCTAGTGCTCCCTTGGCTGCTAGAACAGCCCCTTAGGCTGCTCTCATCTATTAGGACAAACAGCCAATACCAGAATTTGGGAAGAGTGTGAAGGTGGCCGCCTTCATTTCCCCCTTCTAGACTTATGCCAAGAGCAGCTCAACAAGACCAGTGCATCTGCCTTGTTAACAGCTGGTCAATTTAATTTTATGAGGCAGTTTCATATGTAAAGAGCTGGCTTTATCTGTCTTGGGTGAGTCTAAGAAACACTTTTATTCCCAGGCTTGGTACCCAAAACATAACCAGCTCCTGCCCACCATGATCACAGCAGTAGGAGTGATCAAAGAAGAAGAACATGTCCGCAGATGTTGGTATGTTCAAGAAAATAAGTTATTGCAATTTGACTAATGGTTCCACACAGCTGACTCATGCCTTGTCTAGTTCATTTTTGTGTGGACATTTGGATGACTGGTTTCAGAGTAGCAGCCGTGTTAGTCTGTATTCGCAAAAAGAAAAGGAGTACTTGTGGCACCTTAGAGACTAACCAATTTATTTGAGCATAAGCTTTCGTGAGCTACAGCTCACTTCATCAGATGCATTCAGTGGAAAATACAGTGGGGAGATTTATATACATAGAGAACATGAAACAAAGGGTGTTACCATACACACTGTAACAAGAGAGTGATCACTTAAAGTGAGCTATTACCAGCAGGAGAGCAGGGGGGGGGGAAGAGGGACACCTTTTGTAGTGATAATCAAGGTGGGCCATTTCCAGCAGCTGACAAGAACGTCTGAGGAACAGTGGGGGGTGGAATAAACATGGGGAAATAGTTTTACTTTGTGTAATGACCCATCCACTCCCAGTCTCTATTCAAGCCTAAGTTAGTTGTATCCAGTTTGCAAATTAATTCCAATTCAGCAGTCTCTCGCTGGAGTCTGTTTTTGAAGTTTTTTTGTTGAAGAATCGCAACTTTTAGGTCTGTAATCGAGTGACCAAAGAGATTGAAGTGTTCTCCAACTGGTTTATGAATGTTATAATTCTTGACATCTGATTTGTGTCCATTTATTCTTTTACGTAGAGACTATCCAGTTTGACCAATGTACATGGCAGAGGGCATTGCTGGCACATGATGGCATATATCACTTTGGTAGATGCGCAGGTGAACGAGCCTCTGAAAGCGTGGCTGATGTGATTAGGCCCTATGATGGTGTCCCCTGAATAGATATGTGGACACAGTTGGCAACGGGCTTTGTTGCAACGATAGGTTCCTGGGTTAGTGGTTCTGTTGTGTGGTGTGTGGTTGCTGGTGAGTATTTGCTTCAGGTTGGGGGGCTGTCTGTAAGACCCCACATTTTATTTCAAACTCAGAGTGAGCACTTGTAGTAGGAATCCTTGGAATCCCCAATCCAATCCTCAAGCCTTCTGCAGCAGAAATAGAGCTTGGGTGTTTGTACTGGATGGAGTCTGTGTATTTAACTGTATTCAAAAACAAATTGAAAAGGAAAGTAATCTAAATACACTTTTTTTAACCAAAGCTATCGAAGGAATTCATGTCAGAAGCAGGGTTGCAATGCACAAGTTCCTCCTGTTCTTAGTCCCGTGTGTTAGACACAGCCCTGCACAGCCTTAAACTGATCTTGGGTCTTCCCAAAATTTGAGGGACCTGTGGTCTTATTTTTCACTAGCACCAAAGGCCAGACCTTGACAGAGGCAGATATTTTTTAGGAAAAATCACAGACAAGGTTTTAACGTCTAGGGCTTTGTTTGCAACAGATTGTCAGTTTACATTTGCATGCTTATCTTCTCAAGGAAAAGGATTAAAAATGTACACCTTTAAAAAGAAAGTTGAGATTCTTTACATTTTTGGTCCTCTAAATGAAGAACCCATGGGCCTCAAAAAGCTGATTTTGTCTGTGGGATACATTAACATTTTAAAAGAATAATCAAATTCTCTTTAGGTTTACTCAGTCATAATCAAGTGATGTCAAGCTGTTTCTTTGAATAGCACAGAACATAATTAGTACAGGAATAACTAGTATCTGGTGTGAAGTGCTGGCTTTTTTTTTAATGTGAACTTTTATGTGTAGGTCATACATATAAATCACACTGTTTCTTGTATGCTAAATAGATGTGACTTATATAAACTATTATCCATTCATGAGATCCCATAATGAACCGCATTACAAGAAGTCACATGGCCATTATATATAGCAGAATCTGATTACAGCACTGTTATTGCATGACAATAGCACCAGTAGTGCTTTGATGTTTAGCTTGTTGTGGGGATGTGTACCTGGGTATACAAGTATTGTGGTCCCTAATACACTGTTATTCTCAGATTGCAGAGAAAACAATAACATATGTATCTGCACCCCTGACACAATTTCAGTTATGGAACTCTCCCAGGCAATCCAGGATGAGAACTATGTGAAACTACCAATTTTCATTTTGTATTTATCCATTTGATCAAGTTCATCCTTTCTGCCAAAGTGCCAGCAGCTTTGCAAAGTGGAACTGGCACAATTCCATTCCTGGGCAAAATTGTAAATATGGATAAATTTGACCCAAACTGTGATTAGCCATTTTCAGGGTAGACACTTCTATAGTAAACAGACAGTATATTCCCCAGTGGAAGTGGCTTTTTGTTACAATTCTTTAAAAATGGAGTAAAAATGAAAATGCCTTTCTTTTTTAACGGTTGCAGCTTTTATTTCTACCAGTTTCACCTGCACCAAGATTTTTTGTGCACATCTTTGTCTAGAATATCTGGGGCCAGATACAACTTGCATTGAACTGAGTGGGAATCTCCTCATTGACTGCAGTGAAAATTGTCACCTTTATTGCACATGATGAGTTTAAGAGGATTTAAGTAGGTTTTGAAATCAGTGGAACTGGATAACTTGCACTGTGGCTGACTTTGGCTCAGTGATTCACAGGCTTATTACTACATTGAACAAAAATCTGAACTAATACTAAACCAGGCATTTTTCTACCTGACTCACTCATCATCCATGTCAAGGGGATCCTCACTAACTGACTAGCCTGTTGTCCAACCAACAATTTTCTATACGATTAGGTCAAACAGAACCCAGCATTGATTATAATCAATCAAGCTGTCTCTAGTATGAAAGTATATTCTGATTGAACTATAATGTGGCAGATAATCCTGTTTGACAACTTGCTGAACGTCAGGCAGTTCAGCACATCTCTACTCATAATCTGTGACAGCTTTTTTAAGTGCTGAAAATTACAAAGCATTTTAGGTGCTGGAAATCTTAGAGTGAGCTTGTCAAACATTTAGGGGGAGGGGAAATGCCTCCCATAACTCAAGCCTGGTTCCTTGAGATGATTTGGGAGCAACAGTGATGGGTCTCGAAGGGAATCCAGTGTAATTATTCTTGACTAGAAGTATGGTTATGAAGTATGGTCTCCGGGATGTGTATGTGGGGAGAGGGGGGAGTAAGGAGAGTCAATTAAGGCCTTGATTGATGGCAATTTAAAAACAATAAAAACATGTTTTTAATGTTTCCACACAATAGGTATCTGATAATAGTGTCTTAAAGTTACTGTGACTTCTCTCCATTGATTATAATTAGCACAACCTCAAGTTGCTAATTGTGAAGTTTGCAAACATAATAGGAATGTGTCTAACTCCGCTTTTGGCAAATGCAATAAATGATAAAATGACAATGAGTATTGTTCAGAACTTGCTTACCCTCATGTGTGTGTTTGAGAGAGAGAATTCAGCCAGGATCTTTGCACTTTCATGGAATAATATTCTTCACTACTGCCTCCTTCAATGAAGGGGAAACAAAATTATTGGATCCTGGCTTGGTACATAAACCTGTCCTGTATTGGGCTCCCTGGTCATCTTAGGGCTCCATGGAGGCTTCAACAAATTGTTCTTTGTGGGATTTCAGGTGCAGCAGAAGTGGAGCCAAGGAGCAGCCACTCCCAGTGAGTATGTTCTGTACCACAGCTAGTGGATTTCCTATAGGCAATCCAGTCAGGTGTTGATGCCTCTTAAAGTAGTGTTAACATTGTACAGAGCCCTCCATAGCTGCCACTGTGGGAAATCAGCCAACTGTAGCGTGTCTTCTGAAGGAGCTATGGTGTCAAAGGGAGGAAGAGACAGCAGAGCAAATGTGAAGATGCATTTGGTTTCTTCAGAGCCTGCAAGATCTGCACAGATGTTGGGAGATCTACTGGTTTAGCTAACTGCAGACACAAAAGCTTTCTTCCTAGATTTTTTTCCCTGCAGAGTCATACACTGTGTTCATAGGCTGTTGCTTGGCTTTCTTGATTTCCCCCCTTTAACTCTTCCCTGTAGTCTCCCTTCCTCCATGAACACACACTTTACCCAAAACAATACTCAGCAAAAGCTCCTGGGTCGGTTCAAATAACCATTTTGTCTTAGCTGGGTGTCTATTAAACTTATCGTTACTGGTATACTAATTGAAGGGTACATTCACACCCGTCAACCTCACTGAGGTTTTTTAAGTCAGTTCATAATATTTTAAATCAAAAAAAAAAAAAAAAAACCCACATAGGGTTTGGGGTATAATGTATAATTTTATAGTGTAGATGTCAAATTTAGGAAATTCAAAGTTATATTTCCTCTGGCACCAGAAACTTAGCTCCCTGACCTATCTGTAATATTCTACATTACTCTGTGGTGTTTACCAATTTGCACATGTATAAAAGTTGCTGTTCTTGGAGACAGACATCTAACTATACTAACTTTCCTGTTTTAAATCTTGCTCATTATATTTCTTTAAATCTCCTTAGTATTTAAAGGGAATGAAATGTGATTTCCTTTACTTTTAAATAAATACTTGTAGCGAATGTACAATACTTGATTTTTACATTTTTATTTCTAAGCCAAACTTCTTCAAACTTTCCAAAGATACTTGTTGCCAGTGGTCTAGGGCTGTGGTACATGTTGCATTTAATACACAAGCCACCTTTGCATTTGAGCAATTTGTTAAGGTGCAGAAAATATATATTTTTTTTATTCTCAGATAACTCTAAAATAACTAAACAGAATTTTGCCAGACATTTTTAAAAATCCCTTATTGCCCCAGAGCAATAATTTGGAAAAGTGCTTGGAGAGCAGAAGTTCATAATGAAAGTGACTTAACTCTAACTATGGCATTGCAGACAGCATTATAATTACATGATGTAGCACAACTACAGCATATCTTCAGTTGCAATCTGTCAAATTGGCAGGTTTTCCATGAACACGACCATGCATGAGATGAGTGGAGTCTTGGGTAAGGCCTGAAGCTTGGAGCCACAAAGGGACTTTCAGGCATCTTGAAAATCACCGTACTCCACAAAGCTGACTTAGGCATGCAGGCTCCTTATACAATGAATGGGGAGAGATAAGTGCCTAAAAATGACAGGTTTCAGAGTAGCAGCCGTGTTAGTCTGTATCCGCAAAAAGAAAAGGAGGACTTGTGGCACCTTAGAGACTAACACATTTATTTGAGCATAAGCTTTCGTGAGCTACAGCTCACTTCATTGGATGCATCCAATGAAGTGAGCTGTAGCTCACGAAAGCTTATGCTCAAATTTGTTAGTCTCTAAAGTGCCACAAGTCCTCCTTTTCTTTTTGCCTAAAAATGTAATCCACAAAAGCCGGCCTGCTAAATAAGGATCTCCTAAGCTAGCCCATGGGAGATGCTGATGAGACTGGTGTGCCCAAAGCCCCATCCTTCTCATTGAGTTCAGTGCTGAAGATGGGGCTACAGGGAGATGCCTATCTCTGCCCATTCTTGATTCAGGATCGGGGCACAGATGAGGACATTGTCATCAATGCTTTGGCTACTCAACAAATGCCAGATTGGAACCCATGTGGAGAAATATGCCCCATCAGACTAGTGGGATATATTTAGACATTTGATGGGGACAAACTGTAAAGCTTTTAATGAACAGAAGCCATAAACTCTTTTTAACTTTCCCTACCAACAAGTTCTCCTGTAGCTTAGAAAGAGGTAGGATCATTTATACTTCTTTCTCATTTTCTTATATTGCCTTTTTGGTTACCCTAGGGGTGGATAGTTCAATATAGAACCAAGTGATTTTATCCACAAAGTTACATGAAAACTCCTCTCTGTGGAAAAAACCAAACCAAAACAAAAAACCTCAGCTCTGAAAATGAGTGGAAGTAGTTTGGTTTAACCAGGATACCCAGCACCCTGACTGATTCTGCTGTGTCAGATTCAGCCATGGAGTGGAACAAGAGGAAGAAATGAAAAGGATCAGACCTAAAGCCTTCTACCTTCCCTTTAATAAGAACATAAGAACGGCCATATTGGGTCAGACCAAAGGTCCATCCAGCCCAGTATCCTGTCTACTGACAGAGGCCAATGCCAGGTGCCCCGGAGGGAATGAACCTAACAGGTAATGATCGAGTGATCTCTCTCCTGCCATCCATCTCCACTCTCTGACAAACAGAGGCTAGGGACACCATTCCTTGCCCATCCTGGCTAATAGCCTTTAATGGACTTAACCTCCATGAATTTATCCATTTCTCTTTTAAACCCTGTTATAGTCCTAGCTTTCACAACCTCCTCAGGCAAGGAGTTCCATAGGGTGACTGTGCACTGAGTGAAGAATTTCCTTTTATTTACCCATAAATTTAATTTGGTGGCCCCTAGTTCTTATATTATGGGAACAAGTAAATAACTTTTCCATATTCACTTTCTCCACACAACTCATGATTTTATGTACCTCTATCATATCCCCCCCTTAGTCTCCTCTTTTCCAAGCTGAAAAGTCCTAGCATCTTTAATCTCTCCTCATATGGGACCCGTTCCAAACCCCTAATCATTTTAGTTGCCCTTTTCTAAACCTTTTCTAATGCCAGTATATCTTTTTGAGATGAGGGGACCACATCTGTACACAGTATTCAAGATATGGGCGTACCATGGATTTATATAAGGGCAATAGATATTCTCTATCTTATTCTCTATCCCTTTTTAAATGATTCCTAACATCCAGTTTGCTTTGTTGACTGCTGCTGCACACTGCGTGGATTTCTTCAGAGAACTATCCATGATGACTTCAAGATCTTTCTCCTGATTAGTTGTAGCTAAATTAGCCCCCATCATAGTGTATCTATAGTTGAGGTTATTTTTTCCAATGTTCATTACTTTACATTTATCCACATTAAATTTCATTTGCCATTTGTTGCCCAATCATTCAGTTTTGTGAGATCTTTTTGAAGTTCTTCACTGTCTGCTTCGGTCTTGACTATCTTGAGCAGTTTAATATCTGCAAACTTTGCCACCTCACTGTTTACACCTTTCTCCAGATCATTTATGAATAAGTTGAATAGGATTGGTCCTAGGACTGACCCTTGGGGAAAACCACTAGTTACCCCTCTCCATTCTGAAAATTTACCATTTATTCCTACCCTTTGTTCCCTGTCTTTTAACCAGTTTTCAATCCATGAAAGGCTCTTCCCTCTTATCCCATGACAACTTAATTTACATAAGAGCCTTTGGTGAGGGTCCTTGTCAAAGGTGTTCTGGAAATCGAAGTACACTATGTCCACTGGATCCCCCTTGTACACATGTTTGCTGACCCCCTCAAAGAACTCTAATAGATTAGTAAGACATGATCTCCCTTTACAGAAACCATGTTGACTTTTGCCCAACAATATGTGTTCTTCTATGTATCTGATAATTTTATTCTTTACTATTGTTTCAACTAATTTGCCCTTTACTGGCGTTAGACTTACCGGTCTGTAATTGCCAGGATCACCTCTAGAGCCCTTTTAAATATTGGCGTTCCATTAGCTATCTTCCAGTCATTGGGAACAGTAGCTGATTTAAAGGACAGGTTACAAACCATAGTTAATAGTTCCGCAATTTCACATTTGAGTTCTTTCAGAACTCTTGGGTGAATGCCATCTGGTCCCCGTGACTTGTTACTGTTAAGTTTCTCAATTAATTCCCAAACCTCCTCTAGTGACACTTCAGTCTGTGACAATTCCTCAGATTTGTCACCTACAAAAGATGGCTCAGTTTTGGGAATCTCCCTAACATCCTCAGCGATGAAGATTGAAGCAAAGAATTCATTTAGTTTCTCTGTGATTACTTTATCGTCTTTAAGTGCTCCTTTTGTATCTTGATTTTCCAGGGGCCCCACTGGTTGTTTAGCAGGCTTCCTGCTTCTGATGTACTTAAAAAAACATTTTATTACCTTTTGAGTTTTGGGCTAGCTGTTCTTCAAACTCCTTTTTGGCTTTTCTTATTACATTTTTACATTTAATGTAGCAGTGTTTATGCTCCTTTCTATTTATCTTGCTAGGATTTTACTTCCACTTTTTAAAAGATGCCTTTTTATCTCTCACTGTTTCTTTTACATGGTTGTTAAGCCACGGTGGCTCTTTTTTAGTTCTTTTACTGTGTTTTTTTAAATTTGGGGTATACATTTAAGTTGAGCCTCTATTATGGTATCTTTGAAAAGTGTCCATGCAGCTTGCAGGGATTTCAATCTAGTCACTGTACCTTTTAATTTCTGTTTAACTAACCTCCTCATTTTTGTATAGTTACCCTTTCTGAAATTAAATGTCACAGTGTTGGGCTGTTGAGGTGTTCTTCCCACCACAGGAATGTTAAATGTTGTTATATTATGGTCACTATTTCCAAGCAGTCCTGTTATAGTTACCTCTTGGACCAGATCCTATGCTTCACTCAGGACTAGATCGAGAGTTGCCCTCCCGTTGTGGGTTCCTATACCAGCTGCTCCAAGAAGCAGTCATTTAAAGTATCGAGAAATTTTGTCTCTGCATTTTGTCCTGAGGTGACATGTAGCCAGTCAGTAGGGGGATAATTGAAATAAATCCCCCACTATTATTGAGTTCTTTATTTTGATAGCCTCTCTAATCTCCCTTAACATTTCATCGTCACTATCACTGTCCTGGTCAGGTGGTCTATAATAGATCCCTACTGTTATATTCTTCTTAGAGCATGGAATTACTATCCATAGAAATTCTATGGAGCATGTGGATTCATTTGAGATTTTTATTTAATTTGATTCTACATTTTCTTTCACATATAGTGCCACTCCCCTCCCCCCAACCCCCCTCCGCACAACCTGTTCTGTACTTCCGATATATTTTGTATCCCGGAATGATTGAGTCCCATTGATTGTCCTCACTCCACCAGGTTTCTGTTATGCCTATTATATCAATATCCTCCTTTAACACGAGGCACTCTAGTTCACCCTTATTTAGACTTCTAGCATTTGTGTACAAGCACTTTAAAAACTTGTCACTGTTTGTTTATTTGTCTGCCCTTTTCTGGTGTCAGTTTCTTTATGTGAACGTTTCTCGTCTGATCTGGCCCATACTTTCTCCTTTTCCATTCCCTCCTCCTGACTAAAACCTAGAGAATCTCTATCAATAGACTCCTCTGTCCGATCCACCTGCACTTCTGCAGCAATCGGCTTCCCCCCAGCTCTTAGTTTAAAAACTGCTCTACAACCTTTTTAATGTTAAGTGCCAGCAGCCTGGATCCTCTTTGGTTTAGGTGGAGCCCATCCTTCCTGTATAGGCTCCCCCATCCCAAAAGTTTCCCCAGTTTCTAATAAATCTAAACCCCTCCTCTCTACACCATCGTCTCATCCACACATTGAGATTCTGAAGCTCTGCCTGCCTACCTGGCCCTGCACGTGGAACTGGAAGCATTTCTGAGAATGCCACCATAGAGGTCCGGGATTTCAGTCTCTTTCCTAGCAGCCTCAACAGATATCAGTATGTGACGAGATTGTGCCCATGATAGCCATCTCAATATGCTCTTGTGAGTATTAAAGTGCCTAGAAGTTGATAAACATTTGTTAGGAGCAACATGTCAGATATTTAAGCAGATGGAGCATCTGTTCCTAAAAGTCTATAAAGAAGGGTGGGCAGTTAATAAGGAGCTAATTAGTGATCCAACAAGAATGGGAAAGCTTACTGCCTGTAAAAGCAGAGAGTATTATGAGAAGCAAGTTATACAAATGGATGTTGAAACCTTTCAAAGGCTCTCTTCCTCTTTCTCATTGTTAGATTGTATTAGCCATCTGAAGGAAAGAATTCTCCATTCAAAAGACAGCAGCAAGTTAAGGTACAATGTTGGAAGCAAAAACACATGGCAGTAGATGTGGTGAATAATTGGATTTCATTAAATGAAATTAACTTTACAGTCACAATAAAATGGGAAATACTAAAGGTTATATTCATCTCTGTGAAAAATCCAGCTGTTTCAGGTTTGCAGAGAATCACCCAAGGTGCAGGCAATCAAAAGTGTCTGAAAATGTACTATAAAGCCCTAAAGTTCAGGTACAATGAACCATGAAAAAGAAGTAAAAATCTGCATATAAGGGTAAGTTGTAATTGTATTAAAATTACATCAGCTTTATGAATCTGTGTGTGCGTGAACAAGTGTACAGAATAGTTGCATTCCCTAAGGGCCGGGGGGGAGCGGGGGCATTTCAAGGTCATATTCCTTTATTGCTATGGAATGTGACATATTAGTTAACTATTCTCCTTGTATTGTTAGCTTGCTATTCACTTTACCACTATTACTCTCCCTCATGCTCACTGTAATGATTGCAAGGAGAATATCAGCAACACTTTTTTCTTGTCTCCCTGCAGCCTCAACAATTGTAATCTCTTATGTGAATGTCTGTTGAACTGCAATGCTTTCGAGCACAGTCACCGCACACAGAGTTGGTTTTTATTAGGAATTCCAAAAATATGCCCAAAAGTATCACCCTCAGAGGCTTATTTATCTCAACTGGGACAGCAATGGCTTTTGGATCCCACCCCGACACTGTTGTGCTGTTCAAAATAAAATAGCATGAGATCGTTGCACTCTGAATATCTAAGCTATAGCATTGCTGCTGTGTTGCTAAATTGCATATATGTCAAACTTAATTAATATTAATTAGCCTGATTTGCATAGCATAACAATTAGTTTTGAGTGACTTCTTTCCTTCTAGAACAGTATTTCCTGTTTCACTTTGAAAAATGCCTAGAAGCTGTTTCTTTCACCAGCCAAAGAGCTTTCATTTATAACTAGGGCTGTCAATTAATCGCAGTTAAATCACACGATTAACTCACAAAAATTAACTGTGATTACAAAAATTAATCGTGATTAATCACACTGGTAAACAATAGAATACCAATTGAAATTTATTAAAACATTTGGGAAGTTTTTTCTACATTTTCAAATATGTTGATTTCTATTACAACACAGAACACAAAGTGTAAAGTGGTCACTTCATATTTTTATTACAAATATTTGCTCTGTAAAAATGATAAACAAAAGAAATAGTATTTTTCAATTCACCTCATACAAGTATTGTAGTGCAATCTCGATCATGAAAGTGTAACTTACAAATGCAGATTTTTCGCTGTTGCATAACTGCACTCAAAACCAAAACCATGTAAAACTTTGGAGCCTACAAGTCCACTCAGTCCTACTTGTTCTTCAGCCAATCACTAAGAAAAAAAAGGTGTTTTACATATATGTGAGATACAGCTGACTGCTTCTTATTTACAATGTCACCTGAAAGTGAGAACAGATGTTCTCATGACACTTTTGTAGCTGGCGTTGCAAGATATTTACGTTCCAGATATGCTAAACATTCATATGCCCCTTCATGCTTCAGCCACCATTTCTGAGGACATGCTTCCATGCTGATGATGTTCGTTAAAAAAATAGTGCACTAATTAAATTTGTGACTGAACTCCTTGGGGGAGAATAGTATGTCTCCTGTTCTGTTTTACCCACATTCTGCCATGTATTTCATGTCATAGCAGTCTCGGATGATGATCCAGCACATTTTCATTTTAAGAACACTTACAGATTTGACAAAACGCAAAGACGGTACCAATGTGAGATATCTAAAAATAGCTACAGCACTCGACCCAAGGTTTAAGAATATGAAGTGCTGTCCAAAATCTGAGAGGAACAAGGTGTGGAGCATGCTTTCGGAAGTCTTAAAAGAGCAACACTCAAATGCAGAAACTACAGAACCCGAACCACCAAAAAAAAAATCAACCTTCTGCAGGTGGTATCTGACTCAGATGGTGAAAATAAATATGCCTCAATCTGCTCTGCTTTGGATTGCTATCGAGCAGATCCTGTCATCAGCATGGATGCATGTCCTATCAAATGGTAGTTGAAGCATGAAGGGACATATGAATTTTTAGCGCATCTGGCTCGTAAATATCTTGTGACACCAGTTACAACAGTGCCATGTGAACACCTGTTCTCACTTTCAGATGACTTTGTAAACAAGAAGTGGGCAGCATTATCTCCTGCAAATTGTAACTAAACTTATTTGTCTGAGCGATTGGCTGAAGTAGGACTGAGTGGACTTATAGGCTCTAAAGTTTTATATTGTTTTATTTTTGAATGCAGTTATTTTTTGTACATAATTCAACATTTATAAGTTCAAGTTCCATGATAAAGAGATTGCACTGCAGTACTTATATTAGATGAATTGAATTATACTATTTCTTTTGTTTTTTACATGCAAATATTTGTATTCAAAAATAAATAGAAAATGAGCACTGTACACTTTGTAATCTGTGTTGTAATTGAAATCAATATATTTGAAAATGTAGAAAACATCCAAAAATATTTAAATGAATGGTATTCTATTGTTTAACCGTGTGATTAATTGTGATTACTTTTTTAAATCGCTTGACAGCCCTATTTATAACTATTCTGATCTCTGCATCTAGAAGAGTGAATACATTAATCAAGCTCAGAACTCCATTTGATTGATTTGTAACTCAGGTGGCATTGCCAACAAGGTTTTTACTGGTAACAAAGGATTGCATCTCTGCAGGAACATGAAATTACTTTAAATACATAGGAATGCACTGAGAATATGTTGTGATGATGTTACACAGCCATGAAGTGACTATTCTGTCATTGACTCTAACCTTGCTTGGCTGCTGCATTAACCCATAATACATTCCAGCACTTCCTTTTGTTTTCTCTGGTAATATGCTAGCCCTTTTTCTAGACAAATGTCATTGAAAAAACAGAACCAATAGAATTGAATTTGATTTTATGTATTGGTAGCATCTTTTCTCTATTATATCCCAGCATCCTAATGTGCTTTACAATAATAAGTTAGATACTGCTAATGTACTGATGTCAATCAGAGATTTCTAACTTTGGTCTTTGATTTTGTGACGGGGGCTGCTCAACTCATTACCCAGCTGTGCCTCCTTATGGCTAATCTAAGGAATTCCTGCGGTTACTCAGTCTGTCTTTCCACTCACTCCATGGCCTCTCATGAATCTGGAGCTACAGAACTTTCCTCTTCATGGCTTAGCATTCCGGCCAAGTCACATTAAAGTTCTCCCTGCTTCAATGGTATCTTCAGAGTCTGCTTCCAGATGTCCCCAAATGGGCTATCCCTAGTGTGTCACTCCACCAGTGACCTTAGGGGAACCCTATACAGGGTTCCAGTCCAGGGACCTTTAACCCAGCAACTCTGGGCTTTCACTCTCCCACCTCTTACTTCTCCTTCCCTGAACTGCTTCCTACTCTGTCCTTACAACTTCCTGCTCTTCCCCCCGTATCAGGCAGTATGATTGCAGGTTTTCTCCCTGAAATCTACCAACTTTCTCTCTTTACCGATCCTGCCCAGCTCCTCCTCCAGCTGGACTTCATCAGCAATTAGGCTCTGGCACTCCCTGGGGTTCCTCCAGGTGCAGCCTAAGGTTAATTGGCTTAATTTACCCCTACAGGCCTTGTGTGGGGGTGAACACACCATCACAGATGTCCAAAGCCTTGGCTTGTATTTCTCTTCTGTCTATAACTGTTTTTATTTCTGATGGGCTCACACAATAAGCAATTTCTATTCATCTCTCAAGGAGATGTGAGTACATGACTACTGTGAAAAATATGAATAGAGAAGAGTTATTTACCCTTTTCCACAGCACAAAAACCAGGGGTCACCCAATTAATAGACAGCAGCTTTAACACAAATAAGAGGACGTTCTTTTTCACACAATGCATAATTAACCTGTGGAACTCATTGCTATGGAATTTTATGATGGCCAAAAGTATAACTGGGTTTCAAAAAAGAACTAGATAAGTTCCTGGAGGACAGGTCCATCAATGGCTATTAGCCAGGATGGTCAGAGGTTTAACCCCATGTCCACGGTAACCCTAAACCTCTGACTATTAGAAGTTGGGAGAGGAACACAGGGGTGGATCACTCCTACTGCCCTGTTCTGTACGCTTCCCCTTAAGCTCTAGCATTAGCCACTGTTGGAGACAGGATACTGGGCTAGATGAACCATTGGTCTGACCCAGTATGGCGATTTTTACAGTTTCAAGCAAATGCATTTATTTTTGTTAGATATTTCACCTGAATGCAGAAATGTATACACAATCCTCAGACTCCTTGCAATTTGACAATACAGCCAACAGTATCATGACACTTAGATATTTTACGTGCAAACTAACACAGTAATGTTTATATATTCAGAAACAGCCTACACACAGCTTTGCATATTCAACTTGGACTTACATGAGTGAGTGGTGGTTAGAATGCTAATGTTTATTCCCCTACTCCTGAAATACGTCACAGGATCTATGACATCTCTCTGCATGGACATCAGAAATACATAAGGACTTCAGCTTAGAGCCTCATATAAATGACAGTGCCTCTAACATTGCAGTCCTCTATCTTTCCAGTAGCTTACTGTGAGACCCACTCTCTGTATGGGGCTTGAAGAGATGACCTTTGGTCAGAGACAAGTGCTAATAACTAAGCCAAAATGGTGCTCAGTTGTAGTTTACTGTATTATTGTTTTCTTTACAAATCTTGCCATTGCAATAGAAAGGACAAAATACTTTTCTCTTCACTATTGACTTTAGAATCAGAGTAACGTTTATAACAGAATGAGACTGAAATTTTGAGTAACTGATGTCCTGAACAAAAGTGGATGGGAATCTGGGAGGCAGCAACCATGAGTAGGTCGAGTTCAGGATCCTGACACAGGGAAGAAAGGTAAGCAGCAGAATATGGACCCTGGACTTCAGAAAAGCAGACTTCGACTCCCTCAGGGAACTGATGGGTAGGATCCCCTGGGGGAATAACATGAGGGGGAAAGGAGACAAGGAGAGCTGGCTGTATTTCAAAGAATCCCTATTGAGGTTACAGGGACAAACCATCCCGATGTGTAGAAAGAATAGTAAATATGGCAGGCGACCAGCTTGGCTTAACAGTGAAATCCTTGCGGATCTTAAACATAAAAAAGTAGCTTACAAGAAGTGGAAGATTGGACAAATGACCAGGGCAGAGTATAAAAATGCTGCTCGGGCATGTAGGACTGAAATCAGGAGGGCCAAATCGCACCTGGAGCTGCAGCTAGCAAGAGACGTTAAGAGTAACAAGAAGGGTTTCTTCAGGTATGTTGGCAACAAGAAGAAAGCCAAGGAAAGTGTGGGTCCCTTACTGAATGAGGGAGGCAACCTAGTGACAGAGGATGTGGAAAAAGCTAATGTACTCAATGCTTTTTTTGCCTCTGTCTTCACGAACAAGGTCAGCTCCCAGACTGCTGCGCTGGGCAACACAACATGGGGAGTAGGTGGCCAGCCCTCTGTGGAGAAAGAAGTGGTTCGGGACTATTTAGAAAAGCTGGATGTGCACAAGTCCATGGGTCCGGATGAGCTGCATCCGAGAGTACTAAAGGAGTTGGCAGCTGTGATTGCAGAGCCATTGGCCATTATCTTTGAAAACTCATGGCCATCGGGGGAAGTCCCGGACGACTGGAAAAAGGCTAATATAGTGCCCATCTTTAAAAAAGGGAAGAAGGAGGATCCTGGGAACTACAGGCCAGTCAGCCTCACCTCAGTCCCTGGAAAAATCATGGAGCAGGTCCTCAAGGAATCAATCCTGAAGCACTTACATGAGAGGAAAGTGATCAGGAACAGTCAGCATGGATTCACCAAGGGCAAGTCATGCCTGACTAATCTAATCGCCTTCTATGCTGAGATTACTGATTCTGTGGATGAAGGGAAAGCAGTGGATGTATTGTTTCTTGACTTTAGCAAAGCTTTTGACACGGTCTCCCACAGTATTCTTGTCAGCAAGTTAAAGAAGTATGGGCTGGATGAATGCACTATAAGGTGGGTGGAAAGTTGGCTAGATTGTCGGGCTCAACAGGTAGTGATCAATGGCTCCATGTCTAGATGGCAGCCGGTATCAAGTGGAGTGCCCCAAGGGTCGGTCCTGGGGCCGGTTTTGTTCAATATCTTCATAAATGATCTGGAGGATGGTGTGGATTGCACTCTCAGCAAATTTGCAGATGATACTAAACTAGGGGTGATAGATATGGTGGCAGGTAGGGATAGGATACAGAGGGATCTAGACAAATTGGAGGATTGGGCCAAAAGAAATCTGATGAGGTTCAACAAGGATAAGTGCAGGGTCCTGCACTTAGGACGGAAGAATCCAATGCACCGCTACAGACTAGGGACCGAATGGCTAGACAGCAGTTCTGCAGAAAAGGATGTAGGGGTGACAGTGGACGAGAAGCTGGATATGAGTCAACAGTGTGCCCTTGTTGCCAAGAAGGCCAATGGCATTTTGGGATGTATAAGTAGGGGCATAGCCAGCAGATCGAGGGACGTGATCGTTCCCCTCTATTCGACATTGGTGAGGCCTCATCTGGAGTACTGTGTCCAGTTTTGGGCCCCACGCTAGAAGAAGGATGTGGAAAAATTGGAGAGAGTCCAGCGAAGGGCAACAAAAATGACTAGGGGTCTGGAACACATGAGTTATGAGGAGAGGCTGAGGGAACTGGGATTGTTTAGTCTGCAGAAGAGAAGAATGAGGGGGGATTTGATAGCTGCTTTCAACTACCTGAGAGGTGGTTCCAAAGAGGATGGTTCTAGACTATTCTCAGTGGTAGAAGATGACAGGACAAGGAGTAATGGTCTTAAGTTGCAGTGGGGGAGGTTTAGGTTGGATATTAGGAAAAACTTTTTCACTAGGAGGGTGGTGAAACACTGGAATGCGTTACCTAGGGAGGTGGTGGAATCTCCTTCCTTAGAAGTTTTTAAGGTCAGGCTTGACAAAGCCCTGGCTGGGATGATTTAATTGGGGATTGGTCCTGTTTTGAGCAGGGAGTTGAACTACATGGCCTCCTGAGGTCCCTTCCAACCCTGATATTCTATGATTCTATGAACGGGGGCATATTATACTTTAGTCTATCATTTGGCTGGCAATTCCTTCTTCTGGTTAACACACTATTATCATCTACTTTTCTGTGTGTCATAAACAGTGATAAAAATGGGCTCATCAATATATTTCATTGTGCTGAAGTTATTTTTTTATTAAGCAGGACTCTCTCCCTCCCCCCAGTAAGACCAATCATCAAAAGAGAGGGAAAGTATTTTCTCAGGCAATCAGTTTTTATTTTTCTCAAATACATTAACTAAAGAAGCACTTGCTGAAACATGCTGTGACACTGATTACAGTACAGTAAGGTTTGGGGGAGCCCTAGGAATGATGGCCATAGACACATGGCTATTAGAGTGAAAATTAGGTATATGAACAATCCTAGAATGAAAAGATGAGGAAGACACATCTGAAGCAAACATCTTATGGCCCTGCACAATGACAATGCCAGGAAGCACTCACCCCATAAGTAAAAAACAAAAGCCCTTCATTGCCTAATGGTTAATTGTTGTTGCTGCACTGGATTTTTAGTTTAATTATTTGAAAACTAGTTAATTCTCAAGTAGATATTACATAGTCAATGGCTAACTTCTGTGTGACCATGAGGAGATGTGCACTGTTTCTTGAAGATCATAATGGGAAGCCAGACATGGGAGCATAAGTGCTGGAACTAAGAGTGCTGGGGGTACAGCATCATATACAGGGTTTACACTTGGCTCTCAGCACCTCCACTGTACAAACTGTTCCAGCACCCCTGCATAGGAGTGTTACAGAGATTCTAGGCAGAAGCTCAAGAATGAAGCAGAAAGAGGAAGACAGTAAAAACTATAGTATCCTTCAAGCTATTCTATTTTAATGAAGTTCCTTGTCCAGTAGTAAAAGAAATTGACTCGTTTTGTTGTTCTGTGCCACTGTCGGAGAAAAATGGCTTCTTTGGGGTTGTTACAGGGAAAAAAGAGGGTTTCTTGTCTCTGGCAGGCAGACCGGGGATAAGACTGGGGAAAAGAAATTCCACTCTGTATTACCAGTAAGGCTTGTCAAACATTTTCTGCCAAAACTGTTTTTGATGGAAAATTAGGTTTTTAAAGAAGTTATAGCATTTTGGCTGACAGTATCTGCTTTCGGTGAAAATGTTTGACTTTGGCAAAAACCCAGATGTATTCAGTTTATTGACAAAAAGTATGTGGAAACTGGACAATTTCTTCAGAACTTTTTTTGAAAATACAGAAAATAAAACATTTTCAGCTGACATATTTTTAGATGGGCAGGGGTTTGACAAAAAGTTAAGACTTTCAGCAGAAAATACCAAAAAAGCAATTTTTTTTCATATTTGTCAAAATTTTCCAAGAAAAAAGCTCCATTTTCTGACCAGCTATAATTACATACTAATGACCAAAATACAACCCACCTCAGAAAAGCTTCCTGAAATTGCTCACCACCCCCTAATGTTGGTTCCTCATCTCATTTTCAGTCTAGGTCTCCATTAAAGGTGTAAAACACGCGTGTTTGTTGCTCAGTACTAGCAAGAGACTGAACCTTATTTCCTGGCCCCAGTTATGTGACATGAGACAGGATTACAAAGATTAATTCCCTTATTGAGTGATTCTGGGGTGAAGGGAGGATTTGTTACTGGATCCCCGGGAAGGAAATTGTTACCGGATCCCAGGAAAACCTGGGAGCTGAGCCAAAGGAGGAGACAAACTGTTATGGAGCCAAAAAGCAGCTCTAGACAAGTCTGCTGGTGCTGTACAATGGGCTGGGAGTGTAAAATAATCCAATGGGAAGCACCATCTCCTGGCACATTGCTTTGAAATCTGGGGTTCATTTTGTGGCAAGGAAGAAAGGAGCCATGTGTTAGGAGGTGTGACTCTTTCTGTAGATGGGAAAGCAAGCCTGGA
The DNA here is from genome assembly GCF_015237465.2 of Chelonia mydas. Lineage (NCBI taxonomy): Eukaryota > Metazoa > Chordata > Testudines > Cheloniidae > Chelonia > Chelonia mydas. The sequence continues at coordinate 280,644,536 of NC_057849.1, forward strand.
GTGAGCAGTATAGATAGGGTTACCATATTTCAAGTTCCCAAATAGAAGACACTGCTGGGGAGAGGTAGGAGGAGCTGGAGGGGGGCATACAGTTAGGGGGTGCTGGATGGGGTACTTGAGGGGTGTTGGGGGGTGTGTGTACTGGGAGAGGGTATTTGTGGGGGTACTGGACGGGTACCTGCAGCCTCGCACTCAAGGTGGGGGGCTGCATCGTGCTCTCTGAGATGGTGGTAGGGTGGCTGGTACAGGCCCAGGACTCAGCGCCAGCCTGTCAGTCAGCACCTTCCTGTGGACCTCTCCTACTCCCGAGCACAGGGAGCTGGGTCACTCCCATCCAGCCTCTGAGGCCCTGTGGCAGGGCAGGCACCCCGGCCAAGAGGTGCTTGGAGGCTCCACTTACCTGGTGGGCCTGGTGGGGCCAGGGTTGGTGGGATCTGGAAGCTTCAGATTCAGAGGACGGAGAAATTGGGGTGTGGAGATGGCTCTTTCTGAGTTGCAATGTTTGGAGCAGAAAAATTCTGGACATTTTCTCTTATTTCAAAAATCCACCTGGATGGAGGGCAGAGGATGAAAAAAATAGGTCATGTTCGTGAAAACCCAGACATATGCTAACCCCAAGTATAGAACACTGAGGCTAAGGAAAAACTCAAAACAACAGTACCCTGTCAAAGGAGGTAAAGAAAACTAGCCATCTTAGTGATGCCCATCAGGCTTTGACATCTTTTAGTGAACTGCGCATTCATCCTGAGCAATTATTAGAGCTTGCTTAATCATAGTATACCACTATTCTGGTGATGATGTGAAGATTTCTCACTCTATAATCAAGAGATAGGAAAGGTTTGAAAAGGACACAAGACCCCAGCAAGCTTCATCTGGAATCCAATATATTTCATACCTTCTGATAATTATTTCTGTAACCAAGTATTGAAGGTTTTGGTCAATCTTACCTTCCTACTTTGTGTTCTGAAACACCACTATACTGTTATATAGTAAAATAATAATGATAGAAACAAAGATGCACTTTACAGTTCCAAAGTACTGTTAAAACACTAATGAACAAAAGAATGAATTAACAAAGCAGTTACATATTTTAACCCCCTGGCTGCGTATTCTGGGAGGAATGTGTTTAAAATACAGAATTGGGTTGTAAGAAGAGACTCTGAGTTCCGTTCTAGGCTCTGCCACAAACTTCCCGAATGATCTTGGTCAAATCACATACAGCCAGATTCCACCACTCTTACTCACACTGGGCTCAATCCAATGCCAATTTGAATCAATTTTGAAAACTCCCATTAACTTCTCAAGCAACTGGATTAGCCACATTAACTAACACTTTACTGTGTGACTGGAGCTGATTTACTGATTTTTTGGTTCACTCTATCTGTGAGTAATCTTAGACAAGGTCAAGATGTTAAACTAAGGAAGCAGTAAATTAGATTGCTAAGAAGGAAACTCTTGTCCTTGATGGGATGATTTGCACTGCTAGTGGGATGATTCTTACTATTGGAATGTTAATATCAATGTTTATAACCTATTTAGGGAGGATGGAGTGGGCAAAAGGGAAGGGGAAGAGGTACTCTGTCAGAAATTGCATTACTTGTTTCTGAGTCACTAATAACTCAAAAGATGATTCTGAATGCTTATAAATCAATGTCCTAACACATAAAGCACAAGATGAGGTATTAGCTGGCACAGTTGCTCTGTTGCTACAGACCACCAAATCACACTAGGGAACAGGAGGTCCAACTAGATGATCATGATGGTCACTTCTGGCCTTAAAGCCTATGAGGATGACAACCTACTTACATACCTATCTATAATGTGTAGGGAAAAAAGCTGTGTGATTACAGGGGACTTCAATTTGAGAGGCGAGGTCTCATGTTGCCAGTGCTAAAATATCCTTGGAATTTCTAAACATTACAGATGACAATTTCCTAACTCAAAAGGTGTTTCAGCCAGCATGGGGGAATTCATTATAAGACTTTGTCTTATCAGATAAAGAGGAAGTGATCACAGAACTGAAAATTAGTGGTAGTTTGGGTACAAGTGATCATGAGTTGATTACTTTTATAATGTGCAAACAGAATAAAGTCCAGACCTGAAATATATATTAGGGCTGCCAAACTATTAAAAAAATTAATCGTGAATAATCGTGTGATTAAAAAAAATAATTGCGATTAATTTCACCATTAATCGCACTGTTACACAATAATAGAATACCATTTATTTAAATATTTTGGATGTTTTCTACATTTTCAAATATATTGATTTCAATTGCAACACGGATTACAAAGTGTACAGTACTCACTATTTATTTTTGAACACAAATATTTGCACTGTAAAAAACAAAAGAAATAGTATATTTCAATTCATTTAATACAAGTACTGTAGTGCAATATCTTTATCCTGAAATTTGAACTTACAAATGTTGAATTATGTACAAAAAATAACTGCAGTCTAAAATAAAACAATGTAAAACTTTAGCACCTACAATTCCACTCAGTCCTACTTCTTATTCAGCCAATCGCTCAGACACACAAGTTTGGTTACATTTGCGGGAGATAATGGTGCCTGCATCTTGTTTACAATGTCACCTGAAAGTGAGAACAAATGTTCACATGGCACTCTTGTAACTGGCATTGCAAGATATTTACATGCCACGTTAGCTAAAGATTCATATGACCCTTCATGCTTCAACCATCATTCCAGAGGATATGCATCCATGCTGATGATGGGTTCTCCTTGATAACAATTCAATGCATGTTCATTTTCATCATCTGAGTCAGATGCTACTGGTAGATGGTTGTTTTTTTTTTTGTTTTTTGGTTTTTTTTGTGGTTCGCGTTCTGTAGTTTCTGCATCAGAGTGTTGCTCTTTTAAGACTTCTGAAAGCATGTTCCACACCTCATCCCTCTCAGATTTTGGATGGCACTTCATATTCTTAAACCTTGGGTCGAGTGCTGTTTTGAGAAATGTCACAATATTACCTTCTTTGCGCTTTGTCAAATCTGCAGTGACAGTGTTCGTAAATCAAACAACTTGTCATCATCCGAGACTGCTATAACATGAAATATATGGCAGAATGTGGGTAAAACAGAGCAGGGGACATACAATTCTCCCCCCAAGGAGTTCAGGCACAAATTTATTTAACCCGCTATTTTTTTAACGAACCTCATCAGCATGGAACCATGTCCCCCGAATGGTGGCTGAAACATGAAGGAGCATACGAATGTTTAGCATATCTGGCATGTAAATACCTTGCAACGCCAGCTACACAAGTGCCATGCGAACACCTGACTTTCAGGTGACACTGTAAATAAGAAGCTGGCAGCAGTATCTCCCATAAATGTAAACAAACTTGTTTTTCTTAGCGATTGGCTGAAGAAGTAGTAGGACCGAGTGGACTTGTAGGCTCTAAAGTTTTACATTGTTTTGTTTTTGAATGCAGTTTTGCAACAACAGCAACAAAATCTACATTTGTAGGTTACACTTTCACGATAGAATACTTACAATACTTGTATGAGGTGAATTGAAAAATACTATTTCTTTTGTTTATCAATTTTGCAGTGCAAATATTTGTAATAAGAAATAATAAAGTGAGCACTGTACACTTTGTAGTCCGTATTGTAATAGAAATCAATATATTTGAAAATGTAGAAAAACATCCAAAATATTTAATAAATTTCAGTTAATATTCTATTGTTTAATAGAGCGATTAATCATGATTAATTTTTTTAATTGCAGTTAATTTTTTTGAGTTAATCACATGAGTTAACTGTGATTAATTGATAGCCCTAATATATATATATATATATAAATAAATACTTGGTACTTTAATAGGGCCAATTTCACAGAGCTGGTAACAATTATGAGCCAAATCAGCAGAGAGGAAGAATTTAAATTTGAAAAAAAATGTGCTAATTGGGACTAATTTAAGAATATTTTACTAGATGCCCAAAAAGCCATAATCCCACAATTAAGAAAGAAGGTCATACGGATTAACAAAAGACGTGGTTTAGACGGGGAATTGATAACAGCTATATCTAAATAAATAAATAAAACTAATGGAAGAAAGGGGAAGTTGATAGTAATGAATATAAATCAGAAGTCAGGAACTGCAGAAATTTGACAAGGAAAGCAAAGAGACACAAGGAGAAATCTATGGCCATCAGAGATAAGGACAATAAGGAGGAGTTTTTAAAATAGGAATAAAAATAATCCTGATAATGATATTGGTCCATTAGTCGATGATAATGGTAGAATTATCAATAATAATAATAATAATAATATAATCATAGAATCATAAAATATCAGGGTTGGAAGGGACCTCAGGAGGTCATCTAGTCCAACCCCCTGCTCAAAGCAGGACCGATCCCCAATTAAATCATCCCAGCCAGGGCTTTGTCAAGCCTGACCTTAAAAACTTCTAAGGAAGGAGATTCCACCACCTCCCTAGGTAATGCATTCCAGTGTTTCACCACCCTCCTAGTGAAAAAGTTTTTCCTAATATCCAACCTAAATCTCCCTCACTGCAACTTGAGACCATTACTCCTCGTTCTGTCATCTGCTACCACTGAGAACAGTCTAGAGCCATCCTCTTTGGAACCCCCTTTCAGGTAGTTGAAAGCAGCTATCAAATCCCCCCTCATTCTTCTCTTCCGTAGACTAAATATCCCCAGTTCCCTCAGCCTCTCCCCATAACTCATGTGTTCCAGTCCCCTAATCATTTTTGTTGCCCTCCGCTGGACTCTTTCCAATTTTTCCACATCCTTCTTGTAGTGTGGGGCCCAAAACTGGACACAGTACTCCAGATGAGGCCTCACCAGTGTCGAATAGAGGGGAACGATCACGTCCCTCGATCTGCTGGCAATGCCCCTACTTATACATCCCAAAATGCCATTGGCCTTCTTGGCAACAAGGGCACACTGTTGACTCATATCCAGCTTCTCGTCCACTGTCACCCCTAGGTCCTTTTCTGCAGAACTGCTGTCTAGCCATTCGGTCCCTAGTCTGTAGCGGTGCACTGGATTCTTCTGTCCTAAGTGCAGGACTCTGCACTTGTCCTTGTTGAACTTCATCAGATTTCTTTTGGCCCAATCCTCCAATTTGTCTAGGTCCCTCTGTATCGTATCCCTACCCTCCAGCGTATTTACCTCTCCTCCCAGTTTAGTGTCATCTGCAAACTTGCTGAGGGTGCAATCCACACCATCCTCCAGATCATTAATGAAGATATTGAACAAAACTAGCCCAAGGACCGACCCTTGAGGCACTCCACTTGATACCGGCTGGCAACTAGACATGGGGACATTGATCCCTACCCGTTGAGCCCGACAATCTAGCCAGCTTTCTATCCACCTTATAGTCCATTCATCCAGCCCATACTTCTTTAACTTGCTGGCATGAATACTGTGGGAGACCGTGTCAAAGTCAAGAAACAATACATCCACTGCTTTCCCTTCATCCACAGAGCCAGTTATCTCATCGTAGAAGGCAATTAGATTAGTCAGGCATGACTTGCCCTTGGTGAATCCATGCTGACTATTCCTGATCACTTTCCTCTCCTCTAAGTGCTTCAGAATTGATTCCTTGAGGACCTGTTCCATGATTTTTCCAGGGACTGAGGTGAGGCTGACTGGCCTGTAGTTCCCAGGATCCTCCTTCTTCCCTTTTTTAAAGATGGGCACTACATTAGCCTTTTTCCAGTCGTCCGGGACCTCCCCCGATCGCCATGAGTTTTCAAAGATAACGGCCAATGGCTCTGCAATCACAGCCGCCAACTCCTTTAGCACTCTCGGATGCAATGCATCCGGCCCCATAGACTTGTGCACGTCCAGCTTTTCTAAATAGTCCTGAACCACTTCTTTCTCCACAGAGGGCTGGTCACCTCGTCCCCATGCTTTGCTGCCCAGTGCAGTAGTCTGGGAGCTGACCTTGTTCGTGAAGACAGAGGCAAAAAAAGCATTGAGTACATTAGCTTTTTCCACATTCTCTGTCACTAGGTTGCCTCCCTCATTCAGTAAGGGACCCACACTTTCCTTGACTCTCTTCTTGTTGCCAATATACCTGAAGAAACCCTTCTTGTTACTCTTAACATCTCTTGCTAGCTGCAACTCCAGGTGTGATTTGGCCTTCCTGATTTCACACATGCATGCCCAAGCAATATTTTTATACTCTTCCCTGGTCATTTGTCCAATCTTCCACTTCTTGTAAGCTTCTTTTTTGTATTTAAGATCAGCAATATTTTCACTGTTAAGCCAAGCCGATCGCCTGCCATATTTACTATTCTTTCTACACATCGGGATGGTTTGTCCCTATAACCTCAATAAGGATTCTTTAAAATACAGCCAGCTCTCCTGGACTCCTTTCCCCCTCATGTTATTCTCCCAGGGGATCTTGCCCATCAGCTCCCTGAAGGAGTCAAAGTCTGCTTTTCTGAAGTCCAGGGTCCGTATTCTGCTGCTTTCCTTTCTTCCTTGTGTCAGGATCCTGAACTCGACCATCTCATGGTCACTGCCTCCCAGGTTCCCATCCACTTTTGCTTCCCCTACTAATTCTTCCCGGATTGTGAGCAGCAGGTCAAGAAGAGCTCTGCCCCTAGTTGGTTCCTCCCGTACTTGCACCAGGAAATTGTCCCCTACATTTTCCAAAAACTTCCTGGATTGTGTGTGCACCGCTGTATTGCTCTCCCAGCAGATATCAGGGTGATTGAAGTCTCCCATGAGAACCAGGGCATGCGATCTAGTAACTTCTGCGAGTTGCCGGAAGAAAGCCTCGTCCACCTCATCCCCCTGGTCTGGTGGTCTATAGCAGACTCCCACCACAACATCACCCTTGTTGCTCACACTTCTAAACTTAATCCAGAGACACTCAGATTTTTCTGCAGTTTCATACTTGAGCTCTGAGCAGTCATACTGCTCTCTTACATACAGTGCAACTCCCCAAGCCTTTTCTGCCCTGCCTGTCCTTCCTGAACAGCTTATATCCATCCATGACAGTACTCCAGTCATGTGAGTTATCCCACCAAGTCTCTGTTATTCCAGTCACATCATAATTCCTTGACTTTGCCAGGACTTCCAGTTGTCCCTGCTTGTTTCCCAGGCTTCTTGCATTTGTGTATAGGCACTTGAGATAACCCGCTGATCGCCCCTCTTTCTCAGTATGGGGCAGGAGCCCTCCCCTCTCATGCACTCCTGCTCGTGCTTCCTCCCGGTATCCCACTTACCTCAGGACTTTGGTCTCCTTCCCCTGGTGAACCTAGTTTAAAGCCCTCCTCACTAAGTTAGCCAGCCTGCTTGTGAAGCTGCTCTTCCCTCTCTTCGTTAGGTAGAGCCCGTCTCTGCCTAGCACTCCTCCTTCTTGGAACACCATCCCATGGTCAAAGAATCCAAAGCCTTCTCTCCGACACCACCTGAGTAGCCATTCATTGACTTCCATGATTCGACGGTCTCTACCCAGGCCTTTTCCTTCCATGGGGAGGATGGACGAGAACACCACTTGCGCCTCAAACTCCTTTATCCTTCTTCCCAGAGCCATGTAGTCTGCAGTGATCCGCTCAAGGTCATTCTTGGCAGTATCATTGGTGCCCACGTGGAGAAGCAGGAAGGGGTAGCGATCCGAGGGCTTGATGAGTCTCGGCAGTCTCTCCATAACATCGCGAATCTTAGGTCCTGGCAAGCAGCAGACTTCTCGGTTTTCCCGGTCGGTGCGGCAGATAGATGACTCAGTCCCCCTGAGGAGGGAGTCCCCGACCACCACCACCCGCCTCCTTCTCTTGGGAGTGGTGGTCGTGGAACCCCCAACCCTAGGACAGTGCATCTCATGCCTTCCAATCGGTGGAGTCTCCTTCTGCTCCCTTCCCTCAGATGTATCATCTGGTCCACTCTCCGCATTAGTACCTGTGGAGAGAACATGAAAACGGTTACTTACCTGTACTGGCATTGCTGGTACATGGACGTTCCCCTTTTTTCTTTTGGAGGTCACATGATGCCAGATTTCTTCACCGTCCTCCTGTCCCCGATGTGCAGCCTGCTCTGAATCTTCAGAACCTTGTGCCCGTAGAAGCATGTCCTGACATCTGTCCAGGAAATCTTCAGTTTCTCTTATGCAACGCAGGCTCGATACCTGTTGCTCCAGACCTTGACCTTTCTCTTCCAATATGGAGACCAGCTTGCACTTTGTACAGCCAAAGTCGCTTCTGTCCTGTAGAAGAAAGACAAACATAGCACATCCAGTGCAGGTCACAACAGCTGAACACCCCCCATCTAACAATAGAGAAAAGGAAGAAGTGTTCAGTAAGGATTTTTGTTCTGTATTTGGGGAAAAACTGATGATATAGTTTCATCATATTGTCATAATTACACTCTTTCCATTCCACTGGTATCTCTGGAAGATGTTAAACAGCAGCAATTAAAGTTAGACATGTTTTAAAATCAGCAGGTCCAAGAGTTTTAAAAGAGTTGACTGAGGAGCTCACTGCATAGTTAATGCTAATTTTCAATAAGTCTTGGAGAACTGGGGAAGTTCCAGAAGACAGGGAGAAAGCTAAGGAGCCAATATTTTTAAAAAAGGGTAAATAGGATGACCTGGGTAATTATAGGTCTGTCGAGCCTGTCATCAATCCTGGGCAATATAATGGAGTGGCTGGACTTGATTAATAAAGAATGAAAGGAGAGTAATGTAAATAATTAAAACCAACATGGATTTATGGAAAAAAGATCCTGTAAAACTAACTTTTCTTTCTTTGACGAGATTACAAGATTGGCTGATAAAAGTAATAGTGATAACATAATATATTTAGACTTCTGTAAGGTGTTTGTTGTGATACCACATGATTTTTTTTTAAAAAAACTCGAACAATATAAAATTAACATGGTACATAAGAACAGCCATACTGGGTCACACCAGTGGTCCATCTAGCTCTGTATCCTATCTTCTGACAGTGGCCAATGGCAGGTGCTTCAGAGGGAATGAACAGAACAAGCAATTATTGAGTGATCCATCCAGTGTCATCCACTCCCAGCTTCTGGCAAACAGAGGCTAGGGACACTCAAAGCATGGTGTTGCATCCCTCCCTATCATGGCTAAGAGCTATTGATGGATTTATCCTCCATGAACTTATCTAGTTCATTTTTGAACCCTGTTATAGTTTTGGCCTTCACAATATTCCCTGCCGAAGAGTTCCACAGGTTGACTGTGCATTGTATGAAGTAGTACTATCTTTTGTTTATTTTAAACCTGCTGTCTATTAATTTTATTGGGTGACCCCTAATTCTTGTGTTATGTGAAGGAGTAAATAACACTTCCTTATTTACTTTCTCCACACCAGTCATGATTTTATAGACCTCTCTCATATCCCCTCTTAGTCGTCTCTTTTCCAAGCTGAAAAGTTCTAGTCTTTTTAGTATTTCCTCATATGAAAGCTATTCCATACCACTATTTTTTTTTCTTTTTCTTCTTTTTTTTTGGCCTTTCTCTGTATCTTTTCCAACTATAGTATATCTTTCTTGAGATGGGGTGACCAGAACTGCATGCAGCATTCAAGGTGTGGGCATACCATGAATTTATATAGTGGTATTATGCTATTTTCTGTCTTATTATTTACCCCTTTCCCAATGGTTCCTAACATTCTGTTAGCTATTTTGATTGCCACTGCACACTGAGTGCGTATTTTCAGAGAACTATAAACAATGACTCAAAGATCTCTTTCTTGAGTGGTAACTGATAACTTAGATACCATCATTTTCTATGTATAGCTGGGATTATGTTTTCCAATGTGCATTACTTTGCATTTATCAACATTGAATTTCATCTGCCATTTTGTTCCCCAGTCACCCAGTTTTATGAGATCCCTTTGTCACTCTTTGCTGTCTGCTTTGGACTTAAATATCTTGAGTAATTTTGTATTGTCTGCAAATTTTGCTAACTCACTGTTTACCCCCTTTTCCAGATCATTTATGAGTATGTTGAACAGCACTGGTCTCCATACAGATGCCTGGGGGACACCTATATTTACCTACGTACATTCTGAAAACCGATAATTTATTCCTATCCTTTGTTTCCTATCTTGTAATCAGTTACTGATCCATGAGAGCACCTTCTCTCTTATCCCACCACTGTTTACTTTGCTTACAAGCCTTTAGTGATGGACTTTCAGAAAGCCTTTGAGAAGGTCCGAGTACCTTATACCTACTGGATCACCCTTGTCCAAATGTGGGCTGACACCCTGAAGAATTAAAATAGATTGGTGAGGCGTGATTTCCCTTTACAAAAGTTGTGTTGATTCTTCCCCAACATATCATGTTCATCTGTGTATCTGATAATTCTGTTATTTACTATAGTTCCAACCAATTTGCCAGGTACTAAAATTAGTCTTATCAGCCTATAATTGGCAGGATTGCATCTGTACCCTTTTTTAAAAATTGGTGTCACATTAGCTATCCTGCAGTCATCTGGTACAGAAGGTTGTTTAAGGGACAGGTTATTTACCACAATCAGTAGATCTTTCACATTTGCATTCTTTCAGAACTCTTGGGTGAATACCATCTGGTCCTGGTGATTTATCACTGCTTAATAAGCAGGTAGTGTTTTACAAAGACTTTATACAAGTGAAAATGACAAGACAAGTTGCAAGGCAGTGGAGAACCAGACCCTGTAACTTTCCAGAAAGTGGGGAGAGGAAATTTTTTGAATGACAGCCCATAAAATAGCAAGTACTTAAATGCCAAATTTACCACTAGAAGCTTGTTAAACACTATTGAAAGTAATGCTAATGCGCCTTTATTGGCCCATAATTGATTGTGCACAACTCTTACTGCTGCTGCCAATTAAAATATAAGCCAGTTTTTTAAAAACTCTCTCCAATTTTGTTTTTGCAGTCAGTTGCAGATGCTCATTAATTGTGGGTGCAAGTGATAGCATTAGGCTTCTAGCTAATTGACTGCACACATCAGGTAGGTATATTCTAAAAGCACCCACTTTGCACTCACAGTTAAATTGCATTTGTAAAGTGAATGTCCATTTTGAGGCCCTTTTAAATAATTGACCCTATTTCTTTCCAGTGAGCTCACTTTATTTTTTAAAGAATTTTTTATAAAGCACAAAAGGCACATGTGTTTCTGTGGGTGACATATGTCTTCACGTTCACTCAAGTTTAGTTTGAAACAAAAGCTGACTTGAAAACAAGATTTTTAGTGTGTCTTCAGAGCAATATCTCTGTAAGGACGTTCATTTAATCTTTTCAATCACTTTATGCTGTGTAGTAGAGTATGACATATATGGTAAACTGATTCAGCCCAACATAACTACCGTTAGTAATAGCAAGAGAGAAAACTTTCCATAGGAGTTTGAGGGGAGAGGAGACTCATTTATATGGTGGTTCTTCACTGTTTGTTTCAGGTACTGGATTCAGCATTAGATGATGGTCTTAAATAAATTGAGAGAGAGATGGGCAGTCTCAGGAAGTAGAGTTGTGCCTAATGATAATAGGTAAGTATAAAAATCAGATGCAGATCTATGTAGTGCCAATAGAAGCTACATTTATGGTCAAATGCCTACCTGTTATGAGAGTGTGCTGGAGCAATCAGGTTGTTTTAAGATGAGTATGTTCTTGTATAGATCTCCACAGTCCCAGAGAGAACCAGTGACCAACATAAAGCAATTGTATCTCCCGAGCCTTATATCTACCTCACTGACCTGCTTTTTAGATAAACTGGATGCACACAATGTAAACGCGGTCACTGTCGAGTCACTTTGACTTTCTCTACCAGATCATTCCAGCAGATTGAGTTCTAGTCACACACTAGCTCTCCTTAACCAGCTTTGCCAGTTTTTATTATGTGAGCACAGACAAGAGGGAGGGGCATGGTATGAGTTCATACATTAGATTAGACTGGATAGCTATGTAACTAAGAGAAGATTATAGCATATGAACTGAGTTTACAGGATATTTAAATGGCACAACAATGTGGCAAGCACTAGAACTATGGTTTCTAAGGCTGCATCAGAGGATAAAGTTTTTGGAGCCTCTTTTCAGAATCCTTGGTATGCTGAGATGAAGTGAATAGTAAAGTTGGGAAGTACAATAAGAATATTACCATTCTGGAATGGGTTCCCATAGTTGAGAGTCTAATCATATTAGGGATTTGACAAGTGCTTGATCAGAAAATTTGGGAGTAATTCAAGAAATGAATAGGTATACAATGGACTCAGAAAATTAATGATTAAACTTTTCACAGGTGAAGCTACTTATAGGGATTCGCATTTGGAGAACTCATTGATCTGGTCTTCTGTGAGTGGTAGTATGTGATGCCGTGCAGTTAGAATATAAAATTATCTTCCTTCATTGCGTATCCCCTAGGCCCATATGTCCAATAATGCTCCTCAGTGTTGATAAAAGTATATATGGATGCATCCATGCAGAAAAGATCTTGGCGCTGTCATTGGAGAACTTCTCCAACCTGTCAGTTTAGAAAAAAGATTATCATTTGATCAGAATTACAAAGAAAATGTTGATCAACTTCTCTACAAACATTATTTTATGCTCAAAATGAGGCAATAAAAAAGAGAATGAAAAGTACTCACATTGCAATTAATAATCAACATATTTACAATATGATAAAACTTTGGGTATATGAAGAACACACATCATGTCCCACTCAAACCACGAACAATGTTCTTGTGGACCAAATGATCAAATACGAGGCGCTACATACCCTGTGGCTGGATTAAGTTCTGCAGCAGGCCCCTGAATTTCTGTGCTGTGCCACAGAAAATTCGACAACACACTGACATTTCTGCACAGCCACGAGTAATGTTCAGAAATGTAGGTTTGCATTGAACAAAATATATAAATGAATAACACAATCATTACAATATCCCCTGTGTTATATTGATATTAAATTCAATACACGTCTCAGTTTCAGAATGTATTGAAATTAATTGACAATGTCACCAAATTTCAACTCACTGCATAATCTTGTATTGACAACACATAATTTCATGTAGACATTGTCATGAGGGGGAGGTGGCAATTTTTATTAAGTAAGGACAGTTGAGGCATTTGGTACTGGAGAAGGGCTGTCTCCCCCCTATTCCTTCCTATTGTGGGCAAAGGTGGGGGTGATTTAAAATTATTTGGTGGGACTTGAATGACTAGTTCCCCACTCCAGCAAACCTTTCTCAGCAGTGACATAGGTAATGCCATTTAAATGGCTATTATTATGTTTCAGAGTTAACATCCCATTGTAACAAAATGTCATAGTTCAAACTTATTTACAACTGTTCTTTAAAGCTGACTATACTCAGGAAAAAATGCTACACCCATTCCTATTGAACAATTACAAAACTGTAAGGAATAACCATTTAATTAGTTTAAAAATGAAAACTTATATTCTGAAAACAAATTCGGCATAGGTGAGGGGAGTGGGAAATTGAAGCCCAGGAGGCATCCCAGATCCTGTCAACTGTTGATATTTCTTCTTTCTCTCTCTCTGTCAACATTCCCAATGAAACAAGTTCATGGCAAGAAAGCAATTAAGAATAAACTCAATAAATATGATTTGGTTACTGTAGTAGAAAGAGAGAGCCTGAGACATCAGGCCTTGTATAAGGGGTCAGGTGTAAGGCCTTAGGCCTGAACTAAAGTCAGGCCCTGCTGATATAAAGCAAAGTTAGCAAGAGTCAAGCTATGAGCAAAAGTCAGGCCCTGTAACAAAAAACACCTCCTTGTAAGTTCACAGAACTTGGCAAGAACAGGGCTGGTGTTGCAAAAGCACAAGCACTCCTAGGCACTAAGTATTCACATAAACACATTCCAGAAGGGTAGTGCCAGGACACCCCAATACAAGGTTATGGTCTAAAAACACTCTCCGAAGATGATACAAGGACATGCTAACCCCTCTTAAAGATAAGGTCAGGATGACAGGGTGATGAATAGAGAAGTTTTGATTCAATCAACAGGTACAAGGTAAAGCGTGGTAACTAACCATATCAGAGGCTCAGTACACAACTTGTTTGAATCAGTGTATAAAACAGGTATCAGAGAGGGAGTGTCTTTGGCCAGCCAAGGGGGGAATGGAAAGTCCCACCATTCACGGAGCTGAGTCCATTGTAACAGGCATACACGTCTTAGTAACCCCATGGAGTCTGCTGGATACTATTACCATGCTTCGTTGGCTGAGTGCCTTCGATACTGAAATGGGTATGTGGTCTTTTTGGGCAGTTTGATTGAGGTCTGTTTGCTGTGTCAGCTACCTGCGCAGAGCTGGGACAGCACACAGAAAGAACATACATACACACAGCCAACGACTAACTAGAGATGGCATGATCCAATGCCAACTCCTATATAGTGAATTTCTCTACATTTCTGAAGCCATTGAGAGATACTGGCAAAGAGATTCCATCTATGTGAACTAATGACCAACCAGGGAATAGAGTTTTGGAGTCCTAAATATAATATGTAGCACAAGCACTTACCTTTAGGAGTTATCATGTGAAAAGGAAAAAAAAAAGTTAAGGCCTTAGAGACTTAGATTACTTGAGCTAAGAGTGTAGTTGAGGGTTTAATGAAAAGAGTGAGAAAATGGGGAAATTTAGAGGTGGACCATTCTGCAAGGGTCATGGAGCCCCACTCTTGATCCAGAAGGATGTGCTGTGAGGGTGATATAATTGATGCCGGTTGGCAGGAATGGAGAAAGAAATAGTTTAGGAAAAAAGGATTAAAAAGTGTCATAGATAAGAGGAAAAGGTAGGTTCACTGTTGCATAAGGAATTCTTTTTTGATGTAATTGTAACTGAAAAGAGGAGAGAGTTGATTTTATTGCAATCTAAAGAAAAAGAATAAGAAGAAATTCTTCTGTATAAAACTCAAGATAGTAAACGGGATCCCCACCTTGACCTGTCTCCAGTCCAATAGATGTGGTCATATTTTAGTTACATATGGACAAGGGTGTTAGTTTAGTCACCTCTCATTTTAGTGAGCCAGCATTACCAGACAGAAAGGCTTGACATGCCATTTAAGTGCTGGAAAGAGCGTGAGTGATTTTTCAGTCTGATTGACTGTTATCCTCTGTTGGAAAGGTCAGTGCTTTGGTTTATAGACTGAAGGTGAAGTTTGAGATGTTATTCCCAGATAGAGAAATCAGTGCTCAAATCTTAAACAAGGAGGGTAATCGCTACCTTTCCTTGGGGAGCCAAGTGGTTTTGCCCATTATATTTGATATGTTCTGCAAGTATTTTGTTCAATCCCTTTGTTTCTTTGACTGCACTGGAGAAAGAGGGGTGCTTAACACTATTTGATTTCAGCATCACTATCACTAGTGCACCAATAAATGCACATTCAGAGAACACTTTCTTGTCTAGGAACACTGACACAGAGCACACCAGCTGCCCCTGCCACTCCAAGCTGTGTAGGGGGGCTAAAAGTAGGGCTGAGGGAAGAATTGGGCTTCCAGAACCTCTGGCTTCACACCAACTGCCTCTGCCACCGCAAGCTGGGCGAGGGGAAAAGGAGCTAGGCAGTGAAAAGCTATGGATCCCACTCATCCTTCAGAGTGGGCCAGGTGAACACCACTTTCACCCACGTGACCAGAATGGACAAAAATGTTTTCCGCACATGTACTACTAAAGTTTGGAAGGAGCAGCTCAGAACAGTGATATTCCACTTGCGTTTGGCTAGCTTGAATGGAGTACTTCAGGAATATTATTTCCTTGGTAAAGGTACGAAATATTGTGGTCCAGATGCTCAACTGGTGTAAATTAGCATAGCTAGATCAGCTAAGCAACACTGCTTTACCCTATCCAAGCATCTCGCCAAGGTATGTGTTTGATGCCCATGTTTCCGCTATTGGTTCTGAGGGTGTCGTAAGAGTGGGAGGGAAAGCATGCAGTGGTTAATATTTCTTTCACACAGCATTACAGCAGAAAATGGAATGTATTGAACACCAATAACAATGAAACCAACAGTAGTAAATACAATACGAAATACATGCACTGTACTGTGCAGGTTTCTATATGTTACAATGTACAATCAATTTCGTTTTGGCAGAGATTTTTTAAGTGAAATCTCCTTCTTTCCTGACCCACATTGCATCAAATGATGGAACCACAGTTCCCTTACAGTGCTGTATTTACGTGTTTCATTAGATATAATCAATAGAGTAAAACCCATCCACATATTTGAACTAGATTAGTTTGGCCAAGATTGCTAAAATGAAAGTGAACAGGTTTCTTGTGCTGCTTCTCTGCAAAATATTTGACATTCCATGTTTACCTTTGTCAGGGTTCCCCCACCACCACTCTGAACTCTGGGGTACAGATGTGGGGACCCTCATGAAAGACCCCCTAAGCTTATATTCTACCAGCTTAGGTTAAAACTTTCCCAAGGCACAAATTCCTTTCCTTGGACAGTATTGCTGCCACCACCAAGTGATTTACACAAAAATTCAGGGAAGGGTCACTTGGAATCCCTATCCCCCCAAAAATATTTCCCCAAGCCCCTTCACCCCCTTTCCTGGGGAGGCTTGAGAATAATATACCAACCAGTTGCCTTAGCAATGTGAGCACAGACCAGACCCTTTGTCTTCAGGACACTGAAATCAATCAGGTTCTTAAAAGAAGAACTTTATTTATAAAGAAAAAAATAAAAGAATCACACCTGCAAAATCAGGATGGAAGGCAACTTTACAGGGTTATAAAAAGATTTATAACACAGAGGATTCCCCTCTGGGTTCAGCTTCACAGTTACAAAAACAGGAATGAAACTACCTTTGTAGCATAGGAAATTCACAAGCCAAAACAAAAGATAACCAACGCATTTCCTTGCCCTTCTCACAGTTTCTGTGGTTTTAAAGATGGATTATTCCAGGTATATTTTCAGGAGATGTTGTACGTTCTTGGCTTCTCCCTCCATCCGGAGATGGAACAACATACAGAGCAAAAAAACACAAATACTTCCCCCGCAGATTTGAAAGTATCTTCTTTCCTCATTGGTCCTTCTGGTCAGGTGCCAACTAGGTTATTTGAACTGCTTAACTCCTTACAGATAAGGCAATCCAATACAGCTGCCAAGGAGGAATTTTATGCTACTGCATACATAAAGGTTGCTACGCTTCCCCCTATATTCATGACAATATTAATTTCTCTATTTTGCAATATTTCATCACATTCACTTCATGTATTGCAAATTATTGTTGATATATACATAAAAAGTTTAAATTTCCACAAATCAGACTGCAGTTACTTTTCCCCTTTCTTTCTATTTTTCACAATATTTATCTTTCCTAGTGGATATATATCATATCATGTGCTTCTAATTCCTTACAATGTGCTTTGTAGATAGCTAATCAATATAAATACTGACAGTTATTGATCAGAGGCTCCTTAACCCTTAAATCACTCTGTTTCCATAAAATATGGATTGTTTACCATTACTCTTTTATGTGTATTATAGCTGTCATGTCATTGAGTCTTAGCCTCTTATCTTTGCCATCTACAAGGGAAAAACACCCTATCCTCCCAACAGTGATGTTTTGTATCGCAATCAAAACACCATTTGTACATCTCATGATACTAATGGACTAATTTAATAAGACCAGCATACAGTAACGCCTCACTTAACGTTGTAGTTATGTTCCTGAAAAATGCTACTTCAAGCGAAATGATGCTAAGCGAATCCAATTTCCCCATAAGAATGAATGTAAATGGGGTGGGGGTTAGGTTCCAGGGAATTTTTTTTCACCAGACTATATGTGTGTATATATATATATACACACACACACACACAGTATAAGTTTTAAACAAACAATTTAATACTGTACACAGCAATGATGATTGTGAAGCTTGGTTGAGGTGGTGGTGGAAGGGGGTGTGATATTTCCCAGGGGAATGCCTTACTGCTAAATGATGAACTAGCACTCGGCTGAGCTCTCAAGGGTTAACATGTTGTTGTTAATGTAGCCTCACACTCTACAAGGCAGCAGGAATGGAGGGAGGGGAGACAGCATGGCAGACAGAGACACACACCATGTATGGGAGAGAGAGAGATGCGCATTGCCCCTTTAAGTACGCTGACCCCAGTCTAAGCACCCTGCCTTTTTAAGTAGATCAGCAAGTTGAGAAAGCAACTCCTGCCAGCAACCTCCCTCTGTCCTGAGCACTGTTGTGTCCCGCCCTGCTGTGTGGAGAAGGGGTACAGGAGCGGGGGGGAAGGAGCCAGGGAAGGGGGACACCCTGACATTAGTCCCTGTCTTCCCACCCCTGCACAGCAAGCAGGAGGCCCTGGAGAGCAGCTCCAAGGCAGAGGGAAAGAGCAGCACATGGCAATGGGGGGAGGGACAGCTGAACTGCCCAGCAATTGATAGCCTGCTGGGTGGCTGCCGCACAGGGAACTTAGGGGAGCGGGCAGTTGATGGGGGGCTGCTGGTCCACCCTGGATCCAAGCCCCCACCAGGTAGCTCCAACGGGCTGCTCTTCCTGCAAGCAGTGGACAAAGTAGGCGGCTGCCAAACGACGTTATAAGGGAGCATTGCGCAACTTTAAACGAGCATGTTCCCTAATTGATCAGCAACGTAACAATGAAACAACGTTAACAGGGATGACTTTAAGTGAGGTGTTACTGTACTTAATGGTGTACACCAGAGCGCTGACATAATTCTATTCTAGAGGCCTTGATTTAAATTTCAAAAATGAATTCTTTCATCTTGATGGTCCTGTAATATTTCCAAAGCTTTAATAAAAGTGATTTTCCCTGACATGGTGAAAATAACTGTATTAGTGAAACGGGACAGAAGAACCTCGGTAAATATCAGGTTGTTTGGTGAGTGAAAAGTCACTACCAGAGTTATCTTTAAAAAAACCCAACAACTGTAATAACTGCTACTAATGGGCAAAAGGTTTGGACGTTGATTTCAGCTCAAATTAGCAGCAGAAAGTTCATATACTTGTCCAGATCTTATCCAATCTATTCAACCATAATGAGTTAGCAAAATTAGGCCCCCAGGCCTTCTGTTCTGTCTGCATGAGTAGACTCTTATATCTGCACAGGTTCCCACTGAAGCCAATGGAGGGATCCCCTACAGATTTGCCCACATGTTTTTGTTTGCAGGATAGGCGGTGTTATAAATTATGCAGTATTTCCCCTTAGCTGGCAAACCTTGAAGACAGCTCATCTTGCAGCATTTGCTATTTGCGCTTCTAATCTCAGCACCCACACATAAAAATAATGGTAGGATGAAGATTTAACCATAACTTTTCAAACTTCCAAAAAGGATGATTGGGATTACTAATCCCTAGTAAGTGCAAAATCTCAACAACCTACGTGATAAAAGTTCACTGAAAAAATATAGTTTGTTTTCCCTGGTACAATAAGGGAAGGAATTTTACATACGAGAAGATGACAAACTACTGACTGGAAAATTGTAGAAATAGCTTTCCCATCCCTCAATTATCATTTATTGCCATAAAAGGAAACAAGTTTCATATTTCTGTCTGATAAGAACAGTGACAAAGATAAATTTCTGTTTGTATACAAATTCAAAATTAATCAAATTTTGATGCCTGGGGGGAAAGAATATCTCTAATCCTGTACAAACAATGTCAAGGAAACAAGAACAGTCATGGATCAAGCTTCTGATTTTAAAAAAAGGACGCTCCTGGGAAATTCTCAGATAATTTTTCAAGCTCGTTTTCCATCTCTGTCCAAGTGTACGTACGGAAACCTGCTCATTGTTTGAGATGTGATCTGCTGTGGCCTTTCTTTCTTGATGCAAAATAGTTCCATCCTTCCATCCCTGATCATTTTGTAATACAAAGTTTTAAAAAAAAATAGCAAATCAAACTTCTGCCATAAGACTTGCATTTAAAATATTTACTCTAATATAAAATTACCTGAGCTTTTCCTAGAACTATTTGGAAATTCATTACGTTTACAACAGTCATTTGACATGGAAATTACTTTTAACCCCTGAAGAGACTGTTAACCATAGTCATGTATTTCATGGTCCATACTTGTCCTGTTTCAATGAAGAACTTGGAATCTGTAAAACACTATCTCATTGACAAGGACTGGGCATGGGGTTCAGAGATTCTTTGTTGTCTGTTTTCTTTACTTTAACCTACAGAGAGGCTGACAATGCAAGCATTGCCTTGTTAATTGAACATTAGATTAAGTGGACTGGCATATTTATTGACTGGATTTAAGCAAATAAGTGGAAGAAGTAATTGCCATCGTAAGCACCGCAACAAATCCGCTTTACATTTTAATTGAATGTGTTTGTATGGGTGCTTAATCCTTAGAACTGTTACACCCTACTGTAGCTAACAGTGAATGGGAGGCATAAAGTGTTTCTCTAATAGTGTGTCATCAGCATTTTCTTCTTTAGCTTTGGAAAAAATGGTTTGGATAGATTGATTCATTTGGAAATATTGTGTTTAATATTTTGTGAGATGATCACCTACTGTATTTCCTAGGAAGAATACTGCAACACCATTTCTCCTTATAAAAATGTTTATATGAGAAGCCTAGCAAATTTAAGTAATCATTGCAATAAGGGGAAGCCATATATATAATAAATAAATGTATTCATCTGTACGCATTTTTATAAACTGATCTGCTCTAATGTTTTCCCTTTACTTTGCATGAATAACATACCTGTCAAGTCTATTAGAATTAGTGCAAACAAGTAAGTTGTAGTTGGGCTTTTTTCTTTAAAAGATTGTGACCAATAGATAAATCATGTAATGCTTTCACTGATGGGATAAAATCATTAAACTGGGAAAGCTAGAGGCATTTATTTACTTATTCTTTGACAAGATCATTTGCTTCATCTTGCATAGCTTCCCATAGGAATTGCTGCTGGCTGCAAAAATTATTTAGATCTTTTGGCAAGACAAAAAGCAGAGTTTTGTTAAAGTACTATTTAGAATATATTTACATCTCTCTATGGAATAAATCTCACCTTTAAACACCAGGATACAAGACTCACTTTCGTGAAAATCAACCTAGCTTATTGTGGTTCTCAACTGCATTAAAGCTCATTATAAAGGGTCTGGGTGAAACCAGGAACAATTTTAGATTGAAACATGGTATTTGTGAATTCAGAATTAGAGGAGGGATAAGAAGTGCAAGCATCCATTTTGCATTGCTTGTGAAGTTTAATGGGTATGTGCTGGGAAAGGCTATGGTGGCTGCATAACAGGTTGCTAAGGAAATATATAGAATGTGGATTGTGACACTTGTGGACAGGCATTGGTGGCCACGGGCTTCTTAAGCACCATGTCATGTAGACCTGTCTTGAACAGGGTTAGACAACACAGTGCCTAGAATGGTTGTCGATACATGAAGCTCTGTCTACACTAGAGCTCCCTCAGTAGCTACTACCGGTGGATCTGAAACAGTGCTGTAACAGTGGGACATTTGCGAAAAAATTCCAATTTAAACACCACCAGAAAGCCAAAGACAGCAGGAGCCCCTTGTTGCTGTGGTAGCCCTACTTTGCAAGGGGGAATGAACAGTGTATCTGCAAAATGGTATTTCCAGCAGACCTGCCTCTGACCCATCTCCCAAAGTCCTCTATGTGGAGACATTTAAGATGCCTCCACAGAGGTGAACTCCGTAGCACAGAGGATTGACCCACGATTCTAGTTGCATATTGGTTTTGGTATTCTAGACTTTTAGTGCAGTGAGTACCTTCTGTATTGTGGGGGCCTGGAACCTTTCTCTTGTTTTTTGTAGCTGGCTCCCTTTCCTTGTCATGTGATTTGAAAAGGCATGGGTGCCATTTTGATTTTGCCCAGTTTTCTGATTGTTGACATGAAAATGTGTCCAATGTTTATTATTAGTTGGCATGCACACCACACACTATGATTTTGTTTTAGTCAACTTTAGTCTTATTAGTGAAATTGGCTAGATAAGGGCAGAACTTATTACAATGTGAATCCTACTCCATGTGATGTACAGTGGATGCACTATAAAATCCTGGTTATAGATATATTACTGATTCAATCATTCTTTTATTTATAATGGGGATCACCACTGGAATAGTACTTTTGTAACTGGAATAAACTCTTTAAAGTACACTCACAGAGATACATGATCCTTTCCCCCAGTATTTTAATGCTGGAAAACTGTTTCATAAATCATTCTAGAACAAAGTATCTTTTCTGATGTGTTTATTGATTAAAGGTGTGATGACCTGGGGAAATATCTGCTTTTATATTATAAAATATTATTATATATTATATATTAAAATATTATAAAATATTATGTGTGACTCAGTTTCCTTGTTCAGTTGTGTATCACTGCCTGTCCAAATGCACAGAATTAAATCAAAGGAGGCTGTAAAGGGGATTTTGAGAGGCCAATCAGGAAAGGTAAAACAATGACACAGCCTCAGGAACCCAGCTCGACAATGGCTGAGCCATCATTAGTGGGAGATGTTACCTCGCTGGATCCATCCATGCTAGAATGTTTTACTCTTCCCAAGACTGAGCCTGGAATCAAAGGAGACCCTTGAAGGTCAAAAGACCAGTTAAAAAGCTGCCCTTGGCAGAAAGAGATGGGGAAAGTTGTCAGAGGTTGGTCAAGATGTGTCAATGAAAAGGCTGACAAGATGGGTGAGGTAATATCTTTTATTGAATAAATTTCTGCTGGTGAAAGAGACAAGCTCTTCTTCAGGTGGAAAGGCTGACCATCTGACACACACAGAGACAGAAGGAGAATGCTGCAAGCCATATAGACTGTTTCTCCAAACTCAGAGATGGGGAATGAGCCAGACCTTCCCAGGCCCAGGTTAGATAGGTTAAGCTTAGGTAAATTTATGCATGCTGGTCTCTTTGTTATTTTAAACCCACTACTCTAAGTGTCATGTACCTTTTGGTCAAAATAAAACATGCTTTGTTTTGAGAGAGCTGTTACTGTATCACTGCAAAAGTATGGTCTCACAGACTCCCAGAGGGAAACTCTTGCAGGTGAGAAGCCCAATGGACCTGCTAAATAATATGCTTGGCAACCAGAAACCCGCTTTGGAGAACGGTTGGATTGCAAGAGCCAACCCCAAAGTGGCACACGAGGGAGTGGAAAGGGCTCATTGTGGGGACAGCATACCCAGGAATATGATGAGAGATCATAAAAGCTTTTGGGTGCGATACCAACTGGGACTATTGATTTTAATGAGTTACACCCATTTACACCAGCTAAGGATCTTGCCCTTTGTTTCTAGCCCTGGAAGATTGCAAGATATCCAACCACAACACTGTTACATTATTAGGCACAAAAAAGCTATTTTAAGTCACTTTTGAGCAGTTTCTAAAGTTTATCACTTTCCTCTCCCTTCAAAGCTTGTGCAGTTGGTCTCATGTTATGAAGGGAACCTGGCTTTCAGGTGGGAAGATATGTAGAATTGTATAGATGTGCCCATTACTTACCAAATTCAGGTAGATAAAACCTCCCTCCATTTCACAAATGAGAGAAAGATCTAATTGGCTGAATCCTTAAGCTGGTATGAATTGGTGTAACTCCATTGAGCCAATGCAGCTACACCAGTTTATACCAGCTAAGGACCTAGTCAAATATTTTCACCTATTTTATCTTTCTGCTCATGAGCTGGTCTCTGATTTCTATTTCACTTCTCCAGAGATGTTCTATACAGTGGAATGAATCACCAGCAAGAGACCAGGGAACATACACCTCAACAGCACAGTGCGTTTGCCTAGCAAACATCTCACAGAGTTTATCTGATGCTGACATCTTGCTTCAGGAAGATATCTTATATATCTGAAAAGCAATTACTGAGAGAGAGAGAAAAACATTGATCATTTGCTTTAGCTAATATTGTCACACATATTTGGATAAGCAATTGCTTTAAAATGCTATTAAAAGAACAAATTGACCCTGAATCTCTAGAAAAGTATATAGATAGACTGGCAGATGTAGTTACACACTGAAACACCCCTTCCCCACCCCAAACACAGAGAGAGAGAGAGATGATTGAGAGAGTGAGGAATAGAGCTCTTTTATCTGATTGTTTATAAATATGTATTATATACAGACATATAGACAATTATATATGTGGTGTATACTTTGTTGTCTGTTTGTGTATCTGGCATTCAGCTATTACTGTCTGGGAGTCAAGAGGGTCAGTGCTTAGGATGGGTTTAAGATGCAAGGTTACCTTGCCAATTATCAAACCCTGAAGATCTTGTACAAATTATTCTTTTGACTGAATATTTAAAGCAGATTGAACCATTCCTCAATATGTAATCAAACCAGACACTTGTAGACATAATTACTAGTGGCAGCCCAAGCCAGAACTTCAGTGTTGGCTCACTTCACTTTTTCATCTCTCTTCCCTTAGAAATTAAAATGTAATGCCTCTGTCACTGGGGAAATTAGACTCATAGATTTTAAGGACAGAAGGGAACATCATGCACATTGCAGGCCACAGAACCTCACCCACCCGCCCCTGTAATAGACCCCTAACCTCTGGCTGAGTTACTGAAGTCCTCAAATCATGATTTAAAGTTACAGAAAATCCACCATTTACACTAAACCTGCAATGACCCATGCCCCATGCAGCAGAGGAAGGCAAACCCTCCCCCCGCCCCGGGTCTCTTCCAATCTGACCTGGGGGGAAATTGCTTCCTAATCCCACATGTGGCCATCAGTTAGACTGTGAATATGAGAGTAAGACTTACCAGCCAGACATCTGGGAAAAAATTTACTCAGACCCCTCCCCATCTAGTGTCCTGTCTCCAGCAGCTGGGGATTTTTGCTACGGGCAGTCACCAATGGGCCACATGCCATCATAAGCAGTCCCATCATATCATCCCTTCCATAAACTTATCAAGCTCAGTCTTAAAGCCATTTACGTTTTTCGTCCTCACTGCTCCCCTTGGAAGGCTGTTCCAGAATTTCACTCCTCTGATGGGTAGAAACCCTCACCTAATTTCAAGCCTAAACTTGTTGGTGGCCAGTTTATGGCCATATATTCTTGTATCCATATTGATGCTTAACTTACATAACCCCTCTTCCTCTGTGGTATTTATCCCTCTGATGTATTTATAGAGAGGAGTTATATCTCACCTCAGTCTTCTTTTGCTTAGGCGAAACAAGCCAAGGTCTTTGAGTCTCCTCTCGTAAGGTAGGTTTTTCATTCCTCAGATCATCCTTCTGGCCCTTCTCTGCTCCTATTTCAGTTTGAATTCATCTTTCTTAAACGTGAGAGACCAGAATTGCACACAGTATTCCAGATGAGAGCTCACTAATGCCTTCCCTATCTGATTTCAGCTGGAGCTGAGGTATCAGCAGGATTCAATAACATGGTTAAACAACTTTCATAAGGAAATCAATTACTTCTCAGATTATTAAGTTTATTTTTACATCCCAGAACAGTTTTCAATTCTTTATATTAAAATGAGTCATCTACTACATTAGTACATCACTCTTTCATTCTTCATCTTCCTAGTGTCTTTATTCATATTCTTCTAATTTTGCCCATCCATAAACTCCCTACAGTAGTCTTTGGGGGTCATCTTCCTCACTACCATTTACTTCAATATAGTAGAAGATGGGTCATATATACACATTACTATCATATATTCGAGATATATTAATATTTTTATTTTTTGTTTTTGTTTTCCCTATAGCTCAGGTTTTTGTTTGGTCAGATTTTTTTCATTTAGTTCCAATTTATTCCATCTAATGAGACAACTTATGGTAGCAGTCATGTTGACAGTAAAAGTAATAGCTTTACAAAAGCAGTAACGTGTTGCTATATATTGCTATGTTGAAAAATGGATGTGCTGGTTTGGGGCACATCTTTTTTATTGAGCGGCTACACTCCGTGATGGAAGATATGGGTGAGAGAAGTGCATTCCTAATCGCCAAATGCTCTGATAAACAGCACCAATTAATCTTTGTCTATTGGAAATGAGGGTAGGAATTAACTGCTGTAAATGAGGGTGAAGGCAAAGTCCAAATAAAACTTACATTATTAAAGTTCTTTGCAACTATCCTTTCATGGTCTGTGCAAATTACTTTCATTCATGTAAGCCCATGACTTTATACAGCTGCTGTGGCCTAGTGTTAGTAATGCTGAGAAGCTGAAAACTGTAAATTATCCTGGCAGTGACTATTATCTAAATCTGAATGACTGGGTTGCATTTAGATTAGCTCACCTGTGCTTGATGTTATCTTTCAGGAGCTTCACCTTAATGCAACTGAGTGGGAAAGCTAGCTATCAAGCAAACGCTGATGAAGCCCTCCCTGGTAATACCAGGCTGCTGATGTGCAAAGGTATCTAGGTTCACAAAAGTTTATAACCTGATTTGTAGCCAGATCTAAATATAACCTCTGTTTACTGTCAGCATGGATCATTAAAAAATTGTTGAATCTTTGGGGAAAAGGTGTCAGCTTTCATGTACTGTATTCTGGTACTAGATTGATACAGCAGGCTCCTTTCTGGATTTTGTTAAGCCGTAGATAAAGATGTTTTATACAATTAACATGCATATACCACATACTGAGTTATATAACATGGGTGATTATTAAGTCCTGCGGATAGCTCCAGCAGAAATCAGAGGGTAGTTAAAAGGAAGTTAAAAATATCTAAAATCATTGTGCTTGTAATTTGCTTTAATTGTGGACCTAAATAAAGATCCTCAAACAAATCTAAATACGATAAGAAAGTAGTAGTGTTTAAATACACAGCTAGAGCTTCTTTGGAATTCTTTAAGTCCTACTACTCGTTGAAAAAGAGCAGACTCTCAGTCTGAAATACCCATTAGAATTAGATGGAGTACAATCCACATGTGAAATTCATTTCACCTGCGTAAACTCAGAGTAATCAAGCTCGATTCAGAGGGAGTGCAAAGGGCTCAGAGTGGTAAATATCCTCCCCTTCAATCCAGGACAATAGCATGGGGCTGCAGGACATCAAAGGCTGCAACCTCCTATAGACTGGAGAGGGAGCTTCAATGTATTATGCATTTCATGTCTGATGTATTGGAACCACTGGATTTGGATAAACATGGCTCCTATGGCTAGGGCCAGAATTAGTGGGTAGCAAGCAGAGCAATAGCCTGGGGCCTCATGCAGCTAAGTTACATCATATCTTCAGAGTCACTGTGAGTAAATGTATTACAATAATTTAATCTCTAAAAGTGGAAATAAATCACACTAAAGCAGATGTTTTCAAATTGTGGGGTGCCGCACAGAGGAACATTCGGGGGGCAAGTGCTGATGCCAGACAGCTCAGGTTTCAGGGCTGGGGGCTTTGGCTTCAACCCTGTGTCGGGGGGCTTTGGCTTCAGCCCCAGACGGTGGGGTGAGGGCCCACTCCTTAATTTCTACCCTGGGCCCCAGTGAGTCTAACATTGGCCCTGTCCACCACCCACTCCTATCATAGCCCTTTGACCTGTGCCCCCTCCACACCCAGCCACAGTGCAGTTCTTAAGCGGTGCTGAGTGACTTGTGCTGGCTTTTCTCACTGATGTATATTTTAAATAATGGAAAATCTTCTAAACTCTTACGCTTGTTTAGCATTTGTTTGTTTGTATTAATTGACTCCTTGTGGTGCATTAATATTCACTTAATGGAGAAAAGATTCAGAGGCAGCTATTTTATCCAAGATATTACCTCTGATTTGTACTGTAGGCCGCCTTCAAATAATACAAGGGACTTTTATTTTTTTTAAACCTAGACAGTCTGAACAGGATCATTACAAGAATCAATACCTACTGACCTTTTGGGTCCTATAAACTGATTGTTGCTCAATTCTGAGGCCTTTAAAGCTAAATCATATATATATATATATATATATATTTAAATCACCAAAATGCTATTTTAAATCTCTTCTCTCATTGTACACTGTTACAGATAGTATATTTTGATGCAATACTCTAGTTGAATTTTAGTGTTGCTTACAAATCACAGGAAAATTCAGGGAAAAGCATAAGAAGAAAATCCCTATCATGTGACTACCTCTAGTCAATGGGATGTCATCCACTGTGGATCTCAATTTAGTTTAAAAAAGGCTTAACTGCCCATTTGCCAAAACAAGTTTGGAATAACAATGACTATCTCATCCTGTTTATTGATTTTAGCTGCTTTATTATGTTTTAAGCAGTGTGCTTCAATTCACACTAGCTTTCAGACATACTTACAGAAAACATAAGGGGATAGAGCTGGAATAGATTTGTCTTAGTTAACTAAACAAAGAAGTGTGTTCTACATTCAGTTGGTCTTCCCTAATGAAGATAATATTGACACTAAAGCTATAAAATAGAACATACAAAATATCAGCACTGGAGTTTATAAATCTCTTTAAAACAAAATGGGAGGAGGGGGCAGAGCCTAATGCCAAACTGAGGAAATATGTTTCTCAGTTGCTCTAGTCTCTCATGTGGGACTTTAATCTAAATATCATGATGAATTTGCTGCCCACATTTCAAATGACTGTGTGTCTGGATTACTTGTCCACAGTTTGGTTCAAGATGTCAAAAAAATAAACCATCTTAGAAATTGGAGAGTGGAGGGGGTTCTTTGTTTTTGTTTGTTTCTAAATCCACTATCTGTCTCCTCCCAGCAGTGGCCACCTTGTCACTCTCCCAACACCCATATTACCTCCTTGGTCTGTAACACAAAAATAAGAGAATTCAGTAAAAAGTGTATGAGTCATTTACCACAGAGACTGAAATACTGTAGACACTTCGGTTTAACAACAGAGATGGAAGTGTGAAGGGATGTCTGTTGGACTAGCAGTTTTGGAAACTGAAACTGACAAAATAAGAATATCATGTTGACAGTAGAGAAAAGGCCAAGCAAGGAGGAGCTAAATGGCAGAACAAACAAAGCTGAGTAAACAGTTAATGAAGGTTTCAGTTGCTGTCAGCAGAAGTGACTGTGGGGGGGTTGGGGTTTTTTTTTTTTTTTTTTTAAATCAAGCCTGCCTAAAGTGTCTGATTTCTGCTCATTCACTGCGTAGGTGTGAAATTCACAACATGTGGTCCATAGAACATCATGCTAATATTTTTACCATGTAAGATTTGTGCCATATTGCACCCAACCCGTCAACTCTGAATTTATAGTATTTTCTACAAATTAAATTATTCCTTCCCTTTTGCATCAAAACCATATGAAACTTTCTATTATTTCTTTCAGGGGGCTAACCCTATGTTGATGAGGGGAGTATTTGGCTCTTATTGTTTCTGTTACTTCTCCAGAATCCTGTTCTCAGAATTCCCTACCAATTACTTTGAAAGGTCCTATCTGACATGTCCAAATCTCTGTGAGCAGGAGGCCACAACATGGGCAGTCTCTGCACTTCCGCTGCTGCATTAGGTGTTGGAGGGCTACTTGAAAAGTTATGGAAGTCAATGGAAAGATTTATACTGTCTACAGAGAGTTTGGATCAGGCTGAGTAAAACAGTTCACTTCAGGAAGGACTTACAGACCAATGGCCAGACTATTACATGTATAAAATGAGCTCCCACTGGGACAACCTAGGGGGAGAGAGAGAACATGGGCAAAAAGAGATGTCAGTAGCAGCATATTACATTTCTCTCTCACTCGTTCTTCAATGCACCAAAACGGCTCCTGTGTAACATCTATTGCGCAAAAGGTAGCGTTTTCTAACCCATTTCAAAGCCAAATGCAACCACCAACTTGAAATTTTATGGAAGAGAGAAATTTCTGAGGTGCAATTGTCCAAAATAACACAATAAAATTATCCATGCAAAATTTTACAAATTTGCACAGTTGTGCTTGCTTTGTAAAAAGCCATCACTGTTTATACTATTCCTGCTTCATCAGTAAAAAGAAATTATAAAAATATCTTCCCCCAATAAGAAACCTAGCTGTTGTACTCAATTATGAGGAAATTAAACAAATGCTGGTAATCAGGTCATTAAAAACAAATAGTTTTATTCTATTGATTTTTTTTTCTCTCAAGCTCATCTAGACCAACTCATTATCTTGCCTGTTGGCAGATACTGAAGGTAATTTAAACATTCAGTCTCCCATTACAGTTGTCAATTTTGGTAGTGAGCTCATACTCTGAGATCCATCTTGTTTGACAATTTAGTGTCCTTAGTACTGAAATGTGATTGAATTTCATACTATACGGTTTACTAGAGATATGTAGGTAGATGCTGTAGACAAGGAAAGGTGCAGTTTTGGCCTAATCGATGCTAGGAACAAATACATTTCTAATGTTCAAGTTGAAGGACAATTAAGACAAAAACATTTTTCCAAGGGTATGATGCCACATGCTGTCATCTCATACTGTTCTTTTCCTCCTTTTTGTGTTCCTTATCCAATTTCTGCTGTCTGCCTTTCACTTCAACTTGAAGAAAGCCTCTTAACACCATATTCTTTTATGAGTCATCAAGAGATAATGGACAACAATGCAAATACAATTCCTGTTTTTCTCCTGTGACTCATTGGGTACATTATAAATATGGTGCAGCCATGTTGCTTGTGGTTTTTTTCTGTGAGTAGAATGAATGACTTTCAGAGCTCCACTGTTAAAGCTATGAGTGCTCACCCTTTCCTCTCCTGTTCAGCAGACAAATTGCTTTTTATAGTGCATGTTGGTGAGATGCCTACACATGTAAGCACACAGGCTAGGAAGAACAGTGCTGTTCAGCACTATTTGCCACCCACTATCCATCCATGGTATGATGAGGTATACAGATTCCACTCTGGAAACGACAAGTTAACAAGGAAATGTGGGCTCAGGTATCCCCGCCCCATTGCACCTGTGAGAAATTGGAGGGAGGAGCTTAAGAGGGAGAAACCCAGATCAGTTAATGGCAGACCAGGGAGCGAAGGCTGGCTGAAGGAAGAGCTCTGTAGGTCACCACTGCCCAGTGGCCCTCCTTGAGGAAAGGGAGGGCCTGATACTGACTCACCTTGAGTGGGAACCATTCCCTTCTATTACACATAATCTCAGTTCAGGACCAGAGCCCAACATACACTCTCTGAAGGAAGAGAGCTTTATTCCAACTTTGGGATGAATTATTTGTGTTAATTCACTTTGTTTCTGTTCATTGACTATCCCAGAGGGGAAGAGACTTTAAAGTGGCCTGGCCGGAGGGCTAAGTCACAGGAAGAGGTGGACCACCGCAGTGCCAGAACAACTGTGGGCAGGAGGTACCTGACAGGGAGAAAGCTGCTACTACATGCCCAGTCACCAGCAAGTGCCAACAGTGAGTCAACCCCTTCATAAAGGGTAAAAGATTACCATAATTTATTGAATATGTTCATTTTTAAAACAAACATAGAACATCCTAGAATCCAGCGATTGTAATAATGTCTACTGCCATCTACTGCATTGTCCTTGGTCTGCTTGTGCAACTCCCATTAACATCAAACTAAGTTTCATTACATATCAGGTGAAGAATAGTGCCCTAAGAATGTCCTTTATCACTTCTTGGAAAAATATGGAATGAAACTGATGAATTTGTTGAAGCAATAATTCTTCCTGCTGATTCCCACATTCTTGGTAATGTTGCATTATTATTAACTGGCTTTTCCCTTTTCATCTATCTTTTACAACTCTCTTTTGCTTCTCCTTAAGTACAGCTCTCTCATGTCTGTCCATTCACCGCTCAGTTTTCCATTCACCGCTCCTTTTTATTTTTTTCTGAGCTGAACTCATCTCTGATTTTGGCACTCACGGTGCTTTTCTGAATCCTTAAACCTATTCCTTATCGTTATTGTTGATAAATCGTTATTTTAAATGTGGTGGACATTTCCAAGTGGAATGCATCCATCAGCTGTTCAGGCAGAAGAACATTTGCCGAACTTGATTTTGCTATCATATTTCATCTAATCAACATTGTTTAGATCACACTGCATGAAAAGTAATAAAAGTAATTTGGTATATTCATACAGTAATAGTACAACAGATAATAGTAAAAATATCAGTTCAAACTTACAATTTAAATAGCTGTATTCTGTAGTCTGGTAGAATATATTGCTGAATTATAATTTGTTTAATGTGCTCATATCTTCCTCTATCCCCATTAATGCTGTTAGCATCTGAAGAACTAAAGTCTTGAAGATTGCTGAAGAATGACAATGTTTTGTTTCTCATTAGCATCATCTATTATCTTTGCAACAGCACTGGAACCAGAGGAGAGTGTAGAAACATGTAGACTAGGATATCATAAACGAACTATGACATTGTTTAGGAAGGAAAGAGATGCATGATCTACTGTATGAGTCAAGAAATATAACATTGTGGCACAGCGCTTTTCACTTTTGTTGGAAAATGAATCTCCACAGAGGGAAATTGTCATGTCTGAAGATTTTCAAAGTCTTGTTAGCACTAATTCTTCAAACAAACTTCAGTTCGTTTTGAAATGACCTGCTAATTTCTCATCCTTGAACGGGAGGTGCTCCAGTCTACCACTATACTTGGAAGGTCTTCAAGTAGATTTTGATAATCAAATCAGACATGCGCTTTGACCTTTATTGCAGCTGTTCTAATTGTATAGGCTGTCAATCCTGTTATTTGACACACTGATTACAGGGGATCAAAATTTCACATGGGAGACAGAAAGATTAGGTCTACTTTCAATTAAAAACCCATGGCTGGCACGTGCCAACTGACTCAGGCTCACAGGGCTCGGGCTAAGGGGCTGTTTAACTGCAGTGTAGATGCTTGGCCTGGAGCCAGGGCTCTAGGACCTTGCAAAGTGGGAGGATCCCAGAGCTCAGGCTACAGCCTGAGCCCAAACGTCTACACCACAATTAATCAGCATATTGGACCGAGCCTTGTGAGCCCAACACAGCTGGCACGGGACAGCCACCGGCTGTTAATTGCAGTGTAGACATACCCTAACTCCTTAGCCATGTTCATTAATGAAAGGGCCATCTTAAAAGTGCCTTTTAGTCCTTTGCTGGGGCTGTCTGGCTGTTCAGTTAAGTGTGAGTGCCCTCCCTGAACTTCTGTGGATGCTATTTTGGAGCCCCCTACCGGAACTAACACTATCCACGCAATGGTAAGGAAGCAGTTGCCCCCTCATGACTCTTTCATCCACAAGACAGAAGTACTAATCTGTTAAGTTATTAGTCATGAGCGACACATGTCATTGACATGAGGGTAAACTTATTATAATGTATTTCTTTCCATATTTGTTCTGTGTGGGGCAGTGCTTTAGCAGTCAGCCGTCATTATTGGACAGTATCTGTACAACAGTGTTTTGAACAAATTCTACTAATGATAAAACTTCCCAAACAGGTGGTAACTCTAGGCCATTACTGTTATAGATGCTTGTCCCCATTTTTTGTTTAATTTATGTTCTTCACTACCACCCTATCTCCACCACACTAGTGTTTGGTTTCACCATTAACAGAATCAAAAGAGGCTTTTTAGTATTGAAACTGGTTGTATAAAATATTTGAACTCCACAACCCTCAAAGGGTTTTACTGAATGTTTAGTAACAAGTGGAAGGAAACTGAACTTTTTTTTTTCATAATAGGAAACATTGCTGCAAGTCTTTTAAAAATTAAACAAGTGTCATTAGACAAAGGAAGTTAATGAGGTTTGCTAATGTCATGTTATTGGAAGAGTTGTGTATTTTTCTGAGATTGTTTCCAAAAAGACAAAACCGTTTCCCTGTACAAAGCTCAAGGAAACAGGTTTTTGGACTGGGAATCTAGAATGTATACAGAGGAAGAGAATAAATAATTGGTGATTGCTGGAGATACGACATAGGAGGTTGAAGTATATGCGGGTTTGTGTTTGGATCAATGGATCATTTTAGTTGGGTAAGAAACTTCTAGAGCTTGTGAAAAGCATGGACCAGCAAAAGCACCAAGTGCTAAATCCACAAAGGGCAATGCTGAACATTGCACTGCCTAACTTTTAGGCACCCCACCACCTACTGAAATCCCCAGCCTTGAGGTACATGCCCAGGCTCACCATACAATTCAAGGGGACAGTTAGGCCACTGAGAAAGAGATTCGCGAAAGCTAGCAAGTGAGTAGGGAACTGCCTTAACTACTCAATAGAAAATGCTGAGGAGTGGGGTTCAGTCTAAGACCTGCCCCTCAAAGTGACTTAGGAGCCTAACTCAGTCTCCTATTTCTACTTTGGATTCATAGCTGTGAACCTTCTCCTGGAGTCAGGCACCTAAGTCAGATCAGCCCTTTTCCACAAACAGCAGAGAGGCAGTGATTATAGCACTCAGCTGGGAGAACTGGGTTCATATACCTGTTCCAAATCAGGCGGAGCGTGGATTTCAAAACAGCTCTCCCACGTCCCAAGTGAGTGCCCTAACCACGGGGTTATTGGGGATTCTGGAACACATAAGCACCTTAAAAAAATATTCCTGATCTGATTGTCCTCAGCTGTCTTGTGTGCAGATTAGGAATGCTCTGAGCCCACAACTGTTTCTGTGACTTCTCTCCAAGAGGGTGGCTTTTGAGACAAGTGTATCCTATTATAGGTTCTGGCTCAGAGAACTGGTAATGTGATATTTTGGCTTCAGCAAAGTTTCACTCTAACAGAGTGGTAGTGTCCAGAATTCATTGCCATCTGGTACTCTCTTAGAAATGAGTTGGTCTCGGTCTATTTCCTTATGCAAAAATGCCTAAATCACAAAAAGGCCAACACATGTGTCCCTCACTGGCATCATTGACAGCATGAGGAGAGGTACCAAGGACTGAATGAATATGGTGATTGAATTACTCCAGAGATGGTCCCTCCAGATCAGGGATGATCCACTTTGGCTTGGTACTGTGGGAAAGATTACCTTGCTCTTCCCATGCAAGGACAAAAAGAAGACTCCAGGGCTGTCAACATGACACCTTTCACCAGATGAAAATATACTTAGATCTTTTTTTTTAAAATGCATCCTGTTTAATAAACTTGACTTTTGATATTAACAAAAACAAAGGGGATTTTTTTCTGTAGTAATTTCCCATGTTCCTGAAATGGGTGGCCCTTCCGATTAGACCCACTCTGATAGTGCCAAAGCCTGTATGCACTCTAAAGATCCTCATGTTTCAATCTGAAGCACAGATATTTCACTGCTATTTCTCACGTATAGTGTATCACAATGTTTCTCTTTATCTAAAGAAACTATACTAAAGAAGTGCAATGCCATAAGTGTAATATGAAAACAAATGGTTCTTCAGGGCAACAATGGCAGTGGGGAAAATATCCTTATGTCAAGTACAGCCAAGATAGTACTCAACAGCTTGCTTCATAAAGCATGTCTAGAAAATTCTACAAAGACTCCGAGCAAGATGCAGAGAATTCCACAAGTCCTACCACAGGGATCCGATATCGCTGAGCAAATAGAAGTTATTCAAATGTTGTGCCTGCTGCTGGGCATGGAAATCTGCATTTGATGCATCTTGCCTATTAATAGTTCAACTGCTGTTTGCAAATGTTGTTTTCAGATCTGAGTACCAAGAACTCCAGTGTATAGGATTGTCTTTTATCCAATAAAATATAAGGTTGGTCAAGATTTGTATCACATAATATTCTGTATTCACTTTTTGATTAAAAAGAATAAATTATAGGTCAGTTGAGAGCCAGCATTAATCTTCCTTATAACTATGTTTCATTGAAAAAAACATTAAAATAGCTAAGAATCTTTTTGGCAATATAAATTACCCTTTTTGAGAATTTTATGTCACAGATAAACTGTGAAATTATCCATTTTTTTGCCTTAATCATTGATGCAGCTTGACAACATTGATTTATACAGAGACCTAATTATCCATGTCCCAATAGTTTCATATCAATTACAGAAGATCCATGGTTTAAAATAAAAATCTGATAATAAAATAGTCCCAATTTATTTTATTAATGAAAAGTAATTTTTTTTTTATTTGACACTGGTAGGAGAGGAGGAGATGGGAGTTATCCAGCTCTGAAATCTAAAAGAATGTGTAACAGCTTTCTAAAGCATCAAAGAGTAACCTAATTAGGACCGACATTTTCAAACTTTTGGTCTGTTTTTTCAGGGGTGGCAAGTGTTATAAGAAGCACATGGGATCTTTATAGGGAAGAAGGCAGCACGCCGCATTTATTGAGAATACAACAGTTAGCATATGCTTTTCAATCTCTCTTTCTCTCACACACACACACACTCTCACACACACACACACCCCCACCCCCACCCCAGTTGATGTTTATAGTTACCAGTCCAGAGTCTGGATCAATCTAGTGGCCAGCCAGATTGGTCGCAGAAGGGAGCAGGGCTCTGTCGGTCACGATCTGATGCTCCTGGAGTGTGGCAAGATGAACCCAAAGTCCCATGGCCAAGCACCCTGTTCTTATAGTCTTTTTTTTCTCTGTTGAAGTCTATGGATTTTGCTATGTTAGTTTGTGACTGGTTACTTCTTAATTGGTGCATCTTTTGATGTAAACATTCCACTACACCTCCGAGAGGGTTATCCTATCCTGGTTCCGATTTAATCAATTGTGCTGTCTTTAGGGGTTCCAGCCTTCACCTCAGGGTTGTCAATTTGCCCTTCCTTCATTATGGATGCTCATTGATGATTTTCTGGTGTCCTTAAGTCTCTTTACTCCTTTTTCCTTGACCATCTGGCTATAACAATGGCCTTCACACCTTATCTTTTCCTGATGCATACATTCCTCATTCACACAAACAGTCTTTTTACAGAGACCTTTGAGAATACAAACAGTATCAGTTTATTTTGAATCTCCTTAACATAGGCAAAATACGAGATCCTGTCTTTTACTTACTAAATCTTAAAACAAAGAAATGTATATTTAACTAGAGTGCCTAATTTTTAATATATATAGGAAACCATAGTAGACATTATAACTTATCCTAAAACAAAAGGGTGACCATAATCAGTCATAAGGATTGTTCTGGTCTGTCCCTGCCTTAACATCAGTACAGACACTGGCAGTCTGTCAGATGCATTCCTACCAATGTACCAGAGGGTCATTCCTTTCTGCTAGTCAAAAAGGAAGTAAACTGAAATCAAGACATACATTAGTACCTCTATTCTTATAGCACAATTATAAAATCCTACTCCTACACAAGCATTCTTCGTTCCTATTGAGGTTAACCAGAGCTATGGGTACTCAGAACCTCTACAAGCCACTGACTGAGGTGAATAACTGGGCTAAGACCCCAGTCCAGTAAAACACTTAAGCACATGTTTGACTTTAAGACTAGAAGTAGCTCCACTGACTTCAGTGACTGAAGTTAAGTACGTGCTTAAATCCTTCCCACTGAAATCAACTGAGAGTTAGATGCCTAAATGCCTTTGAGGATCTGGGCTTTGGCACTTAGATTTAGGCACCCAAGCTTGAGAGTTTTGGTCTTTGAGCTTACTCTAAAGAAATGAAAAGCTAGTGCATTAGCCTGAGGTTTCATCTTTTAAAGACAAATCATTCTATCCCTAGATCAGGCATGACAACACTACAATGAAAGCTACTCACTAAAAAGTAAAACAAGTAGTTTAAGTAGATATAATGAAATCTAAACAATGACTTTCATGTACAGTAACATTAAATCCAGCAGATTGGATAGCTACATGCTCTGCTGGCTTAGACTTGCTGGAGCCCAGGGCCGAAGCCCGAGCCCCACCACCTGGGGCTGAAGCCTGAGGATTTCTGCCCTGGGTGATGGGGCTTAGGTTACAGGCCCCCTGTCTTGGGCTACTTGTGGCACCTTAGAGACTAACCAGTTTATTTGAGCATAAGCTTTTGTGAGCTACAGCTCACTTCATCGGATGCATACTGTGGAAAGTACAGAAGATGTTTTTATACACACAAACCATGAAAAAATGGGTGTTTACCACTACAAAAGGTTTTCTTTCCCCCACACCCCACTTTCCTGCTGGTAATAGCTTATCTAAAGTGATCACTCTCCTTACAATGTGTATGATAATCAAGGTGGGCCATTTCCAGCACAAATCCAGGTTTTCTCCCCACCCCCCTACCCCCCGACAAACCCACTCTCCTGTTGGTAATAGCTTATCTAAAGTGATCAGTCTCCTTACAATGTGTATGATAATCAAGGTGGGCCATTTCCAGCACAAATCCAGGGTTTAACAAGAACGTCTGAGGAACAGTGGGGGGAGAAAGGAATAAACAAGGAGAAATAGGTTACTTTTTATAATGAATCAACCCTTCCCAGTCTCTATTCAAGCCTAAGTTAATTGTATCCAATTTGCAAATTAATTCCAATTCAGCAGTCTCTCATTGGAGTCTGTTTTCGAAGTTTTTTTTTGAAGGACAGTCACTTTGAGATCTTTGAAGGTAGCATAGGGCCTGAGGAGGGAGTCTACATATCCAGACAATCCTGCTGTCAGGGTGCCAATGCCTGAGATGATGGGGCGCCCAGGATTTCCAGGTTTATGGATCTTGGGTAGTAGATATTGGCACCCTGACAGCAGAATTGTCTGGATATGTAGACTCTCTCCTCAGGCCCTACGCTACCAGCAGTCCCAGCTACCTTCGAGACATCACTGACTTCCTGAGGAAACTAAAATCCATCGGTGATCTTCCTGATAACACCATCCTGGCCACTATGGATGTAGAAACCCTCTACATCAACATTCCACACAAAGATGGACTACAAGCCGTCAGGAACACTATCCCCGATAATGTCACGGCTAACCTGGTGGCTGAACTTTGTGACTTTGTCCTTACCCATAACTATTTCACATTTGGGGACAATGTATACCTTCAAATCAGCAGCACTGCTATGGGTACCCGCATGGCCCCACAGTATGCCAACATTTTTATGGCTGACTTAGAACAACGCTTCCTCAGCTCTCGTCCCCTAATGCCCCTACTCTACTTGCGCTATATTGATGACATCTTCATCATCTAGACCCATGGAAAAGAAGCCCTTGAGGAATTCTACCATGATTTCAACAATTTCCATCCCACCATCAACCTCAGCCTGGTCCAGTCCACACAGGAGATCCACTTCCTGGACACTACAGTGCTAATAAACAATGGTCACATAAACACCACCCTATACCGGAAACCTACTGACCACTATTCCTACCTAAATGCCTCCAGCTTTCACCCTGACCACACCACACAATCCATCGTCTACAGCCAAGCTCTGTGATACAACCGCATTTGCTCCAACCCCTCAGACAGAGACAAACACCTACAAGATCTCTATCAAGCATTCTTACAACTACAATACCCACCTGCGGAAGTGAAGAAACAGATTGATAGAGCCAGAAGAGTTCCCAGAAGTCACCTACTACAGGACAGGCCTAAAAAGAAAATAACAGAACGCCACTAGCCGTCACCTTCAGCCCCCAACTAAAACCCGTCCAACGCATTATCAAGGATCTACAACCTATCCTGAAGGTTGACCCAACACTCTCACAAATCTTGGGAGACAGGCCAGTCCTTGCCTACGGACAGCCCCACAAGCTGAAGCGAATACTCACCAGCAACCACATACCACACAACAGAACCACTAACCCAGGAACCTATCCTTGCAACAAAGCCCGTTGCCAACTGTGCCCACATATCTATTCAGGGGACACCATCACAGGGCCTAATAACATCAGCCACACTATCAGAAGCTCGTTCACCTGCACATCTACCAATGTGATATATGCCATCATGTACATGGCAGAGGGGCATTGCTGGCACATTGGGCAAACTGGACAGTCTCTACGTAAAAGAATAAATGGACACAAATCAGATGTCAAGAATTATAACATTCATAAACTAGTCGGAGAACACTTCAATCTCTCTGGTCACTCGATTTCTGATCTCAAAGTGACTATCCTTCAACAAAAAAACTTCGAAAACAGACTCCAACGAGAGACTGCTGAATTGGAATTAATTTGCAAATTGGATACAATTAACTTAGGTTACTTTTTATAATGAATCAACCATTCCCAGTCTCTATTCAAGCCTATTTCCCCTTGTTTATTCCTCCCCCCCCCCCCCCCCCACTGTTCCTCAGATGTTCTTGTTAAACCCTGGATTTGTGCTGGAAATGGCCCACCTTGATTATCATACACATTGTAAGGAGAATGATCACTTTAGATAAGCTATTACCAGCAGGAGAGTGGGGTGGCGGGAGAGAAAGCCTTTTGTAGTGATAAACACCCATTTTTTTCATGGTCTGTGTGTGTAAAAACATCTTCTGTATTTTCCACAGTATGCATCTGATGAAGTGAGCTGTAGCTCACAAAAGCTTATGCTCAAATAAACTGGTTAGTCTCTAAGGTGCCACAAGTACTCCTTTTCTTTTTGCGAATACAGACTAACACGGCTGTTACTCTGAAACCTGTCTTGGGCTGAAGCCCTTGGGCTTCAGTTTTGCACACACACACACACACACACCGCCCGCATGGGATGGTGGGACTCAGGCTTTGGCCCCCCATCCTGGGTCATGGGGCTTGGGTGGGCTCAGGCTTTGGTCCCCCCTCCTGGGGTTGTGTAGTAATTTTTGTTGTCTGAGGCAAGCCAACAAAAAATTTATAAACAGAGAGGGCAGTTCTGAACACACCCTGCCACAGAGTTCTCTTGCATTTTGACCATCTTGTATGAAAATTCCAAAAGTCCTGATTATACATAGCTCAGAGAATGAACCACTGTTTGTCTTCCCTGCTTCTACTATTCTTGTCTGGAACCATAATTCCTGCTTTCATTTTTTTCCATGTACCACTTTAAAAATGTGGTATAAAACAGACAAAAGTTTATTATGGTATGTTATTCCAGTTTTATTAGTGTCTGAAATGCAACCCTGTGATTTGTTTGGAAAATGCACGCACGTACAGTTGTAATATTGTATTGTGCTCCTCGGGTTAACTCTCAGATTTATAATTGAAATTGGCATTCTGTTTAGATGAAGCTATTTAGAAATAATCACTGAGGTAATAAAAAGTGCTCTCCAAAGAGATTGAATTTTCTAACTTCTGATCTTACAATTTCCAAATTCTTCAAAAAAAATCTTTATTTTAGGAAGGAATATCTATGTAGCTCTACAGAACAAACAAAAATAGAAGCAGTAAGAATAATGATTTTTAAATACCACTTGTACCTACTTCTCTCATTCCCCAATGTCCTTAATTCTGCTGTTTGAATTACAGCGAACGGAATTTACAAAGATAATACAGACTATGAAGCTTTCACAGGAAACCATCAATTTATAAGACTAACATTGTGATATTATATACTATGTATTGGTTTTCTGTAAACATTAGGAGCTAGATTTCATTACAAGGCCCACTGACATGTAGCTGTGCCATCCAATGAGCATCCTGGGTAAGGAGCTGTAGGCTCAGAGCACTGCAGTCCCCTCCTTGGTCTGGGGAACAGGTGAGAGCTGTAATAATTTGCTACTGGCCAATAAATGTTGGGCAGGGAGCTATACCCATTCCCTACCCCTCTCAAGCTCCAAGATCTGGGGAAGGAGTAATTCCTACTGACTACTTCATACCCACACCCAAGGTTTGAGTAATACTCTGCACAGGCATGTAGTCCAGGTAACAATCTAGACCTTGAATATGAAAGTGTATAAATGTGTTATACAACACACAGGTTTATATAGTGCCTAGCATAATGGGTCCTTATCTTGGCTGGGGTTTGTAGGTATTACTCTATTAGACGTAATAAATAATAAGCATTCACAATCATTAACAATGTTAATTTTCAGATGAAAGTGTGTATCAACTTGTTGACTTTTTTCAATTTGATCCACTGTTTAATAATTCTAAACTAGACCAGTAAATCTAGTCCAGAATTTTTAAACCAATGGGCCAAATTCATCCTCACTCGCCCGGGATGTGGGAGAACTGAGTTCATATACCTGTTCCAAATCAGGCAGAGCATGGATTTGAAAACAGCTCCGGGGGGGTGGGGAGACACACCTCAAAAATATTCTTGATCTGGTTATCCTCAGCTGTCTTGTGTGCAGATTAAGAGTGCTCTGAGCCCACAACTGTTTCTGTGACTTCACTCCAAGAGGGTGGCTCTTGAGACAAGTGTATCATATTACAGGTTCTGGCTCAGGGAACTGGTAACATGATATTGTGGCATCTCCAAAGTTTCACTCGAATAGGCTGGTAGAGTCCAAAATTCATTGCCATCTGGTGATCTCTTAGAAGTGAATTGGTCTCGGTCCATTTGCTTGTGGAAAAATGCCTACATCACAGAAAGGCCAACATGTGTCCCGCACTGGCATCACTGACAGCATGAGGAGAGGTACCAAGGACTGAATGAATGGGGGGATTGAATTACTCCAGAGATGGTCCCTCCAGATCAGGGATGATCCACTTTGGCTTGGTACTGTGGGGAAGATTGCCTTGCTCTTCCCATGCAGGGAGAAAGAGAGGACTCCAGGGCTACCAACATGACACCTTTCACCAGGTGAAAATACACTTACATCTTCTTTTTAAAGTAACTGGTTCCATTAGCTTCAGTGCACACCTTGAATACACAATATTTCTGAGAATTGCACCACTGATATCCTCAAAAACAAGGTTCATTCTTATGTAACTGTCCTGCGCTTACTACACTAGGATGTATATGACCCATTGTCTCTAGAAGTTCTTTTAGGCTTGTCTCTAGTTCATCTCACAGTAGTTATGGGGACTGGATTGCTAGTGGGACTGGTGATGGCTTTATAGTCTTTCATTGCTAAGTTACTGCTTCACATCCAGCACAGTTGCTTTCTGTGTCCCATTCTTATCAGTGATAACCTGGCCTTTGTCACCTCTTCTCTGGACTCCAGCAATGCAATATATCTGATTATGTAGCCACCAGCCTTTAGAAAACTCCGAGTAGTACCAAATTCTACAATACAGGTGTGTCACAACGTAGGTTGCCACAACCACATCAGACATGTCCTCCACTCTGGATACTTGCTTCTTATAGAATATTGAGTTGAGTTCAGAATCTCAGTCCTTATCTTCAAGGTGATCAATGGCCTGGGCCCGGGATATCTAGGAGGTAGCCTAAAGCTCTGGTGTGAGGAGTGTGTTTGACAATTCTACTCCTCATGCATGGCAGACATTTTTATCATAAAGATAGTGCTTGTTTGTGTGGGCGATAGAACTTTCCCAGGGGCTAAAACCTACCACAGACCTCACCATCTCCCACTCCAAATGCAAGGTGCGCTTCTTCAACCTTGCCTTCTCTCATATGTGTGTATCTATATATATATTTAAAATGCTTCTAAAACATTACACAACATACACAAGGCCTTCTCTCCAGGTGCCAGGATGAGAGAGAGAATGAATCACACATGGACAGATATTAGTCATCTCACTCAATACCCTACTGGAAGGCATACAGATGTTATGGTGATGAGGGTGGTACATGAACAAGAATAGAATAGAAAAGTCAAAAACAGTCCTGTCAAATGTCCATGGGAAACGAGTTTGATCTCAGTCAAGGTCCAATAGGTACATACATGACACACCACAGTTGGCACTCTTGTTGACAGTCTCAGCAAAGACACCCAGTGTCTAATGGACATGGGGAGTTGAGAGGTCCTTGGTAGGGCACTGTAAGGAAGCCTGCCCTGTGGCTGCCTGTGTTCTGTCTGTTCTGTAGATAAATATTCAGGGCTATCAGCTATCTTGCATAAGCCCTAAATTCACATTTTAGAGAGCAACTTTCTTTCCTTCATTTTATAATCTCTCATGTATATATTTGCCCTGTAGCCCGCTCTTCCCCTTAGCTTCCTGCCAGTGACTAAATTCTTGATTATTCCAGCTAATCCTGTCTTATCCCTCTGTCCTTAATATATCAATACCTTGCTGATTTCCCACTGGCACTTGGTTTGCTCTTTGTGTCCTGAACCCTTCTACAATTCCCACTGGTTCAATCATCATGTTACTTCAGACATGACTTGTTTTCAGTAGATTTTCAGCAGATAAGTGAAAAATTTGGCAAGACAAATTGAAGTACGGGCTACAATTTCCCTATATTTCTCTCTTCTTTGTCAACATTTCTTTTCCATATGTATGAAAAGAGAGTGTCATTTACTCACTATGGAACTCAGTTAATACTGTCTTTGTGGAAGTGATTTTATACAGATGTCTTCTCCGCCTTCTAATGCCTTAACCAGCTTTTCCAGTCTGTCCACTAAACACTTTTATATTCAAAGTTAAAATAATTACTAGCCTTCTTTGAAAAGGCTTAATAGGACAGTGTTATTGGTATTGCACATCTTGAAAATAAAGCAAGATCCCAATATTAATTCCTGAGTTTCTAGCTTCTCATTAACATAACAATCTCTAACATTTGTTCAAATCTGACAGGAGGAGGTTCTCAAATAGCTAGTCCATTTTTCTTGTTTTTTAGCCACACGTGACAATGCAGAGCTATAAGGTAACATGTGGGTTTTAAGGTTTTTTGGGAGGGGGTTGGGGGGGGGGTTGATATTGTAATCTTGTCCATCTGCTTCTCATCCCTATTCCAAATCATAGCCTCCCTGCCCCTCCCCCTCCCTTCCTCACACTAGCTCCATCTCCCCTTCCTGATTACCCTCACCCCTTTACAGTTCCCACCAGCTCTACCTGCTCCTCTTCCTCTCTCCACCCCGATTTTCCCCCTCTTCCTGCCAGCACAAATCCCACATCCTCCTCCTCACCTCTTGTGCCATCTCCTCCACCCCAGCCTTCTCTCCATCCCCTCCCTTGCCACCT
The DNA here is from genome assembly GCF_015237465.2 of Chelonia mydas. Classification (NCBI taxonomy): domain Eukaryota; kingdom Metazoa; phylum Chordata; order Testudines; family Cheloniidae; genus Chelonia; species Chelonia mydas. The sequence continues at coordinate 280,689,169 of NC_057849.1, forward strand.
CCTACACCTGTTCTCCCACCTCCATCCCTCTGGTGCCACCATTCCTAAAATCACACCCATCCCTCTCCTTCCCATCTACCTCTTCCCTTTCTTTTGCTGTCTCTGGAGTACCTAGCTATCTCTAAAAAGACCACAGGCATCCATGACCTCTTCATATCACTCTCCCTACAGCTCCTGGTTCTCTCAGAGAGCTGGATCCCTTCATCTGACACTGCCTCTGCAGCTGCCCTCTTACAGAGGCTTTTCTTTCTCTCACACTCCCAACCCTGGATCAGGTTATGGTGAGAGTGATGAACTTCTGCTCTCCCATTCCTGTTGCTTCCAATCCCTCCCTTCTCGCCCTTCCAACTCTTTCCCCTCTTTTGCACTACATCTGTGTCTCCTTTCCTCAACCCCTTCATGTTGCTGTCATCTATCTTCTTTCCAGCTTCTCGCCATCAGTCTTCCTCTCATTTGGTCTCCAGGCTCCCTATCTTCCTTTCTTCACAATTCCCCACACTCATCCGTGGTGACTTCAGCTTTCATGTTGATAACAAATCTGACCCCTTAGCTTCATATTTCCTTCCCCTCACGTCTTCATTCATCTTGCAGCCCTGATTCAGCTCTCCCACTCACAAAAAGGGACATTCGCTTGACTTGATCTTCACAAAACACTGTTCTCTCTGACCTCTCTATTGCTGAGTTCTCCCTTGCTGACTAACTACTAGTTTCTTTCAGCATTGCCAATAAGCCACCACTCATACTTATCCCTTGGCCTTTCTGTCACTTCCAGTCCATCGGTGTTGACTTCTCAACAGTTCTTACCCCTCTCTTCCCTGCCCTCTTTTCCCTTTCATCCACTGATATGGTTGTTTGCTTCTCTCCATTCTTTTCTTCCACCCTTAACTCTTTTCTCCTCTTCCCCTTTGCAAAGTCTGCCCTGGCTCAGCCCCAAATCTGGTTCCTGCATACCTGCTCTCATACTGCAAAACATGTCTGGTGGAAAGCCTGCTCTCCTCTGCTACAAATTCATTCTCTCCTCCTTCAGGTCTGCCATCTCCCTAGCTAAACAACACACTTCCAACTTGACTGAATTCCACGTCTCAATCCCAGCTGCCTTTTCATCACCTTTGACTCACTCCTCAAATCCTCCCCTCCTACCACTTCCACTTCTAGATCCGCATAGGATCTTGCTGATGTCTTCCAAAAAAAACCCTGACAAAATACAGTGTGACTTCCCCACGCATATCAGCTCACCTTCCCTTCCCCTCCCACAACTCTCAGTTCTTTCTCCCCTGTCAGACACACAAGTTTCTCAGCTGATCTTCTGCTTTACAATACAACACCTCCTCCTTTTTTCCCATACCTTTGCTTTCGGAACAAGCTATATCCCTCAATGCTGGTACACTAATCCTGGGAGTTGTCCCACCAAGTCTCTTGTAATGCCAGTTAAATCATCATTTTCTTCATATACCACGACTTCCAGTCCATCCTGCTTGTTTCCCATACTTCTTACATTTGTATAGAGGGTTGAAGATATTTTGCAGACTGGCCTGTTGCTTTTCTTCTTGTCTTTTAAATACAATTGTGGTTTCTAGTCCCTTCTCCAGAAATTAGCTTCTTTCCCTTGTCTTCATTACTTGAGCCTAGATGCTCATTGGCTGGATATTTGTCACCATCGCCCATAAGACCTAGTTTAAAACTCTCCTTATTAGGTTAGCCAGACAATATGCCTCCATGGTTCACGAAACCCTCCATTCAGCAATATGTAGCGGGGTAGTCATTAGCAGAAACATCTTTCTGGCATAGATTAATGGATCCCCTCCACAGGACGTGGAAGCCACTTCTCTTTTCCGTTTTGGCACTTACAATACTGCTATGGTCTCCAAATGTTGGCCAGCCTTAAAAGACAAAATTGTAAGCTGATAACATAGGCCCTGGAAGGACTTTTCCCATCTCTCCCGATCCCTGGAGACAGTATAAACAGCTTAAATTATTAAAACCAATACTAAATGTTTCTCACCATTATGTGCCTCCACTCAGTCCTCATGGGCTGCAAATGGCTTATGGGAACTAAGGAAATTGAGATGGTCACATTCCTGAAATGCTCAAACATGTCAAAATTGTGGCTTTCTACAACAAAGCTGTGTTTTGTGGGGGGATATCTCAGCTTGTTCCCAAGGCCCAGAACACAGTGTTTTCCATCTCTTTGCATTGCTAGGATCTTTGGCTCCCAACAACAAAGCTGTGTTTTGTGGGGGGATATCTCAGCTTGTTCCCAAGGCCCAGAACACAGTGTTTTCCGTCTCTTTGCATTGCTAGGATCTTTGGCTCCCAAATGTAAAACGATGCTGCCAAGATGGCAGGAGCAGAACCCCGGAGAGGTAGGGGAAGGTGGTGAATGGCCATGGAGGCTTGTTCTCAGAGATAGAGAGGAGAATCCAGGAGCAGTTTGAGTCCCTCGGGGAAAGGAAGGAGTGGTCGCTTCAGCAACATGAGAGATTTATGAACCATTTTGTGGAAGATGAGGCATAGGGAGGAAAAGAGATGGTTTAGGGAACAGGAACATTCCTTAATGGAATGGCTAATGGGGCTGGTCTGACAGAGTGCCAAGATCCCAGGACCTGCCCATCTGCTGCTTCCTCCTCCTCCTTCTCCTTCTCCCTCTGCTGCCCAGGGTTGTGTTGAGCCTGGAGAGTTCTGCCAAATACCCCTACAACCAGACAGGAGGACAATGATGGGGCTACAGGTGTCCCAGAACACTAGCATGTACTGGCCCTCAGAGCCCCAAGAGGAAGTGTCCCCACATGCCACGGAGAGCCATTATCCCCCATCATTCACCCCTTCCAATGAGGACAGGCAGGAGATGGTTGACAAGAATTAAAGTGTGGACGGTGTTCTTGGTTCTCATCACTACATTTAAAAAAAAATTGTTGTACTTTCAAAGTATGTTTTTCAAAAAAGTTCTAAAGATAATTTCACTTTTGAAATTGTTTAAGGGTTTAGTGGTTGCATATCTTGCCTGCATTGTTCTTTTTACATTTTTCTAAAAAGTTAATTTTCTACCTCAAAATTTCAGTACATTTCATATTTTCTTAGCTATGTGATTCTTCTTCCTGTTATGGTGAAGTTAAGGTGTATTTTTTGGCTTGGGAATGGGCCCTGTGTCTTTTAAGTGATGTAATGGTAAAATGTGTACAAAATTTGGTGTCATAAAGGGAAATATTTCTGAGTCTCTCCCCAGTGGTCACAAATATCTGAAGTCCTAGGGATACACAGGAGGAATGGGGAAAGTGGAGTGTAAGTTTTTTATGCTATTAAAAAGTCTTTTGATTCTCAATATAGCAGATATCTTATACATATATAGTAAAGGGTGGATCAATTCTTAATGCCTTTGTTGAACATGTTGAAATTATTTTTTAAAGTAACATACCAGCTATCTGACAGCTTCTATCAGTACCTGTCACAAACCCTTCTTCTCCCCATCTCCCCTCTCCCAAACCTTAAGCACTTGCAGGCAGACCTTGGATTAGGGTGTCTCTAACAGCTGTGAATTGCACTTGGCACTAGTGACAATTCTTAGTCAATAAGTTAACACAATGGCTGCATTTCTCCACCCCCTCCCAACATTCCCTCATAAACATGTTACAAACCTTTTAGTAATCCCAATAACCGGGGTTTCAAAACTGTGAATTGTGTAAAAGGTATGCAGGCATACTAATGACAGAATTTGTCTCCATCATCCAGGAAGACCCCCAGACTTTAAACAAAAGAGTACAGTTTGGGATTACAGGCAGCAGTGACTTCTATTATTCAGGTAAGTACTTTGAAATGCAGTATTCCACAAAAGACGTGCTAACAGGTCCTTCACCTGTTCAAAGTGAAACCAGAAACCATCATGTAAATTGTATGAAATGGGGGCTCCTTACACTGTTGTAAATGCAGTTAGGGAGAAGGGGGAAGGCTGATACTGTTCCCCGTCATCAGACCCACTCTGTATATTCTTTTAAATGAATCACACATGATAAACTGGCTTACTTTCAGGTGTCACTAGTAAGAAGGACAAACGCGTGAAACAATGAATATATAACAACATGGCCGCCACCCTCCAGAGAAGAAGAACCAATCCCAAGGTGATAACAGAGTGTAGGCACCCTTTAATAATTGGCTTTGCAAATTATTGCAATGTGAGATGCAGGAACAGATGACAAACTACAGTAACAGCCTATCAAATGGGAACACAACCCTTTGACTTTGGGACAGGCCACTTTTGGATAGCATCCACTTTGGCCTGTAGGGGGTGATAGTTCCTTGACCCACCTGGTGTCCAAGGTAAGTCACACTGTTTAGGCCTATTTGACACTTCTCAGCCTTAACAGTTAGTCCTGCCTCCCTTATGCGCTCGAAGACTTTTTGTAGCTGTTCCAGGTGTTCTGCCCAGGAATCCAGAAATATGGCCACATCGTCAAGGTAGGTGACTGCATATTCTCCCAATCCTGCTAGGAGACCATCTACAAGTCTTTGCCATGATTGGAAGGTGGCAGGTGCATTCTGCAGCCCAAAAGGGAGTACATTAAATTCATACAGCCTGACATGTGTGGTGAAGGCTGACCTTTCCTTGGTAGATTCATCTAGCGGTACCTGCCAGAACCCCTTGGTTAAGTCCAAGGTAGAGATGAAATGGGCCCGTCCCAGTTTCTCTAATAGTTCATCTGTGAGTGGCATTGGATAGTTGTCTGGGTGAGTTACAGAATTTAGCTTACAGTAGTCCACGCAAAAAGTATCTCCCCATCTGGTTTGGGAACTAGAACCACTGGAGATGCCCATGCACTGCAGGACTGGCGGATTACTGTTAGGATATAGATATTCAGGCCTGTCTGTAAAGGCCTGTACTTTAGGAATTTAGGGGTATTCTTATCACTTGGCTAGTTCTAGAGGTATAAAAGAAAGAATCAAAATCACTGTCTGCTGGTGTAAGGGCCTTCTCTTACTGTGACAGTTTGAGGCCCTGTTCTTAGGCTAAGGCCTTTGGCTAAGCAGCAGAGGCAGCCATAAACCAGGAAGCGAACAGTCACATCCTCACATTCCAAACTAGTCACATTGAAAGAAGGTGCTATTGGGCTGTTAGGAATACAATCCTGTCCTGAATACAATCCTGTCCTGATAATTCCTATCACCTCCAGAGAAAGGGAAGTGCCTAGAAAATGTAAAAGGAAACTTAGTTTGATAGCATCCTGTCTGGCAAGAACTCACTTATCAATAGCTGGGATGTGAAATCCTCACTTCTGTATTGTTTTCCCACTTTGCTATTGTTTGTCTGTATAATCTCTGTCTGGTCCTGTGATTGTTTCTGTCTGCTGTATAATTAATTTTGCTGGGTATAATCTAATTAAGGTGATGGGATATAATTGGTTAGCTAATCATGTTACAATATGTTAGGATTGGTTAGTTAAATTTCAGTAGAATGATTGGTTAAGGTATAGCTAAGAATATTACTATATAAATTAGGGGCAAACAGGAAGTAAGTTGGGATTCGAAAATAAGGAAAAGGAACTTGTATTTAAGCTTGCTGGAAGTTCACCCCAATAAACATCGAATTGTTTGCACCTTCGGACTTCGGGTATTGTTGCTCTCTGTTCATGCGAGAAGGACCAGGGAAGTGGGAGAGTGAAGGAATAAGCTCTCTAACAATTACCCCCATCTGTAGCATATCCTGGATCTCCCGTTCTACAGCAGTTTTAGCTTGAGGAGACACCCGGTAAGGTTGGACTTTAATTGGGTGAGCATTACCTGTGTCAATGGAGTGGTATGCCCGTTCAGTCAGTCCTGGGGTGGCTGAGAATGTTGCTGCGTAGCTAGTGCACAGCTCCTTGATCTGCTGTCACTGCATACGCCCAAGGGTCATGGAGAGGTTCACCTCTTCCATGCCACCATCACTTTTCCCTTCAAGTAGACACCTTCAGGCCACTCAGCGTCATCTCTTCCCTGGGCTGTAAACTGATAAACCTTTAATTCTCTGGAATAAAAGGGCTTCAGAGAATTAATATGGTAACCTTACGCTTTCGGTTGGAGGTGGGGAATGCTATGAGATAATTAGCAGCTCCCAGGCACTCCTGGACCCTGAATGGCCCTTCCCATGATTCTTCCATCTTATGGGCCTGGAGCGCCTTTAAGACCATAACCTTGTCCCCTACTTTGAAGGAACGCTCTCTGGGATGTTTATCATAACAGGCTTTTTGCTCTTTTTGAGCATCCTGTAGGTTTTCTTCAGCAAGGGCTAAAGAGGTTCGGAGGGTGTTTTGTAGGTTGGTTACAAAGTCCAGAATGTTAGTTCCTGGAGAAAGTGTAAATCCCTCCCATTGCTGCTTCACCAGCTGTAATGGCCCCTTAACCTCATGGCCATATACAGGTTCAAATGGTGAAAACCCTAAACTGGGATGTGGTACAGCTCTGTAGGCAAAGAGCAACTGCTGCAACACTAGGTCCCAGTCATTGGAGTGCTCATTTATGAATTTACGTATCATGGCCTGCAAAGTTCCATTAAACTTCTCCACCATGCCATTTGTTTGATGGGGGTAAGGTGTGGCAACCAAGTGATTTACCCTATGAGCTTCCCAAAGGCTTTCCATAGTTCCTGCCAGGAAATTAGTTCCTGCATTTGTGAGGATGTCGGAGGGCGAACCTACCCTGGCAAAAATGTCTGCTAGTGCCTGACACACACTTTTAGCCCTGGTGTTACTTAGAGCTACTGCTTCCGGCCATCGGGTGGCAAAATCCATGAAAGTCAGTATGTACTGCTTTCTTCTGGGTTTCTTTTTCGGAAAAGGACCCAGAATATCCACAGCTACTCGCTGAAATGGAACTTCAATGATGGGGAGTGGCTGAAAAGGGGCTTTGACTTGGTCTTGGGGTTTTCCCACTCTTTGGCACACCTCCCAAGACCGGACATAGGTAGAAACATCCTTGCCCATTCCGTCCCAGTGGAATGCCCTCCCCAAACGGTCTTTGGTCCTGTTCACCCCAGCATGGCCACTAGGATGATCGTGGGCTGAGCTCAAGAGCTTTACCCAGTACTTGGTTGGAACTACCAACTGTCTCTGAGAATGCCAGTCTTCCTGGTGTCCACCAGAAAGAGTTTCCTTGTATAAAAGTCCTTTTTCTACAACAAACCTGGATCAATTAGAAGAGCTGAGAGGCGGTGAGTTGCTCCATGCCGCCGTCCAAGCTCTCTGGAGGTTTTCATCTGCTTCCTGTTCGGTCTGGAACTGTTCCCTTGATGCTGGAGACATCAGTTCCTCATTGGATTGTGGACCTAGGCTTGGTCCCTCTGAAAGCGATGTAGGGGATGGGGCTGTTTCTGTTGACTGTGAACTGCTCTGCGCTGGTGCACTATGTTGGGTTTATGTGTAGGGTTATCGGCTGCTGCCGGTTCAGGTTTGGTGGGGCCCTCTTGGGTTGGGGTTGCAAGTACTGGATTCAGTGATGGCAGTGGGTCTGGTGCTGGTTGTTCCACTGGTTCCGGTTCTGGGACTGGCTTTGTCTGGGTCTCTGGGACTGGATCCACTACTGCTGTTACAGATGTTGGCATGGGGTCCGGTTCCATCACCTCTGACGGGTCCTGGTAGAAGTTTCCGGAACAGAGCTAGGCATGACGGCTTGCTTAGCCTGGCTGCAGGTGACCATTCCCACCCTCTTGGCTCGCTTCACATGATTGGCCAAGTCTTCCCCCAACAGCATGGGGATGGGATAATCATCATAGACTGCAAAAGTCCACGTTCCTGACAAGCCCTTGTACTGGACGGGCAACTTGGCTGTAGGCAAATTGAAAGAGTTGGACTTGAAGGGTTGAATCATCACTTGGATCTCTGGGTTGATTAAATTGGAGTCCACTAAGGAAGCATGGATCGCTGACACTTGTGCTCCAGTGTCCCTCCACGCAGTGACCTTCTTCCCGCCCACACTCACAGTTTCCCTCCGCTCCGAGGGTTTCTGGGAGGTATCTGGGCCTGAGGACCTCTGTTGTGATTCTGGTGCAATGAGCTGTAATTTGTTGGGGTTCTTGGGGCATGCCTTTTTCCCCCCCGGCTCATTACATTTAAAACATAGTTCCGCTGTTGGGTCACTGGGGCGAGATGGGTTGCTGGAGAACGGTGTGGCAGGAGGATAAGGTGTCTGGAGTATTCCTTAGTGTGTAGTTGGGGCCTTGGGCTGCCCCCGGTAGTAGGGTGTCCCTTCTGGTATCCGCTCCAACTGCAACCAGGATTATTCCTCTCTCCTCCCTCCACCCATTTTGTTCCGGCTTGCCCTGCCTCTCTGGCGGTCTGGGACTGCTTGTATCAATCAGCATAAGAAGCAAGACTTTCTGCTGAGTCCATTTTCTTATCCCATAAACACTGTTTTATTTCCTCCTTGGACATATTCAGGAATTGCTCCTGAGCTATCAAATCACACATTCCTTCAAAGCTAGTGACCCCTTCCTTGGATCCATTTATTTAACAGATCCTTCATCTGGTTTAGATAAGCCACATTACTTAGTCCAGGCCCTCTCTTAAGGGTTCAAAATTTTACTCTGTACGTTTCAGATGTAATTTGAAATTGCTTTAAAACCAAACCCTTGAACTTATTATAGTCAGAAGCCTCATCAACAGGCATCTTATTGAATATGTCCAGAGCTCTTCCAGTCAATTTTGAGACCAATGTGCTCATCTTGTGAGCTTCAGGAATTTTATGGAGAGTGCACAGTCTCTCAAAGGTGAGAAAATATTCAGCAATATCACTGGATTCATCATACTGTGGACATAGTCGCTCCCATTTGTGGATCTTTGGGGAAGGATGGTTAGGGTTATCCAGTAGATTCCGCTCAGCCCTTACCTTCTCCAACTCCAGTTCATGCTTCCTCTCTTTTTCTTCTCCTCCATTTCTTTTCCCCTTGCCTCCATAGTTCTCCTGTGAGCAGCCTGTTGGTTTTTTTCTACCTCCATAGCTCTCCTGTGGGCAGCCTCCCTTTCCTCCTCAGCATGCTTCCATTCTTTTTCCTTTGCCTCCATAGCTCTCCTGTGGGCAGCCTCTTGGGCTTTTTCCTTTTCCTCCATTTCTTTTTCCTTTGCCTCCATAGCTCTCCTGTGGGCAGCTTCTTTGGCTGTTTCTGCCTTGGGCTCTGTCATGTTTGCCTCTCTGTTCTTAACTAACTTTACACCCGAGAGTTAGAAATAAAACAAACAAACAAACAGAAAACTTGGCTTGTCAAAAAAATAGGTTGTGCTGTAACCTGATACCGATGTTCTCTGATAGTGATTGTCAGCCAAAATCTCCAGGCAAATAGACAGAAAAACCCTCTAGTTGCTCTTAGCTAAAAACAACCCACCTCTTCAGGGCTGTGAAGAACTTGTGAATTTCCCTGCAGGAGGTTAACTACCCTGCCTTTAGGTAGAGAAACTCCAGCTCACAAAAGCAAGCTCCCTTTTGTCTCTGCTCTGGCCCCCAGGCAGAGCCAAAAAAAAAAAAAAACAACCTCTAACTGCTTTTCTAACTCTAAAACTGCTTTTTAAAACCTGTTTCCAAGCAGCCCAAAGGGGAAAAAAATGACCTTTAAAATCTTTCTGTGCTTCTGGTTCAAAAAAAAAATCTCAAAAAAATCTCCGTGCTTCTGGTTCAAAATGATCCCCAAAAAATCTCAGATTGATCCCACTGCTCTGCCACCATGTCAAGGTTCCTTCCCCACTCTGAACTCTAGGGTACAGATGTGGTGACCTGCATGAAAGACCCCCAAGCTTATTCTTACCAGCTTAGGTTAAAAGCTGCCACCAACGTATTACACAACGAACAGGGGAAGTGCCCACTTGGAAACGTCTCCCCCTCAAAATATCCCCCCAAGCACTACACCCCCTTTCCTGGGGAAGGCTTGATAAAAATCGTCACCAATTTGCATAGGTGAACACAGACCCAAACCCTTGGATCTTAAGAACAATGAAAAAGCAATCAGGTTCTTAAAAGAAGAATTTTAATTAAAGAAAAAGTAAAAGAATCACCTCTGTAAAATCAGGATGGTAAATACCTTACAGCGTAATCAGATTGAAAACATAGAGAATCCCTCTAGGCAAAACCTTAAGTTACAAAAAGACACAAAAACAGGAATATACATTCCATTCAGCACAGCTTATTTTATCAGCCATTTAAACAAAACAGAATCTAACGCATATCTAACTAGATTGCTTACTGACTTTTTACAGGAGTTCTGACCTGCATTCCTGCTCTGGTCCCGGCAAAAGCATCACACAGACAGAGCCTTTGTTTCCCCCCCTCCAGCTTTGAAAGTATCTTGTCTCCTCATTGGTCATTTTGGTCAGGTGCTAGCGAGGTTATCCTAGCTTCTTAACCCTTTACAGATGAAGGGGGTTTTCCTCTGACCAGGAGGGATTTAAAGGTGTTTACCTTTCCCTTTATATTTATGACAGCTATGTAGCCCCATAAGTATGTAGTATGGTCCCTCATGTATGATTAAAGCAGATGCACAGAAAGGATGTAAATGTGTGCCTCAGATGTCATCCTCTGCCTCCCTGCTGTGCCCACTGGTATGAGAATAGCAGCAATCAATGTTATCTGTCAAATGTGACATAACTGAATTTTCATTGACCCTCAGGGCTTGCTGTCTTCAATGAGTCAGACATTGCTGTTGAAATGGTATCCGGTATCTCCCAGAGTGCTACCTACACTGCATAAACCTTTTTGCCATAAGGAAGAGCCAGACACCATCATCCAGCTGATCCATGACTTCTACCTAGTTTTTCAGTGAAACAAACAACGGGCTATGAGATCTGGAAATGCCTTCAGCACAGGTGTAAAGGCAGGGAAAAGAACCAACAACACACAACAAAGTGATTTCTAGAGTGGCTCCCTGTTGTGCACAGAACCCTGTGATATGACCATTGAAATGGTAGCAGTAACCTTGCACACCTAGAGCAGCAGCATGAAAGGCAGGAATACACATGTACACAGCATTATACTTGTGTCTATCACGGCATATATAGACACCCAGGCGTGAACAGGGAGAGCATAAGTGAGCATGAACAGGATCCATTACTTGGGTATGGGCACCAGTGTAAACAGCCTTATAGGTACAACATTGTCTCTATGATTACAGTGTTGCTCTACTGCTAGGATGTGTTTTAGTCTCCTAAGAGGTATATATCAATATGAAAGTCATGAAATCTTATTGATTTGGTACAAGGCTCTTGCAGGTTTTTTGATGGGCTTGAATTAATCCCATTAATTATTTCTATTCTTCAGGTGCTAGAAACAAGTCTTCAATTTCTGTGCTGACAGTCAGTCAGTGATCAGTGTTCCAATGAGCCAACTTTACGTGACAGATTTGTGCTAACAATTTACTTTGAATTATTTTGAACTAAGTAGTCTAAAAAGGGGCACATTGACTAATGTATTATCCGATTGGAAAGGGGATGTCTAAACACATCCTTAAATTCACAGGCTCTTGAAAAATCAAAAGAACAAAATCTGTCCTCTTTACATCCCTGAACCCCAATGTCTTCAAGTCCATGGACCTGCATGCTTATACATAAAGAAAGGCAGAAATTGATTCTTAGATTATATTATGCATGTCTGACGGGTTGGACCACCCCATTTCAGGATGCCACCTGATGTGCTGGGGTCCCACTGGTTCTGCCCATTCCACCAGCCGTGGTTTCCTCACCCTGTGCTAGCTGTGCCAGGCCCTCAAGCATTCTCTAGCACACACACAGGTAAGGCCACACTCAGCTGCAGACACAGACTGAAATCAACTCTCTGTGGGAAGATTCAGCTCAGGGATTTACGCAGCACTCACATGCATACCTCCTTTGGAGTGTAAACCCCAAATAATATTGTCTTGTGCTATATAAAGAGAGCTGCACAGTGCAAACTCATAAAATTGCCCCCTCACTGAATGTGGAGAGAGAGATGCACAGCTTTTTGCTCACCACCCCCACCCCCCGATATGAATTGTAAAAACTGGGATTTGTAATAAACAAAAAAAATAAGTTTATTAACTACAAAAGGTAATTTTTAAGTGATTAAAAGGATAGCAAACAGAACAAAGCAGATTACTGAGCAAATAAAACAAAACGCAAACTAAGCTTAATACACTCAAGATACAGGTTACAAAATGTAATTTCTCACCCTCAATGTTGTTTTAGGAAAGTTGAAGAGTTTCTGTAGCTTAGAGTTCCAGTTATTACTCTTTACAGACTGGACCCCTGTCTCAGCCTGGACTCAGCCCCTGCCTTTCCCTTCAAGTGTTTTTAGCAATCTTTCTTCTTGGATGGGGAGGCAATGGAGAAGAGTCCTGATTGATTTACTCCCCAGCCTTAAATAGAATTTACATAAGGTGGGAACCCTTTATCTCCAGTTGAAAAATACCAGTAGTGTCCAAGGTGGCATTCCATACCAGGTGACATCATCAGATCACCCTGCAGTATCAAAGCAGCATCCCAGGAAGCTCCTCAGGAAGGTGGGAGATTAGTATCTTCAAAGTTCTATTGTCCTTCTTAAATGACTTATTCAGGCTGATTGCCTACTAACTGGTGGGTGTTCCCCTAAGTACACATACAATTGCAATTGTTACATAGTCAAGATTACTAACGTCAGATACAGAAATGATCCATTTATACAAATTGGATAATCACATTCAGCAAACCATAACCTTTACAATGATATCTTACATGGCCCATCTTGCATAAAACATATCTTAGTTATGCCGTATTCAGATCACAACAATATTTCTATGAAGAATATGGGGTGTAACATCACAACATGACTGTGACAGCTTTATCTGATTAGAAATTTCAATAACCTTGGCATGTTGTGAATAAGAATTTTAAGTCTTTGTAAAGTGTTAGAGTAGTCAGCTCCCACAACAGAGGCTTTTCTGGTCTGCTATATAAAATATGGCCGGACTTTTTGGACCACTAACAGTATGGGAATGGTCTTCCAGTGAACAGGGTTTTTCCTTGTGTAAACCCAATGTCCAGGGGAAAGAGGTCTAAACTCCCTGTGTTGGTAAAAAGGGGAAAGGGTTGCCATGGAGAGCTTTATTTGCATACGCACCCTACTGCAATTCCTTCAGAAACACTTGGGAAGTCACCAGAATTAGACATGAACTTGGATTTGGAGGGATAAGGGAGCCTAGTGAAGCAAGAAGAAGGGAAAGTTGGAATTATAGTTGTGCAGGGCTTCAAAGGACTTTGAGGGGTCATCAAGGCCAGCTTTCTGAACTGAGGCAGGACCCAGTAAACCTAAACCATCTCTGACAGGTGTTTGTCCAACCTGTTCTTAAAAACCTCTAATGATGGGGATTACACAGCCTCTCTTGGAAGTCTGTGCTAGTGCTGAACTAACCTTGTAGTTAAAAAGTTTTTTCCTAATAGCTAATCTAAATCACCCTTGCTGCAGATTAAGCCCATTACTTTTTGTCCTTCCTTCACTGGAGGTGGATAAGAGTTGTTCACACTCCTCTTTATAACTTCCATTAACATATTTGAAGACTATCATCTTCCTCCCCCACCCCCCGCTGCCACCCCAACCCAACCCAGTCTTCTTTTCTCAGACTAAACATGCCCAATTTTTTTAAACCTTTCCTCAGAGGTCAGGTTTACTGAACCTTTTGTCATTTTTGTTGCTCTGCTCTGGACTCTCTCCAATTTATCTACATCTTTGCTAAAGTGTGGCACCCAGAACGGGACACAATGCTCCACCTGAGGCCTTGCCAGTGCTGAGTAGAGTGGGACAGTTACCTCCTATGTCTTATGTACAACACTTTTCTTCATACACCCCGCAATGGTATTAACCTTTTTCGCACTTGTACCACATTGCAGACTCGTATTCATTTTGTGATTCACCATAACCCTCAGCTTCTTTTCAGCAGTACTACTGCTTAGCCAGCTATTCCCCATTTTGTATTTGTGCATTTGATTCTTCCATTCTAAGTGAAGTACTTTGCACTTGTCTTTATTGAATTTCATCCTTATTTCAGACAAATTCTCCAATCTGTCAAGATCATTTTGAATTCTAATCCTTGAACCCCTCCCAGTTTAGTATCATCCACAAATTTTCTAAGCATGCTGTCCACTCCACTGTCCAAGCCATTAATGAAAATATTGATAGTACTGGGCCCAGAACTGACTCCTTTGCCACCCCGCTAGTTAGGCTCTCCAAGTTTGACAGTGAATAATTGATAACTACACTTTGAGTATGCTCTTTCAATCAGTTCAACCTTTCACCTTATAGTAATTTCATCCAGATCACATTTCCCTAGTTTGCTTATGAGAATGTGATGTGGCACTGTGTCAAAAGCATTCCTAAAATCAAGATATATCATTTGTACTGCTTCCCTCCATCCCTATTTGTCTCAACTTTCTGGCCCTGGCCCTGCAATGCCCAAGATCCAAAAGGGGAGAGCTAGGTTTTCACTTACTTTAAAATGTTTTTTTTTATTGATTGGCATTATTGTAAACACCACAACATTGAAAATTTCCCATGAAAGCTATTTTAGTTTATAATCAACTTTACTAATCATGTATGTAAAACCAAAGCATACCTTGTAGGCCTACACATCTGAGCTTCCTAGGAAAAATATACTTTAAAAACTCTTCCAAAGTGGTGAGTTACCTGCTGAATAGGTGAGAGGTGTCTCAGGGTATGTCTATTTTGCAATCATGGGGTGTAATTGCAGCTTGTGTAGACATACCTGAGCTAACTTTAATCTAGCTAGCTCAGGTACTGGAACAGTGAAGCTGCAGAAGCACTGGCTTGACTGCAAGCGGTATAAGCCAGTCCAGAACCCTGGACAATTACTTGGGCATCTTGCCCCCACTGAAGCCTGTGCTGCTATGGTTTCACTGCTCTGGTACCAGAGGTAGCTCAATTAACGCTAGCTCAGGTATGTCTACATGAGCTGCAATCACATCCCATGACTGCAGTGTAGACACACTCTCACTGTCCTTTTTGACTACTTTGCCAGACAAGCAGCCAGCTCAGTACCCCAGTGCCTTACCAGTTTCTTGTGTTCACCAAGTCCCATTGGCCTCTTGGATTCATTCTCTCAGTGACAACTAATCTCTGCTGTTGAAAGAGATACAAACTCTTGCCCAGGCATGCTGCCATTTACTATTTTTTCTTTATATTCTTCAGGCTATGTGGTGATCAATGAGTTAGATTAATTTTAATGGTTCGTTTAGTTCATTTTGAAGTTGAATTTTTCTGATTCTCTGAAAGAGCCATTTTTGTTTAAAAAATTAACATACACCCCCTATTAGCTCATCTTGAATTGACAGCAAGATTATTAAAGTCATTGATGAAGGAAATCCAGAGTTAAGGTTGATAATCCATTGTTATTTTGACTTGGTTATTTAATTGATATTATTTGTTGTTTTTCAGTCTCATGTTCAGGAAATAAGGTCCCAAAAAGCAGTGAAAATTATGAGCAAACTATGCAGATTTGGGGCCAGATTCAAATTATATTATTGTAACCCTTCTGCCAGGTGAAGACAGCAGCAAACAGGGCAGAGTTCAATATCTAGGGGTTCCTTTTCAACAACACAACACAGAACTGGCTTGATCCCCCCACCCAGTAACCTGGGGAAATTACACACCACCCCTGGATGCCTCTGAGAGGAAATACTTCCCCACTCACAAGCACAGAGTCTGAGTGTAGAAAAGAAACTTTTAATGAAAGGAGGGAAGTCACACAACATTAACTAGGGAAAATGCCACCATCAGGATTCATAATCATAAAACTGTGAGCAGGACACCCAGCCCAGAGTGCGTGGGGCAGTGCCTTCCGCCTCATGTTCTTGAGTTCTACAACCAGAAGTTCCTTTTCTGTGCCTCTTTCTGGTCCCTCACCCTACCCCATTCACAGCGATTGTCCTTGGTCAGTGAGGACCCAGGGTTCAGAGGTGCATCTGTGTGAGTTCACCTCCCACCCAGTGAAGAAGGCACCTTGCTTGCTCTGCCCTCTGAGCACTTGCTCTGGCTGGCCGCCCCACCAGCTGCAGTTCCTTGCCACCTGGCCGCCCCACCAGCCGACTGCTTGCCACTTTTGCTGGTCGCCCATCAGTTACCTTGTGCTGCCACCTGCCTCTCTGCTGTGACCTCTGTAGGTCAATCTCTTAGTGATTTTTAGCTCTCAGCAGGCTGGGCAGAAACAGTGCCCCATCACAAGTGATTTCAGCTCTTATTGAGTACTTGAAATAACAAAAGGCTCCTAATAAAGCCTATTTAGCTCTATATTTGAACAGTGGGGAAGAACAGGTTAAACCAGACTGGGGACCCTTAGGGAGAGTCCATACCTCTTGGCTGGGATACTTGTCCCCACCCGTCTTATTTTCACAGGGGTCTGGCATTCGAGGTCCTTGCTTAATGAAGTCCTTTCAGCTGAGGGTGACCCCCTCATTTGGGATGGGTTAAGCACAGTTCTTCTCCCCTTTATTCTCCCCATTTGGGCCTTGGCAGGTTGAGAGATATGGTGGCTGTAACTCAAACCTTTCTCTTTCCTAGATGTGTCAGATTCCCTCACCCTACCAGGACTTGTGAATTTTATCCACATTTTTGTTGCATCACGTTGTGATCCATGTTTAGGAAGGATGCACTCTCATTTCTGCTTCTGAATTTGCCTTTCATGCATAAACATTGGAGTTGTCTCACAATAAGGCATCCTTTGCAGACCTGTTAGGTCTCCTGTTTTCTCCAGGAGAATCCTGATTGTGTTTGTTCTTTCATGGTCTCCTGAATCACCTAGGGAAACGGGATTATTTGACAGGACATAGGGCTAGATGCTCTACCCACAAACACTCCTAGTCACTAAAGTCTCAGGTAGGTTGAAACCAATGGGACTATTCATGTGATTCACTGCTCACAGATACTGATAAGGAATTCTCAATCTGGTGCTTAGTAATAACAGACTGTTGAAAACCCGTAACATTTTTAAATCAGCCTTTTCCTATCATATTAGAAATATGAGTCTGGGCAATTTGGAGGGTAGTCAAATAAAGGTTTAATATTTCTAAGAGTACAATAATATATTATATTCACTAAAGAAATATAGAGGGTCTATTTTCTGGTAAACCAATCGTGAGCAGCTGAAAAAAAGGATAAAATGTAGAACAGTGAAAAAGTGTACATCTAAAGTGAATTTAGGCGGATGTAGTTTGGATAAAGAATAAGTTACAGTCCAAATATCTTTACTGTTGTTACATCAAGTTTTAATAGGCCTTGTAATTGTTTTTGGATGCCAAACATATGGGTCAATGAAAGACACAAAAATAGATCATGTGTGAGTCAGACAGCAGTATTGAGAATGTGATGTGTTGCATTTTCCTGTTAACATTTTACAAGGGGTAGGAGACGAGGGGTCATTAAGGTTAATGGGAATTATTAGATGTGAAAGCCTTGGTGTATACCAAAACTAAAGAGGAATTCTACCTTAGTAAATAAACAAACAAACAAAAGAACTTTAACAAAAGAATACTGGATACATTTATTTTCTCAGAAGAGATGGAGTGATTTGATAGTAGTTTTTGGATACACAGAAAGCAGTAAAAAACAGTTTGATTTAAACACAGTTGAATTGGAAATCTCAGATTGCTTGATGTGTTGTCCAACTGAATCCAAAATAAACCCTCCCTTTATGACTGAGCACAGGAAAATGTCAGTAAATGGAATTGACAACCAAAGATTTACTCCTAGATCTGAAAATACCTTATATAGAAAAGCAAAGCTACAGCGGCTCTCTCTCCCTCTTAGAATTTAATGTATCTGAATTCTGAAGTTTAGGTACCTAAAGAAAATTTAAATACCTGCTTATTACTATTTTTTTTTTTACTAGTTAAATGGTGAAGATGTGGGTTAAACCCAGAGGGGGATATAATATCAAACTCCTTGACTACTGGCACTAAGAACATAAGAATGGCCCTACTGGGTCAGACCAAAGGTCCATCTATCCAGTATCCTGTCTTCTGACAGTGGCCAGTGACAGGTGCCCCAGAGGGAAGGAACAGAACAGGTAATCATCAAGTGACCCATCCCCTGTTGCTCATTCCCAGCTTCTGGCAAACGAGGGTAGGGACACCATTCCTGCCCATCCTGGCTAATAGCCATTGATGGACTTATCCTCCATGAATTTAATTAGTTCTTTTTTGAACCCTGTTATGGTCTTGGCCTTCACAACATCCTCTGGCAAGGAGTTCCACAGGTTGACTGTGCGTTGTTTGAAGAAATACTTCCTTTTATTTCAGAGTAACAGCCGTGTTAGTCTGTATTCGCAAAAAGAAAAGGAGTACTTGTGGCACCTTAGAGACTAACCAATTTATTTGAGCATAAGCTTTCGTGAGCTACAGCTCACTTCATCGGATGCATACTGTGGAAACTTCAGAAGACATTATATACACAGAGACCATGAAACAATGCCTCCTCCCACTCCACTCTCCTGCTGGTAATAGCTTATCTAAAGTGATCACTCTCCTTACAATGTGTATGATAATCAAGTTGGGCCATTTCCAGCACAAATCCAGGTTTTCTCACCCCCCCCCCCCGCCCCCCCCCCCACACACAAACTCACTCTCCTGCTGGTAATAGCCCATCCAAAGTGACCACTCTCCTTACAATGTGTATGATAATCAAGTTGGGCCATTTCCAGCACAAATCCAGGTTTTCTCACCCCCTCCCCTTTTTTCAAAAAACCACACACACAAACTCACTCTCCTGCTGGTAATAGCTTATCCAAAGTGACCACTCTCCTTACAATGTGTATGAAAATCAAGGTGGGCCATTTCCAGCACAAATCCAGGTTTTCTCACCCTGGATTTGTGCTGGAAATGGCCCACCTTGATTTTCATACACATTGTAAGGAGAGTGGTCACTTTGGATAAGCTATTACCAGCAGGAGAGTGAGTTTGTGTGTGGCGGGGGGGAGCGGAGGGTGAGAAAACATGGATTTGTGCTGGAAATGGCCCAACTTGATTATCATACACATTGTAAGGAGAGTGATCACTTTAGATAAGCTATTACCAGCAGGAGAGTGGAGTGGGAGGAGGTATTGTTTCATGGTCTCTGTGTATATAATGTCTTCTGCAGTTTCCACAGTATGCATCCGATGAAGTGAGCTGTAGCTCACGAAAGCTTATGCTCAAATAAATTGGTTAGTCTCTAAGGTGCCACAAGTACTCCTTTTCTTTTTCCTTTTCTTTGTTTTAAACCTACTGCCTATTAATTTCATTTGGTGGCCCCTAGTTCTTGTGTTATGAGACGTAGTAAACAACACTTCCTTATCTACTTTCTCTACACCAGTCATCATTTTATAGACCTCAATCATATCTCCCTTTAGCCATCTCTTTTCCAAGCTGAAAAGTCCCAGTCTTATTAATCTCTCCTCATACGGAAGCCGTTCCATACCTCTAATCATTTTTGTTGCCCTTTTCTGAACCTTTTCCAATTCCAATATATCTTTTTTGAGATGGAGCGACCACATCAGCACACAGTATTCAAGATGTGGGCATACCATGGATTTATACAGAGGCTACATGTGAAGTGTCATGTCAGTTATATTATACAGCAAAGAGATATTTTTCTACTGTATATTCTTAATGAGTTGACAATTATTTATTTCCTATCTAACTTTTATGTTTTGAAAATTATGTTTAGATTAGTGCATATTGTTTGTTTAATAGTAAAGACCTAATCCAAGACCCACTGAAGTCTCAGACAGACTCAAATTAATTTCAATGAGCTTTTGGATAAAGCTTTCTACCAGGCCCCAATTCTGCAATCCTCGTTCATGTGAGTAATCCTTACCTGTATACTTAGTGGAATTTTTGCATTAGATTTACTCATCTGAAAAGAGAAGGGTTGTAGGATCAGGCCCTAAAAAGTGAAAATTATCTTGACTTTTCTTCTCTAAATCCTGCTTTTATTTTTCTTCGTACTATAGGGATTATTATATAATAGTGTATACTGTAGTTCAAATTTTCCTATTCACCATCCAGAGTATGATTATTAATATTGTTGTTATTATTCTAGACTAACAAAGATCACTTTCTAACATAAAAGAAGAAATAAAAGAAAATGGAAAACCTGAAGAGAAAAAATATACAAGCAATTATAACAAACAACACTTGAAATGTGTCAAACTATTCAAAGTGGGGTTAGGGAAGGATGAAGAAAATGAATAGAAAACATAACACTAAGAAATGAAATGGGGACCCAGGAGGAGTTAGTGAATGACATAGCTATCTATTGTTGTTATATTTAAACATTGCCTGTAGTGATTGCTGCTCCAATATTTCAGCACTGTGTGTGTGCATGAGAATTGCAAAGTGAGGTAGAAGCTTAACTGCTCCCTGATGAACAGGAGATAAACTCCAGGTTAGCTTTTCCCCGAGCACAGATACTTCAGGGAAGGTCTATAAGAAAAGATTCTTGGAAGACAAAAAGGGGTGAATATCTTCAAGAAGGGAAGATTTCACACCCAGGACTCATAAGATTGGGTTGAATCCTGACCTGGTGAGTTTTTCTGTTTATTTTCTGGTTTTGACTCCATTCCACTTTTATGTTGTAGCCCTCTTTTCCTCAAGAAATAACCTTTGAGGAAGGGCCTTAGTTGGATTTTATTTCTCTGAACCTTTCCACTGGCTAACAGTGAAACTGACTACAATGGATAAAAAACAACAGTGAAGCTGATTATCTGTTCCAGCAGTGTCCAAGCAGGAGTTAGAGATTCTACTGTCCTCTCTGAGTAAGTTTCATCTGATTGCACAGACATATGTCATAAATAAACTGCCAGGTCTGCTCAGGCACATGTGAGCTGAAACCTTGTCCCTTTATGGGTGATAAAACCCTCCGGGAATACCTAGCCCAGTGTTAACAGGAATTGATAGTATCTCCATGAGAGTCTTATCCAACTACCATGGAAGTCAAGCTCCTGAAGACCTGCTGGCATGTTTTTTTTTCAGGAAATCATCACTCCACATTCACAATTTACCTAGTTATCAGTCAGCTCCTAAATTCCCTTTTCTGCATGAAAGTCATTGAGAAGGTCTTGGTGAGCCAAGTCCTGCAGCATGTTCCAGTGTTTTGGATTTCATGCCATCAACTTCTGAGGTGGTCATGTCTAGGAAACAGAATTAATTTTGGTGGTCAACGCTGCATTTATAGCCTTCTGTACTCTTTGGAATTGGCAGGGGGAGGGAAAAATATAGCCCACACTTATTGTTAAAGAAAAGAATTCCAACACTGAAAGGGTTAACTAAAAATTCCAGAGTTTTACAGAAACTTTTAGTTTTGTGATTTGGAAGCAAATATTCATACAAATCAACTAACATCCATGACAATTATCAGCCTCAAGAAAATTAGCTGTAAAATTCTTTCTTTTTTATTTTTGTTGTGGGAGAGAAGGTGGGTGGAGTACAGTGGGAGCTCACAGAACATATGTTGTTGCTCATTATGTAGTGCAACAGGAAACAGTAATTAAGGAAGCTGAGTGAAAGGCATTAACAACATCATCTAAAGCAATGGTTCTCGACCTGTCATATACTATGACTCTATGTTACAACAGGAAAAAAAAGACAATATCCTCTTCCCATGGGTTCAGGAACCCCCTCCCACCTAGCCATTAAAAAGGCAAGGTGGTCATACCACTTCCCCACATACATATACACACACACCTGGGCCTCTTCATGACCCCTTCCTTACCACCTGTAATTATGACTCTTACGTTGAGAAATTATGATCTGAAGCAACAACTTGCATAGATCATGACTTCCTAGAAACCACCCATAGAATATTAAAACTTCAATATGTTAAAAAAAATAAAAAAGACTGCTAGTCAACCACTCATGTTCTGGCTCATATAATACAGGGGTCCTCAATCCTGCAGCCTTTCTGAAGAGAAAACTGCCATAAATGATATTGCAAGGGTCCCTTAAGTCAAGACTGCAGGACAGGCACCTTAATATGCAGAATATACGGTAACATGGTTTCCACCACACTTTGTTGTCACGTCAAATGTGTTTTTTCAAAGTAGATCATCTGCTAAACCTATTTGTGTGTGTAGGAGGTAAGGAATAATAATTAGAGTTGGTCAGAAAATGTCGTGTGGAATAATTTTCCGTTGGAAAATACTGACTTGACAAAACTGAAATGGTTCGTGAGAACTTATCAATGTCACTGAAATTTACAATGAAAAATTATCAAAGCATTTTATTGTGATAAAGTCCAAGTGTTTTATTTTGATAAGCTCAAAGTGCTTCATTTTGACTTTATATCAGCTGTTATATATAGCATAATATAATGCTTTGATATTTCATTTCAATATTTCTGAGGTGACATTTTTCAGAAATTTTGTTTGGCAGCAAATTTAAAAATTTTGATGTTTTGTTCCAATTCAGGATGAAATTTCAGAATGCTGGAATTTCCTGCAGAATGGAAATTCTGAGTTTCAATCAGCTATAATAAAAAGGAAGATTATAGCACTTCTGAAGTATTTTTCACAGAAGCGATGCCTAACATAGTATCTGCTGGCTTATGGTTTCGTCTTCGCCTTTTGTTTTTCCCCTATAGGTCTCCTCCAGGTTGTAGAGACCTTCTTTCTATTGGAATTACATATTTAGATTTCAAGTTTCAATTCACTCCATCATTTTGTGGAAAGCCACTTTCTACATAAGCAACAGAGCTGCTTTATTTATATATATATAGTAATATGGAAAAATACAAATGTGTACATGGTACACTATCCCAGCACTATTTTCAGATATTTTTTCTGAGTATTTCCTTTTGGAGCTCTCCATACTGTGGGGGCTTTGTGAGCTTTTCCTTCCTCTAAACCTATAGCCTTTGTAGCCATCATCAAATTTATTTAATGATTTTTTCCATACTGGAAACGCTTCTGAGATTGAGGCAATGTGTCCAGTGGTTAGAGTCAGGGGCTGCAAGTCAGGAGACCTGAATTCTATTAGTGGCTCTGCCTGACCTGCTGTGATACCTTTTGCACTTCCCTTTTACTCTCAGTGGAAAGAAAATAGCTTTGATTTTCGCAATTACTTGAATATATTACTGGAACAAACTGGTGTGCCTCATCCGTAGCATCTTAAATGCATGTTCCATCATCTAGTTTCATTCGGTAGTCTGCTAAAATGGCATGGTGCTAGTCTATATCACTTTTACCGATGATGCAGATCAACAGCCAATGGCATGCTTTTGAAAAAAAATCTAAGGAGAGAATGTTAAAAGGGTACCATGGGGCATGGGTTGGAAGGGGGACTGGAATAAGTTGGCCAGTATCAAGTACCAATATTCAATAGCAGAAGATGATAATTTACTGTTACTGCCCAGACATATTTCTCTGACTCTTCTCTTCAAGCATACTCTGAGAATGTATTGTTTTAATGTGATACAGAAGATTTCAATTAACAGTAAAGTACTGAACAAATCTTATTTTGAAAATAAAAAATAAGAAACTCAACAGCATTAGCTGATAAAGATAAAAATAATGGCAGTATGTTTATTGTGAACAACAGATTTCCTCATATTTGCTTGCTGGTTCTCAGCTAAATTACTCTTGAAACAACTATCCCTTATGCACCTCAGCTATGTAGCTTCAAACATATCCTGGGAAAGAATTTGGTATGTAACAGGGTATCTATTTTCCCCTGTGATTTCAGGAGCCAGGTGAATTTAAGTAAAATTTCTGAGTAGACACCTCAGCTGGTTATTATGCAGAAACTTGACACACTGAGTTAATGTATTGTGCAGTTCCCAAAATTGCAAAAATGTCAGTCTCATTAGGGTTACAGCTGGTGCAGTGTGGGGGCAGAAAGCCTCTTGAATTCATTGCGCCATGCCAATTACCGTGGTTCCTTTCTAATACTGTCAAAGATATCGTAATGAGCAATGTTAGCAAAGGTATCATTTATGGGGTCAGTTCTACAGTGTTGCAGCTGTAGTTATTACTGCTGTACTGCACTGAAAATTAAACTCCTTGGGATGACTTCTCTCACCCCACCAATGACACTTCTTTTTCATTTTCTTTTTCCCTGCGGAATCCACACATGTGAGCTCTTCATTGAGCACAACTTATTTGCATTTCCTTAGCTAAGGTTAAAACCAGAAGACCTGCATAAACCCTATTCACCCTGGTTAATCGAGGAGGTTGAATTACCTACTTTAAATCTAGTTTTAGTAAGTTCCTGTGGAGAGTGTTGGATTTAAGGTATGTCTACACGACAAGTTCTATAGCAGAAGAGCTACGCCTGTATAGTATAGACACTTGCTACAGTGACAAAAGGGGGTTTTTTGTCACTGTAGTAAATCCACCTCCTTGAGAGGTTAATGAGTACACTGACAGTGAGGGGTTAAGCCAACCTAACTGTCGCATAGGGAGTGATGTTTTTCACAGTCAACATAAATTTTAGATGTAGACCAGGCCTTAGGGAATATTAAGAAGGGCTCAATCATGTGAGGTGCTCAACACTTCGTGCAGAACAGTGCTCAGAACAGTGCAGAATTAATCCAGTCCTAAGTTACTCCTGTATCAAGAATGTCCTTCCAAAAGCTACCTTTTTTAGGGCAAGGGTTTGTTGTAAAATCTTGTAATACGAATTCTAAATTTCATTTCTTTTTTAACTTTAACAGTTTCCTCTGTTTTGGTCAAGGTTCCATTTTTTACCAGCTATTGGAAAGCTAGGAATATACTCCTACTTTATGACCTTTCTACAGTATTTTCCACTGGGACATTAACGGTAGGTTATTTATCATTTTATAGATTTTCCGTCTCTTCTCTTGGGGGGGATCTTGCCTTTCCTTGTTTCATTGACTAAATGTGCTCATTATTTAGTCTCAAGCCTGTGCCTGGGGTGCATCCCCTCTAATGATTAAGTTTCCTTGGCAGATCAACTACTACAGAAAATGTTTATGGGATTTAAATCTGTTTTGTGATTCATTTCATTTTTCTGGCCTTTCTTGATTAGCTTCGAGCTTTGCTTTTTTCATATCCATTGGTCACATGTCACTTGAGCTTTCTACGTAGTTTTCATTACTGTCATTGTTGTGTAATATTATTATTACCATAACTGCTGATGGCAGAGAAGCTCGTCAACAGCTCTCCACTAAAGGCAACTTGTGAGTAGTACATTTTTCTCTTGTATATTAACTTTTCAGCTTTTGCAATGGCACTAGGTATTTAAAATCTTATATAGTGCTAACAGGGATTTCCCACTCTGTTCCTGTGTCTGCACTATGCACACATTAAACAAAATATTATTCAACCTCTCACCCCATTCCCTAGGGCCTCTTTTTGTTTTTAAATAAAGTAACAAAGCCCTCTGACAGGAATGTGCTTGCAAAGACAAAAGGGGTTTTCTCAGCTGGACTTCTGGTTCCTCAATGCCACACAGCATTTTATGACTCTAAATTGGAGCCAAAGAAATCCATGTGGTCTAGCTGTCAGTGTGAGTCAGTAGAATAGTTCTGCATCCAAGCACTGAGTCCTAAAGTCTGATATCTTTGCTAAACATAGCAATTATTATGTATGCAACTGTACGTATACTGTTATAGGTGCAATACTATTTCTACGTATTTTTAAAGATTAACAGATAAGGAAACACTCGATATTAAAAGGAAACAAATATAAAACAAATGTAAGCAAATATTCTTACATATATTTATAATAAAATAAGCTGTAAAATTCATGCCTGTGGAATAGTGATTCTTAAATAAAATGCTAGGCCTGGGGCTGTTTACCTTCGATGGGTGACAAATAAGAGGGGACAGGATACAGATAGGTGTAACAATTAATGGTAAGAGAATGGAGATCAGGAACCTTCCATTTGCCCTGGCTCACTCGTAGAAGAGCAAAGGGACACTCTGAAATTGAAAGGAGGCAAATTCAAAACTGACAAAGCCCTACCCTTACATAGCATTAGCAGCAGCAGCAGCAGCAGCAAGCTTTTTCACATAACATTCAGTTAAGCTGTGGAGTTCACTGCAACAAGATAGCACTGTGGTCAGTACTTAGAAGTGGAGTTGGCAGGAAAATGGGGTATTTTACTGCAGTGTGTGTGTGTATATATGTGTGTGTTTTCAGCAACTGCAAACCAGAACTTCTGGGTTTTGTCCAGAACTGTTCAGTTTGCGGGTTTTCAATTTTCTGATTAAAAATCAAAGATTTTCTGTGAAAGCAGATCCTTTCTGGGAGAGTTTTGGAAAGTATATAAACAGACATGTTTCAAGGCAAAAGTTAACTTCTTATTTAACGAAGGTTAGAAAGAAACTTTCCTGAAGGGCAATTTTCCCTCTCCACCCTCTGCATAACAGTCCATATGCAGGTTTTCTTCTTCAGAAACATCTGACGTTGAAAATTGTTATAAATAGGATATTCAACTATAAGGACCACTGGTCTGATCAAGTATGGCAATTTCCGTGTTCCTGTTACGAGTAAATAGTTTAGTATGTTTAAAAAATTTATATTAAAAATGAGCACGAATACCATCTGGCCTTCTCACTAGGCAGGTTAACTTACAATAAGCATCAATCTTCCTGGGCCCAAATCATCAACTGGGAAGAGAGGCAATAGGCCAGTACACTGCATAGTAATGCACTGCTAAGTGCATTGTGGAGGGTTTACGCCTTCCTCTATAAAGCATTGGTAGTAGCCACTTCTAGGATCACACTAGATGGTCTATTGTAGTTTGGAAACTCTATAGTAGGATTGTCCAATGACTAGCTGGCCTACTGGTCAGGCCAGGGTCCTACAGTTTCTGCCAGCATAGTCATCCTAGAGGGGGCTCCCTGACTGTGGTCTCAATTACTCCTGTGTGCTCATCTCCCGCCAGAGGTTCTGTCCCTAGTGAAGAACAGGCAGGAGGAACAAGGTAGTGGGACCCGGG
This sequence comes from Chelonia mydas, assembly GCF_015237465.2. Lineage (NCBI taxonomy): Eukaryota > Metazoa > Chordata > Testudines > Cheloniidae > Chelonia > Chelonia mydas. The sequence continues at coordinate 280,716,072 of NC_057849.1, forward strand.
CCCACCCACTCCACCAGGTCCCAACCCAGGGCCCAAGGGGTTTTCCAAAGCATCCAGCCTAGTTAGTTAGCTACCCCAAAGTAGGCTTTCCTTTGGGTCACTTCCTAAGAGTCTGGAGCCCTTCAGTTTGGGACATGGTCAGTGGCTTAGGAGACTCTCCTGGGTCTCTTAATATAGTGTTCAAGTGATCTCCTTTAGGGTTTTCAATTGGCAAAGTGGGGATGGGGAGGAATCCAAATCCCAGGTGCTAGAGCAGCCTTTACAAAGTTGTAGCCTCTCCTGAGACAGTTTTCAGTACCAGTCTAGCTTTCTGGTGCAGCATGCAGCTCTTCTCCCCTTTCCCGGGGCCACCAGTGTCCTTTTAAATGTTCCTTCACTGGGAACAAACCCCACACCTACTGAAGGTGGATAGAAATCTGGCTAGATTGTCGGGCTCAATGGGTAGTGATAAATGGCTCAATGTCTAGTTAGCAGCCGGTATCAAGCGGAGTGCCCCAGGGGTCAGTTTTGTTCAACATCTTTATTAATGATCTGAATGATGGGATTAACTGCACCCTCAGCAAGCTCACAGATGACACCAAGCTTGGGGGAGAGATAGATACGATGGAGGGTAGGGATAGGATCCAGAGTAACCTAGACAAATTGGAGGATTGGGCCAAAAGAAATCTGATGAGGTTCAACAAGGACAAGTGCAGAGTTCTGCACTTAGGAAGGAAGAATCCCATGCACCGCTACAGGCTGGGGACCGAATGGCTAAGCAGCAGTTCTGCAGAAAAGGACCTGGGGATTACAGTAGACGAGAAGCTGGATATGAGTCAGCAGTGTGCCCTTGTTGCCAAGGCCAGTGGCATATTGGGCTGTATTAGTAGGAGCATTGCCAGCAGATCGAAGAAAGTGATTATTCCCCTCTATTCGGCACTGGTGAGGCCACACCTGGAGTATTGTGTCCAGTTTTGATCCCCCCACTACAGAAGGGATGTGGACAAATTGGAGAGAGTCCAGCGGAGGGCAACAAAAATGATTAGGGGGCTGGGGCATATGACTTACGAGGAGAGGCTGAGGGAACTGGGGTTATTTATTCTGCAGAAGAGAAGAGTAAGGGGGGATTTGTTAGCAGCCTTCAATTACCTGAAGGCGGTTCCAAAGAGGATGGAGCTAGGCTGTTCTCAGTGGTAGCAGATGACAGAATGAGGAGTAATGGTCTCAAGTTGCAGTGCAGGAGGTCTAGTTTGATATTAGGAAACACTATTTCACTAGGAGGGTGGTGAAGAACTGGAATGGCTTACCTAGGGAGGTGGTAGAATCTCCATCCTAAAAGGTTTTTAAGGCCCGGCTTGACAAAGCCTTGGCTGGGATGATTTAGTTCGTGTTGGTCCTGTTTTGAGCAGGGGGTTGCACTAGATGACCTCCTGAGGAAATATAGTACAGACAACTTGATTCTTCCAGAACAGTTTATAAAATGCCTGGTCTATACTGATAATTACGTCAGCATAATTAAATCTTGCAGGGGTGTGAAAAATGCACACCCTGAGAGAGGTAGCTGTGCTAACCTAACCCCCGGTACAGACTGCCCTAAGTGGATGGAAGCATTGTTCTGTTGAACTAACTATTGCCTCTTGGGGAGGTGGATTAACTACACTGATGGGAGAACCTCTCCTATTGCTGGAGTGAGGCTACACTGAGGCACTATAGCCACACGTGGCACCGCTGCAGCTGCACCACCGTAGCACTTCAGTGGAGACGCTACCTACAACAATAGGAGGGTTTTCTCCCCAAGAGGCGGTAGCTAGTCGACAGAAGAATTTTGTAACTGTTAAAATTTAGATTCCATTTGCCTGTTTGTACCCACAAATCAGACATTTAGATACCTAAATGCTACTGATTATGCTCCCAAAATTATAGGTTGGATTACAACACTGCTGAAAATCGTGCTCCTAATGAAGTGAATATCTGCCTTTAGAAAACATGTATAGGGGATACCAGGTATTGAAAATGAAGCATGTTCAAATATTGTGATATAAAGGGCCACATTTACGTTAGGACCCGTTGCCATCAATAGGAATTTTGCCATTGAGTTCAATTGAGTAGGATTGGGCCCTTCATTTCCAAAAAAATGTGTGTAAATATCCTTATCAAAACCACACAACCACCATATTCTGATCAATGCAGCTTCCTCAGTAAATGAATATAAACTGCTTGTTATTTGAGTTGATCAACATTAACAGCCGGGGAATAAAGTTATTCCTGGGGCATACAGGTGCAAATCTTGTAGATGGCAACAAGAGTTGTGCCAGCTTAAACCAACAGTGAATTTGATCATCTTTGTCCCTTCCTTGCAGTTAAAGGGACAGGGTGACTGCAGGCCACATTCTAGAGCATCATCTATTGATATTATTTCCCCTTCTCAAAAACTTCCCATAATACGTTGTACTTAGCACCAGCACCCCCTGTTTAATACAATGAGAAAAATATTATAGCTAAGTAAAATTAGATATTTAAAAAAATCAAAAGCTACAAACAGTATGACCATATATGTTCACGAAGGGATGACATTTTGTGACAGTCTATTGTTCAGAAGTATGAAGGATTAAAGAAATATTTTGGTCACACCTGACAAACACATATTACCAAGTTTCTCCTAGAGGCACTGCAAAGTCCAACAGGGAAATTAAATCCAAAATCATGGCATGGACGGTAGCTTACCAAAATTTAAGACTGGGACCTAGTGTCCTTGTCTGGAAAATGTGTACATATTGAGGTCAAAATCTGGCATTTTAAAAGTTCAAATCATGCTTTAAAGACTTCAAGGTGCAGAGAATCCTCCAGCAAGTGACCCGTGTCCCACGCTACAGGGAAGGTGAAAAACCCCCAGGGCCTCTGCCAATCTGCCCTGGAGGAAAAATCCTTCCCAACCCCAAATATGGCGATCAGTTGAACCCTGAGCATGTGGGCAAGACTCACCAGCCAGATACCCAGGAAAGAATTCTCTGTAGTAACTCAGATCCCACCCCATCTAACATCCCATCTCAGGCCACTGGGCCAAGTTATCACTAATAGTCAAAGATCAATTAATTGCCAAAATCATGTTATCCCATCATACCATCTCCATAAATTTATTGAGCTTAATCTTGAAGCCAGATAGGTCTTTTGCCCCCACTGCTTCCCTTGGAAGGCTGTTCCAGAACTTCACTCCTCTGATGGTTAGAAACCTTTGTCTAATTTCAAGTCTAAACTTCCTGATGGCCAGTTTATATCCATTTGTTCTTGTGTCCACATTGTTACTGAGCTTAAATAATTCCTCTCCCTCTCCAGTATTTATCCCTCTGATATATTTATAGAAAGCAATCTTATCTCCCCTCAGCCTTCTTTTGATTAGGCTAAACAAGCCAAGCTCCTTGAGTCTCCTTTCATAAGACAGGTTTTCCATTCCTCGGATCATCCTAGTAGCCCTTCTCTGTACCTGTTTCAGTTTGAATTCATTCTTCTTAAACATGGGAGACCAGAACTGCACACAGTATTCCAGATGAAGTCTCACCAGTGCCTTGTATAATGGTACCAACACCTCCTTATCTTTACTGGAAATACCTTGCTTGATGCATCCCAAGACCACATTAGCTTTTTTCATGGCCATATCACATTGGTGCTCATAGCCATCCTGTGGTCAACCAATAATCCAAGGTCCTTCTCCTCCTCTGTTACTTCCAATTGATGTGTCCCCAGTTTATAACTAAAATTCTTGTTATTAATACCTAAATGCATGACAATTTCATCCTATTACTATTACTCCAGTTTACAAGGTCATCCAGATCTTCTGTATGATATCCCGGTCCTTCTCTGAATTGGCAATACCTCCCAGCTTTGTGTCATCCACAAACTTTATTAGCACAGTCCCACTTTTGTGCCGAGGTCAGTTATAAAAAGATTAAATAAGATTGGTCCCAAAACTGATTCCTGAGGAACTCCACTGGTAACCTCCTTCCAGCCTGACAGTTCACCTTTCAGTGTGACCCGCTGTAGTCTACCCTTTAACCAGTTCCTTATCCACCTTTCAATTTTCATATTGATCCCCATCTTTTCCAATTTAACTAATAATTCCCCATGTGGCACCATATCAAACGCCTTACTAAAATCGGGGTAAATTAGATCCATTGCCTTTCCTTTGTCTAAAAAATCTGTTACTTTCTCCAAGAAGGAGATCAGGTTGGTTTGGCATGATCTGCCTTTTGTAAAACCACGTTGTATTTTGTCCCAATTACCATTGACCTCAATGTCCTTAACTACTTTCTCCTTCAAAAATTTTTCCAAGACCTTGCATTATACAGATGTCAAACTAACAGGCCTGTAGTTACCCGGATCACCTTTTTTTCCTTTATTAAAATAGGAACTATGTTAGCAATTCTCCAGTCATACGGTACAACCCCTGAGTTTACAGATTCATTAAAAATTCTTGCTAATGGGCTTGCAATTTCATGTGCCAGTTGCTTTAATATTCTTGGATGAAGATTATCTTGGCCCCCCGATTTAGTCCCATTAAACTGTTTGAGTTTGGCTTCTACCTCGGATATGGTAATATCTATCTCCATATCCTCATTCCCATTTGTCATGCTACCATTATCCCTAAGATCCTCTTTAGCCTTATTAAAGACTGAGGCAAAGTATTTGTTTAGATATTGGGCCATGTCTAGATTATCCTTAACCTCCACTCCCTCCTCAGTGTTTAGCGGTCCCACTTCTTCTTTCTTTGTTTTCTTCTTATTTATATGGCTATAGAACCTTTTACTATTGGTTTTAATTCCCTTTGCAAGGTCCAACTCTACTTGACTTTTAGCTTTTCTCACTTTATCCCTACATGTTCTGACCTCAATAAGATAGCTTTCCTTACTGATCCCTCCCATCTTCCACTCCTTTTATGCTTTCTGCTTTTTCTTAATCACCTTTCTGAGATGCTTGCTCATCCAGCTTGGTCTACAACTCCTGCCTATGATTTTTTTCCCCCTTCTTGGGACGCAGGCTTCCGATAGCTTCTGCAACTTTGACTTGAAGTAATCCCAGACCTTCTCCCCCTTTGGATCCATAAGTGCTTCAGTCCAATCCACTTCCCTAACCAATTTCCTTAATTTTTTAAAATTACCCCATTTGAAATCAAAAACCCCAGTCGCAGATTTATTTTTGTTTATCCTTCCATTCAATTTGAACTGAATTAGCTCATGATCACTCCAGCCAAGGTTGTCCCCTACAACCATTTCTTCTACAAGGTCCTCACTACTCACCAAAACCAAATCTAAAATGGCATCCCCTCTTGTTGGTTCAGCAACTACTTTATGAAGGAATCCATCAGTTATTGAATCTAGGAAAATCTGAGCCCTATTATTATTACTAGCACTTGTCCTCCACTCAATATCTGGGAAGTTAAAGTCTCCCATGATCACACAGTTCCCATTAGTATTTACTTCATTAAAAACATTAAAGAGGTCTCTATCCATATCCAGATTAGATCCCAGTGGTCTATAGCACACCCCACACACTATCCCAGGGGAAGCTCCAGTAGCTTTCTTCCCCAATGTGATTTTTGCCCAGACAGACTCTGTCTTATCCATTCCATCACTTCTTATTTCTTTACAGTCTACCTCATCATTGATATACAATGCTACTCCACCACCTTTGCTTTTATTTCTGTCTTTCCTAAACAGCACATACCCTTCAATACCTGTACCCCAGTCATGACTACTATTCCACCATGTTTCTGTTATCCCTATAATATCTGTTTCACTTCCTGCACCAGTAGCTCTAGTTCCTCCATACCTAGGCTCCTTGCATTGGTGTACAAACATCTTAATTTTTGCTGTTTGGCCTCACTCACTTTCTTCACCCGATTAAGCACAGACGTTCTACCATCAGTATGACCTATTAAACTGGTATCCACACTGCCCTTCCTCCTTATGTCCATTCTTCTACCCACAGCTGTATCCTTTCTTACTTCATTTTCTTCCCTCTCAATGTTAAAATCCAGCATGGCGATTACCTGGACATCTCCCAACCATCTCCCCCAAATTCCTAGTTTAAAGCTCTTTTAATCAGTTGTGCAGGCCTCCATCCTAGAAGTCTATTTCCCTCCCTACTCACATGGAGTCCATCCCGAGAGAACAGTCCTCTGTCCATGAATGCCTCCCAGTGGCCATACATCCCAAAGCCCTCCTTATAGCACCACTGCGTGAGCCATGTATTGAGCATCATAATCTTGTCACACCTTTGTTGCCCTTCTCTAGGAACAGGTAGAATCCCACTGAAGATCACCTGAGCTTCGATTTCCTTAAGTGTCTTCCCCAGCCTGGCATAGTCTCCCTTGATATGTTCCAGGGATCATATGTATCAGTATCATTTGTTCCCACATGAAGAACGATTAGTGGATTCTTTCCCACTCCCTTTAGGATCCTCTTCAACCTCAGGTCCACATCCCATATTTTAGCACCCGGTAGACAGTACACCCTTCTGTTTTCTGGATCAGCTCTGGTTATAGGCCTGTCTATTCTTCTCAGTAAGGAGTCCCCAATCACGTAGACCTGCCTTTTCCTGATGATGGTGCGATTCTCCGGTCTATCCCCTGTTCCCTCTGGCTGCAAGTCCTTTCCATTCCTATTCTCCCTTGTAATCCTCTTCAAGCCATCCTGTATCCTCCTGGGGCTTATATTTGGTGTTGTCTCCATTGACTCTTCCCCTTTTCCTATAGGACTAGCCGCTCTTCTCTTCTTCTTTGCCCTTCCACCTTCAGTGTCCATCTGCTGTGCCCCTTCTTCATTTTCCAACTCTGCAAACCTGTTCTTGAGCTCTATTTCTCCTTCACTAGCCCATCTTTTCCTCTGCCTGGTTCTCTTACTCACATGCTTCCACTGTCCATTTTCTTCACTCAGCAGTCTCCCCTCAGAGTTCTTTGGTCCTGCTTCCATCTGCAAGTCTGAGCTTTTCCCTTCATCGTCCTCATGTCTTTGCTCAATAATCCACTTGAACACCCTTCTAAACTCAACCAGATTTTCCACCTGCATCTCCAATCCTCAGATCTTTTCTTCCATCAGCTCTACCAGGTGGCACTTCATGCAGATGAAACTCTTTCCAGGTACTTCCTCCAGGATCATGTACATGCCGCAGCTTCCACATCCAATCATCTTCATTGTGTCCTCCACTGCTTGGGTCATTACCACTGCTGCCTCTGTATCGGTCATAGCCTTCCCACCTAAATCCTGTTAGTCCGGGAAACACAAACCACACCAAAACACCACCACCCACAACAAAAGCAACCCCAAACAAGCACGGCAATACAAACTCCCCTTACAAACTCCCACTCAAACTCCCCTATTTACAGCTCTGTTTGATGACTCCTGTGCCACTGCAGCTGTCCTTTAGCATCTTATGTTCAGGACAATCTCTCTATGCATGTGGGATTTAGAGCAATTTGAATATTAATATCAGCTCCTTTGTGGGTGAACTGAATCTGTGGAACCCTTTGAAAAAGTGACCCCAAATTTGCACATTGGAATACACCCCTGACCCTCTTATGGCATTCCAGACTGCAAGACACTCTCATTATGGATGTGGATTTTAGAGCACTCTAAAACATTATAAAAGAAGCTTGGGGTGGGGTGGGGTCATACCCTGGAAAGCTCTTGATCAAATGACCCCAAATTTTCACCACAAACTCCTACTCTTGTCTCTGTTACAGCATACCAATTTTAAAGGCAATTTACCATGCACATGGATTTCAGAACAGTTAAAAACTGTAAGTAGCTCATTTTAGGGGGGGATTGTATCTCTGGAACCATTTGAACAAATTACTCCCATTTTGTACCACAAAGTGTACTCCAGCCCCTTTTGCGGAATACGTGTTTTCAAGACAATCTCCCTGTGCAGTGAATGTTAGAGCAATTTGAATATGAAAATCAGCTACTTATTGGGGAAGGCTCAGTATGAAGAATACATTGATCAACTTACCCCAAACAGGTACCACTTACTCTGGTCCTGGTCCTGATGAGGCAGAGGAATTTTCAAACAATCTGAGTATGTAAGTGGATTTTAGAGTATTTGATCTGAAATCTTAAACAAAAACCTCTTTCCATAAGCCAAAATTTCCAAAAGGAGCTGCTAACCAAAGCAGAATGCAGCAGAGCCTAGCAATGAGCACAACAAACATTTTTCCACTCTGGTGAGGTCAGGACTCCCACTCCGAGGTTCTTGGGTTCAATTCCCTCATCTGCCTGATGTGGAAAAAGGATGTGAACTTGGGTATCCAACAGGGCAGCAGAGTAGCGTACCTGCTGGGCTGTGGGAGATTCTGGTAGAGAGCTTTCTCAGTCTCTCCACTTGAAACTGTTCTACTTTTTAGGACTAATTAAATACTCACTGGAGCAGGGACTTCAACTTGGGTCTCCCATGTCCTAGAGGGAAAGAGGAAGTAGTAACATGACAGTGTCTGTTAACGGCAAGACTCCACAAGTTGTAGGTCTTTTTCAGATAACATTTTTCCATGCTCGAGGCTTAGAGTTAGGCTTGGCAGAATTCAATTTTGTTTTGTATATAATTTTGCTGGATAATATAAATGTTTATTCTTAAGCTTTTTTGTTTGTTTTTTAGCATTTTGTTCACAGGGCACCGGTGCCATTAATAGCCACAGTCACATTCTATTCAGTGGATCAGTTCCAATCATCTTCCGAGCCTGCCTCTTCTTAAACATTCTTCTATAGTTTACATGGTTAATTCCCAGTCTACATACAAGCCTAGAAAATGTAACTTGTCTCATTTTATAAGACTGCTTTATTTCTTTATCATCTTCTTCGGCACTTTCTTTTTTATGCCTGAGCTGGGTCTCTGAACCCATGTCAAAAGGGGCAGTTATATCAGAGGTAAAAGCTGTGGTCCCCTACTGTTTTGGCTGTTGCATTGCTTATATTGCCACCCCAGTGCTTCAATACTGCAGACATAAGTTAAAGTGAATGTGGAAAGAACAGACCCTATACAAAAGCCACACTAATACAGACAGAGAACCTAATGTGGGCTCCTGTTGTTGCTGTAAGATTTTATATAAAGGTGAATAAACCACCTACATGAAAGTGAGCGCAATCAAGTCAAGGGGGGGAAAACGTAACACACACGCACAACCGTACCATGGAACTAGTGACCCACTGCGATTCACATTTCTAGCTAGAATATACTACCTGTCCCTACACTCAAGTAATATTATTACTTGGCAAGGATGGTGAAGCATGAGCAATTCTATGAAAATTGGCCTTGAAATACTATTTGTTTTTATACTTTAACAAGAGAAGAAGAGGAAGTAAAAGCATGGGAATATTTCTCTCTCTTTAATGAGAACTCCTATTAAAATGGGGTTTTTACATGTGATATGAGTGTGAATAGATTGGTACCAAACCACAAAAAAGAATGACATCTTGAGGTTTGGAATTGTCATGGCAATAACCTAGATTAGCTGTGCTCCATCTCAACTTGGTTTTTAAAAAAATGCAAAAATCAACGTATTGTTATTAAAAGCTCTCATATTTATTTTGTCAGATACCTATTTCATTAATCCATACAGCTGACAATTTGACATAATCGGCTGTGCTGATTAATGAAATGGTTTATCTAAGGAAATAAATATGAGAGCCTTTTTAATAACTATGCTTTGAATTTGATGAAAGAGTTATATCAAATGAGACTAGAGTGCACATATTAAGCAAAACATTCTGATGATTTTCTAGCTGGCTTGGTTAAAGTTCCACGCACTTTTTTTTTAGGACTCTATAAGAAAACTGAAGAGGACTAACTAAAAAACGTGGAATCAAATTATTAAATTCACATACGCCCATTGAATAGAGATCTTCACACATGCCTGAGAGCAGACTTGAATAATTGTAGCAAAATAGGAACATCGCTAGACATTCCAGAAAAAAAATATTCTTCTTAGAAGGTTTAGTTATGCTGCAGATTTTCTGACATTACAGATGAGGCAATTTGAAAAAAATATATAAAAGGAAGGCAAAATTCTTCCCTCTGATCCAGAAAGTGAATCTCTTGGGTGTCTCCCACGCTGAGCACACAGAATTCTCACCGACATCAGCAGAAGTTTTGAATGAAGAAGAGGTTCAGAATATGAAACAGAACTCTGTGGTGCACATGACAGCAGAGAACTTTCCCTTAGATGTTCACCCATTAAATCATAATTGTGTGCTGCCCAGTAGCCTAGTGTGGCCATGACAGTTCTGATCAGTGGGGGGAACTTAAGATAACAGTTCCTAAAATTAAACATTTTGGGGCAGATTGCAAAAGCAGTTTCAGTAGATGACTTTGAAGCCAATGGAAGTGAAATGAACACCATGCAATATGTATGTAGGAAAAACGTCTGAAAACTGCTCAAAGGAAGTATATAGCTGCTTTTCTGTTTACTTGGTGGCGTGTGTGTGGTTTCTTTGCTCCACATGCAGCTTCTAATTTAGTAGCAAATTTAATAGTCTTTTCTAGATTAGCAATTAGAACACTGCTCCTCACTACACAATAATAACTCTGTGAAGAAATGTGAATCCCATACTTTCATTGTTAACCTTGAAGGTAAGATGCTGGTTCACATGTTTAAACCTCTAGCTGAAGTCAATTTATGAATGGAATTATGTAGCAAGAGAGGTATTACCTGGATAAAATGACCATAGCACTGTAGATAAAGTGAACAGAGGTCAAAGGTTGGTTAGAAGTGCACAAGTATTGTCCCATTTTCCAATGATTTTGTAGATCCTTATAAGGTTAACTAAAACATCACCACAAATAATTCTGGGATCCTAAATATATTTATTCTTGCGTTTCTTTGTGAATAATATTCATGTATGTGAGAAAAATTGTTAAAAGCATCTAAAATATCAGAGGATTATTATCAGAGCATTAATATCAGAGTATTATTGACTCCAGTCCATTTTACGTACTCCACTCCAGTTTTAATAACAATCCTGGAATGTCAAAGTGCAGAGGTCAGAGTATGTGAGGAGAAGTATATTCTAGTAAGAAAACAACTTCTCCAGTAGACTTTTAATTAAGTAAATATTTTATAGTTTATTTATCTAATTTACATATAACCTACCACTGTGACCTTTATATGCATTGATTTAACTGTTTCACTGCTGCCTTCACTCCCTTACAATAAAGGGATGTTATAATGCGGTGAAGGTGGCCAATCTTACACTGGTCTTTTGCAAGAGTGCTAGGGTACTTCTAGTATCAGTACAATAATGGAAAAAATAATTAATGCTAACATTATAAAACACAGCAAATGAGTATAGTATGATGTGTTGGGGGGAGGGCAGAAACTAAAATGGCTTTTGAAGGAGTAAATTATGACTCATTTGTTAAAAGTTTTTGAAAAGACTTCACAAAATGCTGTAAAAAGGAAAATGGGCTGATATACAATTGTTTTTCTCTTTCAAAATGCAGTTTATAAAGCTGCTTACAAAAAGCTATTAAGAAAAATCTAGTAACCTCTGGCTAAAATGTGAAGTCGTGACTTGTATTAAAAACTGGCTAAGGGAAAGAAAGTAAAGAGTAGGAATAAATGGCCAATTCTCAGAAAAGGAAAAGGTTAATTATGAGATGTCATTGGGATTAGTACAATACATATAAAAAACAATGTTGTTCAATATATTTAGAGGCCTTCAGGCAAGTGGTGTTGACCCATGTGAACCGTTTGACTCGAACCATAAAAGTACAGTACTTGAAATTAGCTTGGGTTCACATTCTAATCATACCTGCGGAATAGCATTGGTTTCTTTAAAAATGTTCTCTTGTGAATTGGTCATTGAAGCTCTTTGTGAACTTTTCTGCTTTCTCTGAATTCCCACAAACTTTTTCAGGCTGCTGTTCATGGTGTATTTCAAGCTCAAGACCCACTTGACCTATCTTAAAGAAATAGGCAAGTCACATAGGTGAACATAATACAGTACATGTCCCATGTCTCCTAGCAATGAAGGGGTTTATCATAGGAGAAGCCATTTTCCTGTTTATGAGGAGGGATCCATTTCAACTAAACTATATGATTCAGCTAGAAACATTTTTTTTACAAATCCCACATCTTGTTCTTGTGGCACAGTAAGTAAGTCACAGAGGAACCTTATAATTAATCTTCTTGTGTTTTGAGATTGACTTAACAGCAGTGGCCTCTTACATTATTACAGCAACTAAGTACTTGAGCAGCAGATTTGGTACTTTTCTTCCACAAACTCCTAGCCTAGCGCCTGACCTATAAGGTCATAGACCAGCAGTGAGGGGGGAAAGCAGTAACAGTCGGATACAAATCTGAGCAAAGCAACAAAGACTGGGGTGGCGAAGAAGGCCCTGCAGAGATGTAGAGAGGAGGCTGACGGTGGTTCTTTGGAACACAGAAACAGCTACCTTCCAATGTTCATAAAAGGCTGAAACCTGCAATAGGCTGTTGCAGCCAAAATGCCCCAGACACTGGGTATTAGGTTGGGGAAGAGGTCAGTTTGATCTCAATATAGGCCAAAGAGGAGGGCCATTACCCTTATAAAGGAGGGAGGTGTGTCAGGAAGATGGGGCCTGTGTGCCAGAAAGAGGGAGGGAGGAAGGGAAGGGGGCCTGCAGCTTAACTGTCACAATGGGAGCATCATGCGAGCAAGAGGCATGAGGGACAACTGCTGTATCTGGCTGAGAGCAGGGCAGTGCAAAAAGGCCTCCAAATGGGACTGAACTCTGGCCAGTGCAGCCAATAGATTAATCATTAAGCACCTCTCAGGCAAAGAGTGAATTAGAGGGAGTACACCAAGCACTAGGTCTGAGGAGCCCAGTGAGGTATAGTTACCCAAATGTCTTCACCTGTTTTGGTTTGTCCCAGCAGCTGCATTATGCACTATTGTGTTGTTGTTCTATTGTAACTGGCATGGCTAATCCACCACTGAATAGCTACTAGGCCAGGGGCCCCGGCCAATTGGGGGCCTCAGAAAAATGGGCACCTCCACACCCTAACCCGCACTTGCTCTGGCCCAGGGCCCCACAAAAGCTTAATCTGCCTCTGCAGCTATTGTAATAGGGCATTGTCTCCCTTTTCTTTCTGCTAGTAAATAATGGTAAGAGTTTGTCATGGATATTTTTAGTATCAGTCATAGACAGGTCATGGACAATAACGAGAAATTCAGGGAAGCCCATGACCTGTCCCTGACTTTTAGTAAAAATATCTATGATAAAATGGGAAGGGACTGGGAAGCTGTGGAGTGGCTAGGAGCTCTGGGGCTCCTGCCACCCATGAGGGCTCAGAGCTCCAGGGTCCCCCTAATACCCCTGTGGCAGAGAGGACTACCCCACACCTGGCAGCGGGAAGCTGTGGGGGTCCCCCGTCTTCTGTAGCAGCCGGGAGCTGCGGGGTACACCCCTGCCTGCAGTGGCTGCGGGGTATCCCCGCTGCCATGGTGGCTGGGAGCTTGGGTGCCTGCTGCCTCAAGCAGTGACGGTACCTCACCACTTCCCCCTGCTGCGGGAGGCAGCAAGATCCTGCATCTCCCAGCTGCCAGGGCTAAAGTCACGGAGGTCTTTGGAGGTCATGGATTCTGTGACTTCTGCGACTTCCGTGACAAAATCGTAGCCTTACTAGTAAATGATCCTTTTGCTTAAGCTGTGTATGAGTGATTATTTGTAACACAGCAGTTGTTAGGGCCCTTTAAGTATCTACAGTACTCGTCCCTGAACTGATGGGACACCTGGCTTGCTACCAACTAATTGCAAAGATTTGGTGTCCCCTGACACTGACCCCTTCAATGTCATAACCTTCTCTAATTCCACCAGCTTCAGGCGAATATCTTGTTTTTGTTTTATATTTGGCCCTATGATCATATCTAAGTTTCTAAAGGGGAAATTTTCCTGCTATCTGACTTTTACTGTGTCATCACATTGAGGAATAGTGTGAGATGGACAAGGAGGGAGAGAGTCTTCAGTGCATACAGTGCATCAAACATTTACCAGCCGAAGTGATACCAGGTCAGCCTCTCTCACACACACAACCATTCACTATTTTTAAGGTAGTTAAACAATTGTATTCAGTTGCTCATTTAAAGGTAAAATGATGATCTCCTGGTCTGGATGAAGGAAAGTGGTCTTTTTTTTTTCCTTTTGGTTCCAATTAATTTCATTTTACACATTGTTTACTTGCATTCCCCCATCTGTCTGTGTCCATCTGTTGTATCTTGTCTTATACTAAGATTGTAATATCTTTGAGACAGGACCCTCTTTTTGTTCTGTGTTTGTACAGCTCCTAGCACAATGGGTTCCAAGGTACTATGGTAATAATAATAATAATAGTAATAAATTAATAATTAAATAATTATATACTATCACCAAAATGCATTTTATTCTCTGAAACATCTGTTCTACCCTGTAAAGGAGTAAGCTAGTTTACGGGCTGATGATCTTTATTAAATTTTGATTGGCTCATCTTCATTCATGTGATTAACTGCATGCAGCACACAGGACCAGTTCAGTAATGTGTTTCTTGCACTGTAACAACTGTGGGACCCTGCAAACACACACATTATCCTTTGACTTTGCAGTGAAATGTGGCCATGATCACTGAGGATGGTAAAACATGGGATTTGCATTCACCTGAACATGAATCTTTTACAAATTATGGCTTTCAATTCATGCATAACTTGATTGATAGTGATTGAATTTGGCACTATAACATGTTGCAATAGAATCATGTTGCGATGAATACAGAAATAACTATTTTTAATGAATATGGAGCATGCCTCTATGTGTTTGTTTGTGATGGGTTCTTTACCATGGAGTTAGCTCAAAGGGGGTGTGGTCTAGGGGGTAGGATCACCCACCTAGTGGTTAGCACCCAGGGCAGCAGTTGCCCCTAATGGGTGCAGTCCTCAGGCAGCAACTATCCTAGTGGATACAGTTCAGGGGTTGGGTAAGAGAACCTAAGCCCTCCCACTCCACCAGGTTCCAACCGAGGGCCCTGGGAGGCTGGTTCAACTGCTCACCTGGCAGCATCTTGCATCAGCCTCAAATCAACTTCCCTGGGTCACTTCCTACCTCAGTTTGCATCACCATCTGTCCCTGGGATCACTGCCTTCTGGGCTTCCAGCCCCGGTCC
Source organism: Chelonia mydas (assembly GCF_015237465.2). NCBI lineage: Eukaryota > Metazoa > Chordata > Testudines > Cheloniidae > Chelonia > Chelonia mydas. The sequence continues at coordinate 280,731,208 of NC_057849.1, forward strand.
CCTTCGCCAGGTGCTGATGCTCCCCCATTCCCTGGTTTAATATGGGCTCAGCTCATGTTCTTCCCTGGAGTTCCCAGAGCACGTCCTTTTCCCTGGCCTGCCAGCTCCTGACTAAACTGTCTGGCTGTCTTTTAAATCCCGTCCCCCACCCGAACGTGCTTGGCATGGGCAAAGGGTGGGACCGCCTTAGCCCAGAGTTGCTTCTTAATCCCTTCCTGTCCAATTAGGTATTTATACACCCTGTCACTTTTTTTTTAAAAAAAGGAACCAAGCAGGAAACATAAAACAATGACACAGATATGAGTTCTTGAGGAAACAATGGAAAAACTCTTCATTGGAATCTACCCCCATCGTAGCTCAAGCCAGGCTGAGAACAATTTGGTCTTCTCGAGTCTAAACCTAGGATCAAAAGGAGGCTACTAGACATTTCCTTGGCCTAGAAAGAGGGAGGGGACTGAGTACATGGCTGAGTGCTACCCAGGGTGTGAGTACCAGTTGATAGGCAGGCAAGGAGACCACAGCATGCTCTCTCTGTCTCTGTGTAACAGGTCAGTCTGCTTCTCCCAGCCAGAGATGGAGGTTAGCTGGGCTGAGAAAAACTTACAATGCCGGCAAGGAAAGATTAAAATGTAGGTAAAGGGAAATAGGCATCTGGAGTTCTTTATTGTTTGTACCCTTTACTCTGAGTGCTTTCATTGGGTGAATGAATAAATAATGCTGTGTTTTGAAGACGCTGTTTTGGAGTGCCTTTAACCATGTCATGGGTCACAGGTACCTAGAGTGAGAGAGCTAACAGGAGCCAAATTAAGTTGGGTCTGTCACGTTAACGTGATTAGGAAATGTGGGGGAGGGGCTACAGCCCAAAGATCCAATCTCAGAGTGGTTGGACTATGTGGTTCGATCCAGAGTGAAGTGAAGGAAGCTGAGCCTGTCATTGAAGGGGTGCACCGAGAGGGACTAAAACAGGTTTCAAGTGCTGTTTGCCCTGTAACTGTGACATATGTATTAATATTACAATTATGGTTACTAATTAATGAGAAGAGTTGAACCTGTTGGTGAAGTGACAAAAGTTAGCAAAAGCAAGGTGGGGTTGTGAAGAACCACTGAATGATTGACATAATTGGAAACTCAGTGGCAGATGAAATTCAACGTAGACAAGTGAAAATTATTGCGTATTCAGTCAGTTGCAATTTAAACTACTTATACACACTGTTTCTGAATTAGTTGTCACTCTCAGAGAAAAGATCGACAGTAGCTGTCATTATTTACTGCACAGCAATGATATCCTCTTTGTACAAAATGGTGGTCAAAAAAGTGAAGATACGTTGTAGAGACTAAAACTGAAAATATAATACTGTTATATTTATTGAGGGAACCGTTGCATGTATTCAGATATGGTTGCCTCATTTAGAAAAAGACATAACAGCTATAAAAACCAAGTCCAGACACAAGCTAAAAATAAAAAGAAGAAAATTAAAATAATATAGTAGAGCCACTGAAGATAGTGTGTGTGGAAAGATATGATGTGAGAAGAGATTGGAAAGACAGGAATAGTGTCAATTCAGAAAAAAAGGAGCATAGGAAATTATATGAGAGTGGTATATAAAATATTAAATGGTAAATAAATTGCCAGCCTAGGATTCTTTTTACTTTATCCCATAACACAAAGACAAAAAGAACACACTGAAAATTAAAAGCCAAAAAATTGAAACAGAGAAAAGGAACTGCCTCATTTTAATGATAAAATACAATTATCCTGTGGGATTCTGTGTTACAATATAGCATGATGGCCAATAACAGTAAGGGCTAAACGTAAAGGAACTTAGAGGTGATGGCACTTAGCATTGCTTAAAAAAACCACTGGGATTCACAAAGCTTGAGTCAGGCGATCAGTGAATGGAGGGAGACAGTGCCTAAGCGTGGGATTCACAAAAGCCTTCAGGGGCTTCTTGCCTAAACTAGCCAACAGTAGGTGCCAAGTTGAGGGATGTGTCCTAAGCCTGGCCTTTGTTTGGGAGTTCAGCACCCAAGTCCAGGCTTCAGGGAGCCACCTCCCTCTGCTGCTGTTTTTGCAAGAAGCTGGTGGGGGGGGAACGAGAGCCTCCTTTATAACTTTTAGCCTGGTGGTTAGGGTACTTGCCTGGGGCATATGAAACCCCTGCTTCAAGTCCCCCCATTCTGCCCCCCCCCCGAGCAGAAAAGGGATTGGTATAGGATTCTACTACCTCTCAGGTGCGTGCCCTAACTACTGACCTATAAGATATGTTAATGAAGGCCTGCCTTAGTTTCTCTTGTTGAAGCTGTTCCACTGTGGATAACTTCTTTAAAAAGTCATTGGAGCAGGAGGACTGCATCCTGAGTCTCCCACCTCCTGGCTGAGTTCTGTGAGCACCAGGCCAGAGTCATTCTCATGCTTGTGCTCAGTCTCTCTCTGTCCAATGTCTCCTTCATTATTTATCCACAGTGGAAGAGCTTCAATAGGAGAACACTATATCCTATGGCTCAGTGCTTAGGGCACTAACCTAAGAGGTGGTAGACCCCGTTCAAATTTCTTAGCTCCTCAGGTGGAAGGGGGACTCAAACTGGGGTTCTCACCAGTGGTGTAGCTAGGACAGGAAAACTGGTCAAAAAGCAGACACCTGGTTACCCTCCTGTAAACAGGTCTACTTAAGTGGCCCTCAGGATTTGGGGACTATGTTACCCAGTGACTCCAAACTGTGAGTGGTGTTTCGCAGATAGGGACGGAAGATGGGACATGGTAAAGGGACATTTGCCCATTGGACATTCACACTAGCAGGTGGGGAACTGAGTTAATGGACTACTGCCAAAGTTACTGTTAGGGAGTGTTTTACTTATTACTCATTTATCTATACCGATGTGTTACCCAAGTTGATGCTGTGTTCCCTTTTTTCCTAATAAAGTTTTCCTTCACAGATTCAGTGCTTGCCAGTGGAGAAGTATTGCCTACTAAGGGTGCCCAAAAAGGGTATTTAGCAATCCCAGAAATTCTAGGTGGGAGCTCGAGCTGGTGGTGTTTGTTAACTTTACAAGGGACCCTTAGCAATTTATTGTTGCTGCCAACAACACGTGGCAGAAATTTTACATATGAATGCAAATAGAGTCTTCAAGAAGTTACAAGAATCACTATGCTTCAGGGCAAAAGCTATCAGTAGCTGAGGTCAGGAAGAAATTTCCCCTCATTTCACAGTTCGGTGCATTATGAGAGTTTATATGCCTTACTCTAAAACATTCAGCATTGTCCACTATTGGAGACAAAATACTGGACTACGCAGAGCAGTGGTCTGATATGAACTGGCAATTCCTGTGGGGAGTGAGTTGAGTGTGTTTGTGCAGGTAGACAACTATAAGATATTTCAAGATCACAAATTGGTTTCCCCAAAGTAACTTATTTTTCAGGCAGCCCAATACTTTCACTCTCCTTGACTGGCCTTGATTTAAGCTTCTTATAAAAATTATAGAATTTACAGATATATTTTAATGAAAACTTTCTGAATCTTAAAATGAGACTTATAAAGGGATTTTTGTGGAGACTCTGATATGTCTAAAGTTAGATACATATATATGACTCAGTACCATACATTATGATTCAGTCATATGTGTCCGTATAAATTACTTTATTGCTTGTAACAGTTTTCCCAACACTATTTGCTGAAGCATATACTCAGAGTTCTCCAAGAGCTTTTCATCTCTCAGGGATATGATATGCTCATCATGGCACCCTTTCTCTTCTTTTACTAATGAAAACACATCCTGAAAAAAGTCCCAAATTAAATTACTTTGACAACTTCAATTGGGGGATTAAAACTTCTCTTCATCTTTTCATTACTAAACAATCCAATAGGTAGAATTATAATAACAATTTGAATGTCATATTTGCGTTCTTTAAAAATGCAAAGATATTAGCTCCTAACCACTTTATTCACCAGAGGATAAATTCTGATCTCAGTGGCACTGGTAAAATGAATTGAAATCAGAATTTGGTCTCCAGGTTTTCTCATGCCAATTATCTCCTCTCACACTAAACACTCTATCAGTGAAATTCACCCTTTTGTAGGTGAACCCACTCAAGCCCTAGTCTGAGGGTTTAACAGGGATTTAAGTAGTACCTGGGACTTGTGCTGAGAACCCTGCTCGGGAAGCATATATATAAGATACTATTGCCCCTTTAATTAAACAAATAGGCTGAATCTCCCCACACCTAATGAAGTAAAACAAAACTCCATTTTTTTTCTACCAAATGTCCCATGTGTTAATTTAAAAACATAAATAGTGGACACTAACACATTTCTAAAGCTTAATTATCAGGTGTTTTCTTTTGTCTTGAAAGTTGTAGAATATTCATTTATTTTTCTCTTCTATCTCAGTTACATTATTCTTTAAGAATACTTATATTTGTATACCTATATATAGACGTGTGCATGTGTGCATAAGAGAGAGAGAAAAAATCATAGAATGCCAAATATTATCATTTAAGCAATACTTGTTAAAATTTCTATGGCTGTGAATGTTTTTCAGCTCCCAGCATAGGAGCTACCAATTTGTTGCTGACAGGCAAAATGCAATAAATATCAAGTACAATAGAGAGAACAAGATAGAACATTATTCTATACTGGAATCAATAGGAAAGCAGGATGGACTTTCAAACACTAGATATAAGCATGTTTATGTGATTTTGTTGCACCTCAGCTTGTAGATGTTCACTGTATAGGCAAATACCCTCAAGAATTTTAGATAAAGATAAATAACTTGCATGTTTACTGGCTAATTATTCAGGTGTGTTAGTGACTCTATAGTTTGAGATTTGCATTTAAAGCAGGACTGAAATCTCTCTATTTCACACATTAAAATTACAATGTAGCATCCAAATTTTACATGACGACTTTCATGGGCCATTTGAATTTTCCATTATATTTATTTGGATGAATATTTACAAACTTTGGCAAAGGAAACTTTTTAAAAATGGACTTTTCTTTTATCAGATGCTTCCAGCTGAAGAACTCCAAACTCCAGCCTTCACACACACCCCAGATCACAGGGTGGAATAGTTTTTAAATTTTTGATTTAACAAAGGTGGCAAATTAAGTCACTGGGTGCTCTTGAGGGTGCTCAATTTATCTGAAAATCAAGACATTTTATTTAGGTGCTTAAATATGGATATAAGGTCCAGATCATCAAAGAAATCAGTGAGTTAGGTGTCTAAATACCTTTGTGGATCTGGGCCCAAGTGCCTATCTTTGGGTAACCAAGTTTTGTCACCTTTTATTTATTTTTTTTAACAATGAACTTTGACAGATTTTGAATAAACTTTTAAAATGGAGGTTTTTTCCCAGAAAAACTGAAAGGGCTTGACCTACATCTGACACATAGCTTCAACTGCTCATGAATTCAGTGGACGCTGCAGGTGGGCTGTGCTTCTGAGGATCAGGCTCAACGATTCCAGGTCTACTCTGATGTCACTAGAGTGGACCATTTAATGGTACAACAGGTGTAACATTTGTCTTTGTTTTTCTATTTCCCTCACAGCAGACATTGTAGAGGATTCATTTTATGCATTTGTAGAAAAAAATCTGATGGTGGCTGTCTTGGTAAGGAGCTTGTCTCTGTTCTACAGAATCCTACTGGTTTCAGAAGTGGAAAAGATATGGCTGAGTGGAACAGAAAGCGCTGCTACTAATGGGGGGTTGTCTCAAGGTTTGTCTTGTTTTAAGCCACTGCCTGAGCAAACAGCATGAACATTTTACTCTTCTACCAGCTAATTAGAAATGGACACTTCTTAAACAAGTGCCCATCCTCTAACAAGCTAGCACTAATCTGACCCTCGAATGAGAGGTGGTAAAAAGCAAGAGGAAATATTAGTCAAATAAATTCTTTAATGAGTATTGCTTGTATTCTTTGAATAGTTTTTGAATAGCTTGAATATTATTAAAATCTGCTGAATTGTTCAGGGAAAACATTATTTACAACTCTAGAAAATGACAAAAAGGATTAAGCAAATAAATGATTCTGCAAAAAATAGTAATGTTAAATAAATGATAGCACTGTTAATTGAATAATGTATTCAGTTAATTGAATAATGTATTCAAGTTAATAGAATAATGTAGTCAGTTAATAAAATCTGACCAGCTCTATCATGGATCTATATCCTGTATCTTTGTGTTCTAGTTAAATATATGCTGTATTCTATTTAAATAATTAGGGCTTTGTTCATACCCTGTACCAGCAGTGGCCTCCATACACCAGGTGGTGTTCACTCCAGAGGGAGAGAGGTGATGCTTGCATCATACCTCTTCCCCAAGGTTTTTATGAGCCTACTATAAAGAATTTAATTTTTTAGGAGAGTGGATAACTTGAGGGCCCCACAAGGTAATGTAACGACTTTCACTACTAGCTTTGGGGTTCAAATCTACCCTAGTTGCTAGGGTTTAAAAGTTATGTGGTGCTGACTTTTGAATGGCTCATAAAACTGTTGATAATCTCAGTCCTGTTCCCTATGGATAGGTGTCCACATGATTAAAACACCATTATGATAGATAATCATTGATAACAGTCACAGTTGAAAGGCTGCAGTTTGACATAGCATACAGAGTTAACTACTCTCTCGCAGAATTTCACTTGAAGAGGCTTACTCCTGAGGAAATTCTGCGCCAAAAAAATAAAAATACTGCACACAAAATTTTAAAATTCAGCAAAATTCTGCAAATTTTGTCAGTAAATAAATGTGGCAGTGGGGAGCACAGGCCACTGGCTGCACGGAGGTGGGAGTTCACTCTGCAGCCCTCCTGGGAACATGGACTTAAGAGTGAGACTGCACCTGACCCTGACACAGTGCAAAGGCCGGGCCTGCTTCAGAAACACCCTGGGGTCCTGCCCCTCCATGCCAGGCACACCAGATGTGGGCAGGCAGGCTCAGCCCAGCAAGATCCAAGTGTGGAGGGGCTTAGTGTTGGGAGGGGATCCAGGTGTGGGGAGAGGGTTCTGTGTGGGGCAATCTGGGTGCAGGTGGCTCGGTGGGGAGACTGGATGCAGGGGGATCTGGATGAACAGGGGCTTGTTCAGGGGTTCTGGGTACAGGGGCAATGGGACTCTGCAGAGGGGTCCAGGTGAAGGTGGTTGGGGCTCAGCAGGGAGTTCTGGATATGGGGGACTCAGCAGGGGGGGGGTCCGAGTGCTGTGGGAGTGGGGCTTAGCGGGGTGGGGGTCCAGGTGAAGCTGGTTGGTGTTAATGGGGTGAGGGTCTGAGTGTGAGGAGCTTGTCAGGGTGGTCCAGATGCAGGGGATATATGGCTTGTTGGGTTTATCCAGGTGCAGGGGGTATGTGGCTTGTCGGGATGGAGAGTTGAGTGTGAGGGGATCAGTGGGGGTGGCCTGGGTGAAGGGTGGCTTTGGATTCAGGGGGGTGAAGATTAGCAGGGTGGTAGATCTGGTATAGGGGCCTCGGTGGGGGGGGGTGAGTGCAGGGGGTGAGGCTTGACGGGGGGTCTTGGTATGGGAGGGGTTCAGATGCATGGGGTTAGGCAGATGGGGAGCAGCTCCATGTACAGTGACCCCTCCCCCAGAGGTGAGGAGTGATGGGGGCAGGAAGCAGGGGGAGGAAGGTGCAGAGCTTCCTGCAACTTGGGGATGTTTCTGGGGGTGGGTCTGACCTAGCCCCGGCTGCTTCTTGCAGGGGAAGAGGAAGTCCCATCTTCTCCCACCCCCAGCCCGGCCAGAACTAGCAGCTGAGCCTGGTGCAGGGTAGGAACCACCAGCTGGGGCATCCCCAGTCCGCACTCCCCCTACACGATTTATCAAAACAATGTGCTTGCGCTTCTGGAGAGGGGCACATGACCAATCTTGCAGCTTTCCTTTGCTTCCCCATCAGAAAGTCATTTTTTCTGCAGGGACGCAAAGAAATCTGTGCGGGACATGAATTCTGCACATGTGCAGCAGTGCAGCATTCCCCTAGGAGTAGGGGATAGCCTCCCCAGGTTAGAGTTGAGGAACAATACCCAGGCACTGGGAAAATGGTCCTGTGGCTGCCAGTACTTTTTTTTTTTTTTCTGAAAATAAAGAATTTCAGTCTCTACAGCTGTCAAGATGGCATGTTTCTGGAGTGTTAAACTCACATGAAAATGGAAAAGAAAACTAAAAACATATACAACAGCATTACAGTTAGTTAATGAACAATGTTTCTCATTCATAACCCAGTAGCAAAGATTCTCTCTGCAGTGATGTTTGGACACTCAGCAATGCCTGTTTAAATAAAATGTTAATTCTCTCTATTCAACAAGTACCATTTAATAATTTTATTAGGAGGAACTCAGGAATATGTATATGCTTGTGGGAGTGATACATTTTTTTAAACAGATTGCACTTAAATCCTCTGAGAGGTCAGGATTATTTGGCAGTATTTTACATTGAAGATTCTTATTCTTTCAACAAGTTAATTCCAATCTAAGAAATTGTAATAGGCCCTTGAGTAGACTGGAGAAAATACAAATATTTGCTGTGAATATTTGTTCAAATTTTTAAATGGATTTCCTTTAGCTATTTTCATGCCCCTTTTATGTTGAATTTCCATAAATGTTTGAAGCACTAAGTATTACTGACAACAAATGTACATAGAAAGCAAATTTCACAGTCATATGCATGAGTATTCACTCAACTCAGACTTTAGCTTTGCACTTGTAAGCATCTATATTGGATCCATGGACATACTGGTTACTTAACCAGGGACCTCTAGAGTTAAAAGCGTGAGCTTCTTTAGCTTCATCTTGAAGTAAACAATCTGGTCTCATAGCTGGGAGCTGTAACAGACTCATACCTTCTGTGGATAAGGCACAGATGGGGACACATACCACATACTGAACAGTGAGTTAAACTTGCTTGCTCATTCAATCAAGGAACTGGAGCGATACTGTCTGCCCACTCACACCTAAGCAACATAGCCCAGATTTCCAATAATCACAATTAATCCACAGAATACAACGTTTGATAAGTTTTTCTTGAATAAATGTGAGGAAAAAGTGAACAAATATATTGACTAGATTATTTGTTGGAAATCATTCACTCAGATCTCTCTCTCTATGCCTTAACAGCAGCTGTCTAATAAGTGATAATGCATTCTCTTAAAGATATTGCCGTAGGTGCCCTCAGGCTTGACCAATCCAGCTCTTTCCTAAACTGAAGTAAAAAGGAGAAATAAACAAGATTAAAATTAATACGGATAGAAAACCAGTGTGTAAATAATACAATATACCAAATAAAACATATGGAAGGAAAGTGACTGCAGGAAATTAGGTGTGCTAAAATCACCCTTATAGCCTATTACACAAAGCTACAAAATTTGTTGTCAAGTGGATTGTATAAATCTGTGAGAAAATATTGACAGGGGAAAAAATTGAGGCAAACCAACAGATCTACATGCCTGTAAAGCCACTGCTCCTGTGCAACTCATTTTAGAAAACACTTCTACTACAAAGATTGCAATGTACCAGTTAGGAGAAAGTCTGTTGAATCCTGCATGAGCATTGTGGACCTGATCTAAAGCCTATTGAATACAGAAAAAAATCAACAAATCTAGACCATGGCTTCAAAGGTTTTAGCCTTAAGAACTTGATTAATTGTAGTATGTATGATGAATTGTGAAATAGTCTAAACTTTCCCCATGGATTTAAAGAATTGATGGAAAAAGAAATTCAGAAATCCAGGCCTCTAAAAAAATCACATTAAAACTTCTATGATTTAGCAATTATCTTTGAGAACTCATGGAGAACAGGCAAGGTCCCAAAGGACTGGAGAAGGGCAAACATAGGACCTATTTTTTAAAAAGGAAGCAAAGAGGAGCTGGGAATTATGGACATCAATACCTGGAAAGATATTGGAACAAATTAGAAAACAATCAGCTGGGGAGCACCACAGAATAATAGGGTTATAAAGTAATAGCAAGAATAATAGGGTTATAAAGTAATTGTCAGGAGCAAATCATGCCAGACTAACCTATTAAGCTTCTTTGATGTGGTTTCTGGCTTTGTGGATAGGGGAGAAGCTGTAGACATGATATATCTTGATTTTACTAAGGTTTTTGACACAGTCCCGCACTCATATGCAAACTAGGGAAATGTGGTCCACTTTAAATTACCATAAGGTGGGTGCACAACTGGTTGAAAAAGCATACTGTAAGTATAGTTATCAGTCACTGGTTGTCAAAGTGGGAGGATGTATCTAGTGGGGTCCCACTGGTGTCAGTCCTGGTCTGATACTATTCAGTAATTTCACTAATGACCTGGATAATAGCTCTTGATTGACTCAGGAGCAGGGGAAATTTCTTGGATTTTTCCATAGCACAGGTCCTCAGCCTCCTAGCACAATCTAAATCCACCCCTGATGTGGTGGAGACAGTGGATGCGTTCCCCCTGATATCAGACCTGGTTAATTTGGAAGTGGTGATTGTTAACACCAAGAAGTCTTACAATTCAGTTTTATTAGCTCCCTGCATTTTACCTTGATTTTGGAGGTACCCTGGCTAATCTGTGCTCCCAACACAATACCTCTTTCCCATGGAGCTTCTGTAGGGAAAACTGTCCGGGTTCAAGAACCTGCAATCCTAGAGCCCAAGCCAGAGAACCTTGCTCCAAGAACCAAGATGTCCCTCCCCATCGCAGTCACTCTGTTGGATGCAGAAACACCAGCTGTTCATGATGAACCTTCCCTCCCCACATAATACCAAGACTACCATGATGCTTTCACAAAACATAATGCAAACATATTACCCCAGCGTTGTGATTACAATTGTCCTGTAGACCTTCAACCTGGAGTTAAAATTCTGGTTAGGTGCATATATTTTATGTCCAAGCCCAAGTCAGCAGTTGTAAGAGAAAAAACAATGAGGAGTCCTTGTGGCACCTTAGAGACTAACAAATGTATTTGGGCATAAGCTTTCATGGGCTAAAACCCACTTCATCAGATGCATGGAGTGGAAAATACAGTAGAGAGGTATAAATACACATCATATGAAAAGATGGGAGTTGGTTCCTGGGTTAGTGTTTTTGTTGTGTGGTGTGTAGTTGATGGTGAGTATTTGATTTAGGTTCGGGGGCCGTACCAAACCCTGCAACAAACCCCAGTGCCACCTCTGTCTGCATATCTATTAAAGGGACACCATCATAGGACCTAACCACATTAGCCATACCATCAGGGGCTTGTTCACCTGCACATCTACCAATGTGATATATGCCATCATGTGCCAGCAATGCCCCTCTGCCGTGAATGTTGGCCAAACCGGACAGTCTCTATGCAAAAGAATAAATGGACACAAATCTGACATCAAGAATTATAATATTCAAAAACCAGTAGTAGAACACTTCAATCTCCCTGGACACTCAAAAAGACTTAAAAGTGGCAATTCTTCAAGAAAAAAACTTCAGAAACAGACTTCAATGAAAAACTGCAGAACTGGAATTAATTTGCAAATTGGACACCATCAAATTAGGCCTGAATAAAGACTGGGAGTGGATGGGTCACTACAAAAACTAATTTTCCCCTGCTGATACTCAAACCTTCTTGTTAACTGTTTGAAATGGGCCACCTTGATTACATTGGCCTCATTAGCACTACAACAGTGATTTCTACCTCTTCTTGTCAACTGTTGAGAATAGCCCACTTCCACCTTAATTGAATTGGCTCGTTAGCACTGACCCCGCACTTGGTAAGGCAACTCCCATCTTTTCATATGCTGTGTATTTATACCTCTCTACTATATTTTCCACTCCATGCATCTGATGAAGTGGGTTTTAGCCCACGAAAGCTTACACCCAAATACATTTGTTAGTCTCTAAGGTGCCACAAGGACTCCTCGTTGTTTTTGCTGATACGTACTAACACGGCTACCACTCTGAAGTCTTAAGAGAGTGCATCCAGGAAAACCTAAACAAAGACTTTTTCTGCTGCTCTACCATCCGCGCAGATGCCCCAGTAATCTCCATTCAAAAGAAAGACAGCTCTCTGAGACTTTGGACTAAAGGGCACTTAACCAAATAACTGTATGCAATTGGTACCCACTGCCATTAATTCCACACTGCCAACCAGACAGGGAAACTGCAATTGATACCCTGCAAACAGAAGCTACATCCACTGACTGAGCAGAATCAGCTGACTAACAGCCATCTGCTGATTGGTCACCTCCAAACATAAAACTTCCTGTTCCTGCCACACCCCTTTCTGAGCAACTAGTTGTTAGACCTGCGCCTGACTGCACCCTTTAAGATCAAGTTCCTACCTCCTTGCCTGGTTCCCATTTGCTGTTCCTCTTACTTTGTTTTGATCCCTCTCCCTTGTCCTGACCCCAGTTATTGACTCCAGCTTTGCCCCTGGCATGGATTCTGCCTCTGACTCAGGCTGTGACCCTAGGCGTGATTCCTGGCCATGATCTTGACTCTACTCTGGGCTTTGACCATTAAGTCAGACTGCCCTGTGTGTGTGAGACCTAAGAGGAGGAGAGGATGCAGGGAGGCAGTTTCCTAGGGAAGGCCTAGGAGGCTGGGAAGCCTGAGTAAATGGGAAGAGGTGGGGATCCAAAGTCCAAAACTGGGATGCTTGGGCTAGGAGAAAGCTGGATTTGGGGATGCATGTAAAGACTGATCCCAAGAGGAACCTGAGGCTGGACTGGAACTTGGGACTGAGGACAAAAGCCCGGCAGTTGCAGGCTGGCTGCATGGTGTAAAGTGGACAAGCTACTCTAATGGGAACCAAAACGTTGGCCTTGAGCTAAGAATTGGTTGTGGGCTTGACCTGACTGGTTTGGCTGATTGGAGCACAGGAGCTGGCTGTTAGGCAGTGAAAAAGGCAGCTGTTTTAGAGCGCCTACTTGTAGGGAAGGGGCTTAACCCAGCAGGACTGAAGACTGTTTTGCTTTGATGTTTCTGGACTTGGATTAAATGAGTTTTTATCCTGGAAGGGGCTTGACCATAGGGCCAAGTTACCTCTAAAACAGGAGAAGGCTAAAGAGGGTGGTGGGAACTCATAGGCAGAGCTGCAACAACACCAGGTCTCACTGCAAGGGGGTGCTCTGAGACCGTGAGAATTGGGGAGTTACATTCAAAATTGGGCAGCTCTTGTTCTTCCAGTTCCTAGAGAAGACCAAGATGTATTGTGTGTGGGAATTATGGGTTATTTTCACGAAAGCCATTAAGCCCGTTATAGGTTCAAGTACTTCTGTGTATCCCTTGTTTCTGGCAGCACTACAACATGATACACCATACTAGGTGCAAGGAGACTGTAATGGATGAAATGCAGGATGTGGAGTCCCGTGTCACACTGCTTGCTATGTTTGTTCAATGATAGAATGGGGAAAAAAGGAACAAACAAACAAAATATTGTGCTAGATGAAGGATGCAGCCACAGCTACTGGAAGGTGACCCCCCAATTCCCTTCTGCAATAACACAAAGCCAGATGCTTCTCATGACATTAGTGCACTTCTTCTGAGTGTGCTCCAAAGAGGGGGGCCCATTGTCCTGAATACATGAATAGTGATAGGTCTGCTGGACTTCTTCTCCCTGATGCGAGGGTTTGACAGCTGAGTAAGAAGTTGGGTCCCTTTGTTGCTATCTGGATGTTAGTGGGTGCATTTATCCTGGTGAAATACTGAGAGAGTTTGATATTTGGGGGAGTTTAAGGAATTTATCAGAGGCAAAGGAGCAGAAGGTTCCTTTGGGCCAGAATCTCTTTTGCAGTCTAATCCTCAGGAATCTGCTCCCATAGTGCAATATGTAGGGAATCGACCCCCCCTCCCCCGTGCCTCACCCAAATGCACAAGTGTTAAGTTTTGGTCTAGCAGTCTCAAACACAATGAGTTCAGGCAGATTCATGTTCCCACTTGGACTATTTACCCAGCATCAATATGGTCTAGTTCAACAAGTTACTAGGCTTTAAATGAGAATTACAAGGACCTGTGTTATGCAGGAAGTCAGACTAGATGGTCACAAAACAATGGTCCTTTCTGGCCTTAAAATCTATGAATCTATGTAAGAAGGAGATATGTCGTCTAGACAGCTCCTAAATATTTGTCTGGACAGTGACTCACTTTCTGTATGACATTGCTTAAGTCACCCCTCTATATGTCAGTTTCTTCATCTGTCAGATGGTTATAATAATAGCAAACCCACCGGAATGCTGTGAGACTTAATTCATTTAAGTTAGTGAAACATTTGAAGTCTCTGGAGAGGAGATTATAGATATGAGAACTATACTGTTATGTAAATACTCACATTCTGTCTGTGGTCTTCATTGTGTTATAGGAAATCAGTCATCTGGGGCTTTATAAATACTCTATAAATTGGCTGTTGCTTGCTTATGGAGTGCCTCCAAATCAGAAAAGCTTATAAAAAGAACAATAAAATAAAACAGCTAGCGGAGAGCAAGGCTATTGAGGCAGCTAACTCTGAATTCCATGCCCATGTGAACTTGCTACTACCATTTTCATCAAAATCACTTGCTGTAGGTTGTGTATGTGCACTCATAAATCTTCCAGCCTCTCTCCCATTGGACGAGTGTGTAATTCCTACGCTCTAAAGTACTCCTTGTAAAAGTAGTACAAGATAGTGTCAAAAAAATAAAAACCTCCACTGATTTAAATGGCATAATCCCTGGCACAGGTTAAACACCTCTAAAAATTTACAGCCAAGATTAAGAGATGAGACTTCAAATATCATAGAAGAAAATGAATTGGTGGTTCTTAGAGCATGAACTAGGTTGTAAATGGTACAGCACAAGTCTCCAGAGGTTTGGTTTGGGTGGCCTGATAAATGGTCCTTTTTGGTTCTGCCTGTATCTATCCACTGTGAATGTTGCCGGTCACCAGCTGCTTAGGAATTTTTTTTTTTTGTCCTTGTCACTTGACACTTTGTAATCAAGACTGAACTGACATAGCAGAAATGTGCTTTATTAAAAAGTGTCTTCGAACTTTAGATATTTCTATGTAATTATGATGGATGCACTTTAAATGATTCTGCCGGTTTCAAAGATATTGCCACTACTACCAGTATTCTCCATTTTAAGTTGAGGGAAATCTCCTAGACCAGTATAATCTTTCAAAATGGTAGAAACATCTTAAGTATGGCCACTGTACATAGCAGTCTATGTGAGAAACACATTTAAATCCTCTCACCTCTTTTAATGGAGAATCACTATAGGATCAATAGCTGGAAAAGTTATGTAAAATATACTTTTATTTAACATTCATGTGCACAGGGGTAAAGACTGTTCTATGGTGGATGTGACAACTTGTGTGGTACAACGTTTTTGTCTCAGATTGTGGATAGCACTTGAAAGCAGACTGAATAAGCAGTCAGTGTACTCATTTATTTGTAGAACTAGAGAGCTGTTTTGCAGTGGAAGCAAGAAATCTGTGTCTTCTGAAGGAAGTGCCTAAAGGATAAGGTTCTCTCTGGATGGAGAAGAGAAGTATTGGTTACAACTTCCTGTCATCATCCCATTTTATTCACTGCTGTCTGGACAAAAGTAGCATCTTTTCCTTATGTCCTAGCTGATTAGCAACTAAAACCAGTGCTTAATTTGTGCTGGGGCTTGCCAGAGCTGAGCCCCGGCACCTTTAGGCTTGGCAGTTCATAGTCATGGCACCTCTGGGCTAGCCGCATCTGTCATGAAAGTAAAAAAAAAATTGCTTGAGCCTTGGCACCTCTTTCATTACAAATTAAGCACTGACTAAAACATTGGTCCTCACCATATATTAAATATTACAAGCTAGGGAGCAGGGGAAGATGGGACACACAAACTTTCATTGTTCGCCTTTAATGCAATCCTGCTGGTCTATGGGCCAGATTCTAGTCTCAGTTACAATAGGTTAAATCCAGAGTTTATGGAATTTCTCCAGATTTACACAGTCCAACATGTTTAAGTCTGTGGATGAGTATTTTATCTTTGGAAGTCAGTAACAGAACAGACATAGAATAGACACTGAAATCAATTGAAGTTAAAAACAGATTGTTTCTGAAGGCAGAATTTAGCCCACTATATCTGTCCCAAGGATTTGCACATTGTCAGAACAATCTTTAGACTGAGGGTTGGCAATTGCTTTTGAGACTTTGATACTATAGGTGTCATCTCTACAGAGCTCTCCTTCTCTGCCATGCTCAGGTGCAACGGAATCAATCCCGGACTTCTGCATAGCCACCTATGCTAGATGTAGTGATTACATAGCAGGTACGATAATTGAGGAACTGGAAATACACATACAGGCTAGCAGCCCTTTCATCAGACTAGATTTTTTTGTTGCTGGCAAACAAGATCAAATCATCATTTTGGGTTATGTCTCCCGTTCTGTTGAGTATAATAAGCCTGTTGTGTCCTGCTCTGAAAAACCACCATTATGATAATATTCACTCTGGCTGATAGGACAGAAATGGGGTCTCTTCCAAGAACAGAATTCTTGTAGCCCTTCCAAGAGTCTGGTAGCAGGTAGTTGAATGCATTCTTGCTTCTCAGCCGACTGGCTTGTTGCTTCTGAAATGTTCCAGGAAGGCAACCTCTAGAAGATGCTCTCAAACTTAAGCCTGATATATAACAGCTTATTATGATGCAGGAATATAACTGTGTGTGTTTCTTGTTTGTTTTGTGGGTGGAAGTTATCAGGTGTAATGCAATTACCAATAATTTAGACAATTTTAAAGACAGCACTCAATATGTGGGGTAAGAGAAATGGGGCAAATTTGGGTAACATTGCTCATACTGAATGATACCTTACTTCACGAGTATTTGTGAACCACTTAACTGAGGTCAGTGATAGTGATTCTCATTTACACAAGGCCTCTCTATATAACAGGGCTTTAAAGTGTGTGTAAACCCAGAACAGTGTAAAGGAATAGGAATCAGGCCCAACAGGTCTATTTGTGGAGTAAGGTGCTATAAACAGAAATAAGAGTATCAGACTTAGGCCCTAGCAAGAGAAGCTGGTTACAGGGTTAGATTTACTCATACATCTTTAATTCTGAGTTTTTGCACTAGGATTCCTTATGGAAAAGGTTTTTCTTTATTATTATTAGTAGTAGTATTATCATGATTAAATCCCATTTAAATCATCTCTCCTACACAGGTTATGTCAAAATTCACCCATGACATGTCTTATTCCTGAGAAAGTATGAAAATGGAGCTATTTAAATAATTTTTTTTGACTGACAAGCTTTTATTTTTGTCAGAAAATCCACTTTGTAATCTTAATGGGTAGTATTTTAAAGATATATTTTGCTGCTTAAAGCCTTTATTACTTCTCTGAGCTCTTCCTATGTGATTGTACTCTCATCAGAGAAAATATGTGTATACTGCAGCAAAAGTTAGCATTCATGCTATTTGGTGAGGGGAAAAGGGTCATAAAGTTGTTTTGTTTTTTGATTAACACTTTCTTTTCTCCTGGGTCTAAATTAAAACTATGGTCCTCATAGCCTACTCCCCCTACTAGCAAGAAGCAAAACACTTGCCCCTGCCTGAGACTAACACATAGGTTGGATACAGGTGCTAAATTTGGCAGATCAAACAAAGTATATATTGATTCTGTTCTCACTTCCATTGACACAGATCAGAAGTAACTCCAGTAGGCTCAGTGGAATTATGCCAGTGTACAATGGATATAAGTGAGAGCAGTATCAGGCTCAGAATGTCAAGGGGATAAGAGAGTCATTCAGAGGGCCATATGTGAAACATGTGATGAGGTATACAAACTGCACACTGGGGAATATGGGGTTACTGAGCCATTGTGAGATCAACCGGCCCTGCCTGGCCACACCTATGAGAGACATCAGACATGGCAGGAGTAACTTAGAAATGCAGAACATCCCAAAGTTGGGGACAAACTAGAGAGGAGGGCAGGCATCCAATTCTCAGTTCCTACAGAATGACTGGCTGAAGGCAGGAGATTCTTGAATGACTGCTGCTTGACAGCTCCGTCCCCTGAAGGGAGGGCCTGATGCTGAACTACTGTTCTGGGTCTGTCATAGACTACTGTGTCATTGAGGCCATGGCTTTCTAGGGGCTCTCTGAGGAATGATGGTCACATGTGCACCGTTACACTGACATAGGAGGGCTATTTCCTTTTGTTTGTTGACAACCCTGGAAAGAGTGGATGATCCTGACCCCAGCCAGAGGGCTCTCTCCCATGACTGAACTTGTGTGGTGGATTGCCTGGACATTGCAAACCAGCGGCTGGGTGAGTGCAAAGACCCTAACCTGGCCTTTGGGGGTGGTCTGGGAGAGAAACAAAATGATAACATAACTAAGTTGAATCAAATCAGAACAGGAAACTTGTATGAGAAACCATCCATTTCACTTTCTCTTGAGTGCTGGATCTTGTGCTCCAGCCTATGGCACCATCCAGCACATAGATAGGTAAAACACTGTGCCTGAGACAAACTTTGGCTCAGTGGTGGTTAGAGGCTTCAGGGAACCAAGTGCACCTCACTGGTCCTGCTGTTAGTTACAGCAGCTGGGGGGCCCATTCACAAGGAATAAGTAAGTGAGAAGAGTTCTGCTATACCAGGCAGATTCACTGGTAGTCACTTTGAGCTGAGTACTGCAAAAGCAGACCAGAAAATTGCCCTGTTGTTTTTACAGGTAGTTTTTAATTCTGCAGGGGCAATTCTATTATTCATTAATTTTCTGAATTTAAAAAAGTTCCCTTACCTGGAAGGGAATATGCTGTCATTTACACAGTCAGCTGTTTAATTACAACAGTTGTATATTGTATACACTACATATAACATGCACTGAAATTAAAAACACCTGCCTATCTGCTAATATACTATAACACTAAGGGATAAACCATCCTGTGCTGTGGAAAAACCTGCACACGTGGAAAGCTTATTCAGGGAAGTTTACTGTCATTGAAAATGCTACTCAGGAGAAGGTTAGGGCTCTCTGTACTGGAGATGCTCTATTCAGTCGTGTAGTGGTAAAAAGAGAAGTGTGTAAACTAACCTTTTCGGGGAGCCAGGCCAGGCAGTGGTAAACTCCGTATTCCCCAAATGAGAAGTGGGTAAACTCTACAACTACACTACTGGCCCTATTCAGTCCTTTCCTCAGTTCAAGGTGGTTAGGATTCCTGGCCAGGGATCAGATCCTAGTTCGTCTTTTTGGAGGCCCCTCTGGGTTGTCTTTCTATTGCTGATGCAGTGGTTTCTGCATGGCTCCTGCTAGCAGGCTGCTCCAGATGTGGGCAACAATCAGGCTTCAATCCCTCCTTCCCATCCCAGTTCAATATGCCTACACCTGCCCTTTATGAGGACAGCAGCCTCTTCCCTTCAAGCAAAACAGAATACGTTGACCCCTTCCCCAGGTTGATCTACTGTGGCTAGGGCACTGTGGCAATAATTGTCACTTTCAGATTCCTGTTCTTTTCAGAGCCTTGACGGCTGTTGGCTTTGTGTTCCTGATGGATATCTTCAGGCCCTTCTCAGTTCAACTCCCTGGCTGCTGGGTTCCTGTCCCAGTCTCTGCTTCTTCTCTGTGAGCTCTTCACAGAGCTGCATCCACCAGGCACAGTCGGCTTCCCCACTGGTCTTCCTATTCCTCGTTCAGCCCTATAGCTGACATTGGCTCACAAAGAGATTCTCAAGGGAAATTCTGTGGGATGCCAAGGGCTGATGACTCATGTGGAAACTTCCTACACTCTGCCCGATCTCCACTTACCCCTATCCCCAAACCTACAGAACTTAAACTATGCATGGTTCACATAGTGAAGTATCTACATGCTTGTAGGGCACAGCACAACTTTGGATCTACTTGCTATCTTCCACAAATACTGTCCAGATTTGGCTAAAGCATCTGCTATTGCAGCCATGTATATTAAGGCACCAGAAGTGCAAGAATGGACAGCCAATGTAAGGAGACTAATTTTTCACATAAAGCTGCCTGGATATAATCTACCCACATAAAAAAATTATTGTCTCTTAGTACCATTCCGATCCTGCTGCTCAGTGTACAATCACAGAATCATAGAACTGGAAGGGACCTTGAGAGGTCATCTAGTCCAATCCCCTGCACCCAAGGCAGGACTAAGTATTATCTAGACCATCCCTGACAGGTGTTTGTCCAACCTGCTCTTAAAAATCCCCAATGATGGAGATTCCACCATATCCCTAGGCAATTTATTCCTGTTCTTAACCATTCTGACAGTTAGGAAGTTTTTCCTAATGTCCAACCTAAACCGCCCTTGCTGCAATTTAAGCCCATTGCTTATTGTCCTATACTCAGAGGTTAAGAAGAACAATTTTTCTCCCTCCTCCTTGTAACAACCTTTTATGTACTTGAAAACTGTTACCATGTCCCCTTTCAGTCTTCTCTTCCCCAGATTAAACAAACCTAATTTTTTTCAATCTTTCCTCATAGGTCATGTTTTCTAGACCTTTAATCATTTTTGTTGCTCTTCTCTGGACTTTCTCCATTTTTTCCACATCTTTCCTGAAATGTGGCGCACAGAACTAGACACAATACTCCAGTTGAGGCCTAATCAGTATGGAGTAGAGCAGAAGAATTACTTCCTGTGTTTTGCTTATAATATTCCTACATCTGAAGAAGTGGTTTTTTACCCACGAAAGCTTATGCCCAAATAAATCTCTTAGTCTTTAAGGTGCCACTGGACCCCTTTTTGCTTTTGTGGATACAGACTAACATGGCTACCCCCGATACAATACTCCTGCTAATACATCCCAGAATTATGTTTGCTTTTTTTGCAACAGTGTTACACTGTTGACTCATATTTAGCTTGTGATCCACTATGACCCCCAGATCTCTTTCTGCAGTACTCCTTCCTAGGCAGTCATTTCCCATTTTGTATGTGTGCAACTGATTGTTCCTTCCTAAGTGGAGTACTTTGCAATTGTCCCTATTGAATTTCATTCTATTTACTTCAGACCATTTCTCCAGTTTGTCCAGATCATTTTTAATTTTAATCCTATCCTCCAAAGCACTTGCAACCCTTCCCAGCTTGGCATCACCAGCAAACTCTATGCCATTATCTAAATCATTTATGAAGATATTGAACAGAACTGGACCCAGAACCAATCCCTGTGGGACTCCGCTTGTCATGCGCTTCCAACAAGACTGTGAACCACTAATCACTACTCTCTGGGAACGATTTTCCAACCAGTTATGCACCCACCTTATAGTAGCTCCATCTAGGTTGTATTTCCCTAATTTGTTTATGAGAAGGTCATGCGAGACCATATCAAAAGCCTTACTAAAGTCAAGATATACCACATCTACCACTTCCCCCTATCCACAAGGCTTGTTACCCTGTCAAAGAAAGCTATCAGGTTGGTTTGACATGATTTGTTCTTGACAAATCCATGCTGACTGTTATTTATCACCTTATTATCTTCTAGGTGTTTGCAAATTGATTGCTTAATTATTTGTTCCGTTATCTTTCCAGGTGCAGAAGTTA
Organism: Chelonia mydas; assembly: GCF_015237465.2. Lineage (NCBI taxonomy): Eukaryota > Metazoa > Chordata > Testudines > Cheloniidae > Chelonia > Chelonia mydas. Next base: position 280,752,654 of record NC_057849.1, read on the forward strand.
AGCTGACTGGTCTGTAATTCCCTGGGTTGTCCTTATTTCCCTTTTTATAGATGGGCACTGTTTCTGCCCTTTTCCAGTCCTCTGGAGTGTCTCCTGTCTTCCATGACTTTTCAAAGATAATTGCTAATGGCTCAGATATCTCCTCACTCAGTTCCATGAGTATTCTAGGATGCATTTCATAAAGTCCTGGTGATTTGAAGACATTTAACTTCTCTAAGTAATTTTTGACTTGGTCTTTCCCTATTTTAGACTCTGATCCTACCTCATTTTCACTGGCATTCATTATGTTAGACGTCCAATCGCCACCAACCTTCTTGGTGAAAACTGAAACAAAGGAGTCATTAAGCACCTCTGCCATTTCCACATTTTCTGTTATTGTCTTTCCCCCCTCATTTAGTAACAGGCCTACTCTGTCCTTGGTCTTTCTCTTGCTTCTAATGAATTTGCAGAACATTTTCTTGTTTCCTTTTATGTCCCTAGCTAGTTTGATCTTGTTTTGTGCATTGGCTTTTCTAATTTTGTCCCTACATACTTGTGTTATTTGTTTATATTCATCCTTTGTAATTTGACCGACTTTACACATTTTGTAGGACGCTTTTTTGAATTTTAGATCATTGAAGATCTCCTGGTTAAGCGAGCGTGGTCTCTTGACATACTTCCTATCTTTCCTATGCAGTGGGATAGTTTGCTCTTGTGCCCTTAATAATGTCTCTTTGAAAAATTGCCAACTGTCTTCAGTTGTTTTTCCCCTTAGACTTGCTTCCCATGGGATTTTACCTACCAACTCCCTGAGTTTCCTAAAGTCTGCCTTCTTGAAATCCATTGTCTTTATTGTGCTGCTCTCCCTCCTACCATTCCTTAGAATCATGAACTCTACCATTTCATGATCACTTTCACTCAAGTTGCCTTCCACTTTCAAATTCTCAACCAGTTCTTCCATATTTGTCAAAATCATATCTAGAACAGCCTCCCCCCAGTAGCTTTCTCCAACTTCTGAAATAAAAAAAATGTCTCCAATACATTCCAAGAACTTGTTTGATAATCTGTGCCCTGCTGTGATATTTTACCAACAGATGTCTGGGTAGTTGAAGTCCCCCATCACCACCAAGTCCTGTGCTTTGGATGATTTGTTAGCTGTTTAAAAAAGCCTCATCCACCTCTTCTTCCTGGTTTGGTGGTCTGTAGTAGACCCCTACCATGACATCAGCTTTGTTTTTTACCCCTTTTATCCTTACCCAGAGACTTTCAACAAGTCTGTCTCCTATTTCCATCTCAATCTCAGTCCAAGTGTATACATTTTTAATATATAAGGCAACATCTCCTCCCTTTTCTCCCTGCCTGTCCTTCCTGAGCAAGCTGTATCCTTCTATACCAGTATTCCAGTCATGCGTATTATCCCACCAAGTCTCTGTGATGCCAGCTATGTCATAGTTGTGTTTATTTACTAGCATTTCAAGTTCTTCCTGCTTATTCCCCATACTTCTCGCATTAGTATATAGACATCTAAGATACTGACTTGATCCCCCCCACCCCCGCAGTTCTGTCTTGTCTCTCCCTTATTTCTGCTATAACAGCCCATGCTCCCAGCAGATTCCAACCCTTTTCCCAGGTCTCCATGTTTTTTACTTACCTGTGGGCTTTGGTCACCTGGCCCCCATCAAACCTAGTTTAAAGCCCTCCTCACTAGGTTACCCAGTCTGTAGCCAAATATGCTCTTCCCCTTCCTCGATAGGTGTACTCCATCTCTGTTTAGCAGTCCTTCTTCCTGGAACAGCATCCCATGGTCAAGGAAGCCGAAGCCTTACTGGCTAAACCATCCTAGCAGCCAGGTATTCACCTCCAGGATGAGACTGTCTCTGCTGAGGCCTGACTGGAAGGACTGAAGAGAACACCACCTTCACTCCCAGCTCCCTCACCCTTACTCCCAGAGCCCTGCAGTCACTTCTGATCTGCTGAGGGTCATACCGTGCAGTATCATTAGTGCCCACATGGATGAGTAGCATGGGGTAGTCAGAGGGCCAGATGATCCTCAAAAATCCCTCAGTAACATCTCAGATATGGGCCCCTGGCAGGCAGCATACCTCCTGGGATGCCATATCAGGGTGACAGATGGGTGCCTCCATCCCCCTCAGAAGAGAGTCTCCAACCACCACTATCCTATGTTTCCTCCTGGGAGTGGTGGCTGTGATCCTCCCAGCCTTGGGGGTACATGGCTTCTCCTCTTCAACCTTTGGGGGTGATTCCTCATCGCTCGTTGCCAGGGCAGCATAATGGTTCTCCATCACCATGGTGGGTGGGTTGGAAGTAGGGGTGGAGCACTGACTGCTGCCAGAAGTATCCAGCAGCCAGTGTCCTCCCTGTACTAGAGCCTTATCCTCCTTCCCTGGTGGCATGATAGCAGTCCTCTCTAGCTGGATAGATTCCTCAGACTTGGAAGTCTCCATATGAATACTGTGAATGAATTTCTCATGTGCATGGATGCTCCTCAGCCTAGCCACCTCCTTCTGTAGCTCTCCCACCTGCTTCCTGAGAGATTCCACCAGCAGGCACCTGTCACACTGGATGGTCCCCCCAGCCTGGCTTTTTGAGAGTGGGAAATGAAGGCCACAGTCTCTGCATTTCCAAACCAGGATCTGTGTGGAGGCATCCCTGGTTAGGTTCTCTGTCTGGATACAGGCACAGGTGGAGGAGACAGGAACTGTGTTGGCACTGGCGATGTGGCCCTTCCTAACCATAATGATAATATTATGACTCCCTCCTAAAAACTCCCCTGTTTGCTAGCTCCCCTTGGTTGCTTAGCCTCTGGCTTTTAAGGCCTTCCTTCCTAGGTCAGCTCTACCCCCTCATTAATTACACAGCGAGAGGGTGATCACAAGGCTGATTGAGGCTGGTCAAGGAAACAAAGGCTCAAACTGTCCCCAATCACACAATCCCAATTGACCCTGTAAGTGAAATAACCTGAAAGAAAAAGAAAAACACAAACAGCTAAACAAAGTCACTCACCGCAACACTAGTACTCGCACCTTGTTAGTTCAGCAGGGGGATCTCCTTCACCCTCTTTCAAACTCCCCTGTTTGTGGTCCTCTGTTCGCTACATATAAAACTGAAGGTACAGCGTACAACATATGCATTACACAAAATACATGTAATAGAGCTCTTATGATCTTGAAGTATCTCTTAAATACAACAATTTTACACAATCATTGTTACTTTGTCCATATACAGTAGAAATAGTTAAACCAGCTGGTTCTTTTAAAAACTATGGTATGGTAGAAATATTAACAGATAATTACAAATTTTAATCCTGAATCTCATTTCTAATCAGAAAAGACTTGGTTTTGTGTGGGATGTTTAGATTTGATACACAGAACACACTGACCACTGCCAATCTCTTCCTTTGCTGACAAGGATGCTCTCAATTATTACCCTGGTTCTACTGTTTCATGTTGGCCATAGCATGGGTTGGCTCAATTTACAGGTAGATTTTAGCCTATTATAATTTAGGACAAAGCTATTCAAAATCCGCTTGTTCATAAAGTATTTCAGCCACCTGACTGACCATGCTGTAGATGCCCTTAAACTGGCCTGGGAATTGTATTGGGTACTCTATGGGATGAGTGTATCCCTCTAAATTATCTGCCTCCTCCAGCAACTCTTCCATCATGCTGTTATACCCAAGTATCACCATGTATGGCATACACCCCATGGATGACTGAATACTAGATCTACAGAACATCATGGCAAGCCATTGACAGACACCTACAAAAGATGACACTATTAGCATTCAGTGCATATGCTTCAGAGGTGGGGCACCCGGGCCATGGTCCAACCAAGGTGTGGCTGGGCCAAAACTGAGTGACACTGCAAATCCATACACAAGATCACAATACCACTCCCTCAGATCTGCAAGGAGTACGGGCTCATGGGCCAGGGCCGGTCAGGCTGATTGGGCTCTAACTTGGGTTCCTGAGATGGGAAGAGGCGGGTCAGGTGTTCGGGGTGGTGACAAATCTATCCCTGTCCCCACTTTAAATGGTGCTCCTCGGTCCCTTCAGTGTATGGTTCAGATGCCTCACAAATCCATCTGACAGTGACTGGTAAGGTGCAGTACTGATCTGATTTATCTCAAGCAGAGCCCAAACCTTTTGCAAGAACTGAGACTCAAAGTTTTAGCCCTGATCAGTGAGCACAGATTACGGTGTACCACAGTGGTAAGCAAACAGCTCAACAAATAGTTTGTACTTCTTGAATGGGCACTAATAATTTGTTTTTTTGTTTGTTTGTTTGTTTGTTTTTTGACTGGGCAGTGGAACCACTTGGAAAATAAATCTGCTACAACAAGCATGTGCCAGTTGCCCCTCTCAGTGACAGGTAGAAGTAGCAGTATATCTGTAGCTACACTCGAACATTAGCAGAATAAGTGATCTGGGTGTACTATCATCTGAGCCACAGAGTTGTAGTCCCTCCCCTGAGGCATGGTTCCAGTTTCTGCCCTATTGTTTGCTAATCAGAGTGGCTTCTCCCCCTCCTCACATATCTTGAGTCCTGGGTTCTTTATTTTGGCACATGGTGCCTCCACCCAAGGTGACTCCTCTCTGTGCTTGGGCCACAAAGGGTGCTCGTCCTTGGGAAATAACTAATACTACCACTGCATTCACAAGGAATATAACCTTGTAGATGAACAATATATTAAGACAAGCCCCAATGCCAGATTAAAAAAGAATGGTATAACACAAAGGATTTTACTTGGGACAGGAAACAAAGGCTTTAGGAAAGGACAGGATTAAGATTAATTAAAATACTAACACATCAACAATATAACAAATCCCCCCCCATGTTCACCATTTTACACAACTGCCCAGCTCCCTCCGCACAATGGGTCCAGGCAGCTGGCATGCAGAGGATAAGACCTGAGACAAGTGCTGCCACACTCTGAATGCTGGTTGGCTTAAACAAAAATAAATGGGTTCTCTTATCGTGTCTTAACCATGAGTGGGGCAGAGTCCTCCCTTGGTTCCCTGCTCTGGAGACCAATGGAGGTCTTGGCTAACTCTTGGTAGCTGGCACTGAGTTAGTTCTCTGTCTCCCTGATTGCTGGTGTCCACAGGGCTGGAACCATCCAGCCACACACTAGATTGCACAACAGATCAAAGTTTCCCTTTGTGAGGAGTGGGAGTTAATCAGAGACTCCCCAGGCCATGCTGCTTTTCCCTGAGTCACCTCCAAACTCAAACAGCAGCCCACAAGTGAAACCACAATTAATACCTTTGTCTCTGAAGCAGCTTGTCCCCTCCTGGCTCCTAATTGGCCCAACAAACTGTCTCTATAAATCGCTCCATCTGGAGCTCCTCTCTGGCTTTTTGAAGGATATAAATCCACACCATGTAGAGGTCAAGCACAGGAGTTTATTACGTACAGCGCTGATGGAGTGTCACCTTGCTTATTAGGCTCAGAGACACTGTTAATCAATTGATTACAATGGAATATATGGATTTTCCATGGGCAGGGGAAAGTGACGGGGTAGGTAGTCCCACAACCCCGGATAGGTCTAGCATCAAGACATGATAGCACAGTAGCCAATGGTCAAAGGTTACATAATGTCTCTGCCCATGATCTCAAGTTAACAGATTAACATTTAACATATAATTAGTACTTTAATAAATGTATTAGTATAAAATATATATGTTGAATTCTGATTTGGGGTCCATAGGAATGAAGTAGCTCCTTTGATTGTCCAACAGATACATATCTGTAAAAGCAAAGAAACAGTGAAAGTATATGCCAATAAAGATTGTCTTTCAAGTTGTTCATTTGTGTTTTAAGGCAGGCATTGGTCCCTGGGAAAGGGAGGTGGGAGGAGGCCATATCTTACACTGACATGCTTGAACCTTTCATAAACTCAAGGTTGGATGTGTGGGAAGATCATCTCCCTACAGAAGAAACTAACACAACAGAAACAGGGCTTCTTTGTTCTATTTGCAACTTTGAATAAGACACAATTATTGCCCCCAACATCTGGCGTTTTGCTGACCAGGCATATCTTAGCAAAAGCAAGGTTATCTCTGGTTATTCTGCTTTCTCTTAGCTAATCACTATTTGTTAGGCCTCTGACCTCTTGACCAAATGCGGGACTTTGGGTCTGTACACAAATCCATATACCAGGTTATTACATCAGCAATGGATTTTAACCCTTCATTTTTGCAGCCTGTTCTGTCCCTGCCCCAGACCTTAAACATGCAGGGAAATGGTGTCTGGGGTCTCTGGAGTCATTACTGCTGTAGTCCAGAGGCTCAGCTCCTAGAGGCCCAGTTCAGTGTTCCAGGAGATAGCAAACTCCAAAGGGGTTATAGCAGGACTTTACCAAGTCCCTAACAGACCAGTCCCAACCACACCAGCAGTACTGACTTTGAGCCTTTTGGGAAAGTTCTTCTGCTCCTAAGTGTCCCCCAGCCATGGTACTATATAACACCTTCAGAATCTCAAGGACCAATCCCTGCAGGACCACTGGTTGAGTGTGACAGCCTATTTTTCCCTGACGTAAGCTGCCTGATGTTGGTCAGGCCAGGCTTCTTAGTTCTGATGTACCCCTGGGTCTGCCTTTGCCTCCTTTGGAAGGCCTAATGGGGATCTGTTTTTGATTATCTTAAAGTAGTGATCACTTCATTTTGTTTTGGAGTCTCTGCTGCATTATTGGGGTCTCTAGAGCACAGCTGTCCCAGTTGTTAGGTTGGGGGCTGCCCAAAAATTACATAACACATTGGGGGTGGATAGGTCCCTAATTTTGCATGTTTGTCTCAGTGTTAGAAAGGGTCTTCAAAAATCACCAAAAATGTGTTATGCAATTTACGGACAGTCCCTGGGCTGTTTCTCATTTCTTTCTTTTGTACTGGTACTTGTCTAGACCAGGTAAAAACAAGAACAAAGGCCTAGTTCTCCCACCTAGTTTCCAGTCTGACTCTAGATTGTTTCCCCACAGAGAAAATAGAATAACAGTAATCAGTATAACATATTTGATAATCAGTATTAGGCTGCCTCTCCCATACTGCCCCCTGTAGGTTCAAAAGGATCCTGGGATGAGAGATCAAATTAATTCTTCATCAAGTCTTATAGGACAGGACCCCTGTACCTCATTCTGCTCCTACATTTTACAGCAACTGCACTTTTTATACAGAGTGAAGAAAGGTCCCATTCCCTCCTGCATGTCTTTGTAAACAGTGGAAGCAGCTGTGGCCCTTTCCTGGTAAATAATACTAACCTTTCTCCTGCCAACTCCAACGCAGGGTCTGCCTACCCCATCACAAAGCCCTTATAGTCTTAGTCATAATTGATGCATGCTTAAATATAGCATGTCTTCATAATGGAACAAATAAAAAATCATAATTAGTTGGTCCACATATAGCAGAGTTAATTAAACCATCTGGTGCTTTTTAAAACTTAAGTACAGCAGAAGTATTTTTAATTCCTAACCTTTGTGCAAAAGTATTTTAATACTGTGATTTATCTCTTATTATTAGTAATAATAAAAATAGGCTCAATTTGGTGGTGCATTTTAATTAGATGCTCAGGAAATATTCAAAAGTGCACATCTATTCCTACTGAGCAGGTTTTATTTAATCTTATTTTACTTTGATGCACTGGACCCTTGTTCCTGTAACTGGTTTGTTCTCTTATCAGGTTAAGAGAACTTCACAATATTGCTGAATATTTTATCTATAATGTGGTGCTTGGTGGGACATAGGAGCTATATTCTTTTAATGGGTTTCTCACTGCACTGTTTCCACTGACAAGTTTTACAAGTGTGTGAATCTGACTTCAGTTAAGTTATTCCTTATTTCAGTTACATTGTTCTTTATTTAGACCAGTTTAAGTGAGTGCATAATCAGGCCCTATCACTTATTTTTTAGGTCAGTAGAACTATGCCAACTTACAGCAGCTGAGGATCTGGACCTGTAACTCTAAGGAACTTTTGTTCAGTTCGACTTTTTTTTTCCCTCTCTCTCTGCTAGGATTTCCTCTTTAAGGGCCTGATCCTGCAGAATGCTGATGGTGCTCATCTCCTTATAAGATGGGTTGGCTCTAAAATACCAGAATGCCAGGGGCAGATCCAGTGGTAATCTCCTGAGCATTTCAGCTCAGGTAGAGCAGGAGCAAAGGGAGCTTATACTCACTAGATTCTGGAAAGGTTACTCTGAATTATAGCAGCACCCAGGTGGTGTGAAGGACCCAAGGGCTGCTCTAAGTTATCCCTGCAGTGCTTAGCACTCTGGCCATGCCCCTTCCCACCTTGTTCCCATCCCCCTCAGAAACAGACAGTGGTGTAGGGATCACTTACTGCCCTATGCTGCTTTTGTGCTGAAGGAATTCTCCCCAGGCTAGTTATAACCTCTATACGTGCCGCAAGGATGGTATATAGAAGCCAGTTCGGGGGCCAGTTCTGGCCCCCAGAAATGTTGTTTGGAGGGGAACATTCTGTCCTCAGATTCTTGTACACACACCCTTTTAAATACAAAAGCTGTGCTTGAGTATCTCAAGGTAGAATTGGTTCCGGTTACATATTGCACTCTCTGCCTACTCACATACAGTCTTAAGGGGGGCGCATTTGGACCATAGAATGTAGAGAGCTAGTCACACAGTTAATGTAAATGGGAGACATGAGGCTAAATTCCCCACCTACCCTCCTAGAAATATACCCGTCATTGGCAACTTCTGCATTACCTACTCTATCACTGTGAGGGTCAAAAACTGGGTCAGCTTAAGGGTTGCTTGTAGATTTAATAAATAATTTCCACTTATTCCAGGGGGTATACAAGCATATTTGGAGGAAAAAAAGGCCTCAGTTTATACAGGAGCTTTCAAAAGCAGCTCCAATTGACTATCTATACAGTAAAATAAAGAGTGCTTACCATATCAGCCACTACATAGAACAATTTATCCTTCCTAATGGGCAAACAGAGCGATTAACACCCTGACCTAGGCTCCGGCTGCAGTGCATTATATTCCAGAGGATGAGGAAAAGGGTTGCTTTAGGGTCCAGCAACAAAATGTATTTATGTTAAACACCAATGATCCTTAAGTTAGCCCTCCATGTAACAGAAGACAGTGCACCAGTCATTTTTCTCCTTAGTCCAAACACCGATTGCACGGTCTTATTTCTTTTTCCACTCACATTGAGCCAAATGGTATATGCAGAATACTGTCGTCTGTTACCCTAATAGTTCTATCAGTTTAAGAGAGAATATGGAACAGTATGAGTTCATACTGAGAGAGGGATTGTCTGGGGGACTGAGTTTATGCCAGGCACTCCTGAGTTCTAATTTCAGCTCTCACGTTGACTAATTCTATGGCCTTGCACTATTATTATTATTATTATTATTGGTATTATGGTAGTGTCTAGAGACCCCAGTCATGAATCAGGTCCCCATTGTACAGACACATAATGGCAAGACAGTCCCTGCCCTGAAGAGTTCACAATCTAAGTAAGAACTAATTAATTGACTCTGATCTCAGTAAAACGGGGATAATCATAAAAAACAATTAGTGAATGTTACAGGCTAAGAAATATTACTATAGGAAAACAGTTGCCTTCCTTTAGTACTACTTCAAATGCAAGTACGTAATTTTCTTATAAACTGGAATGATTCTAAGATATTAGAGAACTTGGCATTAGAACAGAAAGAAATGATGGGTGGTTAGGGTTAACTGGAGGCTGGTGTTTCAAATGCCACTTTGAGGAAAATTACCTGTGCTACCATTTAAAAAAAATGTATGTAATACTTGCACTTGTTGTAAGGCAACATAGTGTGTTGCCCTTATACAGTCCCAGTGAGCACAAAAAACATTTCTGCTCTTTGGGGAAGCCCCCAAAGCAGCCGTCTGCCCCTATTCAGCAGAAATGGAATTCTGAGGACCTCTCGAACCATGCCTGCTGTTGAAGTTTCTATTTGTCCTTTTCTGGGGTTTGCATTACAAAATGCACCAGTAGCCAGGGAACCTACTGTGATGCAGGGATTTTTTGTAGATTTGGAGAGGGATGACAAAAGGGTGGGGTGGAGCAAACCAGCTGTCTGGATGCTTCTGTCCACCAAAGAGCTCCAAGGAACAGTGGTAAGAGGTGTGACACTAAAGATCTGTAAAGCGGCAGGGCTTCATTTCTAGTTGGAGATAAAAAAACATGCAAAACTCTGTAGTTGCAGCTGAGTCGGGCCAGTGCAAGATGTAGATGCCACATAAGCCCTCAAAGTGGTGCATAGACCATGAACTGGCCTCATCACCGGGCTCAATTTTACCCTGAGCGCCTGCTCTAAAAGTTGCAGAAGTCTGACTGTTTAAATACTTCCTAATTGAAGTTCACAATCTTCTTCCTGAGCTGCATGAAAGCCCTGGATCAGGTTCAAATTCATTCCTCTTTATACTATATTGACAGTATTTAATTTAATTAACTTTCTCCTAAAGCCTCTGTTATTGTCATTGGCCAAAGAGAACATACTTAGAGAAAATCAGTCTTCTAAATTTCTCTAGGTAGCTGAATTTAGGTATTTATCTACCAAATTACACAGCCAAGAGCATCTTTAAATGATGCATAATTCACAGTTTATCATATTCAGTAAAATGGGATTGATCAATCACAGAGCAACACCAATTATAACCTTGTCTATTTAATCTCTGAGCTCTGTTCATGTTAGCCATACTTGGGCAAACACAATACGAATAGCATTCTATATGAGAAAGGAAAGTGGTTTTTTTGTAATTCTCCAGCATGTGTCTTTGTGACATAAGTAGAGTTATACCCTCCATTATTTGCTGCTACCCATGGGTGGCTGCAGAATTCTTGCAGCACATGACATAGAGCACTTCCTAATCTTTCCCCCCTTTCCTTTACAACAGTAGAAGGAGACTTGTGCTTTAAACTCAAGTTCCACCATTGTTTGTCTTTCTTAAATTTTGCAGGGGTGAATTGTTATAATAATTACTTCTCCATTTAAAAACCAGATCATTTGGTAGAGATGCTAATTTGCATTTGCTAAGTTATACTTTATTGTAATACACTGATACATTTTTGACATTTTATTTCTAAAATGAGGCGCAACTGTATCCACCCATTCCTCCAAGACTGTCACTAGAAAAATATGCATCTGTCATCCTTCAACTCAGGATGATGGTACTCTTTGGAGTAAGACTGGGCAGTGCTAGAGTTTTCAGAACTGAGACTGAGAAGATAGCAGAATAATACTACTAATAAAAAATTAACCACATCACACAGAGTAAATACCAGCCATGACAAGTAACTGTAATTGCACTGTACTGTTACACAGCTAACAACTAAATCCACTACATGTAATGCAATGTAACTATCCAGATTAGTCACCATCCAAAGGGATATGAATGCCACCAAAGTAATCATTTTGCTGTTATCTTGCTGTCTGACATCTGGCTGTCTCTTGGTGATGGACTGACAAATGCTGACTTTCTTCTTGGTTGGTGAATCAGGCTATTTTCCCTCAGGCTGACAGCCAGCAAACTGGCATCAATCAATCTGCTCTTTTTGTTTTCTTCTTTGATACCCCTTCATTTTTTGTTACATTGGGACATTCTTCTTTGTCTCACATCTTTCCATCTCTGTTATTTGCTTTCTTCTCCCCCTTCACTGGCTCTGCTCCTCATTGTTCCTCCAGATACATTCCCATCCATATGATCACTGGTCTATCCCATAACTTGAGTATAGAAATACATGAATCCAGGACTGTAACTTTGTATCATAAAGTTTATTTCTTCAGCCTTAATGCCTCCTACAATGCTCTAGCCCATATCCAATTCCAACATCATCCTTCATAGCACTGGTTTTGCATGCCTGATCCTTATCTTTCTACTCATCTAGCTTCTGCTATCCCAACTCGGATCAAATCCCAGCTGCATCAAAGAATATTATTCCAATAACTCTATCCACTTGCTGCTACTCATCAGCTCAACTTATTGTAGTATAATCAATTCACCACTTTCCTCTGGTTTCCTCCAGGCCATTGGTCCCAATTTCAATATTTAATAACATACCCACAGAATTATTCCTACCCACTACCAGATCAAGCATCCTCCTTCATTACTGCACTCAGTACCGCTACACTCCCAATATCTGAGAATCTCAAAGTGTTTCAGAAACACTATTTCAAAGTGTTTCAGAAATCCCTCATCATTCCAGTCTACCATCCCCATCTTCTAGACAATATACAGAGGGGTTTAAGGCCCAGATCCACAAAAGGATAAATGCATCCTAAGGACTTAGGATAAATACATAAAGGTAGAACACCTTAAACAGGAGATATTGAGAGAGACCCATGTCAAACTAACCCATAGCCCAGCAGCTTGGGCATGTTCACGTGACAGGGCAGACCTCCTGTTCAAATCTTCTCTCCTGTTGGGAGAGTGGGGAATTGAACCTGGGTATCCTACCTCTTGGGTGAGTGCACTGACCGCTGAGCTAAAAGTAAGGTGATTGCATCACCTTCTCCATTTCTTGGAAAAACAGCTTAGACCTGGCGCCAAGAGATGGGTTCCAGGTTGTAGATCGCAAGCAAAGACAGGTACTTCCCTGCAGCCTGGACTTTGGCACTAACTCTATGAGAGGGGGAGGGCTTCTTACACACCCCTCTCTTCACCATCTCCCATTGTCTAGCTTAGGCAACTCCCCACCTAGTGGGCCAGCTTTTGTGAATCCCACTCTTAGATGCCTATCTCTTCCCAGTCCTTGTATAGGAAGCCTAGGCACCAAGACCCAGGTTTGTGGATACCCTTGTTTTTCCAGTTATTTTCTAGTGACTAAAAGTTAGGCACTGCAATGCCTACATCCCTTTGGATCCAGGCCTAAGTAACTTGCCTAAGGCAATACAGTGAGTCAGTGACAGAACTGGGAATAGAATCCAGAACTCCTGGCTCCCAAACCATGGACTAACTTCTAAAGAATGTTTTGTTTAGTTCTCCCTTTCAGACTTTTATCTTCACATGAGAGTACTTGTATCATTTTATTCACTTACTTACTGCAAAGTGGATTATCACTGACATGCCCCCAAATACTTTGCCCTTGCCTGTCACAGAAGAGTTGTATTTGACTCGGCATAACTATGACAAACAAAATCAAATCATTCTGGAAATGGCTGTGGTTGTTGAGAGAATATAGGCAATCCAGGTGGGAAAATAAGGGATGGGAAACTGAGTGTGTGGGAATCAAATTGACTGTGGACAAGCACTGACGTTGGGGAAAATCCATGTATCTCCCTGAAAACCTCAACAGAGCTACTTAAATTTTACCAGCAGTCAGGCCTTTCTGGTGCAACTAGTTTTGTAATGTACTCTTTTAGTCACTCATCCTCTTAGCTCTTAATGTTGTTCTCCTTATTTGAAAGTTATTAGCCTTTCTCAGAGTCTTCAATGTGCTTCTTAGTGTGTAGAGGTACTTTATAAGCTTCAGAATCCTCTTCTAATTTTCCTACAGTGATAAATCAATGGAATATTTATCACAATCTCGTATAAAATATAATACACACACTCTAAAATGCTGTTTTCTATGTGTCAGGAGTAGAGATTGGTGAATTAATTTTACAGGTAAGAACCATGCTACCTGAATGTCCAACCATCCTTATACCTGAACCCAACCTGAACTTGTTTCTTATAGTGGCTCAGAAAGTTTCATTTCAGAAAAAAAATCTTTATTTTTTTCTCTACCCACCAAACTCCTAATTCTCCATACCCACCCTCCTCTTATGACAGGTTTTCGTGAGACTGCTGCTCAGCTCTGGAGTCTTCCTCCTCACTCCACTTTGTGGGCAGAAATGAACAGTATATCCTCCTCCACTTTCCTATTCATTTAAAGTGCTGGATGGTGAATCTGAGGGGATTTTGGTGAGTGGGTCATTCATCTTTCACTGCCTTTGGACTTGGATCCTTCCCAGAATTGCACTGGGCTGATTATTTGCAGTTTATCCAAAAACCTTGACATACTTCAGAACATACTTTTGTTTCCTTGAAATTGTTATATGAATTTTTACCTCTGAATAAAATTAATATGAGGATAAAGGGCCAATTACATACTAGAATATAGAAGCAATCTAAGATGTACAGTATCTTGTCCTTCACACAATGCAGCCAACATTTAAAAATGCCTTATTCCTCTATTTAAATTGTCATGAGCCCTGAAAATAACTTGCCATGATAATGCTTGTCAATGGGATGATAAATGGTGCTCATTTAACACATCCTCATTCAATCTATAGATTTTAATTGTTTGGATTCCTCTAGTGCTGTGAGAAAGGGGGGAATGAACCTTTCAAATATGTTTATTTACCAGTATGTGATCTAAATTGATTTCACAAAATCATAACAGAGTAACAAAGAAAACACATCTTGTACAGTTTTTAAAAAAAAACAGAACAAAGACAGAAAACATTAACACGGGAAGATAATGAATATTTCTGCTATATCAATAGAATAACAGTTTAAGTGGCTCAGATTTTTTCCTTAAATGTAAGTGATCTGAGTGTCAAGCCATGATGAAATGTGACACACACTATGTCAAATTATGCTGTATTATGTTAAATTATGACAAAGCATTGGATGCATTAAACAGCTTACCAATTGATATGATTTTTAACATGATCCAACAGTATATTAAACCAATACATATGAGTTAGAAACAAGTCTTCCAAATCCAGCAGTATCTGTCAATTAGAGTAATGGTTGTTTGAATAGGGTATATTTTCTGAACTGACAGACATTAGTGGGGGGAAAAAAAGCCTTTGTTTGCCTTTGATCATGGGTCATTGGCTCGTACAATAGCAGGCTTTCAGCACTGTTCCACATTAAATTGGCCTGCTTGCTCATGAACCATTTATTCACATAAATTCCAAATAGTTTAGCACTTGTCTAATTCATTAGCCATATTATACAGATAGATCATTACCTAAAGCCATTCAGCTTTCTCATTTTCCAGCATTCTAAATGACTTGTATATATCAGTGAGCTCTCATTGGCATTGCTTGGTTAATCAACACTGCTGCCTCAGACATTCTTCTATTAATCTAAAATGAGCTGTTCAGTCACTCTCAGAAAGCTTGACAGATCAGAAGATGTCAATGTCCATCCATTTACATGTATTAAGTCACTCCAACTTATAAATTAGGGCCAAATCTTGTACCAAAGCATGCAATCTGAATGGCTTGACTGGGTACCAGGACATTAATGGAAGCTGGTGTAGGGGATGAACAGAATTATCACTAAGGATACTATTATGCTTCAAGCTGAAGGTTTAATTTCCAGCCCCAAAAGACCTACTGATGATGAAGGGGTTGACTCACCTCTGATGCCCCCTTGTGGCCAGGCACAGAATAGCAGCTCTCTCCCCATGGGGTGTCTCCTGCCAACAGCCACTCTACCTCTGCCATGGTCTGCCTTTTTCTGTGACTTGACCATCCACCAAGTCATGGGTAGTCCATGAACAAAAAGCAAGGAGAATTAATGCAAATACCCTGAGTTCATAGGAAATAGAGGGGAATGATTCCCTCGCAAGGTGCATCTGAATCTGGCCCACTTTTAGCTCCTCCTCCAGCCTCTGCATGCCTTGCAGGTGTGGTAGGGTAACTCCTTAACCCCTTCTTGTCCAGTATGGGATTTGTATACCCCATCACAATGCACTAACTTTGACTGAGCCAGTGTACAAAAAATAGAGTTCAGAGTAGCAGCCGTATTCACAAAAAGAAAAAGAGTACTTGTGGCACCTTAGAGACCAACAAATTTATTAGAGCATAAGTTTTCATGAGCTACAGTTCAGCGTGAGTGACAGGAGGGGCCTAGCTGCACTGAGTAAGATCCCATCCAAGATCATAGGTGTGTTCTAGGGTGGCTAGCATATCCTGCCGCTCAAGCCACCAAGGCTACACTGCTATTTTTAGCATCCTAGCTCAGTCTTCTTCAGCCAGAAATTACACCTCCAACCTGAAGTGCAGACATACCTTCAGACTATGTTCCACAGACCACTACTGCAGCTTTAGGGCTGCTGTATCGCTCACAGCCAGTCTGCTTCCTCTGCCCTCGTTCCTCATTCAAAAGCTACTCTGCACTGAGGTGCACAAAGTTTGCATAGTGTAGAGCTGTCTGCTACAGAAGTGCCTCCCTCTTGCATGAGTTCTTTAATTCTTGCATTTATGCAATCAAGGTTTCTGGCAACCATAGAATCGAAATTTTCTGCATCGGCGCTTGCTGTGAAGCTGCTTGGGGAAACTGCAAGCACAGCAAACTAGTTTCTTTTATCAGACTGCAGTCCATGAAATCTTTTCCTTTCTTTCTCACACAGGCTAAGGCCGGTGGAGGCTAAGGAGGCTGCCAGTGACGTCTGTGGCAGGGAAGAATGAAACAATAGTGGGTTTCCAAATAGATGTTTGTCATAGAATCATGAGGTTAGAAGGGACTGCAAGGGTCATCTAGTCTAACCCCCTGCCAAGATGGAGGATTTGTTGTGTCTAAACCATCCAAGAGAGATGGCTATGCAGCCTCCTTTTGAAAATCTCCAGTGAAGGAGCTTTCACTATCTACCGAGGCAAACTGCTCCATTGTCTTACTCTTCTTTATCATGAGATTTAATCTAACTCTGCTATGCTGTAGTTTGAATCCATTGTCTCTTGTTCTGCCCTCTGTGGCAAGAGAACAACTTTTCTCCATCTTTTTCATGGCAGCCTTTCAAGTATTTGAACACAGCTATCACGTCCCCCACTTAATTTTCTCTTTTCAAACTAAACATAACCAGTGCCTTCAGTCTTTGCTCACATGGCTTGCATTCCATCCCTTTGATCATCTTTGTCACTCGCCTCTGGATCCTTTCCAGTTTCTCCACATCCTTTCTAAACATTGGTGACCAAAACTGGACACAGTACTCCAGCTGAGACTCACCAGTGCCAAGTAAAGTGGTGCTATCACCACCCATGACTTGCATGCTATGCCTCTGTTAATGCAACCTACAATTGAATTTGCTTTTTTTGCCACAGCATCGCACTGCTGACTCATGTTGAGGTTGTGATCCATCACAACACCCAGATCCTTCTCAGCAGTACCACTGTCAAGTCACTTATTCCCCACTCTGTATTTGTGCAACTGGTTTTCTTCCCTACGTGTAGCACCTTACATTTCTCATTGTTGAATTTCATTTTGTTGAATATAGCCCAGTTCTTCAAGTTATCAAGATCTCTCTGCATTTTAGCTTTATCCTCCAAAGTATTGGCAACCCCCCCAGCTTTGTGTCATTTGCAAACTTGGCCAGTATGCTCTCTATACCTACATCTAGGGCATTAATAAACATGTTAAACACTGGGCCCTGAACAGATCCCTGTGAAACCCCACATGAGACCTCCATCCAATCTGACATTAGTCTATTAATTGTGAATCTGTCCCCCTTAGGAGGGAGTCCCTGGTCACCACCACCCTTCTCCTCCTCTTGGGAGTGGTGGTCATGGAACCCCCATCATTAGGACCTGCATCCCATGCCTTCTGGTCGACAGGGTCTCCTTTTGATCCCTTCCTTCAGAGGACTTTTCCAAGGCATTCTCAGCAACAGTGCTTGTGCAGAGAACCTGAAAACAGTTGCTTACCTCTATCTGTGTTGGGGGTATATTGGTTCTCCTCCTTCTTCTGGAGGTCACACTGTCAATTTTCTTCCCCATTCTTCAGTCCCCCTTGAAATGCCCTTTATGATTCTTTGGCATGCTGTGCCCGCAGTACAAAATCCTGACTTCTATCCAGGAAGTCTTCACTTTCTCTGATGCAATGCAGGTCAATACTTGGGTTTCTAGTCCTTTAACCAGTGGTGAGTTGGAGCCAGTTCACATGGGTTCGCTGGAACCGGTTGTTAAATTTAGAAGCCCTTTTAGAACCGGTTGTCCAGTGAGGGACAATTGGTTCTAAAAGGGCTTCTAAATTTAACAACTGGCCAAAAGTGGGCGACTCTGTGGGTGCTCCGGGGCTGGAGCACCTATGGGGAAAATTTGGTGGGTTCAGAGCACCCACCGGCAGTTCCACGCCCCACGCTTGGCCTCAGCTCACCTCTGCTCTGCCTCCGCCTCCTCCCCTGAATGCGCCACCCCGCTTTGCTTCTCTGCCTCCGCAGCTTCCCACGAATCAGCTGTTCGTGCAGGAAGCCTGGGAGGGCTGAGAAGCAAGCGGCGGCTTCGCGCTCAGGCCAAAGGAGGCGGAGCGGAGGTGAGCTGGGGCGGGGGGGGCGGGGCGTGAGGAGGGCCGCCTGCACTGCAGCAGGTAACCCCGGGGGGGGGGGGTCACAGGGGAACCGCTCCCTGCGCCAGCTCACCTCTGCCTCCCTGGGCCTGAGCGCGAAGCCGCCGCCTGCTTGCTTCTCATTCCTCCCCGGCTTCCCGCGCAAACAGCTGATTCGTGGGAAGCGGGGGGCAGGGGGCGGAGAAGCAGAGCAGGGCAGCGCATTCAGGGGAGGAGGCGGAGGTGGTGCGGGGCAGAGCTGGGGCCGGGGACGGGGCAGGGTGGAGCTGGGAGCTGCCAGTCGGTGGGGGCTCTGCACCCACGAAATTTTCCCCGTGGGTGCTCCAACCCCGGAGCACCCAGGGAGTTGGCGCCTAAGGTGCCACTTTTGATGTGATCAGTGGGGGGAGCGTCCACTCCCTGCTGCCCCCTAGCTGTGCTACCCTGTGCTACCCTGCCCCTAGGAGCCAGAGGGACCTGCCAGATGCTTCCTGGGAGCTGCCCCAGGTAAGCACCGCCGGGACTCCCCACCTTGCCCCCCTGGCTCTTAGGGGCGGGGCGGACACCACTACGGTGGCCTACGAGACCCTCCTGCCCAGTTCTGGGGGCAATCAGGGGACGGGGAGGGGGTGGATGGGGCAGGGGTCCTGGGGTGGGGCATCAAGTAACGCGGGGGGTTGGATGGGGCAGGAGTCCCGGGGTGAGCCACGACCCCCTCGTGGGGTAAGGAGGGAACCAGTTGTTAAGATTTTGGCAGCTCATCACTGCCTTTAACCTTTTCTTCCAGTGTGGATTTACCAGCTTGCACTTCATACAGACAAAGTCACTTCTTTTCTCCAGAAGAAAGATAGGTCACAACAGCTGATCCCTCACTACCATATTTTCTTCCTTGTAATGTATCAAGAGCCTCTTCAAATGAGGTATTTACTGCTTGCAAAAGATTTAAAGGCAAAAACTCTGTGGGTTCTCCCGCAAGGTGAAATCCCAGGCAAACTCCCCCTGTTTGCTTCTCCTACGTTTGCTGCTCACTTGGTCCCCAGCTGGCTTGACCCATTTGCTCTGGCTCAAAGCCTCATCTGGTTCACACTTCAATCAACCACTGAAGGCCCACCTGGAATAAAGCACTCCCTATTCACACTTTTCAAATAAACAAACAAACAAATACAGTCAAACAGTCCCCACCACATAAAATATAGCTACATTTTGGGGTAAAATATGGGAATCCCAAAGTAGTGTGTCTTCTTATCTCTACCGCTTCATTACCTGTAGGTTGGTCTTCAACCTAATAAATTGAGATGGACAAATAGTTGATTTTTTCAGTTTGACCAGCAAATCTCAGGGGGTGAAATTAGTTCTCAAAATGTTCAAAATTTGTCAGCAAATTGGAAAAGTTTGTTTCAGACCACTAAACCTCATATAAAGGTGTCCCCTTTATGCTAGGGCACTCAGCTTGGATGTCCAAGAACAAGCTTTGAATCCCCACACTGGAGCAGTGAGTTGAACTCAGAGCTTTCCTCTTCTGGGTGAGTAGCCTGACCACCAGACTATCGGTTATTTGACTCTCAGTTGCTTTTATTGTAGCTGTTCCATTTTACAGAGAGCAGTTTTATAGCCTGATGATGAAGGCACTCACTTGGGAAGTAGAAGATGTGGATTCAAATCTTCTCTCTTACTGCTCTGATGTGGGATTCAAATCTGGCTCTGCTACAACCCAGGCAACTGCCTAGACACTGAGGTAAACTTACAAAGGACCTCCTGTGCTCTCTCACTGGGCTAAAGGTTATAAAGGGACATATACATATGGTTTGCTGGTTCTGAAAATCTTCCCTGGGTGAAACTATCAGGTCAAAGTCCCCTGGTGTCTTGGCAGGTCACAATCTTGGACTCTGCTGCCTAAATAGAAGGAAAAGCTGGATACAGACACTCCCTGACTTACGCAATCATTCCGTTCTGGAACGTCTTGCATAACTCGAATGTTGCATAAGTTGGAAACATATACCCGACCATTACGCAAAAAAACAAAACAAAACCCTCCTATTTCTAGTTTACGGAACTTTTCCCAAAAGTGCAGATTTGCGTAAATCGGGTCTTGTGTAACCCGGGGAGCGTCTGTATGTGCTGCACAGCCATCCCATTCAGAATTTGCTTATGACTCTATGTCTGCAAGGTTTACTGAGTTATAGAGTTCTGCCTAGCTGCACACAATGGAGTCACTTATGTGTAACCTATATAGAGGCAAGGTAAGTCGATATACTTATCAATTCTGTGCTACAGAACTCCTCTGTATGACTTAAGGTATTTGCACAGACCATGAATTCATATCCTTGAAGAAGACTACAGCTGGATTTTTATAGGAACCCTTTGAATACTAAAAGTGGAAATTATAATAGGATTCACTTTGTTTTGTTCTTAGAAATCTAATACCAGTCATTACCACAAGACAGCTGCATGCACGCACGCGTGCAGACACACACACACACACACACACACACACAATTAGCAGTTCCAGATTTCTTTTTACTGAATAATACTCCAAAGGTAAACTGCTACAGCACCCCAATTACAACACACCTACTTAGAGTAATAACATTAACTAAAGATTTGTTATCTTCCTTTAAAATGAAGAATATAATACCAGGCCTATACCCTAAAATATATGTATTTAAACCTTACCAAATAAACACAGGGATTATGACTTCTGACAATTGGAGATCTTCTGCTTTCACATAGGTTTACCCTGGGTATTATATTGACAATGTGATAAAACGTTTAGTTGTACTACATAACCAATTCTTACTGTTTCCAAAGTATTGAGCACATATACATCTTCACATGAGAAAAGCCTGGCAATTACTGTAGCTGCAGTATCTTTAGTTCAGTGATGTAATACAACTCATGAAGACATTTGGCCTCCAGTCTACAATTCCCCCTTTTATGGTGTTTTCCCAGTCTCAATCCCACTGACTTCTATAAAATTACAGGAAACCATATTAAGACCCAACCCACAGGTTCAGGCCTGGTCTACACTAGGAAATTAGGTTGGTATAACTATGTCACTCTGTGTGTGAAAAATCCACCCCCCTGAGTGACGCAGTTAAACTGACCCAAGCCCTTGCATAGACAGCGCTAGGTCAATGGGAGAATTCTCCCATCAATCTAGCTACTGCCTCTCGGGGAGGTGGAGAAGCTCTCCCATCAGTGTAGACAGTGTCTTCACTGAAGTGCTACAGTGGTGCAGTTGCACTGTTTTAAGTGTAGACAAGCCCTCAGTCTGGGTTACCCCTAGCAGCTCTATCTTTGTTTTGTTTTGTTTTTTAAATGATGAAGCAGACTTGACTGAATAGTCTATAGCAGCGCCCAACAAAAGACAGAGCGGTTTATATTCTCTCGCTCTGCTCTCTGTCTTTCAGATAACATAACAATGCCTTTCTAATAATTCCCCATTTCCCTGATACTTTTACTAAATAACACAGTGAAACTTTTGTAACCTTAAAACATTTGTATTCCTCAGAAAGCTTTTCCCTTTCTTTATCAAAGCCCTTGTATACCCATAGAAGGTGATCAATTGTTTCTTCCATCTTACAGAGAGCATATATTCCATCTTTCTGTCTGTTTAGTCTAAAATGATTTTTGAATAAACCACAATGGCCAATTAGTACTCTAAACAAAATATCTTTGTTTTTCCTATCCAGGCCCTGAAGTATGTTGTTTTTTCTCAACTCTAGGGCACAATTCAAAAAATCTTCTTCCCAATTTTTTCATTAATCCAAAGTTTTTGCCATACATCTTTTAGATTTTTCTGTACTAGGCTTTTAAATTCCTGTATTTCTGTGCCAATACTTCTATTTCTTACAGCATTTTTAGCTGCTTTGTCTGCCATTTCATTCCCTCTTACCCCAATATATGCTGGGATCCAAGCTAATGTTGCATGTATTCCCAGCTGCACTCTGTTAATGGAAATATAATTCCATTGATTAAATCACTTCTATATATTGAGACACCCTTTTTCATCTCCATAAAGCCAGAGATTCAGTCAGAAAAAATGACCACCAGTGTTGGGCATACATCCCAGCTCCAATTTAGTGCTAGCATTATTTTTTACTAGTTCAGATGTCATGACAACTATAAAGTCAGATATTCTTTTAGATGTAGTAATTCCAAATTCTGGTACACAGTATGCCGCCCTGGTTTTCTTTTCTTCCTGGTTTTCTTTTCTTTTCTTTTTTTTTGACACATCTGTATGATTCCACTTTTCATCCATATATTGTATATTTCATTTTTAAAACCTACTGTCACTTTTGTATCCTTAAGTTTATAAAATAAATCTAACTTCAAATTTTTGGCATGCAACTTTCCATCCATAACTAATTTTCCCATGACTAAAACTTCTGACTTCATTTAGCTTTTCCTTGTCTTTCAACTTCTGCATCTACACCCTTAGCTCCAGCGGCATATGGAATTCTACCATGGTGTGCTATAGCTCACCTATCAAATTCCCAGTAATCCTCACACATCTGTTTGGTACTTTCATCCTGGCAATTCCCATTAACTTTGGCCCAGAAATGTGCATCCATTATTTACTTTCATAGTGTAACTGACATTTCAGTAGAAGCTATTTGTAGCACATATATATGCATTGTAATAAATGCACCACACACAATTTATAGTGCCTGGTCATGTATTAAATATAATTTTTTAAGTTCTGATTTTGAGGCTGGCCCAAAAGCTTCACAGCCATAGTCAGTATCTAATCTGATTAAGGCTCTGTAGACCATCAGCAGTGTTTTCTTATCTACACCTTCCAAAGTAGTCCCAGCAAGACTTTTAAGCAGGTTAATGCTTCCTGTACACTTATCTCTAACATAGTCTATATGACCTTTCCAAAGTAATTTAGTATCAAATATTGCCCCTAAGAATTTTAACCTTTTACCTATGTCTGTTTGGTCTCCATACAAACAGAGTTTACATTCCTTTGTCATTTTCCTTTCTGTAAAGACCAATCCTTTGGTTTTAGCAATGGAGAACTTGGATTCTTATGCATTTCTTCAGCCAGAGGTCTCTTGTAATGCTTTATTGATTCTTTTTTTTTTTTTTGCCAGTTCAGTATTCCTGCTCTTAACCCACAGAGCACAATCCCCTGTGAATAGTGTGACACCTACTCTGGCACATATTCATTTTGGGAGATCATTTATAATAATATTAAATAAGATCAGGCTGACAACAATACCCTGTGGTGTGCCATGTTTAACATTTTATATATTCAATGTAACATTCCTAACACTGACCTGCCTGGCCCTTTTAAGTGAAAATTCTCTAATCCACCCAGGCATTCTTCCTCTTATCCCTAGTGTGTCTACTCTGTACAACAAACCTCCCCTCCATACCATGTCTTATAGCTTTTCAATCTCTATAAAGACAGCTATCATGAAACCATTGTACCTCAAACTCTTTTGTATTTCAGTTTCTATTTTGATAATGTGAATAATGGTGCATCTTCCTCTCCTAAAACCACTCTGTGCCTTATCTGTAATGCCATTATTTTCCAAATAGGCAACCAATCTTTCATCCACCATTCTCTCCATAATTTTATCCAGACAGGACATAAGGAACAATCGTCTATATGCATCCACTTTTGTGAATAGTTTGCCTGGTTTTCATATTGAAATTACTACAGCATGTATCCACCAGTATCACTCCTTTTCCCCAAATAGTATTATATAATTCTCAGAGAGCTCTCAAACTGCTTTCAGAGAGATATTTAAACACTATGTTGCACATATTATCTTTACCTGGGAATGTATTCTTGCTGATATCAATAACTTTCTCAAGTTCCCACATACAACACCGTTACTTCAGTATAGTATTTCCATGTTTACCCCAGCTACATCATAGCTCCTGATTCTCTTCAATGAATTGTATTTTATTCTGGTGGGAAACTGAACTTTGATTTTCATCATAGCATTTCTGATTTCTTGTTATCAAAGTTTCTATTTTGCCTGTCCCAATAAGCATGAACTCCATTCATTCTTCTAATTTGCTAGTGTATTTCTAATGTCTTTGTATCTTTATTTATCTTCCTGCAGTACTTCCTCCAACTCTCTTTCTTTGACTTTTTTATAGTTCTCTGTGCTATTGCCTTACTTCTTTTATAGTTCTTTACATCTTCACTATTCATTGTATCTTTTGCTTTTTTAATGCTTTCTTCCTTTCTCTAACTGCCATTTTGCACTCATCATTCCACCATAAAAGTGAATTTCCAGTTTTGAGGTACTTCAGTGTCTTAGGTACAGCTTCAGTAGCTGCTACTATTAATCCTTTTATTACATTGTCACTGAAATTCTGTATGTCATCACTCACACAATGATCATTCACAAATTCAGGACATTTACTGGTAAATAGCTCCCAGTCTGCTCTTTTAAAATTCCAGGTGGGTAATTCCAGAAAGGTAATACCTTCAACCTTACCTTGTCCTTGAAAAAGTAGTAAGTTCAGGGAAATTATCACTGCTGATGGTTTGTTTTCTTCTCCTCATTTTCTAATTAGCCACTTACTTACTAACACTTTATTTTCTCCCTTGCTCTTTGTCATTTCATCGTTGGTCAGTTTTAATGGCATCACATATATTACCCCTTCATTTCACTCAAATACTTTGGCAGCTGTCAACTTATTTTAACTTTACCTAACATTTTAGTTTTTAGCAGCTTATCAGCCTGCTCTTTGTTTTTACACTGAGCTGAAAGATCCCCTTACTATATACCTTTACTATATACCCTATACTTTTTTTAAATCCAATCAGCTATTTTCACATGGTTAACCTACTCTCATAGCTCTATATTCTCCCTGCAGGGCTGAGTTGGAGTTGACTGGTGCTCAAAATGGCTGCCAGTTTTGTACCTCTGATAGAACTCACTGATTGGCCAGGAGTTTCCAGCTTCTAACTAAGGGGAATGTGTGTACATGCAGGAATGTCAACTCTTATGGAAGCCTTCCACATTGTCTCCAAAAAAGCTACAGAGCATGGTTAACAACTTCCTGCACTCCCTCTAGTATGCTGAAATAGCAACTGCTTGTTTCCAGTCACTCAAGCCTTTATACTGCCATCTTGTCTGGGAATGTTTCCATGTCAACTCAAAGAACATAGAAACAGCTGCTGTAATTACAGCAACAAGGTTTTTTGGCTGAACATGAAAGAAAAGAAAAGAAAAGAAAAGAAAAGAAAAGAAAAGAAAAGGGGGTGTTAGTCCACTGTGAGAATATAGTTGGTTATATTTTGTGGTTGCTATATTTTCCTGTCTTTCATGGAATGATACAGAACAGTTAGGTAAAATAACTGAAGTCTCAAAAAGTATCATAAAATGTTTAGTGTAACATTTTACCAGAGAAGTGAAAGATGAATTAAAGGTGTGGAGGCAGGTAAGGAGACAATATTCCTCAATATAGCAAGCAAAAATCCAACCACACAACAGAGGAAGGGTTGAGAAAATAACCTAAAACATCCTAACGGGTTTACATAAAAGCACTAAAGCCCATGGAAAATAAAAGTCACTGGAGAGTCCAAACATAAATAAACCTCATTTTAATACTGTGTGCATTCAATACTTCTCATCATATCTGCACTTGCTACTATAGCAGAAGCTGAAGCACTGAGAGAGTGTTTCCGTTTTAAACATAGTTTCTGAGGGGCTCTTAACTTACCGCAAAAAAAGTCACTCTGGCATGAAACTTGGTATAGATAAAGTTCTTAACCTGGGAGCAATTTTTTAAACAAAGTAATACACTTTCATTTTAAAAAATGAAATTTTACAGGCTGTTAACTTATAATCCTAAGTATAGTTATGACATTCTCTATACATGTATCAAAGGAGTGTTTAATTACACATGGAAAATGTCGAGCTAGTTAGGAAAATGCACATTTCTGAATTTTTAAAGCTGTGCATGAGATTTTAAGCAGACAACTCCTATTAAAGTCAATGAGTCGCAAGACTAAAGCCCCATTGCAAAAATGGAGACTTATGTATAATGTTATGGTGAAAATCTATATCCTCATCATGAGAAGAGAATGTTCTATATTTTATCATAAATAGTATCATTAAAAGGTTTTGTTGTTAGCAGATGATAGGTAGATGGGTTCTTAGTTATGGAATCTTTCCTGCAGACACTTAGGGACATTCTTAGATTTACACACTTGAGTAGCCCTATTGGGTTCAATTGGACTACTCATATGCATACAATTAAGTGTATGCAGAATTTTATTTACTTATTTATATTTAAATAATAATAAAAAGAAGGCTACCCAAGGCTCATCCTCAAAGCTATTAAGTTTCCTAGCTTCCATGGATTTCAAGGAGCCTAGATATCTTCAAGGATCTGGGCCTCAGTAGCCTAATACATCATGAATAATGAAATAAAATCTCAGTAGCATTAAATTACTCATTTTCAGTAGGAACTCAGTCAAGCAGCCACCTACAAAAATCCCTTTCCAGCATTTCATCACTGTAGGAAACATATCTGTAACCTGCTACAACAACCCTAACAAAGGATTGGGACCTGTGAGACGCAGGGTGGGATTTTCAGAGGCACCTAAGTGAGTTAAGAATAGAAGTCCCATTGACAATGGAAAATCAATGGACTTGTGTTCCTAGTTGACTGTAGGTGCCTTTGAAAATTCCACCCTTCATAGACCCGATATGCTGAGTTCAAAGTATCACAGGAAAGGCCTATCACACATCACATTGCAGAAATCTTAGTTATGCCACATTTAGAAAATGGGTCCATAGAAAATAGTCATATGATTTTTAATACAGTAGCTAGACAGTGGAATTTATTTTTATGCAAATAGAAGTACTTAAATGTTAGAGTGATTGTAGAAAGCCCTAGATAGAGTAAAATACTCCAAAAAAATAACATGAAATGAAGACACTTGCAACTTGAATTCATGTAAGAACCCATGGGCCTAGAGCCCAGGCTTTTAGAATACTAGGTTGTGGATAGCCCCAGATTGCCACACAGCAGCAGCTGTAAGTAGCTTGTGCTTTACTTACCATGACCTCCTGTGGACACAGACCACTGGCAGATTCACCTCAAAGGTTTAACAGAGAGCAGCCTCATGTCTCCTGATTGCCTCCCTGCCCTGTATAAACCCAAGGCACAGCTCAGTAAGTGTATAGGCAACAGTTTGGCTCTCTGATTCCAGCTCTAGTGATAGACTCATGGAACTTAATCTGTTTATTTTAACAAAGAGAAGATTGAGGGTTAAGATGATTAAAGTTTAAGTACCTACATGGGGAATAAATAATTAATAATGGGCTCTTCAATCTAGCAGAGAAAGATACAACATGGTCCAATGGCTACAAGCTGATACTAAACCCATTCAGACTGGAAATAAGGTGCACATTTTAAGTTAGAAAAATTAACCATTGGAACAACTTACAAAGTGTCATGGTGGATTCTTCATCACTGACAATTTTTAAATCAGGATTGGATGTCTTTCTAAAAGACATGCTCTGGAAATTATTTTGGGGAAGTTGTCTAGACTGTCTTATATAGGAGGTCAGACTAAATTATCACAATGGTCCCTTCCGGCCTTGGAATCTATGAATCTATGTTGTAAATGTTTTTTTGTTTCTCCCTGATTCTTGACAAAGCTGTCAGGGCTTGACAGCAATAATAAATAATAATAATAATAAAGAGGATGTGGGAAGATGCCTTAACCATCTCCGCTTTTTTCACGTGAAGAGTAATCATTATATGGAAGTCATTTTGCAATGATTTGAAAACTAGCATGTAACAGCATCAACTTCTTGCCCCAATCCATTTTGCTAAATGTTTTCATCAAATTGAATAACTTTTCAGAGAGATGGTTTATTAAAGTTCTTCGGAACCTAAGTATCATAACAAGAATTTCAGCCTGATAAGCAAGGCTGCTTACTGTTGCTCAAACCCTCCTTCCCATATACTTTGTCCTGCATTTAAATAACACATTGAACTATAAAGCACAGTAAACTGCTATATACGGAACCCAGGAAAATACATGTTTTTTAAAGTTCCAATTAATTACAAATAGTGAAATCCCAAATGGTCTAGAGGTTTAGTTCGATCTAGATAAGAACTCAAAAAATAGGATGCCTTGATCTGGAAAATCATGTGAGAAAATATGAAAACCAGCTATCTTGCAAGATTATGTTCACGATATATAGGAATTTAGCCAGGGCTTTTTGAGCTCAAAAATATTGTAGGGTCAGATTTTTCTCAAATTAAGTAGTATCTTACTCTGTGATTAGCCCCATGGAAATAAATGCCCCCACTTTGTACAATAAGGACCCAATCCCACAAAGATTTCAGCACATGCTTAATTTTGCACTCTGTGAGTAGTCCAATTTGCTGCAACCTATTCAAAGTGCACAAAGTTAAGCATGTGCATAAATCTTTGCAGGTTCAGAACTTAAAGTACTGCTCAGTGTAAGGAAAGGTGGCAGAATCTGTCCCTTATTGTGGCGCTGGATTAAGTGGAGTCTTGTTTTATTCTGATTGGTTTGTCCACCCCTTTTCACACACTTCTGATCTGTTTGAGTTCCATTTGTTCATCTATTAGCCCCTTCTCCTCCCTTTCTTCAGATGTTGTTAAGCCTTCTTTTGTGAGCTGGGAGTCATAATATTTCCAGGCATGTAAGTATTTTGCTGAAGAATATCCAGAACTCCACTCCTGAGAACTTATAGTAACACTGCCTCAGAAACCGATTTATATACCTTTGTCGGCCTTATATACATTTAACAGCCTTTCCAGTCACTGGAGGTTATTAGCTGGTGGTGCAACAACCCAGTCTTCCATCAATACCAACTGTCACCACTACAAATATAATGGATACAGAAACACAGGTAATGTTTTCCCCAGATAACCACAACCACCAAATTCTTAATCTGCTGTTAGCTGATTTATCAATGTGCTTCGGTAGGTGTGTAATTAGTTTTTCCTAGTTAATTCAAGACTCACAGCATCTTTTCAAATTATTTGCAGGAAAGTGTTGTTTGTAAAAATTGCCTGATGCTACTGACTCTATTGCGATATTCACTTAAGAAATGTAACAAAGACATAGAAGGACAAATCATTTATCTTTTAAAAAGATCCTTCTGTCGTTTAAAAGCTGCTTTGAACAGATTAGTATGAAGTTTACATTTATTTTCACTGTATAGAATATACCATATTTGCTTCATTCTTACTTCTTCCTAATCTCGATCTTCCTTATCAAAGCAAATGTAAAAACCAACCATTCATCCTCTCTTTTGGTTCTCCCTTATTCCTTGGATAGTACTAGTAACCATGTAACTGTAGCATTGCAACACAATTAAATATAGAACAGTTCACACCACAAGCAAGGTCAGGAGAACAGGGACCTTTCACCCCTATGACCTGTCTATTGTTTATCTTCTGTGATCACACAAAATCAGCACACAAATATTTTCAATTGCTGTGATTTCCCTAAGCAGGATCTCTTCAATTTCCTTACTAACACCACCGCTCTGTGTTTCTCCTACTGTTGTTGAGCTTGCCTTATACTTTTCATGTTTGCAAGCTTATTTATTAGCATCTTTAGGACATTCTGATGCCTTTTTCTTTAGTTTACCAGTATTCAAAATCGTGTCCACCCCCTCTTAATAAACATTGCCTTTGCATGCAGAAGATAGAAAACCAGCTTGTGAACTCAGAATAAGTACGTAAAAGAAAAAAGAAAAGCCTTTTTATTGGTGTTTTTAAAGGATCCCATCTAGGCATCTGGAGAAGCAAAGGAGCAATAAAACCAGCTTAATCAGCTTCAGAAAGATTTCCATTGCAGAGGGAGTCCCAAGCTAGAGGGTCTATGCCATACGCCTTCCCAATCACTGATGTAGTGGTCAATTATTCAAGTACTTCACAGAGCTGTGGAGCTCTGGCAAATCAGAATGACTTGTGGAAATATGCAACTAGACACAATTTAGAGCAGATTTCAGGTTGTTCTAAGTTGCAATGAGAAGGAAAAATTTTATCCTGGCCAGCTCCAGGAATTCAAAGGTGGCCTTAAGTTACCTTTCTTCCCTTCCCAGGTGCCGTTCTAAGTACAGCTCAGGAAGTACAGAGGATCTGGGACTACAAATCCCAGACTGCAGTACTTTTGCACTACATCTTTACCAGCTTTCATAGAATCATAGAACTGGAAGGGACTTTGAGAGGTCATCTAGTCCAGTCCCCTGCACTCAAGGCAGGACTAAATATTATCTAGACCATCCCTGACAGGTGTTTGTCCAATCTGCTCTTAAAAATCCCGAATGATGGATTTTTTCCACAACCTCCCTAGGCAATTTATTCCAGTGCTTACCCACCCTGACAGTTAGGAAGTTTTTCTAATGTCCAACATTGCTGAAATTTAAGCACATTGCTTCTTGTCCTATACTCAGAGTTTAAGAAGAACAATTTTTCTCCCTCCTCCTTGTAACAACCTTTTATGTACTTGAAAATTAGTATGTCCCCCCTCAGTCTTCTCTTGTCCAGACTAAACAAATCCAATTTTTTCAATCTTCCCTCACAGGTCATGTTTTCTAGACCTTTAATCATTTTTGTTCCTCTTCTCTGGACTTTCTCCAATCTGTCCACATGTTTCCTGAAATGTGGTGCCCAGAACTGGACACAATACTCCAGTTGAGGCCTAATCAACGCGGAGTGGAGCGGAAGAATTACTTCTTGTGTTTTGCTTACAATATTCCTGCTAATACATCCCAGAATTATGTTTGCTTTTTTTGCAACTGCATTACACAGTTGACTCATATTCAGCTTGTGATCCACTATGACCCCCAGATCCCTTTCTGTAGTACTGCTTCCTAGGCAGTCATTTCCCATTTTGTATGTGTGCAACTGATTGTTCCTTCCTAAGCGGAGTACTTTGCATTTGTCCTTATTGAATTTCATCCTATTTACTTCAGACCATTTCTCCAGTTTGTCCAGATCATTTTTAATTTTAATCCTATCCTCCAAAGCACTTGCAACCCCTCCCAGCTTGGCATCACCAGCAAACTTTATGTGTACTCTCTATGCCATTATCTAAATCATTTATGAAGATATTGAACAGAACTGGACCCAGAACCAATCCCTGTGGGACCCCACTCATTAAGCCCTTCCAGCAAGACTGTGAATCACTGATCGCTACTCTCTGGGAACGATTTTCCAACCAGTTATGCACCCACCTTATAGTAGCTCCATCTAGGTTGTATTTCCCTAATTTGTTTATGAGAAGGTCATGCGAGACAGTACCAAAAGCCTTACTAAAGTCAAGATATACCACATCTACCACTTCCCCCCATCCACAAGGCTTGTTACCCTGCCAAAGAAAGCTATCAGGTTGATTTGACATGATTTGTTCTTGACAAATCCATGCTGACTGTTATTTATCACTTTATTATCTTCTAGGTGTTTGCAAATCGATTGCTTAATTTTTTGCTCCATTATATTTCTGGGTACAGAAGTTAAGCTGACTGGTCTGTAATTCCCTGGATTTTCCTTATGTTCCATGACTTTTCAAAGATAATTGCAAATTAGTGCCAACTGGGAAGAAGCCACAAGCCAGAGAAGGTGAAAAACCTGGAGGTGAAGTTATGTTAAAAAGCAAAGTTTCTGTCTCTGACAGCAGTAGGAACTAATGGAGTTAACATCAAATGAGTAGCCTGGGACCCCATCCAAGGTGTCTTCGGTACATTGTTGTAACCCAAGAGACCCCATGGCCTGAGACTCATGGACTTAATATCCTTTATACCTCTATCTTTAGAGGGGAAATAAGAAAATCAAGAGGACGGTCACCAAAACACTAACAACCAAGTTGACAGATGCTTTCAGTCCTCTCCTGTTACTTAATTTGTCTCTGAATTACTGTGTTAAAACACCTTAGGATGTGTCAACCACAGAATGCTATTGTCACTTTCATCCTTACTCTCCCTTTCACCTCATCTGTTCCTGAAGCTCACTTGTTATGTCACACTGAATTCAGACTGCACATTGTTCAGGGCAGGAAGGACATTTTTACCTCTTTGTGAGACACATAGCACATTTTTTGATACTCGAAAAACTTGACAATGTCATGTTTTGAAAAGCTACATTAGTCAGTGGCTTCTTTGTTATTGAAAAGATTCAAGATCCTTTACATATTAATGCCCTGCAGTGCCATGAGGATGGCATTATTGCAAACATGCTGATGCTTCCAGGTCAACAATGAAAACACACTGGAAATAGTATCAGGAAATGGTTTGAAAAATTGCTAATATAGTGGGCCACACTCCTCTGTTCAGGGAAGAAAGCAATAGTGCACTGATCTTTTTGGAACTGAATCAATTAAAAAGATGTGAAAGGAATATTAGAAGCATTTAGAGGAACATTTGAAGAAAGAAAATTAGATTTACTTGGCATAGTGTTCCCTTGTTAATGTACTAAAGAGAGAACAAAGAACCTCAAGGGGACTGAGAGACTGCAGAAACATTCCACCCTTGGCTTTTAAAGATGAGTTTTTCAAACAGAAGTGGGAACACATTTTAAATTAACGATCCCTGGATCTGATGTTACTAATTAATGATTAGATAAAATAACTGGTAGTAAAGGGTAAACTTGAATTATAGATCCAAAATCTGTTTCATTCAAACACAATTTTGGAAACATTTTGGGAAGACTCAAACATGAAAAGAAGTCAAAGTTCACAAAGAGGGACAGAGGACGACTTTTCAAACATGGGTACCGAAGGTCAGGCAACTAAATAAAAGTGTCCAGATTCTCAGATGCACTCAGCTACGTGCAACTCCACTTTAGCCAGTATGTGTATCTGAAATAAAATGAAATATGGGAGAAGAAGGGGTAGGCAACAAAAGTATCAGGATGAGAATACAGTCACTATAATTGTATTATAACTTGACTGCAATTTAACATTTAAGGCACCTAGCACTTAGGCATAGGATTCATTTATATTATCTTTTGAAATTGAAATAAGGGTTGAAATTCTCTTCAATATAGAGATCTAATGCAAGGCCTATGAACTGCTTAAATGTTCAAAATAGGACTTGAGTGGTGCATACACCTTATGCTGCCTCTGCATAAAACTGCACGTCATTCCCAGTATTGAAGAGGTGATGAAATACAATCTTTCTTTCTCAGTCATAGAACTTGGGTATTTGAAGAACAGCTCCTGTCCAAACAAAGAAAAAAAGAGAATAAAGCCACAGAGAGCCAGCAGGAAAAGAGAGGAAACGAAGCAAGACGCAACATAGAGAAACCTGTTAAGACAGTAGGTCAGAAATTCCTCTGTCAGTTCTCAGGATTCAGTAATAAAATCTGTCCAGATAGTTTTCAAAACAGTTTACTGCTGTGTTGTAATTTAAGATTGAAATGTCAGGTTATTTATTTGTCCAAAAATCCATACCTTCTTCCTATGCTTAAAACTGTCTTGTGATGAGTTAGAATTGGTAGTTCCCTTGTAACTTCTGCCCATTTGTTTCAGTTTTTGATTTATTGTTTGAGTGAGCACTCTGCAATGCATTGCTTTAGTTTGTTATATTATCACATTAGGAGTGCTCCATTTTAAATACATTTGAAAAGTGCTTTCTTTTTTTCAGGTAGCTTTTAGGTTTATTTCTTATGAGTATTTCTTGCCTTAAATGTGTTCTTGAGTGATAATATCATTGTAAGGTGAATGTAGAGCATCTATAAGCATATCAGAGTTTTGTGCATCATAGTACTAACATTCACAATACACATGAGCTACTCCTGGGGGAATTAGGCACCACTGTGCATATGCATAATTAATGAGCCATGCATATTTTACATTTTTTGCTCCAAAAAATTCTTCTGCCAGAATGTTGCTGCAGTAACACCTTTTGCCCACCAGAGGGTACTGTGGTGCTAGAACAGAGCAGCCACTCCCAGCCAGCTGGGGAAGAGAAAGAGCCTGCAGTGCCTTCTTCACAGTGCCTGTTGGGCCAGGTCAGGAGACACGGACGATGGGGAGACAGACAGTGTAGGGCTGCTTGGAGGTCAGAGAGGGGCTCATAAAGGCTAGTGGGGGAGGACAGAATGGGGCAGGGGCTGAATGGGAGTGGAGGCACAGAGCTATGGGGGGGAGGGAGGTGCAGGGCTACATGGGGACAGGGGGTGGCTGAATGGGGGCACAGAGACACATCGGGACAGAGGAAGGGGGTGCAGGACCACATGGGGCTGGGGGGAGTGGGTGTTTGAGTAGGGGTGGAGGCATACATGTGGATAGGGGTGCAAGAACACATGGTGGTGAAGGGACACATGGGGATGGGGCAGATGTGCCTGACTGAATGGGAGAGGCTAGGGGTCAGCCAGGGTCTGCATAGAGGAAGCTCCCTAACAATCCCTCCCCCACCCGCAAAAAAAATCCTGTTCCATACTTCTCCCACCCATAACCAATAACCCTCCAAGTCCACACCCAGGCTCCTTCCCTTTCCTCTCCCTCAGCTCCTCCATCACCCCTGACTCCCCCAAGTCTTTGCACTGCTTCTGAGGGGTGCAGCAAATAAGGTTCTGTATTGTAGTTAAAATGAATTATTATTCAGAGTTCTCTATTAATATGACTAATAAGGAATCTATTTGTCAAAAAAAATTTCTTGAATCTTTTTTGTTGTCTGTATTGTTATAGACATACTTGCTGACAGCTATTTTGAAATAAATAACCAAAAATAATTGAATCTGGTTTGATTATATTGTGTTATTTTGACAAATAAAATACGCAGAATTTTGAAGAATTTGAAAATAATATGCAGAGAATTTTTCATTTTTTGTTGCAGAATGTTTAATTTTTTGTTGCAGAATTCACCCAGGAGTAACGAGGTACTGCTCTAACAGAGCTGCAAGTGTCCTGAACTCACCTTCCAGAGATGGAGAACTTCTGAAATTTGACAAGCAAATACATCACCACATTTCACAAGGAGCCAAATGTGGGAAATGTTTATTTCCATGGAAACTGCTGAGTTATAATGATTTTTTTTTCTTCCCAGTAAGCCCAGCTGGTGGAAAGCCAGATTCATATCATTATCAGTCATAAAAACAAAAGAAAAAAAGAGATAAATAATGTGAAAGGCCTGGATTGAACTGACAAAATCCAAGACATTCCATGTCAAATCTATTCTGAAGTATCGATATTTTGCAGACATTTTTCTGTGGGGACCCTGAAAAGCAGTTGCAATATTGTGGTAGGTATTATAATGTGCTTTAAAAAACAAATCCACCAAGACAGAATGGAGTAAGTTAAGAGTGATGATTCAGATTTTAATCAGATATTTTAATTTGAATAGCATTTATTTCCTTTTCTGAATAGCTGAAAGTAAAGACAAACTTGTCATAAATTTCTAAAATAAGTCAGGACATGATACTTTATTATACTTAATAAAGTGATGATCCTAACCTAACCTGTTTATCAGGGTCATTTGTTCATATATACTTATTTTATAATATGTAGAAATATAATCATGACAGATGAAATGAATTTTAGGCTCTTTGTGTAGCTAATTATTAAAATACTGACAAGCATCCTTGAAATTCTGGAGCCATGGTGTAGGTTCCATAGCTAATGTTGTGACAGTTTTCTTTATGCAAGACTGTTCTTGTTCTCACCCTTCTTTTCCAGACTCTATTTTCATTTTTAAAGTATAAAAACAACCTCATTAGTCTGAAATATCTTCAGAAAAAAAAGTGTGCTTTAGATGCATTCAGAATAACCCTACTCGTGTGGTCACGATGAGAAGCCATTCAAAGGAAAATAGTGAATAAAGTTGGTCTCAAGTTGTTGCAGTTATTGAAAGTGAAATTCCTTAATGTTGGGATTTGGCCAACACTGCTGCAGAGACTGAACACTTTTGGAAAATCTTCAGGTAACATTACAAGGATTTTTAATCTTACACATTTCATTCTCTTGCTTTGATTATTTTACACTTTAACTTTTGCTAAAGGAGCAATGTGTGATGTATTGGTTGGATAAGTAAGTAGACATTAATGCTCACATATTGTAGTTTGGAGAGAATTACCTAAGAAGAAAGCTTCTTGAGCCATCCAGATCACAGCTTCCATGCAAGCCATATTATACGAAACAATGGATAGCTGATGGAGGGCTGTGCTATGTGCATCCAGCCTCAAATATAGGAGATCTCCTTCCCCAAAACTGGATTAAATAGTGTCCATCTTGTAAATTTGTCTTGGCATGATGCTGAAATGGGATAAATGCTTGTGCAAAGATGGCCCCGCTGCACTGCAAAGTCCCTGTGTAATCTGCTGAGTTTACTCAGTGAGATGCTTTTGAAGAAGTCAAGGATGATAGTGCTTCAACACTTTACCTTCCACATAGATGATGACTCGAGACAGTTCCAGATTTCACGGTTAACATGATGACCATGGGACTATCCCAGATGTTCGCTGGCTTAACTCATACCTCTGGTCATACTCTTTATCAAGTGTTTGGGCTGAAAATAGAGGTGAGGAAATTAGACACTTTACCAATATCAAAAGGAGTACTTGTGGCACCTTAGAGACTAACCAATTTATTTGAGCATAAGCTTTCATGAGCTATAGCTCACTTCATCGGATGCATCCGATGAAGTGAGCTGTAGCTCACGAAAGCTTATGTTCAAATAAATTGGTTAGTCTCTAAGGTGCCACAAGTACTCCTTTTCTTTTTGTGAATACAGACTAACATGGCTGCTACTCTGAAACTTTACCAATATCATAGACCAATTACCATCTGAGCTTGGGACAGTCCTTTCAGGGAGAGGTACCGGTTTCGATGGTCCATTCTTGGAAGCTGATGAAACTTGAATATCCTGGCGACCTCTGAGGTAGAGTATTTTCCTTCAACATATCATTCTATTGTTGTTTTTGCAGGATAATGTGATATTTTGTCCTAAACTACTGATGAAGTGGTCCCTAGGTCTTGTCTTCCTGATTCCAGCTCACATATGACCATTGTTTAAGGATGACAGTTTAATGAATGAAGCAAAAGGAAAGAGAATCCCAATATCCTGAAGTCTCATGCTGAATCTGATGAATGGTGTATACTGGTTTTGTGAAATCTTGTGTCATGTCTATGTGAGAGGGCAGAAAATGGTTTCTCTGCTTCCATCTGACTTGTGGACAGCCTGATATGATAAAGGCAAGATGTCATCTCTCTATGACCAATAAGAATCCCTCCTTTTATGAGGAAATTTCATGTTAATTTATGGCAAAAGCAAGTGAATTCACACTGAATAGCAGACAGATACTATGGGTACAGAATGACTTCTGAAGCAGACAAATATCAAGTCATCTTTGGTCAAGTTGAGGCCAATAATTTTTACTGAGGAATTCAATGTGTGGAATAGTTGCCACCACAGCTTAAATCAGATAAGACTGAGGTGATGTTGACTGGCTGGGGAAAGCCAATGAAAGATATTGTGAGGAAGTCTGTGCCTTTAGCTGAGGTTATGCATCCACCCAGTGTTTCCCCCAGGAATTGAAATTGGGGGGGTCTTCAAATTTATGTGGGGGGTCAGGGCCAATGAGGGGTGAAACTGTGAGGGTGAAGTGGGCTGTATGGCACCATAGTAAAAACTGAAAAATGTTTCATGATCATTTTATTAGATTTTAAAATCATCACACAAATTAAAGTTGGCTACTCAAGCCTTCTATGAAGCACTACATCTACATCCTTCTTGGTTTCCTGTTATAATTTTGCACAACTCTGTTAATGAACTTCTTGAATGCAATGCATTCATCTTTGGTGGCTTCTCGTGTTTTCTGGTACTTCCATTCCTTCAATTGATATGCTCATTAGTTCATTCACGTGATCAGGCAGAAGGCGACTTCTTTCAAAACACAAAATTCTATTCAATGATGAAAAAGAACGCTCAGCTGTAGCTGTTGTGACTGGGAGTAGCAAGAGATGAATTCCTACTTCTTTCAGCCCAGGAAACATAGCATAAAGATCGGGTCGAGCCACTAGTGATGATAAAAAAGAAGTTGAAGTCAAATCTTCATTCATTCGTCGTATGATATTCCACTTTGTGTTCAAATTCTCTATTCTGTCCTGAGCACATAGCAGCCCCGTTGCTGGTAGTGCCTCACTCCACTCAACTTCAGTGTTTTATAAGACAGGGATCTGTAAAAGCTACATAGAGGTTGAGTAGAATCTAGAAGTCGCTGTTGTAGATTTTTAAGAATCAAATCTGTGTACTTTTTCAGTTGTCTTAACAAACACTTCTTGTCCTCTTCACTTAAGGATTCAATATAAATCCTTCATTAGTCAACTTCTGTACTGAAGTCTTTGTTTCCTCCAGTACTTTTTCAATGGATAGCTCTCTGATTGATCCAAATGTAGCTTCTATTGCTGGACAAAGATCTGCTACTGTTGTAGCAGATGTCTGGATGGCATTTGTCAAGGTTCCTTCCCCACTCTGAACTCTAGGGTACAGATGTGGGGACCTACATGAAAACCTCCTAAGCTTACTTTTACCAGCTTAGGTTAAAACTTCCCCAAGGTACAAACTATTTTACCCTTTGCCCTTGGACTTCCACTGCCACCACCAAACGTTTATCTGGGTTTATTTTATTAGGAAAGTGTTGTTTGGAAACATCTTTCCCCCCAAAATCCTCCCAACCCTTGCACCCCACTTCCTGGGGAAGGCTTGGTAAAAATCCTCACCAATTTGACCACAGACCCAAACCCTTGGATCTTAAGAACAATGAAAAAAAGCATTCAGGTCTTACAAGAAGAATGTTAATAGAAGAAACAGTAAAAAAGAAGTAACAATAAAAAGAATCACCTCTGTAAAATCAGGATGGTAAAAACCTTACAGGGTAATTAGATTCAAAACATAGATAATCCCTCTAGGCAAAACCTTAAGTTACAAAAAGACACACAGACAGGAATATCCATTCTATTCAGCACATCTTAATTTCTCAGCCATTCAAAGAAATCATAATCTAACGCATATCTAGCTAGATTACTTACTAAATTCTAAGACTCCATTCCTGTTCTGTCCCTGGCAAAATCATCACACAGACAGACCCTTTGTTTTTCCTTCCCCCCAGCTTTTGAAAGTATCTTGTCTCCTCGTTGGTCATTTTGGTCAGGTGCCAGCGAGGTTATCCTAGCTTCTTAACCCTTTACAGGTGAGAGGATTTTTCCTCTGGCCAGGAGGGATTTTAAAGGGGTTTACCCTTCCCTTTATATTTATGACAGCATTGTTTAATGCCCCAAGTGGTTTCAACAGTAGACTTACAAGAGAGAGAATGGCAATAGTCTTCTCTGAACGTAGTAGCAAAAGTAATCCACCAACCTCACTACTTTGATCCGTCCCATCTTGGTAGATACCTTCCAAAGCCAGTAATAATGACTGGAGTAATTTTAAGACAACAGCCAAGGATCGCTCCTGAGAAAGCCAGAAGTTTTTCCCATGTTGGACTAATTTGAACTTCAGTCCCAGTGTATCTTCTATATTTTCCAAGATATTCAGTCTTTTTGGACTCTTGCTGAAAAAAGAATATAATGAAGACATTAAATGTATAGCTTTTTTAATATCTTTTGAGGAATCTGCAGCTTGTACTAGCACTAGTTGGAGTAGATGGCCGCTGCAGTGTGTATAGGAGAGACTAGGGTTACACTTTTCTCTGAGCAAAGCTTGTGCTCCACTATGTCTTCCAGAGAAGTTTGCAGCTCCATCAAATGCACAAGTAGCCATCTGTTTGGGGTCCAACTGACAAGCATTTAACTCTTCTAAGATGAGGGTTGTCACAGATGCAGCCAATTTGTCTTCTATAACTTGAACATCTAGAAATGCATGTACTGGCCTACCACTGACATCAAGATAACGTACACAGTGACTTAATACTTGATGATCATTTGCATTGGTGCATTCATCAGCCATGTATGCCAATTTTTTGAATGTGTTGAGAGAGTTCCTTACTTTTTCAGCTATTGAGTCTTTCACTGTTGCACCACATGAGTCTAGCCAGTCATTTGAGTTTCTTGCAGTAAGATAGTGAGCATTTGCTGGTCTTGTTCGGAACCAGCGTTCAACTTCAGGATGAACAAGTGACAATGCACTTAACATTGGCCTCCAGTTTGTAGTGTGTGGCATCTTTTGCCTAAATAGAAAGTATGATGCCACAGCCATGTTTGTTCGCATGAACTGTGTTGTGTCTCCAGCATTCTTAACAGCCTCATTAACACTCACCGGTGTTGTCCTTGGTCAGTGGAGATTCAGAGTTCAGAGGTGCTTTCACATGAGTTCACCTCCCAGGTGAGGGGCAAGAAGGTACCTTGCTCACTCCTCCAGCTGCTCACTGTTCATTCTGGCCACTGTTTTTCATTGTGCCACCATTCACTTCATCACTCTGTTGCCAAAGGCCCTGCGCCATCAGCTTCTGCTGCCACCTGCCACTGTGACCTCTATGACCTGGTCTCTTGAGGTTCCACCAGCTCTCAGTGATTTCAGCTGAGCTCTCATTGGGGGAACCTCGCTGCTAGTGCAGACTGGGCCGCCTCTTCCACAGAAATACTGTCCCACAGCAGGTCTAAGCACTTAGACCTGATTATCAGTGATTTCAGCTGTAGTGGTCACTTAACAAAACAAAAGACTATCTATGGAGCCTAATCAGCTCTGCCTTTAAACAGTGGAGACGGGCAGGTGAAATCATACTTGTGACTCAGGCAGACTCTCAAGCAAAACACCTTCCCTCACCCTCTCTCTTGATGCCCTCAATCAGCACAGGCTAAGTACAGTTCTACTGCCCTTTACTCATTCAACAAAGATAACAACATTTCTTTACCCCCCACATTCAAGTGATTTGTAACCCAACCCCAGCCAAAATCTATCACTTGGGCAACACAGTTCTATTTGCTGGATAACTAGGTAGATTAGGTGTGAATGTAAAAACAATCTGGTCCTGAAGCCTTTCCCCACAGCCTCCAGCTCATCACTAGCTATCAGGGAGAGCACATATAGACTTTGTTTACAAATCATAATTTGAAATTATTAGGTTGGCCAACATCACCAAAATGAATGCTCTGACATTGTCATAAAAAACAACAGCTGTATAAGGAAGCTAGTCTATGTTCATACGTTTCAAATCTATTATACATTTTCAGATACATGTATTTTATGATACACTTTATATGCTTTTAAAGTGTGTATTAATGTTTCAATTTCAATTCAAATTTCCAAACAATCACTAAATTGGCAAAACTGCATGTAACTAGTTCACAAAACTGTGGGGGAGGGTGTTGGGGAAATTCAGAGGTTAAACACCCCCATAGGGGGCTGTAGGGAAATCCCTGCATCCACTTTTTGCTACTCAAATTTGTAATCTGGGAGTACTGTTGGATCTCCTGCTGCTGTTAGACAATTATATACCAGCTGTAACAAGGATTTCTTTTCCCATGTAGTTCTGGCTAAATGGTTGCAACCATCTATTCTGAATGCTGACCTTGCTGCTGGGTTTCTTGTCTTTGTCATCTACAAACCAGACTAGTATAATGTACTGTACATGAGGCTCCACATTAAATCAACTCGGAAATCAAAGCCAACATAATGAGCTGCTTGGTTCTTACATTTCTCACATGAACACTTAAAACCAGACCTCTGATTTGCATTGGCTTCCTTTTGGATTCCAGGTGGAGTTTAAGGTGTTGGTTTTGACATATAATGCTCTAAATAGCCTAATTCTTTGAGAGACTGCTTCTCAGCCTGTGCCATATGCCACAGCTGCCATCAGTGGGGGTCCTTGACCTGTTGACTTATAAGAGGAAGGAAGAAGGTGTTCTCCAGGAGGACCTCAACTTTGGAATTCACTCTTCTCACATATCCCAAACCTGTTGAGTTTCAGGGCAAATTGCAAAGTTCATGTCTTTCTACGGGGTTTTGTAGAAGGAAGAGGCTCTGAGTGCTGGAATTTGCACATTTAGAGTTGGGCTCTGTATTGGGAGTATTTCTCTCCAAGCCCTTTTTTGCTGCTGCATTTATTTTTGTTGACCTGTATTTTTAATATAAGGTAAAGTTGCTAGAGTTCTGAAAGTTCCAATTTTAATAAACTGAAATACATAAATAAAATAACACTTTTTATCAGGCACCAGGCAAATATTATAAATGTCATTGGCCTGTCAACAATGTTTCTAAGTCCTGTTACCATAGACAAAACAGCCCTGATATAAGCGCTGCTGATAAACCAACAGTATCTCTAAGTATATGAACCTTAAAATACACTTTA
This sequence comes from Chelonia mydas, assembly GCF_015237465.2. NCBI lineage: Eukaryota > Metazoa > Chordata > Testudines > Cheloniidae > Chelonia > Chelonia mydas. Next base: position 280,795,156 of record NC_057849.1, read on the forward strand.
ATACTTGTGTTTATTGCACTGTTTCCATGTGGCTGGGGGGCGGGGGGTGGAAAACGCTAGGAATCTATGCTCAGCTTAATGTTCATCTGCTAAGTGGCTGTTCTGACTAGTGTGACACAATCTTTGTAACACCCAAGGCATTTGTAAGCACCATTATCATTGACAAAAATGTTCTCAGCAGCTCTGAGTGCCGGTGGCACTTCTAAATGTGAGGACTTTACAAACTCTTAAATAATAAGTGAGAAGTGCCATGCACAAGAAACTTACTATAGGAATAACAATAATGAATAAATACAGATATGGGCTAATATCAGTAATACAGGCTTGCTGGCAGGGCCTGTAAAGAATGTGAATTCTCAGGTAAGCAACTCAGTTTACAAGCACTTCTGGCTGAGTGGCAGAGCTTCTAATAATCATGAGCCCTGGGATACATGACTCGGTTTGGTTACCAATTCCACTAGCTTTTATTTAGAGTCTGTGATAACTGTGTTAGCCCAAAGCTCTGTAACTCAGAGATCTAACATTTTCTCAGCTATGTACACAGCAGCTGTGAAAACTGAAATACTTGTCATGATGCTTACTGTACATCTCCACTGCTTAGTTTCCATTGATTGCAGCCATCCTGCGTGACATACCGTCTGCTTTGATCTGAATGTACCTTGCCATCTCCATAAGCCTCAAAATAAAAATGACATGTACCATATAACGGTGTCATATAGTTCCAGTCTCCACCATGATTAAAGGCTAATTTCTTCTTCTGGCTTCTGAGTTTACAATTGCTGAGACCAACGTTGCAAGATTCTTGACTGTTATAAGTGCAATCCATTCTCCAAGAATGCTTAAAACAGCCATGAGCCTTCACTACGGAACTCTGGAACTTAGATGGAAGCTTTTAACCATTTCAGGTCCTATAGTGCAGTGCTGACAGCACATATATCTATGAGCCACAGGAGTCGTAGCTGTTATAAGGCCTGCCAAGAGACTCATGGTAGTTAAAAGTTGCTGACAGATCTTGTAAACTTCCTTAGACCCTGCATTATAGGACTCCTGGACAGAAGATTGTACAAATAAAAGGCCAGTTCCTCAGATGGTACAAATCATTCTAGCATAATTGACATAAATAGATCCATGTCAATGTACGCCTGCTGAGAATCTGACCCAACGCATACAATTCCTTTAAAAAAACAAATGTCAAGGACAAAAAGAAAAAGGTAGAAATAAAAAAATTGTCAAGCTAAAGTAAATTTGAATATATTTTTCCCTTAAACACATAGCTACAAAATACTAAGCTTTATAAAGTCACGGTTAAAATTCCAGCACCATCCTTAAAATTTTCATTTATTACTTCCCATGCATATTCCACCTTGAGGTCACAGACACCCTATAAATAGCACTAACCTCCTGTTAGTTGCCATTTTTCAGTAACAAAACTGTCAATATCCCTGCTTAAATGGTACTAGCCTACAACCTGCCAATCAAACCCAGCATGAAAGTGACAGATTCAAACCTACACCAGTACAACCTCCTGTTCAGAGCTAAATAAGGACATTTCACTCACATATAACTGTCCAAATACAGGCTTTTGTGTCTTATACCAGCCAGTATAAAATGACTTCCCTCCACCATCTGTCCTCATGGAGAATAGGTATGACACTGTATTTTGCTCATTGCCCCACCCCCATGTAGCTGGGATCTACAATGAAATCCTAAATAGAATAGCTACCTGAACTCTGCCCCTACGGGTATGTTTACACCACAATTAAATACCTGCGAGGGGGGGAGAGTCCCAGAGCCCAGGCTCCAGCCTATGCCTGAATGTCTACAGTGCACTTCTGCAGCTCAAGCCTGACTCAGCTGACAGAGGTCAGCCACAGATGTTTAATAGCAGTGCAAACATAGACTGAATAAACTCTTAGAATAAGGGCCGGATCATATACTTGGTAACAGAGCACTTCACACGGGCCTATATTAGCCTGATGCATTAGACCAACAGAACCCTTGTGAAAGATACACATAGTGACAAACTTTACACTACTCAAACCACTACAGTTAACCAAAAAAACATCCAATTGTTTCATGTGGCATTCAAATAAGAATGAAGGAAATATGGTCGGGGTAGGGCCTGGCCACAAAAGGGTAGAATTTGGCCCTAAAAATTATCACTATTTTTTTTAAAAAAAGCCAATAGCTGAAAAGTTTAAGACCAATGGAGTAGTTGCTGTTTATATCTCAGGTTCAGTGTATACAGGATTATGATTTCTGTCTATTTGGTACATCACATTCACTTATGGCCTGTTGGCTGTAAGTGTCTTACACTGATCTGTTCTCCTGCAAAGTCAGGCTTGAATGAGGCATAAGAGGCCATCTGAGTACACTGTCTTCTTAATACCCTTCTCCCACCATGGAGAGCAGGATGTTTTGTATGTAGAACATTCTGAGTATGTTCAGAATCCGTTGTAGAGAATGGAAGAATCAAGAGGAGGTTTGGCTTGAAACCCTTGCTTCAGATATTATGTGAGGCGTATCCCTTTTCACAGGATAATAAATAAGAGAATTCTTCCTGGAATTCATGTCAGTTTTTGTCTATTTCGGGCAAGCACCTACTTCTTTTACTTACATAGGATCAGTTTTTCCTCTCATGTAAATGAGTGTAGCTTTAGTGAAGGCAACGGAGCTACAATGAAGATGTCAGCTGAGGATCTGGCCTGTATAGTAATGCCATACCACAGTCCTACAGAAGAAAATGTGACTACTGGGAAATAAGATGCCACTCAAAATGAGTAAGAATGACTGAATCTGGTCCACAAGGAAGCAACATTTTTACAAAATCCTGTTTGCAAACTTACTGTCTCCTTCACTTCTTTCTCTGTGGTGATGCTTTCTGCACAGAAAGTATTGCAATAGACTATCCAATATAATTTTAGAGGTCAATGTACCACATGGGGCTATTGTTGCTGAATGTCATTGGGTCCTTCTATATCAGTCCAATTCCTCTAGGCATTACAGCAATTCATTGGGATGTCTCAAATCAGTGCTGCTAGGTTTTGTTAATTTTTGTTCAGACAGTTTTTTCTTAAATGTAGATTCCATATCTCTAGTGTGGTCTACCTACCATGGCCCTTGTACATACAAAATGTCAAAGGGAAATTTTAATTTGCACTTTTAGATTATAATCCTGAATTCCTGGTGCACTCAAAACTGAAATTAATAGGAGTTTTGGATGTGCACAAAAATACAAAATTGGGTCCCTAGATGATAGTTCCAATCCTTTCCCCCTTTTTTGCCATCATAAATGATCTGTCTCCTCTGCTCAATGATAGAGGCCAATGCATAGCCCCTTGGTTATACACTTAGCTATAATAGTGCATAGCTCCTTTGATTTGCAATGGGAGTAAATGAGCACAGAGGTTTGGCTCTATGTTCAGATTTACACTCAATCAATCCTCTTGCAATATCACAGCACACCTAAATCCTTGCACTGGCTGTCAGCTGTCCATGGTTAGGTATATATTAATTGTGATTGGTTTGCAGACCAGGCACATGGTGTGCTAATTGCAGCCCAAAATTCAGTTTAAAACATGAGGTAATTTTTTTAACTTGTAGAAGAGCAAAATATATTAGCCATAAATGAATGCGCTTTTTGATGCTGAAATAAATAAAATCAAAAATATACATTAAGAAAATATAGTATAATATACAATATATATGTATATCTAACAAAATCATATACAGTAAATATACAGTAATTATATTCTAAATATAAAATGATCAAATAAATGTTCAGCCTGGAACGAATTTGTACATGTAAGTTGTAAACCCTTGAAAAATTGGTTCTATCTCAGAAATGCTGACATAACCTTATTTGAAGCAGTACATAAAATAGCAGAATATACCAGAATCTATAATTTAATCTTTTAGAGAAAACACAATTTATCCTACAAAACTACAAAAGACATAATAGGGCTGTATGTATAATAATTACTGCATCAAATATAATTTAAATTTTGCTGTAAACTGTAAATTATTAGAGTATCAAAAGTCAAGCATTTCTGTATCATGGGGAAGGATTTTATTAATTACACATTGGAAAGATTTTTGCATTCTTGTTAACTCTTTTCTCCACTTATTTGTGCTATTTTTTTTTAAATTTTCTTTTGCAGTCTGAGGAACAAAAGTTCTGATATTGAAAGCTTTCAAAGCAGAATAAAAGTTGATATTAATTTAATATACTTCAAGAATATTTATGTGATTTCTATAAACTGAAAGACTTTTTGAAGTCCCATTTATATACTTGCTATATTTCAGAATGGTCAGAATTATATACAATAATCTGAATCAAGTTTGGATTCTAGTTACATGGACAAAAGTGTCCTTTAATCCCTAGAAACACAGAGAACATTCAAGTTTGCTTCAGCTCATCTGATGTGCGGGTTTCAGATTAAAAATGAACATGGTTTTGGTTTTCCATTAGGATTAGCAGGTTCAGAGTTGCTTTTCCATTAGGATTAGCCATCAACCATCAGATGTAATCCTAAAGAAATCGCAGTAGCATTATCATCATAGCCATCACTGAGCAAGGATACCAAGCTCTTGTTTTCAGGTACTTTTTTCGTATGCAATTCCAGCAGAAGAAAGAGAATCTCTCCTAGTTAAAAACTTGGTTCTGAGAACCAGTAGAGTGAGAGGGTGAAAGGGTCATGGATCCAGCAAGCTCTGATTTCGTAATAATTAATACAATCCTTACACGTTTGCTCCTCTGAGGTTTTCCCTCCAATAACTTCACATGATTGTTATGTTGGAAGCTCTTAACTTCTAAACACTTCTTTTAAAAGACCAAAACCAAATCTGGATTTCTCTTAGAATAGACCATCATTTTTTAAAACTAGAAGCTCAATCCCAGGTCACCCTTGCTCTCAGGAACATGCCGTTAAAGCAGCACTCTGTATAACTTACTTTGGGGAAGAATGAAACCAATAGCTAAAATGCATCATGGTCTTGTGGCTAGGGCACTACACTAGGTACCAAGAAACTTGAGTTCTGTTTCCACATGAAAACCCATAATCACCTCCCCAACCATCTTTTAGTTCATGCTGAAATGAATACAGAGCCAGAGTCATCAGAGATAATAATAGTCTGACAACAAAGTGGTCAGTGGAAGCATGTGACTAAAAGAACTAGGCAGAGGAAAAGGCGGGCTAGTGAAGGAGAAATAGAGCTTAAGAATAGGTTTGCAGAGTTGGAAAATGAAGAAGGGGCTCAGCAGGTAGTCACTGAGGGTGACAGGGCAAGGAAGAAGAGAAGAGAGGTTAGTCCTATAGGAAAAGGGGAAGAGTTAATGGAGATTACACCAAATATGAGCCCCAATAGGATACAGGATGGGTTAAAAAGGATTACAAGGGAGAATGGGAATGGAAAGAACTTGCAGCCAGAGGGAACAGGGGATAGACTGGAGAATAGCACCGTCACTAGGAAAAGGCAGGTCTATGTGATTGGGGACTCTTTACTGAGAAGAATAGATAGGCCTGTAACCAGAGCTGATCCAGAAAATAGGAGGGTGTGCTGTCTTCCGGGTGCTAAGATACGGGATGTAGACCTGAGGTTGAAAAGGATTCTAAAGGGAGCGGGAAAGAATCCCCTAATTATCCTTCATGTGGGAACAAATGATACGGCTAGATTCTCGCTGGAAAGTATTAAGGGAGACTATGCTAGGCTGGGGAGGACGCTTAAGGAAATTGAGGCTCAGGTGATCTTTAGTGGGATTCTGCCTGTTCCTAGAGAAGGGCAACAAAGGTGTGACAAGATTATGACTATCAATAGATGGCTTAGGCAGTGGTGCTATAAGGAGGGCTTTGGGATGTATGGCCATTGGGAGGCATTCATGGATAGAGGACAGTTCTCTCGGGATGGACTTCATCTGAGTAGGGAAGGAAATAGACTTCTAGGATGGAGGCTGGCACAACTGATTAAGAGAGCTTTAAACTAGGAATTTGGGGGAGATGGTCGGGAGATGTCCAGGTAATCTCCACGCCAGAATTCAGCATAGAGTGGAAAGAAAATGAAGTAAGAGTGGATACAGCTGTAGGTAGGAGGAAGGGCAGTGTAGATACAAGTCTAATAGGTTATACTGGTAGTAAAATAACCGTGCCTAATAGGGTACAGAATGTGAGTGAGGCTAAACAGCAAAAATTAAGATGTTTGTACACTAATGCAAGGAGCCTAGGTAACAAAATGGAGGAACTAGAGTTACTGGTGCAGGAAGTGAAACCAGATATCATAGGTATAACAGAGACCTGGTGGAATAGTAGTCATGACTGGGCTACAGGTATTGAAGGGTATGTGCTGTTTAGGAAAGACCGAAATAAAGGTAAAGGTGGTGGAGTAGCACTGTATATCAATGATAAGATAGAATGTAAAGAAATAAGAAGCGATGAAATGGGTATGACTGAGTCTGTCTGGGCAAAAATTAAATTGGGGAAGAAAACTATTAGAGCCTCCCCTGGGATAGTGCTTGGGGTGTGCTATAGACCGCCGGGATCTAATTTGGATATGGATAGAGCCCTTTTTAATGTTTTTAATAAAGTAAATACTAATGGAAACTGTGTGATCATGGGAGACTTTAACTTCCCAGATATAGACTGGAGGACGAGTGCTAGTAATAATAATAGGGCTCAGATTTTCCTAGATGCGATAGCTGATGGATTCCTTCAGCAAGTAGTTGCTGAACCGACTAGAGGGGATGCCATTTTAGATTTGGTCTTGGTGAGTAATGAGGACCTCATAGAGGAAATGGTTGTAGGGGATAATCTTGGCTCAAGTGATCATGAGCTAATTCAGTTCAAACTGAATGGAAGGATTAACAAAAATAAATCTGCGACTAGGGTTTTTGATTTCAAAAGGGCTGACTTTCAAAAATTAAGGAAATTAGTTAGGGAAGTGGATTGGACTGAAGAATTTATGGGTTTAAAGGTAGAGCAGGCCTGGGATTATTTTAAATTAAAGCTGCAGAAGCTATCGGAAGCCTGCATCCCAAGAAAGGGGAAAAAATTCATAGGCAGGAGTTGTAGACCAAGCTGGATGAGCAAGCATCTTAGAGAGGTAATTAAGAAAAAGCAGAAAGCATATAGGGAGTGGAAGAAGGGAGGGATCAGTAAGGCAAGCTACCTTATTGAGGTCAGAATATGTAGGGATAAAGTGAGACAGGCTAAAAGTCAAGTAGAGTTGGACCTTGCAAAGGGAATTAAAACCAATAGTAAAAGGTTCTATAGTCATATAAATAGGAAGAAAACAAAGAAAGAGGAAGTGGGACCGCTAAAAACTGAGGATGGAGTGGAGGTCAAGGATAATCTAGGCATGGCCCAATATCTAAACAAATACTTTGCCTCAGTCTTTAATAAGACTAAAGAGGATCTTAGGGATAATGGTAGCATGATAAATGGGAATGAGGATATGGAGGTAGACATCACCATATCTGAGGTAGAAGCGAAACTCAAACAGCTTAATGGGACTAAATCGGGGGGCCCAGATAATCTTCATCCAAGAATATTAAAGGAATTGGCACAAGAAATTGCAAGCCCATTAGCAAGAATTTTTAATGAATCTGTAAACTCAGGGGTTGTACCGTATGATTGGAGAATTGCTAACATAGTTCCTATTTTTAAGAAAGGGAAAAAAAGTGATCCAAGTAATTATAGGCCTGTTAGTTTGACATCTGTAGTATGCAAGGTCTTGGAAAAAATTTTGAAGGAGAAGGTAGTTAAGGACATTGAAGTCAATGGTAAATGGGACAAAATACAACATGGTTTTACAAAAGGTAGATCGTGCCAAACCAACCTGATCTCCTTCTTTGAGAAAGTAACAGATTTTTTAGATAAAGGAAACGCAGTGGATCTAATTTACTTAGATTTTAGTAAGGCGTTTGATACGGTGCCACATGGGGAATTATTAGTTAAATTGGATAAGATGGGCATCAATAGGAAAATTGAAAGGTGGATAGGGAATTGGTTAAAGGGGAGACTACAACGGGTCCTACTGAAAGGTGAACTGTCAAGTTGGAGGGAGGTTACCAGTGGAGTTCCTCAGGGATCGGTTTTGGGACCAATCTTATTTAATCTTTTTATTACTGACCTGGGCACAAAAAGTGGGAGTGTGCTAATAAAGTTTGCAGATGATACAAAGCTGGGAGGTATTGCTAATTTAGAGAAGGATAGGGATACCATACAGGAGGATCTGGATGACCTTGTAAACTGGAGTAATAGGAATAGGATGAAATTTAATAGTGAGAAGTGTAAGGTCATGCATTTAGGGATTAATAACAAGAATTTTAGTTATAAGCTAGGGACGCATCAACTAGAAGTAACGGAGGAGGAAAAGGACCTTGGAGTATTGGTTGATCATAGGATGACTATGAGCTGCCAATGTGATATGGCTGTGAAAAAAGCTAATGTCGTCTTGGGATGCATCAGGAGAGGTATTTCCAGTAGGGATAAGGAGGTCTTAGTACCGTTATATAAGGCACTGGTGAGACCTCACCTGGAGTACTGTGTGCAGTTCTGGTCTCCCATGTTTAAGAAGGATGAATTCAAACTGGAACAGGTACAGAGAAGGGCTACTAGGATGATCCGAGGAATGGAAAACTTGTCTTATGAAAGGAGACTCAGGGAGCTTGGCTTGTTTAGCCTAACTAAAAGAAGGTTGAGGGGAGATATGATTGCTCTCTATAAATATATCAGAGGGATAAATACCAGAGAGGGAGAGGAATTATTTAAACTCAGTACCAATGTGGACACAAGAACAAATGGATATAAACTGGCCACTAGGAAATTTAGATTAGAAATTAGACGAAGGTTTCTAACCATCAGAGGAGTGAAGTTTTGGAATAGCCTTCCGAGGGAAGTAGTGGGGGCAAAAGATCTATCTTGCTTTAAGATTAAACTCGATAAGTTTATGGAGGAGATGGTATGATGGGATAACATGGCTTTGGTAATTAAATATTCATGGTAAATAGGCCCAATGGCCTGTGATGGGTTTTAGATGGGGTAAGATCCAAGTTACCCGGGAAAGAATTTTCTGTAGTATCTGGCTGATGAATCTTGCCCATATGCTCAGGGTTTAGCTGATCGCCATATTTGGGGTCGGGAAGGAATTTTCCTCCTGGGCAGATTGGAAGGCCCTGGAGGTTTTTCGCCTTCCTCTGTAGCATGGGGCACGGATCACTTGCTGGAGGATTCTCTGCTCCTTGAGGTCTTTAAACTACAATTTGAGGACTTCAATAGCACAGATATAGGTGTGAGGTTTTTTTGTGGGAGTGGTGGGTGAAATTCTGTGGCCTGCGTTGTGCAGGAGGTCAGACTAGATGATCATAATGGTCCCTTCTGACCTAAATATCTATGAATCTATGAATTACTAAAAGATTTCTGTTTTACATACAAGTCCAAATTATCCAAATCTGCTTTCTTTTTCATGGATACAGTTTGCATCCTGACTGAATTGTGATCAGAATTTGCACCTGTATTACAACTGTGGGTATAAATATGGGTATTTTTACTTCTAATGGATTTGCACCTACAGGAAGGCAGTTAGAGGTTCACTGTACCAGCAATTCAGTTCATATTACCAGTGTGCTATTGCTGAAGTCATCTGTGCAGAAGAATCCCTACAAACTAAGGGGCTTAAAAGTCCACTTATAACAATAATTTATTTATTAGACCAGTGCTAAATTGTACTTCACAGTGGCACACGCCCTGTGTTGAATGTGATATGGGTGTGATGTGCCTCATGGAATAGAAGCACTGCAAGGTAGGTTCCCCATGGTTGTCCAGTTTCACTAGTCAGGATCACAAAGACTGATCCTTGCTCACTCTCTGTGAGTAGCTTACAGGCCTGCTTTGGGGCTCCCTATACTCAAGTCCCCATATCAGTGTCTAAAATCTTCTGTCATCATTAGCTGTGTATCTGAGGGCACTAAAAAGTTTTACAGATCGGAAGGACAAGAAGGTTGATTGAACATTTCTGATGAAGGCTGTCATATCTGCAGTCACACAAAAATCACAACATTTGTGTAACCTGCTTTCTTTCCACTTTCAAACATACATAGCATGGAATTCCTTAACTCCAGTTAGACTGCCTAAGAGCCATCATATACAAAGGGCCCTTTCAGAAGTCCTTAATCAGTTCTTAATTAGGCAAAACTCTTATTATAGTCAATGGGAGTTTTACATAACTAGGGACTGAAGGCTAGGTTCACCAAGAGACTTAGTTGCCCACCTGCCTTTTTTAGCCAACATTGAAGCACCACTGGCACTCACAAAGCCATTGCTCAGCAGCTGCCTAACCCAGTATGCACCAGAAGTCGGTAAGTATATATTTCCTCTAGTATAGTCCCCTACTTACCTCTGTTTCTGTCAACAGGCATATGCAAAATTGCCTAAATCCTAATGCTGCCAACCTACTTGGCACTCTAGCTAAACCCTGGTGGGATCCTCAATCTAAGCACTCTCTGACCTATCTGTCCTGTGGAGCCAGCTCCAGTAGGCATGCTCCGAGCACACCTGCACAAAAGTCAGCTGGGGATGAGCAGATTGGAGTTTGGCTGGCTGGCATCTGTGTTCCATTACACCCGGTAGCCCAGTCAGTGCCAGCCCTAGGTGTTTTGTTGCCCAGAGTGGGAAAACATTTCTGGGAACAGGTTGGGGGGTGCAGAGGAGAGGGGAGGATTCCAGTTTGGCACACTGCCTTTAGATATTGATGTGGTGTCCCTGAAAGTTATCATCTAGGGCCCTACGGCCAGCACTGAGCTCAGAGGTTAGGGGATACATGTAGGATGCAGGAGACCTAGATTTAAATCCTCACTTTGCCTGCTTTGGAGCAGGTACTTGAACCTGGCTGTCCTAGCTGAGTTCTGGCTATAGTGGAAGTCTCTCTTTCTTCACAAGAAAGGGCTGATAACCTGGCTTAGGTGTCTAACTACAGGAGACAATTCATGGTTGAAAATCTTGAGCAGAAATAGGGACTTAAGCCCCTTTGAAGATCTGGGACCTAAGCCCCACCCTATTCCCATGCATTCCACTTAGCTTATGTGCTCAGCTTGCTGGTTTCTGAGGATCTCTTTCTTAGGCACCTAACTCTCCCCATGCATTGCACAGGGAGCCTGGGCACCTATCTCAGGGCTGTGGCAGGACATCTAGGAGTTAAACATTGTAATGCCTAAGTCCCCATTGTGAATCTAGCCCTACATTAATTCTTTAGGACAGAACTTCAAATAAGACAAGGTCCATGCTCCAAAACTAAACTAACCATGGATCACAGGATCACAGTAGTTGAGGGAGACAAGCTTTCATAATGCTCTTTAGGTGACCTGAAGAAGAGCTCTGTGTAAGCTCCAAGTTTGTCTTTCTCACCAACAGAAGTTGCTACAGTAAAAGATATCACAACACCCATCTTGCCTCTTCAAGCAGTAGCGTTATTTTACATCACATATATTGGACTGTAAGTGTCATGTTTACTTTATCGTGAAAGGATTAATGACAATAGTTTCCTAACCTGTCCATTTCAATGAGACCAGACTGTACCTGATTACAGCATATGACAAATGGTTTGATTTTAACCAGCGCTATCTGTCCCTCACTTTAAAGAATGCTAAATTCCTTCACAATTCCTTTCAGAAGCTAAAGAAAAGAAAAAGAAATACTTAGAGATTAAATACATAATTTTACACACTGTTACAGTTTGAAAGAATGAAAGTTTCATCACTCATGTGTTCTTGAACAAAATTTACAGAGTTCTATTAATTAAATACATCGTATTCTGGCAATCAATCCTAAGCATTATTATTACTTATTACTATATAAATGGACACTACTATGTTGAGAAGCTCTCAGGATGGGAAAGCATGTACAATAAGCACTGGAGGTAGGTGACATATAACTTTATGAGCAAAATTGACATGGCAAAAGTATGTTCAGAGGCACTTTTCGATAGTGCTTCTGTGTATCTGAGTCAAAATAGGATGGACTGTTCCTACACTGATGGCCAAGAAAAACACCTCAGTTCTTCTCAGGTGTTGCACAGAAAGAGGCAAAGTGTTAAGGAACCAAGGAGCAGACCATGTAGTTGGTGCCACAAGGTATTTCAAATTAAATGTAAAATTAAATGTTGAGCTTTTTAGGTTAAAAACAGTCCCCTTCAATTGCACTCAGAAACAGAAGTGAAGCAAACAAAGCACAGGTGTAACATGGCTGGCATTATTTGTTCCACTAAGAAGATGTGCTGCTGTGATTTAGCTGATTTTGAGTGCTCTTCAAAGCTACCTATTAAAGTGCATTACTGTAGTCTGGCTGGGTGGCTATGGCAAGGTCTCCATCTGATAGGAAAGACTGTAAACACAGGTCATCTCTTGGCCAGTCAGTCAGACAGTGTACGTCTGATCACCTCCACTATCAGAAGCAGCTGAGAGTCCAAACATGTTATGTCAAACCTCTGACAAAGGGTGAATATAAATTCCCTTAGTAGGTGGAGCAGACAAAATCCCAGTCAAATCATCCAGATGTTTTCCTTTATTCACCTTTTCTTTGTCTGGATTTCACTTCAGCTGAATCACTGTGATCCCTGTCTACATCTCAGGCAGACACTTGCAAAGCAAAGATACTACTAGGTCAAAGGAGAAGGGAGGGTGGAGAGAACAGAGGAAGCTGAGGAGACTGCAAGGCTTTTTAGACTGCAATCTCCTCTAGCAGTCTAATATAGGTACTGAACAGAGGAGGTGACAGAATAGAACCTAGCATGACCTCATAAGGGAGTCCTTGAGGTGGAGGAGCCACCCCTTGAATCCTCTCAGAGGAAAGAATGAAACATGTAGGAGTAGTTTCATCTACTGTCATAAGCACCCTCAGGGCAGTAATAATATCACGTTTAGTAGTAATCAAAGGCTGCTGATAGACGTATGAATCAGCATGCACTTTTGGTCTTTGCCCATCACTAGGAAGAGATTATTAACTGAGGATGTTATTAAAGTCTCTATATGATAGCTATACTTAAAATCATAAGAGGTGCAGAGATCTCAGATGGTGGCAGAACAGATTTGCTACAACTTTTATGATCAGAATGAAGGTCTGACAGTATGTGACAACTGGAGAGACTTCCTAAGCAGAGACTTGGCTGATCACTATTGTTAATATTCTTTTATAAAGGCTTCCCCCTCCCAATACTACCATTGTGGCAAACGAGGAAAAAAATATAATCCCCTATAATCTGAAAAAAAAAAACAAGAGAAGGTAACCTTGTTTAATTTCCTTTTTATACTAGACCCATCTCTTCTTTGGATTAGCAGAATTACTTTCTCCCACATTAGCCAAGGAGATAGGGCCTTGTGGTAAGTGTGAAGGCCAGATGGTAAATCATGATAAATTAATCCAGGTTAGCTAATGGAAATGGATATGGGACTTACTGACACTAAAATGGTCTTTGGGGATGGTTCATGGATTAAAACAAACATGGAACTAGCAAGATGCTTGTCAGCAGGCACCTTCACCACTTGGACTGTGTATTTTCCCCCATTTTCTGTCTGTTTTTTCTCATTTTAGATTGTAAGCTCTTCAGGGCAGGAACTGTCTTCCTATAAATCTGTATAGTGCCTAGCATATGTCAGTGGTGCCCATTATATAAACGTGGTAAGAATTAATAGTAGCTATTGTCCCAGAAGATCATGATATTAGAAAGGCAGAGAAATCAGGCAATAAAAGCTGCTTTCAGAAAGCAAAGGTTATTAATGGTGATGGCTCATTGAGCCCTGAGCAGTGCCACTCATCACACAGTGGAACTGTATCAGTTCCATTATTGTACTTTCATGCCCACAGAGCATGGAATTTGTTTTTTCCTCTCTACCTAACCCCACAACCCCCCTGTGAGGTAGAAGAAAAGTTTAACTCCAGAATGAGACACACTGGATTAGATGCAGTTCCCTCACTGATTTACAATGAGTAGTGGCTAAGCAGTCTCTCGGGAGGTAATTCAGAGTGTCTGGTAGACCAAAAAATAACATCTGAGAGAGAAATATAAGGCCTGGTCTAAAGTCTGTTAAAGTCAATGGAAGTGAGGTACTTGCTGAGTAAAATGGTGTTGTGGGCTGCTTAGGTGATCAGCAGGGGTAAATGAACTCATTATGAGATATTAATATTGTTTCTGTATATAATTATATATTTTTGAAAAGACCTTAACCCTGTCAACTGTGCATGTCCATGTAATCATGTGTTTCCATCACTGTTACCTTCATATTCCCCCTGCCTCCATTTATTGGTTATATTGTTACACTTGTTAGACCTAGTCTTGATTTAAGTCCAATCCTGCAAGTTGCTCTCTGTAGCCAGATCCCTCACCAGTGTGCAGTGTTCCCTCAATGTTTTAATTTTTTTAATTCCATGTGCGGAATGAATTTTGTTATATGCAACAATGTGGAGGTAATGTGGGGGGGGGGGGTGAGGCCCAGGTGTTCGGCCTATGGGAGGGGGCTCAGGGTAGGGGTAGAGGGTTGGGGTTCAGAGAGGTGCAGGCTCTGGAATGAGGGGCTGCCCTGGGCCTGCGACAGGGAGAGAGGACTCCCTCCAGCCCTCTCTGGCCGCAGCAACTCGGGGCCAGGTGAGAGGCACCTGTCCCCGGATGCGGCAGCTCTGGTGGGGCAGGGCGGGGCTGGGCCAGGCTGGGGGAGGGGTTCCTCTCCCCAACCGCGACAGCTCTGGTGGAGCTGGGCCAGGCTTGGGGAGGGGCTCCCCTCCCCGACTGCGACAGCTCCATCAGGGTGGGGGTGGGGTGGGGCTAGGCTGGGCCAGGAGCGGGGTGCCTTTCCCCACCTGTGCAGCCTTTGATAGCCTGCTCCATGGCCGCACAGTTTAGGAGGAACTTAGCCCATGTGTCATTCTGACTTCAGTGGTGTTCTGCACAGGAGTCAGGTTCCATGATCAGGGTCTTGGCTTGTAAATTCTCTGGGACAGACCCTTTCTCTTATTATGCATGTACATAGTGATTAGCACAAGGGTGATTTGAAATGTATGTTGTTTATATTACAATTAATCTACTAACTAGCTCCTATTAGGCATTTCCTAAATAGTAGATTTCATTATCTCTTTCCCTGTTTATAAGCATGCCAGATACATCTTATCTATACATCCTGGTTGTGATTCTGAGTGTACAGTACTTGGTACCCTAGGGAGATTTCAAAACCAAAGAGGCTACTGGATTTCCATTTCTGCTCCGAAACTGCAGGGCACTGCAACAATTAACCTGTGGAATTAAACTGCTACAGATAACTTAGTGTAGCTGAGAGGACTGGATGTCACATTAGTTATTTTATATTAACTGTTATATGCTTAGAAGGACCTAAGACGCAATTTCTTTTTTCTGAGTGTGAATTCAATTTGATGAAAAGCCAGGAGTAATAGAAATAATTTGTTAACTTGTCTTGCACTTTGAATTTACTTCAATGAGTTCTTCATATTAATTCTGTAGAGTTTCCTACACTAATACATATCTTTCACTCCCATAATGCTAGGAATAGGACCAAGAAAATTAACTTCTCCTGGTGACTTCTAAACAAGATGCAGTAGTTCAGAAAAATATTAAACTTGACTCATTCTTAGGGACAGTGTCACCAATTATCTCCTCTTCATTTTTTCTTTATTTTTTTCCTAGTTTCACCTACTTTTTTACCTTCAAAATAAAAACATACAGTATTGTTCATATAGTTTAAGGTGTGTATAGTCCAGTCTAAATGTGTAATACACTCTAGTATCTAAATCCCATCACCTGTTTATGCTTTTTAACTTCTGTTAAACTTCCGTGGCATTTTATTCGATGTTTCTCAACATCAACTGTTATTTACATTTCTGTTACATTGTCTCAATTCCATTTTATTTTATTCATTGCAAACCTTTAGGGTCAGCTCATCACCTGCTGTAAGGTTGCAAAACTTCACTGAAGTCAAAAGAACTATGTCAATTTGCACCTGATGAGGATGAGACCCTTGATCTTTAATCCCTTCATTGTCCTTGAGTGTGCAGGGATAGGTAATTAAGGGACAGCTATGACTCTGTGTCTAATGACTCAATGTTGTTTATAACAAGGATTTCCAGAAACAGAGAGTGGGATTCACAAATGTATTTAGGTGCCTAACTCCCATTGAAATTGATGGAAGCTAGGGACAAGATTCACAAAAAATTTAGGCATAGCAATGTTCAGTGTCACCATTCCTAACTTTTAGGCACCTAGAAAATCACTGGGATTCACAAAGCCTGAGTCAGGTGCTTAGACTCCCCTATAATGAAATGGGAGAGACAGGCACTTCAGAATGGGATTCACAGAAGCCAGCATGCTAGGAGGCTCGTTGCCTAACCTAAACAATGGGAGATGCCAACAAGAAGGGTGTGGGCACTAAGCCCCATCCCATGAGGGAGTTCAGCCTAAATCCTGGCTGCAGAGCGGTGCCTCCCTTCACTTCAAAGTCTCAGCTATAAGCCCACTCTTGGAGTTAGATATCTATACTGTTTTTGCAAAGGCTGGTAGGGGCAGGAGAAGAGTGAGGGAGGAAGGAAGGAGGATAACCTCCCTCATAACTTTCAGTCCAGTGGTTAGGGTACTCACCTGGGATGGAGGTACCTCCCTCATTCCAGTCCCTCCTCTGCTTGAGGTGACAAAGGGATTTGCACAGAGCTCTCAAGTGAGTTCCCTAGCCACTGGCCTCTCGGGTTATTCTGATGTGGGGCTCCCTTAATCTCTCCTGTTTGAAACTATTTTACTGTGGCCAGCTAACTAAAAAGGAATTGGACCAGGGAGACTGGACCCTGGGTCCCTCGCACAAGTGCACTAACCATCAGGCTCATTGTTTGTGTGCACTCTCTCTGCCTCAGTGATTTTTTTTCATTATTAATTCACAGTGGAACAGCTTCAACAGAAAAGACTGAGGGACCCTGACATCAAAATATCCTGTAGCCCAGTGGCTAGGACACTCACACAGGCAGAGTCTCCTTGTCTGGTGGAGGGAGCAGTTGAACTTGCATTTCCCCACCTCCAAGGTGAATACCTTACTCCTGGGCTACAAGATATGAGAGGTAATCTTCCTCTTCTCCCCACCCCGTTTTGTGTAAGCTCTATAAGGGCCCAACCCCATAGGTGAGCTTTGAGCCTGCATACCAGATTAGGCCCCATAAGAAAGTTAGGGGGAGGAATGCTGGTTTCCCACTGGTTTGTACATCCCTCTGGGATTAGGCATCCACATACCTAGAGTGAAGCAGCAGTGCACATGCTCACAGACAGCAACTTAGCAGTAAAAGTTCCCTTAGCACCCAGAACTTAAGTGCCAAGCAAGTTTAGGTGCCTACAGGGCTCAGCAGCAGTCGAGCAGAGTTTTTTGTGTATCTCAGTGGGGCCTGTTTCTGGGATTTAGGTGCATACAGTGGCTATTAGTTGTCTAAATCCTTTTGTGACTCTATCCTTAGATGCCTAAATACCTTTATGAATCCCACCCTAAAATTCCACACTTTATACTGCTCTGGAGGTTCTGCTCCGTATAGAACCATAAAGAGTTATTCATTCAGGTGATCTTCCTAACTGCATGAGATTTACCAATTATTATTTATTAGTTTAAAATTATTTTAAATTGAAAAAATACATAAAATCTATATTAATTTTAATGAATTACTAACCTACCTTTTCTTTTTCATAAACACTTTAAAGACGCTTGTTCAGATACTGGGATAATTCACTGAGTAGTTGTAGCCAGTTTCCATCTGCATAACCCAAGGCAGATGGCTCTCATTGGTGGAAACTTCACAGTTGCGGTGGTTTCAGAACACCTGGAGCCAGCCAGGACAGACGAAGAAGAAGGTAGCTCTGGTTGGGGAGGGAGCGTGGCCAAGGTATCTAAGAATGTACTGAGTCAGCTGATCTCCTGAAGAGACTCTACCAGCAGGGCTCCCGTTGTGGCCAGAGTGCCATTTTTTTAGGCAGTAGCTTGAGCAAAGCTAGGCCATTTATGTCTGCCCAAGCTGGGAATGATATCTCCCAGCTACAGTGCAGTTGTACTGTAAAGCTGCCCTCCCCCACTCTAACCTGGAGGAAGGCAACAGTGCAAACGGCGCCGACAAAGAATGTGGGTACTGAGGTGCTAGAGACAGAAGTTAATTGAAGGTAAAAGTGGGGATGGAGGGTGAAGCAATATATTTAGAGGGGAAAAGGGGCTAGAATTGTTGGATATAGATTAGGGTGAGAAGAGAATAGGCCCACACATGTTTTGTTCCAGCCCTGTAAATCTTCAGATGTAAACACTGTCTTCTTTCCCCAGTCATGAATTTCCATGTCCTGCTCCCCTGACACAGCACCCCCAGTGGTACTGGAAGTACAGTATAATTTGCACCAACAGGAACAAACTGTTCCCTGCAGCAGCATATATTATTTACTTTGGCTTTATTAATTGAAATAGTTACTGCAGCTCGAAATGGTTCACTGCCAAAACAAACAAACAAACAAACAAACAAAAAACCCAGAACATCCCACAAAAAATAAGCAATTGAAATAATCTACAATCATTTCATTTCTTAGCCTTAACTCTAGAGTTAATATTTGTCCAGAAAGCCTGTTTCTCTAAAACTGTGTTAGAAATGATTTGAAGGAGTCAGCCAATCTAATTATGATGATGTGTGTAGGATAGCTCTTTTTTCTGATTTCTAGGCTGAGGGTGGCATTGTACACTTCAAATTACCAACAGGGATTGATATTTCCAGCAAAGGTCATCTTCATCCCCATCTGTGCTGCCTCAACCCACCTATTTTAATGGGCCTTCCATCTGCAGAATAAAGATTTTTTTTCCTCCCCACCCCTGCCAAACCTGGACTTCGAACAGCCTCCTTCATTAATATCAGTTGCCAGTCAGTGCTGCAGATGACATTGATTAATTGTCCAATTAGTTTAACTATGAGGAGGAAAAGATGTGCAAAGCAATAAAACAAATATATCAGCAGTGTTTATTGTTCAGTAGACATCGAACCCCAATAAGATTTTTTTAAAAGCTTTGCAGATTAGTAAGTATAGAGATTTTTATTTTTTTTTTGGTCACTCAAAATAAACACTAGGTTAGCAGGGAGCATTAAAGCCTCTACTCTAAAATGTTTGGGGTAATTAGTTTTAATGTTGCTCATTTGTGAGAAATCTGAACTGAATGGTCAATAACAAAGGTAATCCATTTAAAATATTTGAAAGTTAAAAGCTGTCCTGAAGATGTCTATTTTTGGTGCCTTCACAATATTTTTTTGCTCTGAATTTCAGTGATCTTTATGTTCTTTAAAAGATTGTGATGTTCCTTTAGCAACACTGCAGGAAATAGAAAATCTGTGATTTTTTTTTCTCCATTTCATTGGTAATTATAAACAGGAGGTAGTCACAGCTCAGATACTTGTTTGTGGCTTTTGCTAGATCTTTTTTTTTTTCTAACTTTGATGGAAAAAGAAAAGCTATTATCCATGGTAAGAAAATGCCACCTAAGACGGAACTAAAATTCTTCCAATTAACTCAAGTAATTAGAATTTGGAAAATCTCCAGTGAACGTCTCATACTCAATCTAAACTGAAAAATAAGCACAGAAACCAGTGGTGCTCTGTAAAGAAATAGAATGGACATTGCCCAATGAAGATCAAACCATACAGATGTGTGTTCCTGGCACTGTCAACTAAGTAGAGAAGAATGTTCTACAGAACCCCATATGGCACAGTAATAACACTGATGCTGTATGTTTATATTGCTAAATACTCCACTCACCATGCATTTAAAGCAACACACCGTATACATCATCAGTTTAAGCATATCTCATTGCTCAACAGTGAACAACAAATAATAGTTGCATGAGAAGTGCTATACTCAAGAGTTCCATTTTTCATTGAGGTTTCAAAACCATTTTAAACTTCAAAATTTACATGGATTTGCAATAAACCCTCAAACTCAAAGAGAAATTCCATCTGCCTTAGGCTCAGGACCACATGAAACCACCAAATTTTGTATGATGTACACCTAAAAACATAAATCAGTCCATGTTCATCTGAGACTCAGTCCATGTTGTTCCCAGGATCTGTAACCTGGCCCCACAATTTTGGATCAGTGACAAAAGCTCAAACAAGCAAACTTACCTAGTGCCAATTTTCATTATTTTCACTATAGCTCCAGTAGTTGCTCACTGAGGTGTCCAGATCTTGCTCCCAATGAAGTCAGGAACAAAACTGCCACTAAGTGAAGTACTGGCTCCATTGAATTGAATACTGAAACTCTCATGGACTTCAGTAGAGCCAGGATTTCACCCATTGACTTCAATGGTGTAGGAACAGAGCCTGAGAATGTTGGTACTCCCATTATATTGGAGATTATCTATGGGCAGGTACAATCCTGTGAGAAGCAGAGTGCCCTCACTTCACATTGATATCTGTGGAAGTCAAAAGTGCTCAGCACATGACAGGAACAGGCACCCTAATGAATTATGTTGTCCTATTTCAGTATTCACAACTACGTAAGAATAGATGGGATATTCTTAAATTCAGTGAGGTCACAGCAGCTAATGAACTGACAGTGAGATTCTTAAAGCATGTGAATGAACTAAGTTCCCCTTAGGATCAGTAGATTGGCTGGCCAATTTATTCACTTTAGGCAGAATAGATTGTCCTGCAATTTTTTCCCTGTAAATTCAAGCTATGAATGTTGTACTTTGCTATACTATATACATAAA
This sequence comes from Chelonia mydas, assembly GCF_015237465.2. Lineage (NCBI taxonomy): Eukaryota > Metazoa > Chordata > Testudines > Cheloniidae > Chelonia > Chelonia mydas. Next base: position 280,815,905 of record NC_057849.1, read on the forward strand.
AAAATGTAATAGTTTTTCTTTAACAAAGCTGATTGCATAAGTAGTGACTTTGTATTTTCTGATACTATTAATATTGAAAAATAGTTAACATATAACTGACTTTCCACCATGATTGCTTAGTTGCTTTCAATCTTTCACATGAGCTGGATAATGATACTTTTTTGTATCTTCAGGGTTGTGTTTTCAAGGCAGTTTCTGGTTCTCATACACCAACAATGTTTTGTTTGGGCTCAAAATAAACATGGCAAGAGGATGTCTAAATGTAATTCAAATATTTAATTAAATGAGAATGATAGATGGAAAACTTTTCAATTCCTATTAAGATTTGTAGAAACATTTACATTTTTTTAAAGCCTAAGTATTAGGCTTGAAAAGTTAAAGTTTAAGGAGGGAGCCTGCACCAGAGGATAGTCAGTCTGAGAGTCGGGAGACCTGGATTCTATTCCTAGCTTTGCCATTAAGCTGCTATGTGGTCTTGAACAAGCCACTTCATCTCTTTGCCTCCCTCCCACACCCTACCCTACCCTACCCTACCCTTTGTTTGGTCTATTTAGACTGTCAGCTCTTGGGGATAGGGACTCCACTGTTTGTTTGCAGAGTGTCTATCCCACTAGGCTCCAGAGTCAGTTTGGGCATTTAGGTGCTACTGTAGTACAAGTAATAAACATAACAGATCTAAAGTAAACTGTGTCCATTTCAAGGGGACAGTCTCCTGTTCTCCCCTAGTCTGAAGGACTGGGTTAGACTCAGGATTCTCATGAGAGTTTGGGGGTGTAAAATGTTTGCTTCCCCCACTCAACACACAGTAGCAAAGCAACTCAGTGTTTGCTACATCAGCCTCCAGTACTTGTCAGGTGGGGCAGGCAAGTGGATCCAGGCATCATAGAGCCACTGCCCACCTATCCTGCCACCTTCATTCAGCTGGACACCAAAACCTCTGCACACTCCAACAAAGATTCTTAACAACCCACCCAATTTTAAACTGGAGACTTAGATCTTATGCCATGTTACATGGAAGGAAGTTTGTTTATGTAATATACTAAGATGAAAACGAAAGTTTTCTCTCTGAAAAACCTGAGCAGCTTTAAGTAACTTACCACAAAAAAATGGAGCATGATTTTTTTTTTTTTTTTTTTTTGCATTCTAGAGAGAAAGCTATATGGTACATGTTTATGAGTGTCATGGTGTGTGGCAGTGAAAATTTTTGTTAGCACTCTTTGGCAATTAAGGCGGTGAGACAACAGAAAAATAAAGGCTGAAGTTGTGCGGGTAATTTATTTTGTCAGGATGTAGGAACCGTTAGCTGAATCTAATCCTAGGTAAGATACAGACTTTGTCGGTTGGGAGAGGAAAGCACTTAGATCACCTCACCATGTCCATAAAATCATCCTCCATTAAGGGTATCTGCATCAAAGGTATCAAGATAGTCTTTGGGGTGCTTCTGAACTCTGCCACAAATATGTACCTGAATAGCATGACTGCCACAAAATCCGGTTGTTCAGAAGATTGCATCCTATCCTATCAGACTGATTTGGGTGTAGTGATCTGCATATTTGTGACCTCCAGGCTTGATTATTTAAATGTGTTCGTAGTGAGGAATGAAACTGCTGATTGTCAAAAGGAATTTCTGGTACAAAGTAAAGCAGATGGCCTCCACTGCCACACAATCCATTGAGAACAGCTCACCCTATCACTCTACTCTGTGGAATTCTGAATCAAATTGCAAGGTTTTGGTCTTTATCTAAAAGCCTACTCGGGGATTGGTCCAGGTTACCTGAGGAACCTCCTCCAAGTATTCCAATGGAAAATGGAACAGTCAGTCTCAAGGGTGAGACTGCTGAATACAGGAGGGTTTAGGAATGGGCATCGTCTTCAATGGGAGTTGTCAGTGCTCACTACTTTTCGAAGTCAGGTAGGTACCTAAACATGGATTGAGCAGCCTAGCTTTAAGCTCCCATTTTTGACAATCTTGATTCTGGAGCCTTAAAATTCTTCTCCTGCGGCATGAGATTTCAATTCCTGTAAGGTGAATTCCACTCAATAATACTGGTGTTGAAGCAGGGAGAGGTGATTGATGTTAGTGATCATCTAACCATGTCACCATGGATTTCTCCATGAACCGAAAACTGTTTTAAGCCCTAAAAATGAAGTCTTAGGAGTCTTAAAGAAATTATATTCATAAAATGATATATTTTGAAAGTAAATGTATATCAGGCCATGCATACCAACATCAGAGGCATACAGAGGCATAGTAGTTTTATACTGTGCTCCATTTTTAAAAGAAACATTTATTAAATAGGGTTTAGGGAAATTTCCCTCCGTGGTGCATTTGTTGTTCTGAACGGTTGAATAAAAAATGAGAACTCACTTGTCGAGAAGTAACCTTATGTGCCTTTTCTGAAACTTTATATACTATTCTTCCCCCCTCAAATATAAGAACAAATTACTGAAAATATTGTTGTAGTACCCAAGGGAAAACTTCTAAGTGAGGATCAAATTTCTCCATGGATGGGCATTGTGTGGGGATTCATAGAACCTAGCCAAGTTGCAAATATAAGAGTGGATCCTAATTTCGTATCCGCACCAAATACATGCAGATGAGAAAATGGAAGGAAATGCCTAAGGGGAAAATAAATGATCCTATATCATTTGTCTCTCCATTCTGCCTGTTCAATATGCACTCTGGAGACATGACAGTATTGCTTAAGGGAATGAAATAGCTAGCGCAAATAAGAATAAAAGTAGATAGCAGACACTGAGGCAAATCAAATTATTTAAGTATAATATCCGGATCACCTAGTAACTAAGATAATACCAGTTTCTTGACTACAGAATCCAAAATTTAACTATCATATCCATCTAGCAGTATTAATAACACAGTTTTCCAACCTGAACAGTTAGAATATATAAATACAGTGTTCGCAAAATGACATCTATTCCTCTTTACCTTTCACTGTCTGGGATTATGATGACAGGAAACAATGGAAACTGTAGCTAGTTACCGTACCAGCTGACTGAAAAAAATGACAATCACAACTTTTGCATTTCTGTTTTTTTTCTCTTTGAGACTCCTACCATCCAAAAATTAAAAATTTTGTCTGTTCCAGACCCAGTGTTGGGAGGAAAGAAATTACCTGTCGTTATAGCAGTTCATCTCTTTCTACTGCACCTTAGAATCATAGAATAACAGAGTTGGAAGGGACCTCTGGAGGTCATCTAGTCCAACCCCCTGCCCAGAACAGGACCAATCCCAACTAAATCATCCCAGCCAGGGCTTTGTCAAGCCTGACCTGAAAAACTTCTAAGGAAGGGGATTCCACCACCTCCCTAGGTAACGCGTTCCAGTGTTTCACCACCCTCCTAGTGAAAAAGTTTTTCCTAATATCCAACCTAAATCTCCCCCACTGCAACTTGAGACCATTACTCCTTGTCCTGTCATCTGCTATCACTGAGAATAGTCAGATCCATCCTCTTTGGATCCACCTTTCAGGTAGTTAAAAGCAGCTATCAAATCCCCCCTCATTCTTCTCTTCCGTTGACTAAACAATCCCAGTTCCCTCAGCCTCTCCTCATAAGTCATGTGTTCCAGTCCCCTAATCATTTTTGTTGCCCTTCGCTGGACTCTCTCCAATTTCTCCACATCCTTCTTGCAGTGTGGGGCCCAAAACTGGACACAGTACTCCAGATGAGGCCTCACCAGTGTCGAATAGAGGGGAACGATCACGTCCCTCGATCTGCTGGCAATGCCCCTACTTATACAGCCCAAAATGCCATTGGCCTTCTTGGCAACAAGAGCACACTGTTGACTCATATCCAGTTTCTCGTCCACTGTCACCCCTAGGTCCTTTTCTGCAGAACTGCTGCCTAGCCATTCGGTCCCTAGTCTGTAGCAGTGCATTGGATTCTTCCGTCCTAAGTGCAGGACTCTGCACTTGTCCTTGTTGAACCTCATCAGATTTCTTTTGGCCCAATCCTCCAATTTGTCTAGGTCCCTCTGTATCCTATCCCTACCCTCCAGCGTATCTACCACTCCTCCCAGTTTAGTGTCATCCGCAAACTTGCTTAGGGTGCAATCCACACCATCTTCCAGATCATTAATGAAGATATTGAACAAAACCGGCCCCAGGACCGACCCTTGGGGCACTCCGCTAGATACCAGCTGCCAACTAGACATGGAGCCATTCATCACTACCCGTTAGGCCCGACAATCTAGCCAACTTTCTACCCACCTTGTAGTGCCCACCTTCTCCTTTACTTACCTGAGCTACCTGACTGTCAAATTGCCTGCCATGTGCGACTTAAGACAGGGCAGAACCAAGGCCGTTGTGATAATTCCATGTTTCTAATTGGCCTCCCCACAGCATGAGAAACAGACTTATTGGCAGATCAGCACACTGCTAAGAGTCTCTTCACTGGGCAGATCAGAGACACTACACCAGCTATACAGAATTTAACATCCAGAAGATAAAGTTAATACTTTAGTAGTGGGTTTTTTAGAATTCATTAATATCACACATAAAGTAACACAGTCCAAATATCTCTCCTCTAGATTACTTATGATTTTGACTGATTGTACTCTGTGCCTGCCACTTTTCTAGTGTTTTATGGAGCATGCAAGGATCTGTCATGGCCAGATTGTGTGGGCAGTCAGGGCTCATGGATGGAGTCAGAGTCATGCTTAGTGAGTAGGGGTGGACCCAAGGGTTGGACATGGATTCAGAAGCCAGGAACCAAAGCAAGTCGAAGGAGCAAAATCTGTCTTAGCATCCAGGCTGGGAGCCACTTAGTTACACAGACAACTTCCTAGTGCCCCTCCCCCACAGCTTTAAGTAGTGTCAACAGAGCAATTAGGGACCCTAGGAGCACAGCCATTCAGGCTGTGTGTGAGTGGCATTTCCTGTGGTGACCCCACAAGGGTCACGCCCCCATCAATCGCTGCTCTGCCAAACGGGGTTTGGTGGTGCTCCAGGACCAGCAGACGTAGGGTCTAGCCCCACAGATCCCCAACGGAACATCTGCTTTCTATCAGTTCATTTGCCAATTACTCATTAGTCTTGCTCTGTCTGTCTATCTAGACAGACACATATTGGGAGTGGGATCCATACCACAGAGTGTTGAATTTTAGAAGTGTCACCTGCTCCCACAAAAGTCTGATCCACTTCCCACAGCTGAAAACACTCCTCTTGAAATGTTAGTCTGAAACCAGAGCAAACCAAAGCAATGCAGTAAAGGAAAGAACTGGAGACTTGTGTTGCGGTTCAGTTAACATATTAGCTGACCCAAATCTTCACCCAAAACTCAGACTGAACTTGAACTATAATTTTGAGGTTTAAAAAAGTCCAGCTAAATTTCCCTTGAACTTTCTTTTTGCATTTTGACATGACATTGCAATTACCAGCTAGGAAGAGAAGCACTAAAATGGCTCAAGAAAGTCTGTCCCTATGGTATTTCTGGCCTTACTGAAGTCAGGAAGTATTTAATGTCTTGTGAGGTTTTCAGCCTGTATTTACAGACTCAAGAGGTTCATATAAGTTCAATTGTGGTTCAGAAAAATAACTGAACTTTTGAATGGCTGTTCTTCTTCAGGGGACCGCATTATTAGAGACAGCAAGGATTCAACCAGTTACAGAGGGGCTTCCTCTGAAAATAGAGTTTCTTAGAGGCCCACATGAGATTTGAGTGTTTTGATATACATGCTACCTTTTTGATTATCATTATTTTGCTTTCCATACATCTGTGAGGTAATATGCCCTAAAGTACAGGTCCAGATCATCCACTGCTGTAAACTGGTGTAGCTCTTTTGAGCCAGCCCATGATGCTGATTATGTCTACTGACTTCAATAAAAGACTGATTCTCACCAGTGTAAATCTGGACCAGAATCTGGACCATTGTTTACAAAAATGTCACATACTAAGCATGACCATACATAGGAAAACATAAATGTTCCTATCTGGAGCACAATATAGTGCCTTTTTAAAAGACCAATAAAGAACCAATTTGTGAATAAGAAATATACCAGAATGGAATATATTGGCTATTAAAATAGATTCCCAATTGGTCAATCATTATAAGCCATTATTAACTAATACAATTATTTTAAAAATGTAAAGAGAATAAATATACACAAAATAGTTTGTATGATGTAACTATCTTGAGAGGATAATGTACTTTATTTTGAGTTGTTGTTTTTCCAGCATATTAATGATCTGCTTGAGTTAGCACCTCAGGTGTTGCCTTGAGCTTTTAAATATATTGAGGTTACGTCTACACTTAAAATGCTACAGCAGCTCTAAGGCAACGCTTCAGTGTACCACTCACTACAGCGCCGGGAGGAGTTCTGCCGTCACCATAGTTAATCCACCTCCCCGAGAGACGGTAGCTAGATCAATGGAAGAATTCTGCCACTGACCTAGTGCTGTCTACTGTGTGGGTTAGATTGGCTTAACTACACTGCTCAGGGATGTGGATGTTTCACTCCCCAAGTCACATAGATGGGAAACACCTAAACAGATACTAAGCAAAAGTAAATTGTGTACAGCTTTAGGCCAATGTTCATCTTGTGAACACAAGAAATAGTTTACAGCCAAAGGCAGCACTTTGAGTATTGCCACAGTATCCCTGTAAATGACAAGCTGGTACTGCATGTGTTTACCGTGTATGCGTCCTGAAAGGGTGTAACAATGGTTATTTAACCCAGCTTCTCAGCAGGTGTAATCTGGGTCAGTCTCCATTTAATCCAATGGAACTATGCTGATAAACTTCAGTTAAGGACCTGGACATAGTTTGTAAAGACATTCAGCAACCAAAAGAATTATGACTGGCCCAATCTGTGTAGCCATGTCACATTAGATCACCATCCACATTTTACTGTTCAACCAACATAGACAAAACTGGCTGATTGCAAGGGGACCCTCCCCCAATAAATTTTCACCAACACTGCTTCATCTGCCTCCACAGAACTCTCCATGGGAAAGCGAGGGGTTAGATGATGGGGGGAGTTTGAAATGAAAAAGAAATCAAAATAAGATTATACCAAGTGAGTATAAAAGCCATTCTGGAAACAGGAGTTAACTTCTCCTCTCATTTAGACTGGTGTAAATCAGGAGAAACCCCATGGAAGTACATGGAATTACATCATTGTAACACTGGTGGGAGAGGAGAATCAGGACCATAGTTTACCATTATGTTTAGTAATGCAAGCAGCTAAATTTTGGTACAATTAGAACACAACAATGAGAGACAGCATGAAAGAGAAAATATATTGTTAAGGAATTGATCAGGATCAAAACATCTCTTTGGAACGCTTAGTTCAGCTAAGAACTTCTGGAAATATTGTTCTTAGCTTCAGCAAGTTACAGAATTTAATTACTGAAGGGGCAGATTCTTCAATGGCACAAATGGAAATTAGGTACCCCAGACAAGTTTGGTGTCAGCTCTGCCTAGCCTGCTTGATGGCCCATTAAGGACCATCAGCTGTTCAGTTGACCCATTGAGAGACGGCAGACACGCCATAGCAAGGTATGCAGAGACATGGCTATGGACAGAACTCTGAAGTTTTTCCATGCCATGTGATGGACAGCTTGTCTTTGGGACAAAGAAAGAAAGACCACATGGCAAGAGAATATAAAAAGCTGTTGCAGCTCCTCCATCTTGTCTTCAATCCTGCTTCATACCTCTGGAGGAACTTTGCTACACTGAAGCTTTGAACCAAGGACTGAAAGACCCATCCCAGCTGTGGATGTACTCCAGAGTCTTGATTTGAACCTGCAGTTTATTCTATCACTGCTGCAAGCCTGAACCAAGAACTTTGCCATTACTGTACATAATTGATTCCATTTAACCAATTCTAGCTCTCATCTATATCTTTTTCCTTTTATGAATAAACCTTTAGATTTTAGATTCTAAAGGATTGGCAACAGCGTGATTTGTGGGTAAGATCTGATTTGTAGATTGACCTGGGTCTGGGGCTTGGTCCTTTGGGATCGAGAGAATCTTTTTTTCTTTTACTGGGGTATTGGTTTTCATAACCATCTGTCCCCATAACGAGTGGCACTGGTGGTGATACTGGGAAACTGGAGTGTCTAAAGGAATTGCTTGTATGACTTGTGGTTAGCCAGTGGGGTAAAACCAAAGTCTTCTCTGTCTGGCTGGTTTGGTTTGGTTTGCCTTGGTGTGCATAGAAACCCCAGCCTTGGGCTGTAACTGCCCTGCTTGAAGCAATTTGTCCTGAATTGGCACTCTCAGTCGGGTCCCACCAGAACCAGCATCATTACACTGGGGCTTAACCTTTTTGCCTTGTCAGTTAACCAGACATCCCGCCCACTACTGTGATATTAAACTTTTAATTTGAATCATACACTTACCAGGCTCTGGGATGGCTTTTCTCCCCTTTGTGTTCTCAGTGGGCTCAGCAGCAGCCTGTTCCTTGGGTGTGGGAGGCTGAAATAGCTCCTCCAAGAGACTGAGATTTTCCTGTTGAGCCTGATCCACAGCCTGCTCTTGGACTGGTGTCATTACAAGAGTCTCTCCATGATCCTGCCTGGGAGCCTGCTGCTGGCTACAATCAGTCCCCAGGCTGGATTGAGAGGCCAGCAGGATTTCATCCCAGCTCACCCCTCTGGTAGCAGTGTCTTCCAAGTCTTCATGTATTCGCTCTTCAGCCCCTTAATTCATTCCTTGCACTGATCACCAGTCTGGAAAATCTGCAGAGCTGCCAGCTTTTTAGCTCTCTGCTGGTATGCATGGTCATTCCTTGGGCTTTTGCTGAAGTCCAAAGTTTTACTGGCCTCACACCAGCGATTCACCAAAATCTGGCTGTGCTCTTGTGACCAGGAAGCAACTCTCTTTGAAAAAAGCCATTCAAAACCTTGAGGCTCTCTGACAGCGTGCTTGCAGGCCAGTGTTCAGCAAATAATGACTTAACTCTGAGCTGAGCTGCTGCCATTTGCAAAGGGCTACTGATGGAACAGCGGTGGTGACTTCAATGGCACATATATTTAAGGGCTCAAGGCAACATCTAAGGTGCTAACTCAAGCAGACTATTAACACACCGGAAAAATAACAACACAACACAAAGTATGTTATTTACATCATACAAATTATGTTGTGTATCTGTATTCTGTTCTTTACATTTTTTTATAATTTTATTAGTTAATAAAGACTTATTGTAATTGTCCCATGTTCCCTTTCCTGATAATTCCAGTTCCCTCAGCCTCTCCTCATAAGTCATGTGTTCCAGCCCCTTAATCATTTTTGGCATGACTTGGATAATTATGGGCTGGTCAGCTTGACCTCAGTCCTGAGCAAGGTAATAGAGAGGCTGATACAGGACTGAATTAATAAAGAATTAAAGGAAAGCAACGTAACTAATGCAAATCAACATGGGTTTATGGAAAATAGTTCCTATCAAACTAACTTGATATTTTTATGAGATTACAAATTTGGTAAATAAAAGCAATAGTATTGATTTATTCTACATAGGCTTCTGTAAGGTGTTTGACTTGGTTCCACATAACATTTTGATTAAAAAACTAGAATGATATAAAATTAACATGGCACACATTAAATGGATTAAAAACTGGCTAACTGATAGGTCTCAAAATGTAATTGTAAATGGGGACTTGTTGTCAAGTGGGTGTGTTTCCAGTGGAGTCCCGCAGGTGATTGGTTCTTAGCCCTACACTGTTTAACATTTTTTATCAATGATGTGGAAGAAAACATAAAATCATCACTGATAAAGTTTGCAGATGATGCAAAAATTGGGGTAGTGGTAAATAATGAAGAGGACAGGTCACTGATTTTGAGCCCTCTGGACCACATTGTAAACTAGACACAAGCAAACAATATGCATTTTAATAAAAGGATACATTTAGGAACAAAGAATGTAGGCCATACTTATAGAACGGGGGACTCTACCCTGGGAAGCAGAGACTCTCTGAAAAAGATTTGGGGATCATGATGGATAATCAGCTCTGTAAGTATCAAATGGGGAACAAATATTTAATAATGGGCTCTTCAATCTAGCAGAGAAAGGTATAACATGATCCAAAGGCTGGAAGCTGAAGGCAGACAGATTCAGACCGGAAAAAGGTGTAAACGTTTGAGAATGAAGATAATTAAGCACTGGAATAGTTTACCAAGGGTTGTGGTCAGTTCTCCACTGCTGATAATTTTTTTTAATCGAGACTGGATTTTTTTTTAAAAGAGCTGCTCGAGGAATTATTTTGGAAAAGTTCTATAGCCTGTGTTATACAGACAAGGTGATCGTAATGATCCTGTCTGGCCTTGGAATCTATGACTCTACATTCTGGAATAATATTTAGGCCATCTACAAAACAACCTGTTAACTTCATTTCATCCCATATAAAATGTGCCCAGTAAATTGGACACCAGTTAAAAAGTAAAAACTTCAAATGACCATAAACAATAGATGGTGGAACTGTGATCAGGAAAATTAGAGTTTGCTACACATATGGAATCAAATTCATCAGTGGAGTAAAAAAACTGGATGCGATTCTACTGACTCCAGAGAAGCCACACCCAGTTACTCAATGGTTAATTGGTTTGCTGTTTCAAACACAAAAATAGTTCTGAAGAGGCATCATTAGACATATACATTTCATTTTAAATACGGATAATTAGTCTGTTGCAGTTGTCATTGAAGTCACTGTTTAAGCCCCCAGTGGGAGCAGGATCAGTGACCCTAAGATACCTATGGCTGGTATTTGAGTGACACATCATATCTAGGATACTATGGTATGTTTGTTGAAAGATAGCTTTTAGTATTGAGTATTTTAGTATTTTAAAATTTGAAATACTGTTCTAAAGCTTGCTGCTGTAGAGAAGTACACAGGATTAAGTGATCCAAATAACAGAGAGGAAATCACATAGCAGATAAATGATAAGTTAATGAAAAATATGTGGTCTACTTTCCTTGAATTATATGAGTGTAAGTAAAGATTTGGTACTTTCATTCTTGTGAATACTTTATGGATTTTTTTTTCTCTTATTGCTTCCTGGTATGTATTATCTACATTTTCTGATTTCCCCCAACATGACTATAATCAATCAACAAACATTTCATGTTCTTCAGTCAAAATAATGAGTGTGCATGTGTGTACACACACACACACGAAAAAAACCTATTTGGCATGATTTGTCAGCATTTCCCTGTAACCCTTCTGCCAGGCCGGCAGCAACCAGGACCAAGTTCAGTATCTAGAGGTTCCTTTTCAACAATACAACACAGAACTGGCTCGAGCCCCCACCCAGTAACCTAGGAAAATTACACACCACCCCTGGATGCCTCAGAGAGGAAATACTTCCCCATTCGCAAGCACAGAGTCCGAGTGTAGAAAAGAAACTTTTAATGAAAGGAAGGAAGGCAGTGGATATTAATTAGGGAAAATGCCACCATCAGGATTCATAATCATAAAACTATGAGCAGGACACCCAGCCCAGAGTGGATGGGGCAGTGTCTTCTGCCTCATGTTCTTGAGTTCTACAACCAACAGTTCCTTTTCTGTGCCCCTCTCTGTTCCCTCACCATACCCCACTCATAGTGGTTGTCCTTGGTTAGAGAGAACCCAGGGTTCAGAGGTGCATCTGTGTGAGTTTACCTCCCACCTGGGGAAGAAGGCACCTTGCTTGCTCTGCATCTGAGCACTTGCTTTTGCTGGGTGCCCCGCCAGCTGCAGTTCCTCATCACCTGGCCACCCCTCCAGCCACTGTTCCTCTCGCCTGGCTGCCCCTCCAGCCACTCATTCCTCTCCACTGGACACCCCACCAGCCACCCATTCCTCTCTGCTTGCTGCCTCATCAGCCATCATTCCACTTCCCAGTCACCTTCTGCCACCTGCCTCTCTGCTGTCACCTCTGCAGATCAGCCAGCTCTTAGTGATTTTTAGCTCTTAGGTTAGGCAGAAATGCTGTCCCACCACAAGTAATTGTCAGCTCTTTGGAGCACTTAAAATAACAAATATCAGGGGGTAGCCATGTTAGCCTGTATCCACAAAAACAACAAGGAGTCCGGTGGCACCTTAATATTTATTTGAGCATAAGCTTTCGTGGGTAAAAACCTCACTTCAGATGCATGGGGTGAAAGTTACACATGCAGACATAAATATACTGACACATGAAGAGAAGGGAGTTACCTCACAAGTGGAGAACCAGTGTTGACAGGGCCAATTCGATCAGAGTGGATGTAGTCCACTCCGAACAGTAGATGAGGAGGTGTCAATTCCAAGAGAGGCAAAGCTGCTTCTGTAATGTGCCAGCCACTCCCAGTCCTATTCAAGCCCAAATGAATGGTGTTAAATTTGCAAATGAATTTTAGTTCTGCTGTTTCTCTTTGAAGTCTGTTTCTGAAGTTTTTTTGTTCAAGTATAGCTACTTTCAAATCTGTTATAGAATGTCCAGGAAGATTGAAGTGTTCTCCCACTGGCTTTTGTGTGTTACCATTCCTAATGTCAGATTTGTGTCCATTTATTCTTTTACGTAGAGACTGTCCAGTTTGACCAATGTACATGGCAGAGGGGCATTGCTGGCACACGATGGCATATATCACATTAGTAGACATGCAGATGAATGAGCCTCTGATGGTGTGGCTGATGTGGTTGGGTCCTCCGATGGTATCACTAGAGTAGATATGGGGACAGAGTAGGCAACAAGGTTTGCTACAGGGATTGGTTCCTGGGTTAGTGTTTCTGTGGTGCGGTGTGTAGTTGCTGGTGAGTATTTGCTTCAGGTTGGGGGGCTGTCTGTAAGCGAGGACTGGTCTGTCTCCCACGGTCTGTGAGAGTGAGGGATTGTTTTCCAGGATAGGTTGTAGATGGTTGATAATGTGCTGGAGAGGTTTTAGCTGGGGGCTGTACGTGATGGCCAGTGGTATTCTATTATTTTCCTTGTGGGGTCTGTCCTGTAGTAGGTGATGCTGGGCACCCATCTCGCTCTGTCAATCTGTTTCCTTACCTCCCCAGGTGGGTATTGTAGTTCCAAGAATGCTTGATAAAGATCTTGTAGGTGTTTGTCTCTGTCTGAGGGATTGGAGCAAATTTGGTTGTATCTTAGGGCGTGGCTGTAGACAATGGATCGTGTGATGTGTCTTGTATGGAAGCTGGAGGCATGTAGGTAAGTATAGCAGTCAGTAGGTTTCTGGTATAGGGTGGTGTTTATGTGACCATCACTTATTTGCACTGTAGTGTCCAGGAAGTGGATCTCTTGTGTGGACTGGTCCAGGCTAAGGTTGATGGTGGGGTGGAAATTGTTGAAATCCAGGTGGAATTCTTCAAGGGCCTCCTCCCCGTGGGTCCATATGATGATGTCATCAATGTAGCACAAGTAGAGGAGGGGCATTAGGGGACGAGAGCTGAGGAAGCGTTGTTCTAAGTCAGCCATAAAGATGTTGGCATACTGTGGGGCCATGTGGGTACCCATAGCAGTGCCACTGACTTGAAGGTATAAGTTGTCCCCAAATCTGAAATGGTTGTGGGTGAGGACAAAGTCACAAAGCTCAGCCACCAGGTGTGCCATGGCCTCATCAGGGATACTGTTCTTGACAGCTTGTAGTCCATCCTCATGTGGAATATTGGTATAAAGAGCTTCTACATCCATGGTGGCCAAGATGGTGTTTTCAGGATGATCACCAATGCATTGTAGTTTCCTCAGAAAGTTGGTGGTGTCTCGAAGATAGCTAGGAGTGCTGGTAGCGTACGGTCTGAGGAGAGAGTCCAAATAGCCAGATAATCCTGCTGTAAGAGTGCTGATGCCTGAGATGGTGGGTTGTAAGAGTGCTGATGCCTGAGATGAGTCCAGGGTTTCTAGGTTTATGGATCTTGAGTAGCAGATAGAATACCCCTCGTCAGGGCTCTGGGGATGTGTCCATGTAGATTTGTTCCCGTGCTGTAGCAGGGATTTTCTTGAGCAGATGGTGTAGTTTCTTTTGGTACTCCTCAGTGGGGGCAGAGGATAGTGGCCTGTAGAATGTGGTGTTGGAGAGTTGCCTGGCAGCTTCCTGTTCCTAATCCGACTTGTTCATTAAGACTATAGCACCTTCTTTGTCAGCCCCTTTGATTATAATGTCAGAGTTGTTTCTGAGGTTGTGGATAGTGTTGCATTCTGTACAGCTGAGGTTATGGGTCAAGTGATGCTGTTTGTTCACAATTTCAGACTGTGCACATCTGCAGAAGCACTCTATGTAGAAGTCCAGTTTGTCATTTCGACCGTCAGGAGGAGTCCACACAGGATCCTTCTTCTTGTAGTGTTGGTAGGAGGGTTCCTGTGGGTCAGTGCACTGTTCAGTGATGTGTTGAAAATATTCCTTAAGTGAGAGACAACAAAAGTAGGCTTCCAGATCACAATATATTTGTTAAAATAACAAAAAGCTCCTACTGTAGCCTATTTAGCACTAGCTTTGAACAGTGGGGAGGAACAGGTTAAACCAGATCGGGGACCCTTAGGAAGCATCCACATCTCCTGGCTAGGATACTTGTCCCCGCCCCTCTTACTTTCACAGGGGTCAGGCATTCGAGCCCCTCGCTTAATGAGGTCCTTTCAGCTGAAGGTGATCCCCCCTCATTTGGGACAAATAATCACAGTTCTGCTCCCCTTTACTCAGACAATAAAGACTACAACATTGATAACAGCATTTCACTACCCCTGCATTCAGTACTAAAGTGATTTGTAACCCAACACCAGCCAAAGTTGATCACTTTGAGCAACACAGGTTTATCTGCTGGATATCTTGGTAGAGTAGGTGTGTTCATGTAAATACAGTTTGCTCCTGAAGTCTCCCCCTCACCCAGCTAGCTGTCAGAGGAGAACTCATTCAGACCCTGCTTACATTCCCATTGGCTGTGTCATAAATATAAAGGGAAGGGTAAACACCCTTAAATCCCTTCTGGCCAGAGGAAAAACCCTTTCCTTAAAGGGTTAAGAAACTAGGATAACCTCGCTGGCACCTGACCAAAATGACCAATGAGGAGACAAGATACTTTCAAAGCTGGGGTGGGGGGGAACAAAGGGTCCTGTCTGTCTGTGTGATGCTTCTGCCGGGACCAGAGCAGGAATGCAGGTCAGAACTCCTGTAAAGAGTTAGTAAGCAATCTAGTTAGATATGCATTAGATTCTGTTTTGTTTAAATGGCTGATAAAATAAGTTGTGCTGAATAGTATGTATATGCCTGTTTTTGTGTCTTTTTGTAACTTAAGGTTTTGCCTAGAGGGATTCTCTATGTTTTGAATCTGATTACCCTGTAAGGTATTTACCATCCTGATTTTACAGATGTTTTTCTTTTACTTTTTCTTTAATTAAAATTCTCTTTTAAGAACCTGATTGCTTTTTCATTGTTCTTAAGATCCAAGGGTTTGGGTCTGTGTTCACCTATGCAAATTGGTGAGGATTTTTATCAAGCCTTCCCCAGGAAAGGGGGTGTAGGGCTTGGGGGATATTTTGTGGGGGACACGTTTCCAAGTGGGTACTTTTTCTGTTATTTTTGTTAGACACTTTTGTGGTGGCAGCATAAAGGTTCAAGAACAAAAGGTAAAAGTTTGTACCTTGGGGAAGTTTTAACCTAAGCTAGTAAGAATAAGCTTAGGGGGTCTTTCATGCAGGTTCCCACATCTGTATCCCAGAGTTCAGAGTGGCGAAGGAACCTTGACAGGCTGTATTCTTATCTACCTTTCAATTAAACGTCTTTAGAACTTTACCTTGCTGATTCCTTGTCATCAGTAGCAGAGAATGGACTGATCAGATAATGTCCTGCTATAACACTGAGATTTATAAATCATGATGATGCATGGTGGTCCAATTATGTTAGATTTAGATTATTTTTTAAAAATGAATTATGTACTCTAGTGTAATTTATCCATGGTATAGAGGTCAGTGCAAAGTGCTCCACACCACTCAAGTGGCTAGATGGGGGAAATGAAGGATGGAGCAGCTACAGAGGGGTACTATGCATCCTATATATGTAAGGAAAGGGTCTGAATGATGTCCTCACATAGGCCAGGAAAGGGCTTGAGGGAAAGTCACATGATCCATGAGTGACAGGGTGTACCTACCCTACACTGGGACAATGGGGACAGACCAATCACTGTGGGCCCAGGAGGCTACACACTCTCTCCCTTGCTATGCATGTTCCAGGTTGAAGGGACAGATAAGTCAAGAGTAACAAGAAGGGTTTCTTCAGGTATGTTGGCAACAAGAAGAAAGCCAAGGAAAGTGTGGGCCCCTTACTGAATGAGGGAGGCAACCTAGTGCCAGAGGATGTGGAAAAAGCTAATGTGCTCAATGCTTTTTTTGCCTCTGTCTTCACTAACAAGGACAGCTCCCAGACTGCTGCGCTGGGCATCGCAACATGGGGAGTAGATGGCCAGCCCTCTGTGGAGAAAGAAGTGTTTCGGGACTATTTAGAAAAGCTGGACGTGCACAAGTCTATGGGGCCGGACGAGTTACATCCGAGAGTGCTAAAGGAATTGGCGGATGTGATTGCAGAGCCATTGGCCATTATCTTTGAAAACTCGTGGCGAACGGGGGAAGTCCCAGATGACTGGAAAAAGGCTAATGTAGTGCCCATCTTTAAAAAAGGGAAGAAGGAGGATCCTGGGAACTACAGGCCAGTCAGCCTCACCTCAGTCCCCGGAAAAATCATGGAGCAGGTCCTCAAGGAATCAATCCTGAAGCACTTACACGAGAGGAAAGTGATCAGGAACAGTCAGCATGGATTCACCAAGGGTAGGTCATGCCTGACTAATCTAATAGCCTTCTATGATGAGATTACTGATTCTGTGGATGAAGGGAAAGCAGTGGATGTATTGTTTCTTGACTTTAGCAAAGCTTTTGACACGGTCTCCCACAGTATTCTTGTCAGCAAGTTAAAGAAGTATGGGCTGGATGAATGCACTATAAGGTGGGTAGAAAGTTGGCTAGATTGTCGGGCTCAACGGGTAGTGATCAATGGCTCCATGTCTAGTTGGCAGCCGGTGTCAAGTGGAGTGCCCCAGGGGTCGGTCCTGGGGCCGGTTTTGTTCAATATCTTCATAAATGATCTGGAGGATGGTGTGGATTGCACTCTCAGCAAATTTGCAGATGATACTAAACTGGGAGGAGTGGTAGATACGCTGGAGGGCAGGGACAGGATACAGAGGGACCTAGACAAATTGGAGGATTGGGCCAAAAGAAACCTGATGCGGTTCAACAAGGATAAGTGCAGGGTCCTGCACTTAGGACGGAAGAACCCAATGCACAGCTACAGACTAGGGACTGAATGGCTAGGCAGCAGTTCTGCGGAAAACGACCTAGGGGTTACAGTGGACGAGAAGCTGGATATGAGTCAGCAGTGTGCCCTTGTTGCCAAGAAGGCCAATGGCATTTTGGG
Source organism: Chelonia mydas (assembly GCF_015237465.2). NCBI lineage: Eukaryota > Metazoa > Chordata > Testudines > Cheloniidae > Chelonia > Chelonia mydas. Next base: position 280,833,280 of record NC_057849.1, read on the forward strand.
ATGTATAAGTAGGGGCATAGCGAGCAGATCGAGGGACGTGATCGTTCCCCTCTATTCGACATTGGTGAGGCCTCATCTGGAGTACTGTGTCCAGTTTTGGGCCCCACACTACAAGAAGGACGTGGATAAATTGGAGAGAGTCCAGCGAAGGGCAACAAAAATGATTAAGGGTCTGGAACACATGACTTATGAGGAGAGGCTGAGGGAACTGGGATTGTTTAGTCTGCGGAAGAGAAGAATGAGGGGGGATTTGATAGCTGCTTTCAACTACCTGAGAGGTGGTTCCAGAGAGGATGGTTCTAGACTATTCTCAGTGGTAGAAGGTGACAGGACAAGGAGTAATGGTCTCAAGTTGCAGTGGGGGAGGTTTAGGTTGGATATTAGGAAAAACTTTTTCACTAAGAGGGTGGTGAAACACTGGAATGCGTTACCTAGGGAGGTGGTAGAATCTCCTTCCTTGGAAGTTTTTAAGGTCAGGCTTGACAAAGCCTTGGCTGGGATGATTTGATTGGGGATTGGTCCTGCTTTGAGCAGGGGGTTGGATTAGATGACCTCCTGAGGTCCCTTCCAACCCTGATATTCTATGATTCTATGATAAAAGGAGGCAGCCCAGCTCAATCTGGGCTGGCCGAGAAAGAGGAAGTATGCATGTTGCAAGATCCTGTAGAGACCCGGATTACGCTGTGAGTTATGAGACGACCACAGAGATTGATGGGGATGCCGAGCCAGTGTCAGCCAGGGAGATGCATGAGAAGCACCTTGCGGTGGGAAGTGACCCAGGGAATGGAATAGAAGCCAATGCTTAATCCCTTAATGGGGAATTTCTTGTCTTCATAGGGCCCTGGGTCATAACCCAGAGGAGCAGGATGGGCCCAGGTTCCCTCCCCCCGCACTTGCCACTAGATGTGGCTACTGTCTGTTTGTTCGGCCCCGCTTGGGGTCTACAAACTGACTGCTTGTTCTGCCCTGCCGAGAGGGTCAGAACCCTACATCAGAAATCCTTTTTTTTTTCTTCTTTACATGGTGGCTGTATTTCAGTGACCAGCACGTGCTCTTTCTCTGAACTCCAAATTTCACTGGCCACCTCCACCAGTAAAAGGAAAGATTACAAACAAAAGACTAAAGTCTTCTCTGATTGACAATGTCTACAACCCAAATGATGTCAGTTAAATTGCACACAATGTAATGTAATGCAGAATTAGTCACAAAGGGAGAGATCCCTAGCTAGTATAAATCAACACATCTCTATTGATATTGATGCTTCGCTGATTTACACCTGCTGAGGATTTGGCCCCCAGGGTTCAAAATTGCCTTCCTGATTGTTTGCATCGTGGCTTCTGCTGCAATAAAAGCAGCAAGAAAACAGCCAGCATCTTCTTCCAGGGTTGTTAAAATTGCTTTTGTTCTTACTTTCCCATGTGATTAAAAATATAATCAAGTGCTTTCTATTCCATGTGATTCAGTAGGTTTGGTGAAGGAGGGATGGATGGGATTTTTGTTTTGGGTTGATGGGGTTTTTTTACAATTTCCTTTGCCTTTTCTCACCCTTAAAATGCTGCATCGGTGTCAGCTGGCCACTGTAGCAGTTTAATGAAGATGCTGTATGCCAACAGGAGAGAGCTCTCCTGTGGGTGTAGTTAATCCATCTCCCCAAGAGGCAGTAGCTATGTTGACGGGAGAAGCTATCCCACTTCTTACTCCCATGGTTAGGTCACTATAACTATGTAGCCCTCGGGTCTGGATTTTTCACACCTCTGACTGACGTAGTACTGTTGTAAGTCTGTAGTGTAGACCAGACCTTAGTGTATAGGAGCATGTCTACACTGAAAGTGCTTCAGCACTGAGCCTGCATTGTTGTACTGCTTCAGTGTAGACACTACCTACACTGAAGGGAGGACTTGTCCCAGGGAGATAGGCACTCCACCTCCCTGACAGGTGGTAGCTAGGTCAGCGGAAGAATTCTTCTCTCAACCTACTGCTGTCTACACCAAGGGTTAGGTTGGTATAACTATGTCTCTCATGGGTGTGGATTTTTCACACCCCTGAGAGATGTAGCTATATCAGTGTGTACTCCTAGTGTAGACCAAGCCTAAGTAGCAAAGATATGGTATTATCAGCTTCCTCATATGTGAAGAATTGACATACAAATAAAGCTTTCAGCAACCCATGTTCCCAAAATGTGACTTGGCAGGGTAAAAATTACCAACCCATTCACACCAGCAGGAGTTCCTATGCTGCACTCAGGGTATGTTTACATTTAAAATGCTACAGTGTAGATACTACCTATGCTGACGGGAAGGGTTCTTCCATTGACATAGGTAATCCACCTCCCTGAGAGGCAGTAGCTAGCTCAATGGCAGAATTCTTCCATCAACCTAGCGCAGTCTTCACCAGGTCATCTCTCAGAGGTGTGGATTTTTCATGCAACTGAGAGACGGAGTGATGCTAATGTAAGTTGCCAGTATAGACAAGCCCTCAAAATAGAGTTCGGAAGCCAAGTGGAAGCAGGGGCCTTAGCAACCAGTACCGAGGCACAGACGTTCCATCAGCTCTCTTGAGATCCTCTGGTTCAGGGATCCTAACCTACTATCTATTCCATTAGAGTAGTGGCAGGTGATTGTATGGGGTGGGGAAATGGTGGACCTCTCACTTCATGGAGAAAATTTTACAAGAGAAACCTTACTGTGTTTTCCTCCCTCTGGTGCTCTCTGATGGATTCTACTGCAGACAGGAGTAGAACAATTTAACAAGGGTCAAGGTAGATTCTCCATCACTGACAATTTTTACATCAAGGTTGGATGTTTTTCTAAAAGGTCTGCTCTGGGAATTATTTTGGGAAAGTTCTCCGGCTTGTGTTATACAGGTCAGACTAGATGAGCACAATGGTCCCTTCTGGCCTTGGATTCTATGAATCTGACACACAGAGTTCCCTGAAATGACAAGCACATAAATAGTGAGGGGAAAACAAAGAAAGTGCATATCAAATTATATTTGTCTCCATTAAATATTTGATTAACTGAAACATATGCTGTGAGGAGAGGTTATAGAGTGGTAGAAGTGCCATTGTGAGGATCATAGAATCATAGAATAGAATCATAGAATATCAGGGTTGGAAGGGACCTCAGGAGGTCATCTAGTCCAATCCCCTGCTCAAAGCAGGACCGATCCCCAATTAAATCATCCGAGCCAGGGCTTTGTCAAGCCTGACCTTAAAAACTTCTAAGGATGGAGATTCTACCACCTCCCTAGGTAACGCATTCCAGTGTTTCACCACCCTCCTAGTGAAAAAGTTTTTCCTAATATCCGACCTAAATCTCCCCCACTGCAACTTGAGACCATTACTCCTTGTTCTGTCATCTGCTACCACTGAGAACAATCTAGAGCCATCCTCTTTGGAACCCCCTTTCAGGTAGTTGAAAGCAGCTATCAAATCTCCCCCTCGTTCTTCTCTTCTGTAGACTAAACATCCCCAAATCCCTCAGCCTCTCCTCATAAGTCATGTGTTCCAGTCCCCTAATCATTTTTGTTGCCCTCCGCTGGACTCTTTCCAATTTTTCCACATCCTTCTTGTAGTGTGGGGCCCAAAACTGGACACAGTACTCCAGATGAGGCCTCACCAGTGTCGAATAGAGGGGAACGATCACGTCCCTCGATCTGTTGGCAATGCCCTACAATGCCATTGGCCTTCTTGGCACCAAGGGCACACTGTTGACTCATATTCAGCTTCTCGTCCACTGTAACCCCTAGGTCCTTTTCTGAAGAACTGCTGCCTAGCCATTCGGTCCCTCGTCTGTAGCGGTGCATTGGATTCTTCCGTCCTAAGTGCAGGACTCTGCACTTGTCCTTGTTGAACCTCATCAGATTTCTTTTGGCCCAATCCTCTAATTTGTCTAGGTCCCTCTGTATCCTATCCCTACCCTCCAGCGTATCTGCCTCTCCTCCCAGTTTAATGTCATCTGCAAACTTGCTGAGGGTGCAATCCACACCATCCTCCAGATCATTTATGAAGATATTGAACAAAACCGGCCCCAGGACCGACCCTTGGGGCACTCCACTTAATACCGGCTGCCAACTAGACATGTAGCCATTGATCACTACCCGTTGAGCCCGACAATCTAGCCAGCTTTCTATCCACCTTATAGTCCATTCTTCCAGCCCATACTTCTTTAACTTGCTGGCAAGAATACTGTGGGAGACGGTGTCAAAAGCTTTGCTAAAGTCAAGGAACAACACGTCCACTGCTTTCCCTTCATCCACAGAACCAGTTATCTCGTCATAGAAGGCAATTAGATTAGTCAGGCATGACTTGCCCTTGGTGAATCCATGCTGACTGTTCCTGATCACTTTTCTTTCCTCTAAGTGCTTCAGAATTGATTCCTTGAGGACCTGCTCCATGATTTTTCCAGGGACTGAGGTGAGGCTGACTGGCCTGTAGTTCCCAGGATCCTTCTTCTTCCCTTTTTTAAAGATGGGCACTACATTAGCTTTTTTCCAGTCGTCCGGGACTTCCCCCAATCGCCATGAGTTTTCAAAGATAATGGCCAATTGCGCTGCAATCACATCCGCCAACTTCTTTAGCGCTCTCAGATGCAACGCATCCAGCCCTATGGACTTGTGCACGTCCAGCTTTTCTAAATAGTCCCGAAACACTTCTTTCTCCACTGAGGGCTGGTCACCTCCTCCCCATGCTGTGCTGCCCAGTGCAGCAGTCTGGGAGCTGACCTTGTTCGTGAAGACAGAGGCAAAAAAAGCATTGAGTACATTAGCTTTTTCCACATCCTCTGTCACTAGGTTGCCTCCCTCATTCAGTAAGGGGCCCACACTTTCCTTGACTTTCTTCTTGTTGCTAACATACCTGAAGAAACCCTTCTTGTTACTCTTAACATCTCCTGCTAGCTGCAACTCCAGGTGTGATCTGGCCTTCCAGATTTCACTCCTGCATGCCCGAGCAATATGTTTATACTCATCCCTCGTCATTTGTCCAATCTTCCACTTCTTGTAAGCTTTTTTTTTTGTATTTAAGATCAGCAAGGATTTCACTGTTAAGCCAAGCTGGTCGCCTGCCATATTTACTATTCTTTCTACACATCGGGATGGTTTGTCCCTGTAACCTCAATAAGGATTCTTTAAAATACAGACAGATCTCCTGGACTCCTTTCCCCCTCATGTTATTCTCCCAGGGAATCTTCCCCATCAGTTCCCTGAGGAAAGTCTGCTTTTGTGAAGTCCAGGGTCCGTATTCTGCTGCTTTCCTTTCTTCCTTGTGTCAGGATCCTGAACTTGACCATCTCATGGTCACTGCCTCCAGGTTCCCATCCACTTTTGCTTCCCCTACTAATTCTTCCCTGTTTGTGAGCAGCAGGTCAAGAAGAGCTCTGCCCCTAGTTGGTTCCTCCAGCACTTGCACCAGGAAATTGTCCCCTACACTTTCCAAAAACTTCCTGGATTGTCTGTGCACCGCTGTATTGCTCTCCCAGCAGATATCAGGGTGATTGAAGTCTCCCATGAGAATCAGGGCGTGCGATCTAGTAACTAGGATGAAGTCTTCTCAATGCAAATTGAGATATTATAAAGGACTGCTGGCACCCCATGACAAAATGCCCAAGAGCTATAAACTCTTTGGCCTGACTCTCAGTTGCTTGTCACTCTGTGTAATAGAAAGGGAGTGTAAAGTAATTGTAAACTGTTATCATTCTAATTTAGTAGCATTCATCACCCACTTTGCACACTTGTAAATGACCACTAAGGTGCAAAAAAATAGAAAAAAATTACCCAGGGATTATAGGGCTGGAGGGAAAAAAGGAAAGAAGAAAAATACATTTAATTACTTTGATTTTCTATTTTCCATTACCTGTGTTAAATAAACCTTGTTTTATTTAATCTAATTGCGAGTTGTGGCTGTCATTAGGGATAATCACTGTGAGGATTTTCCTGAGAGAAGGAAGCTGACGCTTGGTCTACACTACAGAGTGAGGTCGATGTAAGGCAGCTTACATCAACCTAATTACGTCAGTATACACACTACAGTCTTGTTCCTGCCGATGTAAGCTTCCTACTACACCAATATAATAACTCGACTTCCACAAAAAGCATAGGGCTTAGGTCAGTGCAGTTAGGGCCACACAGTGTTCATGTAGACACTGAGTTACTTACATGACTGTTGGCTGTCATTCTTGTCAATTTCAGGACTCCAGAGCCATGAAATGGACAAGAAAGCTGAGCTGTCAGGGCAGGGTGAGTGAGGGCCTCTAGCTAGAGCCCAGCTGCCTCCCAGGCTCCCCGCTCCCAGCCAGGCTGTTCCCTGCGTCCCAGCTCTCCCAGCCCAGCTGATGCCCGGGCTCCCTGCTCCCAATCCGGCTGCATCCCTGGGCTCCCCATTGGGAGCTTGGGAGCTGCCAAGACTCCAGGCACAGAGTTCCCCACCAGGCTCCTGGGAGTGGGGAGCCCAGGGGGCAACGTGTACATGAACCACCACAATAAAAAAACAACAACATAGGTTAACTTAAGTTGCTAGTGTAGATATGCCCTCAAACTCAGATTGGTGGGAAGGTTGGCTGAAATCAGAGGTTTCAGCCTGTGTACTCAGTCCAAGGTGTGGCTCCCATAACTCCATCCCCAAAGGGTGTAGCCAGCAAGCTGGTTGTAGTTAGTTGGAAAGCCTAAAAACCAGGAGAGAGACCAAGCCTGGGAGACCAGGAGTTCCAGTTGTGTTACTTATTTGGAGTAAATTCAGTTCTGGCATAAGTAGGCACAGCTCTTTGCCAGGGTTGAATTTGACACACGTTGGGGCCAATCACTGCCATGAACTTCAAAGAAAAGGAAACAGGTTTTGAAGAAGCCATACTGATATAATAATGGCTTTTGTACTCAGTCAAAGGTGAGAAGTTATGATTTTCCTCTCCAGATGGTGCTGTTAGGAAGGAAGACTACTGGCATAAGCCAATGTGGGCACAGGCAGAGCCAAATGACTTGAGGGTGCTAGGCCTGGTTACAGTTGTTGTATTTAATACTATCCTGGAACCACCATTTGAAGGTGTTATGCTTGTATAATAATGTTGTGGTATATTTTTAGTGCTCTCATTTTACTCATATGTTCTAGAGCAATTCTGCAATCAACTAACACTGAAATGCAGAATTTAGCGCTAATGTGCTATAAAAATTGGAGGCCTTGCTACAGATTTTAGTTTCAATGTGTTTTACAGAATAAATGAGGCCCTGCCCATATTATTTACTTCAGCTGAGAAGTTCAGCATGCTATCAACACCACCATAATTATTCAGCTTTCCACGGGTTGTCATACCAGCCATGTGGATACACCATCATCTTGCTCCTATAAGTGCTACTGATCTTTCCAATAATTTAGCAGCAGCACATGCTTGTAAGCAGGGCTGGCTCCAGGCACCAGCTTTGCAAGCGAGTGCTTGGGGGGCATTCAGAATGGGGCGGCAGTCTGTGTCCCGCAGCGGCAATTCGGCGGCAGCCCCGCTGCTCTTCCCGCCGCTGCGGCTTTTGGGCGGCAGCTCCGCTGCTCTTCCGGGCGCAGCGGCAATTCGGCAGCGGCAGTTCGGTAGCGACTGCTTGGGGAGGCCAGATGGGTAGAGCCGCCCCTGCTTGTAAGAAATAAAAGAATAATTGAGTTTGACTTCTCATCTCTTTTTCAGTTACTCATGTTCCCTATTCATAACAGGTTTCTCCTGTAGCATTTACTAGCTTGAATATGAGCCTCCACACCTAAGTGGGGTTGTATAGTGCATGTACAACCCAATTCACAGAACTACCGTTTGGCACGTTATCCTTGCAAATATTATTCATTTGTAAACGAACCCTTTTCTTCTGTTTGTGCATCATTTGTGATATGATCCAGGTTCATCATTTGTAACTTTCTAAAAAGAAACAAAAATTCACTGACAGTTTGGACTAGAAATGTTCAGCCTGTGGATAGTTTGTGAACTTTTCATTTTGACTACCTGCTATTCAGGATGTCTGATTGGTCACCCAATTCACACGGAATAGTTTCTGCTGCCAGACACAATGGCTGACATTTCTAAAACAGAAGAATAATGGCTAGCAAACAAAGAATACTCCTTTTCACACATGAATGCCCAGGGTAGCATTCTGATAGGGATCCTTTCACAAAAAAGACATCCTAGAAATATTCAAACTAACAAAAAAACAATTCATCTGAATGTTCACAAATAGCAAATAACAGTGAACATAGCTGAAGAGAAGGAAATGTTCACAAGCACTGAAATATTCAGCATTATTCACATTTCCCTCCATGACTATTTCTTTTTACCAGTTGAGCTTCACATCTGACTCTAATTTTGACATGCTTTTCAATTTATTTTTTTGTTAATCCAACAGTTAATAGAAAAAAAAAACAATTGTCCCATCCGTCTTATATTGTCATTAAAACACTGAAGTAATAGTGTCAACAAACATTGACTTCTTGTTCTGAGCCAGTTAATAAAATGAAAGTAATGGTACCTTTGGTAGAATAGATTTCAGATTGTATCGCTTTGCTGCTAATATTTGTTATACCTATTAATTTGCCTGTTTAAGCTGACAAAGACTCAGTTCTATCTCCTCTTCTTCATGATGCTATTACAAATAGCAGAACTGTAACTGCTGATGGCTGTACCTCAAGAGAGTTTGTTTCAGTTTGCATAAGCAGCCAACACTTTAGGGCTCAAATTCTCTGCTTCTGCAAATTGACACAGGTTTATTGTTTTCGCCCTGGTTATTGACCCCAAAATATATGTAAATTATCCAAACCTTTCATGGATGTCACTGGTCAATCTGGTGGCAAACTGCAAGCAAATGTAAATATGGCACTATCATGGCTTAGCGCTGTGGCTACAAATTGGTAAGTTCATTGATGTTCTAACCTTCCATTTTAAGATCCAATGAGACTGGAATATAGCATGAAATGCTATTTTTTGCTAACAATTTGTTCTATATTTAATTGAAATTACCTTGTTTTCTTTGGTATCCAAGCTATAGTGCAGGGGAAAAATATTCTTTGATTAAATATAATGGATGTCCGACGTGCAAGCTACAAGTATCAGTTAGCATCAAAAAGTTAAAATGCCTCATTGGTTTTGTGTCTGTTTAAAAATAGTTCATAGAATTTATATACAGTAGTGCACTTAAAAAATTCATTCTGTTATTAGATGTATTACAGTTTCCAGCGATATTCCCTATACTTAAAATAGGGAATATGACTGGAGCCAGAAATATCTTTAAACGAGAATAAACATTTTTATGTGTGCCTACCTATAACCTGGAGTTTTTGCTTTTAGGAGAAAATATTGCTAAAGATTCATATTGACTTCAGCCCATAAAGCACTTATTGCTAGACCTGATGGGTCATTAAACCTTCACTAGTCCAGCAGTGTATATTATCTACCCTGGGACTTGGGACTTGTAATTTTGGGAAGAAGAGATTGTATGATCTGGGGGAAGAGAAGGAGGCAGTTCTCAAGCAGATAGTTTTCTGAAGATCTCAGAGGTTTGGAATGTAAGAAGCAGTCCTGTTGGAGATATTTAGTGGACAGAGCATAGGTGGGGTGGTCAAAACAAGGAGAATTAATGCTGCTTGTGTGTCTAGGATTAAATCCACTCAGGATGAGATGGGCAGTCTGCTACATATGGTTAGACCTAATACAAGTAGTGAGTCCCTATCTCCCTATCTCACCAAGGGTAAAAGACCTATTGGCTACCTCACCTTCAAGTATTTGGGCAGTACCATCTCAAGTGATGGTTCCCTTGATTAGGAAATTTCCTCCAGAATTAGTAACGCTGGACAGGCCCTTGGCCAGCTCTGAACAAAAGTCCTTAACCAACACAATATTCATCTCTCCACCAACTTGAAGATCTACAGTGCAGTGGTTCTAACATCTCTCCTGTATGGATCTGAGATGTGGACTCTTCATAGACATCACATTAAACAGCTTGAGCAATTTCACATGTGTTCCCTCTGTTCAATAATGAGCATTTGCTGGCAGGACAGAGTGACCAATATTAAAGTCCTTGAAAGAGCAAACACAACCAGTATTTAGGGGCAGGGGACATGTCATCAGAATGGAAGACCACCATCTCCCAAAAGAGATCTTGTATGAGGAGCTGAGTCAGGGCAAAAGAAAGAAGTGTCATCCATATAAGAGCTTCAAAGATAATCTGAAGAGCAGTCTCTAGTGGGCTGGCACCAATCCCAAAGAACTTGAGCAAATTGCTCAGAATAGGATTTACTGGTGGTAACTGGTTGGACCAGGATTGACAAATTCATCTCCAGGCTTCACATGAAAGGCTTCACAGAGCTGCATCATCAAACATCCTAGATACAGATTTCCCCTGCCCTCAGTGTGGCTGACTCTGTGCATCAGGGTTTGGAGTTCAGAGTCCTATGCGTAGCCATAGATGAGAACTGCGACAATATTGTCCTCATTGTCAGTGATAGACTACCAACAGTAGTGAGTGTTCATGGGCCACATTTTCAAAGAGCTCAGGACTAGATTTTCAAGTGCTCAGCACACACAGTTTGGGGTCAGATTTTTAAAAGAGTTCATCTCCCATTTAGCTGCCTGGTTTTCAAAAATGCTCAGCACCTAGCGTGACACTTGTGGCACTGATGGACAGATTTTCAAAAGAGACCAAAACCCGATGTGCTTGACCCCCTTTTGAATACCCAGCTATTTGTTTCGATGCCTCAATGGAAGAGAATCCCTTTTGACAATATGGGGGTGCTGAGCTCTGCTGAAAATTCTTGAGTAAATGCCATAGGGAATGAAAACCAATTGAGTAATGGCTTGAGCTGCTGGAGATTCATTGAGAGACAAGGTGGGAGAGGTAATATCTTTTATGGGACCAACCTCTCTCAGAGAAAGAGACAAACTTTTGAGCTTACATAAAGCTCTTCTTCAGATCACTGGTCATTCTCACAGACATTGCAGAGGAACAAGGATACTTCAGGACTGTTAAGAGAAATGGGGTGGACATTGGAAAGCCATGGGGGATGTTTTTGCAGGTTGAAAGAGGCAAGAAAATTGACTTTACCATGCTACAACATTTAAAGCCACGCTACAAAATCTGCCATAGAGACCAATCCTGCATTTAGGGGGAGAGGGGTTGTCTGGTCTAATATGTCCTTTCTGTCTCTGGAGATTTATTACTATGATACTTTAACTCTGGAATAGATAATATATAGGCCTGAAAGCTAATCAGGCAAAAAAAAAATGTAGAAAACAATGCATTTTCTCAGATGCTTGGCTTTGGCTTTATTAAGCAAAAATAAATAAATAAATCTTAACGTAACTTTTTGAGTGAAGCTTTTATGACACATTTGCCTCAGGCTATATATGATAGCAGCTAAATTGCCTTCTTTCCATTTAAGTAGTACAAAAGTAAGAGCAAGGATGATTATTCAATACAAAAGGGAGAAGCAGCAATGATTTAAATATGCTTCAGCACACCTCATGCCCAATTTCTATAGACGTGCAAGTGGTCTTGAACTGATGAGAAAACACGACGGCTGCATTAATCATTTGGAGATAAACACTAATTTATAAATGCTTCTCTCCCCTTCAGCTTTATATGCAGCATTTTGCCAGTGGAATGGAAGCTGAAACTCAGTGCAACAAGCAACTATCGACAATCTTATATTAAATGGATTTTTAAAAATATTTCCACACCCACAACTTTTCTTTTATACCCAGTCTATTTATTTTAGGTTTTTCTAAGATAGCCTTAAAAAGGCACCTATCATTCTGGTATCTAAGCATATTTCCCTCAAAAGCCTTTGTACTTAACATGTTTATTATAGCAATGCCTAAAGGCCAACCATGGTGCAAGGCACTGTACAAACACAGAGCAGAAGACAGTCCTTGCCCCAAAAGCTTACCTTTTTAGCAGCCTCTTTCTGTCACCAAAATGTAGAGTCTCTAAGACAATCTCTGTAGTTGGATCACTGAGATCCATGCTGTTTATTTCCTTTCCTGATCCCAACACAGAAACTCTGAACTAAGGCTACAAATCCTTCCCCTCCTTTTCACCACTCCATGCTCTGTTCTTCTGATCCAGATAGGTAACTTTTTAATTTCAACATCTATCAGTCTATTAAATTATATCCTGAGGCCCTCCCAGATGAGATCATGTGGCACATGCTCTTCGTGCATTTATACGTTGCTTTCACACCAGCCATGGTAACTGGTATGAATATGAAGATACCTGTACCAATCCATCCCCAGAGTGGACTCCTGACATTAGTGGCCTGATTCCCCCCTCAGTGAAGCTGATTTTATACTAGTGGTATCTCCATTGTGCCTGATTCTCCTCTTGCTTATCTTGCCTTTACACCATGCAGCCTGAGACCAAAGTAAGTGGAATCAGACTAAAGTATCCAAGGGAATGTACAGTAGTTTTTAAAGTTAAATAAAATTCTCAGTTCAGATTCTTAACTCTTCTGTGAACCCTGAATAACTCTTATGGATCCTAATCGTATTGTTCAGGGTTTACACTGATGTCACTGATATCGGCATCTGGCCCCTTGAATCAGCCTGGAGCTGATCCCTAGACTGTCCATTGTTTTTCTCCTCTTCTCTCAGGCCCACGGTATTTGAATTGGAACAAAAATGCAATTTTGAGAACTCATCCAGCTCCTCTTGCGAGGATTTGAAAAGGAGAAAAATATCACGAGCGTATTCTGTGGGAGCTCAGTGCTTAAGCCTATCCCCAGACATACCACAAAGAGCAACTTCATTCTGAACACAGTAATTAAACCTTGATCCAGTGGTGAGCTGGAGCCGGTTCACATCGGTTCGCTAGAACCGGTTGTTAAATTTAGAAGCCCTTTTAGAACCGGTTGTCCCCTGAGGGACAACCGGTTCTAAAAGGGCTTCTAAATTTAACAACTGGCCAAAAGTGGCACCTTAGGTGCTGACTCCATGGGTGCTCTGGGGCTGGAGCACCCACAGGGAAAATTTGATGGGTGCAGAGCACCCACCGGCAGCTCCCCGCCCCACCCCACGCCCAGCCCCAGCTCACCTCACCTCCGCTCCACCTCCGCCTCCGCCTCCTCCCCTGAATGCGCCACCCTGCTCTGCTTCTCCACCCCCCCACCCCCTGGCTTCCCACGAATCAGCTGTTTGCGCGGGAAGCCTGGGAGGGCTGAGAAGCAGGCGACAGCTTTGCGCTCAGGCCCAGGGAGGCGGAGGCAGAGCAGAGGTGAGCTGTGGCAGGGGGGACATAAGGAGGGCCTCAGCAGGTAACCTGGGGGGGAGGAGGGGGTGCAGGGGAACCGCTCCGCGCCCCAGCTCTCCTCCGCCTCCCTGGGCCTGAGTGCGAAGCCGCCGCCTGCTTCTCAGCCCTCCCAGGCTTCTCGCGCAAACAGCTGATTCGCGGGAAGCTGGGGGAGGGGGCGGAGAATCAGAGCAGGGTGGTGCGTTCAGGGGAGGAGGTGGAGTGGAGGTGAGGTGAGGTGAGCTGGGGCCGGGCGCCGGGTGGGGAGCTGCCAGTGGGGGCTCTGCACCCACCAAATTTTCCCTGTGGGTGCTCCAGCCCCGGAGCACCCACAGAGTCGGTGCCTAAGGCTCCACTTTTGATGTGATCAGTGCGGGGAGTGGCCACTCCCCCACCCCTACGAGCCAGAGGGACCTGCCAGATGCTTCCTAGGAGCTGCCCCACATAAGGACCACCAGGACTCCCGACCTCGCCCCCCAGCAGGTCCCTCTGGCTCTTAGGGGTGGGGTGAGCACCCACTACGCTGGCCCACGAGACCCTCCTGCCCAGTTCTGGGGGCAGTCAGGGGACAGGAGAGGGGGGTGGATGGGACAGGGGTCAGGGGGGGCATCAAGGAATGCAGGGGGCTGGATGGGGCAGGAGTCTCTGGGGAGCAGGGGTGGGCCACGACCCCCTCGTGGGATGAGGAGGGAACCTGTTGTTAAGATTTTGGCAGTTCATCACTGCCTTGATCTAATTCTAAACATTACCATAGGGTATCAGCAACTACTTGGTTTCCAAACACAGTGCATTTTGAATTCCCCGGTGGATTAGAGGCATGATTTTCCACTGAAGGGGTACAGTGCAGGGTTTTTTAAAGGCTTGCTATGAAGGATAGCATTACTGGGAGGAATGCTGTGAATCAACACCACTACCGTGTGCTTGTGAGCTGGGGTGGGGGGTAGAGGCTTGTTCCTCCTAGTCTGAATTTCCAGAAAAACACACACTTCATCTCTAATATACATTGAGAATATAAAGAGAAAAATAATAAAGCACTGTTGGGGTGTTTTAAGTTTAGAAGACCCACATTAAAAATACATTGAATAAAGCTATTTATTCTAAAAAGCCAGTGATAGATGGCATCAGATTTTCTCATTTACATTCATTTTTATGGAAACTGTTAGCAATTTTCCTGTAGCATGGTGCTTTCTTTATTAAGTCTAAGAGCCATGATTGGCTCATTGCTGCAGAAAAAGCTAGTATTTGTCTGCATGATAACAGTAGCACTGAGAGATGTTAAAGATGTATGAACATAATACTGCTATTTACTAATGTCCAGCTCAAACATTCATTGTATGGGTGCATTTTTTTCATCTTGTAGTTCTTGAAATTACAAGCGTGAAAACCACAAAGTAAATCAAATAAGAAAGAACAATAACTGTGAAAATCAGTTTGTTGATTTAGTTGTCCTTCGGCTGCTGATATTGGAAATGGAAAAACTTGTAGTATATTTATAAGTGGTATCAACCTTGGCTAGAGGAAGCAGGAGATTATCTGAGCCTTTCTTCAGAAAGAAAATGAAAAGGCCTTTTAAAATTATTTTTTGTGGAGCTGGGAGCATTGAGAGATAAGTGATGCTAGCAATCATTTCTACCAGTACTGTTTACATTTTTAGCCATGCGGTACATTCCTTGCACTCCCACATTTGTAATGGTTGGTAAGGTTTGCTTTAAGCATTTCATGCTTTAAAACCATTTATGTGTCATGCATACTGCAAATATTTTACTTTTATTTAATTTACTGGCTGTGTAGCACCTCAGAGATATCCAAATGAATAAGGCGAGGCGACATAGTCTTAAAATCCAGTAATGCTTTAATGTAGCCAGAGCCGATACACAGCAGAGCCTGTCTCCGGTAGAACTGATAACATGCAGACCGCTATACTTACCTACATGCCTCCAGCTTTCATTCAGACCACACCACACGATCCATTGTCTACAGCCAAGCTCTATGATACAACCGCATTTGCTCCAACCCCTCAGACAGAGACAAACACCAACAAGATCTCTATCAAGCGTTCTTACAACTACAATATCCACATGCTAAAGTGAAGAAACAGATTGACAGAGCCAGAAGAGTACCCAGAAGTCACCTACTACAGGACAGGCCTGACAAAGAAAATAACAGAACACCACTAGCCATCACCTCTCACAGATCTTGGGAGACACCCCAGTCCTTGCTTACAGACAGCCCCCCAACCTGAAGCAAATACTCACCAGCAACCACACACCACACAACAGAACCACTAACCCAGGAACCTATCCTTGCAACAAAGCCGGTTGCCAACTGTGTCCACATATCTATTCAGGGGACACCATCATAGGGTCTAATCACATCAGCCTCACTATCAGAGGCTCATTCACCTGCACATCTACCAATGTGATATATGCCATCATGTGCCAGCAATGTCCCTCTGCCATGTACATTGGTCAAACTGGACAGTCTCTACGTAAAAGAATAAATGGACACAAATCAGATGTCAAGAATTATAACATTCAAAAACCAGTCGGAGAACACTTCAATCTCTCTGGTCACTCGATTACAGACCTAAAAGTTGCAATTCTTCAACAAATAAACTTTAGAAACAGACTCCAACGAGAGACTGCTGAATTGGAATTAATTTGCAAACTGGATACAATTAACTTAGGCTTGAATAGAGACTGGGAGTGGATGGGTCATTACACAAAGTAAAACTATTTCCCCATGTTTATTTCCCCCCCTCCATCCCCCACGGTTCCTCAGACGTTCTTGTCAACTGCTGGAAATGGCCCACCTTGATTATCACTACAAAAGGTTCCACCCCCACCCCAGCTCTCCTGCTGGTAACAGCTCACCTTAAGTGATCACTCTCGTTACAGTGTGTATGGTAACTCCCATTGTTTCATGTTCTCTATGTATATAAATCTCCCCACTGTATTTTCCACTGAATGCATCCGATGAAGTGAGCTGTAGCTCACAAAAGCTTATGCTCAAATAAATTTGTTAGTCTCTAAGGTGCCACAAGTCCGCCTTTTCTTATTCCTAAAAAGGACACTTGGTTTTACTTTCCATTTCTCCAAGCCTCTTTCAAACCAGGCCTGCTTGCACCCCAGCTAGCAGGGAAGAGGATACCCACTGCACTAATACAACACTTTTGAGAGCCACACATGATAATTGCAATACATGTCTGAATTCGGTGCTGGAACCAAAGAATTGCATCTTATAAATCACAATGTCCCAGAAAAGAGGCTCACTGTTTCTTTGTCTCTGAGGAGACATACCATCGTTCAGGTTAATGCAATTCCCTTTCCAGGTGCTGTACCTCCCAGCGCTGTTTGAATCAATTGTGTACATGTTCTGATAAATCACATGGCATAGCTCTTCGTTCCTATGCCCATTTTAAAGGAGTTATCACTAGTGTAGCACTTGTTGTGGAATTGTTTGTTTCCATTCTATGATACTTCACACCTCTGAATTTTCAGGCTTTTTGCAAGTGGTTTTGATTTGATTCACATAATTGCTGTTACCCTTGTTTCCTGAAATTTAGTATTCTATGTGCAGATATTATTAATGATGCAGTCTTATGGATGCAAACACATTAATTTTGGGATCTACATAGATGCCATTTCTTTATGCTGTTTCTATTCATAAACCATTCTCCTTAGACTGGATCTGGGAAGAAGAAAGTGACAAAACATGAAAGAGGTGGATGCCCAACAAGGGAGAAGGCTCAATATGTAGTTGAGGAAAGATGGACAGAGCTGGGAAATTATGTACACGATGACAGATAAGTTGTATGAAAAACAAATAGAAAAAAAATGCAACTTGAATTATTTGGCATTGGAGAAAAGCAGTCTGTGGTAGAATAAAAACAGGTCATCCTGGGAAGATTTAGACTTAAGGGCTGAAAAGCTAGCAGGCTTAAGGACAGCAGTATGAACTCAGGCAATGGATTTTATGCTATGCTTCAGTCTTCAAGAAGAGCTTCTTGTACATATAACTGGATGGAGGAATGGTTGCCAGTTCCCACTAAATGACAATGGAACAAATTCTGTTACCACTGGGCAGAAGTGATTTCAATGGGGGTTGCACAGACGTGAAGAATTTGGCCCCAACTTATTTAAAAGGCTCAAATTTGAGGCAGCAGCTTAAGGGGAATTGGTAAAGGGAGGCACAATTCCCTTTGTAAAGACTACAATTTCTTCTTAAGCAATCTTACCTGTGAACTTGTAATTTATTCTGCCTTACCTACTACCTGCCTTTAAAATTTTCTTTGCCACTTAGACTTTTTGAGTTGTCAAATGTCAAGCATTTAAAATTCCCCTGGATTTACTGTCATTTCCCCAAATCTAAATATAAAATATTATCTAAATATCAAATAGCACACTTTAAGTTCAACCATGTTAGATGTTATTCCCCCTTTTTATTATATTACTATTGCTATAGGAACCTACTAAAGAGCTAGAATCTATGTCATTACAAGGAGAATAACAACAAAACAGCTGACATAATGGCAGAGAATTTAATCACACATGCTACTGCAAGGTAAGAAAGTAAAGGCCACAGACAAGCACTCAGCATCAAATGGGATTTGGTATGCAGAATAACCATGGGATTTGGCCCTCCAGCCCCCTGGATTGCCTGAAATCTGCTTTCTGGAGGATCCAAAAGAGTCGATCACTGCACTGGCCCCAGCTGTGCTCCCTGGCTCTCTAACAGCAATCCTCCTCTGGTTCCAACTGTCAGGAACTTCTCAACCTCCAGCTACCGCAACCCCACTTTTTAAAGGTGTGCTTCACTTCCCTGTGTGGTTACGTGGGGATGGAGTTGTTCCAGAGTGTATGATATGCTGGCCCTCTCTGTCAGACTGCTGGTCTCCCATTTTCCACATGCACATCTCTGGATACAGAGAGGACTCTCAGCAGGTTATGCAGAAGAGAGCACGGCAAGCCAGGGGCAGGTCGCTGTATGGAGAGGGTCCTCTCTGTGTGCAGATGAACAAGGCATGATCAAGCAAAGGAGTAGGCAAACCAGTTCAAAGAAAGTAATCTTTGGGGGCTTAGCAACTTTTAATGTCCTTAAAATAGAAATGGATTAGTCAAATGTTTTAATTGAAAATAATAAAAATATGAATCAATACAGTCACTGCTTTGTACTCTGTGCAAACTCAACTTTTCTTAGTTTGAGGAATATAGAAGGGGGCAGGCCTCAGCCAGCAAGTAATTATTGTGATAATTCTTGTTTAACATTTTCATTTCTCAACTTTTTACTCCAAATCATTTTATAGCACTAAAAAGTTTGGTAAAATTGTATTCACTGCTTCATATAAATATTGATCAATATTTTTATTGGGAAGTTACTATTGCTTCTGCTTGAACAGAAGAAAGACAGAAATTAAGAATTAAAATAAAAACATTGCCTGCTGAGAATTCCATTTTATTTTATAATCTATAATCCATTACTTTGGTACAATTAGTCTGTGCCTAGTATATTTATTCTCTACTATACCCATTCCACTAGATAGTCCACTAGATATTTCCAGTAACACATATTTTAGTGAACAAACCAAACCGGAGTAACAATTACTGTGCATTAGACAGAGTGGTATCATATCTGAATAGGATACTAGATATCTAAGTGAATTTGCTTACTTCACTTTCTTTGAGGATATGTGAAGTTCAAACCTTGTATAGCTCACTGGTAAAATGAGGTTGTTGTTTTTAGTCTAGTAACTAGTTTAGGGAGCAGTGAGAATATGTCTGTTGTTTATTTCAATATGTATCAGGAAGCAAGACTGGGTAGGGGTAAACTCTATGGTGAAGTTGAGAGTCAGAAAGAGAGACAGAATAGCATTACTCTAACATAATTCCATCTAGCATTATTCTCATATAATTCTGTGTTCACTGTTAAAAGAATTATTTATTGTGATTCTTTATTAATGGTTCCTCGCAGGGATCTCCAACTTTTTCATTCTGTGGAACATTTTGTGGGATAAGGATTCTCTTATCTACTTCTTACTTTCTTGTCCCCTCTCACTACCACCCTCTAGCTTGGTTCTCAAAATGCTGATTTCTGTGCACCTCCAACAAAGAACCACTGGTGGAAACAAACCATATTGTGAGAACTACTAACCTAGAGAAGGCTTATTTTTATTATTAGCAACAAGGGATAGATAAGAGATGCCACCCAGAGTTAATAATACTGATAATGAATTAATAATTAACAACAACAACAGAACCTAGTTCTTATATTTTTCATCAGTAGATCTCAAAGTGCTTCACAAAGGAGGTCAGTATTATAATCCTCATTTTACAGATAGGGAAATGGAGACATAGTTAAGTGACTTGGCCAAGGTCTTTTTGAGAAGCGGCATTATATCAGTGCTTTTCATTGAACTCATAACTTTTACCTTTTTTTTCTGTAATCATCCGGCTGATGGGAGATCTTTCTTTCAAGAAAATGAGTGGAGGATATATCAAAGTTTTCAATAAAGCCAAATTAATTTAGCAAACATTGTAGCAATAAGACACTCTTCTTCAAAAGATGAGTTTTGATGTCCTTATTAAAAATTCTGCAGAAGGAATGCTAAGTACCATTTGCACTAGATCAGAGGACTCCAGAGTACTTTGCCTGTACCAGTAAGAACCATTCCCTAGTGTCTTTCTCCATCTTGAACTCTGAACTTTTATTGTGAATATGCTTCCACTGGTAAAGTAATTGATTTTTTTAAGTAACTGAGTGACATGGTTCTGGGTTTTGACACAGTCCAGGTCTAAGTGTGTGAAGAGCATAGTGTGATTTGTACTGTGTATAAATTAGGGCTCTAAAGCTTTCATACTATTGACCATTTAAAGTCATAAACCGGCAGTATATATGAGCATCAAGAGCAAGTGATGAGAACAAGGCTTTTGGAAGATTCCTATTGCAAGTTTGTATAATCATGTAGATAAAACTCATGGTTTTGGAAATAGATATAAACACTCCTCAAGAACCTGAACAGAAAATCTTCAATGTAGATTCAATTTCTCTGCTAGGCCTTTTCTTTCACATGTAGAAATCATACCAACCGACTCATTTGCACAGTACAGAGCTTCCCCTGCTCCATGAATCGATGCTGTAAATAATTTATAGTAACACTGGGTACATTGGCTTATTGTATGTTTTGCCCTCAGAGAATAAAAGGCTATTTTGCTTACATTATTCTCTTCCCATTGCAATTATCACTGTTATATGATGTAGTCAATGCTCCTCTGAAAACTAGGAAGAAAGCAAAAATAGCTATTTTAACTAAGGAAACATAACTGCAACGTTGGTCACCTGCTTCAGTGGTTTGGGCAAGTCACTTGACCTGTCTTAGGGCAGGTCTACACTTAAAATAGTTATACCCATGTAATTTTATGTGTAGACCTCGCCCCAATTTCCTCATCTTTAAACTTAGGATAATAATATTATCCATGTACCTTCATTTCATAGACTCATAGAGTTTAGAGCCAGAAGGGACCGTTAGATAACTTAGTCTGGTCCCCTGCATATCACAGGCCATAGAATTTTGCCCAATTGTCCCTGCACTGACCAAGTCCAGTAACATGGGCATATCATCCAGAAGGGCATCCAGGCTCGATATGAAGACATCAAGACACATGAAGAATCCACCACTTCCCTTGGGAGCTTGTTCCAGTGGTTAATCACAGTCAGTGTTACAGACATGTACCTTATTTGCAAATTGACTTTGCTTGGCTTTAGCTTCCAGACTTTGGTTTTTGTTGTGCCTTTATCGGATATATTAAAGAGCCCTTTAGTACTGGAAAGTTCTTCCTGTGACGGTACTTATTCACTGTAATGATTACCTCTCAGTCAACTTTTTGATAAGCTAAACAGATTGAGCTCTTTTGGTTTCTCCCTGTAAGGTACTTTCTCCAGCTCTCAAATCATTGTTATGGCTCTTCTCTGCACCCTTTCCATTTTTTCAACAGCTTTTTTAAAACATGGATACCTTTCAATGCTGTGAGTTTTAATTAATCACTTTGTAAAGTACTTTGAACATCTTAAACACTAGATAAATATTAACTGCTGTAATAATAATAATTAGTGATGTGGGAAGAGATTTTTAAGTAACGGATGGGGTCTGTTTTGTAATTTATCTGTCTAAGTTCTTACACTGGCACATATTACAATAGTATCTGAGTGCCTATAGGTTCTTTGGGTTTACAGGTACATTTTCTCCTTCCCTCTGGAAATGAAACATTTTGGCAGCCATCCATAGATGCCTACTTGTTGTCATCATCAGTCCAAACCAGTACCACATTATTAAGCAAACATGCTTTTGAACTATCTAGTGTGTATTTCTTTGACTGATAAATATTTTATATTTTAGATGTGATCAGCTTATACTAAATATTGGCCCAGACTTGTACTCCAGATCCGAACAGCCTGCAACTTTAACAGAGCTTGGATCAGGATCCTAATCCGAATGTCCTGGCTGACCCCTATCTTTGTAAATTGTGAATTAAATCAAAACTTTGGCATCAAATATCACTGATATTTGGTGTCTTTACTTTACTGAACAGAAAAGTCCAGACATGATCCAGATCCCAACTCTGCAGCTTGGGCCCATCTTTGATTTATATACATGGATCATTTATGTTGCAAAAGTATCCTACTCTTCAATATGTGTTGTATGTTTCCCTCTGTGTTTGAGCCATAGAAGCTCTGAGTCGGGCACAGCTGCCAGTTAGGGGACGTAATCCTTAAACTCAGTTTGAAGAGTCTCATCATTTGGGAGATCCTAGTTTCAATAGCTGGGATGATCAAAATGACACTGATTGCACCAGCATTATTGTTACATCTGCACCTTAAAGGACATGACACTTTCCTCTTGTCTCAGTCATTTTTTCCCTTATCACAGGCAAATGTTGATTTTTTAGGAATAGCACTGGTCCCTTATGTGTGAGAGAGATTCACTTAATTTTGAACATTACAGGAGTACATAAGAACATAAAAATGTCCATACTGTGTCAGACTAGTAGTCTCAGAGTCCTGTCTACTGACAGTGCCAATACCAGATGCTTCAGAAAGAATAAATGGAACAGGGCAATTACTGAGTGATCTCTATTGTCCTGTCTGAACATCTGGCAGTCAGAGGCATAGGGACACCTAGAGCATGGGGTTGCACCCCTGAGCATTTTGACTAAAAGTCACTAATTGACCTATCCTTCATAAACTGATGTTTGTTTTTTTGGAACCCAGCGCTACTTTTGGCCTTCACAACATTCTCTGGCAAGGAATTCCATAGGTTCACTGTGTGTTATGTG
The DNA here is from genome assembly GCF_015237465.2 of Chelonia mydas. Classification (NCBI taxonomy): domain Eukaryota; kingdom Metazoa; phylum Chordata; order Testudines; family Cheloniidae; genus Chelonia; species Chelonia mydas. Next base: position 280,855,845 of record NC_057849.1, read on the forward strand.
AAGAAGTACTTCTCTTTTTTGTTTTAAATCTGCCCCTATTAATTTCATTGGGTGACCCCTGGTTCTTGTGTTCTGTGAAGGGGTAAATACCACTTCCCTATTCCTTTTCCCCACACCTGATGATTTTATAGACCTCTATCATCTCCCCCCTTTGTTGTCTCTTTCCAAAGCTGAACAATCCCAATCTTTTTAACCTTTCCACATCTGGAAGCTGTTTGATGCCCCAACTAATTTTTCTTGTCCTTTCTGTATCTTTTTCAATTCTAATATATGTTCTTTGAGTTGGGGCGAAAAGCAGTGGGTGCAATATTCAATGTATGGATGTACCAGGGCTTTATATAGTGGTATTATGATATTTACTGTCTTATTATCTAACCCGTTCCTAGTTCCTAACATTCTATTGCACAGTGAGTGGATGTTGAAAGGGAACTATCCACCAGGACTCCAAAATCTCTTTCTTGAGTGGTAATAGGTAATTTAAATTTCGTCATTTTGTATGTATAGTTGGTATTATGTGTTTCAATGTGCATTACTGTGCATTTATCAACATTAAATTTCATCTGCCATTTTATTGCCCAGTCACCCAGTGTAGTGAGATCCCTTTGTAACTCTTCACACTCTGCATTGGACTTAACTACCTTAAGTAATTTTGTATCATTTGCAAATTTTGCCACCTCATTGTTAACCTCCTATTTCAGATCACTTATAAATATGTTGAACTGCACTGGTCCCAGGACAGATCCCTGGGGGACACCACTATTTACCTCTCTCCACTTAAAAACTGACATTTAATTCCTACCCTTTGTCTTCTGTGTTTTCACCATTTACTGATATCTGACAGGACTTCCCTTCTTATCCCATGATTTATTACTTTTCTGAGGAGTGTTTGGTGAGGGATCTTGTCAAAGGCTTTCTGAAAGTCCAAGTACACCATGTCCACTGGATCACCCATGTCCATATGTCTGTTGACCTCCAGCTCAAAAAATTCTAATAGATTTGTGAGGCATAATTTCCATTTACAAAAGCCATGTTGACTCTTCCTCAACAAATCGTGTTCATCTATGTGTCTGATAATTCTGTACTTTACTATAGTTTCAGTCAATAAGCCCAGTACTGAAGTTAGGTTTACCAACTTGTAGTTGCCAGGATTGCCTCTGGAGACTTTTTTAGAAATTGGTGTTACATTAGCTATCCTCCAGTCATCTGATACAGAGGCTGATTTAAACGATAGGTTACATACCACAGTTAGTAGTTCTATAGTTTCATATCTGAATTCCTTCAGAACTCTTGGGTGAATACCATCTGGTACTGACAACTTATTACTGTTAAATTTATCAATTTGTTCCAAAACTTCCTCTATAGACACCTCAAACTGAGACAGTTCCTCAGATTTATCACCTAAAAAGAATGTCTCAGGTGTAGGAATCTCCCTCACATCCACAGCAGTGAAGACCAATGCAAAGGATACATTTAGCTCTTTCGCAATGGCCTTGTCTCCTTTGAGTGCTCCTTTAGCACCTTGATCTCCCAGTGGTCTCACTGAATGTTTGGCACACTTCCTTCTTCTGATCTACTTAAAAAAGCTTGCTGTTAGTTTTTGTGTCTTGTGTTAGTTGCTCTTCAAATCCTTTTTTTGCCCCACTAAGTCTTTGTCTACACTAGCATTTTTGTCAGAAAAATATTTGTCAATGAGAGGTGTAAAAAAGCACACACCCCCGACAGACATACGTTTCAGAGACAAAAGTGCTGGTGTGGACATCGCTATGTTGGTGGGAGAGCGTTTCCCACCAACATAGCTACTACCACTCTTTGGGAGTGGTTTATTATGCCAGTGGGAGAGCCCTCTCCTGCCAGGACAGAGCGCCGACACAGGAGATGTTACAATGGTGCAGCTGGGCTGCTGTAAGGTCTGTAGCGTGGACATAGCCTAATTATACTTTTATACTTTGCCAGAGTTTATGCTTCTGTCTACTTTCCTCAGTAGGATTTGACTTCCAATTTTTCAAGGATGCCATTTTGCCTCTAACCACCTCTTTTACTCTGCTATTTAGCTGTGGTGGTATTTGTTTGGTTCTCTGACTATTTTTTTATTGGGGGTATACATTTAAGTTGAGCCTCTATTATGGTGTTTTTAAAAAGTTTCCGGGAAGCTTGCAGGCATTTCACTTTTGTGACTGGTCCTTGTCATTTCTATTTAGCAAGCGTCCTCATTTTTTATGTAGTTCCCCTTTCTGAAGTTCCATGGTGGGCCTCTTTGGTATTCCCCCCGCCCCATCCTGCAGGGATGTTAAATTTAATTAAATTACGGTTGCTATTATCTAGCATGTAGGGGCAAGGTTCCGGAAGATTAGCGAGAAGCTAAGTGGTGGACTGAGTATGTGACTGGATGTAAGCGGAGGATGCAGGCAGTTTCAATGAACTTTGTCCGACAGACCCTGCCAAAAGACATTGTAGCATGGCTCAGCATATTTTTGCCTGTAAACCAGTCAGTTTATGTAATAAGCATAAATCATACATATTAGAATGTAGCCAGCTGTTGACCCCATGTAACCCCGAGATAAGCGCAGAGAATATAGTGCTGCAGAGGACTCCCCCAGGGCAGCGTCCTGCCTGGTCAGCTGTCCCCAACGCCCAGAGTCCCCTGCAGCCCCTCCGCACGTCCTAGGGGCTCCCCGCGCAGATTGGAGAGTAAGTTCTTCCTTCCTTCAATAAAGCATAGTTTATTATTCTTAGGCCTGAGTGTCCTCCTTTTCTCTGGTATCTTCCCCCCCAGCCCTTGTGGGCACATAGCAGTTCAGCTATATTCACATCTTGGACCAGACCCTGAGTTCCACTTAGGACTAAATCAGTAATTGCCTCTCCCCTTGTGAGTTCCAGCACTAGCTGCACCAAGAAGCAGTCATTAATAGTGTCTAGAATTGTTATCCCATCCTGAGGTGACATGTACCCAGTCAATATGGGGGTAGTTAAAATCCCAAATTACTATTGAGTTTTCTACTTTTACAACCTCTATAATCTCCCTGAGCATTTCACAGTCACTATCACCATCCTAGTCAGGTGGTCAGTAGTATATTCCTACTGATATAATCTAATTATTCAAGCATAGGAATTATGTGATATAGTTTGATTCATTTAAGATTTTTACTATATTTGACTCTTTATTTTCTTTCACCTATAGTGCCAATGCTGCACCAACATGATCTATTCTATCATTTGTAGATATTTTGTACCCTTGTATTACTGTGTCACATTGATTATCATCATTCCACTAAGTTTCTGTGATGCTCAGTATATCAATAACCTCATTTAATACCAGGCACTCAAGTTCACCCATTTTAATATTTAGATTTCTAGCATTTGAATACAAGCACTTATAAAAAATGTCAGTATTTAGTTGTCTGCCTTCATGTGATGTAATTGAATGGGATTCTTTTTATTTGACTAAAAGAAAACGAGTACTTGTGGCACCTTAGAGACTAACCAATGTATTGGAGCATAAGCTTTCGTGAGCTACAGCTCACTTCATCGGATGCATACTGTGGAAAATACAGAAGATGTTTTTATACACACAGACCATGAGAAAATGGGTGTTTATCACTACAAAGGATTTTCTCTCCCCCCACCCCACTCTCCTGCTGGTAATAGCTTATCTAAAGTGATCACTCTCCTTACAATGTGTATGATAATCAAGGTGGGCCATTTCCAGCACAAATCCAGGGTTTAACAAGAACATCTGAGGAACAGTGGGGGGGGGGCGGAATAAACAAGGGGAAATAGGTTACTTTTTATAATGAATCAACCATTCCCAGTCTCTATTCAAGCCTAAGTTAATTGTATCCAACTTGCAAATTAATTCCAATTCAGCAATCTCTCGTTGGAGTCTGTTTTCGAAGTTTTTTTGTTGAAGGATAGTCACTTTGAGATCAGAAATCGAGTGACCAGAGAGATTGAAGTGTTCTCCGACTGGTTTATGAATGTTATAATTCTTGACATCTGATTTGTGTCCATTTATTCTTTCATGTAGAGACTGTCCAGTTTGCCCAAAGTACATGGTAGAGGGGCATTGTTGGCACATGATGGCATATATCACATTGGTAGATGTGCAGGTGAACGAGCCTCTGATAGTGTGGCTGATGTTATTAGGCCCTATGATAGTGTCCCCTGAATAGATAGGTGGACACAGTTGGCAATGGGCTTTGTTGCAAGGATAGGTTCCTGGGTTAGTGGTTCTGTTGTGTGGTGTGTGGTTGCTGGTGAGTATTCGCTTCAGGTTGGGGGGCTGTCTGTAGGCAAGGACTGGCCTGTCTCCCAAGATTTGTGAGAGTGTTGGGTCATCCTTCAGGATAGGTTGTAGATCCTTGATAATGTGTTGGAGGGGTTTTAGTTGGGGGCTGAAGGTGACGGCTGGTAGAGTTCTGTTATTTTCTTTGTTAGGCCTGTCCTGTAGTAGGTGACTTCTGGGAACTCTTCTGGCTCTATCAATCTGTTTCTTCACTTCTGCAGGTGGGTATTGTAGTTATAAGAATGCTTGATAGAGATCTTGTAGGTGTTTGTCTCTGTCTGAGGGGTTGGAGCAAATGCGGTTGTATCATAGAGCTTGGCTGTAGACAATGGATCGTGTGGTGTGGTCAGGGTGAAAGCTGGAGGCATGTAGGTAGGAATAGCGGTCAGTAGGTTTCCGGTATAGGGTGGTGTTTATGTGATCATCAAGGATCTACAACCTATCCTGAAGGATGACCCAACACTCTCACAAGTCTTGGGAGACAGGCCAGTCCTTGCCTACATACAGCCCCCCAGCCTGAAGCAAATACTCACCAGCAATAAATAATTAATAAATAAACCAAGAATAAATGGACACAAATAAGATGTCAAGAATTATAACATTCATAAACCAGTTGGAGAACACTTCAATCTCTCTGGTCACTCGATTTCTGATCTCAAAGTGACTATCCTTCAACAAAAAAACTTCGAAAACAGACTCCAACGAGAGACTGCTGAATTGGAATTAATTTGCAAACTGGATACAATTAACTTAGGCTTGAATAGAGACTGGGAATGGTTGATTCATTATAAAAAGTAACCTATTTCTCCTTGTTTATTCCTTTCTCCCCCCACTGTTCCTCAGACATTCTTGTTAAACCCTGGATTTGTGCTGGAAATGGCCCACCTTGATTATCATACACATTGTAAGGAGAGTGATCATTTTAGATAAGCTATTACTAGCAGGAGAGTGGGGTGGGATAAACACCCATTTTGTAGTGATAAACACCCATTTTCTCATGGTCTGTGTATATAAAAACATCTTCTGTATTTTCCACAGTATGCATCTGATGAAGTGAGCTGTAGTTCACGAAAGCTTATGCTCAAATAAATTGGTTAGTCTCTAAGGTGCCACAAGTACTCCTTTTCTTTTTGCGAATACAGACTAACATGGCTGTTACTCTGAAACCTTTTTATTTGACTGTTTCTCTTCAGTTGCTACTTGTACTTTGTCATCTTTCATCCTCTCCTCCTTACTAGGATATAGAGAATCTCCATTAATAGATCCTTCCCTAAGGGATGTCTCTGTCCAAGCCATGTGCTCTTCTACACCTGTCGACTTTCCGCCAGCCCTTACTTTACAAATTCCTCTACAACCTTTTTAATTTTACATGTCAGCAATATGGTTCTGTTTTCGTTGAGGTAGAGCCCAACAGAGCTTCTTGTATAGGCTCCTCCTTTCCCAAAACGTTTCCCAATTCCTAATAAACCTAAACCTCTCCTCCCTTTGCCACTGTCTCATCCATGCACTGAGACCCTGCAATTCTGCCTAACTGGCCAGGCACGTGGAACAGAAACATTTCAGAGAATGCACCATGGACATTCTGGACTTTAATCTCTGACCTAGCAGCCTAACTTTGGCCTCCAGGACCTCTCTCTTACGTTTCCATATGTCACTGGTACCTACATGTGCCACAACCACTGGCTCCTCTCCAGCACTGCTCCAGTCTGTCTAGATGTCTTGAGAGATCTACAACCTTCACATCTGGCAGGCAATTCATCATGCGGTTCTCCCTGTCATCACAAACCCAATTATCTACATTTCTAATAATTGAATCCCCCATTAGTATTACCTGCCTCTTCCTATTAACTGGGGTCCTTTCCCCCAGAGGGGTATCCTCAGTGCGAGAGGATACCATGACCTCATCTGGGAGGATGCTCTGAACTATAGGATTGTTTCCCTCCACTCCAGCTTGATGTTCTCCTTCCCCAAGATGTTAATCTTCCTCAACAGCAAGCACAGAGGCTGTCAGACTGAGTGTGGGAACACGCTGCTGTGTCCAGGAAAGTCTCTCTGTCTCATTTAACTCCTCCAGTTCATCTACTCTGGCCTCAAGAGCCCATAGATGGTTTCTGAGGGCCATGAGCTGCTTGCACGGAATGCACACATACAACACCTGCCCACAAGGCAGGAAATCATACATGCTGCATTTAGTGCAATAAACTGGATAGCTCCCACTCTGCTGTTTGACTTCTGCCTGCATTATTGTTCCTCTTGCAGCTTTGGCAGGGAGGAGGTTTGTGTGTTTGGTTTTTTTATTTTTTGTTTTTTTGTTTTGTTTTTTTTTTGTTGGGGAGTGTTTGTTGGTCTAATTTTAGAGAATATTAAGTGTATCTGGCTCTCATACTCCCTCACTAAACTATCTCACAAATCCCCTGTTTGTGGCTCCTGTTTGCTAGCTCCTGTGGCTGTTTAGGAGCTGTCTTTTTAAACCCTTGTTTTCCCTAAGTAGCCTCCCTCCCCCTTGTCAAGGGATCCTAAAGGGATTAGGGATCAATGGATGGCAGGCTAGGGCCTCTTTAAGAAGCTCTCAGGCTTGCCTAGCAGGCCACTGGGGTCAGCACACAAAGCCCCCACTAAAAACTTCAATCAAATAGGCACATGGCATGCAGCAAGCACACAGCAAACAGACAACAAACTCACCCGGGTAGCCTGGTTGTCTGGGAATCAGTGACAGAACTGCAGGCGGAGACATGGTTTTTCTATAGGAGTTTGCAGATCTTCATCCTATGAGTGGTGCATGAAGAGGAATTTCCCTCTGTCCCCAAAAGCCCAGCGTCTTTCTGCTGAGATGAGGCTGAGAGACGCTGCTCTTTGTTTTGTTCTAGTATTATGTCTGTGTTCTGCTGCTGAACCTCATTAGCCTACATTGCTGCTGTGCCATGCTGAATTAGAAGAAGAAGATGCAGCATAGCAACACAAGAAAGGGAAGCTCTATGGGCACAAGCAGCATCATGGGGACAGCCAACCAAATGCAGCTTTGCAAAAGGGAGGCAGCAGCTTAATTACCCTCGAAAACTTAGACTTTTAGCTGGTTGCCTGCATGTATTTAAATCACGGGCTGACGTTTTACATTCTTCACTGATGATAGGAGACAGTAGAAGAAAGCTCTCCCTTCCCCTCCAAAGCAACAGAAAATACTCCAAAGTATACATTTGCCACCAATAGAAATAGTTTGAACATATGGATCTCAGTCCCAGTGTCAGCAAAATTCCCATTGTCTTCAACAGGAATTAAAGAGTGATTAAAGAGTGAAGAACCAATCTACTGATCCATTTAATAATTTCTAGCTCTCTAGTGGCATCCCTTAATCCATCATTTTTGAAGTGACAACCCTGCTCAACATTTAATCCATTACACATAGTACAGATGGAAACTTCTGACAAATCAGAAGGAACTTGAAAGACACAGCAAAAATACAGAAAAATCTGAAATTGAGAGCTGGGCTTTAGTGACTAGATTCATAGATACTAAGGTCAGAAGGGACCGTTATGATAATCTAGTCCGACCTCCTGCACAACGCAGGCCACAGAATCTCACCCACCCACTCCTGCGAAAAACCTCTCACCTATGTCTGAGCTATTGAAGTCCTCAAATCGTGGTTTAAAGACTTCGAGGAGCAGAGAATCCTCCAGCGAGTGACCCATGCCCCATGCTACAGAGGAAGGCAGAAAACCTCCAGGGCCTCTTCCAATCTGCTCTGGAGGAAAATTTCTTCCCGACCCCAAATATGGCGATCAGCTAAACCCTGAGCATATGGGCAAGATTCACCAGCCAGATACCCAGGAAAGAATTTTCTGTAGTAACTCAGATCCCACCCCATCTAACATCCCATCACAGGCTATTGGGCCTATTTACCATGAATATTTAAAGATCAATTAATTACCAAAATCATGTTATCCCATCATACCATCTCCTCCATAAACTTATTGAGTTTAATCTTAAAGCCAGATAGATCTTTTACCCCCACTGCTTTCCTTGGAAGGCTATTCCAAAATGTCACTCCTCTGATGATTAGAAACCTTTGTCTAATTTCAAGTCTAAACTTCCCAATGACCAGTTTATATCCATTTGTTCTTGTGTCCACATTGGTACTGAGCTTAAATAATTTGCCTCTCCCTCTCCAGTATTTATCCCTCTGATATATTTATAGAGAGCAATCATATCTCCCCTCAACCTTCTTTTAGTTAGGCTAAACAAGCCAAGCTCCTTGAGTCCCCTTTCATAAGACAGGTTTTCCATTACTCGGATCATCCTAGTAGCCCTTCTCTGTACCTGTTCCAGTTTGAATTCATCCCTCTTAAACATAGGAGACCAGAACTGCACACAGTATTCCAGGTGAGGTCTCACCAGTGCCTTGTATAACGGTACTAAAACCTCCTTATCTCTACTGGAAATACCTCTCCTGATGAATCCCAAGACCACATTAGCTTTTTTCACGGCCATATCACATTGGCGGCTCATAGTCATCCTATGATCAACCAGTACTCCAAGGTCCTTCTCGTCCTCCATTACTAATTGATGAGTCCCCAGCTTATAACTAAAATTCTTGTTATTAATCCCTAAATGCATGACCTTACACTTCTCACTATTAAATTTCATCCTATTACTATTACTCCAATTTACAAGGTCATCCAGATCCTCCTGTAGGATATCCCTGTCCTTCTCTAAATTGGCAATACCTCCCAGCTTTGTATCATCCTCAAACTTTATTAACACACTCCCCACTTTTTGTGCCGAGGTCAGTAATAAAAAGATTAGTTCTAGCAAGCTCAGGTTTCTGGTCTCATTTCCTTTAAAAAAAAACATTTCACATGTCCCTCTGTTTTGTTTTCTGGCTCCCTGAGAGGAAAAAAAATCTAATTTATTCCTAGTGTTTTTGTACTTTTATCTTAAACACTTTATATTGGACATTTTCCAAGCCATCATTAAGTCTCCTGCAATGTTATTTTTTTTAACATTCAGATTAAATTTAGAAAGCTGAAGGAAAACATTACACTACACTCTGTCCAGTGCAAAGTTAACTGACTGCTGCTGTGTAACCTGTTATAGGTTAAAAAAGAAAAACAAAACATCCTTTCCCAAATCAAATTCACTTTCCTTCAAAATCACATGTGAAAATGAGAGCAAGATGCTTTTTGGTGGTTTAGATGGTGCTGTTCTTTTCAGTTATCTGTGAATTTCCCTGAAGGGAAGGTTCCAGTTTACAATGAAAATAACACTTCAACTTTCTGAACCTCTGCTAGTATCATGGGATGTACAGTCAAATAAGCAGGAAAGGTAAGGAATCATCCCCACTCTCCAGATCAATGTGTAAGAACCCTCTGGTCACGCATCCTCGCTCTCCTATATAGAAATGAGGAGATCATCTGTCTCCATAACACTATATTCCATTTGCTTACAGCTCCATAAGGAGCTCTCCAAGGTCTAAATGAGGAGGGTGCGAAGAATGAGGGAGGGAGGGCTGTGGCAGGAGATAGCTTGATACCTAAACAGTTAATGAGGGGTCTGCACAACTTTCTTTCTGACCTCCTGCTTGTTCCATGCAGGAACAAAACCCATCTTGAATGAAGAATTTGGAGGTAATTCCAAGAGACGTTCATTGAGGTTTTTCTCCCCTGAGGCATTTATGTGGATTTTCTCACAGAAAAGAATCATGTGATCCATATAAGCAAATGTTGGAAGTTCAAAAATGGATTTCATAAAATCATGCCGCTAATGCCATCTCCGGTGTGAAGTTATACCAGGGATGAACATGTCCTATTGAATCTGGAGGTGGAAAAGACCAAATTCATTCAACTAGTTCTTCCCCTTGTCATGGCAGAATTGTTCCCTACAGAACAGTTTAACAGCACAGGCACTGACTTTTATTTTTCCTGGCTGAGGCTCCACCCCTGCTCTGCCCCAAGCCCCCACCCGCACTCCACCCCTGCTCCCAGGCCCTGCCCTCACCCCGCCTCTTCCTGCCCCTGCCCCGCCTCCTCCCTTGAGACCCCACCCTCACTCTGCCTCTTCCCACCCCTGCTCTGCCCCATCTCCCAAGGCACCCTACCCACCTGCCATTCTCCACCCCGCCCTGTGGCTGGTGGGTACTGACCCCTCCCCCCTATTTTTTCCCATGTGTGCTTGAGCCACGGAGCACTCCTGGAGTCAGCACCTGTGGTTTCTAGAGCTGAGACAGACCTCATTTTAAATGCCTGAAGGGATGAATCTTCCACCTATTCCTTTGGGAGTCAAATCCACAATCTAACAGATGTCACTATATATATATACAGTTATTACATTCTTCCTTTCTACCACCTGGGCAATCTCTATATCTTTAGTTCTTCACTAATATGACAGGGTTCTTTGTCCCTAAGTTAGTTTTAGTGTTCTTTCCATGTATATTTCAGCAGCTTCAAAAGACAAACTCTTGGGGGGGAAATAGTTTGCAAAGGAAACATTCCATTATGTTTTCAGAAGCTATTTTTGTACTTTGGGTGGATCCATGAAGGGGACTTAGGTATTGCAATGCTGAGTGTCACGGCACCTACCTTTTAGGTGCCTAGAAAATCCGGGAACAACACTCTGATCAACAAATCCTGAGTTAAGTGCCTATGCACCCTATACAGTGAACAGGGAAAGATAGGCGCCTGAGAATGCAAAGCACAAAATCTACTATGCTAGGTAGGAACTGACCTAAGATAGTCAATCGGAGAGGCAGTTCAGAGGAGCATGTGCTAAGCCTCACTCGTCTCACTGAGATAGGCTCCTGAGTTCAGACTGAACAAAGGCCCCTAGCTCTGTTTAGCAATCCATGAATGGGAACTATTTGCCTGTAGTCAAGTGACTTAAGTGCCTAAAGTACTTCTTCATATGACACACAGTCAACCTGTGGAACTTGTTGGCACTTTGTGAAGGGGGTTCAAAACTATAATGGGGTTCAAAAGCGAATTAGATAAGTTCATGCAGAAAAGATCCATCAATGGCTATTAGCTAAGATGGTCCAGGATGCACCCCATACTTTGGGTGTCCCTAGCCTCCGATTGCCAGAAGTTGGGAGTGGATGACAGGGGATGGATCACTCTATGATTGTATGTTCTGTTCATTCCCTCTAAACCACCTGACTTTGGCCATTGTTGGAAGACAGGATACTGGGCTAGATGGACTATTAGTCTGACCCAGTATGGCTGTTCTTATGCAAAGGGTTTCTTGAGGGAATGAGCAAGCACTTGCCTCACACCACACAAAATGGCTAGAGGCAGTGGTGATGGTGCCCATCTTATTGCTTTTAGCCCAGTGGTTGGAGCAGTCACTGGGATGTGGGAGATCCTGGGTTCAGTACCCCTCCTCTAATCACTCTTTCATTATGTATCCACAGTGGGACAGCTTCAACAGGTGCACCTGAGGATGCTCCACATCAAAATATCCCATAGCTTAGTGGTTAGAATACCTTCCTGAGACATGGGAAACACCTTTTCAAATCCTTTCTCCTCCCCTGTCTCCCACATCCCAAGTGACTGCTCTAACCACTGGGCTGAAAGTTGTAAGATCAGCATCTCCTCTTCCAGAGGGATTTTGAGTGGGACCCAATCTGGTAGGCACCCTCTGAGCATGCCTACAGGATTAGGCCTCACATGTGAGTTAGGCAGCTGAATACCTTTCCTCACCTGGTTTGTAGATTACTCTGGGACTTAGGCAGGAGGCATAGGTCCAGACACCTACTGGGAGGCAGCAGTACGCATGCCCAGAGGCTGAAACATAGGCTGTGATGCTGTATGATTAAAGATGACCACTTATATCACTGATATTTTCACTGTTATACAGTTGCAACAAATCTTGCACAAAGTGTATAATGTAAGATGTCAATGCAAAAGTTAAAATCTAACTAATAAGATTATCCCGATAAAATCAATGTATCACCTTTGTATCTAAATTTATGGATATTGGCTATGTATTTGTAGCTCCAACATGTGTTTTGTTCCTGGGTGACACCCTCCAGATAGATTTACATAATGGCTAGACAGCTTTGTGCTGATGGCCCATTAAAGACACTTTCCTGTGGATGCCGCAGAAAGAATATGGGCAATTGCAACCCCTATGATTCAGCAAACCATCTAAGGACATCTGATATGCTCATGTGACCCTGGACTCCATCTTGGGCCAGTGACTTTCCATACACAGGGGCTGTGGGCTTTGTTTGGGGCAGGAAACTTCCATGCACAGGGCAAAGAATATGAAAGACCTCTGAGATACCTACATTTTGCCTCTTTCCTGCTCTAATTCGCTGGACAGTTGATTTACAACTAAAAGGACTGAGGACCTTCCAATCTTTTGGAAGTTACCAGAGAGACTTTTGCAAGCCAGCAGTCTGTTCCATCACTGCTATACACCCGATACAAGGACTTTGCAACCACTTGTATGTTTATAACCTATTAACCATTTATAACTCTCTTCTTTTCTTTTATTAATAAATCTTTAGTTAATTTACTAAGGATTGGCTGACAGCATTATATTTGGGTAGGATCTGAGATTCAGATTGACCTGCAGATAAATGTCTGATCCTTTGGGATTAGTGCAACATCACAAATGATGAAATTGATTTTCAATATCCCCTCACTATATTAGACTTGGTTGTGTTGTTGGGAGCCAAGAGCTGAAATGGCTAAAGAGGACTGTGTTTGGCTTCTGGTTAACCAGTGTGGTACTGCAGAAGCTGACTACTGGCTTGGTTACTCTAATTATAGTGTAAACCACCAGTTTTGGTGGATTATCTGCCCTATTTCTTGCAGTCTGCCCTGAATGTGGCATTCTCAGTGTCGCCCACCCCTGGCATCTGGTCACATAGGCAACAAGGGAACTTTTAACCTGAAAAACTTAGGCACCAAGTGAATTTAGGCACCTACAGGGCTCAGTGGGAGTTTTATGGATTTCAGTGGAGCCAAAACTGTGACTTAGATGAGTGAGTTTTTGTGGGTGTTGTGTATTTTTTCTGTTTTGTGGTTTTTTGAGGGGAGGGGTTCTGTTCAGTTTGTAGAGGCTGGTAGGGGCAGTGTGCTGTGAGAGAAGCAGAGCCCTGATTAGGGGACGGGGATTCCCTGCTTGGGGTCCTATAAAGACATTCGAACAGTCATCCGGCAGCATAGGAGCCAGCAAACGGAGCTGTAAATAAGGGAGTTTGGGTGGGAGTTTGGAAGGAGAGTTTGAGGGGGTGGTTCTGGTTTTGTTTTTGTTTTTTGTTTTCTTTTTCCTTGACAGAACTTTAGGTGGGAAGGTTATGACAGATAGAGAGGTAGCAATGGTAGTGACCCAAGCAATGGAAGAGACAATGAAGATGACTGGATGTGGAAGCTGTGGGATGTACATGATCCTGGAGCAGGTATCTATATGAAGTGCTGCCTGATACAGATGATGGAAGAGAAGATCTGAGGTTTAGAGATGCAGGTGGAAACTATGGTTGAGTTTTGAAGAGGTTCAAACAGATGATAGAAGAAAGGGGCAAGAGGAGGCTGAAGGGAAAAGTCAAGACTTGAAGGTGCAAGCTGGACTGAAGAACTCTTAGAGGAGACTGCTGAGTGAGGAAAGTGGCCAGTGGAAGCATGTGATTACAAGAACCAGGCAGAAGAAAAGACCCACTAGTGAAGGAGAAATAGAGCTCAGGAACAGGTTTATTGAGTTGGAAAATGTAACTGAAGATGGGAGGGCAAGGAAGAAGAGAAGAAAGGCTATTCCTATAAGTAGAGGGGAAGAGTCATTGGAGCCCCAGGAGAATACAGAAAGACTCACAGAAGATTGCAAGTCCTTGTGTCTTTTATTCTCCCTTGCAAGCAGAAAGAACAAGAGGAAGGCGTGGGAATCACACCTTCACCAGGAAAGGTGGGTCTACATGACTGGGGACTCCCCATTAAGAAGAACAGACAGGCCTGTCACCAGACAACAGATCCAGAGAACAGAAGGCTGTGTTGTCTGCCTGGAGCTAAGATTTGGGATGTGGATCTGAGGCTGAAGAGGATCCTAATGGCAGAAGGAAAGAATCCACTTATTGTCCTTCATGTGGGAACAAATGATACAGCTCAGTTCTCACTGGAACATATCAAAGGAGACTGTGCCAGGCTGGGGAAGACGCTTAAGAAAATGGAGGCTTAGGTGACTTCAGTGAGATTCTACCTGTCCCTAGAGGAGGATAATGAAGGCAAGACAAGATTATGACCATCAATCAGATGGTTCAGGCATGGGTGCTAAAAGGAGGACTTTGGAAAATTTGACCACTGGGAAGCATTCAAAAAAAAGAGGACTGTTCTCATGGAATAGACTCCACCTGAGTAGGGAGGGAAATAGACTTTTGGGATGGAGGTTGGCACAACTCATTAAAATAATTTTAAACTAGGAACTCGGGGGACATGGTTGGAAGATGCTCATGTAATCTTCATGCCTGATTCTAACACTGAGCAGAAGGAAAATCAAGTAAGAGAGGATACAGCAATGGAGAAAGGAACAGCAGTGGATAGGAGAATGGACAATAAGCGGAAAGATAGTTTCACTGGTATTGGCACTAACAGTCAGGTAGGTGATACTGGCAGTAGAATGACTCTATCCAATTGGGCAAGGAATGTGGGTGAAGCCAAGCAGCAAAAACTAAGATATCTGTACATCAGTGCAAGAAGCCAGGGTAAGAAAATGGAGAAACTAGAACTACTGGTGCAGGAAGTGAAACCAGAGATTACAAGATAACAGAAACATGGTGGAATAGTAATCATGACTGGAATCATGAAGGAAAGACAGAAATAGACATAAAGGTGGCAGAGTAACATTGTATATTAATGATTAAGTGAACTCTAAAGAAATTAGAAATGATGGAATGTATAAGACAGAGTCTGTTTGGGCCAAAATCACTTTGGGGAAGAAAGCTGCTAATGGTTCCCCTGGGCTAGTACTTGGAGTGTGCTACAGACCCTCAGGATCCAATCTGGATATCTATTGAGATTTCTTTAATGTTTTAAATGAAATAAATACTACTGGGAATTGTGTGATTATGGGAGACTTTAACTTCTCAGCTATAGATTGGAGGACAAGTGTTACTAATAATAGTAGGGCTCATATTTTTCTGGATGTGATACCTGACAGATTCCTTCATCAATTAGTCACTGAACCAACAAGAGGTGATGCCATTTTTGATAGGTATTGGTGAGCAATGATGACCTCATTGAAGAACTCATTGTAGAGCAGAACCTTGGTTTGAGTGATCATGAACTAATTCAATTTAAACTAACTGGAAGGATAAACAAAAATAGATCTGCAACAAGGGTCCTTGATTTCAAAAAAGCTAACTTAAAAAAAGTAAGGGAATTATGGATGTGGACAGATCTGAAGAACTCAAGAATCTGAATGTGGAGGAGGCTTGGAATTGCTTTAAATCAAAGTTGCAAAAGCTATCTGAAGCCTGCATCCTAAGCATTCGTAGGGAAGGGTTGCAGACCAAGCTGAATGAGTAAGCGTCTCAAAAGGTGATTAAGAGAAAGCAGAAAGCCTACAAAAAATGGAAGATGGGATGGATCAGCAAGGAAAGCTACCTGTTAGAGGTCAGAAAGTGAAGGCATAAAGTGAGAACTGCCAAAAGCCAAGCAGAGTTAGACGTGCAAAGGGAATTCAAACCAATAGTAAAAGGTTCTATATCCATATAAATAAAAAGAAAACAAGGAAAGAAGAGGGATCGCTAAGCACTGAGGATGGGGTGGAGATTTAAGGTAATCTAGGCATGGGCCAACACCTAAACAAATACTTTGCCTCAGTTTTTAAAAAGTGTAATGAGGAGCTTAGGAGTAGTTGGCAGAGTGGCTAATGGGAACAAGGCTACAGAGGTAGAAATGACCACATTCGAGGTGGAAGTCAAACTCAAACAGTTTAATGGGACCAAATTGGGGGACCCAGATAATCTCAGTCCAAGAATATTAAAGGAATTGGCACATGAAATTGCAAGCGCAATAGCAAGGATTTTTAATCAATATGTAAACCTGGGGGTCATACCCTATGACTGGAGAATTGATAATATAGTTCCTATTTTTAAGAAAGGGGATAAAAGTGATCCAGGAAACTACAGGCCTATTAGTTTGACCTCAATTCTATGCAAGGTCTTGGAACACATTTTGAAAGAGAAAGTAGGTAAGGACATAAAGGTTAATGGTAATTGGGATAAAATATAACACGGTTTTACTAAATGTAGATAATGCCAGACCAACCTGATCTCCTTCTTTGAGAAGATAACTGATTTTTAGACAAAGGAAATGCAGTAGATCTAATCTACCTGGATTTCAGTAAGGCATTTGATACAGTTCCACATGGGAAATTATTAGTTAAATTAGAGAAGATGGGGATTAATATGAGAATTGAAAGGTGGATAAGGAACTGGTTAAAGACTACAACAGGTCATACAGAAAGGTGAACTGTCAGGCTGAAGGGATGTTACAAGTGGAGTTCCTCAGGGATCAGTCTTGGGACCAATCTTATTTAAAGTTTATATTACTGATTTTGGCATAAAAAGAGGGAGTGTGCTAATAAAATTTGTGGATGACACCAAGTTGGGAGGCATTTCCAGTATGGAGGAGGACCGGAATATCATATCAGAATATCTGGATGACCTTGTATGCTGAAGTAATAGAAATGGGATGAAATTTAATAGTGCAAAGTGCAAGGTCATGCATCTAGGGACTAACAAAAAAATTTGCTATAAGCTGGGGACATATCAGTTGAAAATGACAGAGGAGGAGAAAGACCTGAGTGTATTGGTTGATCACAGGATGGCTATGTGATGTGGCTGTGAAAAAGGCTAATGCAGTCTTCCGATGGCCGATGATGGAACACTACATGGGGAGGGCTCTGAGTTACTAGACAGTTCTTTCCCAGGTGTCTGGCTGCAGGATCTTTCCCACTTGCTCAGGCCGTATTTGGGGTTTGGAAGGAATTTTCCCCCAGGTCAGATTGGCAGAGACTCTGGGGGCGGTTTGCTTTCCTTTGCAGCATGGGGCACAGGTCACTTGCAGGTGTAAACAAATGTAACTTGAAGCCTTTAAACCATAATTTGAGGACTTCAGAAACTCAGCCAGAGGTTATGGTTTATTACAGTAGTGTGTGGGTGAGGTTCTATGTCCTGTGATGTGCAGGAGGTCACGCTAGATGACCATGAAGGTCCTTTCCAACCTTAAAGTCTATGAGTGTATGAGTCTAAAATAGGGACTTAGGCACCTAAGTGCTTTCACGGATCCAGTCCTTTGTATCTGCTGCATAGTTTTCTACATTATATTTTTTGTAAATTTGTATATTTAGATAGTAATGTCTACACAGGCATTGCGCTAACTCTATAAATATATGAGGTAACTAATTGCACCAATCCATATTCTGTGTAAACATCTGTAGCTAAAATTACAATATAATTACATGTACATAAATATTTCATTAACTAGGAATTATACATTATTATTATGTTTCTAATGAAAGTGATGTATGGAAGAGCCTTTTTGATATTTGCAGCACCATGAATCTGCCTTTATGAGTTATTTTCGTTTAGAAAAGTTGAGTTACAAAAGATGACAATTGTTCAACTCATGCCATTCTTCACTTACACTTGTATTAAACCTGCTGTTAATTGCTAACTCTAGAATGTCAGAATGGCATTAATATTTTGTTAGACAGTACTTGAAAAAAGTAAATGTGCCTAAACTCCTACTTCAAAAACAACTGCACGAAGGTAAAGGTGATCTTTTAGGGACAGATTCATCAAGCTTTATTCAAGCCAGAGAAATTAATAGGATTAGTCAATGTGGACATGAGCTATTTATTATAAGTAGCTAGAGAAATCTGCCCCTTTGTGTTTATATGTTGTTTAATAAATGAAAAAGCTTTCATCTTTGTCTTTTGGTTTTACCATATGTATTGAACATACACTGTGTTATCAACTGTTCTTGATATTAGCCAATATAAGACTTAGGCCCAGATCCTCCAAGGTATTAAAGAACCTAATTTCAAAGACAGTAAATACCTTCAAGGATCAGGGCCTCAGATGCTATGGCCCAAAGCATCGGGGTAGCTTCATTAACTTAAATGGAACCATCCCAGTTTACACCAGCCAAACATCTGGCTCTGTACAGGAAGGATTGTCCCCAGCAATGGGTAAAATAAAGAGTTGAACTTAAGTTGCTTGGGTTGGATCCAGATCAAGGGGCAAAGGTCCCCAAAATTTGAAGGTGTTTGGGCTCAATGGATTTGACTCAGGCCCATCAATAATAAATGGAAAGCACGAGAGTGTTAAAATGTGATTCATGCTTTTAATTCTGTCAACATTCCAGTTCAAGAAATAAAAATAACAAAATGCCACACTGACATCCTAAAGCTGTTTCAAAGCTTTCATTTTTTTCCTCAAATTGTTTGAGTTAGAGAAATTCATCTCTTCAGTAGAACAGAAGCAGGATCAGAGGGGTCAATACCTCTCAACAAACAGCATGATTGTTTCTAATTTCAATCATAAACTCCTACCTCTTAGCAAATGTTTTATGTGGAGAATAATTTCTGTGATCTTTAAACATCGTAACAAATAATATTATTTAGAGGAAGGCAAAGGAATTTTTGGAACTATGTGCAAATCAGGGGTTGTACAAAGGCAGATATAAAAAACCCACCATTTCAAACATCAGATATATGTACTTTTCATTGTATCAGCAGTAAAAGGAGTGAGGGGGGCAATTAATCTATGCAAAGCAGAGTTCTAGATCCTTGGCATAGTAGTCAGCTAGGTATATATCAGGAGTACTTCTTCCTGCCATTATTTGTAGACACCCACCTTGCCCTCCTATGTATTTCAAGTTTGCAGTACACCACGTCATGCAAAATGGTCAGAGAGTGGGCGTAGCATGAGCAAGCTCTCTGACTTTCCATCTTGGATGCAAACCTCAAGTATTTAGCATCCATTTGGTCGAAAATCCCTTACTCCAGCACCTGAGTGGGGTAACTGTAGACATGAATCTGAAGCAGAAGAGTGAATAGAGAAGTGAGGCAGCCAATCAGATGAGGAGTAATGCTGCTACAGGCTCAGGTGTGTAATCTCTTATTAACTTCATTGTGAGCGACTGATGTTCAGAACTTATAAAATTAGGGCACTTGCTGAAATGTGGCCTTAAAAGCCTAACGTTTTTGAAAAATCTTGGCCATAATTCCTTCTATTTCCAAATAGCATCAAGCTAAGGGAGGGTGAAGAGGACAAAGCTGAGGAAACTTCAAATGGATTAAACCAGCTGTTCACAGGTATAATTTCACTGAGCAGAATATTAACTCATTATATATATATATATAATGGATATTGTAGAAGGTCACAAGACTTCATAAGCTATATAATTTCTCATAAATGGAGACCATTCATATATGCATATTGGTTTTTTTTAAAAAAACTTCAAAATTTTCCAATGTATATTTGAGAGATATTCAGAAATGCTTTTCATTTAAGCAAGTTCTAACGGCTGTCACTATGATTTAAAGCTTTCCACAGAATCTCTTACATAGGGTATGGCTGCCTAAATTACTTTGGCCCTAATTTTAGATAAAGTGCTACAGGAAGTGTTGAATAAATGCATGAGTAAGCAAAGAAAAGCAAAACAGATATTTAACATTTGTGACTGGAGTTATCTTTTCAGAGTGTTTGAATGGAAGTAGTTTAAGTTTGTTAATTAGTTTCCACGAAAAAAAAATCATGCTCAAAGACATTACATTACATTCATCATCTTTCTAAAAGGCTTGTCACTGTATTATCACTGGCTAAAACACAACACAGATCAATTCCAGATGCATTTCCCCCTAAAATACCTCCTCATCCTTTAGCACAATAGCACCAAAGCATGAGGCGAGCTCTCCATATTGAAATGAATTTAGACTAAGAGTGTTATTCTGGGGGGAAAATATTAAGTCTATGAAGTAAAAGATGGTGTCTTGGTCAGTTTTAATTCCATTGCAGAGATCCACATTCACATTGTGTACATCAGTTATTCTCCTGAGCTCTCATTTTTGTTAATACATTTGAGGGGATTACTAAACAAAGTCTAATTACATGACATTTGTACTTCTCAGCCTGATTTATGAAACAATTAGAGCAATATATTTCAGCAATAATAAAATGTCCTATAGTTTAAACTCCAGGCCCAATAGTTGTTTTACAGCAAATTCTGGAAGAGAAATTGAAGACTAAAGCAACTGCTCACCTCCAAACTGATTCTCTATTCCTTGCACAGCCAAAACTTCAAGTGATGTCAGTGTTAATTTAGGTGAACCATGAAGTCAGCATGGGGCCTTTATTATATAAATAATAATAAGAGTAAAGTTTAGGTGGGTGTGCAATGGGTGTATAAAAACTGTATATGGTCATAGAGAACTTTTTGTTTCAGTCACAGGGTCACAGCTAGAAATTATTACAGAGTGTACATCTAATTTGATCACAGATCCAATCCAACCATCTATTTAATCCAGTCCAAACTTAAGGAATCATATACATTGTATTGAAAACAACACTACTTTCACCTTTTTTCTTCAATCATTTTTGACTGCTTTAGGTGGGTATGGTCAGATAAATTGTTCACTGGACATTGAAGATGGTTTATTAGTGCTTGATTCTAGAAGTGTTCTGTCTGCAGAAATTCCACTGAAACCAATGCTATTTTGAATGCTGACTGATGGATGGATCAAGCCTTTAATCAATAGGAAGGCCAAATTTCTAAAGACCAAAGGGAAAAAAGCTCTAGGAAGATGCATAAGAGAGTGATATTAAACATTTCTATTTTTCATCTGGTATCTTTCAAAAGCACAAAAGGCATCGGAAAAAAACATTAAAAGAAAAACCTAACATCTGTGAATAAGTAATGGCTGCATTTATGATCCAAAACACTACAGCACAATTCCCGGTGTTTGGCCAACTGCATTTGATTCATCAGAACATGTGCATTCAGGGGTGGCTTGCAAGAATGGCATAAACCTCACCTTTGTACTCCCCTGATCTTGAGTCTGGACTGTGTTGGGTCAGTCCCTAGGCATAAGTCAAAGCAGTCTAAAGGTTGCTCTCATGATTGGCTGTCAGTGGCCTTAGGGGACCAAAATAGGAGCCATGGTTCAGCAGGACATAGGGAAGCCTTGTCCATGCCCTCTTCTTTCTAGCCATTCCTCCTATGACAGCAACTGGGCATAGAGAAGCAACACACCAGGGGACACGCATGCACTTCCCCATGGGAGGAGCTCTCTATATGGGGGAGTGTCACAGGATGATAATAGCCCTTTAAGAAGGAGCAGGGCCAGTGTATTTGTGCCAGGTCAGCTGACCCTAATTGGGCTATAAGAGAAGGCATGTGGGCCCTAGAGTGGGGAAGTCTGGGTGAATCAGGCTGGAGAGTCAGCCAGAAAAGGGGTAGAAAGAGCAGACATGGGGCTTTCATTGCTGGCTCCCTGGGAATAGGGAGACAGAGTGAAAACAGGAACAGGAATTTCCTTGGGAGTGTGACTGTCAGAGTCCCCTGGGAGGAGAGGTAGTGGAAACCTGCTGTTGAAAAAGGGGCCTCCAGGGAGAAACCCCTTTGTGGCAGTGCTCAATAAAGAGAGCACAGAATATTCCTGAGGAAGCCCGAAAACAGGACCAACTGAGAGTAAAGAGGGGTAAAAAAAAACCTGAGAGCTCCAGGCTGAGGTAATGTTTTTGTTAGTTTTGCTATGTCTGGGAAAATACAACTGCCTGGATAGGGACTCCAGATGGGGCAATGGTCCTTTATGAGCTGGGGAGAAGGCCAGCTTGATGGAGGTGGTGGTGTTGTCTTTTAATCTCCTTCCTCTAAAGCATCAGGCATGGGCATGGCTGGAGATGGGACAAGGCATGGGCTGTGGCCCTGAGCATTCTCTCTCTCTCTCTTAAGTGTTTGGCTGGCTGGTACATGCTCACATGCTCAGGGTCTAACTGATGGCCATATGTGGATCAGGAAGGAATTTCTACCCAGCTCAGACTGGCAGTTATCTTAGAGAGTAGGGGGAGGATCACCTCTCCCTGTGGCGTGAGGATGGAGGTTACTTGCCAGGATTATCTGATTATATCTCCCTTCATCATGTTCCTGCTATTGCAGGGGCCTCAGGAATTGGTACACTTCAGTGCCTCATATTCTCTGCCTGTGTCACATAACAGTCTAACCTCCTGTGGGCTGTAATATTTTGGTCTAATTTTGGTGGTGGGTTTACTGTGCTGGGTGGTGCTGGTGGCCTGTAATATACAGGATGTCAGACTAGACGATACGGTGGTCCCTGCCATCTGTAAACTCTGACTCTATGTTACCTGGAGTAATGTTCCTGTGGCTGGCTAAGCTATTTTCATGGGTAGAATGTGCCAATGATAGGGCACGCAGTGGCCTCATCAGAAGATAAGCCAATATTTTTATCATGAGAAGTACTGAAAAGTATTCTTAGGATTTTGATATTCCTCAAAATCAAATGAAGGAAGACCTTTTTTTTTATTGGAGCTATTTTGTATCTGATTCACCACTGTGTTACTCCAACTTTTTACCAAAGTGACTTCATTGAAGTCAATCAAGTTACCCTCATCTGAAACTAGAGTAATAAAGAAATGAGTTGGGCTCTCTGTGATTTGACATATGGGACCAGATCATCCGTTGGTGAAAATTGGTTCCATTGAAGCCAATGGAGTAATGCTGATTGACACCAGCTGAGGATCCACTCTAATATTTAAGAGTAAATGTGCCAAAATGTTGGCTAATATAAACAGGCAGTGCTCTGTGAAGTTACACACAAGATGACCACCTGACTCTTTCGTAATGACTATTTAGGATACTAGAATTCTCCTTAGGGCTTGCTTAAAACAGCAAAATTGATTAAAAGGTAACTGACTGGTGTGAGTGCTATATTGTATTCTGCTATTCCAAAGGCACAATAATTCATATTCCCCAAGTTGTTTGGCATCTATTTGTACCCATCAACATAGGAAATATTTTATAACATCCACAAAATGAGCAGTAAATACATAAGACCAGGGATGAGCTGCCAAAATCTTAACGGGTTCCCTTTTCACCCCATGAGGGCGTCATTGCCCACCGCCGCCCCCCAGGTCCCCTGCCCCATCTACCCCCCTCCTCTGTCCCCTGACTGCTACGAGAACTGGGCAGGAGGGTCTCGTGGGTCACCATACTGGGTGCCCACCCCTCCCCACCCCTAAGAGCCAGAGGGGCCTGCCGGGAGGCGAGGTGGGGAGTCCCAGAGGTGCTTACCTGGGGCAGCTCCCAGGAAGCATCCGGCAGGTCCCTCTGGCTCCTAGGGGCGGGGGAGCGTAGCTGCGGGGGAGCAGGGGGAGCGGCGTTCCCCCACTGATCACATCAAAAGTGGCACCTTAGGCGCCGACTCCCTGGGTGCTCCGGGGCTGGAGCACCCGTGGGGAAAATTTGGTGGGTGCAGAGCCCCCACCGGCAGCTCCCCACCCCGCACCCGGCCCTAGCTCACCTCTGCTCCGCCTCCTCCCCTGAACGCACCGCCCCGCTCTGCCTCTCCACCCCCTCTCCAGGCTTCCCGCGAATCAGCTGTTCGGCAGGAAGCCCAGGAGGGCTGAGAAGCAGGCGGCTGCTTCACACTCAGGCCGAGGGTGGGGGAGGTGAGCTGGGGCAGAGAGCGGTTCCCCTGCATGTCCCCCCTACACGCCAGGTTACCTGCTGCGGTGCATGTGGCCCTCCTCACTCCCCCAGCCCCCCCCTTCCCCCGGCCCCAGTTCATCTCTGCCTCCCTGGGCCTGAGTGGGAAGCCGCAGCCTGCTTCTAAGCCTGCCCCAGCTTCCCGCATGAACAGCTGATTCGTGGGAAGCCTGGGGGGGCGGAGATGCAGAGCGGGGTGGTACATTCAGGGGAGGAGGTGGAGGCGGAGCAGAAGTGAGCTGGAGCCGGGGGTGGGGCAGGGAGCTGCCGGTTGGTGCTCTGCACCCACCAGATTTTCCCCTTGGGTGCTCCAGGGCTGGAGCACCCATGGAGTCGGCGCCTAAGGCGCCACTTTTGGCCGGTTAAATTTAGAAGCCCTTTTAGAACTGGTTGTCCCTCGCAGAACAACCGGTTCCAAAAGGGCTTCTAAATTTAACAACCGGTTCTAGCGAACTGGTGCGAACCAGCTCCAGCTCACCACAGCATAAAACTGCCTTGTGGCAAGCTTCATCATGCATATCTCTTTTTTTTTTTTTTGCCAAAGTTTGCAGTGAGTTCTGTACATGGATTTTGGAGCATGAGATTCCAATACTTTTTTTTTTTTAATTTAGCTTCAATAGGCATTACTATATGACTCAGGTTGCTTAAAGGTGGGCGGTGTACAAATGTGGAGGAGAAAGTTCAATGAATTGCATAAGCTTTTGGCAGTCTTTGAATTTTTTTCTGAGTAAAAATTTTAAAAGTAATAAACAAAGGCACACTAGCCAGCATTACATATAGGATGGGGAATCTAAACACTGATTGCTATTTAATTTCATCTACTCCATATTCACATGCTAAACATACTATCATTATTATTGTAGTCATTTAGACTCTAACAATGTGGTAGGTGCTTCACAGAAATAATAGAAATAACCAGTCCCTACCCAAAAAGAGCATACAATGTTAGGACCACAATTTGCCAGTGTGTGCATATGAGAACTTTAGATGCATGAGTAATCTGATTGAACTCAGTGGGATTACTCACGTGAGTAGAGTAATTCATGTGTATAAGTGTGTACAGGCACAGATCCTAATGTTAAACTTGAAATCATGGGTGAAATCCTGAGCCTTTGAAGTCAATGAGAGAGGGGCTGGAGAGACAAGACAAAGGTGATAGCAAAGTGGTAACCTAATTACTCAGCTTGGACATGTGCATTTCTTGCTGGTTTTGTTAAGCATTTTGGATTTTTATAAAAGTAATTGGATAAGACAGAGTGAGTAGTGGCAACTCTATTGTAGATAACACGTAATATGGGAGTTGTCAGGCAGGATTGAAGTGAGGAAGAGTGTAGTGACTAGGCAGACCAGAGAAGGGACTGTGGCAATGAAATAGCTTGTTACGAATAATAGGTCCTTGTTGCCGTGCTCTGTAGTGACAATAGTGACATTGCTTAAATATACTGTTGTAAATTTGGTGTAGTTCCATTGGCTTCAATTGCACTCTGCTGATTTACCAGTTGAGGAGTGATCCCATGGGATTCCAGTCATTAAAGCATTTATTTATGGGCTGCATTTGCCTAGTTTCTTTGGAAGGCTAACACCTTCTAGAGCTCACAGAAGAGGAAGGGGGCCTTTTAGAAAGGTCAGAAAGTACTACAAAGTACACCTTGATCCCATAACATTTGTGTAGATTAGAAATGTCTTAATTCATGGAAATAGATTAGAAGCTACAATACTTGTAATTGATTTATACTTGAATTGTCCTTCTCAGTTACTCAGTTTGGCACATCTACAATTCATGCTTGTGTATGTTTTAGCTATTTTTCTATTGGGCTTGCAAAATGCATCAGATAGTAATCATATTCCAATTCAGCTTGACTCAAAAAGACACAACATATGGCTGTATTATGCAATAACTGCTGCAAAGTGATACTGCTGGGAAAGTACATTGGATGGAAAATGTGTTTCTCTCTACAGCGATCAAGTCTGCCACATGTAATATCAGCTTCAACATCTGACGTTATGACATCCTGATGGATTCCAAGAGGAACTGTTGGAATCCACTGACAAATCAAGTCATACTGGAAGTTGGCAGTGTTTGTGGTAGACTCAGTCAAATATTCCAGAGGGGCACAAGGAAGAAAATATCTGTGTAAAAAAGGCAGCTCAAGAAGGGGGGGAGAGAAAGGAAAACCAAATTAAACTACTACAATGTGCACGCTTTAAATGATTTCCCACTCTACCCTCTGCTCCTTCTTTTGACAGTTTTGCTGTATTTGTTTTTCAATCTGCTCACTCTCTGCTTTCATTTCACCTTGTTTTTAATCCCATTCTCTCTGGCCCCCTTGGTGGCTTTTTACATAACCTTTCACAAATAGATTGCAAATCAAAAAATGTCTGAGCTGAACTCTCAAACCCATGATGTGAAGAGTGGATTTGAAATTTCAGGCTATCTGGCCATAGGGCCCAGTTCTGCTCCAATGACATCAACATACAAATCTATTGACTTTATTAGGAGCAGGAATGGGCTCCTAGTAAGGTCACTAAGCCACTCTAGGAGCATCTGTTCCCATATATCCCAGGTCTCAGGCAAAGACACAGTGACTGTGTCCCAGAAAGGGTAAACTCATCCTCTTATCCAGAGAACAAGTGCAGATTACAGACCAGTTAGCCAATCCTTGCTACAATTTCTGACTGTTCTGTATGGTTTGGCCTCACAGCCAGAGGAAAGGTATCAGTGTAAACAAACAACAACCAAATAGGACTGAAAGAAGAAAAGAAAATAGAAGGAAAAATCAATCAAACTGAAACGGTGGGGGGAGGGAAGTAAGTGATCCTCTTTGTTCTCAGTTCTGTGGGTGCAGGTATAGCTATTAGAAGATAATCCCCAGTTGTTCTCTTCTTTGACAGCTTGATATGTGTGAGGATTTAGACTGTAGAGAATGAAAATGTCACACTTATACCTTCAGGCTTGTTCTCATATGTCTGAGTTTGATGTGATTTGATGGCTCACAAGGCTGGTTTAGAATGATTGTAAGCATGTTCAATACCTGACCTTCCGGGGACTTGCTGGTGGCCTGAGAGCACAAAACATACTGTATAACATTCTCCCCTCTCCAGTGCTGGCATCTGTCACCTTGGCACTTGTTTGAAAAACAAAACTAACTCAGAGCCTTAAAAGGCATTTCTTTGCAAACTACTTTGACACACAGATATGAAATATTTATATGCAGAAAAGAATAGAACTTTAATTTTAAAAAAGTAAAACACTGTTTATTTAGCAAACTTTTACTAAAGTAAAAGTGGCCGTTTGTTGTAACTTGTATGCAACGTGGTTAGCATATTAACATTGACTTTATGATATAGAGTAAGCAAATTGTTTCTGTAAGGCTTAAATATACAATTGACCTTTCGTACCAGGAAGTAGTTCCTTCTAGGATAATGTACAGCTATCATGGATTTGCCAGTTCTAGTCTACTTGACTTAAAAGTATTTCATACACACAACTGTTAGAAAAAAAAATCCCTAAGTCTAGTGAACAGTTGGCTTTGTGTTATATTTGAGTGTAAAATATAATCCACCTGAATTTGCAGCTGATTCATATCAGCTTCCTAATACAAAACATGATCCCAATCCTACCATCATTTATACGTGTGCTTAATGTTCTGCATTTGATCAGTCCCACTGAAACCTTGAGAGGAAAGATAAGCACATGCAAAGTGTTTGTAGGATGGGGAGCCGAAGATGAATCAGTCCCAGTATTTCTAGAGAAAATGCAAGATACCTAAATGATGGCCACTTTCATGGTATTTTTAGTACAAATATGTTTGAGATATTGTGTGAAAGGCAGCCTCACAGAATTGTGTCTCAAAACATTTCTGACACAGATCATTCTGTTCCATTAGGGAGAGGAGGCTACAGGGGGAAAGTTGTGCCTCTGAAACAGGAGAAAACGAAAGGAAAACAAGGTGGGACAAATTTGTCCGGAAGCAGACCATCTACTGCTTGCTTTCACCACTGGAATAAGATGTAAAACATTTTAATCTATAGCAGTGCTTCAAGCCTTTACAGTGGTCTGAATTAAAAAGCTAACATTTACTAACACCATTAACAGTTATTTCCCATTGTAAGGATAGTGCCAGTGTGAAACTGTGATGTTACCTCTATATAGTAACTTTTGCCAATGATTACTATTTAATTGCAACCACGGTACTTGAACGAGTAAGGGATGTCTATAAAATGTGGGCCAAATTTATTGTTTGGAGCAAACAGGTCTTGTGAGTCTACTGCTCATTTCTCCGCTTAACACATTACCCATCTAGAAACAACTAGCTTTGCTAGAGATAATAATTTTTAATATTTTGGATAAGACTTCTTTTTGGTAGCCCAAGATAATTTTGACTCAGTAGAGTTCACAAGGTTTATCTATATCTTTGGTGTATTAGAGCCCTCTTGGCAGTTGCATATATCTGAAAAATTTCCCCTTAGGCAGCACAAGTTGCCTTCAGCCTGGCTAATGTACCTAGAATGACATACCATGCTGCAGAGTGTACTCCTCCACTCAGCAATGGAAGGGAAGTGGCCAAAAGTTGTTACCATCTGAAGGCTACCTGATTTGAAACATTTTGTAGCTCCGGTCCATATCTCAGAGGACAGAGGTCAACAAAATAAATGTCACCATTGCTGGATATCATTTAGAAATTTATGCAAATTCTAATTTTTTGGCTCTCATTGTACTGTCGGGGTCAATGCTTTCTGGAACCACAGAGTGCACGACTTAGGAAATAAGCTTCTGACAAAGAACTACTCCCGATATCACTCAACATCTGTTTTTCTTTTTTAAATGATGAAATATTTTTAGTATATTTCCAATCCAATAGTTTCCAGTCACTAAATTTAGATGACTCCTGCTAACAAGTTTCATAGTCTTGTTCCCATTCTTATAAGGTGAGATGGAACTCTGAGAATTTTGTTAAAAAATAGAATTTTCTAAAATATTTTAAATTGTCCAACAAAACTTTCAGCTCAGTGGAGTCTATGGCCCAGCTGTACTTTGAAAACTAGGCCAGTATTTTGTTTAGTTGTCTAAATATGAATGTAGGGGGTTAATTTTAGGCACTCAAGCTTTGAAAAATTTGCCCCAGTTAACTTTAAAATTACTACTTTTTTCCTTTGTCTTCTCATAGATTATGTAGATGTTTCACATTGTTTCCTAAAACTTGTAATTCATGTAAAACAAAACATCTTAATATCCTACAGTAAGTCTTTTTGTTATTTGGCAATGTATTTGGTTAAGCTGTACAAAGTTTGTGTCATGCTGCTATTGGAAACAACAATTAAGAAAATATTGAACTTACTACTGTAAATACTTCACAAAATACTGGGTCCTTAGCTACAGAGATACATGAACTGTATTAATTTTCCTGGCAGGCTCAATAGAGAGGCCACAGCCTTGATCCTGCAACCACTTAAAAATATGTGCAACTTTACTTATAAGACTAATCCTTTGGAAGCCAAATGGATCATTCATGCGAGCAAAGGTTGCATGTGATTACATGTTTGCGGTACCGTGGCCTAAAAAATTTAGTGGGCATAGATGCTCTGTTATCAATGTACCTCAACAGGTGTTTCCTCCCCTCCCAGCCCTCTCAACTACATCCTAGTCAGCACAGTATGTTAGTACTTAAATTAGCACACCCTTAAATTCCCTGCTAAACAAGTAAGGCAACATGGTGGATGAGGTAGTACCTTTTATTGGACTAACTTCTTCTGAAAGCTTGTCCCTCTCGCCGACAGAAATTGGTCTAATAAAAGATATTACCTCGCCCAGAGTGTGTCTCTAATATCCTGGGACTGGCCTGGCTACAACTACACTGCATGAAAACTAGTAAGGCAGCACACTGGCAGAGAAACATGAAGAAACTTTTACTACTAAGGCCTGTACTGCAAATGTTCTATGGATGAAAAGGAACGTCAGGATCATCAGACTACTGTGTTTCATGAAAACTAAATCTGAGCGCATGAAATTCATTCAATCTTATTTTTTTAAAAAAATTAATATACCAAAAGCAGTGGTTCTTAGGTGAAATCATATGTTTGGCTACCACTGTGTGGCTGATTCTGCATACCACTACTGAAAGCAGCAGTGAGGAAACATCTTCAGGAGTATAGTAAAAATATGGCCTCACCTGGTACTTGAGGTACATTTTGTATTTCCAGAATACCTATAGGCAACTAGATGGCTTAGATATGTCAATGCCCAACCATCACCAGTATCGAAACAGTTAGTCTTCCAATTATCCTCCCAATTCTGACAGGTTCTTCTAATCTACTGATCTCCACTGAAATAATTGCTTATAGAAAATGCAGAGCATTTAGCGTCTCAAAGTTATTTCAAATATCTTGTAAAGACTGGCATTAATGTAACAGATGATTACTACAAATTCTGACTTAATAATAGCCTGTCTGGCTGCTGGCGGAAAAACGGTATCTACACAGAACTCTGGGTGTTCCTGTCTTCCTTTTGTTACTGGCATTTTTTCACTATACTTACATACAGCAATAAAAATTAAACTTGTCTTGCTGAGTTGTTCAGTTTCAATAAAAGAGGTGGTGATTGTTATGAAATTAGAGTGAATATGTAACCCACTGACTCTTAAGGCAAGCACAGAGTTTCAAGTCACTACATGTCTCTCTAAATTTGGCCAGTATTTTATTGCTAACATACGCTTGGTCTCATTTGCGCAAAATGATTCCAATGCCCATAATTACTGGCAGCTTTTAAGCACACAGCTATTCTTTACTCAGAGACTGGAGAACAACAATTCCATTTCACAATTCTTTGAGGTTTTAAAATTTGTTTGCATTCTTCATTGGAATAAAAACAAAATATTTCCAACGTTATCAAAATATCTGTCTTTTAACCCAAAGGTCAAGTTTTTGATACCTTTCTCACACATCAGAAGTGATCACTTAGCCCTGGTCCTCCAAAAACCTTCAGAACAAAACCTCAGTCGATACCGATACGTCTCTGTGAAATGCTTCTGCTTCAATGAAAGAGTCTATTCTGGCAAAAATATATTTTGCCAGAAATGTTCTGACCCTGCTCTACTCCAGGGTCTTCTACAGTAGAACCTCCGAGTTATGGACACCTCAGAAATGGAGATTGTTTGTAACTCTGAAATGTTCATAACTCTGAACAAGATGTTATGGGATGCTCTTCAGGGCAGACTGCTGAGAGCAGGGGCTCACAGCTGTGTCTGCAACTGTGCCTGCGAACTTCAGCATCTTCACCGCCTACCTGTACATGGCGAGTGGGAGTGTGCACGGGCAGCTGGTTCTAGCCCCCTACCTGTACATGGCTACAAGAGGTGATGACTTGGGCACCATGGCATCAGTGGGCACATGGTGCAGGCTGTGGCTATTTAAAACTCAGCTGCTCCTACAGAGCACAGCATACAGGCAGGAGCTTGGACTCCAGCTCCAGCAGCAAACACTCCAGGCCAGGTTCCAGCAGGAGCTCGGGATGTTTCAGGGGACTGCACCTGCGGCTTACAGGAAAGCCCCAGACCCCAACACTGCTCGTGCTCCACCTGCTTAGGGTCTCTGCTTAGCTGTGCTTGTGAAACTCAGCATCTTTACCTCCTACCTGTAGGTGGCTTCCACCACCCACCATGTGCAAGTAGGGGGTGGGGGTGGGGACAGGCATCCCATATGTGTCTACCTTTAAGATGCAATACCAACATAGCACAGTCAGTATTTGCTGGTTTGGGGTGGGGTTTTTTTTTGGGTGGTGGGGGTTGTCTCCACTGCTGCCTGATTGCTTACTTCCAATTCCACATGGTGTGCGGTTGACCGGTCAGTCCGTAACTCTGGTGTCCGTATCTTTGAGGTTCTGCTGTACTTTTAAGCTGATTTCTTTGCACATTTTGGGCCAAGTTTTGCATCAAGAAATCTCTTTGAAGTCAATGGGATGATTCATGTAAGTAAGTGCTCACTATTGTGATTAAAGGCTGCACAACTGGGCCCTGGTTCTTTTTCTTTGACTTTATCTTGGGTTCCCTGCTGATCTTCAGAATTGAATTCTTTACTTGAGTTCCCATCTAAGAGTTCGACTTTCTGCATGTGTACGTGTTTCCCTCAGTTGGCAGATTTCTATTTAGACCTTCTCAATTAGTTGACCTATTGTTTCTCATGCTGCATTGTCAGCAAGCAGAGCCATACTTACTGAGGGTGGTGGGGGAAGCTGGATCTTCTGCTGATCTCACTTGTAGGCAACCAGGTCATCCAGGACCTGTCACTTAAAGTCAATCTGCTGGTTTTGTAAAGTGCATGCAATCCCAGAATTGTGTCCTCTGAGAATGTTGCATCTAGCAGGTGGCTAGAATTGGAAATTATTCACATGTGGACCAATATAACCACAGCGGCAGCTCAGTGGGGTGGGATACAACTAGCCAATTTAGTCTGCAAGTAAAAGGTTAATCTATCTAGAATGGGTAGGAGGAGGGGGTTTGAAGGAATGCAGCAAAACTAAGCCAGAAAGGTCTCATAGGAGAAGAATTATGATAGTTTTTTCCCTCAGAACTGGGTCCCATTTTTTAGTTGCTTTGCTTTTTTTTCCCTCAAGTATTTTGGCTTCTCTGCCTAGTTCTGTGTGCAAAATCATTTCACAGTGCAGCAGCAAAAGCTGAAGAGCGTGCACAGTCAGGCTTTATTTGTAGGAAGTTGAGGTGCATGCAGGTTCCCTCTAAGCTACCCGGAGGGAAGAAGCAGTGTCTTGTGAAAGAAGAAGCTATCATTAAAGAGACTTTGGGCCTTCATGGCCCTTTTGGGGAGGAGAAAGAAAAGCTTCAAGTCTCTGCAGCCCGGAAGAAGGACAGAGAGGTGGGTAGTTTCAGGCCTCCATAATTCTCCATGGAGTACTATGTGCATAGGCACTGACTCCATGGGTGCTCCGGGGCTGGAGCACCCGTGGGAAAAAAGTAGTGGGTGCTTGGCATCCGTCCCAGATCAGTTGTTTGGCGGTGCCCCTGATCAGCCCACCTTGGAGCAAGAGCCAGGCCTTGGGGAAGGGGAACAGAGCAAAGGTGGGACCTTGGGGGCAGGGGTTAGAGCAGGGGTGGGAAGAGGCAGAGCAAGAGTGGGGCCTTAGGAAGGGGGTGGAGTGGGGGCTGGACCTTGGGGCAGAGCACCCCCAGGGAAAAGTAAAACTCAGTGCCTATGACTATGTGGCTGTTGGGGGAGAGCGTGAGGTGCGGAAGGGGAGAAATCAGGAGGACAAATCTAATGGTTTTGTATTTGTGGTGGGTTACAATTTCATGGCCTTCGGCTGAACTTTGCTATTCTCCTCTGTTGGAGAAACCTTGAATATCATCACTTCTGTGACCAGCAAATATGTAACCAAATGTCCTTATTCCCCTTCCAGTATAATGGACCCTCTTGTAATAGGCTCCTTTTATTTTCCAAATACTGCTCTACAGTTGGTTGGGTTTTTTGTTGTTTGATGGAAAGATCTGTTTAAAGTCCAATATAAGCCAAGATTTGTACAGTATAGGTTAGTGCTCCCCTGTGTTGTGTGGAGGGAAGAAAATGTATGCTGCTCCAGATGAAATGTGACTGGGGAACCTGTGAAGAGGAAACCACAACTATGCTACCTGTTGTGTGTTACGGGAGGGAGGAGGATGCCCAGCCATAAAAGTATGAGCAAGGCTTGTGTCAAGGTTCCTTCCCCACTCTGAACTCTAGGGTACAGATGTGGGGACCTGCATGAAAAACTCCTAAGCTTACTTTTACCAGCTTAGATTAAAACTTCCCCAAGGTACAAATTAATTTTACCCTTTGCCCTTGGAATTTCCACTGCCATCACCAAACTTTAACTGGGTTTACTGGGAAAATGTAGTTTGGATACGTCTTTCCCCCCAAAATCCTCCCAACCCTTGCACCCCACTTCCTAGGAAAGGTTTGGTAAAAATCCTCACCAATTTGCAAACCCTTGGCTCTTAGAACAATGAAAAAGCATTCAGTTTTCTTACACGGAGACTTTTAATAGAAGTAAAGGAATCACCTCTGTAAAATCAGGATGGTAGATACCTTACAGGGTAATTAGATTCAAAACATAGAGAATCCCTCTAGATAAAACCTTAAGTTACAAAAAAGACACACAGACAGGAATAGTCATTCTATTCAGCACAACTCTTTTCTCATCCATTTAAAGAAATCATAATCTAACTCATACCTAGCTAGATTACTTACTAAAAGTTCTAAGACTCCATTCCTGTTTTGTCCCCGGCAAAAGCAGCATACAGACAGACACAGACCCTTTGTTTTTCTCCCTCCTCCCAGCTTTTGAAAGTATCTTGTCTCCTCATTGGTCATTTTGGTCAGGTGCCAGCGAGGTTACCTTTAGCTTTTTAAACCTTTACAGGTGAGAGGATTTTTCTTCTGGCCAGGAGGGATTTTAAAGGGGTTTACCCTTCCCTTTATATTTATGACAGCTTGCTTTTTCAGTGCAGTGCATGATGCAGAATAGCCGGCCATAACCTACATTGGAAACTGGTGCATAGGTTAATAGTGCTTGCTTGCTGCATCATTAACTAACATTCCACAGCTTTCATCACTATCAAAGGGAGAGGAAGTGCACAGCTACGATGGGAGAATCAATGGCAGCATGACAATGATCCAGCAAAGCTCCCAGTGGAATGGAGGGACATGGAAAGCATACTTCAGGGCAAGTATTCTAGACATATGTCCCAAGATCCATGGGTCAGATTCCTGCGGTTATTGCCAGGTTTAGCAATAACAGCAACTTCCATTGAGAAGGCCCTTTGGATTTGAAAAAGCTAGAACTTTAAAGTTTTGAAAATGAAATCTTAGGTTCTGTAGAAAGAAGTAAAAAAATGTGTCAAGACTCTAATGTTCATACTTGGCAATACTCCTGAATCAGAGCACATCACGTTGTTCGGCTTCCTCTCCTTTGGAGTCGCTGACTTATACAGTGGAGGTACATGATGCCCAAAAGTAGCACAGTGGGTACATATATAACAAAGATCAATTTACAGCATGTACTTACAATATCCCAATTTCCATTATCGCGGTCTTCCATTACAAAAATCAGACATTCAGTAATGGTGATCATGAATGTCAGTCACTGCCCTGCAAAGCTAACTATTTACTGATTGTACTGTGCCTAGCACAATTGGTCTCCAGTTTAGGGGAATATCAAGGGTGTGAATAGGGAGATAGCCAATAGGGTTGAAGGAGGAGGTTCCCACAATTTTTGCCTAAGGTGAGGATTCAGATCATTGCTTTGCAATACACTGTTGGCCGTGGGATGAGACTGGCCAGATAAGTTAACTAATAACTGACCACAATTCTCTTTAATATTCTTTGAATGCTGAATTCAGTCACACCATCAGAGTTGGAGAAACTGGTCCAGTTAATTCACAGGACAAATTTAGAGGAATACTTCCATTGATGATGCTCCTATTTTCCCCACCCCATTTTCACTTCCAGCTCCCAAAAGTCTGTCACTGTTCTTCTCACTGAGGACAGCTGAATGGAATTCCTTTTGGAGCCTATCGGTACTGCGTCCAGTTTAGAAAAGGGGTGATTGTAGAGTGATGAGGTATCTCTTATCTTAAAGAACTGAGTGTTCTGTGTCCAAGACTCTAATAGACTTTGCAATGCACAAGTTCCAATCTAAGTTCCCTCTAAGCTGCGTGGCCACACAGCAGGGTATCAAGGGCCGTGCAAACCGGGGGGAGGCGCCTCTCCCCCCAGCCCCAGCCTCGGAGCGGCCGCAGCAGAGAAGCACCTCTCCCCTGGCCCCAGCCTCAAAGCTGCCGCCGCCAGGGACAGACGCCTCGCCCCCAGCCCCAGGCTGCTGCTGTGAGAGAGATCTGGGGGGAGTCCTCTCTCCCCACTGCAGCCCTGTGGCATCCTCCACCCCAAACCCCTCATCCCTGGCCCCAACCAGAGCCCGCATCCCCAGCCAGAGCCCTCACTCCTCCCTGCAACCCAAACTTCTGCCCCAGGCTTGAGCCCTGTCCCACACTCCAAACCCCTCAGCCCCACCCCCACCACACATCACCTCCATATTGGTGCACATAACAAAATTCATTGCGCACATTGACATAAACATTTAGAGGGAACATTGGTTCCAATGTGAATTGATCCAGGCCATTCCATGTTCCTGCTGAGGGCCAGCCTTAGGATTTTTGGAGCCCTACACAGTATTATTGGTGCCCCTATGCTCAACTGAAGGCAGGCCCTAGCCAGTGCCATTGCCTCCTCAACACACTGGGGTCACAGCCACCACCCCCATCCATGGACCCCCAGAACCTCCCCCCCATTGCTGGCACACACCGAGCTTCATACGCACTGTTCCTGCCTGAATTGTATGTTAGCCACTCATGCCCCAGTTTATATTTACACTGTGCTTTGGCTTGTTTCTGTCTGACTTTGCCTGATTTCTATCACTGAATTTAAAAGCTTTCCTATATTTGTCATGTTGAATAACTCTTAACAGTTTTTTCTTCTGTATATTAAAGTCATTGTGTCTTACTCTATTTCTCTTTCTCTCACCTCTAATTATATTACATTTGTTTTAATCTAAGATGCAGACTCCTTTGGGGGAACATTAATATCAGTATATTTGATTTCCTTTTTTTAAGTGTGTGTTGTAAGTCAGAGTCCCAGTCTCTCATTGGATATATTGCTGATATACTCTTGTGGCATATTGGTTGTATTATGTACTTTTGCTTTTTTGAAATATTATATAAAATATTAATAATCTGAGTAAAAGGCTTTAAATTTTAATATAGTAGTATCTATAAACCAAATTCACTATATACTCAATTATGTTTTTCTAAAACTATCTGTGGTTCTAAATCAAACAATTTCATTTAAAATTTGCTAATGGTGTACCTGATGAGAATTTAGAAAACATGTGGCTTCTTTTATGACTAATAGATATGAATTACCCATAATTTCAAACCTGATACTAATACTAATAACAGCATCACATCAGTGAAATGAACTCCCAACTCATGAAGCATTATCATTGCAGGCATCTGGCAAATTGGTTGTTAACTTCTAACACAATTGATATGCCTTTTATTATTGCAATATTCTGTTTCAACAAAAGATTGCCCATTTTCTTTCCAGCATCGAACCATTCTAATGATTTTTTACATAGAAATCCAGCTAATGAAAAATAATGATAGAGGACTCTGAATTTAGCTCTTTATCCTCTGGTCCACAAGTATTCATTATAATAGCACAGAATAGTCATGAGGATGCCATGCAGGTACCCTCCAGCCTCTTTATAAGGCTCTCCATTATAGCTGGAGAGATGAAAAATTATCCTAATATGATGAGTCTATCCGAGAATTTTGGGATTGCCAAGCAAATAGATGTGTTAGAATTTATTTCTGTTCAGTCTTGAAAATGCCTTACCTGATGCATTCATCTCTCCCAATTACTGTTCTCCCCTGATTTGAGAATCCAAATGAGAGCCCTAATATAGTCTAGGAAGTTCTGAAATAAGGCCAATAATATTTCCAGTCTAAAAGGATGCATAAAGTACCAGAAGTGTTATGGCAACCAATTATTACTACTATTGCTTTATTATTCCTTCATTGAGCATCAGCATATGCCAACTAACAATAAGAAGAAATATAGGAATTCACCATACCAGAGCAGATCAGTAATCCAGTTAGTTGACTATCCTGTCTCCAGCAGTAACCAATACCAGAGGCTTCTGAAGAAGGTGCAAGAAACCTCATGAGGTATTTTTTTCTTCCTAACCCACATCAGTTAGGGAGTTAGCTTATCCTGAAGTACAAATGTTTATATATTACATAAGAAATGTATTCTGTCTAATGTAACTGTGAATCTGATTTTCCACATACTGTTTAATCCTATTTTTAATCTTACCAATCTCTTGGTATCAATGATTTCTTATGCAATGAGTTCTGTAGGTTAATTATGAACAAGGTAAAAAATTTTTCCTTGAATCATCAGTAATTTGTTTTTCAGTTTCACTGGATGACCTTTTGTTCCTATAAGTAAGAGTAGATAGTAGTACCTGGTTTACTGTCTTTGTCACTAATTAATTTGTATAACTGTCATGTCCCCTTTTTGTCTTTTCAAACTTGTTGAAATGATTCATTAGGATAGAGTTTGAAAAATGATATGATTGGAACGAACTGGAAGATGGCCAATTGTGCCTTAAACTTTTGCTCTGTTGACAATTGACCATTTACCCCTTTTTAGTTTTCAGACTCATGAGAGTACTTTACCTTTCAAACAATTGACTACTTAGTTTCTTTAATAGTGTTTTGTGATGAGAAATGTTAAAAGTCCAAATAAATTACACCAATAGGTCAGTTATCTTTATACTGACACTCTCAAAGGACCAGATCCTCATCTGGTGTAAATTAGCATAGCACCAATGATGTCAGTGGAGTGATGTCAATTTACATGAGCAATGGATCTGACCAATAGACTGAAGAAGCATAATTTTCTATCTCCTAGTTTACTCCAGTCATATCGTTTTATTCTAGGTGGGTTTTTTAAAACTCTATCCTTAATTTTCAGCCAGTTTAAGCAGTACCGAAGTAAGACTCAGTGATCTGCAATATCCATGTGATTTTAATATTTGCTCCTTCCCCTTTGCGAATACAATTTTCCATTGACATATTTGCTATCCTACATTTTTTAATGATAATGGATATTTTTGTTATTACCTCAGCCATTTAGTTTTTTCAGAACTCTGAATTCAATCCAGTCCTGATAACTTACTGTTTACCAACTTGTTCCAGCACCTCCTACTAAAGTAGCTTGTAGACACCGTAAACTGAAATATAGGGCCTCCATGATAAAGTCCAGCATCTTGCTGAAGTGGCTTGTAAATACAATAAGACAAGAATTGATGTACTTGCAGAAAGTATGTAATTGCTACTTGCTATAAGAAGAACACTGTACGGTTCAAACACATTAAATGGCATGCTGTTCTGAGTTGGAATTAATGGACGAATCTTGTAGCAAACCATTCCAGGTTTCATGGAAGAAATGTGTGAGAAGGGATTCAAAGGAGTTAGTTTGCAACCAAGGAAGGGAAGAT
Source organism: Chelonia mydas (assembly GCF_015237465.2). Taxonomy (NCBI): domain Eukaryota; kingdom Metazoa; phylum Chordata; order Testudines; family Cheloniidae; genus Chelonia; species Chelonia mydas. The sequence continues at coordinate 280,894,951 of NC_057849.1, forward strand.
TAATCCATGCACAAGGGATGGCATGGGGAAAGGTTTGAAAATGGCAATGGGAGAAGGATATAGTGGAGCTGTTAGGCAGAAGGTTTAGGTTGAGGGAAAGTGTGGCAGCCACCCTCTTGGCCATCACACCAAGGACTGACCCAGAAGTTAAAAACGTGAGCTGCTACAGCCTGAGCTAGAGCCAACTTCTTGTAATTGGGAACTGTAAACATGTATGTCCTCTGGGGAGTGGCACAGAGGGGGACCTGTAACACACACTCACTACAGGTTTACAAAAAGATCAAGGGAGATGAAGTGGGTCCTGATTTCATGGGGAGTAGAGAGGGTTGGAAAATAGGGAAAAATTCTAGTGGGGAGTAAATGAGAATCCCAGTGGCTCTCCCCCCTTGAAAATACACTGTACATAAAATACTGCTGGTTTTGGTAAAGAATTTTTTGACCTTTTTTTATTTAGCTGTAAGTGTATTTTTGGTGTGTGCGTATATATAGTGTAACTGCATAAAAACATTTGAAATAACAGATGGCCTTCTAAACAAACATCTTCCTGTGTATTGTGTATATTGCTTATTTTTGCTTTGACATAGCTCCGTTAAACTAATCATTAGCACATCTTTGTTAAACTCAGTTTTAATAATAATGGCACTGTGTCTCATTGTGACAGCAGTAGAAAGAACTTTGTGTTTAAAAAAATATTAATAGGCCAATTATTTTTCTTCAATTTGTCACAATTAATTGATAGAGAAATTCTGTTTTGAATAATGCAGCAATTAAAATTTGGTTGAGATTTTAATCTAAGATACAAAGTGACATTAGCATAAAGGCAGTTTAGTGCTCATCCTGACAGAGTACAGTACTAATAAAAATGAAAATGTGTGTTAAATGTCATCTGTTAGTCTCTTAAGACCATTGCCCCATTCTGCTGACTAGCAAGTCCGCTAGCGTCTGGTTTTAAATCATATGTTAACTGAAGAAAATACCCTGAAGTCTAACTCACAGAGGCTACATGCAGTAAATTCTATTAACCTATATCATGTTTCCTAGATGATAAAAAGCACTATACCATGAATCTTTTCCTAAACAGACGTTTCAAAATTGCAAAGAAGGTATTAACATTGTGAATCAGTCAAGAGCACATTAGGAATTGTGGTACAGTTCATTACTCATGAGATGTTACACAGCGTTAGAGATTTCCATAGGCTTAATTTGACATGAAGCCATCAAACTAAAATAAGTGATAAGAAAACAAACTTCAAATACCTTCCAAATAGATGTGAGTTTGTACACACTGAGACATGAATAGGTGGACTGTGATAACAGAAGTGATGTGTTTAATTTAGCAAAAAGCAATGTTAAAGGCAATCCTTGTTTCTTCTTAGTTATTTAATTCACAATTAGTGAAAGGAAACAGTAAAAGTATGTTCAACCCGATATGACATATATTGATACTGAATGCTTACTTGAGCAGGAAAAAACAACAAAGAATTCTAATTCCTTTTTAATATTATAAATAAATATACAATGCACTATTAGAACTTCATGAACAATTTCAGCAATTTATTTAGTGAATTTAGTCCTATTTTCTGTCTGTAAATTGTCCACAAACTATTAATATGAATTTCTTCCCTATTCAGAATGTTTTGATTCTTCCATGTGAACACATTTGAGCCTTGGGATGATTTGGGGAATCTGTCTATACACAATTTATGACTTCTGGTTGATGTTATGAAACTGCTGTATCATGGAATGCTTCAATGATTCAGCCATGAATTGACAGGGGTTGTCTCCCATACCTGCCAGATCAGGGGCAATGGGGTGAGGGGCTCATTAAATTTTAACAGTCACCCATTCAGGTAGAAACATGTTAGGACAACAGATTGACTACATCTAGGAAACTAGAATTGGATTCACAAATGTATTTAGGTGCCTAACTTCCATTTATTTCAATGGAAATTACTCTAAGTATTCTTGTGAATCCCATCCCTAGTTCCTTCAACTTGTCTGTTTTAGGCTCTGATCCTGTACTTAGATAGGCAACCTGATGCACTGTGAAAAGTCTCATTCATTCCAATGGAACTGTTAACTGTGTGCACAGTTAAACATGTATGTCAGTCTTTGTATGGTCAGGCAAGGCCTTAGGGTACATCTACACAGCAAAGAAAAACCTGCAGCTGGCCCATGCCAGGCAACTCGGACTCACAGGGTTCAGACTGCAGGGCTATTTCATTGATGTGTAGACTTCCGAGTTCAGGCTGGAGCCCGAGCTCTGGGACCCTGCAGTGTGGGAGGCTCCCAGAGCCCAGGCTCCAGCCCAAGTCCAGAAGTGTGCACAGCAAGGAAACAGCCCCCCAGTTCAAGCCCACTGAGATAAGTTGGCTGGCATGGGCAAGCCACAGGGTTTCTTGTCTGCATAGATATACCCTTAGATTGTAAGCTCATTGGGGCAGGAATTGTAGCTTTTTGTGCTTTTACAATGCCTAGCACATCATGGGCACTACCAGAAACAATAACAAAAAGTAATACTTAGGGAATAGTTTAAGCCAAGCTGGGTGAGACCTGTGTTTTTGGCCCTGAAGAACACTGGTTCCAGGACTGGCTTCTGAGGTGTATGTCATTCCATAAAGTACATGTCTGTTTGTCCACACTGAGTCATTACAGTATGGAATCAGAATTCATACCCAGAAGTGGCATGGGGATCAATATGGGATCCTATACATGCAGGCCAAGGGGATGTTTGAACTTAAAGTTCAGGCAGCCCCTGGCAAGGAAATGAGTTTGAGGCTGAGGGTATAGTAGTTTATCCAGTGATGAGCTGCCAAAATATTAACAGGTTCCCTCCTCACCCCATGAGAGTGTCGTTGCCCACCCACGCCCCCCAGGACCTCTGCCCCATCCACCCCCCTCCCCGTCCCCTGACTGCCCCCAGAACCTGGCAGGAGGGTCTCGTGAACCACTGTACTGGGTGCCCACCCTGCCTTAAGAGCCAGAGGGACCTGCCGGTGGGCGAGGTGGGGAGTCCCGGAGGTGCTTACCTGGGGTAGCTCCCAGGAAACATCCAGCAGGTCCCTCTGGCTCCTAGGGGTGGGGGAGCGGCCATTCCCCCACTGATCACATCAAAAGTGGTGCCTTAGGCACCGACTCCCTGGGTGCTCCCAGCTACGCTCCCAGGGCTGGAGCACCCACGGGGAAAATTTGGTGGGTGCAGAGCACCCACCGGCAGCTCCCCACCCCACGCCTGGCCCCAGATCACCTCACCTCCTCTCCGCCTCCTCCCCTGAATGCATGGCCCAGCTCTGCTTCTCCATCCCCTCCCCCAGCTTCGCGCAAATCAGCTGTTTGGTAGGAAGCCTAGGAGGGCTGAGAAGCAGGCGACGGCTTCACACTCAGGCCGAGGGTGGCGGTGGTGAGCTGGGGCGGGGAGCGGTTCCCTGTGTGCCCCCCTCCCCGCCCCCCAGGTTACCTGCTGCTTCTCCGCCCGCCCTGGCTTCCCACGCGAACAGCTGAATCACGGGAAGCCTGGGGGGGGCAGAGAAGCAGAGCAGGGCAGCGCATTCAGGGGAGAGGCAGAGCGGAGGTGAGCTAGGGCCGGGGGTGGGGCAGGGAGCTGCCAGTGGGTGCTCTGCACCCACCAATTTTCCCCTTGGGTGCTCCAGGGCTGGAGGACCCATGGAGTTGGCGCCTAAGGTGCCACTTTTGGCCGGTTAAATTTAGAAGTCCTTTAAGAACCAGTTGTCCCTCGCGGAACAATCAGTTCTAAAAGGGCTACTAAATTTAAGAACCAGTTCTAGTGAACCGGTGCAAACCGCTCCAGCTCACCACTGAGTTTATCTGCTGCCACGTCATGACAACAATACCAATAAAAATAACTAAGTTGGTATGTTTCCCCCCCAGAATCCTACGGTTGTTGGGACCTAGATACTATGGGTGAAATCTTGGCTCCATTGAAGTCGGTTGCAAAACCCCAGTTGACTTCACTGAGGCTAGATTTCACTTGATGACTACAAGGGAATAGAATAAAAACAAAATTTCCTGTCAGAATCCATCCTACATGCAGACCTGACTCACTATTGTTGTAACCATTTCAGGAAGGCAGTATTTAGAGAGAGCTTCTAAGACCTAGCTTTTACACACACACACACACACACACACACACTCCAGCTGATATTATTGCATAAGCCCTCTTTTTAGGAGCAATTTGAAGGATAAAGGATGTTTGAGAAGGCTGTTTGTATACATTAATTTCTCCTGTTCTCACACATACACACACACACAGGTAGTGAAGGGGAAGTTTTATCCCTTTAACAATTGAGAGAACCTATTTTTTCACCTATAATGTGAGTTGATGTAGCCCTGGTGTTTGGGTGGGGGGAAGTTTCCTTAACACAAAATTATCTTGATTTTATTTCTATCCAGTATTTTGATTAGACTTGTTCCTCGTTCTGAGATACCAGGGCTATAAGCAGCTGTGTGTGACTTATGGAGGAAGAAAACATTGCCCCACTAATGGAATGAAAGGATTTTCCTTGGTTTTACTACAGGACGAGATAATCCAGGCCAGAATGTTGCTTTTACTTAACGTTTTAGACAACAAATAAAATCCATAGTCATTGGATTTTAGTGAGTCTTTGCAAATACAATTTTTGCATCAGTGTAGGAGGGAGAGGGCACTTGCTACTTTGACCCTAATACCAAGTTCCTTGAGCTCCCGGACTAATAATGTAGGATCAAACCCTACGACTGCTACAGTGTCTTGAAAGAAACACAGACATCAACAATCAGCCACAATCTCTCTGACTCATAAGACTAGAATTAGTGAACCAAGCACAGATAAGGGCCATGTCTTTTTGGGAATCTGCAGTATGGTAACCCAAGCTGTAGCACTTCAGTGAAGGTGCTACTATGCCGAGGGGAGAGCTTCTCCCACTGGCACAGTTAATCCATCTCTGCAAGAGGAAGTAGTTATGTCAATGGGAGAAGCCCTCCCATCATCAAAGCACTGTCTACAACAGGGGTTAGATCTGTCTAACTATGTCGCTCAGGGCTGTGGATTTTTCATACCCCTGAGCAACACAGTTATAGCAATTGTAAGTTTATAGTGTAGACCTGGCCTAAGGCTCTGATTTAGCAAAGCACTTAAGTAGGATCTTAAATACCATAGATAATCTGATACTTAAGTGCTAACTGGGGTTTAAGAGCTTGTCTGTGAGCAAATCAAGGGGGGCAAAGTCAAAATGGAGCAGTGATAACTGCAGCTGCAGCACTGGAAAACAAATATACGCAGCATGTCAGATCAACAAGGACTCAATGATTGTCCCTTTCTTCTTGAAGAAATCATTAATGGAGCCTTAGGCAACCATGGGGATTAGTGTGGAAAAGTGCAGTGTAATGCTACATTGGCTATTTGTGTTTGGCTACAGTACAGCATTCTAAATCCAGATGTTTAAAATTGTTCTTTTGTTTATAATGAATACATAATTATATTGTAGTTGGCTTCCAACGTCCCCTCCCAAAAGTAGTAGTTTTCAAGCTGGGGAAGAGGTATAATGCCATCTTCCCTTCTGCACTTATGAAAACCTAATTGTAAAACCCCCCAGTCACTCACCTGCTCTTCTAAAACACATCCCCCAAAAGAGTCTTTGTTCTTTCAGTTCTTATGCTTATTTTTGCAAGCAAAATAAAATTCTTAATTTATATAAATTTTAACTGAAATATATCACTAACAGCAAAAGTATTGCCTAATGGAAATGGTGATTTGCAATTTGAGACACTTTGTATTGAAATATTAATTATATTCATAAAAGTCTAAAAATCTGGGGGAAACTTTTCATGGTGCCAGGTTTCAGAGTAGCCGCCATGTTAGTCTGTATTCGCAAAAAGAAAAGGAGTACTTGTGGCACCTTAGAGACTAACCAATTTATTTGAGCATAAGCTTTCATGAGCTACAGCTCACTTCATCGGATGCATTCAGTGGAAAATACAGTGGGGAGATTTATATACATAGAGAACATGAAACAATGGGTGTTACCATACATACTGTAACAAGAGAGTGATCACTTAAGGTGAGCTATTACCAGCAGGAGAGCGGGGGTCGGGGGGGAACCTTTTGTAGTGATAATCAAGGTGTGCCATTTCCACCAGTTGACAAGAACATCTGAGGAACAGTGGGGGGTGGGGGGTGGGGGTGGGGGTGGGAATAAACAAGGGGAAATAGTTTTACTTTGTGTAATGACCCATCCACTCCCAGCCTCTATTCAAGCCTAAGTTAATTGTATCCAGTTTGCAAATTAATTCCAATTCAGTAGTCTCTCGTTGGAGTCTGTTTTTGAAGTTTTTTGTTGAAGAATTGCAACTTTTAGGTCTGTAATAGAGTGACCAAAGAGATTGAAGTGTTCTCCAAATGGTTTTTGAATGTTATAATTCTTGACGTCTGATTTGTGTCCATTTATTCTTTTGTTCCTCAGATGTTCTTGTCAACTGCTGGAAATGGCCACCTTAAGTGATCACTCTCTTGTTACAGTGTGTATGGTAACACCCATTGTTTCATGTTCTCTATGTATATAAATCTCCCCACTGTATCTTCCACTGAATGCATCCGATGAAGTGAGCTGTAGCTCACGAAAGCTTATGCTCAAATAAATTTGTTAGTCTCTAAAGGTGCCACTAGTACTCCTTTTCTTTTTTCATGGTGTGTTATTCAGCCACTTGATATACCTGTAGCAGAGATGTCAAATGCAAACTTAAAAATCTAGTACAACATTTGTTACATTTGTTTTTTCCTTCCAATGGGACAGCCTGAAAAGTTCAGATGCCGCTGAGGATCTTCATTTCACAGCCGAGGCCCATCTAAAATTGAAAGCCACCTCACAGCAGGTGTAGTTAATACCAATACATATAGTGGGGATCTCTACAATCTCAGGTCTTGTGCAATGCATTTGAAAGTAAATTATGTGGATTTATTCTGTCAAACATATTAACTGTTATTGTTTTCCTAAGGAAACATGGAATTCTCCTTTTACCTTTTTTAATGCAAAGACATCTATATCTCTCAGGAGATTCTATTGTTTGGAGAATGTTCCTGTGTGGAAACAGTTTCATTTTCAAAACGTTCATCCAGGGGAAAAAATATTTCTGTGGGGGAAGCTATTTATTGTGGCATTGGCTGGTATTAACCATTTGCTTGGAAAAACAGTTGAGGCAAGAATTTTTTTTCTTTAACTCATTGTAGCCCTCAGGAATGTCTCGTCTCATTCATTCAATGTTGTCAATAAAAATCCAACAACACTTTAATGCAGCCATCTTCCTTATACTGCAGAGCCTGTCTCCAAGAATAGGCGACACCACAGACAGAAAGACTACTTTGTCTTTATTGCTAAGAGGAGATGTGTTTCTTACCACAGGCTACCTGTCATGTGTCGGTTATCCTGATGTAAAAACATAGGTGAGACAAGCCACTCTAGTTTTACCATAATGTAAACTAGGCACATTCAGTCCTATGCCCCTGCCGGTAGTGTGCAGGATATGACTACACAGCAAAAGCTGTGCATGCGCTAATTTCAATCCAACTAGCACAGGTAACAATAGCAGTAAAGACATCTCAGTGGAGGCTTCAGTGTGGGTAGTACAAACCCGGCATGAACCCTGAGCGTGTACTGGACTCACTAGCCCATGCTGCATTGTCTTCACTGCCATTGTTAACCTGAATCCAGCTACTGTGGGTAACCCATGCATAGTTTCTACTGTGAAAACAAGCTCACGGACAGAATCTCATATGCCATAGCCTTGAGTTGTTTAGGTCTTTTTCCCCTTCTGAACTTACTTTTTGTTCTTGTCCTCTGACTCTGCATTGTTTCACCCTACTCTGGTGTGATGCTCTGTACCTCAAAATAGCACCCTGGAACCACCATATTTGCCACTGCCATAGAATTGATATGTTTTGCATAAAGTATACCTTGTGAGGTATCATTTTAAAAGTCTGAGTCTGTTGAACATTGATATCCTGTTGGACTGTATGTGCTATCATTATGTGTGAAGTTATGAAGTATTGGTGTATGTTACTGAAATATGTTATGAGGTTGGGAACACCCACAACCAGCCTTTCAGTTACAACAAAAGATAGCCATAGATAGCCAGACAGCCAATCCACTGTCCCAAAGACTTCTCAGAGAAGACACTGTGACCCTGAGCCACAAAGAGTTAAGCAACTTGCATGCTAACTTATCCAAATTCAACCTTTAAAGATATATTAGAAAAGTATATAAATGGTAATTAGGATTATTCCTTATAAATAGTTAACAAAACCATGTTAGATAGACTAGAGCTTTGAAATGTAGACTTGTATTGTTAGAGAATTGGAAGAAGGTAGTGATTGTATTGGTCTGTGTTTACTTGTATATTGTTAGAGGTTAACAATGTAACCAGATGGTTCCTGTCTGTTACTATATTCTATCGATTCAGAGAACAAAAGGGAATATTAACTTTAGATCAGGGGTTCCCAAATTTGGTTCACAGCTTGTTCAGAGTAAGCCCCTGGGGTGTCATGAGACACTTTGTTTACCTCAGTGTCCACAGGTACGGCTGCTCACAGCTCACAGTGGCCGCGGTTTGCAGTTCCCGGCCAATGGGAGCCGTGGGAAATGGTGGCCCAGCCCGCGCCATTTCCAGCAGCTCCCATTGGCTGGGAACTGCAAACTGCAGCCACTGGGAGCTTCAAGCAGCCATATCTGCAGAAGCTCAGGTAAACAAAGCATCTCACGGTCCACCAGGGGCTTACCTTGAGCAAGCCGCAAACCAAGTTTGGGAATCCCTGATTTAGATGGAACTGGGGTGTAATAATATTTTTGTCTATATTTCACTGAAGTTTTTAGTAAACTGTCTATGAACTGAAGCTCACCATCTGTACTATGAAACTGACCTAAGAACTTTTTTCATATATAGGTTTAATGATCTTTTAACCTATACTCTCTTTTCTTTTTGAATAAATCTTAGTTTAGTTAATAAGAATTGGCTTTAAGCGTGTGTTTGGGTAAGATCTGAAATATTCATTGACCTGGGGGGTAATGTGTCCAATCCTTTGGGATTGGTAAAACTTTATATATGATGAACAAGATTTTCAGTAATCCTCATCATATTTGACTTGGCTGCCTGTGTGGGTACCCAAAGCTGGATTGCTTTCAGGGAACTATGTTTTGGCTTCTGGGTAACCAGTAAGATATTGTAGAAGCTGGTTTGCTGAATCTAAGTATTGGAAATAACCACCAGTTTTGGGGATCGTCTGGCCCATTCTTTGCAGTTTGCCCTCATTGAGCAATCTCAGTGAGGCCCCCTGGGACTCCAGTCACAGGCATGTATGCCATGGGAGCAGACTAACACACGTCACCGCAGAGATTTCTAGCAAGCTGAAAGAAGCTATTAAAAGAGAGACAGTGACGACATCACTTGGTCTCTCTACCTGACCCCAGCTCAACACCTGGAAGAATATCTGGAGGACAATGACTTTGAATTGGGGAAGTTTAGTCCCAGGCTAGTAGCTGGAAGATAGTTCCAGCCTATGTATTGAGGAACTGTAATCTGCTTGTACTATCTGTCAGGGTGAGAAAAGCTGTTTGATTCAACTCTTGCTTAGACTAAACATTTAGGATTTAGAATGCATGTTTATTTTTTTTATTTTCTTAAGGTAACTATCTCTGACCTTTATGCCTACCACTCATAATCATTAAAATATATTTTTTCTGTAGCTAAACAAACTTATTTTAATGTTTTATCCATACCAGTGAGTTTGTCTAAAGTGCTTGGGAAATCTCAGCTCAACTTACAAAGGCTGGTGCATGTCCACTTTCCTATGAAGAAGTGGCAAATTAAGTAATGAGTTTACACTGGCCAGGCTTCTGACCAGCGCAAGATGGTATAGTTCTGGGGTGCAAGTCTGTGGAGCTGGTGGAATTGGCTGGAGCCTCCCTAGTGATGGTTCATAAGTGACTAGGAGATCATTCATGTAACATGACTGGATGTGTCCCTGCTTGTGAATGGCTATGCAGAGCCTATCAGAGGTTTGTATCTTGACATCAGCATCCCAGTGTGAAAGGCAGCCCAGATTGGTGGGTTTAGAGGGATCAGTAGTCCCTCAGTCGTGGTTGCACCCTGCGGACCCTGTCATACCTGTCTACTTCTCCTTTGTGCAATAAGAGTACTGCCAACCCCAAGCACTCAAAAGCCATTGTAGGCCCCCAAAAATGATGAGCTTGATTAAAAAATCATGAGACTTAATAATACATATCTGAGGGGGTGGGAGAAGACAGCCATCTAGTTTATGGGCCTTTATGGTGCACTCACTCCATGTTTTACAAGCTTTCCTCCACAACCATGAGAGCAAGGCAGGGGGGAAGTAAATTAAAGCCGAGATTCTCTTGCAATCATGTGGTTCCAGCAGTTGGGGCTTTAAGAAAAACACCAAATATGGCAAAACACCTAATAAAATCAAATCACACTGATGTAACTCCTGATATTGCAATTGTTCAGGATTCAAATCTAGGACCAGGTCCACTCGCAACTCCAATCTCTTTGAATAACAAAACTGTCGAAGCAGTCTCCAGGTTTTGCTATTTGGATTCTAAACTCAACAATTCCTCCAACTCTCACATGGAGGTTTTCAATCAGATTGGCATCACAGTATCTGCCATGGGTCATTTACAACAAATATTGAGTCAACGTCATCTCAGCACAACAATCAAGTTCAGGATTTATTCGAGCTGTATCCTCCCCATACTGTTGTACGGCTTCAAAACATGGACACTACGCCACTCAGACTGGGCAAAGCTGGAGGCTTTCCACACAAAGTGCCAACATCATATACTGGGCATAAAGTAGAATGACTTCATTTGTAATGCAGATGTTTATGGTCGCTCCAGTCTACAGACTACCGGGGCCATTGTCTGCAGACAGTGCCTTACGCTTTTCGGACATGTCGCAAGGATGCCACAAGACATTCCAGTGAACGCCATTCTCCTGGTGGCTTGTAACATCTGGGATAAAATTCCACCAATCAGGGGTCAGAGGTGGCCCAGAGGCAGACTCCATTACATGAGTTCATCAAGTCTGTTCCGATGTTGGACTCTCGGGCTGTCAAGCCTTTATGGCCGTGCAGGACTGGACCAAATGGCAAACAATCGCTACAGCTGACCGCTCAGCTAAGTGTTGAAGAAGAAGGATTCAAATCTCCGCATAAATACAACAGCACTTCCATGAGCAGACTAAGTGCAGGACTGGGCAAGAGCTGATGCAGATTTTTAGACTAGGCAGGATTCAATTTTAATGGATCACTGTCAGAAAATGTCAATTTCAGCTGACACTGAAATCAACAACAAAAAAATATCAATCAGTAACAGTTGGCATGGCGGCAGGGAGTTGATGTCACCCACCCTGAGACAGCACAGGGAGCCCTCAGCAGCCCTGCTGTCACGGAGTGAGTGAGCGGGTCCATCAGAGTGGAGAGGCCGAGTGCTCTCTGTATTGCCCCAGGGTTGCTGACACCTGATCCCTGCAGGGGCAGGCTGCAGACATCTTGGGGCAGAGCAGACACCACCTCCACCCCTCGGGGATTGCAAGGAGGAGGAACCTGCAGCAACTGGCCACCCCACTGCTGAATGGCTCCTGCGGCAGTTCCAGGAGCCTTCTGCAGCCCTGCTGTCACAGACCAGTGCTCTCCCACCCACTTGGAGTGCTGGCAGTCTCTACTGTGCCATACCAGGACCACAGCCTTCCCCACACCTTGTGCCTGTAGGGAGTGGGTGTCACTGGCCCAGAGCCACAACAGCTGAGCTGCTGGGTGCTCCCTGCATGACCACAGGGCTGGTGTCATACAATCCCTGCAGGAACAGGTGTGGGGGACACTGTGGTTATCCTGGCCCAACAGAGCAGAGACCCCCAGCCAGGGAGTCTGCTCTGCTAGGAGGAGGACAAGGCCTCGGCTGTGGAGGAAGCCACCCCAGGGCTAACCATTTCCTGTCTGGAGATGGTTCACTCACTCCTGGATGATGGGTGAGTGGGGCTAATGATACCCAATCCCTGTGGGCACAAGGTGCAGGGAAAGCTGCAGTCCTGGTCCAGAAGATCCAAGATGCACAGCCATTACTGCAAGGAGTCATCTGTTCCAGACACAGATGTAGCCACTCCACCCCTGGGCAGGAGCCCCACAACTTGTGCCTGCAAGGACCCAGTCTCATTGGCCCTGTGGCCATGTAGGGACCTGTAGCAACTCCACAGTCACAGCCCCACTTGCTCATTGACTAGCCAGCAGGGTGGGGCACCCAACCCCAGGCAGGAATTGTTCGGCAGTAAGATATCTTCCCTCAGGGATGGGGGCTCATCCATCCTCCTCAACCCCGCTCTTAGGGCTACCACCTTTGAAATGCAAAAAAACCACACCCACACCCCACAAGGCAAGCGGGTCGCAACCCCAATACCCAACCACAAGGCAACTCCGCAACACCACCTACCTTCAACAGCCACGTATAGTATCTAGAGAGATAACACAGAGATAAGATTGATAACATCCTTTTTTTACTTAAAATGCAGAAGTGGGAACAGTGAAGCGTCTTTAGCTGGACACAGACATTTTTAACATTAGATATCAGTGTATTGTGGTGATAAAGCCAATCTGTAGAGCCATGTAAAAAAACACCCGGTGAATTAAATTATTTTTCTGGCAAGTCCATTAAAACAACAGCCAGGCCAGTCAAATACCTGCTCCTGGTCTCTGCTCTGTCAGCCCAAGAAAACTGCAGCCTCCCTCATACCCTGTGCCCCTTTAGCTTGGCCCCTTTGGCTCTTCAGGAAGCCCCCTTCAGCTCTGCTGTCAGCACTGCCCTAACTATAACCCTACCTACCTCCCCAATGGTAAAAGAGTTTTTAAAATAGGGGGGAAATCTTAAATAAACATTGATAACAATCATCAAAATTGGAAAAAAATAATCAAATGGCGCCAAGTTTACTTCTCTCGCTGTGAGATCAGTGTGCACCTTAAAGTGCAGTTCTACTCTGAACAGTTTAAAAAAAAATGAAAAGGCACTTTCCTACCAACAGGTCTTCTCCCCACATGTATTCCAAGTCATGTCTGCTTACTTGAAGGAAGAAAGTACCTTCTACCATCTTTTGCTCCTTTTAGCCCTGCAGAGCCAACACATATAAGACAGAATGACCTTTAGTCGATTTCTTGTCCAATCACAAATTGTTTGCCAACTTCTGAATACAGGCCCAGTCGGATACACCTATACAACCCTATTAAGGGCAATGAGTGTATGCTGTGTATGACAATTGTCATAAATATAAAGGGAAGGGTAAACCCCTTTAAAATCCCTCCTGGCCAGAGGAAAAATCCTCTCACCTGTAAAGGGTTAAGAAGCTAAAGGTAACCTCGCTGGCACCTGACCAAAATGACCAATGAGGAGACAAGATACTTTCAAAAGCTGGGAGGAGGGAGAGAAACAAAGGGTCTGTGTCTGTCTGTATGCTGCTTTTGCCGGGGATAGAACAGGAATGGAGTCAGAACTTTTAGTAAGTAATCTAGCTAGGCATGTGTTAGATTATGATTTCTTTAAATGGCTGAGAAAGGAACTGTGCTGAATAGAATGACTATTCCTGTCTGTGTGTCTTTTTTGTAACTTAAGGTTTTGCCTAGAGGGATTCTCTATGTTTTGAATCTAATTACCCTGTAAGGTATCTACCATCCTGATTTTACAGAGGGGATTTCTTTACTTCTATTAAAAGTCTTCTTGTAAGAAAACTGAATGCTTTTTCATTGTTCTCAGATCCAAGGGTTTGGGTCTGTGGTCACCTATGCAAATTGGTGAGGATTTTTACCAAACCTTTCCCAGGAAGTGGGGTGCAAGGGTTGGGAGGATTTTGGGGGGAAAGACATGCCCAAACTACGTTTCCCAGTAAACCCAGTTAGAGTTTGGTGGTGGTAGTGGAGATCCAGGGACAAAGGATAAAATTAATTTGTAGCTTGGGGACGTTTTAACCTAAGCTGGTGAAAGTAAGCTTAGGAGGTTTTCATGCAGGTCCCCACATCTGTACTCTAGAGTTCAGAGTGGGGGAGGAACCTTGACAACAATGAAGGCATAAATTGAAGACAACGACATAGTACTGGCAGAACTGGGGGCAGAGTTTGACTTTCATGGCCTCTATTACTAGTGATGAGAAGTAAAAACTCAGCTTGATGTTGAGATCTCAGGTTAAGTTTGCAGGACTGGCAGTTAAAAAAACATCGTTTTTACTGGTCAACGGAGCACATTTGCTCTGGAAGCCTTGGAGAGACAAATATGGAACATTAAAATGCCACTTTACAGAGCCACTTTTCAGAGCAGAACTGCACTTTAAAGTCAAATTTGTCAAAACGTCAAGAAAACAATGAAGTACCCCACAGAGTCTGCAAAGCATCAAGGAAAGCCATAAGTTGCCATTAAGCAAAACTAGTGGTCACAATCTATCCCCTTTTAGAGTGTGACAGGAGATCATTGAAATCCGTTTTTGCTGTTCAGCACTGACAAACCTTTTTACCAATAGCAGCTTAACCTCCCTGGCTTAGTTTATCAGGGCTCAGGAAGACAGGCACCAAACGAGAGGGAAGGCCCTTTTAGTCTATGACCTTAATGTGATAGCAACTCACTGAAGGAATTTTTCATATTTATTTTCCCCCATACATTAAATAGCAAGCTCTGGTCATTTTAAGTGAATTTTATCTTCCATTGGGATATGGGATGAAATGGAAAAGAAGTATTCCAATGTGTATATATTAAGTATTTTATATTGTCAGCAGAACATAACTGTTATATTAATTTACATGTTGACTAAACCAGTTTAGAATCTTTCAGACTGATGATAGCCGTCCCCCTAGATAGTTCAGACTACTTTCCAAAAGTGCTATATTAAATATACTTTTCAAATGCACAGAGTCAATCATATGAGTATAAAAGCTGGCGATGCTCCTAGTTCACTTGAACAGAGGTAGGCAATATTTTGATTCAGAAAATAACTCAGTTATAGTGGTTTGGTTTTATGAGGAAATAACTGAAAGCACCTGAATAATAGAGCATTTTATACTTTCCCAGTTTCTTTTGCTCACTTGTGACAGAGTACAGCTAATATAATCTCCATTTCCACTTCAAACAATTCTTGTTCTGCGTCTAGGCAAATAGAAGAATAAAAGTTTTTTAAAACCCTCTAAACACTGGGCTCAGCATTATTTGTATATATACTGTGTGCTTCTGCACAGTAAACCAAAACCCAGTATAAACAAGCTTCATAGAACAGCATGCAATAAACCATCTTGCAGCATGGACCAATATTATAAGCAGTGGATGCCCCTGCCAAGGAACATTTCCTGCATCATGCTATATAATTTTATCTCTGTTTTTGCAGTATTTTCTGTACAATACTTCCAATAGCAAATGTATTTCTTCACTATAACATACATAACCATGGTGACCTGCTGACCATCCTCTCTTCCTTCCCCCTTGGCTAGTGAAAAGAGAAGTAGTCTGGAGGGGAGAAACTGGGGCAGAAAGGCAGCTCCCAGACTAAAAGGTCTAACCCATCTCAGTCACCCTGATCTCTGCAGGAAAGAAGGGAGACTTCCCACTTGGACATGAAACCACAGTAGGAAATGAGAAGTTGGGGTGAATCCCTTATTAGGGATTCCAGCCCCTGTGCAGGAGATTCATCCCCTTCATGGAAGAATGAAAAAAGAGACTCTTTTATCATCACCTCACCATCAGCCTCCTGGGAGATGGGAGCAAGGGGACAACTCTAAAGACTTCTTAACATGTCTTCTGACTGGTGGGCGCGTGCGCGCAAACACACACACACACTTTTCTGAGGCCTCCATTGTCCTCCTGCCACTGACTGAGAAGAGTGAAGGCACTGTAAGGTGCAAGGATGAGAACCACTTTTCATATACACGCACACAAGCAGAACACCTCTCTTGGACTTAAACAGAAGATATCCTCCTGCTGACACACTAGGCTTGGATCCTGTCTGTCCCTTCCCATACCACCTGGCTTCTTCCCAAAAGCCTCTACAGTTATTTCACTCTGATATCTACAGGGTGGACAGTTACTCACACTCTGACTTTGGGGATCCCTATGTAAGGCATGTGGCCTGAAGCTATAGAAGGTAAGGAGCTTTGGGCTCCCCTCAGTTAGTAAAGAGGAGGCAGAATGGCCATAGAGTTGTCTCATCTACATAAGCTATTTAACTAGAATTCCAAATGGACAGATGCTCCAGAGGGGAAGGAGCTCTCTGCCACCATCTTGATGGTGAATAGGGGAAAGTATGGCTACAGAGAGTTGTATTTGCATAAACTTTCTTCCCATGACACCTTTGGGAGTCACTGTAACTGTACACATATTCAGAATTCATTGGGTAGTGGAACTGAACTGAGAGAGGAAGGAAGGAAGGGTTGCTATGTCATGGCTAGATGTATATCTGTTGTAGTAAGATAACTCAAGGCTCCTATATGCTACTTGTTCTTGTCTGTTTCATCATTGAGAGGACTCTTTGACAGGAGACAATACAAAGAGGGCTCTTTGCTGAAGCTACAGAGGGCAACAATACACCTGTGTATTGTTTACCTCATTACCTCATTTACCTGTGTAAACTCTAATGAGGCACCTTCTACCCAGTCACTAAATCACTAATACCTGGGTTAAGTACTGGGTCCTCAGGACAGAACCAGGCAGCCTATCCCAAGAACCTGGAGACACGCTCACCCAAGTGCACTTCAAGACTTTGGGACTGTTACCACAGACATCATACGGTAAGTGATGTTTAGCTGAGGGAGAAAGGTGAAGTGAGATGACAAAAGGACATTTGCCTATTGACTGTTCACACCAGCAGGTGGGGAGCTGAGTTCATGGACTACTGCCAAAGTTACCATGATAAAATGTTTTATTTATCATTCATATAGCCATATGGTTGTGTTTTCCCAAGTTGATGCTGTGTTCCCTTTTCCCTACTAATGTTTTTTCTTGTTTCCATACACAAAATCAGGGCTGAAGAGTGAAGAAGTGTTTGTCTACTAAGGGAGTCCAGGGCAAGTATTTCATGATCCCAGAAATTCTGAGATGGACCTTAAGTTGGTGATGTTTGTTAGTTTTAAAAGGGACCCCTAGCTTTTTGAACTTGGCCCTTGTTGCAGCAGACCACACCTGACTGAAGGTTATACACACACACACATGCTTTGGAAGCAGCATATTTCTAGTATGCTATATGTGTTGGGTGCACTATAACACACTCAGGCCGAGACATTCAGGGTTATTAATTCAAACCTTTATTTGAACCAAAAGCATTTCCTGATGTTAACAACTACCATAAAAGCAATCAATAGTAACAGACTGGCAGAAAAAAGATCAGTTTCCTTCTCCTGTGTCATAGGTGGGGTCATTGTGGATTTCTCCTCCAATGCTCTATATTTAATATTTAATAATATTCATTATCCTTCCAATCAACATTAAGCATTATATATCTTCCAAATAACATCAAACACCTTTACGCTACTAGCCATTTCTTTGGTTAATTATTATCAAGCATACCTAACCCATGTATGGTGACCTTGCCATCAATTGGCTACTTATCCCATTTTGGGTTTTCTCTACTATAAGTTTCTATTTTCTTCAGTTTCCCTGTTCTTTTCCTTAATGGTACTTGCTTGTTTATCTCAATT
This sequence comes from Chelonia mydas, assembly GCF_015237465.2. NCBI lineage: Eukaryota > Metazoa > Chordata > Testudines > Cheloniidae > Chelonia > Chelonia mydas. The sequence continues at coordinate 280,912,664 of NC_057849.1, forward strand.
TCCCTATTATTCTGGTCATCGCCTTGGGTAGGGACATCCTATTATCGCTTATCTAGAAAGCAATTTACACAACTTCTAGCCTGGTTACCTTTTTGCAGCTTAGTAAACAGAAATTTGCTCTCCTAGAACATAAACAAGTTCATTTAGAAATACTTGTCAAACCTTAAGTCACACTTTGACCTTCAGTAAGCTCATACCTGACCATTATTGCTCCTACCTAATCCATATATTTTAGCTCTCTAACATACTAGACTTATGACATGTCATATTGTGCAATCAACAACAAGGCTTCACATTGTCCAACAGTACATCTTGCCACGCAGTGTGTGAAGTCATCATAGAGCACATCTCTCACAATTAACTACACAATACAGGACAAAGTATTGGAATTTAAAGGCAGGACACATCTTATATTAGATGGTACCCAGTCTGAAAGGAAGCTGAAAGACATTAATGTGAAACACCAGATACCACATTTTACTGAAAACAGAATTATATCGGGATACAAAATATGGCACCTTTCTAATATGTCATTATAGTACCAAGGGGTCCTATCAGCACCCTTCTGTTTGTGATAATAGAAATCATCTCACTTTTCATTACATTAAACACTATAACAGAGTTAAGATTTGGAACATTCGGTGTGAAGGAAATTGCCTGCATACGCTGATAACAACTGGGACTTCTATAGCTGTCACCTTTCAACATCTTTTACAAAAATTTCAGTAATGTAGCCAAAATAAACTAATGAACAGTGCAACTGAATGGATTCTACACACACCCAGATTCTAATTTGCACACAGTGAACATGTCTAAAGGATTTTTTTTCTGAACTATTGAAAGCTGTTACTAGTTGACTCAAAATAATAAAAATCTGTACGTTATCTTGATTACATGTTAGAGATAAAAACACTTGAATATTGGGAATTTGCTGTGACAATATGGCTAGTTCCCTTAACTCAGTACTATTCACCATTGCTATAAATCAGATGTTCTATTTGTTTACGTTACTTTTTGCATATAATACCATTGCTGTGCATATGTTTGTTTTAATTCTTTAAAGAACAAATATCTCAGATATTAAACTTTGTAAACATATTGCACGTTGTTTAATGCGTTTCAGCTAAATGCCTTTTTTTTAAATGTCAGAGCCGTTGCCACTTGAATCCCTGAGTGCACTTTCACAACCTTTTTCTTTTTCCAAAATACATAAGAAGCATAGAGATCCTAGAATTAGCATCTCTGCAGAAGAACATCTTTCATTATTTGATGTTTTGGCTTCCTTTTTATTAAGCACTCAAGGTTCTCTTTCTGCTGGACACGCTAGTCTTTTGCCTTCTTTGTACTCCACTTAGTATGTTTCATTTTTAGTGAATATTGCATTATCTACAGATAGTAGAACTGGTCAAAAAGTGCTGGTGCTGCTGAAAATGACACCTCAACACAAAATAAAGGAAATTCTTGACCATCCTGAGGATTTCTTTTTCCAACAAGCTCTAACCAACAGCACCAAATTGTATTTTAGGTATACATTTGACAGGTGTGGAATTGACATCACCCTGTTGAAGTCCTCTATCAATTCTTAGGGGTACAGTTAGCGTACATTGTTTGGTTAATACACCCCGATTCTTGTAGGTATGGATCACCTCACAAAAGTGAAATGTGTATGGGCCCATATGAGTAGAACGCAGGCCTGCAGAACTGCTAAGTAGCTAGCATCTCCATGCTGCCACCCACCCAAAGCTGTAACCAGCTTGCGCTCCACTGCCCCCAATCCGCTGGGGACATGGAACATGGGAAGTCCACCTCAAGGGACAGACAGCAGCCCCATGGCTCCTGACTGGCTCCCCACCCAATACAAACCTAAGGTGCATTCCAGAAAGTGTCCTGGTGACAGTGTGGATTCTCTGCAGTTGCCATGACCATTCCTTGCTCCTGAACTCCTGGCTTCAACCTCGGCTTAATTTAGACCTCGCCTTCTGACTCAGACCCTGAAATGCAACTGAGACTCTGATCCTTGGTATTGACCCTGGCCTGGAACCTGACTATGCCCTCTTCCACTACTCCCTCCCTCAGATTTGCCCCTGTTCTGATCCTTTGTCCTGACTGCCTGTGTTGGGATCCTGACAAGATGGTACATCAGGCTCCACACTGATTCAATACTTGGTCTCTAGTGAGACTGCCAACAAGGGTGCTAAACTGTAGTAGTGATTTTTGGACTGCAAAGCCCTGTCCTGTAGAAACAGGACTGAGATCATCATTTCATTTCACATTGGTCTGATGTGCATCGGTTGTGAATGAATGATCCAAAGATGTAAAGCTCTGTAGCCCACTATCAGTTACCTGCATCATGTAGTCCCTATTACATGACAGTGTGCCTTTTCAATGTAAAGATTTAGGCCCCAGTACTGCAAACATGCACATGAATAATTTTATCATCTGAGCAGGCCTATTGATGTCATTGGAACTGCTGAGAGTAAAGTTGTGCACTTTCTTATGAAAGATTGCCCCTTAAATCATTTGGCTGAGTCAAATTGTGATTCCATTGAAATCAAAAGAAGTTTTGCCAATGACTTCAGTGGGACCAGAATTTGCCCCAATGTAGACACTTTGTGTACTAAAGTGCTATAGTTATTAGTAGGGCCATAAAAAGAGCATATAGCTATAAAATTTCAACTTCATAGTCAAGATTATATTATCACATTAGAAAGACATTTTAGTCAACATTACGTTATCACCTTAGAAATATAGTTAACATCAATGGGCCACATTCATTCCTGGTGTGACTTCACTGACATCAAGTTAGTTTCTGCAATGTGACTAGGAACCCAAATAACCCTAGTGGCAAGGAGTACCAGCTGTGGCTGGCCAGAGGATTATGCCTAATCCTCTCAGACACTGAGCAGGTCTCTGTGAACAACTCCCATTGCACAGAGACTTATTCAAGGTCACCATACTGATTTTCATAGCCCTGTACGGTAATGTCATTAGCTACCTAAGATATCACCTCTCCTATGATGATGACTTCACATGACAACTTTGCTCCCCTGGAAAAAAAGATATCTGTACATAACCAGGGGAAAACTCGGCTGCTGGAGACATAGCTTTCACGAGAGTGGGACAACACTAGTGAACTCATTCTGAGATGGAATAAGAATGATCCCCACTTCTGCCACATAGAGAATTGTATGTTCAACTTAGCTTTTCTGCAATAAGCTTTCTCACTGATATCAGCTCCTTACTTTAGTGTGTGTGACTATATATAAACAACTGTAAGTTTGTTGGTCACATGGATGATGTTCAAATGTTTTTGTGATGAGCAACCTTCAAAAACAAATCAATGGAGTTAGAACAAGGCTGATTTCTGGCCCTTTGTCTTGTTGTAACTCATGTATGAAAACAATACATTTTTAAAAAGTGTCTAGCTACAATGTACTAAACTTTGCACTGGCTCATACTCCTGGAACATCATTGATATTAACAGGCCAAATTAATTGCTCTCATGGGATACAAGACTGTGCAGAATTTGGCTCTGAATGTTTCCTTTCCTCTGCTGGATTCTAAAGCAAAAGCCTGGATGGAAAAATCAGAAATGATCCACTGATTTCCTCAGCTGCTGCCTACATTAAATACAACTTTTTGATCAATTTAATAATTTGTTATACCACTCTACCTTCCAAGCTCTTCCTTAAGAAAAGGGCATGTGAAAATTCATGGACAATAAAGATGTGCTGAGTTCAGTTTTTCTTTTATGTTAGAAGAATTATTAGTCTTCTGCAATATAAATTACAACCAGACTGAGTTTTTAATTTAAAAAGAAATTGCAAATGGAAAAGTCCTGGTATTGCTCTGTTCCAGAGTTCTTCTGATACGGGGTTTAAATGAGAAAGAAAATTTGATAAAGATCATAATCTCTGACCTGGCTGCACTAAAGATTTCATTTTTTTTTTAGATTTGTGATGCTCTCTGAGTTTGTTTGGCTTTGGCAATAATAAACAGAACACATTAACCACATGGAAATTCTCATCTTTTTGATGAACTAAACATATTCTTCTTGATTCCCTTTCTCGCATCATTGACAATAGGCTTTGGTGTCCAACTGTGATAATGTCCTGTGTTCAGAACATACACTTCTCTGTATGAATCTAACAGGCAATTGACATCTTGATGGCTTTCTTGTCCTCCATAAGGGTATAAACAAACACAAGCATATGCAGCTCATGCTTAACTGAAGACGAAAAACTTGTTCTGACTAGCTGTGTCTTAATACACCTGTTAAGCTTAATACATATGTCAGGCACCATCTGTTGAAAAGTTCCTCCTTCCCCTCCTCTCCCCCCATGCTTTAAATAAGGCACACAAATAAAATGTTAAGATGCTCAAATATTTCAGAGGTAAAGAAATTCATTCTAATGGCTACCCATCAAGAGCTGGGATTTTAACATAAAAACCACATTAGAACAGAATGAGATTTAAATCAATGGATTGTTCTGTTTAATAGCTGTTCACATTATTCACACAACACTTCAATGAATTCACATTACCTTATTAGGGGTGACCTATGAGTTATGTGACCATACATTAATTGCTTTAAAATATTGTGGTTAAATAATGCATCTGGAGTTATTAACAACTGCAATGAACATTTTTTTAAAAAAAGTTGTTGTCTTCAAATCTGTTTGATGCAGTGATTGTCATACATACACTGTTTAACTGTGGGTAAATTTGGAAGCCTCTTGCCAAATTTAAAATACTTCTTTTATATTTGTTCAACTACCTTGCTGCTTAGGTAATCTACATATATAATGCCTATATCCTCTATTGTTGACATTCTTTCCTAAAGTGTGATTTATATTGACATATATATCTCTAATGCAACCACCATTGTCTCAGAACTCTGTTTTGAATAAATCTGGATGAATTTGAATTGAGTGGTCTATTTCAAAACTGTGGTGATCTGTCTAGGTCAGAGGTGGGCAAACTACGGCCTGTGGGCTACATCCAGCCTGCGAGACTCATCCTGCCCGGCCTTTGAGCTCCCGGCCGGGGAGGCTAGCCCCCTGCCCCTCCCCCGCTGTTCCCCTTCCCCCACAGCCATGCTGCCGCACGGGCACAGCTCTGGCCCACCGCTCCTGTCGGGCAATGCAGTGGCGGGTCTGGCTCCAGCATGGTAAGGGGGTGGGAGCGGGGGGGGGGGGGGTGTTGGATAAGGGGCAGGGGGTCCCAAGGGGCAGTCAGGGGACAGGGAGCAGGGGAGGTTGGATGGGGTGGCGGTTCTGGGGGGAGGCAGTCAGGAGATGGGGAACAGGGAGGGTTGGATAGGCATGGGAGTCCCAGGGGGCCTGTCAGGGGGCGGGGGTTTAGATAGGGGTCATAGCAGTCAGGGGACAGGGAGCAGGGGGCGGGGGTTGGATAGGTGGTAGGGTCCCGGGGGGGGGCAGTTAGGGGTGGGGGGTCCTGCGAGGGGGTGGTCGGGGTCAAGGAGCAGGGGGGTTGGATAGTTTGGGGGTTCTAAGAGGGGCAGGAAGTGGGAGGGGGTGGATAGGGGCCAGGGGCCAGGCTGTTTGGGGAGGCACAGCCCTCCCTACCCGGCCCTCCATACAGTTGTGCAACCCTGACGTGGCCCTGGGCTTCGGCAGGTGCGCCCCGAGGAGCTCAAGCCGCAAGACCACCCCTTCTCCGCTGGGCAGAAGCCCCTACCCCACCACCCTGCTGCAAGGCAGAGGTCCCGAGCTCCCCCGCCCCGCCCAGTCTGGTAGGTGGAGAATGGGGAAGGAGTGTGGGGGGCTCCATGAGCTGCACTTTAATGGCAAAAGAGCCACATGTGACTCGTGAGCCACCGTTTGGCCACCACCGTACTATACACTGAAATGTAAGTACAATATTTTTATTCCAATTGATTTATTTTACAATTGTATGGTAAAAAAGAGAAAGTAAGCAATTTTTCGGATATCGTGTGCTCTGACCCTTTTGTATTTTTATGTCTAATTTTGTAAACAAATAGTTTTTAAGTGAGGTGAAACTTGCAGGGTACACAAGACAAACCAGACTCCTGAAAGGGGTACAGTAGTCTGGAAAGGTTGAGAGCCACTACTTTAGATGGTATTAAAGATAGTAATAACTGTACTTTTGAGGGAAAAGAGGAAATTAGTTGAGATGGGCTGGAGCTCTTTTTGCTGTTGTTGTTGTTAAAGTCCAATGTTGTTTCCTTGAAAACACAACAAAACAAACATACACAAAAGGCGGGAGAAAAGAACAGCAACAAATAGAAAGTCCCACTTCTATCTCTGGGGCTGATGTTCATTTGCAACCTTGCTGAAGGAGAAGCACAGACCCAGCACCTAGATTTATTAACCACTTTTAGACCTGGCAAACGTGCACCAGCATGGGGCTGTTTAAAGCAATATTTTTGCTGACTCTCTAATCACAGGTTCTTAGCAGCAACCAAAATTTAACATCCCAGGGAATGATCTGGAATTAGCTAGAGCCAGTGGATGGGGCAGCAGCATCTGATTCCTGTCTCTGGCCCGGTCAGGATGATGAAAGTCAGACAGTGTTGTGGTGAAGCTCGCTCCTTTCAGCCCATCCATTTCCCAGTTGCTTTTATTTCCCCCAATCTTTTATTAAGACACAAAAGGAAGTGATAGGCAGATAAGCACGACTCCTAATTATTTTAGTGCTTAATTTCCAAAACACCATCTTTGGGTTGTGTCAATAAACCTTTTGTGTTTGGACGAATACAAGTTTTCAGTTTCCCTTTTATATTTTGTTCTAAACAATTTTATGTAGCAGTCTGAGTTGGACTTTTGTTACCTTGAACACATTAGTACATCCACAATGCTACCTAATGGAATCCACTGCTCCAGGTTAGGCACCCAGGCTTCCTATATAGTGCCTGGGAAGAGTTACACCCCTAAGAATGGGATCCAATAGGAAATCCTGAGGATAGGCGCAGAGGGAATTAGGTGCCTAAATCTGGGCTGGATGGACGTGCCTATCTCCGTTTGGGATTCACAGCTATGATCATGCTCCTGGAGTTAGGTGCCTAAACCCTTTCTCATTAAACAAAAAACAGAGGTGGTACCCCATGGTTAAATGGGGCTAAATCCCTGCCTCCAATTATGCAGCCGGGGGATTTGATCCTGCGTTGCCTGCATCCTGAGGGAGTGCACTAACCTCTATATAACTAACCAGGTTATAGCAGGTGCCACTTTGGGCCCAATCTACCAGATGTAGCCCCTCAGGCAAGACTGGATCCCACCAAGGCTCAAGTGTGTGATAGCATACATCAGGACTTGGGTAACTGTCTGCATGTATTCTGGCAGATTTTTAGGGGCCTAGGGAAATTTACCAGTGGAGATATAGGTACCTAGGGAATTTAGGCACCTACAAGTTTAGGCAGCAGCTAAGTGGGGCTTTTGAAGATCTAAATTTTGGACTTAAGCACCTAAAGTGGCAGTCAGGCACCTAAATCCCTTTGTGCATCTAGCACTAGGTGCCCAAATATGTATGCAAGGGTCTAATTTTATGCACCCACATTTGAAAATATTGCCCTTATGCTTTAAATTCTTTGTACTTCAGTATCCCTATCTGTATGATAGCAGTAGTAATACTTATACACCTGTGAACTTTGTGGGTGAAATCAGACAGGAAGCATTTAAAATAAAATCTACCAAGGAAGATACAAGTACGATCAAATTATTGTGTGTGAAGTGACTTTTTTATTATAAGTATTATGCAAATGTATACAAAAACTGAATGAGGGTCCCTAATTCCCAGCAAGCTGCCAATGCTGATGAGTGTTACAGAATTTGGTCACGTCCGTTTTTTTCTTTTGTTTGTTTGTTTTTTAATTCTTATCCAAATTGAACCCTCAAATCATTTGAGGTAAACCCTGCAATTACAGCAACCTAATTAAAGGCAATTGAATATCATGGATTTATGTCTCTCAGCTTTGCATGCTGCTAAGAGTAGAGAGGAGTGACACGTACCCCTCTCTGAACCCTAATCAAGCCTAAGCTTATTTTAACATATAAAATATCTTCTGCAAACTAATAAGAAAAATAAATGAATACTTAGTTTGACTACAGATATATCATTGATGGGATGGACTTTATCATCACTCACAAGGATCAATCAGTAGGTTACATGATTAAAAACAGCTAAAAGAAACAGCACATCAATTCAAGAAATGCAAATCGGCATAAGAGAAGAGACTAGAACAGTATCCAATAATAAATCACTGCTGTAACCATGAAAAATAAATTTCAGTGTTTCATGTTTAACTATCAAAGCTCTGATGGAGTTGATACTAGACACCAAGTATGTTTCAAGGTTACAATTTAATGATGGCTGTGACATTGCACCTCATAAGACTGTATGGAAATATGCTTATGAATGTATATAGGACATAACTGGAATATGTTTTATGCTACATATGCCATGTAATATATCTTTGTAAAGGTTATGATCTACTGAATATATTCATCCTATTGTATGCATGTGTCATTATTGTATTTGAAGTTATGAATATTGGATGTATACTTGGTTGATTTTAAATAGCCTTAGTAAGGCATTTGGTCAGTGTCTTAAGAAAGGAATTTGCAAGTTAAGTGCCCAATCAAGGACAATGGATCTTGGAAGGCTCCAATCCACATAAGAAGTCTACATGAGGATGTTCAAGGTGGCATATGAACCATGGCTGCTACCTGTAAGTTCTGAGTCATGCATGGACATTGGACTTTACCCATGTGACTCCAAAGCGCCATCTTGTAGCTGGAATTCTAACAGGGGAAGGGAGGGGTATCCACCCACAAGAGAAAGTCTATATTAACCCTTGGGAGACCCCTCCATTTTGTCTTCAGCTGGCTCAAGAGATAGTCTCTCCACCCCCAAGGATACCTGAAAGAAACAGGAACAAAGGACAGTAACTATAGGGGGTGTGAGTGATTGCTGGACCCAGACTAGAAGGAGACTAGTCTGTAAAAGGACGCTTACGGGAACTCCTCTGAGGGTAAGGTTTTATCTGTATTCAGTTTTCTTACTGTATTAGGCATAGACTTGTGGGGTTTTTTTTAATTTACTTGGTAATTCACTTTGTTCTGTCTGTTACTACTTGGAACCACTTCAATCCTACTTTCTGTATTTAATAAAATCACCTTTTACTTATTAATTAACCCAGAGTGTGTATTAATACCTGGGGGGGGGTCAAACAGCTGTGCATCTCTCTCTATCAGTGTTATAGAGGGAGAACAATTTATGAGTTTGCCCTGTATAAGCTTTATACAGGGTAAAACGGATTAATTTGGGGTTTGGACCCCATTGGGAGTTGAGCATCTGAGTGTTAAAGACAGAAACACTTCTTAAGCTGCTTTCAGTTTAAGCCTACAGTTGTTAGGGGATGTGGCTCAGATCTGGGTCTGGGTTTACAGCAGGCTAGCAGGTCTGGCTCAAACCAGGCAGGGCCCTGAAGTCTCAAGCTGCCAGGGCAAAAAAGCAGGGGCAGAAGTAGTCTTGGCACATCAGTTGGCAGGCCCCAGGGGGTTTCTGTGATCCACCCCATCACAATGGTTACAATTAAATATGCTATTCCCATGTAGTGTTGGTGCTTCCCCTACCAAAGACCTCTTACTCTAACCAGGAGCAGGAAACTATTTTAACCCTAACCATACCAAAAGTCAGTTAATCCATGTAAGTACTTTGATGGTTCCCTTCACCATGGAATCTATGAGGGTTTTTAAAAATTCCTGGGAGAAACCAGAGGTGTAGAGATTTTAATATTTTGTGAACATCTAAATGTTCAAAAACTGAAGTACAATTATGAAGGAGTTACCAAATTTAAAATTTACTCAGAACGAGATTCCCCTTCTAAAAAAAATAAGGACACTTGTTGAATGAAAAATATTTGATATTCAACTTGGCAGTGTCCTTTTAATTAATCCCTGATGGTAATGTTTAAATGTGGGGCTTGTCTTCACTGCAGAGTTAACCCAGTGTCTTACTCACATTTTCTCTAACCTGGTTCCAATCCACATACAAAAGCCTCCCACCCTAGTGTGGTGGTGCTTTACACCCACACTTACTGGCTGACCTGGGGATACAGACTAAAGCCTGAGTGCTGTTTATAATTTAGCTGGTAACTAGGCTGCCTTGGAGTGCAGACGCAGGCCTAAGCCACTCAAATGCTGATAGTTCTCCCATGCCTTTCCACAGTTCTTCTTGGCTCGATTTTCTTGCCATCTACCTACTCCCTACTTCTGCACCAGAAGTCCCCTACCAGTCCACATATACTAGTTTGTCACTTAAAGCCTGCAGTGCACATGGCTCGTTGTAGCTGCAACGCTTCTTCAGCGCTTGAAAGATGAGCTAGCACCCAGAAAACAGTCCTCTCAACTTGCTGCTTTGGCCAGAGGATGACATTCAGGTTTTGGTGGACCTCTGGCATTAGAACAGTTAGAGACAGGATTTGGGGATATTGACCAGGAATTCACCAGGTGGATCCTCAGTGCAGAGAGAAAATTAAATCCCTGAAGAATATGCGCTGGAAGAACAAAGAGCATAACTCTCAGTCTAGCAACTGCCCAAGAATGTTACTATTCTACAAAGAGCTGCACCAGGTGCTCAGCCCTGTTTCATGCTGGATGGCTGAAGTTTCTGAGCAATCAGAAGTCAGATGTGCAGATCCCAGAGGAGCTGGAGCAGACACCAGGAACTCTGGAAACAGAAGGCACAGAGCAGACATCAACTGCCTCCGGGCACAGCCAGACCAGAGTCCCAGGAATTCTCCAGACAAAAGAACAGATGAGGAAGGGTGTGGTAGAGGAACCAGCTGGGTAAGATGCAAGCCACCATGTTTGTGGTTGTTACTTCCTTTTAACCTGAGAAGCTAGCCAGAAATTCAAGGTCTAGTAGGTTTAAGAGGAGAAACTGCTGATAGTCAAGTATTTCTTTGCTGCATTATTCACAGATAATGTACACAGTTCTGTGTCTGAACACAGAAGGGATCAAACAGCAGGACAGAACTTCTTTTGTTCAAAGCACCAAGAACACTCTCTTCAGTCTTATTTGTGTTCCAAAAACCTCTCCCGGGGTTTCTTCCAGGGTCAGCCACCATGCTGTCAGCTGCTCCTTCAGGATGTCTTTCCCAGTTTTTTGTCTGTTCTGCCTCCCCAGCATACACCCAATACAATGCTCAGCAAAGGCTCTTGGATTCCTTCCCATACACCTTTTTGTCTTAAGTGGTATCAGGAGAATGGATCATAGGGGGTCAGGCCTAGTGATCCAAGTCTAAATGCAAGAGCCCAAAGCTAGAGTCAGAGCCAGGGACTGGAGCCAAAAGTCATAACCATAATCAGATACCAAATGCCAGAGCCGAGTGTTGAGACAGAGTCAGAGCCAGGAATCAGAGCCAAGAGTCAGAACCAAATTACCTGGAGTTAGGGGAAGGCAGGATCAAATCTGGGACAGGACAGGACAGGACCAAGGCTGGATGCAAGGCATGGTCTAGGCAGGAGCAGAGCTTGCAGTGAGGGTGAGTACAGGAAGGCAGAGAATCCACAGGCATGTGGTTTGAAAAGCCACTGACCCTGTGCAACTGCTGAGCTTAAGAGCAAGCCACCTGACTGCCTTAGCCAATCAGGTGGTACTGCTATGGCCCAGCTGCACTCATTGGCTGCCTGACAACTGGGCAGACACAGCTGCAGTCCCTCATTCCTGACAGATGGGGGCTGATCCTTAGTTACATTAATTGAAGAATGAGGTCACACCTATCAATCTCAATGAGGTTTTATTTCTGTAAAGCTGTATTTCTCACTTGTATTGTTTTCTTGGCACTTTAGTGGTTTCATTAGCACAGTAGTTTGGAATTGCTTTGCACTTTCATGTTCGCATTTGCTTTATATTGTGGTAGCTGGAGTGTGTGCTGTGTTGTTATTAATGTAAGAAATGGTTCTGCTGTTCAGTCCCTGGGTATAGGAGGGCTTGGGCAATAAAGAGACAGGAACTTCAAAGCAAATATTTTCATTTAATACATAAATTTGATTATCTCACAGGGCAATTGACACAGCGTACTCATATATCATGCTCAGATTATTCTGGCACCCGTCTCCCCTCCAGGCCAACGATGTAGGAACATGAGACGTCAATGCATGGTTTTCCCCCTTATTTCCATCTCTGTCCTGGAACCAGTACCAGATATCAGAGGTTCACTTTGGGGTTGTTTATACTGGGCTTGTAAGGATCTAGTCCTAGCCAAAGTACTCTCACTTTGCCTCATATGTTGCGCAGTGCACTGCATGCCCTGATACTACGAATGTCATTACACACACTGGCATCCAAATTGTTTTGTGGCAGCACCATCTTGCCTTCTGTCATTAAAGGCACATTCCATCACCATCCTGCAGCTACTCAGTGGGTAAATAAACCTTCCTCTGCAAGATGCTCTCATATCAGGGTAGCAGATCATGATAAAAGTGTACTCCGGCCTAATTTTTAGGCCTGAACCATATCCAGGCTCACTCGCTCCAAGCCCAAGAGCGTAGAGTAGCCTTCTGATCCAATCCCAACCAGTCACCCTGAACCTGAGCCAGCACTGTCACCGCCATCTGTCCATTGGGTTGGCACAGCAACGGCCACATGCACTAGCAGATGTGTGGCCTATCCCTGCTGTCCTCCACTCCCTGCTGTGCAGTGTGTACTCTGCACAGTGAGAGGCACTGCGACTTGTCCGCCCAATTGTTCTGCACACACACAGTGCTGTGAAGTGATGGCAGCTGGCAAGAGAGGGACACTCACACCCCGCCCATGGGCAGGAGGAGGAGATCCACCCAAACTGAGCCCAAGAGGGTCTGGTTCTGTTCCCACTGGACCTGACACTTGTAGCAGGATCACTATACATACAGACATGAGTACAGTTCTGCCATCAGATTCATAGTAGAGATGGTGAGCTTTGTAGCTGCAAAGTGTGCTTTCCAAAATAGTCCATAGGTTATAGTCCAATGTTTATATGCAGAGTGATTTCAGATTAGGACTGGAGATCTCAATCTTGGTTTTAAGCTTCATCTGCATGAATCATCAAGCACATCTGAAATAAAAAGGATCAGGACCCATACCCTTTTTTATACAGTCTCAGGCCTTCTTTGACAGCTTGGAGTGCTTTGGCGAACAATAGGCAAACCTGGGGATTTTGAAGTAGACCTATTTCCTACACATCACTGGTAATTAGCTACACAGATTAACGTAAGGCACTTGCTGTTTTTCTACCATTCGCTGAAGATTTGCTATACATTTCAAAGAGAGATGAATTCAGTGATGTTACTATGTTTACAGGTCATCTAAATGATAATATGGCCTTTTGATCTCTGAATCAATAGCTATAGTGACAGACAGGAACCGTCTGTTTACATGGCTAACATTCTACAAGAAATAAATATACACATACAATTAGTATCACCTCCAATTCTCTAACAATACAGGTTTTCATTTCAAAGTTCTAGCCTATCTAGCATGGAGTGGCCCTAATTACCATTCACATACTTTTCTATCATGTCTCTAAAGGTTGAATCTGGGTTATTTATCCTTTCTACCCATGCATCACACTTTGTACAAGATTCGTTGCAATTATATAACAGTGGTAGCAACAATGGTTTGTGTGGTCATTCTTTAATCAGATAATGTCACAGACATATCTTCATATCCAAATCAGGGACACTGGGTGTTCAGCATAATCTTCCACATATTATCTGTATGTTCCAGGGTTCAACTACTGTAAGGCTCACTATGCCAGGATATGATGGATCTGTATTGGCTCCTGTCCCCTTTTGGACTAATCTCTTGGTGAACTATGTCTACAAATCTCACACCCTTGCATTTGTTGTGGAAGAAATTTGTATCAGGAGGGCTGGATGACTATCAGAATTCTCTGGCAAGGAATAATTTAGAAAATTAGTTCCTTTTTGACACAGTGATGCTCCCTGAGACTGGCAGCCATAGGTAATATAACTACCTCCTGTTAACTCTGTAAATTGTTAAGGGAATAAATACATAACGATTATCAGGTTAAAAGGGGGGGGGGAATCTCTTCTAAGTGACACTGTTATATTTTTATAAACCAAAGCTAGCTGAACCATCCTTGGTATTTTTCCAGGATCTGTTTAAAATAAAAATGCATTTTTACAACACATTTACAATGCATTCCTTCCAAGTTATAATCCTCTAGACTCTTATGATTAATCTGACAGATGTGTATTAATCATGGTGACATCTCTTCCTTTAACATGCATGGAATCTATGTACTAATATTAGATGCAAAGTATCTTCAGTGTTGGGAAACTAGCTCATTAGAAAAATGTTTCTTCAGCCCGTTCCTGACATAAACAATGGCATCAGATCATAGTTTGCAATTTAAAAAATCCTCAATAAATTCCAGTATCTATATACTAAGTTAAAAATTATTGCCAATTCATCTGCATTACAGAATAACCAAACTAATTATACAGAACATTGGCTGGAACATGTCTGTAAAGGTCTATCACAAAAAGGAGATTTTAACCTTCCTATTCTCAATTAAAAGAGAAAAAGTCCCAAGAAATAAGAGGGGAGGAAATCATTTTTAAAATAGTTGCCAATTTAAATGTGTATATATAGAGAGAGTAAGTAGTATACAACATGCTACAGAAAGTAAAGTTTTTCTATCCAGTTCTTTGACCTTTTAGGAATTATTATAATAATCTTATCACAAGTATCCATTGAAATCAATAAGTTCTGCCTAAACAAGGATGGTACAATATGGCCTGTAGCAAATTGCCCAAGTACCAACTATAATTATGCAGATTATATACAAATGGCACAAATCCTTCAGGAGTAACTTTGCAACTGGCAAGTAATGGAGCATATTTGCACTTTGGGAATTCAGAATTTGGCATGATAAACAGCAATTTGCCATCTTTTGATGAACACAATTCTGCAATCAACGCATAAGGTTTCCCTGAGTCACACACAGTGTTAGATGCTATCACATAGGATATCAGTCATTTCACTAAGCACCCCAGAAGATTAAAAAAAATGTTCGCAGCAAGAGCAGAAATTTCTTGATCATCAGAACCTTGAGTCATACCAGATTATGATGGAAAAAACATTCAGGACACTTTTGCAACATTTACAGTTTTCTTTCTTGGTTTGAAGAAAATGAAAGAAACTAAATTCTGAAGACAAACAGTTCTGAGCAATGCTGCTGCAGTGCTTCTGGTTAAAAATATCTCAGTTCACACATTCCTTGCAATTGTTACTCTTCTTCTAACCTTTTATTCCTCTGAACAGGTCTTCATATAGGTCTCTGGCAGCAGATCTTCTTATTCCTACCTCTCTACTTCAATGGCCACATCAACTCAGCACCCCAAACATTAATGACCTTATCCTAATTCCACCCCATAGGCAAGAAAATTCTACCTCCATTTTCCAGGTGTGAAACTGAAGAGATTAGGGACTTGCCCAATGTCACACGAAGTCTGTAGCAAAGCTTGGAACTGGACCCAAGTGTTCAGAGTCCCAGGACTTGAGAATCACCATTGCCCTGCCTCTTGTGTAGTCATTACACCAGTGCAAAATGGGTGTCAAATGCTACCAAGTCAGAATGGTGCCAATGTACACACACTGCACTGACATAAGTAGCTACACCGAGCTCTGGGCAATAGAAAATCAGGTCCCTACTCTAGTGCCTTAACTAGTGCCTCCATTGGCTCTGTCATTCACTAGGAATCCTCTTCAGTGCTGGGAGGAGAGAGAGATTCACTATGGCCTTGTCTATATTAAAGAAATTCACACCAGTGTAACTACATCAGTGTAGTTGCAGAGGGGCAAACCCTAATGTACACGAGCAGCACCTGTGAAAAGCAAGGCTTACACCAGTGCAGCTTACTCTGGTAAGTGACCATATTAAGCAGTACCAGTATAAGACCCATTTAGTCCTGGTGCAACACAGCTACATCCTTGTTACTAGAGATTCGCACAACAATATAGTTACACTAGTGTGAATTTCCTTAATATAGCTGGTGCCTGAGAAATAACAAAAAGAGCTTGTTCATTCTTCCTCCCTCTAATCACCACAATTTTTCAAAAAAGCAACTTACCAAACTCAAACTATGAGCAAAAATACAACTATGCATCCTCATGTACAAGTGAACAGTAAGGGTCCTATTTGTTAAAAATGCAAAACATATACACAGTCCAGTGCAAAATAACCCCCCATACAAATGTAGTGTGTGGAAAAACAATCAGATTGTGCATCACACTGCCGGGTTGAATTACTTCTTAAAACCATCAAACTGCATAGCTGGAATTCAACAGGCTCATCACAAAATGAATGTGCAGACTTCAAGACTATATTTAAAATAATTACCTCTTTTTAGACTATAACAATGGATTATTCCTGTGTTCTCTTGCAGAGTTATACACAGCTGTAGACAGAAATATAAAAGACGGAGACAATCATAGATCTTACCTGCATCATATCCTTGTTTCTTGGGAGGTCTCTGTGCACACCCTGTTATGATTTAGGGTATGTCTACACCACAGACACTACAGATGTGCCACTGTAAAGTCTCCTGCTTAGCCGCTCTATGCCAGCAGGAGAGAGCTTTGCCGTCGGCATAATTACCCACCCCCAATGAGCAGCAGTAGCTATGTCGGCGGGAGACGCTCTCCCACAAACGTAGCACTGTCCACACTCGCACTTTTGTCTGTGAAACATTTGCCATTTAAGGGGGTGTTTTTTTCACACCCCTGACCGACAAAAGTTTTGCCAACAAAAACGCTAGTATAGACATAGCCTTACATAGGTACAGTACTTTATCTGACAGCAACCAAATGTCCATCGTCTTCTTAAAGAGATACCATCTAATCCCCTAAGGGAGATACAAAGGGCAGGTGTGGTCTGAAGTACAATTGCATGAAATATTCTGTTTATTTAGTTTATTTGACCAAAAAATTGCAGTTTTGGCTGATCCAAAACTATTCACAAATGTGACTTGAATAGTTTTGGCCAGTCACAAAACAGCCAGACAAGGAGAAATAGTGCTATTATTGCCCTTGTAACAATTAACCCTAGGGGATCGGGCACTCACCTGGGAGCGGGAAGACATATGTTCAAATCCCAGCTCTGGAAAAGACCTGAAGTAGCCTTTTTCAATTCCCCCAAAATTCTGAAAAAACTCAGATTCAGTTCAACTCACACCAAATTTTATTTCAGGTTTTTTTCAGAAGTGCCAGCACATTCCCCCACCCCAAGAAACAAAAGAAAGAAAGAAAATCAGTGATTCATCCAGCTCTAATCTGAATATAGTAATGGGAACCAGGAATTCCTCCTGAGTTTTAACCAAGTCTCACTGCAGCCTGGGGCCAATAATTTAACCTCTCTGCCTCAGCTTCTCATCCGTAAAGTTGGGATAGTAATGTTAACTCACCTACCCCAGAGGAGTTGCTGTGGGGATTTGTTAATGTTTGTACAGCACTTTGATCATGTAAAGAGCTGTATAAGTGCTAAGTATTAATATTAATAAAAACATGAAAGGTTATATTTGGATTACCTAATCCATCATACTTCTTTAAATATGGACAAAAAAGCATTTTGTATGAGAAACGTACAGCCAAATATCACCACCAAGCTAAGTGAAGTCCAAAAAGTAAACAAGCAGAATAAATTGTGACAAGTGAGAGTGTTAAATATAATAGTATTGCCTTTGATTTATTTTATCCATATATATTAGAGTCATAGAGTCTGAGGCCATAAGGGACCAGCAAAGCATTTACTCCGACTGCCTATATATGACAGACCACCAGCAACACCCAGCAACAGCACCCTAAACTCAACGACCCAAGTATTACAGCCCACAGAGACTAAAATCTCCTGCGTAACAGGCAGAGAATAAGAGATACCAAGATGCACCAATGCCCAAGACCCTTGCAATGGTAGGGAATTTATTAAGTGAGATATACCAAGATAATCCCAGCAGGTGATCCATTCTCCATGTTACACAGGAAGGTGAAAATCCCCGAAGGTCACTGCTAATCTGATCTGGGGGGAAATTCTTTCCCAACCCCACATACAGAGATGAGTTGGACCCTGAGCATGCAAGCAAGAACCAGCCAGCCAAGCACTTTAGGCCAGTTGTACACAAAAAGTTAAATCGACTCAGCTACGTTGCTCCTCAGTGTGAAAAATCTGCACCCCTGAGCGATATAGTTAAGCCGACCTAAATCCTGGTGTAGCAAGTGCTAAGTCAATGGAAGAATTCTTCTTCCACCTCTCACGGATGTAGATTAATTAGAGTGATGGAAGAACTGCGCTGCTGTAGCAGTTTAAGCGGAGACATACCCTGAGAGAGAAAATGTTCGGTGCCATCTCAAGAAAAGTTGCTTTTTTTACAAGTTCACTAACAGTCTGTGTTTAGCAACTAGCTTTCTCAACATATGTATCATTTTTAGGAAACCAGCTAAAACTGCTTTTCTGCACTAAGCAGAAGAGTTCTCCAATAGTTCTGAATTTAAGCTGAAGTAAACTTTTAGGGTGGGATTTTCAAAAGATCTTGGCAGTGACCAAATTCCTCTTCCTGTTATGCCTACGGTAAAACTCCCATTGACTTTATTAGGAGCAGAATTAGGCCAATGCTGAGCGTTTTTGAAAATCCCACTTTATATTACACTATCTGAATTCTTGACATATATCTTCAGTAATGTCTAATGCAGTAGGCATTTGCATTCAGTAATGTCTAATGCAGTCTAACATTTGTTTATTTGCTGTATCGGGGCTTGGACCCTAACTCCTTTGAAATGCATAATATTTTAAATTCCATATTAATTACAATTAGTAACTAATAGAGTTCAACAAGAACCCATCCTCTCATGCTTGAGACATAATTGTTTACCTTTGCTGTAACTACTATGAGGCCTCAGAGACATTCTGCGTCATCACCATGTTGATGATACTACAACTGAAAAATGCCTCAGTCTCTTCTAGAAGCCTCACATAGATCTTAAACACAACGGGTGACCAGATGGAAACTTACAGGGCCCTAGAAACAAGAGCTTACTGGAAGGATGGGTAAATGCTCATCATCACCTCCTTGAAAAACATAAGCAGAGCCACTGAAAAGCAATCCCATCCACCTAATACAGAGCAGTCACACCAAACAGGTGTGCCACCAGCACTTCATTGTCAGCCATATTAGGGGCTGCTGGAAAGCCTGGGCACCTGACCTTTGTCCAAAATGGAAATTACATAGTTTTTGTGTCAACCCGTAATCTGAATGCAGACTGATAATGGAGAAAGGAAGCAGAGAAATCTAACTAGCCAGTGACACCATTACCTTCTCAATAACTTGTCATGAAGAGGATATTGTCTGCAGCTCACCCCCTTGTGGCCCCTCATGGCCCTGCAGGAGCATTGCACTCAGCACCCCTTAGGTTCTTTCTAGCAATTACCAAGACTTAGGCTGCTTCAAAAGATGTATCCCTTCATATTGTCTGATCTATTAAGATAATCTAACAAAGTGTAACTCACTTTTTTAGTTGCCCCAGGACACCCTGCTCTGAGTCCCCAAGCTCAAGAGACCCCCCTCCCAAGTCCACTTCCTGGATCTGAGGTTGTGTTTCAAATGGTCAATCCCTCAAAAAAAAGAGCCCCCAGTTCTCCTCTTTGGAGCTAGGCTGTGAGTTAGCCAACTAAAGAGACTTCTCCCTCAGCTGGCCCCTGTCTCCCCCTCAAACTCATAATATTCAACTGGCCAGCCTTCTTCTGCTGGTGTCTGCCCTGTTATGAGGGAGGAGACAGTATACATGCTGGTCCGTTTCACCCAACTCATCCCCAGTTGGGTAGGTGAGCGGGGAGCCTTGCCCTGCCCTCTCTAAAAGGTTCCTGGTCCTGCACTCTTAAAGACACAGTGATAGGATTTCCTCCCAAGCACTGCTTATTACCAGGACCATTTCCTTTCCACCTGTGTCCTGTAGATCGAGTGTGTTTGTGTGTGTGTGTGTGTGTGTGTAGACAGCTTAGATTCCACTAAATAGCAATCCAGATATTAATAACTACCAGTTGCAGTAGAACCTCAGAGTTACAAACACTTCGGGAATGGAGGTTATTCGTAAGTCTGAAATGTTCCTAACTCTGAACAAAACGTTATGGTGGTTCTTTCAAAAGTTTACAACTGAACGCTGACTTAATACAGCTTGGAAACCTCACTATGCAGAAGAAAAATGCTGCTTTTAACCATCTCAATTTAAATGAAACAAGCACAGAAACAGTTTCCTTACCTTGTCAAATCTTTTTGTTTTTTAAATTTTCCCTTTTTTTTTTTGTAGTTTATGTTTAACACAGTACTGTACTGTGTATATATATATATATATATATGTCTCTGCTACTGCCTGATTGCTTACTTCTGGTTCCAAATTGGGTGTGTGGTTGACCAGTCAGTTCACAACTCTGATGTTCATAACTCTGACGTTCTACTGTAATAGCAATATTTTGTTGGTAACTTATACTGTCCAATTGACTCTTAACGTTAATGGGATCTGGATGCTGGCAACAGCATGCCATGTATTAGCAATATTTTTTGGAAGAAGGTCTCTACCTGCAGACAGGTTTGTGGGGATTGCAGCCCCAGAAAGAAGCACTGGGACATGCCAACCACCCCTTGAAGGCAGGTTTGTGAGTCTGCAAACAGGGAAGGAAGTGCGGAGACATGCCTTCTCTGGCTGAAGCCCTGCAAAACTGCCTGCAGCCAGTGCAGCCCAACACAGCACTTCTTTCTGCGTGCAGCCCTGCACACAGGGACCACAAAGGAGGAAAGGGGCTGTGGGCTCAGAGGGAAGGCTGTGGGAAAAGCGTTGGTGGAGGGAGGGCCCTGCAGCCCAGTTGCTGGAGCTGCACAGTACCTCTCCCTGTGGTCTCTTGGTTGTGCCCTGCTGGGGGGACTTCACATAGGGAAGGAAGCACTGGGGCATGCTGTGCCCTGACCCACAGAGAGAGGTTACATGCAGCTCTGAGGGTTCCCAGTGCCCCCACTCCCCATGAAAAGCCCTGGCATCTTGCTGAAGTCTGCACCCCAAGTACCCCGCTGCTGCCCTGCCCACAGGCAAGTTTGCGGGGATGCAGCCAAGGAAGGCCCATCCCAGCGCTTCCTTCTCTGGCTGCTGCCTTACAAACCTGCCTGCTTATTGGCAAGTGCTGGATAACAGCAAGTTTTTGCTGGCAAATGAGGGGCTGCTAATAAGTGGAATCCACTGTGTGTTTATATATATATAGATATTGGACCTTTCAAAGTCTTAAAGGGCTATGCCCTGTGATAGGTGGGCTGACCGCCAGGAACTATGACTCTTGAGCAGCAGACTACCCTGTCACAGGAATGTTCAAGACAGGGTAGGATTTGAGTTTCAAAATCCATTAATTTCTTGGTATCATCAGGGAAAATATATTTGGTATCTTCCAAATTGAACAACCTTCACCAGGTAGAACAAATACTTCAGATTAGAAAACACTGGTGCTACTAACTTTTGTTTATCTACTTAATTGTATGCTACTCATTCATAAGTTTTCTTAATATATGACACATTATTCTATGTTGCTACCATATTGCTGTGAAGACAAAATGAAGTGTCTTTGGCCGTGTCTACACTTAAAACACTACAGCGGCTTCAGAGTAGATAATTCCTACAGCGATGAGAGGGGTTCTTCCATCACTGAATGCGATCCACCTCCCTAAGGGGCAGTAGCTAGGCTGACAGAATTTTTGTCTCAACCTATTGCTGTCTACACCAAGCGTTAGGTTGGCTTAACTACATCTCTCATGGGCAGAGGCGGATTAAGGTTTCGTGGGGCCCTGGGCCAGAGCAAGTATGGGGCCCCTCCCCACTCCTTCTGCCTGCAATCCGGCCCCGTTCTGCCCCTTCCACCTGCAGCCCTGTAGTGTGGGGTAGAAAGAGGTCATTTTAATTGTTGGATCCCAAGTAATTTTATTTTAAAAATAGTAAAAATATTTAGTTTGGAGAAACAAGAAATAGCCTAGCTGTTTGTTTTTTTAGTTTGCCAACTCAGGAGTATGGCTTACACTATTTTAATCACAGGTGTTCTTTTATGTACCAATTATGAATATTAAGAATTTTAAATCCAGGGAAAGCCTACTATTTCTTTGGGTACCAATTTCTAGCCCCTTTCTCCTCTCCAGGAATACATAGTCTAAACACCTGGTGATTAACAGATGAAACTGTTAGGTTTTTTAAGTTATAAAACATTTCATAAACCAATAAAATCATTCCAAGATTTAGAATCTAATCCCTTGGTAATCTTAGTTAAATTTCTCTCATCAGTCCCTGTTGAAGTTTTAGGAAGATTTTCACTGGGCTGGTTTCTTCTTGAGTCTTCTATATTTTTCTTACCTGTTTGTGGCAGTTCATTTGTAGAGACGGACAGGATGAATTGTAAAATTCGTGCTGTCTGTGGAATCAGAGGGGGTGTATGTGAGGTTCAGTTCAGAGTATTTTTATACCCTTCTTCCTATTTCCATGAAAGTATAGGAACCATACCTCTTTCTGGATTGTTCAGATTCAGAGTTGGTTGCTGTCACTCTTTCATTGGCTCAATGACTTTACAGTGATATCTTCAGCTCCTGAATATGCCGTTCGACTGACGAATCGTTTCCCAAACTGTGTTCCACTGGTGTTCCACACGATGTGAATAGGTGTTCCGTGAAAGAATCTAGAATTTAATTTTGACTCTTGCACTTGATTTTTGTACTACTTTATACGCGCTTTCCAGTTAGAAATTGTTAGTTCAAGTTATTTTAAATTTGTATTTTTGCTTTGTTTTATAAAATGAAATATATTTGAGCATAAATAACGCAATTTTTTATTTGAAAACCAAACGATTACAAAATAATATTATAAGTGTTCCATAATAGGCTAAAAAGTGTTCCGTGGCCAACAAAGTTTGGGAAATGCTGGCCTAACGAGTATGCAACATTTCTAGTTTCCTGTGTTCTTTTTTTTTTTTTTTGTGGCAGAAAAGAATCAGAGAGAGTTAATTTAACTTTAAAAGTTTGTATTCAATCCATTTTCTGCCTGGCACTCTGGGGACCAGGGTCAGAGCGGCGCTGCCACTGCGGCTTCCCCTCCTGCCCTGTGGCGGATTTCTGCTGAGCCCCTGGGGTGCCCATTTTTCCAGGGCCCCCCAGTTGGCCAGGTCCCCATGGGCCCAGTGGATAATCTGTGAATGTTTCCCACCCCTTAGAGTCATAGCTATGCTGATGTAACTTTTCAATATAGACCAGCCCTTTAGAGCACAAGGAAACATCTAGTGTGGATTACAATGCCTTTATAGAAGTCCACATTTGCATAACAAAGAATCCGTCTTTCTATAATCCTGGTTCAGAAGGGGAAGTTTTAAAGACGATCCAACAGCAAGATCTCATGTTGAAATTCATTCTGAACTGGATTCCCTCTTTCTACGTTTATTATCCATAAGCAATCAGATTTCAGAGGAATTTCCTAAATTTAGCAAAATGCAGCAGTACCAGAGCTCCTACTAAACCAATCCATTGTAGGGATACAAAACATAACATCCAGAACAGGAGCGGGCAAACTTTTTGGCTTGAGGGCCACATCGGGTTTCCAAAATTGTATGGAGGGCCAGTTAAGGCAGGCTGTGCCTTCACAAATAGCCAGGCGTGGCCCGGCCCCCACCCCCTATGTGACCCCGCCTCTGCTTCTCACCCCCTAATGGCCCCCCCAGGGACTCCTGCTCCATCGAAACCCCCCTGTTCCCTGTCCCCTGAGGCCCCCCCAGGACCTCTGCCCCATCCACCCCTCCCTGTCCCCTGACCGTCCCCAGACCCGCTGCCCCTTACTGTCCCCGCCGCCCCATCCAACACCCCCCTCCTTCCTGACTGCCCCCCAGGACCCCTGCCCCCATTCAACCCCCCTGTTCCCTGCCTTCTGACCACCCGGACCTCTACCCATGCCCCCGCCCCGTGACCACCCCAAACTCCCCTGTCCTCTATCCAACCCCCCCTGCTTCCTGCCCCCTTACCATGCTTCCTGGAGCACTGGTGGCTGGCGGCGCTATAGCCGCACCACCCAGAGCACCAGGACAGGCAGCCACGCCACCGCTCAGCACAGAGCGCCGGGTCAGGCCGTGGCTGTGCAGCCCCACCATCCAGAGCACTGCACCAGCGGCGCAATGAGCTGAGGCCTCAGGGGAGGGGGAACAGCAGGGTCGGGGGCTAGCCTCCTGGGCCAGGAGCTCAGGGGCCAGGTAGGAGTGTCCCACGGGCCGGATGTGGCCCGCGGGCCGTAGTTTGCCCACCTCTGATCCAGAAGACTATCTAATTATCTAATGGTAAGTAGATGACTTCATGCTGTCAGTAAATGTACCTTAGAGGATTCTAAAGTGTTTTAAAGAGTATCATCAGTTACTAATTTCTCCCTTTGCTCACTTTCAAAGGGCTATTTACCCAAGCCTATTTTGTGTACTTTATAAAACAAACCTTTCAATTTCCTGCTGAAGGAAAGCATGTATCATGTATGCCAGTTGGGAGCACTTCTGTATCGCTGGTTTCAGTTCCATTCATCCCACTTTGACTTTGTTTCAAGGCTTAGGAGAAGTAATTCAATCAAATATTTGATTCCATGCACTATTTGCTATATTTAATTGTTTTATGAGTCTCCTTTAAACATGTCCAGCAAACTTAGGGTATATCAAATGTGCCCAGTTCTCTCCGGGATTGAGAAGAAGGATGGTCTTGTGATTAAGGCACTAGACTGGAAATGCACTTCAATTTTCTGGCTCTATCAAAGATTCCCTGTATGACCTTGGAGAAGTCACGAAAACTCACTGTGCCTTCGCTCCTCATCGGTAAAATTCGCCTTGTGTCTGGCTTGCCTATTTAAATTATGGGTCAGGAACTGTCTCTTGCTATGTGTTTGTACAGTGCATAGCACAGCAGGGCCCTGATCTCAGCTGGAGCCTCTGGATTCTGTTGTAATATAAATAATAATAATAATTAGGGCTCAGTTCTGGCTTCACCTGCATGGTTCATGAGTTGGGGAGAGGATGCAAGGAGACTTTCCCCAGCCATGTGACTGTAAAGGAGGCAGACAGAATACAGACCGGGTCAGTTAAATGGGGGAGGGATCATTGACCAACCTCCTGGTGTCTGATGACAAGTACAAGGAAAAGTATACACTTTATCTTTATAAAAGAGGTGTAATTGATTTTGCTCTACACACTCCCCTTTGTGCTCTCTGGCATTCCGCCTGCATTTGTCCTGTGCAGGCAGAATGTCTCAGACTATAAGCACAACTCAGGCAGTACATTTATATGGCCATCCTCCCAGTGCTCCAGAATTGGCTCACAGAGTAGAATACATACTAACGGATACCCATTTACAATATATCAAAAACCTTATTTCAAAAATCAATTTAGTAAGCTATCCCACCGTTTACAATGCAGGAAATGAATAGATGCCATCGCACAAACCTTGCACTGCCCACTCTGCAAATAGGTTTTTCTTCTCAAGTATAGTGAAATACAGATTGCTCACAATACAACAACCTTTCCTTTGACCCTTGGAATGTTGTGGTATATTATCTATTATTTTTGCTATCTTGATTTCCTTATCTAAATGTTGTCTTTTAAGGGATGCTGTTAAATGGAAAATACCAGCATCTATCTATTGACAGTGTAATTTTTGGTAAGATAGTTATAATTGCTGTCTTAAGATATTGTATAATATGATCATCCTATGGCAGAGCTATGGTCCCATTTCTGCAGACTTATACACTTGGTTAACTTTAAGAACATGAGTAGTCCAATTGACTTCTCTTGCTTAAAATTGACATGGGACTACTCACATGTTTAAGATAAGCATGTATTGTAGGACAGGGGCAAACGTATTTTAAACTGATCAGTGTGTGCCATTAATATGTACCAGGGCTATGCTGTATTTATTAGGTGTTTATGGTGAAAGATTATTACTGATTTTGGTTCAGAGATAAGGTGTTGTTTTCTGATCAACCATATGTTTCTTTACACATGATAAGAGTAACGGGCCACATTTTTAGCTCGTGTAAATGTGCATAGTTCCATCAAATCAATAAAATTATTTCCATTTACACCACCAAAGATTCTGGTCAAATGTGTCTGTTTACTATTTGGGGAGTGTCACTGTTACCATGTCCCTAGCTATTCAGTTTTTGCTTTTTTCAAACGATGTGGCAGCTGCTTACTACGCTGTTTTTACTTCGCAACATTAAATAGTGTTTAAATGACATTTTTCTTTTTGTAATTTCCTAGTGGGATTTCCTTTCATCATTATAATCATTATTTATTATTATTATTATTATTATTTATTATTATTTATTTTATTTTGGTAAATTAGGTACAAGAAGTTATAGTTTGTCACATAATTATGTCACATTATTATTATTTATTATTTGTATTCTGGTAGTTCCTAATGGCTTCAAATTACTATTGTGCTAGGCATTAAACAAACATATTATAAAAGACGGTCCCTGCCCAAAAAACTTTACAATCAAAATAAGAGAGATGAATGGGGAGGAGGGGGAAAGAGGTTTCATATAAGCAAAGTGATCAGGATGACAAATGGCAAATATTATGTTAGTTCCTTGGTCTTTGGGGTTGGTTATATTTGCTTTGTTTTCATTCTGTTTTTCAATTTCATGTTAATAATCTGTGGAGTGAGCAGGGGAGGAGTGAGGGATGAGTTAATAGCGAACGGGAAAAGGAACAGGAATAAAGGAGAAGGAAATATAGGAAAGACTAGAGGGCAAAGAAATTAACGGTTTGGCAGAGAGACTGTGAGAGAGAGGAGTTGGAGAACACACACAATCAACCAGGAGGGAAAAATAACCAGAAGCAAAATAAAAGTCTGTCTGAAAGTTTCAAAGTTGCCATCACTGTTGCTGCTAATGCTGTGTGCTGCCTTGGCCCCTTACCCAATGTCAAACTCTTTGCTGCTCCCACAAGTGCTGCTAAAATACATTCTGTACCTCTTCATTGCCTCTACTCTGGAGTTCATTCTGGACTTTTTTTTTTTAGTCAGGGTTATGTTTCTATACTCCAATTATTGCAAAATCACCTCCTGGGTTCCATACTCCTTCCTTTGCCTGCACATCTCATGATTCATGATATTGTACGTGCTTCCTCCTTCCTAGTTTCCACCACATTACTTCAGGCTCCTCATCCAGTCCACAGTTGTGTTTGCCTTCACCTTTTCTTAATTTCTAACTTTCGCACCAGATCTTGATCACACGTATACCTATGTAAATTGACAGTAACTCTGTTAAAATCAATCTGGCTCTTATCCTACAAATGATCTACTACTAGCTCTGACAAAGAAAACCATTTGTTCTCCTAAGCTAAAAAAAAGACAAAATATATCAAGCACAGGCAAATGCCAGTTCTCTAAAATTAGGCTGTTATAAAGCACTTAAACACATGCTTAACTTTTGAAATCACTATTGAAATGCCCTATTGAAATCAAACACGTGCTTAAGTGATTTTCTGACCTGGGATCCTAAATTTTGGAATTCATTGTTTTGTTTTGTTTTTCATCTCTAACTATTAGAAACATTTAGCCATTCATAACTTTCTATATCATTCTCTGGCTTCTATTACTGGATCATCAGCCATCATTCCTACCTTTCTGTGCCTTGACAGAAATTTCCTTGTTTCTTGAAAATCTGCAGCATTTAGGTTTATTCTTACCCTGTATGCCTCTTCCTGTCTGTATATCTGGTATTCTTTTCATCCTAGCAGCAAGCCTCAGTGAGTAAGCAAGCCTTATGGATCTCCCAGATGTATCACAGTAACTTTGATCCTCCTCTTTTTTAACATTTTTTAAAGTTTTATCCACACCCTACTAGGTCTGGCTAAGATAGTATAATGATGTTGGTTGCCCAATTTGGGATATCTTAATGCAAGCTGGTTTTCAGAGGGATACTTAGCATTTTCTAAAAATTAAACCCTTTTAAAGATTTGACACCCCAAAATAGGGGCATCCAAAATCACTAGTCACATTTGAAAAATCTTGGCCTCATTTATTTCAGCCTCTGCTCTTGCTGAATTGCTTCCTACTGCAACCAGTCAAGGGTAACTCCCCTTCTCTACATCCACCAGCCTTCACTTTCCATCAGTTAATAGTCTCTCTCTGCCAGTTACCTCTTATGAAGCTTCTAGTTTTTTGGGGGGTTACTGGTTCTCTGTACAAACTGTAGTCCAGGAAAAGTGTCTCGTATGTACACTCCAGACTGCATTACACAGTAATAACTCAGTTTTGTTCCAGTTTTTATGAAATCTTTAGAATCTGTTTGAACTAAAGCTATTGAAAAAATATCAGTTATTTCTTCTACATGAATCATTTCCGCATTTTTTTTCTGGTCATTACTGCATTAACCTGAACACCACTTGTGAAATTTAGCCAAAATGCAGGAGAATAAAAGGACCAGTACAGCTAGCGGAGGCAGAGCTGTGTGACACATTAGAAGGTGAGTAAGGGGAGAGTGGATTTGATGAAGAAAGAGAGAAGAGCCCAGCGAGGGATTTAGGGTCTGAGCCAAAGCCAATGGACAGACTCTCATTGACTTCAATGGACTTTTTTTCAGGCCCTTAATAGGTAGGACAGTAAGCCAGAGTGACATGAAAGAAAGATATTCATGGTAATGGAGATATCTTGTTTAGCAGCTTCCTGCAAGTACTTAGAGCCTGATCCAAAGCCCATTGAAACTGCTCAGAGGATTCCTCTTGACTTCAGTGATCTTTGGGCCAGGGCTTAAGTTATGAACTAATCATCGCCAAATGTTCCTCACATTTCCCAGCAGGATTGTATTAGGAAAGAATAAATCCATTTAATCTGAAAATATCTTTTTTTCAGTTTAGGAAGAGTCTGCCATCTTCATATGCAAAATCCAGAAGCTCTGCTACTTGAGCTAAAGAAGACTATCCAGTAGTGGAGAGTGCCTCTTTTCCAGGCATCTCTCCTCTTTCAAGAAAAGCCATCACAAATGGCTGCTAAGAGACATATTCACTATCAGAACTGCAGCTTATGACACCTGTAGTTTGAGACTTTCTTTCAAGCACTGCTTTGAATTAAATAAATCACAGTAGCACTCCAGCAGCCTCATAATCTTTAATGCAGCACTTCGCCAGTATATTTAGACTCCAAATATATTCATATCAGTACCATGGAAGTTATGAAACCCCATTGCTATAATATGACTTCCAAGGAGAATGAAAGCTTTTACTTTTTAGCTATCCTTTTACCACAGAAAATATGACCGTGGCAGGGATCTCTTTAGGGCAAGGCAAGTCCAGACTGATGATAAAACAAACTTTTCTTCATTGTATTATGTGTTTGCTATTACTGAGTTTTATAAATAGTCCCGAATCACTTCTTTCTCCTCAGAGGGCTGGTCACCTCCTCCCCATGCTGTGCTGCCCAGTGCAGTAGTCTGGGAGCTGACCTTGTTGGTGAAGATAGAGGCAAAAAAAGCACTGAGTACATTAGCTTTTTCCACATCCTCTGTCACTAGGTTGCCTCCCTCATTCAGTAAGGGGCCCACACTTTCCTTGACTTTCTTCTTGTTGCTAACATACCTGAAGAAACCCTTCTTGTTACTCTTAACATCTCTTGCTAGCTGCAACTCCAGGTGTGATTTGGCCTTCCTGATTTCACTCCTGCATGCCCGAGCAATATTTTTATACTCTTCCCTGGTCATTTGTCCAATCTTCCACTTCTTGCAAGCTTCTTTTTTGTGTTTAAGATCAGCAAGGATTTCACTGTTAAGCCAAGCTGGTCATTTTTTTTATCTGCACTTATTGTCTCAGCACTCAGTGTCTGTGCCCTTGAAGTGTTTTCTTTTGCAATGACTAAATTAACTGCATTATATTAAGTACACCAATAAAATATTTTGGGAAGTAGAATAGGACCTCCTTTTAACACTTTTCAAACTATTCACTGAGTGTATAGCCCAAGATACTTTATTCCTTCTAGGAGCTTGGGGTACTTAAAAAGTGCTGGATTAGGCCTCTAAGTATTCTTTTGAAAAGACTCTGCATGATGAGACATTATGAGATTAGCTGAAGGAAGACAAATTCAGACTAGAAATAAAGAGCTCATTATTAACTCTGACAGTAAAGAACCTTTGGACCATCTTACCTTGGGATGTGGTGAATTCTTCATTGCTTAAAGTGTTCAAATCAAAATTGAGTGTCTTTCTAAGACTCCCAGCCAGAAGTTATGGGCTTGATGCACAAACCACTTAGTGAAATTCTGTGGCCTGTGTTATGCAGGAGGTCAGATTATGTGATCATAATAGTTCTCTGAAAACTTCCACTCAGTGCACAGCAGTCATCAAAAAGGCTAATAGTGTGTTGGGAACTATTGGGAAAGAGAGAGAAAATACGACAGAAAATATCATAACCCCACTATATAAATCCATGGTGCAGCCACACCTTGAATACTGTATCCAGGTCACTCCATCTCAGAAAGGATATAGTGAAATCTCTAGAGGAGATTCAGAGTAGGGCAGCAGAGATGATGAAGGGTACGGAACAGCTTCCAGATGAGGAGAAACTAAACAGATTTGAGCTATTCATCTTAGAAACGAGACGACTAAGGCAAGATAAAATAGAGGTCTATAAAATCATGTATTGTGTGGAAAAAGTGAATAGAGAAGTGTTATTTACCCTTTCACACAATACAAAAACCAGGGTTCACCCAGTGAAATTAGTAGGCGGCTGGTTTAATACAAACAAAAGGAAGTATTTTTCCACAAGTGCACAACTTGTGATGCTGACAGACTAGGTCAGGCCAGGGGCACAGGTCAATTTATTTGCTATGAGGATAGATCAAAGTAATTGTTGAACATGAAGAGTGTATTGGTGTTTAATGAAAACTCGTCTAATGTCATTGTATTGTTTTCACTTATCTGCTCCTGTTGTAATGTAACAGCAAACATTTACATTATGTATACCCCTGTAACTAAATAACTCATCAAGCATGAATGAAGCCTTGGGGAATACAAATGAAGAAGAGTGCTAATTTCAAAATAAGTGGTCATTATGGCTCAAAATACATTCCTCATTCGCCATCATCAAAAGAAAAGCCCATGTGGGTAATGACGCTGTCAGCTTGATTTCTGCAAGAGGAAACTATAAATTGGACTCACGAAAAGATCCCTTATCTCTGAACTGTTTGGACTCTTACAGGGAAGTGCACCAGATGCAAAGCGGAGATCACCAGAGACAATCTGGGTACCCTGAATGACTTTGGGAAACTGACAGTCTGTTACATCACTGCCACCATTTGGAATTACAAACTGTGATTCACCTGTTAATATATTTTCCCTGCTTTAACTTCTCAATAACTCTCATTTCCTTTTCATAGCTAATAAACCTATAGTTAGTTTACTATAGAATTGGCTGCCAGCATTGAGTTTGGTGTAAGATCTGGAGTACCAGTTGATCTGGGGTAATTGACTAGTCCCTTGGGACTGGGAGCAACCTGATGTGGTGTGATTTTTTATTCGAGTAACCTTTTATCACAAAGTCCAGTTTGTCTGGGTGGCAAGATACACTGAAGAGCCTAAAGGAACTGCGTGTGACTCCATGGTAAGACTGGTATAGTGAGCCAGGAGTTCAAATTTGTTACTTGCTTGGTGAAATCTAATTATAGAACACACCCCCTGTTTGGAATGTCTTCTTTGTTTTTCTGACAGTCTGCCCTGAGGTAGACACTCACAGCTGTGAGCCACTCCAGACAGCATGACACAACTAACCCGTGGAACTCATTGCCATGGGATGTTGTGATGGCCAAAAGTACAACTGGGTTCAGAAAAGAGCTGGATAAATTCATAGAGACTAGGTCCATCAATAGCTATGCTCCATGCTTGGGATGACCCCAAACCTCTGACTACCAGAAACCAAGAGTGGAAGACAGGAGTGGATCACTCCATAATTGTCCTGTTCTGTACACTCCCCCCTGAAGCTCTGGTATGGCAACTATCAGAGACAGTATTCTGGGCAAGATGGGCCATGATCTGACCCAGTATGGCAGCTTTTATGTTCTTATCCCCTCTGACTGTAAAATTAATGAGGCTTTCGTTGACATTGGGCCTGATGTAAAACCCACTGAATTCAATGGGAATCTTTCCATTGATTTCTTTGGGCTTTGGATCATGTCCTTACAGAATATGTTGGGATATCTGAACTCACTTTTCAAGATAGTGAGGGATGGAATGAGTAAGTATGCTTTTTATACACGGTTTGTTTTTATTTGAAGTCAGTTCTGTGACTAAACCTCATTCTTTTCTAAGGAGAATCCCTGCTGCAGAGTTGTTTGCCATGTCATCAGGAAGGAGAGGGGTCAGCAAGTGCAGCAGATATTCAGTGGGAGTCCCATACACAAGGCAAAATTTATCCCAGGGCAGAGGGCCAGCACAAGGCCCATGGAACACTTACGTCTCACTTACCGCTCCAGAATAAGAAGTGCGTATTGGCACAGAGGCGCATTATTGGATGTTCACACAGGGCTAAATTTCACACAGACAGCTTGCAGGATTGGTGCTTTGTTATATTGCATCTGTGTATTATTTTGTATTCCAGTTTTGTATCAAATACTAATACAGGGGGTTTTTATTGCTAAATGTATACCACAGAATATATGGGATAGGTAATGTGGCCACGTTTTCATGACATTTGGAATATAAACTTTTGTATTTCCTGACTTTTAATTTTAACTGTGCAGCAATGCTGAATGAGCAGGTTTTGGTGGGTTTCATTTTTGTTTTTTATTTTATGTATATCTATATAAGGGGCCAAATTCTTCTCGCCTCTTGTTACATTGGCTGCAGTGAGATTGGCTTAGTAAAACAAGCAGGATTTGACCTATGGTCTGTAAAATGCTTTGAGATTTGCGGGAGGATAATTTACTCTGCTTGTTTCTCAGATTTGCTATGTAGATGACTCTGCTCATTTTCCAAGATCTCCACACTGTGGAGAATGGAGTTTTATTTCATTTATATCTCGATCAGGATGGTGAATCCATTTTGGCATGCTGTACGCTGTGTTACCTGAATTTCAGTTATCATGTGCCCTCCCTAGGGTTCTTGGGTTTGTTCATTCAAGATTAATGAGACATTGGTTCTCCATTAAGAAGCTATTTAAAAATGTTTAATTATAATGAGTAGTGTACATGAATTAACACATTTGCCCTTTTCAGTGTATCAGGGATACATTATGTCTGTTATACTCTCAAGCAGGGTCCTAACATTGGCAATTTTATACTGATGTTACTGGGTCCTGATAATTAAAATAAACCAGACTAGATGCATGTAGGGCCAAATTTTGAGAATGATAGCCTCCATTTTGAGGGCTTAACCTGCACTCATATGTGTGTACCTGGAGTTGAATTGTGGGTGCAAATCAAGTAGCTGGAGGCACAAATGCTCAGATTTACATTTGCAATTTATTTCGCAGGCACAAACTTTGCAGACTCAAATTGCAAACACAAAAATAAGGGTTTGAAAATTTAACCCAAAATGTGCCTTATACTGTGATTACATGGGATAGATAGATAGACAGATAGATAGATAGATACACTTAGTCAGTGCTAATATTGTTAAGCATAATGAACACATCGTGTCTGTCCCATTATGCTTAACTGTGTTAGTATTGACGCTAAGCACAGAAAAACAGATAATGTTTTGATTTTGGTTCTTTGGGCCTGCTCCCCTGCTCCCACTGAAGTGAGGGGAAATTTTGCCATGAACTTTAATGGCCCCAGGATCAGGCCCATTAGTTAAGTTTTCTGAGCGGAACCAACAGTGTGACTCCTTTCAATTAAGTCCAGTAGCACAGATGGAAAGTCAAAACATATTTCTATTTTCTCTCATTGAAACGAAATGTTAATTTCTTACATCGGTTCTGAAATGTTTTGTTATCAGCTTTTCCCGTTACTTTGGGATATGCTAATTTATTAGGGTTACTCTTCTAGGGGCATGGGGTTCTGTACTTCTATCCATGTACTGCTTGTGTCACTTGTGTCTTACATGGAGCTCTACTTCTCCCTTCTGCAAGTTCCCTCCCTATGGAGCTATCTAGGTTCCCCAGGGCTGGGTTCTTCCAGCTCCAGAATCAGACGAACACACACACGCACATTAACAGAGTATGTCTGAGAGGACGGGGTTAATCAGCACTCCCAAGCGGACTCCTTATATGTCCCTGGACTCAGCAGG
Source organism: Chelonia mydas (assembly GCF_015237465.2). Classification (NCBI taxonomy): domain Eukaryota; kingdom Metazoa; phylum Chordata; order Testudines; family Cheloniidae; genus Chelonia; species Chelonia mydas. The sequence goes on from NC_057849.1 coordinate 280,946,960, forward strand.
CTGGGTCAACCAGCACGTCCAAGCTGTCACCCTCCTAGGCCCTTGGATGCAGCAGGCTGGGTCAAACAGCACCTCCAAGCTGTCACCCTCATATGCCATGGGCACCGCACTGGAATAGAGTACTCCTGAGCAGCACTTTCAATCTGCCACCCTCATATGTTCCTGAACTCAGCAGACTGGGTCGAGAGGACTTCCAAGCTGCCACCCTCCTATGTCCCAGGTTCAGCACATCCCTTTCCCCACTTGCACATTCCAATTGTTCTGGTAGTAACCCACTTGATGAGCAAACCCCACAGGATTTTTGGGCCCTGCAGGTATGAGGAGCATTTAGCTTAGGTATGAGGAGTGTTGCTGCAGAGCAAATGAGGAAACCAAACAACACCCACGATGGGGAGAGAGGGAGAGAAGCAGCCAGCTTAACCATGAAAGTGATTTGTTGTCAGGTAATAACCATATAAGGGGAGCCAAACAAACAAAACAGTTATAATATTAAATCTAACTTAAACCTGATTATAAAAGTCAGGTTTAGAAAACTATAACTGATCACACAAGTCAGGGTCAGAAGGCTATACCTAAGGAGAGAGAAAGCTGGGTTCTCACCACTCTGTGAAGCTTGAATCGATCAGGGGTCCCAGTGGTGGTGATAGCTGAGGGTCCGGAGTGCTGGAGACAGGCAGAGACCCCAGCATGATCAGTCAGGAGAAGATGAAGTCCCAATGAAACTGGATTCAAGCATCAGAACACTTACTTGAGCATGGGTAGGGGTTTTTGTAGAGAAACAACAATGGTTCAAGGGAGAACACTAGATTTGTTTATGTGTAAACTGATGGCTCAAAGGAGTATATCAAAGTTGTTTTCTTCAGGGTAGACAATGGGAACTGATCATTCCTGGCTATGGGCGGTGTTCCTTGGAGGGAGTTCACAACGCAATTAGGGAGCTTCACTATTTTGGATACCAATAAAGGATTTATTACTAGAATTATCCTGAGAACTAGAGTTCTGGTCCCAGAGCTCCATGCGGTTCTTGCCTTGGAATCTCCATTCTGTATGCTAATGGGATGCCTCCCTGTCCCATTTCCAATGCAAATGAGGCAAGGGGAGTTTCCTTAATCCTGTCACCCTTGTCCGGAGGGGTTTAGGTGTGTCTCTCCCTGCCTTTTCATTGCTTTTTGTAAATCTTTCTTCTGATCGGCTTTGGTTCAAGCAGAGGCTGGTGGAGGAAGGTCTTTTGTGAGTCAGACAGGCTGGGTACTGTGCCCTGGTTCCCCAAGAACACAGACTTGACAGTTAACAGTTTCTATAGCTATTTCTCAGACAGGTTTTTTTCTGAAGGTTAAATACATTTGCTGTTACCTAAGGAAAATAGCATGAAATTGCAACATGCAGTTTCTTACTAGTGTTTCCTTTTGCTCTTCACCCACAGATATCAAAAGGGCAGCTATCTGACTGCCTCAATATACACATCACATAAAGCTATGACCTCCCAAAGTGCTTTGCAGTAAATTAATCCATGACAGAAAGCACACTGTGTGCAATTATAATAAAACTGACTAAAAAACTAATCCCCAATTAAAAGGTAAACCAAACAAATAGGTCTTCAATTTAACTGCTGTAGTCTAAGTTGCCTCTCAATGTCATGTAGTTCTGCTGAAGAGCTCCAATGACAGGGACTATCCCAGTCGAAAGCCCTATAATTATGAAACTCGAAATAAAAAGATGCAGCAATTAAAAAGGCCACCACAAGTAAATAGCTACAGTGCATCACCCTTTTCATCTCCCCTGCCTAGATTTCATCTGTAAACACACTTACTGCACCATTAGCACCCTATGCTCTGCCCCTTCATCTTGTCTTATTGCTGCCCAGATCTCCTCTCACAAACAACTCCTCCTGCTTTCCTGGGTCTCTGCCTAGAACGTTGGGCACCATACTTCCCACTTTACTTCTTCAGATCCAGATTGCTTCTTCCAGTTAGCCTTCCATCACCGCCCTCCAAACCAGCCTTCATTCTGATCACTGCCTCTACATGTTCATATACTGCATTTTAAACTAACTTAAAGAAGCTAAGATGCATCATAGCAATAAGCATATCTCATCATCTGTCACTGTTGTAACCCTCATCCTCCCAAACGACCTCCTTCCCATGCATACCTATGGCTCTGTATAAATCATAATTGCACAGTGGAAAAGTGAGAAGTGTTTAGCTGAATACCAAACTTGACCACTGTAGCAGTGAAAAAGAACAGCAATTTTATGATCCACCTGTAATGCCTGAGAAATGGGCTAAATCATTTGGTGTGTAACAGTACTCTTGTCACCGCCTTTTAAACTAACTGTAGCCAATGTGATGCCATGCCAGACAGACCTGCCAGCCACGAAGTACAATAATCTAATCTGAGGAGGTCATGAGAACATGAATCTAATGAATCCAGGCTAATAATTACAGTTCATTTAATTACCTCTGAGATAATAGCAGGAGTTGTAATTTTTTGTAATTGATGCTGCTGACTTCGTTGTATCTTTTCAGTTGTATTAGTTGTAAAATCTGCCATGTTAATGTTGAAGTTGATAAAAATGTCACAAAGTAAAGAAAAGATAATGGAACAGGAAAGTCTCTAAATGTCAAATAAGTATAAAGGTATTGATAGATGGATACTTTCCTGCCTCTGTGCAGCACATGAATGCTGCAATAAATGGCAAACACTTTTGATCAAGGAAATTAGGTGTTACTGGCTCTAGGATGTTTATTGATGAAATACAATTGCCTAGGTTCTCTTTGGTTGGCTTTTCCAAATATAATTTTAATTTTTTATACTTGCCTTTAGGCTTAATACTGAAAGAAGATGCATTAGATCAGAAAACTGATGTCCCTACGTAGGACTCCAGATGGACACAGTGGTTCTGTGTTAGGATATCAACTGGACTCCGGCCCCAATCCAATAATGTCCTTTTCATATACGTATGTAGTATTGTTGCAGCTGTGTCAGTCCCAGGGTTTTAGAGAGACAAGGGGGGTGAGGTAATATCTTTTATGGGACCAACTTCCGCTGGTGAAAGAGTTAAGCTTCCAAGTTTACATGGAGCTCTTCTTCAGGTCTGGGAAACTAACTCAGAGTGTCACAGCTAAACCAGCCACATTTAGCTGTGACACTCTGAATTAGTTTTCCAGACCTGAAGAAGAGCTCTGTGTGGCTCGAAACTTGTCTCTCTCACCAGCAGAAGTTGGTCAAATAAAAGATATTACCTCACCCACCATGTCTCTTTGTCATATATGAAACATTGATTATTTTCTGTCTATGGGATCAACCCTGCACCACTGCGGCCAATTTGAGTTTTACCATTAACATCAAAGGGATCAGGAGGAGGTGTCCTGTGTCTAACAGAGTTTGAAATTAATACAACTTCTTTATATTTTTGCACTAGCATCCTCAGTGTCAGCAGAGATTTAGTGTTTGCTAACTAACTCATTCTCCCTCTATTGGTTTTTGGACAGCAGAGCAGAAAAGTAACACCAGGATAGGCTCTGCATAACCTGCACTGACTTTTCTTTATTTGTACTTTATTTTATTGACAAAGGGGTGTTTGCATTAATGAATACATATTTAGGAAGAAATTCTCACTGTATGCACCATACCTATACCCATCAAAGCAGAGTTTGGCTCTTAGAATCCAGAGGCACTCATTTTATTATCTAGCCAAAACATAAGGAATAGGGAAATCAAAAAAAAAAAAAAAGCCATGGTAATTTTTTTCTTGGACTTTTTCAAAAAATTAATGAAAATTTCCATCCATTTGGAAATTCAAAGATGGAAAGAGATGGATAGAGTCCCAAGAAGAAGAATGGATTTTGTGGTTAAGGCATGGGCTGGACTCAGAAGATCCACATCTATTCCTAGTTCTGCACAGTCTCCCTGTGTGAATTAATCTCTCTGTTCTCCACCTGTAACATGAAGATAATAATATACTCTTTTTTTGTTTTGTCTATTTAGATTGTAAAATCTTTGGAATTGTATTTTACTGTGTATTTGTTCACCACCTCCCAAAACAGAGCACCTGTCTCGGTTGAGTCACCTAACCACTACTGTAATATAAATAATAATTATTATTATTGATTTGTATAATCCTATGGCAGATTATAGCAATGTTAACTTAAGCCATCATACCTCAGCAATAGTAAAAATACATAGATCTTGCTTCACAAATAGCACACTCAAAAACTATACTTTACCTTTTTTTGTAAAGCACAAAAAGTACTATTCTGTGATATCAAAACTATATTAAATAACTGACCAGGTTTTTTGTTTGTTTAAAATGTTACCTTGAATTTGTCAAACTGGTTAAATTTTGTTGTCAATCTTTGACTGTTATGCACATTTTGATCAACATTCATTTATGAATCAAGCAAAAATTAATTTTGTCTATGTTTATGGTCTGACAGGCAGTTGACACTGGTTCCTATGTTTGTAGAATCACACATGATGTAGCTATGGAGTTCCCCTTCTCTCTGGAAAAAAATAGAGATGAGGACCAGACTTCCGGAGGTACAGTGTGAAGAAGAAACAGTGAAAGTCAGGCAGACAGCACTGTCCTGGCAGCTTCTGCTTTTAGGAAACGAGAGCACTCCAAGAGGAGGGAATGACCCCCACCTTCTTGATCTTAGGTTATACAGCAGAGAACAACCAGTCATAGAAAGGGGAAAATATTATCATCCTTCAGGGTCAAAGCATAAAATGTAAGAGGACTGCTTGCTCTTGCACTTTTGAGGCGGTTGGTATGATACAGTAGTTTTTAAAACTCACTGACAACAACATTGGAAAACAACAAATCACCTGGGCTCTTCGGCCTACTTTAATAAGTCCAAATAATTGATGTGGCAAGTGACATCTTAAGTGTTATTTAGATGGCACCAGCTTCCAGCTTCCAATATAACATTTTTAAACATTTTTTCATTTTATTGTCCTAATGAATTAAAGTTACTGTAAGTTCAGGACTTTGAAAGTTCAAGTACAAGACCTGGCTTTGAAAATATGGAGGACTCCTGGGGGGCCATGAGTCCTTGTACCACAGCATTAACATGGTTTTATACCTGCTACCTCGCACCAGTGTTGCATTTATTTATTTCAGTGCATGCAATGCCTGTGCTATCTTTGAGTAGATCCTCAGAGGATGTGAATTGCCATAGCTCCCATAGAGAATGTTAGGTAATGTGGTGAGGTTGATGTTATTTAATATATGGGATTGTGAGAAATAAAAGCAGTGGCTGGACATAAGTCAGTGATTTAACATCTGAGGAATCTGTAAAGGTCCGTTTGGTTGCTAACAAGCACCATAGAACGTTTCAGATGTGAGGTGTTGGGCAAGGACTGGTGGAAGGGAGAGGTAAGGCTAGTTGGCTAGAAGTGTTTTTTTTTTTCCTGGGATCTGGCTGAAGGTGCCAGGATTGGACTTCCAAGACATCAGAGGCTCGTCCCTCAGGGACTGTAGGGGCATGTCAACACAGCACTTTGGAGTGAGCAGGAGCAGACCTCCCAACCCAAGTCAACAAAATTGGTCTAGCGGGGATCGCACTATTGCTCTAAAAATAACTGTGTAGGCAGTGCTTTGAAGTTGCAGCTTGGGCTGGAGCTCAGACTCTGAACCTAAGGAAAAAATGTGGGCTTCAGAGCCTGTGTTCCAGCCTGAGTTGCAGCTTCAAAGCATTGTCTACCAGCTATTTTTAGAGTGCTAGTGAGTCCTCTAACCCATGGCTCCTGCTCACTCCAAAATGCTGTGTAAACATACCCTACAGGCTCCTGGGAAGATGGCTTTGAGACCAAGTTCAGAGAACACAGGACCCAGCAGCTTCTGAGAAGGAAGTCTGAAATGGGATCTGTAATAAGACTTTCTTGTTCTTGTGAGGGTGAAGAATGCACCTCTAGAGGAATTCTTTCATGAGTAAATGAATTCTTTCATGGGTTTAGATGTAAATAGTAAAGTAAAACTTTGTTAACTAAGTTTGGAGTGGAGCTATGGTAACTGGATTTTCCTGCAGTGGCCCTCAAAGAGCACCTAACGTTTGTCAGCGAGTACCTCTGTCCCTGGGCACTGAGTTCTTGGAATGAGGGAGCAGAGTGAGCGATGACATGAGGAAAATTTCAAAGTGCAAAGCTTGGTGGTGGTGGCAGTTTTCTGAGCCCAGGTCATAGGAAACTTGGGATTGTGTCAATGGCACAATGACAGTTTACACCATCTGAGGATCGGTACCCAAACGTTTGAACAATTCTATCTATAAAAATACATTACAAATAACATCAAGATGAAACATGTCAAGGCAAAGACATTAGCCATGCTACAAAACTTGAGAGCAGCCCTACTTGACCCAACCCCTTAGAAAAGGAAGAAGAGAGTAGTTAGAGCTGGTGGGAAGGGAGAAGAAAGGTGAGTGAAATTGGTGTAAATGGGAGAATGAATGTGTGTGGAAAGGAGGAGGAGAGGAGACATTATGGGTTTGTCTACACATTCAAACAGGACAACCTTAACATGAATGAGATACTTTCTAGTTCATGCTAGCATGGGGCAGTTACTGCACAACACTTTAACATACACTGCAACTCACACCCCCATATTCTGCACTGTGGGGCCGTGTATCCATGTCCCATGATGCAGAGAAGGGAAATGAAGAGAATTACTTGTGAGAAGCAGTTGACCATGACTGGTAGTTTACTACCTCATGAGACATTTAAGCACAGAATCAATTAGACTATTGAGCAGTTGTGAAAAGAATGAGTTACATAATACTCAGTTACGATATACACACAAAAAAATGCCCCTCTTCCTAAATTCCTGGAGAGCCAAAGACCATGGACCTGTCACAGTAGCAGAATGTGGCATCGCAACACAGTATTGCCAGCTTTGGTATTATTGGGTATTTTTCTCAAAGCTCCAGCTCCTGTGTCTGTGTGACTTCAGCTTTCATTATCAACTGACTAAGCTTCTAGCCTTCACAACTGAGGACAGCCTAAGGTCCCTGAAACCACAAAGAAAAGAGGGAAAAAACAAATTTATTATTTTTAAAATATGGCATGGATTTTAAACCAATCTCATGAGTTTCTGAGGCTTGTCTCATGATGTTTGAGTGCTTGTGGTTGGCAATGCCTCTATCTATGCCTGTAGGACCCCCATTGTCTTCAACAGCACTTATGCACATGCTTAAAGATAAACATGTGCTTACATGCTTAACCAAATAGGAATGCTTTCCTGAATGATGGCCTGATGATTACAATTATTTGGCAGCCCCATCTGTGAGGATCATTTCATGGTTCATTGAAATGGATCCACCTCTAAGATGGAGGAAGCAGCCATTTAACAGCAACTTTACCCAGCAATTAAGAACAAAAGGTGTCTAACTCCTTACCCAGATGAAATTCTAGGGGGCAGCTGAAATAGGCACAGTATAATTATCCAAAATGGAATTTACCAGCTGCCTTTGCATTTTGCTGTGTCTTTTTTCTCCCTTAAAATGAATGAAACTTGGTGACGATTTACTTTGGAGTTCTATAGAAATGTATTTTTCTTGACATTCCATATACTCTGATTTTTGTCTTCTTTTTTTCTTGAGTTTTGCTGTTCCCACTCAGCCTCACAATCACAGTATTCCACCAGCTGCAGCTGCCTTTGACAATTCTCCTATCAAAAACACAAACAAAAATAAAATAACTCTAGAAAAATAATTTTCTCATTTTCATACCAAATTTACAAGAAAAATAAGAAAATGAACAGTTAGACTATAGCAAATGATTTTCACTAGTTTTAATGAATTTTATATACAATTTTCTCTAAGTATTTCCTCCACACCTGCACAAGCTCCCTTGTTCTCCGTATTCTCCCAAGTAGGAGTGTGAGTGGTGATAACATGGATACTGATTCATCTGATTACTCTGGAAAATCCATCTGCAACAAGCACAATTTGTTCTTGTCTTTGATTTTAGCTGTCCTCCCCTTCTCTCTTCTGTGATGCTTAAAGCAAGGCTTCTGTGAGACATTACAATACCATAATGAAGAATTTGGGCATGGGGAAATGGTTTACTTTTTAAAGAATATTAAGGAACAGAACTTCAGCTAGTGTAAATTGATGTAGCTTCATTTATTTCAATGTAACTACATCAATGTATGCCCCCTCAGGATCTGGTTCAGATATAAAATAAATTCTAGGCCATATAAAAAAACCACATTGTCCATATTTTTTTAAAATTGTAAACAACTTCAATATCTCCCTAATTATGTATAGTTCTGATTTTTCTCAGTGACAGCTGCCAATTCATTTGTATTTTTCATCAGAAATTCCAGCCTGATGTAGTTTGAGGAACAGAAAATGCGACTCGGCATTTGTGGCCCCTGATTAGCATAGCATTTAAGCACAAGCTTAATATCAAGTATATGCTTAAGCCCCATTGGCTTCAATAGCTTTAAAGTTAAGCATATGTGTAAGTGCTTTTCTGAACTGGTGCTTTTATGCAGAAAAAAGAAAAATTGTTGTAAGTTCTATTACTATCATAACTAGATATTATGAAAAGCAAATATTAGTTTCTATTAAAATGAATATAAAGGGGTATTGACCCAAGAGGTCTTGATAGAACTGACTAGAGCAAAGACAACGTCCAGATGTGCGTCAAGGGATAATAAATCTTGATATTCACCAAAATAAGAAGTCAATATAATCAATGTTAGTGTTTTCTATACTACCAATCACAATACTGCATAAGTACTGGTGCATACATTCATTGTTAAATTACTCAAACAGCAAGATAAGGCTGTGAGCAACTATAATTGAATACTTTACCAGAAGGTTCTGAGTTGTTTGGTTGTTCCCCTCGCCCCTTTAAAAGAAATATTCTAAAGGGGAGATGAGTTTAGAAACTATTTACTTCCTGAGAGGTAAATAATAATAGTTTTCGTTGAACTGAGCACAACCAATCAAGACATCCTTATTTGCAAATGCAGCCCAATTGACTGACATTTCTCCAGCCTTCAGTACTTATCTCTCAGGAAGTAAATAAGAGAATCTTACAGACATCACATGGAATATATTCAGTTAATCATGATGAGCTACGATTGTCTTCCAGAATATTATAATGGAACTTGCCTTAAAACATGCGAAAGTCCCTTCCTTTTGTTTTTATTCAGGCACTTCTGTCTTTACCACGTATTACAGTGCTGAGTTTTATTTCCTATGGATTGTAAATTTATCTTTTTTTACTGTATTTAATAAACTCGATATTTACTCTTCTTTGTAATTGTACATAGGAATTAGAGTATCTTATGCAGTTTCCCTTGAGACAGGGCTCAAGAAACCTGAAGCCAAATGAAGCTAATGGAAGGAATCCCATTTATTTCAATAGGCTTTGGATTGGGGCCTAGCTGAATAGAGCCAATGATGCTTAGTGTAACTACACAAGATCTCCCTTAAACTTGGCTTAGACTCACCAGTTATGGAAGGGTCTCGTGACTGTTCTACATACTTTAAGTGGCACACAGTTGATTTGTTTGTTTGTTTTTCTTTCTTTGGATCTTTTCCATTGTTTGGAAGAACTAAGAGCTTACCTGATAGAAACTGCTGAGTGAAAAGACAATAGAAACTAGAACTGTGAAAAACGTGTTTGCAGAGGAGGAAACCTGTCTCTTTGTGAAAGCTAAATTTCCTCTTTTGCTATTCATGAATATGTTTTCTCACCTCCTTCAACATGAATATCCCATCATCCAGTATGAAGTTTCCTCACAGGCTCACAGCCAACATTTTGCACATCGTGCTGAGTCGCAAATTTGTTCAGAGGAGAGAACCATTTTTGTGCGTAAAAAATACATTTGGATTTTGTGAACTTGCAAAGACATCAAATTTGACTGAATATGTGAAAATATCAATCCTAGCATCATCATCTGACAATCAGAATGAAAACAAGGCAGTTTTTCTGAATGTGCAAAATCATAAAAGATAAAGCTCATCTCACTTTGACTTCAGGTTTTTTATTTTAATTATCCTTGGATTATAGTCAGGTTCTAGCCTTATCTGCTACCTGCTGAATCAATTGCCTTTCCTGCTTAAACAATTTTCTGTAGTTTCATGTTTTAAACTATGTGATTTCACCAAGGCAACAGCCCCTGACTTTGTCAGAAGACCTTCCTTTGCTTTTATTTTTAAATTAATATACACAGAGTTCTCCTCTGCTATAAAGAAATACAATTTAATGAGAGTACGCTTTTTAAATTAGGGTAGCGTATGCATCAGATGCTAGCAGGATTCTTTAAATATGTAGTTTATGAAGCCATGTAAATGCCTGTACATTGGAAAATTTTCTTTACAGCAGAGGTACTATAAATGTGTAACATTGTGGTGCATACCATATAAAAAAGATTTCAAGCTCTCTTTCTCCTAAAAATGATCCTCACAATAACATCCTGAGGGAAATATATATCCTCCAATACTTAATAAAATTATTCTATTTAAAATAGCTAGATCACGCTGTTGTTTTATTTTTAAGAGCACTCTCTGAAAACCTAGCATCTCTATCTCCTATACGCCCGCTTCTGAACAATGGTGTAAAGTGGAGTGATAAGAGTGAGGAGTATAATTAAACAATAAAAAATTGATCTCTAGCCTTGGGGAAGTACCTGCCCCTTTGATGTGCCACTCTCAAATTAGCAGAGTCATCATTAGTTTTACTGTTAGTGCCATACTTCTCTCCATAGGATTCCCCGCAAATTAAGAAGGTCTGGGATAACCTCAGGTAGTATCCAGCTTCCTACATAATGAGTTCATAGACCTAATAACTCATTTCTTCTATCTGCTTTCAAATAAACTGACAGGGAGGAGAAAACTCTAGCTTCAGACCTAGAAGGCAGAGTTCTAAATGAAGCAATATCTCATTGTTTGATTCGCATTAAAGGAGAAAAGCTTGTTGAGGTTCTAGACCAGGACCATCGTGATAAATCCACCTAGAAGAAGTCTTTGTTTGCACATTTTCTTCCTAGTATTCCTGTGAAGCACCTAGCTGATCTTCATTTTCCCAGGGGGGCTGACAAGGACAGACTTTGTCCCACGTACCCTAATAAAAAGAGACAGACATTGGCTATCAGGGCTATAAGGTCAGTCAGTTCTCACCACTTAATCATGAGATTTTTTTCAATCATAAAAAAGTCTAAAACCTGTCCCACGGTCACTCCATGGAGACTGAACATCTTTATATAGAGAGATTCTCTACCCTCCTCCACTTTCTGTTTATCAGTTTCCTTCTCTTTGTTGCTTAAGCGCCTTTCCCTATTAGCTAATGTCATTACCTCCACTTGTAGGGTAGAAAATGTAAATCTTCTCCAATAATATGGTGTCTCTTGATATCTGTGCCCAGTTCCATGCCTAAGGTCAACTTCAGTTTTCATAGGTATCAACTATGCATCTCCCTCTCCTTCTGTCTGGATTCAATTTTTCTAATGACAATGTGTATTACATACTTTAGGGCGGGCTCTTAAATGCTCTCTCACACAGGACCCAGGAATTTAGATCCTCTGTATTTCTGTTTGTCTTGTTTTAAGGTCCAAAGAAGGGTATAGATACATTCTGGCAAATATGCCCAGATAAACTTGTTAGTCTTTAAGGTGCCACCGGACTCCTCATTGTTTTTGAAGATCTCTCCATGCACTAAAAAACCTTGTTCGGCAGAAAGTTGCCTATGTCCTTCAGGAATCAAGATTCACTCTTCTAGGGCAACAGTGGCTTCTTGAGCTGGAAGCTCAGAAGGCAACTTGCTGGTGATCACTTCTTGCTCTTTCACATCATTATTAAGTCGATGGTACTTATTCCTCTGGCATTTTGATGTAGACATCTGGAAACCAGGGATCTGGCTCATGTGCCCCACTTTCTTTTACCCTGCACCTTAAGAATAAGTTTAGTGGGTATTGCTAGGATTTGGTGAGCCTTAGGCGAAAAAGGAATTCGGGATGTCACCTCCTGTCAAGGTCTCACCAATACAGACTGCTTCCCCTGTTGTTATAATGTCCTTAAAATGTTCTTCAGGAAGCTCTTCTGTTTGTTATTCTATTTGTTATTCAGAATATTCTGAATGTTAAGAAAGTAGCCACTCGAATCTCTGGGATAGAGGGCTGCTGATAGCTGGCAGCAACAAAAGTCTGTCATACTGGAGTGCTCAGACAAGGTGGGTGAGGTAATATCTTTTATTGGACCAACTTCTGTTGGTGAGAGAGACAAACTTTCAAGCCACACAGAGCTCCTCTTCAGTTCTGGGAAACTACTGAGTGTCCCAGCTAAATACAAGATGGAACAAATTGTTTAGCATAAGTAGTTAACACATATTTTAAAGGATCACTCAAAGTGAAGTGGCCCATTATCATTTCTTCAGGGGGAAAGGAAAAGAGGGGATGGAAAGGCAGCTGGGGGGTTACCTTTCTTTCCCCACTATGACTGGAGACTCAGATGTGAGTCTCAGAGCCACATCAACTTACTGCATGTGTGCGGGGCTCATGCTACGGGGCTAAAAATAGTGGGTGTTGACACTCTCACTTGGGCTGGAGCCCAGGTTCCGAGACCCATCCCCTCACTGGATTTCACAATCTGGGCTCCAACATGAGCAGGAACATCTACACTGGTATTTTTAGCCCTGCCATGTGAGCCCACATGGCAAAGACAGTTGACCAGCTCTCTGAGACTCGCTGCCATGGGATGGCTTTGGGGTTTTTTTGTTTTGTTTTTGTTTTTGTTTGGTTTGATTTGGTTTGGTTTGGTTTTTTTGCAGCGAAGATGTACCCTCAGCCCTTAGAACTGCTTCAAAATCTCAGGCCTTCCTGTAACACCACTGCTATGCATGCTGCACGTACCATAACCAGAACTGTGATGCTGAACAGGAGGATATAGGAGAAATAGATATATGGGTCCTTATCCAGGCAGGCTGCAAAGAAACAGTGCATGAATTCCACTGTTGTCTGGATTCACTTAAAGTTGGAGACATTTTCCTGACTAAAAGTAAAATGCTTTGATGCCAGTTTTTCTTCAAATGGCAGAGCAGAACTTAGTGTGCAAGCTTTTTGCTTTTCCATTGCAGGAAAATATATTGTATGCTGTCATATCAATCAACCTTGTCCCTGCTATGACCTGCCTCAAATCACCTTAGCTATGACCAAAACAAAATGAATCTGGCAGCCATCCGTAACCACTGGCCACTTCCTCTACCTCTGACTGACCCTCCAGAGGGCAACCTCATTCCTTAACTGAAAATCCCACTCTCACAGGCCTTTTTTTCCTCCCCTCGCACAGTTTGTGTTTACACCTCTGCTATGCAGTTTCCTCCTTATGTCACAGCCTGCATCCCTTTCTATCCCCTTTCCACCTCCATGTCTCCTTTCTCCTCATCTTCCCCATATTCAGGGTTACCTTCTCCCCCACAAGTCTCCTCCTCTGCCCCTCAATCCTGGTCTCCCTCTTTCTACCTTTACCCCCAACTGCATTGTTTCCAGGTTAAATGAAAATGCCACTAACCACCAGCACCACAAAGGTTTGAAGAGCTTCTTCCCTGCCTGGCCTATTGACATGCTGTAGGGGAAATGCTTCAGGTGGGGACACTGCTTAGGTCACAGCAGTGGCATTTGAGAAGACAGACAGCTGCAAATCTACACTGAAGGATGACCGGATTCTTTTACTAAAACTAGTACAAAATCCGAGATTCAGTAAAACTGGTTGGGACACTGGGATGTTCCCTCCACTAGGACAATACAAATAAACTAGGTCACTGGGTCACCCTGGCTGTCCACAATTCCCTTATGTATTCCCTAACCTATGACTGTTCAGAATCATCTAATCAGTCCTGTCCCCAGCAGGGACATTCAGTCTTATATCAGTTTAGATTCATTTATTTTGGAGTAACAAACACATTCTACAAAAGTGTCAGCCAAATATTCACAAGTCCGCACGTCAGGTATTCCTGCTATTTGGTAATTGCTATTTGCACTTATACAGAATCTTCAAACTGTCAGCGGAGAGAACAAAATCTTGTGAATTTTAATGATGGCACTCTACCATAAAAGTAATGCAAAATGGCCTTTTCTAATTTTATCCTGAAATGTTGTTTGGATTTGTACATGTTATTTTTATCTACAACTTTTTTGTACACCTTGATTTGTAACATCTGGAAAGCAGTCATTTTACATTTGTATCACAGCATAAGACATTCAGACCACTTAGGTCCAGATCTAGGAATTTGGCAAATATTAGGATGCCAAACAAAACATGCCAAACAACATGTTGTCAAATATGTAAATATGTGAACGAGATTTCTGTCACAAATGACTTGTCTATATTACACTTGCCACTGGTAGTTTTGTATCTATTATGGAATAGTTTATACAATTAAAGGCAATGACTTTCTTGGATATTTATTTTAGGTAGTATGCTCTAAGCCATATTATTATTATTTGGACACATTTTGAACTGACTGATAAGCATACCTAGGGGGGAAAACTAAAAGCATCCTGCGGAATATTTTCTTTGAACTGGTCTCTGGAGCTTTTTTTTGGTGGTAAATTGATGCTCTTATCTCAACAACTGAAGTCTATGCAAAATATGATCTTAATGCATAAAGATGCTAAAGTTACTGTATTAATGACAGAATCACCGGGAAGCAAGCAAATGATATGATCTCAACAGGTGCAACAGTGTTAAGCTTTTCCAGTACTTAAGGGTTGATGATGAACACAAAGACATAAGCCTCAATGGATCAAGTTATTTTCTCAGCACTATGAAGGTTTCTTTTAAGGGTTTTGATTACGTTCAACACAGTGGGATCTGAGAGCCTAGATATTAGTCCAACTCTGCAAAGAGTAACTTATTGGTTTCCAGATTGAATGTAAAGTGTTGATTTTAACCTAGGAAGCCCTGAGGACAAGATATTATAGCACATAAAGATTCAGAAAGGTACCTAGTGGGGTTCAAAAGTACATACGTACAGCTGGTTGGGAAATTTCTGACAAAATGTTTTTTCATTGGAAAATGCCAATTTGTCAAAACTGAATTTTTTGGCAGAAACGTATCAGTTTTGAGGAAACTCTTTCAGATCCAGGATGGAATTTCTGGCCCGAAAGAGCATAGGTGTTCAAAACAGCCAATTGTCTGGTGGTTAGGACATTTCCCCAGGGAGTAAGAGACTCAGATTCCAGTCCCTGCTCTGAGTGATTTAGAGCAGGAACTTGAAATTAGGTCTTCCATGTCCTAGATATGCGCTTTAATCACCAAGCTATTGCTATGCTGGGGTGGGTCTTTCTCATGAAATTTTTTGAAAGGTTTCACTTTCGTTCCAGAGCAGAACAAAACCTAATTCCAAAACCTCAACGTTTTGTGTGCTACAGACTTCTTCTTTTCTCTCCAGCCCTATACCTAAGAATCTTACTCTGGAGTGAAGTTCTTAGACACTTGAAAATCGCACTGGGAGCCTATCTGCAACTTTAAGTGCCTACGTACGTTTAAAAATCTGGACCTAAATGGCTTGGTACCTTCAGACTTAGGCGAGTACCTCTCTCCTTATGTCATAACGCCACTGCTATGATCAGCAGAGGCCCTCAGGCTGGATTCACCTTCATTCAAAAGAGCCAGGGCTGGAGATAGATCATTGCTTGTGATGGCCCTCAGTTCTGAAACCTGCTTCTCTCCATGATGAGATATAGCAATGGTGTGTTGACTGTGAGGGCAAACTGACATGCACATTTATTTGAGCAGGTTGCTGAGGAGGGTGTGCTTTAATGAGAAGCAGATTTGTGAGAGGGGCAAACTTTGTGTTTGGCTAGCTGTTTAATTTCATCTCTTTTTGTTACTATTTTGCAGGGGTGCCTTGGATAGATGCCCCTTTCTATGCTTTTGTACGAATCTGAGAAAGAAAGAAAGAAAGAAAGAAAGAAAGAAAGAAAGAAAGAAAGAAAGAAAGAAAGAAAGAAAGAAAGAAAGAAAAGTCCCCATTTTCGTGCTATATTTAAATAAGAAGAACTGGATTTTTGAAGCTTGATTTGACATATTGTGAGCTATAGTTTATGAAACATGACATTTTTCAATATGAGGGTTTGCACAAATTAACACATTACCTACCAGGACAGAATCTGTCCTATAGCTGCTTCATGCCACTCTGGCAGCATAAAGCAGCCTTCATGCTGGTGTAGCTGGCTAATAGAATTCCTAACCTGCAGGAATCCTAGGGTGGCATAGTAGCTTTCTCAGCACCACTTGGAGTGTAGCAGGTGTGGTCAGGAAGAAGGGGGTCTGACTGATGTGTGTCTATGTCTCGACAATTCCTGGTTCCCAAAACTGCCTTGTGAGGACATAGGATACAAGAGCAGCCCTGAAGCTGCACCAGCAATTGATGTGATCCACAACCATCCCCAGGGAAGTGTAAGGGTGTTGTAAAGCTTGATATAGATAACCACCTGAGCAATTAATTTAAAAGACACTCCCTAAACACCTCAGCTCACTCCTGATGAAGCTTCAGCAGTTGGAGCCTTGGATAATGCATGTAAGACTGAAGTGTAATAGCGCCCCCAAAGCCCTCAGGAACAATGGGATATGTTGAAAAGGTCTGTGCTTAGAGATAAGATTACAAGCCAGAGGCTCATCCAGTATAAAATTTACACTAGCTGAGGATCTGATCCCACGTTTTCTTTCTGTTTCCAGACAGACAGACATAACATTTTCAAGAATGACTTTGAAGGGGTTTGTTTGTTTGTTGTTTTGATTTTGATAGATATCTAACTTTTGAGAAAGTTAGTCATATGATGGAGTCCCTGTGTAGAACAGGTAAAGCCGGGTGGTATGTCTCAGTCACCCAAAACAGGTACTATAGGTTACATGCACAAGGCGTGGCAGTAGGCCAGCACCCAAAGCCTTGTTTGGAAATTTTGGGTTCTGCAGAATAATTGGTTCTCCACCAGGGCTTCCTCAAAGAAATAAAAATGCCTCAGCAAGCTGCTGCAGCAGTGATCAATCTGAACTTTCACTCACTGACTGGGACAAAAACATCAGGTTAGCAGGGGTCAGCCGACTGCTGCTGAATTAGGCCATGATGCTGTGCCAAAGCCTAATGACGACAGTGAATGTGACTGAAGAGGGGCTAAAAATATTAATGCCCACAGGGAATGAGCTAAATGCTCTCTCTGCGCCAGCCACTCTGGGAAAGTAGGTAATGGCAGGAGGCTAACAGCACTTATAGATCTGAAAGTCTACGATTAAAGTGACTCAGAGCAGGAGTTGGAGATAGTGAGGCAGATGGGCTGGTCAGAGTCTAATGAAAAGATTAGGACCTTGTTAGTGCTATATTAGAGGGTAAAATAGAGATCCAGTCATGGAAAAGGGAAAGGAATGGTCATGATTATAATGGAACTGGCAAAACGGGATCCAGAGACAGGAAAGGAGGTTAGAGGGACTGCTCCCTCTCCTGCTACCCAGAGGCAATTGCCTGAGAGGGGTAGTCACTTCCCAGTAATGGTCCCAATATGCCCCTTCAGATCTGCACACACAGGGGATCTTCCACACACACATCTCTCCCAATCAAGCCGAAAAGGGAGCGTCCACTGCCTGAATGACAATTTTCTCTCCAGAACCACTCAAAAAGCCTGGGGATCCACAAAGATGGATGGAGTGAGATGTGGTCAGGCTAGGAGTGATTGGGCACACACCCTCCCTGCTTACAGAGATTTCCAGCACATCTATATCCCCCAAGGTGTGGACTCCCCTTTAATGTGGGTGTTGCTGATGTCTATAAAATTCCTGACAAAACAGCCTTTATGGAGTTGTGCTCAAGAGAGATCAGCAAGAACAAAGAGCCAGTGAGAATGTACATTGTCTCCAAGT
This sequence comes from Chelonia mydas, assembly GCF_015237465.2. Classification (NCBI taxonomy): domain Eukaryota; kingdom Metazoa; phylum Chordata; order Testudines; family Cheloniidae; genus Chelonia; species Chelonia mydas. The sequence goes on from NC_057849.1 coordinate 280,964,824, forward strand.
GGTTGGTCCTAGTCTCCCACTCATCTCTAGGTGGGTGATGAGCCAGCTCCTTGGCCTTTTCCATGGTGAAGCGTCAATTCCCGCCACCCTACTAACCCCAGGAGAGTAATTTGGTAGAAACTCTGCAAGGGAAAGTTTGCTTTTGGTGAGGCCAAAATGCCATAAACCAATAGGCAGTGCAATGGCACTGCACCAAATTCACCAGTTTCAGTGCGCATATTGGTTTTGCCACATGGGTTTAAATGGAAACAAAACTCAGTGAGTACAAAGGGATGAATCTCCTCCCAGCCGAATACTTCGATGGGACCCAGCTGAACTGAAATTGCCAAACTTCACATAGTGCTACTTCCACACTATTTGTGGAATAAGAACTTAGCTTGAGCACAGGGATCAGAAACTGGAGCAGAGTACGTTACTACTCAGCGTGAATAAAGGTGGCAGAATCGAACCCTTTAATGTACTGAATAAATCATAAAGGCTAGATTCAACCAAAAATCAAAATGGCTTTCCCATAAACCTGATAAACTGTTCATTGCTGACTTTCTGATGCTTTTTACGAGCTTCCATGGCACTGATGCTGAAAGGTTTTTTTAGTCAATCAAATCAATCTTGCTCTAAAAATACATTGCCATTTTATGTTACCATCACAGAAAGCCATTTTTGGCAAACAAAGAAGAAAACCAAAGGCATAGCATTCCAAGAAGCAGTACAAAAGTGAGCAGGTGCCTAAGCAATGCATAGAACAGCAGATTAGCATCTAATGAATTCCACTGATAAATTCTTCAAGCCTATCATTAAAGATAAGATACAGTTCTTTGCATATCATTAATGATGGTCAAAATCAAAATCAAATCAGGGGCTGGCGTCATCAAAGGCAAAACAGGAAGATACATTTCCATATAATAAATGCATTTCTATTCATTAAAATTTGCAAGTAAAGAAATGAGTAGTTCTAGTGCTCATTATGAGATTCTGATATTTATAGAAAATAACCACATCGGGGGGAAAATATAGCACAAATCAATATTTATGAAGTACCATTTTTCTATAAATAGAGAAAATCATACTTTTTATTATAATCTCTTTGTTTAATTATCTGGTTTTTGCATTTTAATAATACATGTTGCACTGTGTTTATTAACATTCCTAGATTTACTCATTATCCTTCCAAGGAATCCAGCCCCACACTGAATACCAGTAATCTCCAGTACAACACTGATACACTGTGTATTGTATTTACTCTTTGCTTAATCAATCATTAAAATGCCAGTTATGCCAAATGCCACCCCAAAGGAAGCAACTGCAACATTAATAAATGAAGCCTAGAGATATTTGGGGGCGGCGGGGTGAAGAGGGGAGAAGCATCGTTTTGACCAGCATAGAAATCTGGTTTGGATTTTCTAATTTTCCTTTCTTTAAAACAAAACAAAATTGAAAGTAGCCTTTATATAACTGTCATCATCCAACGTGAAAACAAGATTATTCAATTAATACTTTACATAGTACAAAAATGTTGGTCCATTTCATGGGATTTAAAGGCTTATATTCAATATACACAGATCTAATATTCATGCAAGTAAATCCTGCGGGTGCAGAGTAAATCACAAACCATGCTATTTAATGAGCCTCCCTCAATGAAAAATGTGATTATGGCTAAACCCCCCCACCTCTCTTTTACAAAAAAAATCTAATATTTGATTTAGGTTAATGATGCCTGTTCTGAAGTTAATCTTGTGTCTTTAATTATTCAAATCTTCAGCATTACTGAAACCATTCTAATTATTCCCATTGCTCAATGGTATTAGCAAAAATTATGCTTAAATTTAAAATCACTTTAATAGAGACCATATTATTCTCAAACTCATTTGACTATTTAAGATTTCACCTCTGAGACAAAAAAGGTTGACTGCAGCCAACATCTCCTCTATTAAAATTATCTTCTTTGCATTTTTACCAGTCATTTAATAAAGGGCAAAGTAGACCACTATTACTAGATTTCCTTCCTCTTTTTTGACTGGTAAGTCCCACCATCCAAATTATCTTCTCATTTACTCTTAATTTTTTTATGATACTAATATTCTTTTACGATCAGTTAGGTTTATCAACTGACAAGGTTTTATGACCCTTTTCCAGTGCAATGCCCTTGAGAAATGAGGATTAGTGTTTATTTCAAGTAAATAAAATCCCATGTCAAGCTGCAATTTTTTGATGGAATCTAAACATGAGTTCCCACTGTTAATCCAAGGTGGCAGAACACATTGCATAAATGAAGGTTCTAAGTGTGACATCAGGAGCCTTAAAAAAAGGAAGGGGTTTTTGAAACCTAACAATTCGGAAAGATTTTTGTTATTATTAAGATGTACATTTATCACCAAAAGTGTGCTTGGCTCTTTGCCAATTGTGATCTTCCGTCTTAGGTTTTGTTTTGTTTTGTTTATTTGGGATCTAGAAAAATTGACCTGAGACCTTACTGGCTTCCTTCAGAACCATGGAAGTTACAGATAAGAAGTCTTGAATACTGAGTCATCTAAGGTTTGATCTTGATTGCGATTGACATGCATAAGAGATCAGCCAGCTCCATAGCACTAGCCTTCGCCCTTCCTGGGATCCCATGGATGGTCATCAACAGGGCCTGAGATCTTCATGTGCATAGGAGGATGGCGGGGCTTGGGGCACTATTTAGAAAAGTCAAGTGTCTCTCAATGCAGGGGAAACCCTGGCAGTGAAGTCCAAATACTGCCATGCTGTTTGGATATGTGACGTAGCTGTAGGCATGTGGGTCCCAGGATATCAGAGAGACAAGGTGGGTGAGGTAATATCTTTTACTGGACCAACTTCTGTGATCCAGTAAAAACCAGTGTGGTTCGGAAGCTTGTCTCTCTCACCAACAGAAGCTGGCCCAATAAAAGATATTACCTCACCCATACTGTTTGGGTGTAAGAGGAAAGATGCAGGGGTGCCTTTGACAGTGAAAAGGCACATGGCTTCCATGTTAGATCGTTTGGGCTTACTACAAAGGCTGGCAATACAGCCCCTAATTATTCTGTGGAAGCCAAAAGAATCTGAAGGACACTTGAAAGGAGGTGTATCGTTTACCTTCTCTAAGGCTCATTCCCATGGGATCAATTCGAGGGGGAGTATAATTTGACACTATAAGATTTAATTTTAATTTAAATTAGTTGTATTATTACATATATTTCCATGGCACCCACAGTATTTCGTGCTCTGTATACAGATTAGAGAAATACATCAAGGTATTGTTGTCCACAGAGGGAACAATACTTTCCTCTACTCCTTGGATTATAGCTGCTTTCTTAAATAGGTCAGATCCACATCCTGGCCTTCCAAGACAGCATCGCTTAGGGCAGTCACATCTCTCAGGGGTAGGCATGCACAAATCATGCATAGGGACTTAAACATGTCACAACTGTTTGAAATGGGCCACCCTGATTACCACTACAAAAGTGATTTTTTCTCCTGCTGATAATAGCCCACTTTAATTGAGTTGTCTCATTAGAATTGGTAAGGCAACCCCCATCTTTTCATGTACTGTGTGTGTGTATATATATATATATGTATCTTCCTACTGTATTTTCCACTCCATTCATCTGACGAAGTGGGTTTTAGCCCATGAAAGCTTATGCCCAAATAAATGTATTAGTCTCTAAAGTGCCATAAGTACTCCTCATTGTTTTTGCTGATACAGACTACCACTCTGAAACCTGACAACTAGGGCTTAATCTGATCTCCAAAGGGCACCAATCTCAGCTGAATTCCATGCATTCTTTAGACACCCTTCCTATTATATCAATTCATTTCTTATAAATTCATTTCTGAGGGTTTTTAAGCAAGTTAAAACGTATTTCATTGACATGTAAGAGCTGCCAAGATTGAAGTCCTATTTATAGATCATATGTTAAACGCCTGCTAGTATTTAAGCAGTTTAGACAATGTGTAATGTTACCAAGAATAAGGTAAGGGGCTAAACTCTCCTCCTCAAAAGTATGTTCTTGGACCTTAAAACAAAGGGACAGATCTTCAGCTGGTAAAAATTGACATAGTGGAGTTACTCTGATTTACACCAAAATGTTTACAAACCCTCAAGAGAAGTGGGCAGGAGCCCTCACCCTCAACCACCCGTGGTTGTCTATGACCCTGCTTTTGACTCATAGACTTTAAGGTCAGAAGGGACCATCATGACCACCTTACCCTGTAACAGCCCATTCATCCCCGATCCAATCTGTTGGCTAAATCTACCTTTTAGTGACTTTTTAAAATATGCAATATGGACTTGATAGACCTTAACACCTCCTGTCATGTCAATGCATATGTATGGGCTCTTTAGTGTATACAGTGTTGAGCTCATAAATCTTAATGGATCTTGCATACATTTGGACTGCTTAAAGTGTGTGTTATTGACCTAAGAGACTGTGCTTTGTATATATAAGTGCTTCTGAGAAACCCTTTAAAACATGGATTATTGACAACAAAATGCATCGTTATAGATCCTCTGGAGACCTTAGCCTATTGTGTCAAAGTAACTGCCTTGAATGAAAATTAAGAGGCTTGTATTTATGTCCCTTCTGATGGGCACATAATTTAGTTTTTAGCAGAAATATTGAGTGAAGGTCTTCTCATTTTTGCTTGATATTTTGCTCTCTTGGTATTTTAAATGCAGCATCAGATACAAGTTTTTGGTGGAGACATGAATGCTAAAAGTAAATGCAAATGTGGTCATTGGGACTCATGAACTATGAGCTTTTCCTTTATATGTTAACCACCATTTCAAAGTGCAGACTATGAGCTCAAAGAGTACACAATGGGGCTCTCAGTATTAGAAAAAAACTGTGTGTGGAGATGTACAAACATAATCTAACACCAGCAAAGCCAGTCACCGAAAGTGTAGGTTTGGGGGTGGAAAGTACAAAAGACAGAGTCTTCCAAAAAGTGTATTAAAAATTAACTTTGATTTATAAATTGGAAACTTTAGCCTTATTGTTAACCTTTTCTTTCTTTCTTTCTTTCTTTCTTTCTTCCTTTCTTTCTTTCTTTCTTTCTTTCTTTCTTTCTTTCTTTCTCGCAGCCAACATAACCCCATTTAGGTCAAATGCCAATTCCAAAACAATACTACTATTTAATAATTGGAGATAACACCTTAGATGTGCATGGCAATTTACAGAGAGAATAAAGATCTGGTATCTGCCCCAAGGAGCTAGCAATCTATTAATCGGATTCTCCAAGCACAGACTACCAGATGAGTGGTCCTCTATTAAGTACTACGCCAAGTAATCAAGACTTGCAGGATGAGCCCTGGGCTAGACACAGCATGACATGACAAAGTGGAAGGAGGGTCAAATTTATGCTTGTGCTAAAGACTAGCACCAGCCCACGCATCACTTAAATCACTTCTGCACTGGAGTTTATTTCACCCAGAGAGATCATATCAGTCAAGGCAGAGGGAGGGAGAGAGGGATGGAAATTGCATGCCATAACATTACTTTTTTTTAAGACAGGCAGCATGTTAGTTCCTTTTTCATTTGTTTGGTTTTTCAATTAATTTGGATTTTAATAGGGTGGCACTTCCTGCTGGATACAGCAGAGAGTAAGGATTATCAGGAAGCTAATTATTGTTTCCTGATTCTCTTCCTGGCCCCAGTCCCAATCACCAAGTAGAGAGACCTGCTCTAACACACACCCCCAAGAATCATCTGCCAGCTCACAGTGCTTTCCAGCCATGCCTCCTCCCAGTCACTCCCTGCCCCTGACGTGCCAATTCCTGTTCTTGAAAATTCTCCTCCTTTGACAAATCCCCTGCTGTGGGGCAAGAGGTGTAGGAACTGGCTATGCCGACTGTACACCTACTGGGTACTCCTACACGAGGAGGGAATCAGCAAATAAGAGAATGTGGCCAGTCTCTGCTAATGATATTTTAAAAGGGCAAAGGGAATAAGACAAGTCTGAGACTCTGCCCTAGAGTATGGAGCATTGTTAGTGACTTTACAGACAGATGGATTTGGAGGTTGGACTTGGAAGTGCTTTGAGTAATGGAATGCTAAACTGTATTATATTGTTCAGCCACTAGGCGGCACTGTGGGTAGCATACCTTTTTTAAGCTAACCTCAGCCATACCTTTGCAGAGCATTAAAGGCTCTTATAGTGAAAGCATGAGGTGCGTAGCTCTGAGGAAAGGAAGATCTGCAGATTTCTGGTACAAATCTGTACCAATCTGGTACATAAGCCTGACTAGCTAGTAGCAGCCCTGCAACCTACCGTGTACAAGAAGTACATGACAGTTTGCAAGACTAGAGAGGACACTCCATACTTACAGGGACATATGGGAGAAAGCACAGAAGTGTTTGTGGGGAAAGAATATGAAGGGGGTGGGAAAGCAAGTGGAATTAGCAGAGTGCAAAGCTTGAGTGGGAAACTTTCTGGAGTGTACTACTCAACAGGAACCAGTTTAGCAGCCACTGTGCTACCAGAGAATTGAGGGAGCGGTTATAGCATTGGTGCATGAAATTACAAACCTGCAATGAATTTAACTTGCACATTCACGCTAATGTCTGCAAACTCTCACCTACCCCTATTATTTTTCAGCAGACAACACTGTACAGTAAATTCCTAATTATATATTTAAGTAATAACAATCAAGCTTCATGGCATTTCCTAGGGATTAATTACCAGCTAAAAAGAGTCTGAAGGCCTGAGGTGCAGGCAAAAGCCATTGAACATAGCTGGTCATTTAACCATCTGAATTCTGCTAACTGTACAGTGTACATGGGGCAGAATGTATTATCAGATGCTACCCTTTGTACCAGACAAATCACTTTGAAGCATCAAAGTCCCAGCTGCCGCATTTCTCAAGGCTGCACTGAAGATGCAGCAAAACACAACAGTGGTCCATTGAAAATACCCTTTGCCATGGTCATTACTGCTGTTATCAAATCAAAATGCAGGGGAAGGGGCTAAGAGGAATAAGCATAGTAGGCCTCACACTGAAGAATGAATGAAAGCCAATGCAACACGAGATCAGAATCAGGTACATATTGGTATTATTTATTACTTGTATTGTGCTAGTGCCTGGGAATCCTGAACGAAAGCCCCATTGTGCTAAGAATTGTGCACAGACAATCCAGAAATATGATCCTTGCTCCCAATGGACTTACACTATAGTTTTAATTGATGTTTGCTGAGGGTTACTAAATAATTAATACACTGCTGTGCACAGAAGCCATTCAGATTGTCCAAATTGTCTCAAAGCATTCTACCCAGTTGATACTCACCACTCCCTCTTAGGACAAGATGCAGCAACAATAACTTTATATCTCAGAACTTGGAATAGTTAGGTGTTTAAAGGGTTTATTAAAGAACAAAGTGTCAACAGAAAATTGTCTTGCTTGTTATTGCTTATCTTAGGAAAGAACTAACGAAATAGAAAATGTATAAGAAGAGGTAGATTTGCCTTCTTAATTTCACTTTAAAATATAAAGGCCATGTAATTAAACTTTTAATGTTACTACTGGAACATTTATCTCTAAAGTTACACCAAGAGATAACAAGCTAAATTCTGAGCTCAAACTATACCAATTTAAATCCTCAACCTTTCCACTGAAGTCAGTGGAGTCACTCTGGATTCGCACTGGTATTACAGGGGTCAGAATCTGGCCCTACATTCATGGATATCTAACATGGCATTTTCAAAAACGTATGGGAGCATAGATAGGTTAAAGTGCCCAGGAGTACATCTGTTTTACAAGCCAAAGCCCAAATTGTTTTTAGGCTGAGAACGTATTTGACATAAATTTGGCCCCAGAGCAAATGTCTATGGCCAAGTTATGGAACCTTGAAATGAGGACATAATCACAGCAGATTTGATGGAGGAGGGTAAAGCCTTCTTGACAAGCCAAGGGAAGACAGAATGCAGCCTTTGGTATGGAATGATATAAATCATCTGTTAAAAGGGCATCGCTTTTAACTTTGCTGCCTTTTAAATTCTATTGAATTTAAATATGTTTATGCTTTAGGTGCCAGTGGTATTCTTGCAAAGAAAAAAAATGCTTCCCACACATACAGTATTGACCATGACTGTTTAAATTCAGGTAAGATTTTCTTATAATATATCAGGCCAGATCCTCAGTAGGGGCTTGAGCCTACGTCCATTGAAGTCAATGGCAAAGTTCCCGCTGACTTTAATAGTACAGGATGAGAGCCTAAACTGATCTAGCTCCATTGGTTTCAGCTGAGGAGCTGGCTCCTAATTGCTGAGGACTCACTGTGGCCTCAGGGGATTAGGAAGAGGACACAGAGCTTTCAGAACAGATTGTGGCAGAGTCAGTATGAGTGACAGGAGACACAGAGATCTGAGAGTGTGCAAGGAATTTTCCACCCTACTTTGCAGAGGCCAGCTTCAATCATAGTGGGGGCGCTGGGGTCTAACACCACCAGCAGTGTTAGACTGTCTCAAGGAGCTGGGGTGAGGGTACACCCACAGCTCTGTCCCCCTCCTGCATTGGCTGCCGGTGCTGGGACAGGAAAGGAAGTGCACATTCCCTGCAAGAAGGTGGCAGAGCTCACACTCTGGAGTCTAGTCCCCACCATCAGGGGCTTCAGCCAGGGAAACCCTCGGCATCTTACCCACAATACAAGCTGTGGCTTAAAAGTCACCCGATAGCTTTCCATTTCTCGGATGGCCTGTCTGAAGTAAGTCCATGGTCTCCTAGTAGGCAGGTGTCCACAAAATACACACAACCATAATTATATTTTGATTCTGAATACCAGACTTCAGGAAACATAGTCCCCATTTGTTGGCAGTCTCAAAGAGTCCAAAGGACAAACGGGCATGTCAGCTGAATGACCCTCTCACGCCCTCTGGGTCAGGATTAAGGCATACTCTTACATTTTCAAACCCCTTCTTGCATTTTGCCATACTGTCCCCCAGTAGTTGGGAGGTGCTCCCTGTGAGCAGCCGCAACGCTACCTCCTTATCCACCTTCAGATCCCACCTCAAAAGCACTGCCTTCTCATGATACCTACCAAAAGCTTCACAACCATCAGGCTACTAGAGTGCAGAGACCACTGCCTGCCATGCTGACCAATATGGTCTCATTGTTTTCCTGTACTCCCACACCTGTCTGTATCTATCTGTTGTCTCTTGTCTGAAACATAGACTGTAAGCTCCTTGGGGCAGGGACTGTCTTTTTGTTATGTGTTTGTACAGCTCCTAGCACAAGGAGGCCCAGGTGTCAGGAATCAGGGCCTGCAGCAGAGCTAGGCAATCTCATCAGTACAGCTAGCCTGCAGAAGCCTGCCTGCTTGGCCACACCACCGGATTGGCTGGGGGAACCAGCAGGCTGGCTCTGAAGCCAGCAGGAGCAGCTGCTTCCTGCCTGCTCAGTGGTCATCACTTTGACTACTCCTGTGTTAGCTTGTTCCTGATGTCCCTGCTTTGAACCCAGTCTTGCCTTGGTCCTGCCCCTGCCCAAAACTCCTCCTTGCCTGCTACCTTGCTTGCTCCAGTTCCTGTTCTCAGGTTTGACCTATGGCTCTGGCTTCTGAATCTGACTTGGTCCTTGGCTCTGGTATCCAGTTCCTGTCCTCTGGTTTGACCCTTGGCTCTGGCTTCTGACTACTGACTCCTGCCCTGGTGCAAGTCCTGATACTATGTTTTAAATACAGTCAGTATGAGGAATGGTCATTAGAATCATAAATTAATTTCTGTCTTCTGGCAGTGCAGAGAAAAATTGGTATTGGGTATATCAGAATGCAGAGAGTTTCATGATGAAGATGTTGGTGTACTTATTGACTGACCCCGTCTTTCTCTTTTGTCAGGGAAATTATTCATTAGCAAAGAAAGCAAATATTAATAAACCAGTGCACAGAGCTATATTGTCTTTTGATAACTATCCCAGACACAGGCTCTGATCCCACAAATACCTATACACAACCTTAACATTACTCACTTGAGAGGTCAATGGGATCACTGAAGTGAGTAATGCTGAGGAACATTTAAGCTTGTACATAGCTGTTTCCTTGGGCCACAATGACTTACAATTAATGGGTTTGAGTCACTAAAGCTGCAGAAGGGAGGTTTAACCTTCACTGCCTTAGTTGGCAAAGCTCTAATTACAAAAGAGGGATGATTCCCAAGGGACATCGGGCAGTGTTTCCATTGCTCCCCTCCTACACATTACTAATGAGAAAAAGAGAGAGATAGCTTTAAATCCCGCTGGGGGCTCCTCTGGTGGGAGCTGCTGAGAAGGAGCACTCAGTAAGGGCCTTCTTCAGAGGTCCTTGACACTCTCTGTTCCTGACCAATCCTGCACATTTCAGAGACTCTGCTAGCCTCATATTCCACCTAGTGCCCATCTGAAGGGAGGTTGTCTGCTTTATACCACCACAGTCTTCCTCCATGTCCCTTCCACGCAGCTGTCTGTGTCTCCTGTCTGGGGGCGTGCACGGCGCTTGAACACTAGATCGTGACCAGGACACTGCACCCCAACTTTCACAATAAGCCAAAAATCAGGTAATCCCATTTCAAAACAGGACCAAACAAGCCTAAGAACCCCAACACTCTATGTGACTAGATCCCCCCGACGTGCAGTCTGAGACTGTGGTGGGCCTGCTGTGCACCCCGACTCTCCCCCCCCTTACTCCTATTTGCCCCCCGTTGCCCCTGCTTTCTGGGAGCTGATAAAAAAGAAGAAGCAACAAGCGACAAGCTACAAGCCAAACAAGCAACAAGTTACAAGCAAAAACTAGCCAACAAGCAACTCACAAGCCAATTAAGCCAAAAACAAGCCAAATTTCTGTGTTTTTGCCATGTGTTTGGCATGCCTGGACTAGGGACAGCTGCCGGTGAGGCTGGTGCACGCCCCAGTGGGCGGGTCTGGGGGTGGTACAGCTGCGCTGAAGGAGCTGTAGGTGTGAGGCACACAATCTTTTGCCCAGCAGACTTTCTACCCTCAGAGATCTGCACCAGGACCTATGCCAGTAGGAGTCAGCGTGAATGCAGGAACAGAAGTAAGCTAGATATATAAATCGACTTGATTCATTGTAATAAAATTTACAAAGAGCAACGGAGCTTGAGCCTGTTCAAACTAGCAATTAAAGATTTGTTCTATTTGCAACCACACTTATTAAACTATTCTATAAAAGTGTCCACATTTTACTGATTATCATGAGTGATTACATTACAAATGTTTAGTTCCCCACCAAAAAAAACACCTCAGCCCTACATGCACAAAGACTGGATTAGTTAATCACATTGCTGGACTATACAAATTAATCTTCTGCCATCATCGTACTGGAAGCATAAGGCCAAATTTCCATATCAAAACTTTAATTTTCCTAGGCACAACAATTATCCATGATACTTTGACTGCAGCTGTATCGCTTACTTTTGCTTTACCCTATCTTTTCTATCCCCCGTATCTGTGTACAAAAGAAATAAAACTTTGTCCTTTTGGATATAAAACTGTGTATTTTCAGGGGAAATAAAACGTAGGTTAAACTGAAATAGGAGACTTTAAGTCAAACAGATATTGTGGTTATAGTTGCTGAATAAATTTAAATATTGGGGGTTTTTAGGGATGAAAGAGAAAATATGAAAGAGGTAACAGGGAAGGGTAAAGGGCATGCAAATAACTAGAGTGTCAATCATACCCTCAATATTAGCTGCAGTGAGGGGACCCACTATATTGCTTTTCACCATCTTTTACCTGGATGAGGGTGGACAGCTTACCATCCTGGCACTTTTCCTACCTTCCCAGGACTACAAAGACAGGCATGCCCGGGACGGGAGGTCCACACCCTCCCTCCCAGAAAAGCTGGTTGTAAGTCACGGCTATATGACGATGCATTAACTCCACACTACTTGAGAGTGGTTGTGAAAAAAGTGGCCCGAGATAAAACATGTCATTATAGCTCCTTGGGGCTGTACTTTCTGGGTGCCAGAGCAGTGGAGCACAAGCTAGCTGAGCAGGTGCAGAAAGACAGAGCTGTCATGTAGACTTTCATGGGAGGAAGTGATCAGGAATCACGACAAGGAAAGAACGGAGGAAAAACCATCTCCAGTCCATTCAATCAGTCCTGATACAGGCATAACTCCTATTGGCTACAGGAGTAGGGAACTGACCTCATCAGGACAATCATATGCAGTACATATAAAAGACTAAGAGTAGAACCAAAGCCAAGTGAAATGCCCCATGGCTAGAAATCCTTTATTCTGTTCTGCTGGCTGACATTCTCTCTGGTCTGCACACTGGGCAGTGTGTTCCCGCGCCAGTGAAGGGCTATCTATGTACTGCAGATCTTCTTGTGAAATTTGTTCTGAAACACTACGGAAAAAACAAAACAGAATAAGGAATATCTATGATTTTGCTATCGTTAGCACCTCTGCATCCAGGGACTAACCATACACCCAGGAAAGAAGTGCCATCAACTAAGGAGAAAGAAAAGGAGTACTTGTGGCACCTTAGAGACTAACCAATTTATTTGAGCCTAAGCTTTCGTGAGCTACAGCTCACTTCATCGGATGCATACTGTGGAAAGTGTAGAAGATCTTTTTATACACACAAAGCATGAAAAAATACCTCCCCCCACCCCACTCTCCTACTGGTAATAGCTTATCTAAAGTGATCACTCTCCTTACAATGTGTATGATAATCAAGTTGGGCCCACGAATGGGGTGGGGGGAGGTATTTTTTCATGCTTTGTGTGTATAAAAAGATCTTCTACACTTTCCACAGTATGCATCCGATGAAGTGAGCTGTAGCTCACGAAAGCTTAGGCTCAAATAAATTGGTTAGCCTCTAAGGTGCCACAAGTACTCCTTTTCTTTTTGCGAATACAGACTAACACGGCTGTTACTCTGCAACTAAGGAGAAGTGTGCTACATGTCATTTATTTAGCACTCAGGTCATTTACCGGGATGTAATACACTGAGTGCATGATGCATTCATTAAGGTGGTAATTGTTACACCACGCTTTTTATGCACTATTTCAGAGAATCTTGCTTTCTAAAGAAAAACATTGTATACATATAAAGTGTTGAGGCTTTTCATTTTTACCATGTTTTACAGTAAATGGTTTCTCATTAAATAGACATCCCTATTCTCTCAGTTTTCATTCAAAACCCACACTATACAATTCTATTCCTTAGAGGCATTTTGTTCTAGTTTTGTTGTCCACTATCTAATGTGTCATTTTTTCCTGGACAGAATAAAAGATGTGAAGGCTGAAGGGCCAGATTGTGATCTCACTTACTCTTGTAAATCAGTTTTAAGTCCATTATGATCAATGAAGATACACCAGTTAAAAACTGGCGTGAAAGCCATCAAAATTACATAGTAAAGGCCAGATTTTCAAAGGAGTTCAGCACGCACAATCAAATATTTTCAAAAGTATTCCGCTTCCATTTAGGCACCCACATAAGATGCCAGATTTTCGGAAGATCTCAGCCAGTTTGGTACTGAACTCATCTGAAGATCTGGCCTTAAGGATACAGGTTTCTTTAAAAAACCTGGAGCATATGTTGGTTTTAGAGCACTGTTTGAAAGCTGTATGAGAATGCACTGTCATCTTAAAAATAGTAGATTAGCCCTCCTTGCATATATTCCACCTATTGCTTATTAAAGACTATATCTTACATTGCATTTTTACTAGTGGTATGCAAAAAATGACAATATTCCTTGAAAAAATATTTGCGGTTTCATAATGGCCCACTTCACAACTTCAACAGTTTACTTTTCATGGCATTTTTGCAAAATGACCAGCTTTTCATTAAAATATAGGAACCAGTTTCGATTTCCTTTTATTCCAGTGCAAAATAATCTTCTTCTGCATTAAATTTTGCAGTTCACATTTTGAAAGTTTGCATTCCAAGGTTTGTACTTAAGAGCAAAGCTGTTTTGATTGAAAGTGAACCCAGACTGACCCCTAAAGAAATAATGGAACTGCAAAAATGAGTTTCAACCCTAGAAGAGATGCAAGCCCATTTAGTTTAAAATGCACATTCCATCTGTGGGCATCTTGATATAGATGAAAGAATTCTTACATTTCAGAGAGCTGTAACATATCAGGTATTAGGACAGTCATAACTCATCAATTTAAGGGTTGTATATCCTGTCACCATATTTATATTCAGGCCTAAAAATTATAACTAAGGATGAAAAGCACTGGAAAATGATGGGTAATTCCCTCTGTTGTACTGATTGTTGTCTTCAAAAAGAAAAGAAGCATTGCTAGCCATACCTTAATGAAGTGGCTAGTTATGCTTCTGTTTTTCCAAGATAGCAACCAGCAAACCAGGAGCCACTGATCATCAGTTTTTTTAAACCCAAAAGGGACATATCTGTACTTAAATCATTATATTTAGTGTTACCCTAGCATGCAGAGCATATCAGAAACCCATTGTGCCAGGCACTGTAAAAAAAACACATAGTAAGAGACAGTTCCTGCACAGATGAACTTACAATCTAAATAGACAAGACAGACCAAGTGGGGAAAGGAAAGAAAAGAGTTGAAATGACCTTCCCAAGACCACACAGTAGGTCAGAGTGAGGAACAGAAGCCAGGTCTCATTTGAGTCCACCATACCACACAGCCTCCCTGAAACGTTGTGTTCCACTATACTGGTAAACAATGGCCTTGAATTTTACCAAAAATTGCCCATGTTGTGCCACCTATTCAGTTCAACCGGTATTAAAAAACTGGGGGCAGCCGTAGTCCACGTAAGACTTCCACTATTTTCAGGACCATGCTGGTTAACTACTCCTTTCTTATGGTGACTCATTAGAAGTGGAGATAAAGGAAGGATTTGGATGCAGGCAGGGTGCTGGCACAAAGGAAGTCCCTGAGACTCCACAAAATCCACTAAAAACTATTGATTTTACATGGAAGGCACTCAGGTACTGTAGTGATAGGTGGCAGAATAACTGTGGGATAGATGTATAGATAGAATTTCCTTTACCTGTTCTAAATGTTTTTATCACTTTCCTTTCCCACCCCCTTCTCCCTATCCAAGACAGGGTGCTCATGGCTGAACACCGAATCAGTCATACAAAAAGAGTGATTATCTTCTCAGCTAGTTTTTTACACTATTTTGATTCCAAACATTGCCAAGCAGCGGTGGTAATACCTGAAGTATGCTCCAGGCAGTGGCTACAGCTTTTTATGGTCCATATTCAAGGCTGAAGCTAGTCTCTGGTTTTTACTTTATCACCATGTAGAGAATCAAATGACAGTTAGCTCGCTCCTGCTCTGAAAAAAGATATCAAAGCAGGCCCATCAAATGATATGTACTTGAATGTGACAGATTGTTTTAGATGTCTGAGATTAATACCCGGTGGAAAGTTCCCCACTGTGGTTCAATTAGAGATTAGCACATTGAAAAGAAATAATATTTTGATAAAGATCTCAGGCTGGATGCACGTGAGACTGAAATGCTGTGTCATCCCCATTAAAAAATGCTTTGCTTTACAAAACAAATAGTAAAAGCTGGTTCCTCACCTATATCAAGAGGAACATTACAGGGCTTTCAATCAATAGCCTCCCAAATTTCATGAGGAATGGCTCTGCTCTTGAGAGCCTGTGTGGGAGGTGGGAGTAGATGAAGGGTCTCCAAGATTTAAAATAATTGATGTGCACTTTTAAAATGTGCATCTGTTGCAGTGCCAACAAGTCTACATTCCCTTCAGAAGAGAGGACAATGATAGCAATTGGAGGTGAAGTTGTAGCATGAGCAGCATGAAATTGTATAACTAAAATAATCAGAGATGGGCCCAAACTAAAAACTCCTGATCCTTACACCCATGTCCTGTGGTGGTTTCCAGAATCCAAACTTTGATCTAGATCCAAATGTCTTGGCTGGCTCCTATCACTACAATGGGCTGACCCAAAATTGCAGATCTGACCTCAGAGAACTCAGGTAGGGGAGTTATCCTTATGGAAAATGCAGATAGAATGTAAAAAAGAAGTGTTCCTAGCTCATCGCTTTGACCATGTCACTTCTCTCTTTGCATTCCTCTACTGGCTCACCTTTCTCTATCACCTTAAATAAGCTGCTTGCTTTCAATTTCAGGGCCCTTAATGGCCTATTTCCTCCCTACCTATCATCTCTTATTCACTACTGAGATGTCATCGCTCACCTCTGATTGGCGCATCATGCCAGCTTCCATCGCCTACTTCTTACATTTTCAAACAAACCCCTTCCTGCTTTCTCCCTTGTGGGGAGGAGCTCCCCATAAACATTCACAAGGCTACCTCATTATTCACTTTCAAACCCACCTCAAAACTCTTCTTTGCCCTAATGCCTACAAAAAAAAATGACTTTGATTAGACTGATGGTTTGCTACCTATCATGCTGACCAATATTGTCTCATTGTATCCTTGTACTTTTCCATCTGTCAGTATCCACACCAGTTGTCTCTTGTCTGATACTTAGATGGTAATTTCTTTAGGGCAGGGAGCATCGATTTGTTCTGTGTTTGTACAGCCCCTAACACAATAGCAGACTGGTTCATAACTAGGGCCCCAGACATTACAGTAATAAAAATAACAACACTATAGATTTTTTCAAACCAGAAAAAAGGTAGGGTAGGCTCAGTACATTGGAAGAGGCCCTCAGAAGCATGGAAAGGACAATTTTATGTTACAGGGCAGATTACAGTGAGGCAGCAGTATTACTGTAGTTAAGGTTGACACTAGCTTAGAGTTTAACAGGTGATTGTTCTAAATGCTCTAAAATCTACATGCCAACTTGGATTACCTTGAAAATGGCTGTGCCTCATGGTGGAGAGCTGGGTAGGGTTAGTGGTCCTCATTTGATGTCATTTGAGCAAGGGGCTTCCAAGATACAATCCCCTTCCTGGAAAAATCGTGCGACCTCAAAATGCTATGGTTTTCAAAACTTTTTTGCATTTACCTGAGAGGCAAACCATGGCTCTGATCCTCCCCAAGCTGGTATTCCCTCCACAGGGCTGTTCTTAGTTACTGTCTTGCAACCACTGACCCTTTTGGGGAGCAATATTTAAAACATTATTCAGGGTAAGAATTTGCTCTACCATGGGGCTGGAGCCAAGCTGACAAGCCAGAGGAGTCATTTGCACCTGTGTAGCAAGCCTTGGCGTGTGCTGCAAGCCAGAGCATTTGCCAGCAACCTGACAACAGGGGAGTGGATGGCTCAAGGTGACAGGCTGTGGTCACCTTGAGCCATCCATGTGCTGTGAGTTTCAGTACTGCCCTGGGCAACTCTCTGAGCATAGGAGTTGTGCATGTTGGTTGATCTCTCTTACATTCTATAGGGCCCCCTTCCAGTAGTTTTGCTCTGAGAGCAGAGCTTCTGGTTAAGAGACTATATTGTAAGTGTGCTAAAACCCACGTGCGCACTCAGTTTTTGTTTGAGAAGTACTGTCGAAGAAGATAGGATTGATTTAACAGAGGGAAAATGGAAGGTGCTAGTATACAGTAGAGTTACGCTAATATAATCATGCCCCATGCTCCTCACCTATTACTTGAATAATGGGACTGAATGTGCTGGAAGAAAAGCAAATAGCTTGCAATTCTCAATGTCACCATGATCAAAAGGCTGCTGAGTATTAAGAAATTCACACATCGAGTGCCCTGTTCTCTTAAAGAGTAGTTGTTAATGGGAATGACCATTGAATAGTGATGTTTCTAGTAGGGATCTGATTCTAGGCCTGAAATTATTCAATACTTTTTATCGGTGATCTGGAACTAAATATAAAATTTGCCAATGTCACAAATATTGACAATCTGGATTGCTTGGTAAATTGAACCCTTTCATATAGAATGTGCTTAATCCAGCCAAGGGAAAGCTCATACATCTAGGTATAAAAGAATGCAGGCTAGACCTTCAGAAGGCCGTACCAGGTTTACAGTGGCACGCACCGTGCCCCCTACCCCTGCATTCTGCCCCGAGGCCCTGTACCCGCTTGGCCTCTTCCCCCTGAGGCCCTGCCCAGCACTCACTCCTCTCCACCCCCGTCCTCCCTTCCCCCTGCTTGCTCCTCTCTTCCCACTCTCTCCCCAGGCGAGTGGCAGGCAGAACGTACACCTGTGTGTAAATCACTGAAAACCAGGAAATACAGCAGTAAGGTACACACTAGCCCTACCCCACAACCTTAGCTCTGCCCACTTAGTGGTGCCCTAACCACTGACAAAAATTTTAGCACTCTCTCCTTCCAGGTGATATGTGGGGACACAGCTCATGGGTACAGTTGGAGAGACTGTCAGACCATGTCCATACTAAGATACATCCCCAGTGGCTCCTGCCAGCTCTAGGGGGAAGACTTAAGGTTGCAGGGTGAGGCTGGTGTGTACCCAGTGTGACTGATCAGAGTCCAGGGCTGGACGTTGGAGCAGTTTTGTGAGGTTTTGGCCCTTAAAAGGTTGAGAGATCACAAGAAAGTAAGATATCATGATATCACCACTACTATGGGTCAACATTTCCCAGGAACACTTGACCTTGTCAGATTTTGGCAGACTCCAAACTGGAACTGGAAATAGAGTTACCAATTGTCCAGTTTTCAACTGGAACACCCGGTCAAAAAGGGACCCTTGCAGCTCTGATCAGCACTGCTGACAGAGCCGTTAAAAGTCCAGTTGGCAGCACAGCGGGGCTGGCAGGCTCCCTGCCCGGTTCCACGCAGCTCCTGGGAAGCAGCCGGCATGTCGCTCTGACTCCTAGGCAGAGCCGCAGCAATGGGGGCTCTGCACACTGCCCTCACCCCAAGTGCCGGCTCTGCAGCTCCCATTAGTCACCCCTCCACCTAGGAGCTGGAGGGACATGTTGTCACTTCCTAGGAGCCACCTGAGGTCAACGCTGCCTGGACCCCACACCTTGAACCCCCTCATGCATCCCAACCCTCTGCCCCAGCCCTTTGCCCCCTCCTGCACCCCAACCTCCTCCCCCAGCCCAACCTCCTGCCCCAGCCTTGATTCCCCCTCCCGCACCCAAACTCACTCCCAGAGCCGTCACCCCACACACCCTCCCACACTCCAAACACCTGCCCCAGCCCTGAGCCCCCTCCCACACCCTGAATCCCTCATCCCCAACCCGGAGCCTCCTCCTGCACCCCAAAGCCCTGATCCCTGACCCCACCCTGGATCCCATAGCCCCAGACAGAGCCCTCACCCCCTCCCATACCCCAACCCTCTGCCCCATCCCAGAGCCCCCTCCCACACTCCGAACCCCTTGGCCCCAGCCCCCCAGCCCAAAGCACCCTCCTGCATCCCAAAGCTCTCATCCCTGGCCCCACCCCAGAGCCCACACCCCCAGCCAGGCCCCTCACCCCCTCCTTCATCCCAGCCCCCTGCCCCAGCCCGATGAAAATGAGTGAGTGAGCGAGGGTGGGAGAGAGTAAGCAACGGAGGAAGGAGGAATGGAATGAGCAGGGGCAGAGCCTCGGAGAAGGGGTGGGGCCTCAGGAAAGGGGCAGGGTAGGGGTGGGGCAAGGGTGTTTGGTTTTCTGCATAGTCACTGGTCTGGGTTTTGTCAGTTTGTGACCAACTGAATTTTGGATTGGGTGAGATTTTAAAGTTCAGTTTTGTCCCACCCCTAATGTACACTTTCCGCTGAGTGATGGAAACCCAAACACTGAAGTTGAACCTTAAACCTGAAAAAACAAACATAAACAGAGAAAAGTTTGAAGGGATTTGTGTTTTAGTAAGTTAGATTTCTAAAACTCTTTGTATTTATTAATTAGATATGTTACCGGTAAAGAAACTTCATTTAACTTGCAAGGGTCATTTTCAAACAACAATGGAAGCAAACATTTTTGTTACATGATCATTTTTTCCCTGCTATTCCATTGTCTACACTGGCAGTTATAGTTATTTCAAATGATTAGTATTGAACAACTAAACAAAATACTTGTTGCATGGTGAATTAACATCCTTTTAGCACAGTAATAATATTCTGCGCTGCTGTGAAATACTGAATTAGCACAACATTTTCTAAATGTGCTGTACCCTGCTGCGTACAAATCTATAAGCATTTCACAAAAGAACATGATCGTTGATTGTGACTGATAATATTTTAAACATTGTATAAATATGACACAGTCACAGTAAGAAGTATGAACACAATGAAAGTCAGGCAGTCTTATATTAAAAGAAGTATAGTAGGTGAGGAAAGACTATTTCAGTTAGATGTCAAAAATAGCTTCATACAGCTGAGAGAAAGTAAAATGCTTTAGTATTACTGTAATCTCAGTTTAGAGAATAAGATGATTTGGGTAAAACTAGCTATTGCTTGAGGGAAGAACACTGTTAATTATTATAAGCTGACAATAATGTCAAAAGCTCAACTGGGGCCCAGTCTTTTTACCACTGAAGCCTTTGAGAGCAAGATCAAGCCCTGGTGATGTCTCTGAAATCAACATGCTGTTTGTTCAGAATTCCATTCCAAAAATTCCAGCTGTCAACAAAACTGCAGGATATTTTAGCTCTCTTCAAAGGCTTTGATTTGCCAGTTGCAGTATGTGGTAATGTTTCACTTTGCTGCATTATTGATTACTAGGTCTGATTAAAAATTTTCTGTCAACTGTTGTTCAGTGGAAAATTGTGTCATTGATTAAATGAAATTTGGGATGAGAAGTGTCTGGATTCCATAGAAAATTTCAGCTTCTCATCGAAAACCAAACATGTAAAAATTAAAATGGTTTTGACTTTCATTCAAAACATTTCACTTCAGAAACACTGTTGTGGTGCCTCATAGGAGGTGTACATGAGTGCCATATGTTCCTGTTCTCCTTTAGGAGCCAGGCTTCCCAAACACATTTCATCTCCTTTCACACGCTACAACCATGGGACTCTCCTGATCCACTGGGAAACTTACCCAGAAGGGAATCCATGGTGAATCAAGAGAGTTGTAGTCTGGCCCAAGAGCCCAGCCTATAGCAGAGGATGGGATTATGAGTCAGCCGAACTACAACTCCCATGAGGCTCTGCAGTGGAATTCCCAAACAAAAATAGGTTTCAGAGTAGCCTCCGTGTTAGTCTGTATTCGCAAAAAGAAAAGGAGTACTTGTGGCACCTTAGAGACTAACCAATTTATTTGAGCATAAGCTTTCGGGAGCTACAGTTCACTTCATCGGATGCATTCAGTGGAAAATACAGTGAGGAGATTTATATACACACAGAACATGAAAAAATGGGTGTTATACACACTGTAAGGAGAGTGATCACTTAAGATGAGCTATTACCAGCAGGAGAGCTGGGGGGGGCGGGGGGAGAAAACCTTTTGTATTGATAATCAAGGTGGGCCATTTTCAGCAGTTAACAGGAAAGTCTGAGGAACAGTGGGGGGTGGGGAAATAGTTTTACTTTGTGTAAAGACCCATCCACTCCCAGTCTCTATTAAGGCCTAAGTTAATTGTATCCAGTTTGCAAATTAATTCCAATTTAGCAGTCTCTTGTTGGAGTCTGTTTTTGAAGTCTTTTTGTTGTAATACTGCGACCTTTAGGTCTGTAATCGAGTGACCAGAGAGCTTGAAGTGTTCTCCGACTGGTTTTTGAATGTTATAATTCTTGATGTCTCATTTGTGTCCATTTATTCTTTTATGTAGAGACTGTCCAGTTTGACCAATGTACATGGCAGAGGGGCATTGCTGGCACATGCTGGCATATATCACACTGGTAGATGTGCAGGTGAACAAGCCTCTGATAGTGTGGCTGATGTGATTAGGCCCTAGGATGGTGTCCCCTGAATAGATATGTGGACACAGTTGGCAACGGGCTTTGTTGCAAGGATAGGTTCCTGGGTTAGTGGTTCTGTTTTGTGGTGTGTGGTTGCTGGTGAGTATTTGCTTCAGCTTGTGGGGCTGTCTGTAGGCAAGGACTGGCCTGTCTTCCAAGATTTGTGAGAGTGAGGGGTCGTCCTTCAGGATAGGTTGTAGATCCTTGATGATGCGTTGGAGAGGTTTTAGTTGGGGGCTGAAGGTGATGGCTAGTAGCGTTCTGTTATTTTCTTTGTTGGGCCTGTCCTGTAGTAGGTACCTTCTGGGTACTCTTCTGGCTCTGTCAAACTGTTTCTTCACTTCAGCAGGTGGGTATTGTAGTTGTAAGAGTTCTTGATAGAGATCTTGTAGGTGTTTGTCTCTGTTTGAGGGGTTGGAGCAAATCCGGTTGTATCATAGAGCTTGGCTGTAGACGATGGATCGTGTGGTGTGGTCTGGGTGAAAGCTGGAGGCATGTAGGTAGGAATAGCGGTCAGTAGGTTTCCGGTATAGGGTGGTGTTTACGTGACCATTGCTTATTAGCACCGTAGTGTCCAGGAAGTGGATCTCTTGTGTGGACTGGTCCAGGCTGAGGTTGATGGCGGGATGGAAATTGTTGAAATCATGGTGGAATTCCTCAAGGGCTTCTTTTCCATGGGTCCATGGGTCTAGATGATGAACCCCTCTGACAGAGACAAACACCTACAAGATCTCCATCAAGCATTCTTACAACTACAATGCCCACCTGCTGAAGTGAAGAAACAAATTGACAGAGCCAGAAGATTACCCAGAAGTCACCTCAAGGATCTTATAGTGTTTTTCCACTGTTTCTGAGAAGCTCCTAGCATGCTATTGAGTGATCTATGGGGAAAACAATTAGCTACATAAATTCTGGATTATCATTATCCCCTCCTTCCAAATAACCCGAATGTGTGATTTTTCAGTTCCAGGGTTTTGATATAGGCCATTAGCAAAATTTGCATCCAGGTCTAGGTTTAGGTTTAAAAGAAAAAGGAATGTTTGGCCCCATCTGTAGTTTGAAGTGAGTGACTTGTACAATCAGATGGGGGGGGGGGGGGGGAGAGGGGGGAGAAGGGAAGGTGAAAGGCCAATATAAATTTTCAGCAGAATTGCTGCTTTTAGACTTCAGTTCCTGAAAACATTCCTTTTTAGTGATATGCTTTTACCCCTAGAGATGGTTCTCTTCACTTGCTTTCAGAGAGATGGAGCGATATGGAAAGATAGGTAGCTGTTTGGACTGAAAACTTGATGGTGCTTTATGATCTCTGATTTATGAGAGCATTGAGAATGCTGGTAAATTCTAAAGGTCCCAGGAGCCACTAGCAACTTTCATCTGCTTCGCTTTCTCAAAGAGCCACTCTTATTTAATGCTGCAGTCTGTTTTAAGCATCTGAACTCCAGAAGTCTGGCCTCTCTGCTTGCTGGGGCAGGACTAACAGAAGTAAAGCTATTTTATAGATTTTGACAATTTTAGTTAGCTAGCTTTGGGTACTTCAGCTGTGAAACTACAGATTCAGTCTGTTCACTTCATGAAGAGAAGAAATAAAATCTGCTATTCCCAGCTCTGCAGTTGAAATGCTAGAGGGGATTTCTGTTGAATGTATTTGCCCCCAAAATGTGTGTGGCTTTCCTCCTTTCAAAGCTTCTCCTTTTGTTGGTCAATCTACAGTTCTAAAACCTGATGGCTTCATGCAATGTGCAATAATTTGCACATTGCATCATCCGCGTATAGAAGTTTATCATTCTTAATAGCTGAAAGACATTCTCTGAAGGGAACAGATCCCTAGAGATGTAGTTTTAAAACCAGCCTGAAGAACTGTCTAAAAGTCCTCCACCTCAAGCACTAGGGAAAGCTACTTTGCTAAATTCTGCCTGAGATCAATATCACTGATTCTTTTGTGAGCAATCTGTGCCCAGATGTGACAGACCTTTTTGAGTTTAATATTCATATAGCATTTCATGTGTTTTTAAAGTGTCACAAATCACAGACAATTTGTCACCCCATCCTGGAACAAATATTTTTCCATCAACTTCCTAACTTTCTCTTGTTGTTGTTTTTGTTTTGTTTCATTTGTTTGTTTGTTTTGGAACAATACTATTTATTTTCGCATCAAAGATCAGTTTAACAGAGAATACATAATTTTGTTGGGGACAGCTGAAAAATTAAACACATACAACTTCACACTCCCTAGATGCCACTGTCGTGCACGTATTCATAATCTAATTACTTCACAACATTTACAGACTTTGATACTTGAGTTGAGAGTGAACTGGGGTGAATACTCTTCCTTGTTCAAATAAATTAATTAGCTGAATATTCATGAAATATATATGAAGAGAGGACATAGGCGATAGGAATTCCCCTTACACTTAAAGAGCCATTCCACCCCTGCTTTTACCTCAGAAATAATGTTAGGACCATGTTCTGCCTTCAACTACATGTATGCAACTCCCAGTGACATTAATGAGAGCTTCTCATAGGTATATAAGATTGAAACTCTGGCCATGGAATTTGGAGATGGAAATTACCAATTTAATCATGTCATCTATCTTCCCTTCAATGCAAGTTCAAAATTTAAGGATTTGTCTACACTAGAAAGTTGTATCACTGTTACTATACCAATATAGTGAAAGTGGTACAACCCCTCTAAGGTGGACACAGTTAAATTAGTATAAAAGTGCCTCATACTAATATAGTTATGCCCAAATGGGAAGGAGAATAAGATATACAGCAAGGCACCTTTCTACTAGTATAACTAAGTCCATACTAGAGGTTTTATTGCTATAACTGCATCAGATAAAAAAAATGTTACACCCTAACCAAAATAGTTACACATACAAAACTCTGTTTGGACCAGGCCTAAGATAAACCAATTTAGGTCACTATCATTAGCAGCTACACTGAGATAAATGGGCTGAATGTCAAAGTATTTCCTCCATTTTTACTGTAAGGACCTCAGGACTTTGGCCTGCTGAATTAGAAGCATGTGTAAAGACTTAATCTTGGGCAGGGAACAAGGGATGGAGTGCAGGCCCGTAACTGTACAATTACAAAAGAATGTTTTTATAACTCCTGAATTTTAATTTTGAACAAATATTACTAAAAGTCAAAACCTGGGAAATTGAATGGCTCAATTGATTGACAATAGGATTCAAAGGACTTGATTCTCTTCTGCCTCGTATCTGGAGTGGGTATTTACACCTGTGCAGAATGAGTGTAAAAGCCTACCAAAGAATTCACCATCACCTTACGCCATTGGTAATGTTTGACTTTGCACAGGTGTTCATGACTCACAACCTTTTTTTACTCTAAGTCACTGGTTCAAATCAGACCATGTTTACAGTTACCACCTGACAGGAGATGTTGAAATAATTTGGTGTTCCTAAAACGGTCTGTGGTTGCAGGCTGCCTACTGCACCAAAACCACCATCAAAGAGTCCCTTAACTGAGAGTCTAAGTGGAGACGCCAAGTACTGAAGTGCATGAAAGTGGGTATAAAATTCTACCAGTCTAATTTAAATGTAGCAATTTAGTCCCACTTTGCACTGATGTAAATGACTACATGCAGTGCAGGGCAATGAACAGTAAGTCTAAGTCTCCCCAAGTCAGAGATGAGATGTGTTAGTGGGGCTGCATGGGGAATGCGGGCACTATGGTTCTTGATGCTTTATCTATTTTGAGGATAAGCAGAGTGCTTCATGCATGTACATAAACAACTCAGTTTGTTACAAAGTTTTAGTTTAGAACCTAAAATTAATAGAGAGTGTTTAAGCCCCTGCTCCCTACAAAGATTTTCAATATGGTGTTACCTACTTTTAATTCTTTAAAAGCTCACTGACCAGGAAAGCTCATTTCGAAAACGACATTCATGGAAAGCAGATCAGTATTACTTTCAAAGCCCTGAGCAACCCCAAGCTTAAATGGACTTTAGATGTTTCTGCTTTGGTAATCTTTGAAAAAGACAATGTAAATAGTAAGTAAAAATGATTTACCTATAGGAAGCCAGGCTTTGTTTCTTTATGGAATGGTGTTGTTTTAAAACATGTTAGCTAATGTTTTAATTAACATTTTAAAAACACTACTCAGCACCTAGTAGAGACAGTGTTTAACACCTTTTAAAACATATTCATTAATCATGGTCAGTTCTAGTGGGGAACCTAGGGTTGGATAAATATGGCATTTCTTAACTTCTGAGTGCTTTATTTTGCAACTTTAATAGCATTCTTTTAGCATACTATGTAAATATAATAGAAATGTTAACGCCATTAAACATGTAGCATACTACTGTAAATGCATGTGGGTTATTAGAGACTTCCCCTTCTTCAAATATTGGAATATAACATACGTGTATTTTCTTTTCTCATTACAGATAAACTAGAATGTGAGCAATGTCAGTACTTGTAAAATTTCTCTCAACATATGTTTTCTTAAATTTACTTACATCTTAATCTGTAAAAGTCTCAGTTTTAGAGAGCGTGTCTGATAAATGTAGAGCAGAACCCATTAAAAGTATTTTTCTTTTTGATGTAATCTTTTAAAATCCCGGTGCTGCTCTTTGACATTCAGCCATTCCCACTTACATGTATCTTCAGAGGTTTCTTTGTCCCTGGAATGTAGTTTGAATTGCACCAGTTTGTTGGCCATAAACTCTAGTTGCCCTCTTTCAAGAGGATTTGTTGTGTTCATTTGCATGTCAAAGATACCCAGAATGCTCACCCAACTCACAGTTATTTCATAGAAGAGCAGGTGTCTGAGTTCCTGGAATAAAGAGAAAACTATTGCTGGGTTTGTGGGCGTGCTCTGTTCTGCTCTTTAGTGCTTCAGATGATTTCCTAAAATGGGTTCTCCACTGAGAATTCCTTTTTCTTTTAAATGGTCTGCAGTAGCTTCATTTCAACATCACTACTTAAGAGACTAGAAATCTACAGCAGCTTTTGCTCCTCCGCATTCTGTCAAAACTAAAAGCTGTATATTTTTTTTTAAATTACCATTTTTTCTTGGTAATTTGTAGGCTATAATGCTCATTTTAATGCTAAGCCTACCAATAGATTTAATGTTTTGGTGTATAAGGAAGCTGATGGACATGTCTTAGACAATAAACCCTAAATCACTTTGCGTTTCTTCATCACTAGTGAAGAGTTGCAGGTACCACATGGTCACCAGGATGCCTCTCGGCTAAATAAACCTAACTTGCTAAAACACCTGCATGGACCTTCTTATTTGTTTTACTTAAGGTTCTCTAGTTAGGGCTCATATTCTATATATATTTACTGAACAGTAGCCAGTCTCTCTCATCAGCAGAAGTTGGTCAAATGAAATATTACCTCACCCATCCAGTCTCTCTAATATCATGGGACCAAGACGGCTACAGCAACACTGTATACAGCTAATGGGAGAGAGAGAGAGCCAGTTCATTGTAAAGAAAGGTTCGATTGAGATGACATCCGAGCTTTGGCTAAAGTTTTGATACCACTCTTGGAATTCATGCTTTAGGAGTCATGGAAGGGGGAGTAATGCAATTTAAAATGGAAGCAATCACTGAGAAGTCAAATTACAATATCAGATCAAGAACTGGATCTTTTGTTTGCTCTGTGTTTATCAGAAACTGCATGACCCAGTTATGGTTATCTCTAGCTAGAGGTATATATGTACCTTCAGAAAATTCTGGCTGCAGAGGGTGCATACTAGAGTATCCTGTTTCAGAATAATTAAAAAAAACTGACACACTTTCAATACAGCTTCCGATAAGAAACAACCATCATCCAGAATTAAACATATGCCAAAAGACTTAGCACAAAATAATACTTCCTTCCAATTTCATAAATTCACACGCTACAAGTATAAATTCACCATATCCCAAGGGATGGCATACAGCCATGCTGGTTGCCATAAATAACAAACAAAATGTTCAGAGAAAAAAAACAGAATATAGATTTATGAAATGACAAACAGTGGTAGCAGATCATGGAGCATGTTTTGCACTTTTTCATTTGCCAGTGGCACAGTATGTATGAGCGTGCTGATTTCACACACGCACACACACACACAGCCCAACACCAGGAATTGCACGAGAGTAATTTACGAAAGCTCAAGTAAGATCCATGCAGGGCTGATTTACAAACCCTGTAATAACTTCAGATTCTGGCAGGGTTGTTTCCCATGTGAACATTTTGAAGTGTTGCCTTCACTTTAGAACTTGGAAGATTTTCTAACACATACCCTACAGGAATGACTGATTCTGAATATTCATAACCAAATTAGAAATATTCTACAAAAATATTATCCTTGTAATCTCCTTGGTTTGGCAGTAGACACAAAGAGACACAATCCAGGAGGTTCACACAAACAGTCCTTTTATTCGCAAAAGGAACAGGAGTACTTGTACTCCTGTTCTTTTTGCGGATACAGACTAACATAGCTGCTACTCTGCAACCAGTCCTTTTATTGCAGCTTATTCAGGGATCACACTGCTGGCACCACAACTGAATCCTGCTTTTTCTGGTGTGTGCCACTATCAGCTCTCTTAAAGGCACAGTCCATCATAACTTCATCTAGGTGGAAAAGTTTTTTCTCCAAGGAAAAAATTGACAAAAAATAATTTTCATTTTATTTTTTTAGTGTTCACCAATTTTTTTGTGAAAAATTTTGGCCAAAGTATTGAAAGCTAAAATACTTTGATTCAAAATGATGAGGAGTTGTAGTTCACGTGCCTAATGCTCCCATTCTGTTCCATGGTCTAGGATCTCTGGATGGATGGACTACCTCCAGTGGTGAGCTGGAGCCGGTTCGCACCGGTTCACTAGAACCAGTTGTTAAATTTAGAAGCCCTTTTAGAACCGGTTGTCCTGATTCGGGGAAGCCGGGGGAGGGGGTGGAGAAGCAGAGCAGGGTGGCGCGTTCAGGGGAGGAGGCGGAGCGGAGGTGAGCTGGGGTCGGGCGCGGGGCTGACGGTGGGGACCCTGGACCCACCAAATTCTCCCCTTGGGGGCTCCAGCCCCAGAGCACCCACAGAGTTGGCGCCTAAGGCACCACTTTTAATGTGATCAGTGGAGGGGAGCGGCCGCTCCCCCTGCTCCCCGCCAGCTATGTTACCCCGCCCCAGGAGCCAGAGGGACCTGCCGGATGCTTCCTGGGAGCTGTCCCAGGTAAGCACCACCAGGACTCCCCACCTCGCCTCCCAGCAGGTCCCTCTGGCTCTTAGGGGGCGGGCTGGGCACCCACTACGGTGGCCCACGAGACCTTCCTGCCCGGTTCTGGGGGCAGTCAGGGGACAGGGGAGGAGAGTGGATGGGCCAAGGGTCTGGGGGGCGGGGCAGAAGTCCCCGGGGGCTGGGGGTGGGCCACGACCCCCTCGTGGGGTGAGGAGGGAACCGATTGTCAAGATTTTGGCAGCTCATCACTGACTACATCTCCCATGATCCACGACTTTCTCTCCCCTTGGTGGAGTGAGGGGGTGGCTCATAGGAGTCCCTGGCTATGAGACATTGGCTTTTTTAAAGAAATAACATTTTCTGAGAAAGCAGACGTTTTTGCAAAAAAAAATTAGTTCAGCTGAAAGCTCAGTTTTCTGCTGAAAAACAGTTTTGATGGAAAATATTCAACCAGGCCTAGCTATAACTCTAGTGGAAAACCTGACTTGATTGCAATTAGGATTACTTTTTCACCAGTCAAACATCCTCACAAGATCCTAGGAAGAGATAGTTACTACCCGTTCCATATACTGTAGAATCTCAGAGTTACGAACGCCTCAGGAATAGAGGTTGTTCATAACTCTGAAATGTTTGTAACTCTGAACAAAGCATTATAGTTGTTCTTTCAGTGGTTTACAACTGAACACTGACTTAATACAGCTTTGAAACTTCACTATGAAGAAGAAAAATGCTGCATTTTAACCATCTTAATTTAAACAGGCACAAAAACAGTTTCCTTACCTTGTCAAATCTCTTTTTAGAATTTTCCCTTTATTTATTTAATAGTTAACATTTATCACAGTACTGTACTGTGTATATATATATATATTTGTCTCTGCTACTGCCTGATTGCATAGTTCCAGTTCCAAATGAGGTGTGTGGTTGACTGGTCAGTTCGCAACTCTGGTGTTTCTAGTGTATTAGCAACAAAGAGAAGGAAATGACTGTCTCATCACATAGTCACTTGAATTATATAGCCTTTTCCTTTTTTTCTTTTGGCCCTTGATGCCCACAAATTATTTTGCATTTTTCTTTTGACAGCAAAAGTATAATAAGCAATTTCAAAATACCATGTAGAAAGGAGGTTGGATTCATTGAGAAAATATTGATTTTTTTTCTTGTTGCTGTTGATGACCAGTAAACTGCTTCAACTATAAACCAAAATCCGTGCAACTGGAAAATATATTGTTAAATGAGAAGTCAAAGAGATGCTTTCTCTGCAATAGCACGTCGATCACCTTGACAGAGTTTTGAGGGTGAAGTAGAGTAAAATGGAAAAATGTGTGAGGAGGGCAAAATCCTGAGGGAAATGAAGAGCGTGAGAAAATGGGTGGAGGAAAATTGGATTATGCAATTGCATTTGATCGGCAGGTGTCTACACACATTTTAAACAGAAACTTTGTTGTGTAAAATGTGCAAGTAGCTCCTAGAAAAGAGTGTTTACAGATGTAAGGTAATGCATTCTGAGCACTGAATACTGAAAATCTAATAAAAGATACTAAATGATGAGGTTGTTAGTTACAAAAAAATATTATTTTTTTTATTGTCATTAACAGATCACATTGTCTTCCCCTTTTCTATTACAATCAGCCTCCTGGAGCCAACAGCAAAACTGGACAGTAAATTCTTTTGACATAAAGCAAGTCTACCTCTTTCATCTCCTTAACGCTATAATGAAAGCATAATGAGTACTAAAAGTTCCTTTGAGCCATACAGTAGTAACCCAATGTATTTGTGATTTAAAATAATGTATTCCATGTTCTCCCAGAGATTTAGAAGAACAACGAGTCTGATTCTCAAGCCAACAGTTATAATATCTTTACCGAAGGCAAGCTCGAACCCTTATTGTGGGGTGCTACCTCAAATATTAAACTATGAGCAATAGTAAATAGAGATTTTATTGGTAAAATAGGGTTTTATTAGAGAAAGTATTAGGGTTATTTGACATTTGCATACATTTCTATACATGGGCATGGTGCCTGACACAGCAAATAAACATGCAGTCCCTTCTCCAAAGAGCTTACAATCTATGGCCCTGATTTAAGAAAGCACTTACGCGCAAGGTTATGTCCATCTCTATTCAGGAAAGCACTTAAGCGTATGCTTTAAGTTAAGCATGTGTTTAGGAGCCCTGCCTGAACAGGGATGCTGTCCTAAGTAAGGGCCAAAAATGAATCTGAAAATGATAGAACATAGGGGGAAATAAACATCAACTAAAATGGAGGAAGGAGTGAAATAAAGAGTGCCTAGATAGATGATTGGGAGGCTACGGGTGGCTTAAATTTACGAACATAAGTATTGCCATTATGTAAAGTTAAGCACATGCTCAAGTGCTTTGCTGCATCAAGGCACATGTTAATTCTCTGCTTTATTTTCCTTACACTACCATTAGATGGGTACCTCTTTCAGGGGTCCTGAGCAAAGATAAGTTTTAGGAAGGGTTTGAAAGAGTAGGGAGAGAGAGAGAGGTTTGAGTACAGGAAGGACATTTCTGGTAGAGTGAGAGATGGAGGAAAGTTGCCAGGCCAATTTTGTACCAGAACACCCAGTCGAAAAGGGACCCTGGTGGCTCCAGTCGGCACCGCTGACCAGTGGCTAAAGGAGGACAACAACACTCATGAGAGAGAACTATTTGGCTACTGAACTCCATCCTGGCCCGATCCCGCTGCAACGTATCCTCAGACCAGAAGTAGTCTGGACAACTCCATGTCAGGGTGGCCCATGCAGTCAGGCCCCATGAATGACTGGGAAGGCAAGTAAACCCCATGCCACCTTTCTTCTTGAACCCCATCCTGTGGATACCTCCACCCTCTGCCCTGGTCCCATGTGCACAACAAACAGGCTAAGAAGGGAAAGAAGAACATGGGGACATGGAACGGCACGGGGGTTGTGTAGTGTTTGCACTGCTTCCTGCACATTTATTTGTTTTGGTTTGGAAATGTTCTTCTGTTATCAAGAAAGTTTATTGCTATTACTGCATCCCATCCTACAATCGTGATTTCAGATAATAAAGCTAAAAACATGAACAGGAGCAATTATACTATACTAAACAAACACTGTTCTTCTATGCAGTTAGGTACAGCAATTCACACGTCAATAACTTCCTTATATGAACCCATACTGTAATTCACCACCACCACCACCACCACCCCCACACACAATTCATTATTCATCATATCATTCATAAGTACACTGCATGGCAATCAAGACCACAGCCTTCCAAGCACTGAAGCCCCCCAGGATTAATTAGTTCCCCCCACAAGCACATTCATCCATTGGCCTATGCAATTCCATCATGAGGGAGCACAAAGCCTCCCTGACTTCTGTTGCCTGGGTGCAGCCAGCTCCAGCTGTAGTAGGTGCAGTGTTTAATTTGTAATGAAAGAGGTGTCTGGGCTCAAGCAATTTTTTGACTTTCAGAACTGACCCATCCAGCCCAGAGGTGTTAGGCTATGAACTGCCAAACCTAGAGGTGCCAGGGTTCAGCCCTGGCAAGCTCTGGCACAAAGGAAGCACTGAGTAGCTGCCCTTTCTGGCTGTGGTAGGTGCACTTCCTTACTGATTCAGCAGCCCCTCGCTGTCATAGGTCCATTCCAGGGGAAATGGCTCTCCTCTGGTCTCACAAGGATTGTGACAGGCACAGCAAGTGCCTACAGGAGTGCAGACAACACTGATGACACTGGCATCCAAATGGATCTGTAGACATCTGCACTGGAATTTTAATCTGCCAAAAGCACATTCAACACCTGATGACTGTATAATTAAACCTTCTTTTGCCAGGGCCTCTCAAATCAGGGCACAGTTTCATAAGCAAAGGTTACATGACGTCCCCTAGAACAATGGTGGGGAAAGTAACTCCATTTATGACAATGTCATTTGGTGGGAACAGTGTCCCAGCCTGTCCATGAATATAAACTCCCAATCAGCAAATAACTCCGGCATCATGAACTTTTCCAATGCAGCCTATGCTGACATTCATAAATCACCCTCTGTGGTCCATGATGGCCTGCATAACAAGGAGCGCCCTTTGCAGTGTATGTCTCCTGTGCTTCTTGAGGAGCGCAAACTACAGGCACACAAGTCCCATCCGTGGCCCCAGTGCAGTTAAGGAAGCCCCATTCTCTCACAGCCATCAGTTACCCCCGGAATATCTATAATGCCTGCCACCTTAGGGTAAACCACACGCCTGATTGCCTCAGAAACTCTGTCACCACTTTACCCACAGTCAACTTTCCAACACCAAACTGATTGGCAGTGGACTTGTAACAGTCTGGAATAGCCACCTTCCAGATGGCTATAGCAACCCACTTCTGGATAGGTAAGGGTGACCTCATGCATGTCTTTACACTGGGAGGTTGGGGCAAGCTATTTACAAAGCTACAGACATGCAGTTTTCTTCATGTGAAAAGTTCTGGACCCACTGCTAGTCATCCCAGGTCTGCATGATGACATGATCCCACCTGTCTATGCTTGTGACTCTGTGCCAGTCTACCTAGGGGACACCAGTGGCTATATCTAGTGTACTGAGCAGTATTAGCCAGTTTGTATCTGCCATGCCATGGTACTCTTCCTCCTCCACCATAACCTCTGTTATGTGCCTTTGATGGGTCAGAAAACGCTGCCAAAATGTCCACCTGCACCTCATGGAAGCTCTGCCCTTTCCTGACCAAGGAATGAAAGCACAAGCAAGAAATGTTCTTCAAAAGACGCCTCCATGTTGCTGGCTCCGGTAGCTCGGAGCGCACAGACCAAAATGACTGCTTGGCAGGATGTGTTGGCAGCTGTTCAAATTTCTTTTAATGTGCAGGGAGGACAGTCAAGTTTTCCTACAGTGCATCACGATCAAAGGGCTAGAGTGGCCACATTTCGGGAGGGTGCTAGGGACTCTGGGAAATGGGCCATGTGACTCAGGTCTCTTTGCTACAGTGTGAACACCAGAGCACCAGACTCGAGCCTGGGCTAGAAAATTGTTAACATCGGGTTAACAATCAGTGTAGATGCTCAAGCCCTGGGTTCTCCAACATGGGTCATTTGACTCAAGTCCCAATAACTCTGGGCTTACATCACATATACCTTTAAAAGTGGGGCACTGAACATGAAGTTGAGTAGTTTGAACTTCATCCAGAATGGAATGCAGATGCAGTATAGCCCTTGTAGGGTGGTGACTTCATGTGGGTGAACATAGGTGAGCAAGATGAAAAAATAGAGAAGGGCAGAAATGTTACCTTGAAATTCAAGTCTCAGGGCAACTTGGGTTGAAGAGACAGAAATTACTTACCTGCCTGTGACAGTGTCTAACTTCCTCACTGTCAGGTGTGATCGCTGCCTCAGTTTCCCCTCCTGGCATGTTAATTTAGTTTAGCCCTCCAGCTAACCAATAAAAGTGTTCTCTCTTTCTGCGGTAATGGAAATCCCAAAGGAAACCAAATGAAAAGTTTAAAACCACCACTCAGTCTCCTTCCTTGGGTAACAGCACTCCCTCTGCCAGTCTGCACCCTTCTCTGGGATAAGCCCTTCACTTTTTTGTGAGGGGCTGATACCTCTTGGTCCAGAGATTTCACACAGTCTTTCACCAAATGAAACTTACAGCTTCATGTGGTCCTTCTGCAGCCTCCTCC
This sequence comes from Chelonia mydas, assembly GCF_015237465.2. Taxonomy (NCBI): domain Eukaryota; kingdom Metazoa; phylum Chordata; order Testudines; family Cheloniidae; genus Chelonia; species Chelonia mydas. The sequence continues at coordinate 280,999,391 of NC_057849.1, forward strand.
CTGGCCCTTTCCAGGCATATTTCCACAACCCCCCCTCCTGGGCCCTTTACCTGGAGAGACTCAACAGCTGCTGCTGTTCGTTTCAGGACTTTCTCTCTCTCTCTTTCTATTTCCCTCTCTGGTCTGAGGGAAGGCTGCTTCTTATACTCAGGCAACCATCCCAGCATTCCATGCTGCCCCAGCCTCAATCTCTCTGAGCCCATCTGGACTAAACTCCATGGAATCTGTCCTGGTTAGAACTTGTAACTGGAATGTACTGGAACCAGATCTACCCTTAAAGGAGCAGTGCACCCTATTATATTGCCTTATCTCAGACCCTCTTTGTAGTTTGATACAGTAGAGGCCACACATTGCACACGCACGCAAAAAATAATAATAACAAGTATGTAATACAACTTTTGAATTTATTTAGCATTCTCAGTTACAATCATCAATTCAATCTTATTGATTAATAGCCAATATAAATACAACATTGAAAATAAAGCAAGCGTGTGAATACTATTTATCTAATATAAGTCTTCATATCACTTCAGATCCCTTATCAGCATAACAGACAGCCATCAAATATTTACAAATTTTAAGAAAATACAAGGAATGGATATTCAGTATAGGGGAGTTATTACATAATCTTTTTCATCCACACGTTTCTAGAAAACCAAAGCACTTTACAAACTTTATCCAGATCCAGGAGTCACTTCGTCCACCATCACTGAAATGCCTTTCTGATGTTGAAGACAGCAGCTGTTTTACAGTGCACAGCAACATAAAATGACTGTTTAGAACAGCAACTGAAAGCAAATATTATATCCAACGGGGACTGCAAGGGGGAATAAGATATGCAGAATACAATGTTGTACACTGGAAGTTAGACAGGTCAATGGGGTTGGCTCTGTTACATTTGTGAAAAGTACCACGTGATCTTTAATGGTGCCTATTATCAGAATCTTGGTTTAGCGTCTCACCTCAAAGACAGCATCTCCAAGACCCAAAGCCCCCTCTTGTACTAGACTGAGGCATTAGTATAGCACTGACTCAGAAGAAAGGTCAGGTTCTGTGAACCTTTCATGTAAAAAACCTTCACTGGTCAAAAGGCAACAGGATATGTATTATCATATGTGCAATTGTATATGAACAGAAACCTCACAATGCATCTTATAGATGAGTTAAGCCATCATGGGACCTTTCCTCCCTGTAGAATAACAGCATCCCCATACAAACTCCAGAACCCTCCCTATCTGCTGAGCTCAACAATGTGTTATTTTACTTTTAGGTGTCTTCTCCCTGAATGCTTCCACTTTCCTCTGGCGCATCTGTTACTGACCCCTCTCAGAGGCAGGACACCAGAATAGATGGATCACTTGGCTGACCCAGCATGGCTATATTCCTAAACAATATTGACAGATTTTTTCAGAGACCTTGGTAAGAGTTCCTCCTATTGAGTCACCAGTAGCCTTCCAATAGCTGCTTGGATACTCCTTGGAGGTTTCTCATATACATACGCCCCAGGTCTGGCTGGCTTGTGGACTCCAAGACAGACCTTAAGAAAGATGATCAAGAAATCTTCTGAAGTGTCATAATTATCATATTAAAGGAGGAATTCCTGAGACTAATCAGTTCCAACAAACATTCACTGTTCTGGAAGGATTTGAGAATGTCTGAAAACTTTGCTGTTCATAACATGGAAGTTTTTATACTCATGTCTTCCAAGAAATTCTAATTGGGTATATGTATAATTTAAGTTAGAACTTCAAAGGTTGTATATATGCTGAAATCACGTGAGAACAGAAATTCTTGTGGGATTTATAAATTATTCTAAGAAAGCAGATGGGGAAAAAATGAAAAGGGTGAAATAGAGGCTTGCAGGAAGAGGGGAACAAAAAGAGAAGAGAAAATGTGGAAGAGGGTAATTGCTCTGTGAAAGTTAAAGGTAAATTATTAATGTAGTAGTAAAGCTGGTTGTAAAATGGATTTTTTTCATACCACCAAAAATGTTGAGATTTAAACAGAAATAATCCCAAATTGGGACAAAATCATCCCAAATTGGGGCAAAAAGTCAAAACGTTGACATTTTTCACAAAACAAAATTTTAAAAAAATCATTTCAGGTCAATTGAAACATGTTGTTTTGCTAAATTCAAAATGATTTGTTTCAATTTAGATAAACATAAAGTACATTTTTAAACAAAAAGTCATTTTGAAACAAAAATTGAAACTTTATGTTCTGAAAATTTCAGAATGGGATGTTTTGCCATTTTTTCCAGTTTTTTTAAATAAAATGTAAGTAAAATCCACGTGATTTCACAAAAGATAATTTGGAAGCATTGTTGGTGGAAAACTGTTTTGATAAAAACTTTCCATCAGCTCTAAACAGTAGCTACTCAATTATGACTACTTCGACCAGTGAGACTACTGACTTATGCAAACATATCCATCTTTAATGTTACCTTGTCCCCCCAGCCCTGTTTGGGACTGTTTATCCATCTGTTATATCTTATCATAATCCTAGTCTTTGAGCTCTCTGAGGAAAGAACTGTTTTTGTACTACTCATTTGTAGGGAATCTAACTGCAGTGCTCCCCCGATTGGCATCACTAGAAACTACCTCAATATAAACCATAATAGTAAGATGTGGTTCACAAGATGTTGAACAGTAAAAAAATGTGTAAGTAACCTATATGTTGACTGGGTGTCCATTCTGTCTCTCACAGGAGGGTAAGAGTGTAGAAAGAAGAGATAGAAGTTAACAGTTACGCAAATTACTACTCATGAAAAGGTCAAAATAGAGCACTCTCTGTCTTGGAATACATCAGTGGTTAGAAACTAAGGCTGAGCAAAGAGTGCAGAAAATACAAATTCTTTATTTGAACTCATCTCAGCGAAGTTCACACCAGACCTTTCACGCAAGACAATTAAAATCTTATTCTTGTCAAAAAGATCATAAAATGAACAAAAAAAGGTGCAGTCACGTAGCAATGGGAAATGATGTAAAGGAAACCCATTCTCACTTTTGTGACCGCTTAAATGAAGATGTCTGGTACCCAATAATTACCTGAAAATAACTGATGGGTTGAATATGTGTTCTGAATAAACAATGTATGTAGTAGCGAAGCCAAGTGAAGAATACTAATTTTGCCAAAGCTGAAGTAACTGCACAGTTCCCAGGAATTAAAATGTATTTCCTTGTATTGTATTTACATATATTTTCTTCTTGGAGACATGTTTTAGCTACTGTCATAGACTGTCTCTCAGTAGTACAGCTTCATTGTGCCGTGCTTACAAAAGACCTTAGTTATTCATATATAGAGACAGTCTGTGGTTGGTTGGTTTGTTTTCAAAATCAAGTACATTTTGAAATGTTACAGACTCATGTGAGGCAAAAGAAGGTGCAAAGAACTTTTCTCCACACCCCTGCAACCAATAAAAGGTACCATCCACCATCCCAGTTCAAGTGGTCCAGGAAAACATGGAAAAAAGGAGGTCTCCACCACTAGAAACTTCAAATGATATTGCCAGGAATGTAGGCAGGGACAGCTCTCTGCCCACTTTCCACACAGCCAGATTAGGGGAGAGCAGTAGTCCGGGTGTGTTCCCTGCAGCACTCCCACAGCTATTATGATGAGGACTGGCTACATTAGAAACTTTTGCCAATATAGTAATATCCTTTAGAGATGTGACTTTTTAACAACATTTTTATACTAGCAAAAGACCTAGAGTAGAGGCAGTTATGTCAGCCAAAAAAAAGTGTTTTTGCCAGTATAGTGTATTTTGTTCAGGGAACTGGTATAAATTATATTGGGAAAGAACTCTTTTAAGCTACATCTGGCATAAGCTGCTTCCACACTAGGAGGGTTTGCTAATATGAATATACTGGCAAACCCATGCTACCATAGGAAAGGCCTACACAATGTTTCTAGGAGTTGCCTGTGGTGCAGAACTGACCTTCACCTACTTAAAGCTGCAATATGTTCCTAACTTAATTACTATTCAGCATTTATAAAGCACTGTGATATGTGGCAATATTACAACAGTTAGAAATGTGCTAAACAGAAAGCAAAGCCACTCCCACAAAGAGCTTAGAATGTAAAGACAAGAACAGGGGGAATAAAGCAAACAACCCATGGCAAGTAGCCAGAAAGCTTCACTTTTGTTAACGCCTTCGTTACTGATGCTGGTGATCATAGTGCTCAGCCCGTTGTTGTTTCTTTGGCCTCTTATACACGTTTTGGATTTTGGCCTCTTTTGAACGCTAGTCTGGAGGGAGGATTGGAAGGAGGAGAGGAAAAAAACCTTTGAAATGAGAATATTGTTTAGAGCACAAGTTGTCACTGACACCTGATATTCTAATTTATTCCAATTTCACAATCCAGTCTACTTTCAGTTGAGTACTGGGGACTCCGTAGTTTCACTTGGAAAACTAGTACTCTTAGGTCAAATAGAAATTGGCTGAATAATGAAAATACTGTCACAGTCTATGCACAAACAGGCGGGCTGACTCACTCCAGGGGGAAAGTGATTAGTCATAGATATAATTAATTATTCAGTAGTATATGAATCATCAGATATCCATGAAAATGTTTCCCAGTGTTAACTAAATGTAGTGTGCTACTTATTATCCCTTATTGACCATTCCCTACTTATCATTCTCCTATTTAAAAACTTAATCAGCCAATTACAGAGCAGAAACAAAACCACATGACTGAGATAACTAATCACATATCATAAATAATGATAGTCAAAATGAACTAAATTGTTTGCCCAAACTATTAAGTGAATGGTTATGACTTATTGACCACATTTCTCAACTGTAGCTAAGAGCACACCCACTCTGCCAGTCCTGAGGCTGCTGCATACCAGTCTGGTCCCTGGGTGCAAGTTATAGCAGCCAGTTCCTGAAAGAGAATATTCTGTATCTGTATGTACATAAATAGTTAACAGACAATGTGCCAGTAGACAGCAGTCAAGAGCATGCAACACTCTTCATAGGTTTTGTAGGACCAATACAAACTGTTGTTGTTCATTTCAAATGGCTTCTGCTATGCTGCTCTTTAAATCAGCTCTGAACGGTTCTAACTTTCATTGGTAGCAAAGAGCCGTTACTATACATGGGGCCACCTTAGCTACAGCCCTTCCCCTTTTCCCTGACCTTGCGACTATGCTGGGTCTAAACCATTTCCCTACACTTAGAAAAATCTTGCGGTGTTCAGGTACACTGCCTTTAGGACAACTTTGCACCACAGAGTGGCATAAAGCTGTGCTAACACAGCCTTGGATCTAATCCTACAAATACATTGTCAGAAATCCAAATCAATTTGCAAATGATTTACAAAAAACTGGAAAAGTTCTACATTCACAACAAATAGGAATAAATGAATGAGTGATTCAGCCAGCTGTTAAGCGAACCTTGTGTTCCCTTGGATGTGCTTGTCTGGCTGGGAACTGGAGAAGAGAAGGTCTGTGTAGAGTAGTATTTTATTTATAAGAACATCCTCCCAATGATCCACTTATGTGGTTTCACTTCTGGACCTTAAGGCTACCACTACACTTGTGAGTGTACATGGTTATATGTGCACACATTGCCAGAGCTTGTACCCCATCCACATATGCCGTGCTGGGCATGGGTCTACGCTGGGTACAGGTATATACGTGCATCCACACATCCCCTTTTTGGTATACAGTCTTAGTGGTAACATTTCAGGGGTGGCATCCCAAAGTCCTGTGTGTCACAACAGACATGCTAGGGACCGCCTTGCTACATGTTGCTCATAATGTATGCTGCCTTCACACATCTGATGACTGCAGTTTCCACTCATATCTCTCTTCTGCCAAACTGTGTTGGAGACATTGAGTAAGTCTATGAAGCTGTGGTTCTGCTCTTGCTCGCAGGACTAATATTCATGCAGTGCAGTACCGGCTACCGGATGGAATCAATCCAGAGAGCTGCCAGTCAGTGAAGACATCTGACGCACAAGGGGAATGAAAATCCACTTGGGTCCCATGTAACAGATGTTTTGAATGCAAGGATAGCAATGTTATGACCTTGGATGGACTGCTGCTTCTGGTCCCAGAGCACCAACATGGAGTGGTAGGACCACATCATCTTGGAACCTGGAATGATGACAAGGGGCTGCAGACCTTCAGACTGAGAAAGCAGACCTTCATTGAGTTGTGCGAGGAGCTTGCACCAACCCTTTAGTGCCAGACTGTGCCATTTTGGAAACCCATACCAGTACAGAAATGGGTGGCTATTACTTTTTGGAACCTGGCAACACCTGACAACTATCGGGCAGTTGCTAGCAATTTGGGGTTAGGAAATCCACTGTTGGGGTACAGTTTTTACAGGTTTGCCAGGCTATCAATATTGTAATCTACTTATCAGAGGTTGCCTTTACTCAAGTCCATGAACTTATAGTAGGATTTCAGAGGATGGGGGTTTCCAAACTGTGCAGGGGCTGTCAACTGAACACACACACCCTATATTTAGCTCACCAAAAGGGGCCAGTGAATATGTGAACCTCAAAAGTTACTATTCAGTGGTTCTCCAAAGCTTAGTAGACCCAGAGATCAGTTCACGAACATGAACACTGGACACACGGGAAGGGTCCATGATGCCAGGGTACTCAGAAGATTGGAGTCGTACCCCAGTGGGGGAAGAATGGACTTTATATTACCCAGAAACAATTTGACTATGCACAATGTTTCTGTGCCAACATTTATTTTGGGGGACCCTGCATACCTGTTCCTACTGTAGCTCATAAAGCCATACCCCGACATTGCCAATCCACAAAAAAGGGGATTCAAATACAGGCTGAGTAGCTGCAGAATGGTAGTGGAATGCACCTTTGGGAGTTTGAAAGTGTGTTGGCGATGCTGCTGGACCCCTCTGGATGCCAGTGTGGCCAGAGACATTCTGATTGTCATAGCATGTTGTGCTTTGCATACCATATATAAGGCTAAGGGGGAATGTTTCCACAGAGTGGGCACAGGATCTTTTTCACAGCTTGTACAGGCAACCTGATCCCACCCACGTGCACACTTCTGTGGGCCAGGGAAATGAGTGATGCTATGTGCTCACACATAATGGAACAGCAGGGAGCCAGAAGGTGAATTGGCACTGTGACAAGATACACTATTGTGACACAGTGGTGCTGCTTGACTAGCTCAATAGAGCATTGCCACACACATCTGTTGTGAGATACCTCAGTAGATTTTGATCTCCTGCAGTTAATGTACTAGCTGAAAGCAGACAACTGGGGGATGACCCTCCAGGTTGACAGCTTTGGATGTGTTTTTGTACTGTGGAGACTTTCAACACACTTTAATGCCATCATTGAGGAATATTTTTGTTTCATATTAATTGCCCTGTTTTGGGTTGGTTCATGGGGAGCCCTTCAGCATTGTTACAAATAGTTCAGTAAGATTTCGGGAGGGACTTAACACATTCCTTGATTACAATTCTATCTGACATCATGTATCAGAGCTCTTTTCAGGTGCTATGCATGATTGCTTCCATAGCTTGACTACTCCTATGACTGCCAGTGGTAACTGTTTGGTGGGGGTAGGGAAGTAATGAAAGCACTCAGTGTCATAGCTTCACAGTTACTTTTGCTTCCTTTGTATTCTCACTGTTGAATTATGGTTACAGCACTGGGTGACAATACAAGAAGAAATTGACTATTCTAAGCAAGCAGAGTTCCATAGAAGAGAAGCAGAGAACCACAAACAACATCCACCCACCCCCGCCCAAAGCCCCCTGCACCACCAGAAAGTCTGACCCCTGTGTCCAGCGAACAATATTAAAAGGGACAGGGAAACAGAGAGTCACTACAGAAGTGTATTTTCCTCACTGAATATTTGTATTAACAGTCACCTCTCCACAGCCAAGGGTCACAGCATTATGTTTCTCCAACCACCAGCGTGGATGTTTCACCCAACCCCACTTCTCTCGGCTTCTGCAGAGTGGCTTGTTACAGGGAGAAGCCACATACCAGAGACTGGGAATGGTAATAAACATTTCCAGTGGTCACAGGGAGAATGGACTACTCTGACTTAAAGTGATTCAGGGATTTCAATAAAATCATTGATTTACAACCGTGTCTTGCTACTGGACTATATCAGGGTGGAGTAGGAGTGGGGTGTGGTGGGAAGGGTGGCTTCAGGAATGTTTTACTAGAGCCAGAGGGGATCTTTCCAGGGAGAGTGAGGGTGCATTACAACTTCCCAGCCTTGGATTCTGTTTCCTGCCACAGCTCAGACATGTCCTCAGACTCCTCAGAGGGGGCTTTCTCAACAGGGTCCACCAAGTTGAGGTGCAGAATCACATGCTTCTCCTCCTCCTCCTCTGGGACTCCTGGGGCTTCCTCCAGGAGTTCCTCAGAGATCCCTACTGCCTCCTCACCCTGCCCCTCATCAGCATACTATCATATGATGAGACTAGCAGGGTTGAGAAGGGAATTGAGTCTGCCCATGTAGCCCTGGAGAGCACTGGATCCAGCTCATCATAGCAGAGGTATGTGCTAGGTCCCCTCCTGGACCAACTTTTGGAGTCCTTTACCCTCCTGAATGGGTACCTGAGGTGTTTCATACACTCCCAGCACTGGAAAGGAGTCCAGTGAACACACACCTCTGCTAGCCTCTGAAATCTCCTGGTACAAGTGACTGTTCCTGCCAACTCAGGCAAAGTTGTGGAAGACAGTGTACTCTGATCACAAGTTGATCAGCACCTGTATGTGCTCCAGAGACCAACCGGCTGCTCTTGGAGCATGATAACTTGTACTGATCAATATGATTTCAGCAGAAAACTATTCTGAAGTGTTCAGCACAGGATGCTACTGCCTCTGGCAAAGGCGGGTCAGGGACCTTTATACCTTTGGCTAAGAGTAAGGCAGCAAACGAGATAATGAATTGTGGGAATGGCCCTGAAAGATTATCAATACCCATGACCTGTTTCACACCCTTTGCCCCCATCTACACTGCACTGTAGAATGCATTTACATATCCACACCTCTCATGGGTGCTAGTTTTTGTGCACTAACCTGTCCTTCAGAAGCATGCTTCAGGGCTTCATGTGTGGACAGTGGGGGGGATTATGGCACAAGGATGCACATGTAACCCTGTACATTTGCAAGTCTAGACACACTTTAGCTATGGATTAATGTCACCACAACATGCTGTTCCAAACATTTCATTATCTTCCAGCAGGGTGACTACAGCAGTGTCTACTTTGCTTTCACATTCATTTCACATTTATTCAAGGAATAGATGTGGTTACCTGTGTAAGCATGGGGTACTTATGTGACCTTTTCAAATCAGGTGAGAGTTATAATAACGAAAGGACAAAGCCTAAGCCCAGAGCTGGGCTCAAGTAGCTGGGCTAGGGACATGTGTAATGGGAAACAGGTGGCATACTCCCTCTATACCAGCACAAGGAATAGTCCCTGGAGGCTACTTCAGACCAATGGCTGAAGGAGTCCCACCACCCTCACTATACCCTCGGGGGATGGAGAATAGAAATGACAACTCAGGCTACTGTGACTGTCTCAGAGGTACATGGATTTTTCTTATAAAATCCTATTCTGTTTCCAAATAACAGATGGAATATTAAAATATTCTCTGTGAGGGAAACTTTCCACAACCTTTATCTGCTCCAAGTGATGGGCATCTGCCTAAATACTTACCTAGAGAGAATTTAAAAATGACAAAGTTCTACATCTAACAAACAAACAGGAAAATTAGTTATTAAAAGTTAAGTCCTGCCCTAAGTCAAGCCCATTAAAGTCAGAGGGACCATATGTAGAGGTAAAACTGAGGACAGAAATTGGCCCTAAATGTCCCATGGCATAGCTCCAGAGGGCCATTTTTTTCTGGGGTGAGATGATTCACAGCTACACAAATCATTCTTTTGGGACAAACCTAGGAGGGTCCATCTCCAAGACATTAAGGAGGGATCAGCTCCTTACCTGGTGTAAATCAGGGTAAACTCCATTGAAACCTATGGAGCTATGCCAATTTACACTAGCTGAGAAGCAGGCCCAAGATGATTATCTGTTACCACAGGCTGAATAGCAGGCTAAAAGAAAACTCTAGGGAATGAAGCTTTTTTAAAATAAAGAGTGAGACTTCCAAGGTCTTAACTGAAACCAGCAGCTTCAGTCCCAGACAGACACAAATCATTTTAAATAAAATGATTTTTCTACTTACAGAGGAGTCAAGTCAGAACTTAGCTATAAGTAGAGTGTAAATTCTGCGCTCTGCAGTTCAGAGCATCTTCACCTTGAGCTGTATGACTTCAAAGGCTTTATACAGTAGATGCCAAGTGGCTCACACTTAGACGCCTGCTTACAGCAGAGCTACTGAATGTCTTAGGGTATTAAGCCAAAGACCTCCATTAAACTTAACTCTCCCCCGTCCCCTCTCCCCTCCCCAAAAAAAGGGCAGGAAAAACCCCTATCTGAGGCATGTCACTCTGGGGTGGACAGCATCTTGTTTGATCTTAAATCTGTTCTGAACTCTGTTACAGACAAGTGCCAGTGTGGTACGACAGGAGTATAGTCAGTCCATTTTCCAGACTCGCAAGGGTAAGCTAGGTAAGATTGTCAAGTAGGGATGATACCTGGGGAAAATGAGACTTGTTTTCTACTCTAGATGATACTTAATACCAGCATCTGGTTTACAAATGAAGGAAAAGTGCATGTAACGATTATTATATATCGGTGCAAAGTTTGGGGAGACACAGAGGGCCACATCCTGCCATGTGTAAGTGGGTATGCTAGACAGAGAAGAAGGTTAATGGAACCTTTTTTCCCCCAATATGGCAGAGTCTCTTCATAGCTCTTGAGAGATTGTCTCACGGGGAGATTGTCAGAGGCACAAGGGAGCTCAGCACCTTTGTAAATCTCTCCTGAAGTGACATATAGCATGCTTCCAGGCCCCAGGCATCTGTCGGCTAGGGACTGTGCGGCTGGGCCCCAAGCTGGCTATTTCACCCGCTGCCATCAGTAGCACATGGTTTCTGGAGAGCAGCAAAGGTGCACCAGGACCATGTCTCTTTCCTGGCCCAGCGTGCATCATCCTGTCTCGCACCAATCGGATGGCTCCAGCCCTGGTGTTGAGGCCAGCTTTGCTGGACTCCACTACTCCACGCAACTGCATCTGGATTTCATCTAGAGAAGGCAGACCACATTCTTGAGGAAATGACTATTTACAGATTTGGACAAACATGCCACATCCTCTCACTCTTCTGTTCTTACACCATAAACAGTTCAATTTACGCAGAACCTTTAAAATACATTTTGAAATACCCGTGTCTCAGAATTTTGCCTAGAGCAGTCACTCATCAACAATAAGAAAAAGCTCTATTACAAGGATGAAATCTGCCAGGCTCCAAAAAAAAAAAAAAAAAAAACACACATGCAAAAATGCCGATGAGGAAAGCCACACAGTTATACTCCAGACTTAAACAAACAGGTTATAAACAACTATAAAACTAATATTCTAACAAGGTGTGTATTATATCGTAATAAAGTTACTCTTGTGGTGCATGGTGAATCATGCAACCAAAGACTGAGTGAGTATTTCCAGAATCCTGAAGTGTCATTATGTAAAGAATAATAAATGACAGGGCCATGCAGCAATTGTGAGGCATCGGGACATCCTGGTCACACAATGAGCAGATTTGTCATGTTTAATTTCATATAATAAGAGGGCTGTGTTGTTGGTTTTTAAATTGGGGAGCACAGCACTTATTCCATTTTTCTAAGTGCCTTTTTTCAACTGTACGTTAAATTATTGCATTTGGTCCATTTTAAACTATTTACAATGAATGGAGAGCTTGGTAAGGCATGAGGCTCCTGAAACCTCCAGTGTTTGTGAAACCAGCAATTATAACTTATTCACAGCTGCATTTGAAGCCTGAAAAATCTCTGCCATTTGCACAAAAGCCATTCAGTATCTGGACCTTTTTTAAAACATGTACTTTAATTCTGTTTAAAGCTGAGCATAAATCTGCAAATACCAGGAGTGACTGGCTTTGTGTAGATGCACTAAAAGACAAAGAGGGTGCGGGAAGCTGTCTTAAGATGGCAGAAACAATTTAGCAGGCACTAGTGAGTTAGCAATCTCAGAGGGGACTTAGGGCTTGATTCACACAGGGATTTAGGTGTTGTGATGCTTTTAGGGCCTAGAAAAATCATTGAGATTCACACAGGGAGTTGGGCGCCTAAGCCCAGGTTGCAGGGAACATCTATCTCTGCTTGGGATTCAAAGCCAGGAACCCGACAGGCTGTGCTGGTGTGTTTCCTTTAATGGCAGCAGCCTGGGAAGGGAGGGTAAGAGACCCAGGATCCTGTTCCCCCTACTCCAGTGTCTAGTTCTTTATTTAGCCAAAATAGAACAGCTCCAAGAGGAAAGACTGAAAAATGTCCACATTAGACTAGCCTGTAGCCTGGTGGTGAGGGCACCCACCGGAGATGTAGTAGATCTCTGTGCAAATCCCTTCTCCTCACTGGGGGTGGGACTTGACCTGGGCATCCCCCACAGCCCAGGTGTGTACCCTAATCACTACTCTAAAAGTTATGAGGGAGGCATAATGCGCCACCACTCATAATATTATTTTCTTTCTCCAGGGCGATTTAGATTTTAAACTCTTTGGGTAGGTCTACACTGCAATGTAAGCTTGGCTCAGACTCAGGCTTGAGTCCAAACCCAGAGACAACCTGTAACTCTTGATGATGGGGGGACACAATTTAAAGTTTGGCAGGGCATGTGATGGCCCCACCCATCGCCTGTGGCCCCTTTCCCACTCCCTCTGCACTAATTAAAACCCGTTCCAAGCTGACACCATCTTGGCCCCACTTCCCTCACAGCTCCTTCTCCACTTACTTCTTCCATCACCTCCCTGCTGCAGTCACGGCGCGGGCTGGAGCAGGCTCCAGACACCTCCTGTCGAGCAGATAACTGCGGCTGCGGGCAAGGAAGGGATGCGATTCAGAGGGCTTCCCTCTACCCCCTCTGGTGGAATTGTGCTGCCAGCCCCGTCTCTCTTCCCTGCTTCGGGTGCCTCCTAGTGGGGCTCAGCAGGAGTGCTAGGTGCCAGTGCGTTTCCCAGCCACGCCCCCGCTCAGCCAAGCTCAGCCTGACTCCCACCCCGGCAGAAAAATGGGGGGGGCACATGACCCCGCGTGCTCCCTCCCACATGTTGCTTCTGCCCAAACCCCCTTCCGTCTACATACAAATCTCTCAGACTTGGACTTATACCTAGGGTCCTAGGATTCTGCAGGGCTGGAGGGTCTGAGTCCATGTTAAGCTGTGAGCCAGGGTTTGAGACCTATTTCTTCGAAGTGTAGTCTCAGCCCCCACCAACTCAGGTCCTGGGAGTCCACCAAAAGTATCCCACAATTGCATGGACCAAATTCCTTTCTATCTCAACAATCTCCAATTGACTCATCTCCCTTGGTGTATAGCAGCAGCTCAGTGACCCTTACATTGTCTTCTGTGTTTGCAATGGAGACTGAACAGAACAAGACTCTTGCAAAGAGCGCAGCTTCATGGTCACAGGAGCACAGCCAGAGTTTGGCCAGCAAATCTGTGGACTTTAGCAAAAGCACCAGGAATGACCACACTTACCAGCAGATAGCAAAGAAGCTGGCAGCTTTGCAAAATTGCAAGTAGCAGGGGACCAGAACCACACCTCAAGCAACTTGCCAACCTCATGCCTGTTTTATAAGGAGTTTGACCAGGGGCTGGGCACTGAACTCAACACAAAGGCAACCATGATGCAGGATGACCTAGTCGGCCGAGCCCTGCTGGCCCCTGAATCCAGCGTGGGGACTGATGAGGATCGTGAAGTGACACTGTTGCTAAAACTGGTCCCAAAGCATCTGTGAAACAGAATCAGCAGCAAATTCTAAATCCATACTTAGAGGAGCTGTTTGATCTCTTGCTTTCCCCAGGAACAGCCCGCTGCAGAGCCTGCGGAAAACCCAGAGGAGACAGAAGCTGCCCCATTATTACAGTAATGGGAGAGATTATTGTCCCAAGAACTGATGCAAAATTTCTGAGAAGCCCTGGCTAGCATCATATCTCCATTGATGGCGTCTTGTATCCCAGCACCTCTGTGTCCCCTCCATTTGCCCCCCACCGCTACCACCACCACCACGTGAGTATAGTACTAGCATGAGTATAAATAGTAGTGTAGCTGCAGTGGCATGGGTAACAGCACAAGCCCAGCTGAGCCATGCCGAGTGCAGACTCGCCTGAAACCAGAGGATACCTAGTCAGCACAAAAAGAAAAGGAGGACTTGTGGCACCTTAGACACTAACAAATTTATTTGAGCATAAGCTTCATCATCCGATGAAGTGAGCTGTAGCTCACGAAAGCTTATGCTAAAATGGGTTCGTCCCTAAGGTGCCACAAGTCCTCCTTTTCTTTTTGCGAATACAGACTAACACGGCTGCTACTCTGAAACTAGTCAGCACAGTTCAGCCATACCGCCACTGCCGCTGCCCGTGCGACTACGACTACCCTGCTACGTATACTCACACTATCTCACCGCGAGCCAGCACAAGTCTGTGTGCATTAGTTGGGGAATCACACCCTTAGCTCAGAGTGTGGGTCTAACCCAAGGTGTTCTGGGTCAAATCAATGCAGTTCACTCAGAGTGTAGCAGATCTCTGATTTGCACCTTGGGGGTTAGTATCACGGGAGGGCTGCACATGAGTGGATAAGAAAGTCTATGCTGCCCCGAAGATTACACAGTCATTTTAAAGTATTTTGTGATTTCATGTCATACCTATTTGGTAATAATAATTTATCATTTTCTTTTCGCCTTCTAATATTTTAAATATGCTCAAAGTACCAACCAGCGGGGTACCACATCTAAATTCCAGGTTTGCCACCCACCTCCACACGTGTGAAAAGGGCAGAACAAAAGAAGCATTCATTTCATGTTCATTATGTAGACCAGCAGAGTTTGAAATGGAGCAAGGTAGGTGAACAAGGAAAAAACTAAAAGGTTGCGAGCAGTGAATATCTTTGCTTCGCTCACCTATAGGTTGATAGTGCCCTCAAGTAAAACTCATACTGCAGCCAGTGCAAACAATTGCCTGCATAACTGATATGGACCTGGATGTACAGTTAACCAATTAAATAATAAAGGACATTATTTTGACAGTATGGGATGGAGACAGTGGTTCAAACTGAAAAAGTATGACTGAAAGGGGAAAACAGGAAAACAAAAATCATGGCTATCATTTTTACAAAGCAATTGCTTCCAGAAGATCATTAAACTGTTTGATTCGCCACAACTACAGTTTCAGAGACAAAAACAGATATAAGGTTCCCATGTTTCCTAGAACTGTGTTACCAAAGATTTGAAATCAACTTTTGCCCTGGGATTGCCACAGGATATTGAAGAAGGTTTTTTTGGGACTTTGCTAAGTATTTGCAATAGAGCAACCACAGCGCATTTTGCATCAAATAAATATTCATCAAGGGCCTGTTCCAAAGCAATTGGAAGTTGATGGAAAGAATCCCATTGACATCAATAGGCTTTGGATTAGATCCTAAATTTGCCACGAGATTTACCAAAGGTTTACCACAAAACCTTATCACAGACATCGTTTAAACACTAATAACTTCATTCTTCCCCAGATTTGCAGAAAAGTTGCAGCCAAGATGCTAGAGAGTGCTTTTCTTCACCTCTGTCTGAGAGGAAGTTGTTTGCTTTTGTAGACTATTGATTTCTCTGGAACAGTAGTTCCATTAATAGTTGCCCCTTGTTCAGAGGCCATACGTGCTCAAAACAATAACAAAATCAAACATCAAAGGAAAAACAACTCAATGTCTGTCCCAGTGAGTGTTTTCCTACTCTATTTTATGAGAACAGTGAATGGGGATTGCAGGCTCAGCTGTTACATGCTATCAATCTGACATAATGTAAATCAAGTTGTTGTGAAAGAAATATAGTATTATCCATCCAAGCATGTATTCAGCCCAGCTTATGCACTCATGTGTACACAAAAATGACAGCGAGCAAATGCAAACGCAAGTACTTTAATTGCTGGGGTGGATAGAGTAAACTATCTCATGTACAGAGAAGGACAAATACTACAAAAATAAAAGTATTTGCAATGCTTTGTTAAGCAAACAACAACACAAAAACAAAAACAAACAAAAAGACTCATCAACTCTGGATTCACTTCCTTGATATTTGTGGTCTGTTATGCTCTCCACACACATAGTCACAGGAGAGAAACCCAAAATGAGGGGCATAAAAAATTATTCATACAGGGAAGTTAAAATGCTGTGGGATTCCTTCTTTAATGTAAATAACTATTTCTATAATCTCACTTTCATATCCTATGCCTCCTGTAAATCATTGGCAATGTTCAAAATGAGGGGATGCCAAATTTATGTGGAAGGGAGATAACCTTGGCAGTGAAATCAGGGACATTTGAGGGACGTGATGTGTATATGTTTTCATATGAGCATTTCTTCTGGAAGCATTCATGAGGTGATTGTAAAAGTTCTTAGTGGTTTTGTGGGGGTGCGGTCATTCAGTCAGGAAGCAAAAACAGTTCCATGTCATTTCCCATTCTATGTTTTAAGGACGTATTGCAATATCTCAGAGAACCTGGACCAAGATCTGCTAACTGAGAATGCTCTCCATGCCTAAATCTTTCCCCCTTCCATAGAAAAGGGGTCAGCTGTTTGTGGCATCATCCCTCATCTGCCACTCTATAGAGATCCCTCTGTAGCTCCAGGGTCCATAAAGTAGGAGGGGAAGGAGACTGGGTGAACAGAGAAACGAGTGGACTGGCCTGGGGCCACACAACATTGTCACCACTGTGTCTCCAGGGGGATTCCCCAGAAAAGATAATATAGCCTGGTGCTGTTTAATATTTTCCACAATGCACCCCAGCCAGGGGAGTCGCTGGAAGCATGGTTTCCACAGAATGATGCTGCAAGTGATCAGGAGGTTGTCAGGGGCCAGAGCTGGTAGAAAGGAACAAAGCCTCTGTGCATATGGCCCAGCCCTCCTATGGCTACCTGGGGATCTGCCCCGTTTGAAGGTGGGGCTGTTGCATTACTTTAGATGGATTATAAGGGCCCAAATAATCAAAGGTGTTAACATAACTCAGTCACTGTTTGGAGTTTGGTATACAGAGACCGTAGCCTCTTAGTACCATGGCAAATATGCCATTACAAAAATCCTTTTTAAGAAAAAAACCAAAAAGGAAGGAAAAAGCTGAAGTACTTGTAATGTAAAGTATTAAGTAAGGCTTTCATTTTAACAGCATCTCTTACTCCCTTTCCCTTTAGCTAGAGGGAGGTTTTAGAAGCAAAAACCTCTTGTTTGACAGTCTCTTAGATGGTATTAAAGATGGTAATAACTGTCCCTTTGGGGAAAATAGAAGTTAATTGAGACAGGCTGGAGCGGTTGTTGTTATTAAAATCTGATTCCATTTCCTAGAAAACAAAACAAGACAAACACATGCAAAAGGGGAGAGAAAAGAACAACAAATGCAGCTTCTATCTCTGATGTTGGCTTTCACTTGCAACCTCGTTGCTAGAAAAGCACAGGCACAGCACAAAGTCTTGTTAGCCACTCTGAGACCTGGCAAACTCATACCAGCATCGGGCTGTTTAAGACATTGCTTTTAGCTGCCCCTTT
Source organism: Chelonia mydas (assembly GCF_015237465.2). Classification (NCBI taxonomy): domain Eukaryota; kingdom Metazoa; phylum Chordata; order Testudines; family Cheloniidae; genus Chelonia; species Chelonia mydas. The sequence goes on from NC_057849.1 coordinate 281,017,058, forward strand.
CTGGTCACAGGCTTACAGCAGAGTTGCCAAATATACAGTCTTGGCCAACTAAGCCAGACTGTTGCTAGAGCAACGAAAGAAGGAAAGAGAAGAAATAAGGCAGGGAAGGAAAAGGAAACATGGGGTCTTTAAGGAATAGCCCACCCATTCATGATTTTGTCCACCAAGTAGGCCTAATTTCTGACACACCAATTTTGGTCCTAATCTTAACACAGTCCTTGAATTATATCAGCAGGCCTTTTTGTTTGTTGCCAGTTTTTCTGTCTCACTTTGCACCTTTTTCCATCAACATTTGTTGTTATAGGTTATTGTGACATTCCATGAACTTTTACTCATTTCTCCCAGCTGACCACACAGTTAGGGCACATTTATAAGTCCAATTATCACAACAGGTCCTATGTGTTATTCATGAAAGGATGTCATTGATTACTACTTTATCCTATGTTTCCCACCAGAACAGGATCATACAGAAGGCATTATCCCAGGGAGATTTCCTTCCTTGAAGACACTTCTCATAGGAAGATACAATCTGAGCTCAAGTGCAAGCTCTTGGTAAATTTTGACAATTTAGTGACAGCCACTAAAATACTAACAGTAGTATTGATAAGTTGGTAAACAAGTCCCTGTGAAAAATGCCCTCAAAATAGACTGGTAGCATTTTTCATCCATTTCACCTTCATCCCCTTGCACAAATGTAAACAACAACACAAGTTTCAAGGCAATGGAGAATCCAGCCCATTGACTTCTGTGAGGCTCCTCATCAGCTCCGGCATGGAGCTCATTGTGGGATCAGGGTCCAAATTTGTATATATTTTTCCAGTTTGCACAAATTACCCCCTCTTTGATTGAAATGTTGCTGTTATTTTGCAAATGTCACTGTGATTTCATTACATTGTGGTAGTAGCTGTCACAGAAGATAGAAGAAGGGAAAAGGAAAAGGATTTTCGACCAATTTTTGAATTTCCAGTGGGAGACATTCTTTTTTGCAAAACTTGATGTTTTCTAGTTTCCCTTCCTACCTGCTTATGAAAACATTTGAGCAGATTTTCCTTTTAATAAATTTTATATTAACCTATGAGGACAGATTAGAATGCTTTTCAGAGAAGTCTTGCTTGGTTAGACAGTAGATAACTTCCTCTCCTATGTGGTTAAAAGATAAATATTCAAGCACCTAATTCCCAAGATATGTAACTATATTATTAATAGTTGTACTTTGGTACCTGACCTTATAAAAAGACAGCTGATTTTGTTGTTCCAAATAAGTTATAAATAATTCAATAAAGTGTTTTTCTAAGCAGGTTATTACCTATAAAGACATAGCTTTTAAGACAGCCCTTAGCATCAAATATGTATAACTGCCACATATATTATTAACAGGCACCCAAACATGTGAGAGCACTATCTTATTACTGGAAAAGCAAATGAGAATTCTGATGCAGAATCTTGTGTAAAAGTAGACGTTTGAAAATGTATTGGTATTTTTAAGTGTATCTGCCTTATCTTTATGAGAATTTAAGCAAACCTCAGTGTACTGTATTCATGGATATTTTCCCCACTTCTGATAACTCCAGAAGAAGGGTGTGGGATGGGGAGAAAAGCTTGCCTCATTGAAAAGGAAAATAAACATATTTGCTGTCAAGAGAGCAATCTGTTACTTCATTCCTTTGATGCAGTTCATATTATGATGGTCACAATGTCAGGATTAATTAGACCAGAGGGTGGTGTAAATGCCAAAATAAAAAGTTACTATACGTCTGTTCTAATTTATCTAGTGGATGTTCCTTCAGTAAGTAAGTGAAGAATGTGGCTTGGGCCATCTGTGACCCAGATAAAGAGAACAGGATGGTATGTTGCCTTGCGGTTGCCAGGACAGGAGTTGTTACAAGAAGGTCGAAGGCTATTCTGAAGAGTACTGGGGAATTTCCATTCATTGTATCCAAACCTGGGGACCAATCATGGGAGTGAAGGGAGATCTGAGAGACTCTAGGAAGACTCCAGGAATATTGAAAGAGAAATTGAAGATTGGATGTATACAGGTGACCCTCCAAGATAATCTTCTAGTAGTGTGAGTGAAGAAAGGAAGAGACGGCTACTGAACACCAGCAGATGGATGTGCTGCTACTGTGCAGAGAAAAGTTTGAGATCCACAGAGAATTAGAATGCCCGAGAAAGGAGCAAAGTGTTTAGATTAGATGATCTCTTGGGTTCAAACTAGATTGAAGGCTGGCATTAAATGAGATGGAAAGAGGGCACAAGGAGAGCTTCCGCTTAACTCCAAATCCAAAGCAGACTGTGAAGAGTTACAAAGGGATCTCACAAAACTGGGTAAACTCAGCAACAAAATGGAAGGTGAAATTCAGTGTTGATAAATGCAAAGTAATTGCGCATTGGAAAACATAATCCCAACTATACATACAAAATGATGGGGTCTAAATTAGCTGTTACCACTCTGGAAAGAGATCTTGGAGTCACTGTGGATAGTACTCTGAAAACATCCACTCAATGTGCAGAGGCAGACAAAAAAGTGAACAGAATGTTGGGCATCATTAACAAAGGGACAGATAATAAGATAGAAAATATCATGTTGCCTCTACATAAATCCATGTGTACGCTCACATATTGAATACTGTGTGCAGATGTGGTCACCTCATCTCAAAAAAGATATACTGGAATTGGAAAAGGTTCAGAAAAGAGAAACAAAAATGATTAGGGGGATGGAACAGCTTCCATACGAGGAGAGATTAATAAGATTGGGGCTTTTCAGCTTGGAAAAGAGATGACTTAGGGGGGATTTGATTGAAGTCTATAAAATCATGACTGGTGTGGAGAAAGTAAACAAGGAAGTGTTAATTACTCCTTTTCATAACACAAGAACTAGGGGTCACCCAATGAAATTAATAGGCGGCAGGTTTAAAACAAACAAAAGGAAGTATTTCTTCACACAATGCACAGTCAACCTGTGGAACTCCTTGCCAGAGGATGTTGTGAAGGCCCAGACTATAACAGGGTTCAAAAAAGAAAGAACTAGATAAATTCATGGAGTAGAGGTCCCTCAATGGCTATTAGCCAGGATGAGAAGGGATGGTGTCCTTAGCCTCTGTTTGACAGAAGCTGGGAATGGGTGACAGGGGATGGATCACTTGATGATTACCCGTTCTGTTCATTCCCTCTGGGGCACCTGGTATTGGCCACAGTCGGAAGACAGGATACTGGGCTAGATGGACCTTTGGTCTGACCCAGTATGGCCGTCCTTATGTTCTAACTTAAGGAATGTGGCGTGTACTTCCTATCTGAATAGTAAGAAAGGAGATGGATATGCTCTGCAACATAAAGAAATTAATAAGACTATGAATTATGTAGAAGTTTTCAGATATTCATTTGTCTATATACAAATTCAAGGCATATGCAGACAAGATGGGCTAGGAGAAATACCATGAGTCCCATTTTCAAACTTGAGGATCTAAAATAATCATAGAACTATGGATACGAAAATAGCAGAATGAGAGTCCACCTGGAAGAATGAAAATCATACCTGATATACAGTTGACTTTAGTTAATTTGAATGAGGATATGCCATCAGGGAATTTGGGCCTGTATCCAGTGAAGAGTAATCCAGAACAGAGATGCGTAATGGAATGGACAGCTGGAAAGCAGTTATGATTTCTTTCTTTAAAAGGCCTGATACCAGGCAGGGTGTTATGTGGACAGCAAGTAGAATATGAGTTTGCAATGTGATATAATGGCAAAGAAAAAGCCAGTGCAATTTTGGGTTGAACTTGCAGAGAATTCACATTATGGACTATAGCTTTTCTCTGTATAGGACTGGTGATACAAAATAGCTAGAAAGAGTTCTAAGAACCTCAGTATCAGAAAAAGTTTGAAAAATAGTGGGGAATTCAGAAAAGAGTAATTAACAATTCAACAGATTTAAGGATTACTTTAGGAGGAAAATTATATGAGGTAAATACGTTAAATTCACCAGTAGTGTAACATCAGTGAAGTCATCCATGGAGTATGCATTTAGCTCAGTTAAACAATAAACAAGAGGAGATATTATAACCCAACTGTAAGTATGAAAGGATGTATATACTAAGGAAGAAGATTAAATGTTTCAGGTAATCAAAAGGGGTATAAATAAACAATATAGGATTTCATTTAGCAATGGAGAATTTAAGTTGGAAAAAATGGTGTCCCAGCACTGAGGTCAATGAGACCGTAGAATAGTCTCTCAAGGGATTGTGGTGCCACCCTTGCATACAACTGTTAAAAGCACCAGTGAAAACACTAAAGAAAACTGTCTGCTGTTGGAAACAAGCCTTTATTGACAGGGAGCTGATCTAGATGACCTAAACCTAGAAGCCTTCTCCAGCTCTAATTTTTCTGACCATTTGAGTTAATTGAATTAATGAATTAGTTAGAGCCTTTATTAAAGAGCATGTTGATACACTGATAACTTTCAGATGGTTCAAACAAGGCTGTGCTCTGTTGTTAGTTCTGTTAACACCAACTCTGGTTAAAAAGATTGTTAGATGCTGCAAACAGAGAAAATTAGAAATAACTCTCAGATCTTTTACAGAGACTCTGAGGCACAAAATAATGATGGCCACATTTCTCATGATGCCACCCATTCTTTTGCACCCTAGCAGTTATGAATCATTATGTTATTGTTTTCTTCTTAATGTCTGTTATGCACCAATAGTCATAACGGATTGAGATTGATAGCGAACTGAGATTTAGCAGTAACTCAGCAATTAAAATGCTCAACTGGTCTTTGTTCTGCTATTCCCTGGTGGTTACAATCCTGTTCATTAATCTGCATGTTGATTGCAGCCCCTGTGTGATATTGATCTGTGTTTCACAGTCCTGTGATTGCAAGAGCCTTTCCTTGCCATGGGCGGCTACAGCTCTTCATATGCCCTGAATTAATGCTGTAATATTTACAGCAAGAAAAAAAAACTAGTTACTTTCAAACTGATTTGAACTTATTTACTTTGCCACCATAACATTTTATTGTTTCCCTCCACTCAATATGAATATGAAGAAGAATTAAATAACTTTAGACAAGAGGAAATAAATCAGAGAGTAACAAGATTTTAAATGACATTTGATTTGAAATATTTCAGGCACTGTACTTTGCTCACATTAAACTCAAATTTCTGAAACATTTCTAAGATCTTCTGCACAAATATTTCCCCTCTTCTTGTTAATCCTTTACAGGTACATACTGAAGAGACAATTACCATAACATCCTTTCTCTGTCGTTTCTCTAGGACACATAAATTTAGTTCTCTTGAGCTTTGTTCATGGGCTATGTTTTCTAACCCCTCTATATTTTTGTTTGGATTCCTTCATTAGAGATTTTTTGTTTTGTTTTTAAGTACATGCAGTACTTATCTACTTACATGTGGATTCACTCAAGCATGTGTTGGATGGTTATGCTGAGGACTTGCAACTTGTGGTGTCTATACTGTTACATACCAAAGAGTGGAGCTCCTGGGTAGAAAAAGCACTAACAGTCTACTTGGTGACTAGCCACAAAAGAGGCAGAAGCAGTTCCAGAGGAACAATTTGAGGGAGAAGGAGGCATTGGATTGAGAGAACAATTTACGAGGAGAAAGCATGGAAAAAGCAGAGTAGTGGATGATCATGACTAGCATCAAGGCTGAGAGGAGGTAGTGTGAGGCAATCCAAATAAGTAGGTAGGAGTAGAGCTGGGATGGTCAGGCAGACATGAACCTATCAGTGTCAGAAAAAGCACAGAATAGATGATCTTCCTTTGTTCCTGTGGGAAGTCAGAGGAGCTTAGAAAATTCCCATCTCTTCTGAAGGAGGCTGTTGGGGTTCCCATACACTCAAGGGAACAGCAACGTATTAGTGGAAATCCCCATCCTATCCATTGGAGGGTGGGAGCGACCTTGGAAGTCCAATCTCATCTCTTGGAGAACCAGCCTGCTGTGTCGCCAACCTTCCCACATTGAGGGCAGGCCTGCTAAGTAAGTTTCCTTCAACCATTTTCTATTCTTTCTGGTGGAGAAGGGGCCAGAGAATGGAGGAAAGAGATGGGAAGAGAGTGGAGGGAAAGGGAAAGAATGGAGAGAAGAAAGGACGATGGGAAGAGAGGAAGAAAAGGAGAAGAGAAATGAATGGAGAAAGTTATAGACAGGAAGCAAGTGAGGGACATTACAAGCCTAATCTGAATACCTAGTAAATTACTAAATCAATAATAAGACAGTGCACAGAGCTTGACAGGGAAATTGTTCTTCCCATCTTGGGAACATTTTAAATGTTTCACAACATTCTCCCTTTCCACATTAGGATGAATACAAGACCTTTCAAAATTGTTCACAGAGAGACTCCAGAAGAGCCAAAAGCCCAGTCATGAGGGCACTCATGTGGGATTTAGGAGACCCAAGTTCAAGTCCCTGGCCTACCTGATTCGGAATAGAAACTAGAACCTGGGTTTCCCATATGAGTACTCCAAACCTCCAGTCTACTGGCTATTCTGGTATGGGTCTCTCCTGTTGGAACTCTTCCACTTTCTATAAATATTCATTGGGCCCGAGAGAGAGAGCCAAAAAAGATTCTATAGCCCAATGGTTATGGTCTCATGTGGGAGGTGAAAGACACAGGTTCCAGTCTCAACTATAAATCAGGCAGAACAAGTACTTCAACCTGTGTTTCTCACATCCCAGATGAGTGCCCTAACTCTGGAATGCCTCTTTCTCTGGGTTTGACCAGAAATCCCATCCTGTACCTGAGAAACCTTCCCAACAAAAGCTTTGTCAAAAGTGAAAGGTTTTGGCAAAAATGTTCAGTTTCGATGAACCAACATTTTCCAACTGGCTAGCTCTAGCCGTTTAAGAATACCTTGATCAAATTAATGTACAGAGTTCTAAAATGAAGTGAACAATGGTTCTGATATTTCTTTTGCCAACATCTTTGTAGTCAAATATCTGACCCGCTTGATTTTCGGTCTCTTCGGTGTTGTGTCACAGCTGCTGTTGCTCTGACAGTAGGAATATTTGCCCCCCAGATGGTAGCAAGCCGTCATAGTTTAAAACTCCAGCCGGGACTTCATAGGTGCTCAGCCAGCTAAAACGGCCTTGAAAATGTGCTAAATCAGCACATCTCCTGGCCAGATCCAGCAGAACACTGGTTTTGGGCAACTTGGGCCACTCTTGCCCCACTTCAGGTGAACTTTCTACTGCCAGGAGCCTGTTTGGGCTTCCTCTCACCAGCAATCAGGCCTTTAAAGTAGGAGTATATTTTTAACTTTGCCCTTGAAATTATGTTTCTTTCTGTTCCTAGATCTCCATCAACATTTGTGTCCCTTAGTTTACTTCTTCTATTTAGCCATTGCCTTGCCTTCTATTAATTGAACTCGCTGCTAATTTTACATCAGTCCTATATTTTCCTTGGAATCAATTTTCCTCCTGGCATTGTGCTTTCATTTTGTCCTGATTTGTTGATCTAAGACATATACTCTCTTTGATTATACTCTTGTTCTTTGGTTTTATAATCCTGCTCTAGTGATTTTTTCTAGTATTGCCGCCTTCTTCCATCTGAACCAGCCCTTTTAGGTGACCGTTCTTGAAATCTAGAGCAACTTTCCTACTATCTTTAAGAAACCAAAATGATTTCTTTCATACCAGACTAATTCAAATGGCATTTAGGGCTCAGACGTTTGGGACCAAATCCTGCAAGATGCTGAGCACGTCCTGAGAGAATCATAGACTCTCAAGTCAGAAGGGACCATCATGGAGACAACGAGCAGCCTCCGCCCCCCATTAAGGTCAGCAGGATTGGATGGCACACAGTGGATGCTTTGTACCTAGCAGGATGAATCCCCTTGTTCCAGTGCTCCTACCATTTGTGGGCCAGATTCTGCCACCCTTGCTCATGTTGAATAGCATCTTTCTCCAGTTTCAGTGAGCTACCTGTACTACTCAAGGTGATTAAGGTAGCAGAGTCCGCCTCTATAAGCAACCATATCTGATTGTTTTACTCGGCAATGGCTTTGCTTATCATCACACATGCAGTGATCGCTGCTTTATATTTAATTTTAGCCTTGCTCTGTGTTTTGTATTTGCTTATACAATCCCCCGCAGTGATGTACTTTATCTTTCCTCTTATTTATTATTTTAAATCCTTCTCAAACAGCCCAGCCAGCCTTATACCCAGAAGGTTGCTTCACCATCTGTTTAAGTGGAAAACATCGTAGTAAATAAAATTTTGGTAAGGAGCCTTAGCATAAATAGACAAGCCAAATCTTTCTAAAATGATGTTGATGACACATCTTAATTGTCCTGGTTACTGTATTTTGGATACCTGTGTTTACTTTAAATCGTCTGTTTATCCCCCACTTTGAACCCTTTCTTTCATTTCACTTTGTATTTCACATTGGAATTTAACCTTCAGTGGGGCTAATTGAAAGGCTTGAGGAAGGAGAAAAGAGAGCAAATAAATTGAAAGCAGGATCTTTATGTAAAAGCTAGTGTTATGTATTTTTCCACCTCAAAAAACATAGAATGGGCATAGAAATGACCTAAATATCTTTTTACAAATAGGTGCCTTAGGGCTAGTGGATTTTAATCTCAGATGCACAGTGCACATGGTTGTCTCTCTCAGAAAATCTGCTGCTCCTAATGCTTGTACACGTGCATTGGTACATATTTTTTTTCAGCATTATGGGGTACTACAGTGCATTGGGTTTAGAATCTAGACTTTAACTTGCAGAGTAAAGAAGCTATATCTTGTTTTGCCCAGAACTGCTTTTCACTTGTTCCCTTTTTAACAGTTTATCAGCCTCAGAATTTCAAGTATTAAATCCATTCCTTAATTACTGCAGGTGACCAGGAATTTATCTTCCAGTCTGTAGCATATTGAAAATTATGCAATTGACTTTAGAATTTTATTTTTAAATCAATATTTTCCCCATGATGAACATACTGTCTCTTCTTCCTCACACTAGGGAAGCCAGTCAGTGTAAGTTAATTGCTTAGACCTGGCAGTGCAAAGAACAGCATTAATAAATGGGGTGTACTGGCTTGTATAAAGGACAGATGTGAGCTTTCTGCTTCACTGTATGATGAATTAATTCTCTCGGTTTTCCTCTTTCTCCATTTTTCTATCGTGGTGACCACTGAAGACCTGTGCAAAGTGTTTCTGGGGCCAAACTTTGGCTTTGTGATGTGTGGCTGTGAGGAATGTATTACCCCCTTACTGCTACAAAACTGCTCCTTTCACTGAGCCAGCTGATCCTGGAGAACAATCAAGTCTGAGGCCCAGGGGAACCAAGCCCACTCTGCAGATGGAAAAAAGCAGATCCACTGGGAGGAAAGAGTTGATTGAAATCAGCTTCCCACTCCAACCAGCTCCTCCCACCTGCATTGCCCCTCCGTGGAACCCCTTTCTCTCTTTCTCCCTGTATTCACTCATAACTGGAGCCAAAGGGATTACTTTGTCCCTAGGGCTGCCACAACCACTACAGGATGCCTTCTGGGTGGAAGGTAAGAAGCAAAGCACACTCCATATAGTGTGGTGTGGGGTTGGGGGCTATTTGGGGGGGAAGATGATTTTTGACAACTGGATTTCAGACCTATCAACTGGGGGCTGTCTCTGTTAGCTATGTGAGCCATTTGGCCTTCCTAGGTCTTACTCAGCTGGGGAATGAACTAAACCTATCTGATGGAAGGCTGGCTTCCCGATTATCATTCTGCTTGACTGCCCTTTGCACAGTCAGGAGTCTAAAGTAACTGATGCAATCTTGAGGGAATAGGTACTCATGGCAGAGCTACAGGGCTGCTTTGAAGGGAGGAGAGCCAGTGAAAGCAGCCACATCCACACTGATCAGGAGGCTCACACAGCTTCAAAGAATTCAACTTCATGTATTCACCATGGCCAATGTTTAGGCCTTATAGTCACCACCATTTCAAATCTCTTGTAGCTTTTTACCTCTTTCCTTTACAATGTTTTATAATTTTTAAAAGACATAGCAATGAAATAATATTCTTTTCCTGCTGGTGTCACTAATCTGTGTCTCCCTGCTTCCAGGGGAAAGTGGATTGGCACTACAGAAAATGTAGTTGAAAAATATGTTGTTCCAATAAAATATATGTTTGTAGAAGAACAGACTTCTCTAAGTTATAGCGGGGGGTGGGGGGGTATTTACACTAGTTTAAACCTGCAAGTGACCCATGCCCCATTCTGCAGAGGAAGGTGAAACCCCCCCAGGGTCTCTGCCAATCTGACGCAGGGGAAAATTCCTTTCCAACCCCAAATATGGTGATCAGTTAGACCCTGAGCACATAGGCAAGACCCACCAGCTAGACTCCTGGGAAGGAATTCTCTGTAGTAACTCAGAGCCGTATCCATCAATTGTTATTACATCTAATTATAATGCCTATGGAAAACGTCATACCTCCTCTGTGTGCTGCCCTCCCAATCATTAAAAACAAAGAAGAGAAAATTACTTCCATCCATCGTTCCCTGATGATTTGTAGTGTTTTAGAGTTTAGATATTTTTGTAATCATCTGAGTTATTTCTAAACTAGCTATTTCAGTTGTTGATTTTATATGTTGTCAAAGAATGTGTTCCACCTTCTGTGAAGGCTGCATAGAAGACCTCTGAATGTTTTGGCCCAAAGAAGCAAATATATATATATTCATTTTTGTCAAGACATGCAAAGGTCTTCTCTGCAACCTTTACAGAACGTGGGACACATTCTTTGATGAAATTTCTAATGCATATAGATTTCTTTGTGATAAGATCGTGGGTGGGGACAGATATATAGGTTTCAAAATACCTTCCACTTGTTGCCGATCACATGGACACATCAAGAATACCCAGGGAGACTTTATGCTATGACAAAAGATGGTGTTTCTTTGCATGACAGTGCTACACTAACAATTTCTGGAATTCTGGTATCATTTTCAGAAATGCCAGTTTTGAAATGCAGTATAGCAGCTATGGAAATGTCCAATAAGACCTTGACCTTACCTCTATCGGAAAACTATGCCAAAACAGTCGTATTAAAATACACAACTTGATGGGCACAAATAGAGTGACATAGTACCTATCTTAAAAAGGGGGGATAATGATGATTGAGGGGGTTACAGATTGGTCAATCTAATGTCAATGTCTGGAAAGATACAGAGCAAACTATTAAACAATTAGTTTATAAGCAGCCTGGAGAAAGTAGGTTAATAAGTAATAGCCAACATAGATTTTTCAAGAGCAAATCATGCCAAACCAACCTAGTTTCCTTTTTTGACAGGTTTACTTGCCTAGTGGATGGGGGAAAAGTAGTAGACATACTGTATCTTGGTTTTAGTAAGGCTTTTGACACAGTCCCACGTGACATTCTCACAAGCAACTAGGGAAATGTGGTCTAGATGAAATTACTATCAGGTGGGTGCACAACTAGTTGAAAGACCATACTCAAAGAGTACGATTATCAATGGTTCACTGTCAAGCTGGGAGGCTGTATATAGTGGGGTCCTGCAGGAGTCTGTCCTGGTCCAGTACTATTTAATAAATTCATTAGTGACTTGGATAACGGAGTGGAGAGCATGCTTATAAAATTTGTGGATGATACCAAGCTGGGACGGGTTACAAGTACTTTGGAGGACAGGATTAGAATTCAAAAGGACCTTGATAAATTGGAGAAGTGGTCTGAAATCAACAAGATAAAAATCAGTAAAGATGAGTGCAAAATATTATACTTAGGAAGGAAAATAAAATGTACAACTATAAAATGGGGAATAACTGGCTAAACAGTAGCACTGCAGAAAACGGTCTGGGGGGTTATAGTAGATCATAAATTGAATATGAGTCAGCAATATCATGCAGTTCCAAAAAAAGGGAAGTATCATTCGGAGGTATAGTAACAGGAGTGTTCAAGTAAGTTTCAGGAGGTAATTCTCCCACTCTTCTTAGCACTGGTGAGGCCACAGCTAGAGCAATGGGTCCAGTTCTGGGCACCACACTTTAGGAAATATGTGGACAAATTGGAGAGTCCAGAGGAGAATAAAAATGATAAAAGGTTTAGAAAAATCTGATCTATGAGGAAGGGTTGGTGGGAACCTAATAGTCTTCAGCTGTGTTAAGGGCTGTTATAAAGAGGACAATGATCAATTCTTCACCATGAGCACTGAAGGTAGGACAAAAAGTAACTGGCTGAATCTGCAGAAAGGGAGGTTTAAGTTAAATAGTAGGAAAAACTTTCTAATTTTAAATTGGAATAGGCTTCCAAGGGAGGTCGTAGAATCCCCATCGCTGGAGGTTTTTAAGCACATGTTAGACAAGGACCTGTCAGGTTTATATGGTCCTGCCTGAGCACTGAGGCAGGGACTAGATGACCTCTCAAAGTCCCTTCCAGTCTTACATTTCTGTAATTCTATGACTCCCCCTAAGGATAGCCTTTTAAAATACACCTGTCCCATAGGTGCAGCATTAGTGTTGCACAGCAACAGAACGGCTCCAGGGGTAGAGAAAAGGTTGAATATGCCAGCCACTCTCTCTCAATACCAGGACCCAGTCCCACAGTGTAGCTGAGCATGGGACCCACTGAGAACTCATAGCTCATGTGGAATAGGAGCCCAAGTATCCCTCCCAAGGACAGCCTTTGGAAAATTCCATTAAGAGGGAGCAGCCGCAGCCAACTTAATGCTGTTTTTGATGTAAAGTTGAGCATTTGTTTAAGTGTTCTGCTAGATTGGAGCCTGACACCCTACACGTGAAGTGTGAGTCTGCTGAGTCACCTGACACTGAGGTGCCAAAACCTTTCATTAAGATTCTAGGGAATTACTGCTGAGTCATGTTGGCAAGTGGGTCCAGCTAGAATTCAGACCCCCAACCATGGAACTTGTTCTGCACAGATGTACTCCTGCACCCTCGACCTCCACTTCCTTTATTATAAATTGCCTGCTTGGAGCAGCATATAGCAAAGGGAGAGAGATTGTCTCTTCGGACCAGAGGTATCTAGAGAGCAGTGACAGATGACTTGTATTTGCAAAAAGGTTACTTAAAATGTTTAGTTTATGTAATTTCATATAAAGTTCCATTGCCTGATTTTGCGAGTTACTTAGCAAGAACTAAAATAGGTAAGATACAGTAAACAAGCTATAAATCACATTGGTTTTGTTTTTCCATTCAAGGTTTATCATGAATTCTTCAAGAATGATCATGCTTATCTTTGTTTTTTCTCCCCCTCTCCCGCAATCTACGAGCCAAGACTGACATTCTGCAGGCAATCCATACAGAAACAAAGGTTTTGGAAAAGGTTTAGGAAAGTATGGGTCTAAATACAAAACTGAGATATGGGGTGAAGACATGATAATGATAAATGGAGGTAGGCCACCCCCACCCCATAGCCCATTGGCAGAATTAATTTTGTTCCCAGAGATATAAAGGTACCCTAGTGCATTCACAATACTGCATGAATGAAGGTTCAGAGGAGAAAAGCACCTGATGTAGCATTCAGCAAGTTTATAGCTTAAACTAATAAGTTATTCAGTATACTGGATCTTAGATGTACCAAATATAGTGAAGAAAATAAGGTTGCCATGGTAAGTACACAATCTTTTATTGGATGGTAGAGTAAACAGGCACATAAAATCAAAGCAATTTGTCGTTGTGTATATTACTGACCCTTGGAGATGCGATGACTTAGACACTTACTTTTAACTCATTTTTAAATAAAGATGTATATTGTCTGTGTCAATACTCGAGATGCTCAATAGTTATTTTCTCTGATATTTGTGAAATTGCATCCTCTTTAAAGTGCATAATGGAGAGAGTTCTACATGGAGAAGTGAGGTTTATATTTAATCTGAAATCTGTGCATAATTAAGAGTTCTGAGTAATTAAATTAACTTTGATTAGTTTAATCAACCATCAAGGGGTAGTTAAAACAGGTTTGATTCTTCCTGTCCAGTACATTATGTTTACATTGGTGTAATTCCATTGACTTCAAAAGAGTATCTGTTGACTTATCTTAGTGTAAGTGGGAGAAGCATCTGGTCCAAAATTTGTGTGTCAAAGAATAAGACTAAGACTCATTTGGAATATGCATAATTGTGCTTTAATAAAATTTGAATATATACTATTGTGTCTACATAATACGGAACATCAGAGCTGTGCAAATAACTCATTTTTCAGTTCACCATTGATACCAGACAATTAAAAAAAACCATTAGTTTCAGGTTGACCCAAAAACAAAAATTTTTCAAAAGTTTTGGCAAACTCAAAAAAAATTTTAAAAAATGTTTCATGTAAAAAAAAATGTTTAATTTGGCCTCAAATAAAACATTTCATTTTGATTTTTAGCTTTAAAAAATTATATATATATATATATCAATAAAATTGAAGGTAATTTTGAAATAAAAAGTAATTTTGAATAAAAAAAGAATTGTTTTGTTTAGAAAATATTGAAACTTTTTTTGATGTTGGGTGGGGGCGGGATTTTTTGCTAGGTTGTTTTGGGAGCAGGGGGCAGCAGGGGTTACCGAAAAAGTTCAGTGAAATTGACATAAATTCATTAAATGTTTCAGTCAACTCCAAATTCCATTTTGCACTGAAAAAATGTTTTGGAAGAAAAATTTCACTCTGTTCTACACTAGATGCACACAACTAACCATATGTGTGTGGTTAAACAACAGACATATGTACCAAAACATTCAGACTTAAGTGCCTCAAGTTAGACATCTAAATTCACATTTAGGCCACATAAATATCAGACAAATTTTTAGGTGCCTAAATGTGGATTTATAGGCTTTTACATTTAAATTATCATCGTAGCGTCTGATTCTGATCTAATTTGTGCTAATTTTATACAAGTGTATATCCAATGACTTCAACTGAGTTATTTTTGATTTACACTGGTGTAAGTGAGACCACAGTGAGACCCATAATAACAATGTTATTTGTCCTTTTATAGTGCTTTTCATTTTCCAAGTGCTGGACAAACAACTGCACTATGATGAAAACCTTGCTATGATGCCCTTTTATTCCATGGGAAAAATTTAGTTATTGCAAAGTGTGACTCATTATATACATGGCACGTTAACACTAGTGATTATTCTGAGCCATCTTATCCCTCCTCATTTACATAAGCACAGTAATTGAGAAATTATCCAGCATCATGAAGAAATGCTACAGCAGCATGCGCTCCCCTTGCACCAGTGGATAGACTGATGCGGAAGGGACAATGGGTGAGGCTATCAAACCTTGCATAGGCCAGGAAGCTACAGTTTTACTTCCAGATGTGGGTACTTTCCCTGGGTCAAATATATTACCCCAGTTTTAGCCAGTGTAACTGCACACATTTCAAAAGAGAATCTGACATACTGTCTGTCTTCATGTGGCTCTGGCCCCTCAAACCCATCTTTGGAGTCGAGCTATGTCATGCTATCCATACCAGACTGTGCTTCCCTTGATAACACGGTGGTGGCTGCATTCATATGATACCTTTGTTAGGGTTCACAGCATGCAACGTGTCCTCAGCAAACTGCAGTGCAAGTTCTGTTGCACTAATTTAGATAGACTATCTGGGCCAAAGGTGTTAACAGGACCCACTCACTGTAAACAAGGTTCAGTGTTCGGGATACAGAGACCTCAGCCTGCTTAGTACCATGGCAAACACACCATTGAAAATCCTTTTAGTAAAGATACAGCAAAGATGGGGAAACTGTAAAGTATTAAGTAAGGTTTTCATTTTAACAACCTCTCTTGTTCCCTTTCCTTTCAACAGGAAAGAGTGTTTAGAAGGAAAAGCCCCCTTGTTTGACAATCTCTTCAGATGGTATTAAGGATGTTAATAACTTTCCTTTGGAGGAAAAGAGAAGTTAGTTGAGATGGACTGGAGCTGCTGTTGTTAAAGTCCAATCCTGCTTCCTTTATGAAAAAACAACACACACAAAAGGGGACAGAAAAGAACAGCAAAGATAGACAATACAGCTTCTCTCTTTGGTGTTGTCTTACTTGCAGCCTCATTGCTGGAAAAAACACAGGCACAGTACATGGCCAGTACATTAGCCACTTCGAGAACTGGCAAACTCATACCAGCATTGAGCTGTTTCAGACATTGCTTTTAGCTGCCTTTTTCTGGTCACCGGCTTATAGCAATGTTGGCCAGTCTTGGCCAGCTAAGCCAGACTCTTACTAGAAAGAAGGAAAAAGCAGACAGATAGGAAAGAAGAAAAAGTGGGAAAGGAAAATAACATAAAAAGGGGAGAGATGAGGTTTGACAAAGCCTCACATTCCAGGTGGTGTTCGGGATTCAGTCCGAGCTGCTGGAGGTGGCAATGTCATCTGGGTCCCCCCCTCCAGCCAAGTCTGGTGATGAAATCACTCAGGATGAGGACAACAAAGGGTCAGGGTCCCAGAAGATGGTGGGAGTGGCAGCCATGATGGTGAGGCTCACTTCAGCAATGTTTCTCCCCAAAGCCTCTTTCTTTAAAGATTCACCCTCCAAAAGGGAGTGATGGGTTAGAATAACTCATCCCTCATTATTTTATCCCCTAAGTAGATAATGTCTGACATTCCAATTTTGGTTCATTGATTTTTGGTCTCACACTGTTCTTGTTTACCACGTATGATCTTAACACACTCCTTAAGGTACATCAATAGACCTTTTTTGTTTGGACTAATTCAGTCTGTCTCCCTTTCATACCTTCTCCCATCAACATTTGTTGTTATAGGTTATTGTGACATTTCATGAACTTCTTACAGTTAACTCAAAATTAGGGTACATTTGGAGGCCCAATTATCCCAACAGTTCCACCACCACTTAAAGTGGTTGGTGCCTAAATCCTATCCACTTGCACCAGCTCAGACCCTTGCATTTAACATGGGGCAGATAGCAGATATCTAGTGCTTTGTTATGACAATATGTAGCTGCATACATCCTCCAAGGGACTTCCCTTGGCACTTCAGGCTCTCATGCAGTCTCATCTGCTATGTAAATGGAGAATATGACATGTAACTACTGAGTTTCAGCACTGTAGCAATTGCTTTTGTTAACAAACTTTGCATTTGATCCATTGTCCAGTGATACAATCTTCTGTATCATGTTTTCATTGCTTATTGTGAATTCTTGCAGTTAATGCAGCTCAGTTCAAGAAGGATTGATTGAACCAGCCACTAAAAATTTGCACAGTAATATATAAAAATACACCAGTGAGGAGGGATTTTCCAAAATGGACCTAACTCTGCTCCCATGGAAATCGATGGGAATTTTACTGTTGACATCAGTGAGAGCAGAGTAACGCCAACATGGAGTGCTTTTCAAAATCCCAACTATAATGTCAAAACTGCATCCCCAAGATTGCAAAGTGGGCCTGTGGCGGTCTACGCCCCCCCACCCCTCCATCACATAAACAGGGGTTAGAGGGCAGAAGCGTACCACCTACAAGCCCTTTCCCAGGTTTTCCAAATGACCGGGTCAGGATCTAAAGTCCAAAACACAGGTGATGGCCCCTAGGATCAGGGCAGTGCAGCCTAGCGGCCAGAGTTCAATAGAGCCATCCTTGGGCTGCAGGGCAGCATAGCCTAGTGGCCACAGTCTAATAGAGCCACCCTTGGGATGCAGGGCAGCATGGCCTAGCAGCCAAAGTTCAAAAGAGCCACCCTTGGGATGCAGGCAGTGTGGGCTAGCAGCCAGAGTTCAATAAATCTGTCCTTGGGATGCAGGGTAGCATGGCCTAGCGGCCAGAGGGTGTGGTAGCCCCAGTAGGGGGGCCCAGGCCCACCCAACTCCACTGAGCCCCAACCCAGGGCTCTAACAGTGGCAGAGTAATTTGCCACTGACTCAGTGGCGGGGTCCTACCAAAACACATTGAGGTTTCCCAGGCAGGAGGTACCACTCCATCACCCTCCCTAGGTCACTTCCTACCAGTATCTGCACTGAGGTCTCCCATGAGGCTTCGGATTCTCCATGGTCTGTTGTGCCAGTCACCTCCTGTGGCTCCTCCAGTCGCAAGGGTTCAAGCAGGCCTGGAGCTGCTCTGGTTCCCAGCACAGACAGGGGCCGTGGCTGTTCCTCCACAGGAGCTTCTCAGACAGGTCTTTCCCCTGCAGCCTCCAGCCCAGAATGAGCTGGGATTCCTCCCTTTATACTGCTAAAGCATTTGGAGCATGCCCAGTCCCCTCTGGGAGGCAGGACTTCCGCTGTCAATAATATGGGCTTAACCCTGCCTGGGCTAATGTGGGGTAAACAGACCCCATCACGGGGTCCCATTGAAAATATATCCTAATTGCCTCCGAGAGGTCATAGCATTCCATGGTTGGAGTAAAACAAGAAGCTATTGAAATAAGAGGAAGGCAGTATGCGGGATGTACATTTTGAAAGATGGCAGAATGTAATAAATATGTGTCTATCGGCTCTCTGAAACCAGCCTGTTTAATTATACTAATAAGAGGAAGTAAAAGTAAAATGATGAATTGCTGCAAGGCATAAAATTTGTTTTCATAAAAGTACTTCTCTGGGGAAGACATTACTGACAGAACATAATTAAAATCCTTATTTTCACAGCAAGTGCGACATTTTAAAGAAAAAAATGGGACTCTTGGGGAAGGTGACTAGACTTGATCTGAGTCACATGACTGAAGATGGCAGGCTCTTCCTTCACTAACCATAGACATGTAGGGCAGGAAGGGATCCCACAAAGCCATCAAGTCCCACCCCCTGAGCAGTGTTCGTCCAACCTGGTTTTAAAAATCGAAATGCATTTTTCTACTCAATATGAGAAATGAGTATGTTAGGCTTTCTTTTGTCATGTGTAGTTAAAACATATAATTGCTGCATACAATGGCCATGATTAAACTATTTTTAATTTTATATTTGCAGGTAGATGTTATAACTAAGGCATATGTGGCAGTAGGGAATTCATGGTAATGTTAATTACCTGCAAAGATTTAATGACCACAGTGTTTATTGTATATTATCACTATTATTACAAGTAGCAATTAGATACCCATCACTAGTGTATCTGCTGACTCTTCACAGTTACAACTGTGCCAGACAACCTCCCCAAAATGTGAAACATATAATACCTCCCGTACAGAGCAGCCTCTCTGTAAGGATCCATGAGGGTGGATAGCAGCCAGGGCTTGAGCACATAGACTTCTTCAGGCTTTGGCTCAGGGACTAAGTATCAGGAGATCCCAAGGCCTACAGCTAGAGGAAAGTCTGAGCAAAGAGCATCCTTCACATCTTCATCTAATGGTGGCCAGGTAACTATTCAGGTGCACGTCCTACAAAGTCATATTAAAAAAGTGAGAGTTTGAAGCCGGAGGCTCCCTGTCTTCAGCTCCTGAAAGCTTTGCTCTTGGGCCAGGCACATGAAATAAAGTTCCTTCCAGGTACAACTGTCATGGCAGGGCATTAGCAAGGTGATAGATCCTATAGAGATTTGTAGATAGCAATCAGCATGTTGAATTTCACTTGAGAGTGAACTGGCCACCAGTGTTGATTATGGACCATGTGTGTAATATCTTCTTATTAACCAGTCCTAAGTAGAAGTTGGACAACTGCTTCTTTGCCCTTCCCAGAATGTTCGAATGGCCTTCAAGGTTAGCCTTCAATCAGAATCTGTCTCTGAGAAAAGCTGGTGCAAGCTTGAAGATGAAAGAAAATATTTCTAACCACTGCTGCTAGCCAGGAGTTCAGACACAGAAAGGATTCAAATAGGCATTTAGGTCCATATCCTCAAAGCTTTTTAGGTGCCTAACTCCCACTGGAATCAAAGGTTCCTAAATACCTTTGAGGATCTGGGTCTCAGACACCATGGTAATGAACATGACAATAGACTAAACTAAAGTAGAACAGAATAGAAATATGATACAGAGATTGCTCAATTTGATAACAGATGGGTAAATGTACTTAAATGATGGAATAACCATAGTCTTGACATAGATTAAAACTGCTTCTCCTGTCTACCAGTATATACCCGATATCACTGACCACTGAAATGCTGCTTACATGAGACAGCCTGGCCGGAAGCATGAGTGCATCCAAAATGTGGCAGATGTATGTTACCAGTTTCTGCCAGCACAGTTTTGGTGCAGGGCCCTTGGGTGGAAAATGCAAGCCCTCTTCCCTCATTCCTACCCTCCACCTTCAGGGTGACAGTCTGTACCCCTGTGTTCACTCTTTTTTACAAGACTATGATCAATTTTGTACAAAATCTGCCTCACGGGGTACTCTTTGAAATCTCATGGTCTGCTGAACATTATTGTCCTGGTAAAATATGCATGGCAACATTTTATGTACAGTTATAAGAGTCTACGGTATTACATTACTGAGACGTATGCTAAGTTTAGAAAAGCAGGCACAAACCAATTCCTCAGAGACAAAGGGGAAACTGATGCCTCAGCCAGGTGCTAACAAAATAAAATGAGCTATTACCTGGTTAAGTGGCCATTCTTTGGCAAGAAAAGGGAGTGGGTGAGAAATTCCTGGAGGAAAGAGCACATTTCTGGGGAAAAGTCTGGGACTGGGAGTTTGCTGGTGTTGCCCTACAGTGTAATTCATGAGTGGCTGGCTATAGCACTTATACAGTATAGCTGGGAGTGATTTACTTGCTGGAGGCTATGTGTGAGCAGGCCAGAAGTGGTGGCTCTCACAGTGAAGCAGTGTGAAAAGCACCCCAGGTTGGAGAACTGAGGAGACATAGCTGTTCAACTGTCCACATTGTACCCTGCCTAATGTCAGTCCCTCCCCCTTCCATTTGTGCTGCCCAAGAAAGTTATGTGGCCTTTGAAAATTCTCTGATTCAGTTCATGCCCCATGCAGCCTTTGCCAATGGATCTCCAATGGAGCCCAGGCTGCAACCTGAAACTGCCATCCCTTGCTCCTTCCTGCAGCTCACCAGCAAAAATTAACCAAAGACAGAGTGTCTATTCCCTTTGGTGTCGACATCACTTCCACAGCTCCAAAGACATTGCTCAGGATCTGCTCGATCTTCTCTGTAAATTATGGTGAAAGTTGCTTACAGCAGGAGATATCTTAGGATGTTAGCCATCCGAATAAATGAGCAGCCCCATACCCAGAGCAGTTACATATAGATCTTGCATAGCCTTTTCTTCTACAGCTTTATCCTCCAAGGTCTAGCTGTCTAGCAGTGATCAAGCAACAACTGTCTTTTTATTTTCTCCAGTGTTTTCTATGTTACTCTCTGCACGAGCCACAAAGGAGTATCATAGATCACTGCTTTTTTCCTACATGCAAGCCCTCTTGGAACTTTGCTGTAAAATATGGTGTTATTTTAAACATAAAGATGGAGAATGTAATTACAAACAGCCAGGAGCATGTTGAATTCACTCACGACAAACCAGTCAGAATAACCTCCATCAAGAATGAGAAATCTCCACGTTAGTAGCTATTCATCTATGCATCAATTTACACATCTCCTTTAGCTTTCAAGTCAGAAGCAGTGGTATTAGCATCCGCTGACACAGACATCATGACTGTGATGGATGGTGCTCAGGAAATGAGTACTGTTGCTCTCACTGCAGTCGGATATTTATATAAATAAAGTGAGGAGGTTGTATTAGATTTGGAGGAGCCAGCCTCTCATGCACAGTCACCAAAGCAATCCCAGCAAGCAATATGGAAATACATGAAATTATGTGGTAATTTAAGAAATGTCTGATATTTCTCTCTATGGCCAGCATGAGGCCTCTAAGCAGCCTCTTCAGATTATATGTTTCGTAAATGATTGGCATTTAAAATACCTATTTCAGCTACATTAAAGAGGACACTGGCAGCCCATCTAGCCCTAATTCTTCACTTGCCCTGCAAGTGTTGTAAGCGCTCAGGTTCTAAATATGTTTTTCTTTCTGAATCCACCATTCCATCACCAAGAAATTAATAGGAGGAAATAAACAATGCCCACTGCATTTGAGGGCCTAAGTGGCAGGCATGTGCCGCAATTTGCTGCTGCAAACCCCAGAGGAAGCGAAAGTTAATGAATACTCTGGGAGAGGATTGTACCCACTGGTCCACTTGCACCTTGTATTATGCCTGGCAGAAGCCACACACACAACTCCATCAGAGAGATGATGCCTCTTCAAAGTAACAATAAACTGCAGTGAAGGGAGAACCTAGTTGCCATCACTTGCCCTTGTGATGTACAGGCCCAGACTGGGGTGGGCCCTCAAAACCCCTAAGTCCCTAGACCATATCCTGAAAGCTCCTCTAAGAACTTGTGGAACTTCCCTTTCCTTGAGGGAAAGTCAGAATCAGGGCAGAACTCCCTCTGGCTCTGGCAAAATGTGTTCATGTACAAACAAAGGCAAGGTGCGGGGGAAGGGCAGGGTATGGGGTTACATCAAAGATTAAAGTATTTTATTACTCATTTACTCCTTTTAATTTCTTTCAGATGTTTGTAGCAATTTATTATACAGTATCTCCTTCTATATAATTTATACAGACTGTGATCTATTCCCAGCTCTGCCATTCACTCGCTGTGTGACCTCTCTCTCTGTGCTTCTGTTTCCCCTCCCAACTTTTGTCCATGTTGTCTAATTAGATTATAAGCTCTTCAGGCCAGGGACAGTCTCACTGCTTGTACGTACAGGGCCTCCAAGGCCTAGCACAGTGGGGCCCCAATTTCATTTGGGGAGGCTAGAAGCTATTGTAATATAAATGCCAAAAAAATAATATAATCATGCATAATTTTGCATCCCTAAATTGCCTGCAGGGTGCTGGGTTGTTCTGGGGTTTGGGAAATGGAACAGGGAGTATTTCTCATCTCCCTCATTGGGTGAATAAAATTAATAAAGAAACAAATAAGAAAAATCAAATGGTTTCAGTAAACTCAGCTTTTATCAATAGCAGGTAATTGTAAATTTATTTTGATTTAGGAGAGGAAACAAAGACTTACATTTTAGACCAATCGCCTCTCAAAGAATAAAATAATTGCAGCTATGAAGAAATTACAATATTGAGTTTTCTATTTATACAGCTTATAGAACGAAAATAAATGGATCAAGAAGATCTCAGTTTGGTGTTCCAGAGTCAGCATTAACAACTGCTGGATAACAATTACCTCCAATGAAATACATCTCAATACATGTAAAAATTTTTTTGGAGACCTGAGCAGGGAGTATGCATAAAAACCATAACTAGCCAATTAAAATGTTGCTGATGATTACAACGATAAACAAACAATGAAACTTTGCTGTCACACAACTTTTACCAAAGGATTTCAAAGCATTTTACCAACTTTCATTAGTTAGACCTCACAACATCTCTGTAAGGTAGGTATAATACAAACGCGAAATAAGACTTACACAAAGGATAATGATTTCCTAAAGTCACACAGAAAATCAGTGGCTTAGATTTATGGCACTGATTCTCAAATGTCCTCTATGTGAGCAGACCCACTGCACCAGCATAGAGTTGCACAGAAGCCATTGGAATCGTGTGTAGAGTTGGTCTGCCCACATGGAGTACATTCCAGGATGACAGCCCATGTGGCCTCTCAGTTAGGTGTCTGACACAAGCAAGGCATATTTCCCCTTCTTAGTGGCTAAGGAATGGTTTTAAAAATAACATCTGTACTGTCTATGTAATGTATGTTGGAAAAAATAGACTACAATAAAAATACTTTAATACAATAATGTATGCTTATATGCATTGCCACTCTCCTTAAAATTGTGTTTGAATAATCTAGCTCCAATATTTCTTGTTGTTTCTATAGTACTCTTTGCTAGCTAATTTTGTAAGTGGGTCTGATTGGGCTCATTGAATTCATCATTTTGGTTTGACACATTAATCTCTGCCTCTCCTTTGAAAGATAATCTGCATTTAATGGCTATGTTATGTAATATGCAGAAAGCCAGGAATATCTTTCACACTTTCAGAGGGCAGTATTGTAATGTGTCACTAGATTTATCTATGCATCAAAATCTCATTTTTAAGATGCCAAAAGTGTTTTCTGTTACCAATGAGTGAGTTTTTGAACATTGTTATAATGTGTTTCTGAGAAAGTTTGAGGATTAGAAATCAGAACCATTTAAGAGTTTTCCAAGGGATAGCCATAATCACATCAAACAAGAAAAAGAAGGTTATAAATAAAATTTAAATGACACACAATAATTTCTGATTAATAATTACTTACCCCCAAACCAACCTTTTTGACAGTTACTGTTCTCAAATAGTGCTGCGGAATGAGTGTCTAACATTTGTTATCACGTGATGTGGGATACTTGAGGTTGGGAAGGGGATCGTTCTGGTTTTGATGTGCATGTAACCCTCATTAATTTCATTTTGTGTCCTGCTTACATGCTATAATGATAGCATGATTTTTTTGTGACTACACCATGGGCTCAGTCCTGTTACCTGATCTGAGCATGCAAACTATTACACCCTTGTTGGCATAATCCATTTTCACATTACAGCATATGTCAAGAGTGCAATCCCTGACAGCATACACCTTCTAGATATAAAGAGTGAATGTGCTCTCTGTTCCTAAAACATTCTTCAACATCACAGATTCCTGGAAATTAGAGACATTAAAGACCCATTGGGACATTTAATCTATTCCACAGCAAGTGCAGGATTGCTCGCTGACATTGCCTTTGCTAGCACAGAGCTTCTCAAATTTGGTCTGTGGAGAGGTTGCCGTTGGATTGCGGAGAGCTGGCTGCTCCCCTGGTGCTGGCTTTCCAGATGCTAAATGGTATTAAGACAGCCAAATAGACATTAAATCATTTTAATGTAAGCCAGGGCACTGTTGTTAAACCTATACACATATGAACATATACATATAAATTCTTAATTTTTGTTCATAGTCTCTTCACCCGATTCACTAGGGATGCCATTTTACAAGCTCTCTGGACTTGGAAGTCAGTGAAGTCAACGAGAGTTCAACTTACAAGGATTTTCCAGACTGGAAACTATCCAGTTCCCTCCTGTTCGATAATGTCTTTCTGAGATGAGAAACAGAGTGCATTGCCCCAGTTGTGATCAAACCAGAACCAATGGAGAAGGATTATTACTTCCCTGCTCTCTGATGTGGTCCTCTGTGTATGATGCCCAAAAAGAGCTTATTTTGCTGCCATAACTCATTGCAAACTCATATCTGATTTGCTCTACTACCTCCTCTAGGCTGTTCAGCATTAATGTTGTTTAGGTTTCTCCATCTGAGTTTCTGATTGACTTTTCCCAGTTGAATTATCCTGCATTTGTATGAGTTGAATCTTATTTTATTTTCTGCCTGTTTCTAATCTCTCTATGCTCCTTTATTTATTTTTTCTGTCCTCATTGTTAACAGCTCCCTCTCACTGCAAATTTCACTAATAGGCTGTTTATTCCTCCCTTTCGTGGAGATCATTAATGAAGATAGTAAAACTCAACTTACAACAGGTACCCAATAGATACCTCATCCAAACTCTATACATTGCCACTTACAATTATCCTTTGTTAAGAGTTCTTCAGGCAGTTTTGATTCATTCTGACTATGCTCATATATAAGCCAATTTCAGGCCATGTGACTATGTTCATATCCAAGCCAATTTGAATTAATTTTGAGAGACACTGTCAAATGCTTTATTAAAACTCAAATATATTACAGTTATTGCTTTCCATTCATCCACTAATTTTGCAATTCTATCAAAAAAAGCAATCAACTTTGTCTAGCAAGAGCTGTACTTTGTGAATTCACACTGTTTATTGCTAATGGTTTCATTATCCTCCAGAAGTTTAGTGATAATTTTTTTCTTAACGTTTGTTACTTAGTTTGCTAACGATATAAGTTAGACTTATGGGGTCGTAATAGCCAGTATCTGTCTGTCTAGCTAAGTACCCACCATCATTGTATCTGAACAACTTTCATTTCTGAAGCTCAGTAGCAGGTAACATTTGTTTTTATCTAGTTTTCTGTTATAACTTCTATAAACTCATATGCTATGTCTCTAATAGTGGTTTCAAGTGTGTGTGTTATGAAGCCTAAAGCTGTTCTTTTATGATCATAGGAAATACCTGGCTTTTATCTATAATTTCTAGACTATTGACTCTCTACTATACTGTTTCACCTCCATATTTCCCCCTTGATAATTTTTCCCACTGAGCATTGACTGGTTTGCTATGCTCTTCCTTGCACAGATTAAAATGACACATTAATCCATTTATGTTTCAAGGCCTTCATTCAAGACTTTCAGGGCCTTCATTTTTCTTCCAGATACCTGCAACTCGGTAAGCCTCCTCTCTCCCAACCAACCTCATAAGCATCCCAGTCACCAAAAGAAAATCACTTCCCAACTGGATCCTCTACATAGCAGTATGGTCTACCTCAGCTATATCTACCAGCAAACAACCTGCATCCAATCCCAGAGTTCAGTACATTCACTCATGAAGAAGTACTGGACACCCCAAAGGACTCTTGACCTATGACCTTGAATTTGGCCCAGGCCCTCACTGGCTGGCAAAAGAGAGTTATGAGCCCCGGTGCCACTCATGAATTGAATAACTAGGGAAGAACTCTTCCCTTTCTTCTTAAACCATGCAATAGTGCAACCAACACTGAATAAACCCACCCTGAATACATCAATTCTAGCCAACTACCATACAAATGTCAAACCTTCCATTCCTGACCAAGCTCACAGAGAACCTACCCAAAGGTCAAACACAACCTCATCTGCTTGAAACTAATATCCTATATATGTTGCTACCTGGATTCAGGCCAGGACATGGGATGGAAACAACTTTAGTGGCACTGATTGTCATCTGTCACATGATTCATAGATTCATAGATATTAAGGTCAGAAGGGACCATCATGACCATCTAGTCCAAGCCCCTGCAGGCCACAATGCAGGCCAGAGAATCTCACCCACCCACTCCTGTGATAAACCTCTCACCTATGTCTGAGCTATTGAAGTCCTCAAATCGTGGTTTAAAGACTTCAAGGTGCAGAGAATCCTCCAGCAACTGACCTGTGCCCCATGTTGGAGGAAGGCTAAAAACCTCCAGAGCCTCTTCCAATCTGCCCTGGAGGAAAATTCCTTCCCAACCCCAAATATGGCGATCAGCTGAACCCTGAGCATATGGGAAAGATTCACCAGCCAGATACCCAGGAAAGAATTCTCTGTAGTAACTCAGATCCTACCCCATCTAACATCTCATCACAGGCCATTGGGCCTATTTACCATGAATATTTAAAGATCAATTAATTGCCAAAATCATGTTATCCCATCATACCATCTCCTCCATAAACTTATCAAGTTTCATCTTAAAGCCGGATAGGTCTTTTCCCCCACTGCTTCCCTTGGAAGGCTATTCCAAAACATCACTCCTCTGATGGTTAGAAACTTTCCTCTAATTTCAAGTCTAAACTTCCCAGTGACCAGTTTATATCCATTTGTTCTTGTGTCCACATTGGTACTGAGCTTAAATAATTCCTCTCCCTCTCCGGTATTTATCCCTCTGATATATTTATAGAGAGCAATTGTATCTCCCCTCAACCTCTTTTAGTTAGGCTAAACAAGCCAAGCTCCTTGAGTCTCCTTTCATAAGACAGGTTTTCCATTCCTTGGATCATCCTAGTAGCCCTTCTCTGTACCTGTTCCAGTTTGAATTCATCCTTCTTAAACATGGGAGACCAGAACTGCACACAGTATTCCAGGTGAGGTCTCACCAGTGCCTTGTATAATGGTACTAAAACCTCCTTATCTCTTCTGAAAATACCTCACCTGATGCATCCCAAGACCGCATTAGCTTTTTTCACGGCCATATCACATTGGCGGCTCATAGTCATCCTGTGATCAACCAATACTCAAAGGTCCTTCTCCTCCTCGTTACTTCTAATGGATGCGTCCCCAGCTTATAACTAAAATTCTTGCTATTAATCCTTAAATGCATGACCTTACACTTCTTACTATTAAATTTCATCCTATTACTATTACTCCAATTTACAAGGTCATCCAGATCTTCCTGTATGATATCCCAGTCTCTCTCTAAATTGGCAATACCTCCCAGCTTTGTACCATCCGCAAACTTTATTAGCACACTCCCACTTTTTGTGCCGAGGTCAGTAATAAAAAGATTAAATAAGATTGGTCCCAAAATTGATCCCTGAGGAACTCCACTGGTAACGTCCCTCCAGCCTGACAGTTCACCTTTCAATATGACCCACTGTAGTGTCCCTGTTAACCAATTCCTTATCCATCTTTCAATTTTCATATTGATCGCCATCTTTTCCAATTTAACTAATAATTCCCCATGTGGCAAAGTATCAAACACCTTACTGAAATCTAGGTAAATTAGATCCACTGCGTTTCCTTTGTCTAGAAAATCTGTTACTTTCTCAAAGAAGGAGATCAAGTTGGTCTGGCACAATCTACCTTTTGTAAAACCATATTGTATTTGTCCCATTTACCATTGACCTCAATGTCCTTAACTACTTTCTCCTTCAAAAATTTTCCCAAGATCTTACATACCACAGATGTCGAACTAACAGGCCTGTAGTTACCCGGATCACTTTTTTTTCCTTTCTTAAAAATAGGAACTATTTTAGCAATTCTCCATTCATACTGTACAACCCCCTGAGTTTACAGATTCATTAAAAATTCTTGCTAATGGGCTTGCAATTTCATGTGCCAATTTCTTTAATATTCTTGGATGAAGATCATCTGGGCCCCCCGATTTAGTCCCATTAAACTGTTCGAGTTTGGCTTCTACCTCAGATATGGTAATATCTACCTCCATATCCTCATTCCCATTTGTCATGCTACCATTATCCCTAAGATCCTCTTTAGCCTTATTAAAGACTGAGGCAAAGTAATTGTTTAGATATTGGGCCATGCCTCGATTATCCTTGACCTCCACTCCATCCTCAGTGTTTAGCGGTCCCACTTCTTCTTTTTTTGTTTTCTTCTTATTTATATGGCTATAGAACCTTTTATTATTGGTTTTAATTCCCTTTGCAAGGTCCAACTGTACTTGACTTTTAGCCTGTCTCACTTTATCCCTACATGTTCTGACCTCAATAAGGCAGCTTTCCTTGCTGATCCCTCCCTCTTCCACTCCCTGTATGCTTTCTGCTTTTTCTTAACCACCTCTCTGAGATGCTTGCTCATTCAGCTTGGTCTACAACTCCTGCCTATGAATTTTTTCCCCTTTCTTGGGATGCAGGCTTCCGATAGCT
Source organism: Chelonia mydas (assembly GCF_015237465.2). Classification (NCBI taxonomy): domain Eukaryota; kingdom Metazoa; phylum Chordata; order Testudines; family Cheloniidae; genus Chelonia; species Chelonia mydas. The sequence goes on from NC_057849.1 coordinate 281,046,207, forward strand.
TCTGCAGCTTTGATTTAAAGTAATCCCAGGCCTCCTCTGCCTTTAGATCCATAAATTCTTCCGTCCAATCCACTTCCCTAACCAATTTCCTTAATTTTTGAAAGTCAGCCCTTTTGAAATCAAAACCCCTAGTTGCAGATTTATTTTTATTTATCCTTCCGTTCAGTTTGAACTGAATTAGCTCATGATCACTTGAACCAAGATTGTCCCTTACAACCATTTCTTCTACGAGGTCCTCACTACTCACCAAAACAAAAACTAAAATGGCATCCCCTCTAGTCGATTCAGCAACTACTTGATGAAGGAATCCATCAGCTATCACATCTAGGAAAATCTGAGCCCTATTATTATTACTAGCACTCGTCCTCCAGTCTATATCTGGGAAGTTAAAGTCTCCCATGATCACGCAGTTTCCATTAGTATTTACTTCATTAAAAACATTAAAGAGGGATCTATCCATATCCAAATTGGATCCCGGTGATCTATAGCACACCCCAAGCACTATCACAGAGGAGGCTCTAGTAGTTTTCTTCCCCAATGTGATTTTTGCCCAGATGGACTCTGTCTTATCCATTCCATTGCTTCTTATTTCTTTACATTCTACCTCATCATTAATATACAATGCTACTCCACCACCGTTACCTTTATTTCGGTCTTTCCTAAACAGCACATACCCTTCAATACCTGTAGTCCAGTCATGACTACTACTCCACCATGTTTCTGTTATCCCTATAATATCTGGTTTCACTTCCTGCACCAGTAGCTCTAGTTCCTCCATTTTGTTACGTAGACTGCTAGCATTGGTGTACAAACATCTTAATTTTTGCTGTTTGGCCTCGCTCACATTCTGTACCCGATTAGAAACGGTCATTCTACAGCCAGTATGAACTATTAGACTGGTATCCACACTGCCCTTCCTCCTTATGTCCATTCTCCTACCCACAGCTGTATCCTTTCTCACTTTGTTTTCTTCCCTCTCAATGCTAAAATCTGGCGTGGAGATTTGGCATGGGGTTTGTGATGGATGATGATGGCTGGGTGAAGAATTCTGCTGTCAGTGGATGATGGGCAGGCACCCGTCTCATACTCTTAGACCTCTCTGAAACATTCAATACTGCTGACCATGGCATATCTCTGTCCCACCTCAGAGAGGTGGCATGGGTCCATGGGAATGAAATAAAGTGGTTTAAGTCCTTTCTGGAGGGGCGAAGATCAGTGATGGGAAACTGCATTGCCTCCTCTTAGACATCTCACTTGTACAGTCCCTCCCACAAGGATCAATTCTCTCACTCTGGCTGTCCTATTCAACAACTACATGCAGCCACTAGATGAACTAGTCAGATAACATGTAATCAAGTATGCAGATGACCCACCCCCCTTCCTTTCATACACTACATATGAACATGCCACTCAAGAAGATGCCTCAGTGCTTGGATGAAATAGCTCATGGATGAAGAACAGCTAGCTGAAGCTGAGCAAGGCAGATGTGGGGCTGAGGGGCAAAGGAAAACACTTTGAAGAGTTTGCAGGGATGGTGCAGTCTGTTTTGGTTGAAGGTAGACACCCACATTTGGTCATTTTAGTCTGTACTTTAGGAGTACTCCAGGATTCCTTGCTGACACTAACCTCTCACACAGCAGCATTCACAAGTAACTCTTTCTACCATCTCCAGTCAGCTAGGACACTCCATTCCCTTGTGGATGATGACCTGGTATCTATACATGCCTTCATAATCATCCATCAGGACTACAGCAATGAACTGTATCTGGGCATGAAGTTTTCAGCATTTAGGAAACTCTGAGTAGTCCAGAATGTAGAATGCTGCAGTGCGTCCTCAGCAATATGTATTACCACAAGCACATCAAACCTGCCCTCCACTCTCTACACTGGAGTCCCATCGAATTTCAAGCTCTAGGTCCTTATCTTCAAAGTGCTGAAAGGCCTAGGATTAGGATATCTAAAAGATTGTCAAAAGCTCTGGAGTGAGGACCCTGGTTGACATCTCCATTCCTCTTGCACAATGGAATTTTTTATCATAAGGTGCATGAGAGAACTTTCTCAGGGCTGGTCCCAGACCGTGCAACGAACTCGTACAGGAAATAAGGACCAGTACAGGCCTCCCCACCCTCTGCTCCAAGGGCAAGGTGCACTTTTTCAATGTTACCTTCTCTAACAAACACATAACAGTATGTATGTTTAAAAAATCCTCAAAACCAAAACGCTACCAAAACAAAACCATATACCGCACACACTGCTCTCTCAATGGGGAGAGAATGAAAGAACAAACCTCATGTGACAGACGATAATCATGTCATTTAATGCGCTACTGGAGTGGGCTCAGATAATACCATGATGAGGGTGGTATAAAAACAAATAGGATAGAATAGGTTAGGATAGAACTGTCATCTCCTTCCTCCCCATCAGATCTCTTATATAACTACTATCGTTAACTCTATTCGACCTCTTCTGTCTTGTTAAAAAATGATGCTACCACCTTTGACACCCATGCAGGAACAGTCCAGTCATGCTAACATTTATATCAATGACAAATCTTCAGGGGAAATACCTTATGTGGCTCCCCCTTGTTTGCTGATTACCGTGTCAGATCCAAGTCCCTGTTTCTACACATTAATGGAGCACTAATGGAGAATGCTCTAATCACCTTTCCCAGATCAATTTCTGTGGTTACTTTCATTCACAGGATATGAAATTATTGTTCCAAGTGGTTCATAGCCCTCTTCAGATCATGTCTGAAAACTTTCTGTTTACATTAGCCTACTATTGAAATTCATTCACCATATTCATAGTTCCCATCCCATATCTCTACCACATTCATATTTCAATGTTATCCTTTCTACTGGCTCTTGCTTGTTTTTCCTTCCTCTCTGTTTGAGTCCATGTTAGGATTCCACCATATGGAGCATGCTTCCTGTGGGTATGCAACGCAGTAAAGTATTCTCTCCTACTTCTGTATATAAAGCACTTCGTGAGACTCTTTCTATGACTGATGTTGGTTGAAAATAGTGTATTGTACTGTTCTGATGCAACTCTAAAAATCTCTCTAATTCCTCCCACAAAGAAGAGTGCAGTGCGTTAATCAAATCAATACTTCCAGCACACTTGTTTCCCGCTGAGCTATAAAGAACTGAGTCTCTTCTCACACTGGTGTAAATTAGCAGTATCTCCACGGAAGCCAACTGAGTTATACTCATGGAGAACCAGGCCTGATATATGTTTTATCCTTTAACTTTAGGAAAGCATCTCCTCTCTCATCATTCACTTTAGCTTTTTAAAAGAGGTACAAATAATATTTTTCTACCTTTCCCCTCCCCACTTCAGACATGTATATGGCCAGCAAATGTTGTGAGTAGAATGTATGCAGGAAGGAAGCATTACACACCTCTCCTTTTACAGTCTAAACAAATTACTTAGATGCTTAAAATCCATAGCAACAGTTTGCATCCTATTAGGGAAACAATAATTGAACGCAAATGAAATACCTTGGAAATTGCAATTGCAATTGCAGTTGCACACAATTTTAAAACAGTGGCTTTCACCTTTCACTTTTTTATGACATAACTCATTTTGAGCATGTAGGTTCCACAGAAGATCACTGAGGCTAAATTAATTACTTATGTGCCCCCTTTTAATTTAGTGATATAGAAATAAATTTTGTAGAGACAGACATACAGATAATTTTTATGAACAGGATCCTGAACCTTTTCTTTAGTTTTTACTTAGCTGTTTTTCACCAGACTTAACTGTGAGTTACTAGAAAATACCTTCTATGATAAAGAGATTTACAAAGAACAGAAAAATTCCTGAGTCAACCATTTATCTGCTACTGAATTCTTTAAACTAAGCTTAGTTCAAGCAAGAGATGTCCTAAGCAATTCATTTATTTTAATATGGTACAAGTAGTCTGGATATAGAGTACAGCTTGCAGTTAACACTATATTAAAATAAAGAGAAAAGAAAAAAAGCCTGGAGGTTTCACAGTGCACATGATGAAACCTGAACAAAGCTTTGTATCCTAAGACCCTAGCTCAATAGAGGTCAGGGATCTTTTAGAAGTGATCCCATTATAGCATACCCTGCAACCCTGCTGAGGTTGGTGTTGAATATAATCCAAGAATTATCCTAACCAGAAACAACTTGTGTCAATGGGGGTGAACACGAGGAGGAAGAATGCATGTAAAAGTGTGTAGGTTTTACTGAACTCATAATCAATGATCAATGAAGATTCTTGGAGGTATGTTCTTAATTCATTAGAAGGGCTCTCTTATACCCCATTGGTTTCAGTGGGTACAATTTAAAATCCTTTGCACTGAGTGGGATTTTTAGCTGGAAATTGGAACACACACATTTTTAGATGACATAACGGTTAATTTACTCATTTAAGTTTGTCAGGACTGGGGATTCAAGAACCTCCTTTAGTACAGGAATATGTTTCATAACGGGTTGTGGAATCCCCATTATTGGAGGTTTTTAAGAACGGGTTGGACAAACACCTGTTAAGGATGGTCTAGGTATACTTGGTTCTGTGTCATCCTGGGGGGCGGAGCGGGGGCATCTCTTCCACCCCTACATTTCTGTGATATTATATTATTATATTTCTATGTTATTACACCATAGAATACAATGGGCCAGATCATCATCCACTTTGGTCCACACCAAAAATTCAGTTATAACATGCTTATTTTTATCACCATAAAAAGGGATATGGAGTGTAGCAATTCACCGAAACAATGTAGCAGACCAGGATGAAAACAAATGAACCAATCCAAGTGTCTATACAGTTGATGCAATCAAGAACCATGGTATTTTTTCTGGTATTCACACCAAATAATTAGTGAATCAAAAAGCCCGTCTTAAAAAAAAACAAAAAAAAGACCACCTTTCATTTGAATTATACTTATGGGTTATTTCATCCCTTTGAAGGAATTTTCTCCCATTTGCAGTTGTGGTTACTGCAGCCCTTCGGCAGCTTTATTGTTGAAAAGTTCAAGATACAACTCATAATTGCATCAGTAACGTACATTTATCACTGGCAAGGGTTCTGTGCTGTATGAAATGAATTACTGTAATAGACATTTCATGCAATAGCATCTCATTATCCTCCCCCTCCTCCTCCTCGTTCTTTTTCTAAACCTTCTACAATGAGCAGGTCAAAGATGATGATCAGTATAACAGACAAAAGTGATTCCTGAGAAAGTTCAAGGAGCAAAAAGATATTCTTTAAAGTGAAGCTGTAGTTGTGGAGTGAATAATCAATATCATGTTCAGTACACTGCAGAATGAAGCTGTTATACTAGGATTAAGTGATCTTGCAAGATGCTGCGCACTCTGGCTTCATTCCAGCTAAACACTTAGGCATATGCTTGACTTCACCACATGGGTGGCTTCGTTGATTTCAACAAGACTACTTATGTGCTTGAAGTTAAGCACATGCTTAAGTGCTTTCCTGGATCAGGGTCAGAGAGCTCAGTATATTACAGAATCAAGCCCTTATGGACTCCAATGCCCTGGTATCCTTGATGTTTTAGATTCCCAGATAATTGCTGATAGGCTTCTATGATACAGCCTTGTAGGACTGCTCCAAACATTCCAAAGTTTGTGTTTATTCACACACTGCACAGGGGCTTAGGAATCACCCTCAGTGCAGTATGGCCTAGTCTCAGCAGATGGAAAGTTCTATAATTCACCATCAGTCTCCAACACAGCACACAAGAAGAAGTTTTAGCAAGATGTTCTCTCCCCTTTTAATCATTGAGCGGATTCTGATTACATTTAAGAGGCTGCAGCCCCAGCAGAAAAGACATTTTTTGCCAACTCAAAAAATATAGTTCTAAGTACCCCACAGTATTAGCTAAGCTTATATTCAATGAAGCTTTCATTTTTGGCAATCACACTTAATCAGTTCTTGAATTCCAAAACCATTAACAGTGAGCTTTCTGACAGTCCTCTGAGGATTGTGTACACACAATCAATTCGCCACCTCACACACAACATCAAAATATAGCACTTTGGATATGGCTTCTTCAAAGCCATGATCTCATTGACGAGTCAGGCCCTCTTCCTGAGGCCCGTGTTTGGAGTCTTGGGAAGCCTGGGAGCATCACCAGTCCATCTATTGGCTCACCACCATTTTAGCTAGGCCCCATTCCCGCAAGCTGCTCCATGCAGGCTGACCCCCTACAGCACACAGAGTGCTTTTGAAGGTAAGACTCTGCTTGGGTGCAGATGTCCAGCTTGAAGGATCAAGGCCTTAATGGCTACCGAGTATGTAAAAAATGATGGCCATGAAAAAGAGGAAACGGGACGTTAAAGATAGCAAAAAATATACTTCTATTCCCCATGATTTAAAGAGGCTCTTAGCAAATAAATACTCTAAACATTAATTTTAACTGAAAGGCTGTTGCTTCTCCTCCCTCCCACTTGTTTTCAACCCAGCAGTTGTACGTTGTAAGCCACTGGGTTCCTTTAAAGCTCAGGTCTTGCTGAACACATTGAAATGAGAGCAAATAACCAGCTCGCCATTCAGTCTCAGATGAAAATAGCCAATTTTAAAGCAGCCCAGCCACCTGGCAAAATGTTGCCGACTTCAGTGGCCAGGCTGGGAAGGAAATGAGCATTTTCTTTTTGAAGTTTGCTTAGGAGACAGGCTGGCATCAGAATTTCAGAAAGAACCACTCCTGCTGCCTCCCAGCCCAACCACTGCTCTCAGCAGTGCTTACTGTGTGTACCAGCTTTATTGGGCTGCTTTAATACTCCTGTCACAGGATTGTCAGTGGGAATGAAATTGAGGGGCCAGCTCCAGCGATGTGCAGTAATAGTTTTCTGCAAGTCCCCTAGTGCACAACTCCCTTATGGGCAGTAGATCCTGTCCCTTTGAGATTTGCCCTGTAAAGAAGGATCCTCCAGTGGCACTGGGTATCCATACCTGCTCCTATGCCACTACACCTGATGGCCAGTTTAGGGATTGCGGCCAGGGAAAGGGAGGTGTGGCTGGCTTGTCCCTACTCCACAATGATCCGAGTACATTGTGGGCTTAACCTGGCCCCTCTGAAGTCAAACGCAAAGTTCCTATTGACTTCAGTAGGGCTAGGATTTCATCCCATCTATTGTGACAGGGTCAGGCCAGATGGCTATAGGAGAGTAATAGAAGGCAGATATATTAGCCCCAGGCTAAGTAGGTCCCTTTTCCCTGGGTAAGGTAACAGGGAAGGTTCCAGAACAATCAGGAACCTTCTGGAGACAATTAAGACAGGATGATTAGAACACCTGCAGCCAATCAAGAAGCTGCTAGAATCAATTAAGGCAGGCTAATCAGGGCACCTGCGTTTTAAAAAGGAGCTCACTTCAGTTTGTGGTGTGCGTGTAAGGAGCTGGGAGCAAGAGGCACTATGGTGAGAATAAAGAAGGTGTTGGGAGGAGGCCATGGGGAAGTAGCCCAGGAAGTTGTAGCTGTCGCACAGCTGTTCCAGGAGGCACTCTAGACAGCTGCATTCCACAGGGCCCTGGGCTGGAACCCGGCGTAGGGGGAGGGCCTGGGTTCCCACCAAATCCTCCTAACTCCTGGTCGGAGACAGGAGGAGTTGACCTGGACTGTGAATTCAGAAAAACGGACAAGCTGAGGGCTGCCGTGAAGCTCCAAGGTGAGCAAATCCGCCAATAAGCGCAAGACCCACCAAGGTAGAGCAGGAACTTTGTCACACTATGTTCTGCTGTTGTCTTACAAACTTGCTTAAATAGAATGGGAACATACTGAAATCCTGATTCAGCAATATTTAAGCACCTCTTTAACTTTAAACATGTGTCATCCTGAATGGGACAACTCACACAGGTGACGTGTGGCATGTGCTTAAGTACCTTGCTGAATCAGGGCCTAAAAGAGCTTTCTAGACAGGACAAAATCTTTACCTGGCCTAAATAGGACTGCTAAAGGAGATGGTCTTGGCATTACGGCAGCAGGCTCTCCATCCCTTACCATACAAAATTCAGGATCTCCAGCTCTTACACATACTATTCTCAACCATATCAGCCCACGCATTAGGCATCTTAAGGTGACTCTTGAGCTTCGGTCTCCTGCACGGTAACCTAATATACCACAGGCGAGGTTATAACCAAAATATTAATTTAGGCCCCGATCCTACAAAGCACTTAAGTATGTGTGGAACTTTGTTCAACTGATTAGTCCTATTGACTACAATTTACAGTGCTTTTGCAGGATTGGGTCAGAGGGGCTTAAAAAGTTCCCTCGCAACCATTCAGCAGATTAAGCCATACAGCAAATGTACGGAGATTGCATCCCTGGCCATCTTGGCTAATAGCCATTGATGGACCTATCCCACATGAACTTATCTAATTCTTTTTTGAACTCAGTTGTATTTTTGGCATGGCAATGAGTTCCATAGGTTGATTGTGTGTTGTGTGTAGAATACTTCCTTTGTTTCTTTTAAACTGTCTGCCTATTAATAAATTAATTTAACTAGTGAGCCCTAGTTCTGGTGTTATGTGAAGGGGTAAATAACACTTCCCTACATACTTTCTCTACACCATTCATGATTTGATAGGTCTTTATCATATTTCCCCCTTAGCCGTCTCTTTTCTAAGATGGATAGTCCTAGTATTTTTAATCTCTTCTCATATGGAAGGTGTTCCATACCCCTAATCATTTTTGTTGCCCTTCTCTGCACCTTTTACTAATGTATCTTTTTTGAGATGGGATGACCAGAACTGTATGCAGTGTGAAAGGTGTGGGCATACCATGGAACTCTATAGTGGCTTTATGATATTTTCTGTTTATCACTATTCCTTTCCTAATGGTTCCTAATATTGTTAGCTTTTTCGACTGCCACCTGCACATTGAGCCAATACTTTCAGAGAGCTGTCAGTTCGTCTCCAAAAACTCCTTCTTGAGTGGTAACAGGTAATTTAGACCCCTTTATTTTGTATGTATAGTTGGGATTATTTTTCCCCAATGTGCATTACGTTGCACTTATCAACACTGAATTTCATCTGCCATTTTGTTGCCCAGTCACCCAATTTAGCAGGATCCCTTTGTAACTCTTCAGACAGATTTGGATTTAACTATCTTGAGTAATTTTGTATCATTTGCCAATTTTGGCAACTCCCTATTCACTCCATTTTCCATACCATTTATGAATATATTGAACAGCACAGGTCCCCATCCAGATTCTTGGGGGACCCTGCTATTTAGCTCTCTCCACTATGAAAACTGACCATTTATTCCTATCCTTTGGTTTCCTATTTTTTAACCAGTTACTGATCTATGAGAGGACCTTCCCTCTTATCTCATGATTGCTTAGTTTGCTTAAGAGCCTTTGGTGATGGACCTTGTCAAAGTCGAAGTACAACTAACTGAAAACATATTTGCTAGTTATGTAAAATAAATAAAGCTGACATTGAAACATACATGCTGAACATCATGGGCTTGGCTCCTACTTCCAATGAAATCAATGAGAAAGTTCCAATTGACTTCAATGGGAACGGGATTGGACCCTATAAGTAAAGAACTGCATATATTTCACATCCCATTGTTACTGAAACTGTTCATAAAAAGGGGGAAAGGAGAGTCTGTTGCATTCAAGAACCCTATCAAAAGCCATTTGAATTGCATTCCAATTGAAATCACTATTAGCAATGAAGAGATCTTTTCATTTATTCCAAATGAACATAATTAGAGAAGTATACTAGTACAGAGAAGTATAGAGAAATTCTGTTCTTAGTTTCACTCCCAGTGACTTAGCTGAATGGGTGTGTAAAGGGAGAGAATATTTTGCACCAAGAACGTCTGATTTTGTTATAAATATATTTCTCTTTTGTGCTAGTCTCTGCATCTTGTTTTGTCAAATGTTTTTTCTCATGTGTTTTTCTCTTTTGTAGGGCTCTTCAGTGTATCCACTCAGCATTATTAAGCTGCTATCTCAAGTGAAAATGGGAACACAATCAAAAGGCCAAGAGTATTATTTATCTTAGCCTTGTCTCCACATGTCAGAAAATTAAGACAGTGATGAATTGCACATTACTGTACAAAATTTTATTATCAGAGACAAAATTCAAATTTGTTCTGCTTAAAATACAGAAGATAAAGCTTCTCATTTAGAAAAATCCATTTAGTCAGTCCTTAGTTAGAATGGAATAAAACTTTCACACTGAATACATATTGGTTCAATATTTATGAAGTAGTTTTTAAAGGCATATAATAGAAAAACACTTTTTCAGGTAAACTGTAACACAACACATATATTTTATTTGGTTAATGCTTTAAATTGCTCAGTGACATCCTGTATTTACTAATATTGTCAGAATGGATCCACTGTCATTCCCAAATCCTAGATTGATAAGAGAAACAAAAGAGAACAAAAACTTATCATGGAATATCAGGGTTGGAAGGGACCTCAGGAGGTCATCTAGTCCAACCCCCTGCTCAAAGCAGGACCGATCCCCAATTAAATCATCCCAGCCAGGGCTTTGTCAAGCCTGACCTTAAAAACCTCAAAGGAAGGAGATTCCACCACCTCCTTCGGTAACGCATTCCAGTGCTTCACCACCCTCCTAGTGAAAAAGTTTTTCCTAATATCCAACTTTAACCTCCCCTACTGCAACTTGAGACCATTACTCCTTGTTCTGTCATCTGCTACCACTGAGAACAGTCTAGATCCATCCTCTTTTGGAACCCCCTTTCAGGTAGCTGAAAACAGCTATCAAATCCCCCCTCGTTCTTCTCTTCCGCAGACTAAACAATCCCAGTTCCCTCAGCCTCTCTTCATAAATCATGTGTTCCAGCCCCCTAATCATTTTTGTTGATTTCCTCGGCTGGACGCTTTCCAATTTTTTCACATCCTTCTTGTAGTGTGGGGCCCAAAACTGGACACAGTACTGCAGATGAGGCCTCACCAATGTCGAATAGAGGGGAACGATCACGTCCCTCGATCTGCTGGCAGTGCCCCTACTTATACAGCTCAAAATGCCGTTAACCTTCTTGGCAACAAGGGCACACTGTTGACTCATATCCAGCTTCTCGTCCACTGTAACCCCTAGCTCCTTTTCTGCAGAACTGCTGCCTAGCCATTCGGTCCCTACGCTGTAGCGGTGCATGGGATTCTTCCATCCTAAGTGCAGGACTCTGCACTTGTCCTTGTTGAACCTCATCAGATTCTTTTGGCCCAATCCTCTAATTTATCTAGGTCCCTCTGTATCCTATCCCTACCCTCCAGTGTGTCTACCTGTCCTCCCAGTTTAGTGTCATCTGCAAACTTGCTGAAGGTACAGTCCACGCCATCCTCCAGATCATTAACTTGTTAAACTTGACAACTGTAAACTTATTAATTTAGCTTTGAGAAGCAATTAAGATTTTCCAATATTCAACATTATATGCCATTATGTAAAAGAGGATTGAAGTCACTCCTCTGGGCCAGTATAAGGAAAATTATTATTTTCAGCACAATGCTTAAGTATGTTAACGTTTAGCATAAGTTAACGTTTAGCATATGGTTACATCTGTCCCTTTTCAGAAAGTCTCTGATTCAGCAAGGTACTTATGTTCACTTTAAGCATGTACGCAGTGCATGTACTTTAACTTTAAGCATGTACACAGTGTAGAAGAGTTCTGGTGTGGCTCCAAAGCTTGTCTCTCTCACAACAGAAGTTGGTCCAATACAAGATATTACCTTACCCACCTTCTCTCTCTAACTTTAAGCATGTGAATTGTCCTAATAAAATCACTGGACCTGCTCACATGCTTAAGAACCTTCCTGAATCAGGGCTTAAAACATTTAAACAGATGCTTAACATTATATGTGTGCTAAAGTGCTTGGCTGAACTGGGGTCTTAAACTCATACTTAAAGAGACTCATGCATGTGCTTAATCGCTTGGCTGAACTGGAATATCTACATATGAACTGTAAATATAAATATATTTTCAGTGATAGCCACAAAGAGCCTGATCCTGCAGACTTTTACTCAGGTAAAATTTCCATTAAAGCCAATGGGAGTTTTGCCTAAGTAAGGGGTCCAGGATCAAAACCTATAAATGTATGTATATAATATACATATAGAGAGAGAGGGAGAAATCTGATACTATTCAATGTTCTGTCTTTTCTTTCTTTCAAAATACAAATGGTATTCTAATAATACAAAATACTAGCTGATGTGTGAAACCACTGGCAAACCATATCGAAATCAAGAGATTACACATCTTATTTGAGAAAGAATTACATTCAAGAAAAAAGTACCTATTTGAGAACTGATGGAAAAATATGCTTTTAAATTACAAAATTTAGAATCAGTCTAAAGCGGGGAACAGAATTAATAGAATAACTCATCCACTATAACCAGCATTAGTAGCTGCAGTACTTCCCCCCTCTACTTGTGATGTCAAAGGATGTCACTTGTAGAGTCTTTTAGGAAAATAATGCGATTTGTTCAGAAGCCTTTAGTTATAGTGTTACGATCAACTTATGTCATCTATGTGTATATTTTGAACAGATAATTAGTTTTCAGGTAACAGTGTTTTACATATATGTTTATATCCTGGAAAAATAGAGAAATTGAATATCTTCAGCACAATATTTGATGATGAGTGATAATACTCTCTGGTTTTATAAGGCGACAATCCACACCAAAGCCTATTGCCCCATAAACACAAAAACAACATAGCAAAATTACATTTACATAGGTAATAAAGCTGTCTTTGTATAGGGTAGTTATATACAGTTACAATGATATTTTAGTTGGAGAGATTGATCAGAATTTTTTTTCACTGAGTTTCTTACATCAGGAAGCCTGGTTGTTGCTAAAGACTAGAACTTGCAGTGATACGAGAGACTAGCAGCTACCCCCTTCACAGTACAGTATCCTGCCGTACTCAGAACATAATATAAAGCTTTATCATACTGAATCAGTGTGGTGTGATAACAAAAAGCAACATGAAAAGCAAAAACAAACATTAATCGAATATGTGCTATTGAAATAGAGCATACATCATTTTCACGTGGCTCTCCCGAAAACAATGGGCTAGATCCTCAGCTGGTGCTCAGTGACACTACCGCAGAGTATGCCAGCCGAAGATCTGGCCCCATATATGTATATTATCAGTTTGGTTACAGATACAGCATATACATAAAAAATGGCAGAAATTAACAAGGATTTACAAAGATGCATGGCACAGAGCTGGGTGTGGGCATTTGCTCTTGGGTTGTTTCTATGCACTACAGTATATTCTATAGATCATTTTAAAAAACATGCCTTTTCCATAATACCAATGTAAGACAAATCCCAACAGTAGTAAAGGCCTTGATAGTACTCATCACCATGCATTTTTGACAGGTTTCCATGCCCCATTTGGGTCTTTTGCCCTGCCCCATTTCCGTTGGCGCCAAAGTTTGGTGCCGTTGGCCATTTTGAAAAAAAAATTTGCAAGCATTTGAATGGGGGAAGTGTTGTGTTCGGATACATTGAGAGCAGTTTAAAGTTTGAGTAAGGTTTATTGAAAAAAGGTGTAAGGAGAGCTGTTGTTAAAGGGAAGGTTATTAAAGAAAAGAGAGATGATGGTGTGCTATAAAGAATAGAAAATGTGATACATTGAGAGAAAAAGGTTGAAAGACTAGAGTGAAAGAAGATTAGGGTTGATGAAAAGGAAAGTTTGGGTAAGGTTTATTGAAAAGTGATTGAGTAAGGAGAGCTGTTGTTAAAGGGCAGGTTATGAAAGAAAAGAGAGACTGGTAAAGATATGCTATAAAAGAATAGAAAATGTGATACATTGAAAGATTAGAGTGAGAGGCGTTTGGGTAAGGTTATTGGATGTGATTGAGTAAGGAGATCTGTTATTAAAGAATAGAGTGTTTGTGTTACTGAACACATGCAGAACGAAACATTTTGCCCCACTGATTGTGAATAGGGGAAGTGTTGAGCTTGGATACATTGAGAGAAAAAAGGTTATTGGATGTGACTGAGTAAGCAGAGCTGTTATTAAAGAATAGAGTGTTTGTGGTACTGAACACACGCAGAGCGAAACATCCTACTCCACCGACTGTTGGAAGTGAAACGATAGCTGTTTTGGGCAGTGCTCCTGGGAGCTAGCCCCTCCTTTTGGTGGACCAATCAGAGGTTGTTTTACAGCTAGGTCACAGAATGAGCTTGTTGAACCAATCTTGTAGTCCCAAGATTTCATAGAATCATAGAATATCAGGGTTGGAAGGGACCTCAGGAGGTCATCTAGTCCAACCCCCTGCTCAAAGCAGGACCAATCCCCAATCAAATCATCCCAGCCAGGGCTTTGTCAAGCCTGACCTTAAAAGCTTCCAAGGAAGGAGATTCTACCACCTCCCTAGGTAACGCATTCCAGTGGTTCACCCCCCTCCTAGCGAAAAAGTTTTTCCTAATATCCAACCTAAACCTCCCCCACTGCAACTTGAGACCATTACTCCTTGTCCTGTCCTCTTCTACCACTGAGAATAGTCTAGAACCATCCTGTCTGGAACCACCTCTCAGGTAGTTGAAGCAGCTATCAAATCCCCCCTCATTCTTCTCTTCTGCAGACTAAACAATCCCAGTTCCCTCAGCCTCTCCTCATAAGTCATGTGTTCCAGACCCCTAATCATTTTTGTTGCCCTTCGCTGGACTCTCTCCAATTTATCCACGTCCTTCTTGTAGTGTGGGGCCCAAAACTGGACACAGTACTCCAGATGAGGCCTCACCAATGTCGAATAGAGGGGAACGATCACGTCCCTCGATCTGCTCGCTATGCCCCTACTTATACATCCCAAAATGCCATTGGCCTTCTTGGCAACAAGGGCACACTGCTGACTCATATCCAGCTTCTCGTCCACTGTAACCCCTAGCTCCTTTTCCGCAGAACTGCTGCCTAGCCATTCGGTCCCTAGTCTGTAGCTGTGCATTGGGTTCTTCCGTCCTAAGTGCAGGACCCTGCACTTATCCTTATTGAACCTCATCAGGTTTCTTTTGGCCCAATCCTCCAATTTGTCTAGGTCCCTCTGTATCCTATCCCTGCCCCCCAGTGTATCTACCACTCCTCCCAGTTTTGTATCATCCGCAAATTTGCTGAGAGTGCAATCCACACCATCCTCCAGATCATTTATGAAGATATTGAACAAAACCGGCCCCAGGACCGACCCCTGGGGCACTCCACTTGACACCGGCTGCCAACTAGACATGGAGCCATTGATCACTACCCGTTGAGCCCGACAATCTAGCCAACTTTCTACCCACCTTATAGTGCATTCATCCAGCCCATACTTCTTTAACTTGCTGACAAGAATACTGTGGGAGACCGTGTCAAAAGCTTTGCTAAAGTCAAGAAACAATACATCCACTGCTTTCCCTTCATCCACAGAATCAGAGAGGATCTTTACCTTATATTAAAAGCTATAAAAACAGGATTAAAAAGGAAATTTAGGAAGGACATGATAAAAAAGTGAATTAAAAAAAAGCATTAAACAATATTCAAAACTAAGGCAAAACCTGTTGAGTAAGCACATGGCCAAAAACTGGCTTAAAAAAGCTAGGTTTAACAAGGAAATTTAGTAAGCACATGATAAAAAAGTGAATTAAAAAAGCATTAAATAATATTAAAAACCTGTTTAGTAAGCACAGGTCAAAAACTGGCTAAAAACCAATAAAACTAGGATTAAAAACGAAATTTAGTAAGGCAAAGCCTGTTTGGTAAGCACATGGTAAAAAAGTGAATAGAAAAGCATTCAATATTAAAAACTAAGGCAAACCCTGTTTAGTAAGCACATGATAAAAAAGTGAATAAAAAACCATTAAACAATATTAAAAACTAAGGCAAAAGCTGTTTAGTACACACATGGCCAAAAGCTGGCTAAAAAAAACATTAAAAGCTAGCTTTAAAAAGGCAATTTAGTAAGCCCATGATAAAAAAAGTGAATAAAAAAGCATTCAGTAACAGGGGAAAAATAGAGAGCACATGGCTGAATTGGAAAGAGAAAGAGATCTTTACCTTTCCTAAAAAATAGGGATCTGTCTTCATATAGGTTTGTCTTTTAAAGTGTTTATTCCTTTACAGAACTTAATATAACTTTCACTTGTATTTGTTAAAAAGCAGGTGAAGAAGCAGCCTTCTTATCTCTGATCCAAAGACTTACAGAGGGTGTTTTTGCTAACAGCGGCTTTCCTGCAAAAGCATACTGGTTCAAACTGTCCTTACTAAAAAATTACCAGTGCTAGTCAAACCTAGGGGGGAGGGGACATTTTTATCACTATAAATTACTTTTATAAACAGGATTTCTCTGTTTTTACCCCTGGGTTGTTTCTGCAAACTCACATTTTATTGAAACACCTATGCCAAAGGGGCCATATAAAGAAATGTGTCTTCAGATAGCCTTGTTCTTCAAAGGGGTCTTCTTCTTTTCTAATCCACTACCTTCAAAAGGCTGTTTCAAATTGTTCTCACTAAAATCCCCATAGGGAAAAGCTTTAAATTTTTTTTCTTAGTCAGGGTTTAGACCTGGGGTGCTTCTGCATGCTCTTTTTTTATTGAAACATATGCAAAAGTGTTAAATGAAGGAATGTGTCTTCATATAGCTTGTCTTTTAAAGTGTTTATCCCCTTACAAGCCTTTCACCTCTATTTGTTAAAAACTTTAAAAAATTAATTTTATAAACTAACTGGCTTTGGTTTTAACCCTGAGCTAATTTCTTTTTTTATTTTACCTTGTTAATAAGCTTAGTTACAAAGCAATGTCTTCTTCACATAACGAAAGAAAATGTTTATTTCAACAAGTATTTGGTATGATTTTGTTTTAAAAGCAGGCCTAGGGCTTTCTTGTTATGGTCTGGCGTTCTTATCTCTGATTCACTGACCCACAGACGTTGTTTTTGTTGAAAAAGCACGGTGCTTCAAAATGTTCTTACTAAAAAATGACCCATGTTAGTCTAAAACATAGGGGAAAACAGCTATCAGCTGCAAAAGCCTGTTGTTTTATATTGGGGTTACTAAAAAAATAACCAGTGCTAGCCTAAAACCTAGGAAAAAATTTTTTAAAATGGTTTGTTACTAAAAGCGTATGGTTTTAACTTTTATGAAAACCCCCTTCTAAAAAACTACATGGTGGGAAAAATGCTGGGGGTCTGTTTCTTTAGATAAGAATAAGGCAGTTAAAGGTGCAAGGGTGGGGGGAATCTTGGACCTATAAAATTGGTTCAGGAAAATGAATTCTATAACGGTGCTGTAGAACAACCTCCGACTGGCCCGATACAAAGGCGAGAATAACAAGTATGAAAGTTTCTGACTGTGTAGTTGCCTCATTTTACAGAAAGACAGGCCAGGTAAAAATCTCTCTCTCTCTCTCTCCAATTCAACTACGTGCTCTCTATCTTTCCTCTGTTCTTCCTTTTAATCTACCCTGATACCGAATGCTTTTTTATTCACTTTTTTTATCATGTGCTTGCTAAATTGCCTTTTTAAACCTAGCTTTTAATGTTTTTATTCACTTTTTAAATATTATTTAATGCTTTATTCATTCTTTTATCATGTGCTTAGTAAATTTCCTTTTTAAACCTAGCTTTTAATGTTTTTTAGACAGTTTTTGGCCATGTTTAGTAAATTTTCTTTTTAAACCTAGTTTTATAGCTTTTCATGTTTTTGTAGCCAGCTTTTGGCCATGTGTATACTAAACAGGTTTTGCCTTAATTTTTAATATTAATGGTTTTTTATTCACTTTTTTATCATGTGCTGAGTACATTCCCTTTTTAATCCTGTTTTTATAGCTTTTAATATAAGGTAAAGATCCTCTCTCTCTCTTTGATTCAACCATGTGATCTCTATTTTTCCCCTGTTCTTTCTTTTAACCTCTCCTGTTACTGAATGCTTTTTTATTCACTTTTTTACCATGTGCTTACCAAACAGGCTTTGCCTTACTAAATTTCCTTTTTAATCCTAGTTTTATTGGTTTTTAGCCAGGTTTTTAATATTATTTAATGCTTTTTTATTCACTTTTTTATCATGTGCTTACTAGATTTCCTTTTTAAACCTAGCTTTTAATGTTTTTTTAAGCCAGTTTTTGGCCATGTGCTTACTCAACAGGTTTTGCCTTAGTTTTTAATATTGTTTAATGCTTTTTTTATTCACTCTTTTATCGTGTGCTTCCTAAATTTTCTTTTTCATCCTGTTTTTATAGCTTTTAATGTAAGGTAAAGACACTCTCTAAATCTTGGGACTACAGGATTGGTTCAACAAGCGCATTCTGTGACCTAGCTGTAAAACAACCTCTGATTGGTCCACCAAAAGGAGGGGCTAGCTCCCAGGAGCAAAACAGCTATCATTTCACTACCAACAGTCGGTGGAGTAGGATGTTTCGTTCTGCATGTGTTCAGTACCACAAACACTCTATTCTTTAATAACAGCTCTGCTTACTCAGTCACATCCAATAACCTTTTTTCTCTCAATGTATCCAAGCTCAACACTTCCCCTATTCACAATCAGTGGGGCAAAATGTTTCGTTCTGCATGTGTTCAGTAACACAAACACTCTATTCTTTAATAACAGATCTCCTTACTCAATCACATCCAATAACCTTACCCAAACGTCTCTCACTCTAATCTTTCAATGTATCACATTTTCTATTCTTTTATAGCATACCTTTTCTTTCATAACCTGCCCTTTAACAACAGCTCTCCTTACTCAATCACCCTTTTTCAATAAACCTTACCCAAACTTTCCTTTTCATCAACCCTAAACTTCTCTCACTCTAGTCTTTCAAGCTTTTTCTCTCAATGTATCACATTTTCTATTCTTTTATAGCATACCATCATCTCTCTTTTCTTTAATAACCTTCCCTTTAACAACAGCTCTCCTTACGCCTTTTTTCAATAAACCTTACCCAAACTTTAAACTGCTCTCAATGTATCCAAACACAACACTTCCCCTATTCAAACGTGCGCAAATTTTTTTTTCAAAATGGCCAATGGCACCAAACTTCAGCGCCAACAGAAACAGGGTGGGAGGGCGGGACAAAAGAACCAAGTGGGGTGTGGAAACCTGTCAGAAATGCATGGTGATGAGTACTATTGAGGCGTTTATTACTCCCAACAATGCAGTCAATGAAATTTTGAGAAATGGCTGTAATAAGGCTCCCTAACTCGTTCTGTTTGTGGCTTTGTATTGCTGCACAAATAATGTGTGCCAGACAGTTGTTCAACTCTAGGAATGTTACTCCTAAGAGTGTTCTTTGACAATATGTTGTTACTCTCTATTGCAAATTGGGCACAATCAGTGACAGTGTGCTCAGGTCCATTACTTGCAATTTAGCACCTGTTTCACTGTTCATAAAATATAGTTTAAGAGTTACCCTCTGGCAGAGGACCATGGACCTGATCCAATAATCACTTAATCCAGTAATCCTCATTCAAGCAGGTAGTTTCATTGAAGTCAGTTCTATTGACTGAGGTTTCACAGTATCAAACCCAGTGTTTAATTTGTGCCAGGGCTGAGCCCCAGCACCTCTAAGCTTGGCAGTTCATAGCCCCTGGCACCTCTGGGCTTGCCACATCAGTTACGAAAGTAAAAAAAAAATTGCTTGAGCCCTGGGAGCTCTTTCATTACAAATTAAGCACTGATCAGACCCCACTTGTGTTTCAATATCTGGCCATTGTGGACCCAATCTTACATCCACTGAAGTCAAGAGAAAGAGTCCAATGGAACTAAGTTCAGAATGCTGAGTCAGCCTTCCTTTAAAATGGACTTGATTTGAAAACTTTTCTTAATGTTCAGGCCCTACAGTACAAGCTTTACTCTGGTGAGTAGTCCTTATACACAGCAGTTTCCACCTCCTCATTAGTTACAATAAAGTACTCACGTCAGCAAGGAATAGTTGTACAAGTCACAGTTTCCTTCATTGTAGGTCAATATTTCTTTCAAGAGTGGCAGAAATTAACTTATTAACAACTGTAGCAATGTATTTAATATATTATGGCTTTATGTATTATAACAGAACCACATTGACACTGGCATAACACAGACTTGCACCGACAAACTGCAATTTTGCCAACATGTTACAATCCTAATAAAAGATCCATGAACTTTCACTGACATAGCTTCCTTGCACTCTGACATTATAATGCTCTTTTATTTCCATACATTTGCAGTGGCAATATTCCAAGGTCTTTGTTAGAAAAAGTCCCCTGAAAGTGAATTTTCAACATTTAAAAAAATAAATTGAAAATAAAAGTACTATACAGATCTTTGCAGGTATTTTAAAATTCAAAATATGTTACCTGTTTCAAATGAGTTTTAAAGAATAGACATTAAAGAAGTCTAAGCCCTTTCAAAGATTTTGGTCAATGTTTGTCACCTTAGATGACTAAAACAAATAGCCCATATTCTCCCTAGCGGTGCGGGCACACCAGCAGATATGGTATGTAAAGCCCCAGGAAGATCACAGATTCATAGCTTCGCAGGCCAGAAGGGACCATTGTGCTCATCTAGTCTGACCTCCTGTATAACACAGGCCATAGAACCTCCCCAAAATAATTCCTATAGTACATCTTTTAGAAGAACACACAGTCTTGATTTAAAAATTCATTGATGGGGACTCCACCACAACCCTTGGCAAATTGTTCCAGTGGTTGATTAGAACATTTACACTGTATTTCCAATCTGAATTTGTCTAGTGTCAACTTCCAGCCATCATTTTAGTTTAAGATCTTCCAGTGATATGCAACTGGCATAGTGGTTCTTATGACAACCTCCTCCTGGTTGACAATGTAAAGAGCTTGGCTGAAGCTTCCCTGCATCCTAGTGATTCTCAATTGCTTACTGGCCTTTAGGGCTATTGTCAGTAGATGGAAGTTAAATCAGCCCTGAGGCTGCTCTAACTTAATGCTGGGAGAATGGCCTGGTGTCCAACCGGCTCAAGAGAACACTCCCTATACTCACTCTTGCTCATAACTTGCACTGTGAGATGTGTGGCCATGACCAATAATATGGGCCAATACTGAGATATGCTGAGATTTCACCACTAGGGCAGGTTAAAAACCAATTCTGAAAAATGTGTCCCTTTTTTCTCATGGAAAATCTTGAATTTTTCGACGCGCTCTGCTCACCACATTTTGATTTCAATGGGAATAGTTGGTGATCAGCAGGTCTGAAAAATAAAGCCACTTTTATTTAGGTGTTTAAAATATTGGCACCCATGTTTGAAAATGATGCTCTTCCTACCTGCAATAGTCTAGGAAAAATAATTAGAGCTGCTGACACCTTATGGGAAACTTGTTTGTAGGACTCATGTATATAATAGATTTAGTATATATATATATATATATATATATATATATATATATATATATATATATATATATATATATAATTAGTTAGTTATTTCTTTTATTCTTTATTACTAAAGAGTTAATTGGATGAATCGGGATCTTTGTTGTGAAAGAGTTTATTGGCACCAATAGAGGTCACAATCCTGTGTGACATCTAGAACTGTGTAAAATACAACCGCAAAACGACACAAAATCCACCTTCAACTTCCATTATAGGATGAGAATTCACATTGTGGCACTGAAAGGATCACAAGGTTTCAGGTGTACCTAGCCCTAGTTAATGAAATATTATAGTTCTGCATGAAAATCATGCAACTCTAACGCTCATATACGTCCAACAACAACATACGTAAAACGTGGTTTAAGAAGAAAATATTCATATCATTCTAGTCTAGTCATCATTAGCAGCTATATTAATGGTTATGATACCACCAACTATTATGGGCCAAATTCACTACTGATATAAGTTGCGGTAACTCTACTGGCATCAAGGAACTATCAGATTTTCTGCCTGGGGATATTATACAAATACAATAAATTATTGTATTATCATGGAGTTGCACCTATTTGTGTCTACTGTTGATTTTGCCCTACATTATCCAGTAAGGGATAAATACTGGCTATAGAAGAGGAATAAAGAAAGTGATTCTGAGTTCATACAAATGTTAAGGGTAGAGGTGGGCCTAAATGAAACCTGCAACATCAAAACACTCCTGGTGCTGTCTGGGAGTTCAGCATCCAAACTGCATTATATTTCCAGATTTTGCCGTTTATTCCTTCTCGCTACAATGGACCAAACAAAAAACCTGCGTTTGAATGAAACAAACAAAAAAATGTGCATTGATGTTTAGAATGTTCAAAATCTGGATCACAATCCAAATTTTGGAGCTCAGGCCCATCTCTAGTTCTGGATAGGGGAACAAAGGAGAAAAATTAATGAGATAAACAGTTGTTTTTTTTCCTAAGAAGAATGTTTATAAGGCTTTCCATGAGGTATCAGCTGCTCTTTAATACATCACTGTCCGGAACTTATAAAGAAAAGAATCTGAAGACATACCTAAATGCAGGGTTTCTGAGTACTGTAGAAAACAGCTATAGTTTTATTTGATTTAAGCCATTTAAATTTAAGCCTGATTCAATGCACAACAGCAAAATACAAACTATTAAAAAAATAAACATTAGGGATTTATAATGGAAAGGGCCAACTCGACCTTAACTCTAGCAGTAATATGACATCACTATAATACAATAATTATATGCAATACAACAATCGGTATGCACAGTAGAAATAGCTAGGGCTTGATATTTGTGGTAGACCAGTCTCTCAATACCACTAAAATATTAAATACAGCAACTAAAGTATTAGACTTGCACCCAGCATTAGCATAACTTACTAGAAAAGACTAAAAACCATCAGAATTCTATTTCTAAAAGAAGCAATAATGAAAACTGCTCTGCACTCTGGAATTCACATGACTAAAGGCAAATCACTACTTTGTAATGTGTCAGTCTGCTCTTTATATTAGCCTATTATTATTGGAAAGGTCAGAAACGTCTACATATGTCCCAAATGTCCCAAGTTCAAACTGTAGTGACAACCAAGTGAACAATGAGACAGCAGAATGCAATCTGAGATATTCAGGCCATTGTGCACAACGGGAAAAGGACACCTTTTTACTGAAATTTCCAAGCCCATTTATGTTTAAGCATTTAGCTTCCTGTAGTCTCTTTGACCAGCAAAGGTTTGAAGGGACTTGCCAAGGGCTCTGGTAAGCATATTCTGGCTTTGGTTTGATATGACAGATCTACATGGTATTTTGTCACCAAAATTTAAAAGTGCAGCTACATACTGGTGTTGAGGCAGAGTCTGGCCAACCGCACAACAACAACTCTTTGCACTGTTCAGTGCCTTCCATCAGAGGATACTGAAGTGCTAGACTAACATTAAGTAAGCCTCACAACATCCCTGTGAGGTAGGTAAAAGATACATAAGGAGTACTTCACTCTTCAGACATGAAAATGTCTCTGGGAGGAAAGCAGAAGCTTGTTTACACTGCAACACAAAATGTATAGGGCTTATCAGGAGCAGAAGACTCCCTCTTCTTTTGTAAGGTCACACTAGACACAGAAGGAGAAGGTAGAAATCTGTAGCTCCTGGGCTGGTGCTGTTCTGCTGCACTAACTCATTTTTGTACAGTTAGTAGTAGAGCAGGATGTGGCTCTACTCAGGGGATGTGGCTATCAGTTCTTGAGGAACAGAGTTCCATAGGAACAAGAGGCTATATTAGAGAGTCTCTTCTCCCCTTACACCTCTGTAAGGACTCCAGTCTGCCAGTTCACTATGCTGATATTGGCTGGTTCCTTGTGCAGTGCCCACTTGTGACCCATCTGTGAAAAACTTGTTGAGGATGAGTTACTACTACTATGATGCATTTTGTGAGGTGAACTGTTGGGTAAAATGTTCCTGACTTTGGGTGGCCACATTCCCCCAGCTGTACAGAGCTGACCTCTCATGTTGCAAAAGGGCCAGAAATAGTTAAATGGCGGGGGGCAGAAATGCTAGTGCCTATCTATCCCCATCTCTGAACTACCACAACCCGCTTCCTGTGATCTTTCTGTGGTTCTGCTCTTCTCCAGACTGCACAGCATGGGAGAATTTTTGGGCCTAAGATGAGAACATCAGTTTTCATTCCCAATAGATGCCACCAATGGTGTAGAATGTCATTAACCACTAGCAAATTCAGTATTTTGTAGGATTGGGAGGAAAAAAAACCCATATTCATGTTTAGAATTCTGGAATACTTTATGTGAATCACAGGAAAAGGGAAACAGAAGTAGAAGAGTTTTCTTAACAGTAGCCACTACAAATATATATCTGTATTTAACGTTAAAAAAAGAGCTGGCAAAAATGATAGGAGTATATTTGAGTGAAAATATCACTCAAATGCTGACACAAACATAGAGTACCTAGGTTATTTGTCTTTTATATTAGATCATCACAGAGGCTGGCCTTTCATGTGCAAGATAGCTTTACTGGTTAATTTTGTGTTCATGGATCCAGGTTATTTTCCTCTTTTGCCCATATCCATTGGAGTTTGATGAGTATTTATGATAGTTGTGCATTAGCAGCTGTGTAATTACTACACAGGTTGAGTAACATATCCTGAATACCACTGCCTCATAAAATCATTCAGAAAAGGTGGTTTATGGATTCTGTCCAAGCAGCTATGCGAAGTTCTCATCATAAACATTGTATATGTTCACGATTAGAGCTTTAAAATGTTTTTTTTCCACTGATTAGCAGTGAATATAGTTAGCTTATGAAATTACAGTGTATTAGGTGAGTGGTATCTCTCAATGTATGTACACGTTATTTAAATATGGAAATGGGGAGACTACATATATAACAACTGGCAACTCAAAAATGAGTTGGCATCTCTATAATCATGAAGAGACAATCTGAGTGCTGAAATGATTGGCATCTATCATGTAAGGTTGACTTTACATCTTATGCCGCCCCTGTGTTTGGAACCCTACACACTTCCCTCTCTTTTTTTCCATTCCTTCTGTTCATTGCAACACTGATTGTCATAGATAGTCTTTGTGCTTTTGCATAATGCCCATCTTTGATGTAACAGGAATTCACATACAAAACTTGGTCATTATAAGTAAGCATGCTGGAATACAGGCAGGGACCATACAACCATGCACAAAATACTTTTTGAAGTTTTTTCAAACTCACGGTAACATTTACATGCACCACTTAATATCATGTTTGGTCATGTACACTGAGCACTGGATTTCACAAGCATTCATGACCGTCTCTTCTTGCAAGAGTTCCTTTACAGTTTTAATAAGAGCCCAGTGAAAGAAAACTCCCTGCAATTCTGATCTTGTCTTCACCATTTCAATGTCAAACACTCTCAGATTTTCACATATTGCACCTCCTCTTGCAAAACTTCCCATTAAATGGTTAGTTAGAAACAGAGATTAGTGTGTCAGGGATTTTCTTAGCCACTGGAATAGTTCTTCTTTATAAAGCATTTGCCACCGTACATTGGCTTCCACTGTTTCCACAGCTCGAGAGAAAGAGGAGGCAGCTCCTTCTTTGTAGCTTTTTATAAAATTCTTCAGCTGGAAATACAATTTAAAATCAACAATTTAAAATTTAACTGAAGTGAGGAAGTCTTTTCAATGCATGTAAACAAGTCAGATATTTAGGACAAAACTCTACATTCACTGCTGAAGTAAATGTAATATCATGTAGAGAGATTTACTGCAAAATGCAATAAGACAGCAGACTGTATCAATTAGGTGTGATGTGCTTGCTTCAAATTGCACTGTAAGACATTGACATGTCAATGCCGGATCACATTAATATCATCTCCTCGTTCTCTCTTGTAGCCCAGCTGCTACACTTTGCAGACAGCTGGGCTGCTCTGAAGTCTTACTCCTACTTAAGAAACTAAATTGGGAGTGTTGGAAATGCTCCCAGTTCAGCTTTATAAGCAAAAGTCAAACTGAAACAGCTCTGCTGCCTCTAAAGAGGGTTGGTTTAATTAAACATTATAATAGATGTTTAACTTAGCCTTGCAGAACTACTTATGTTACTGCTGTACAGATTGATTGTTTAGAGGAGAGTGGATCAATTTAGGAAGTTACTGACCATAGCTACAGTGTGAAGAACCCATCAAGAGCAGTATGTTGCTAATTATTCTCAGATTTTGGACTACTGAAAAAGATTTTCTGTTACAGGGAAACTTTGGTTTTGGTCAGCAAACCGAATGGGTATTAGCTCTGACTTGTATGACAATCAGATTTGGGTTACAGCAGATGTGGCATCAGAATTTGAGCTGCTTTGCTAATGGCACTGATTTTCTTTGGATTAATATTAGATTTAGTCAAAGACATGGTAGGGTGACCTGCACTGCATGTTGGTGGGAACCTCATATGTCACATTGTTGATTTTTAGAAGAGGGTGTTAATAGTTGGCAAAAGTTTCTCTCCTGGTGAGGCTAAATTTCATGCATTTATTGAAACTTGACCTTAGACTATAGCATTTTATGCATTTGTTTAAAGCTAAAGGGTCTGATCCTGCAACTGAGACGTTCACCAACCTCAGTTCCCACTAGCATTAACAGAGCTTATGGAGGGGGCTGAACAACTCACAGGAGGTGCTCAGCATCTTTTAGGAGCAGACCCTGTGTTTGTACTCTTTTTTACTGATATACTTTCATGGCCAGCTTGTCTCAGGGGAATGGAGCAGCCTACCAATGTTATGGAGGTGAGAATCCAGAGTGCAGTATGCCCTTACACGCTGTCTCAGTATTGACAACAGGCTCCCAAATGGATGGATATCACTCCCAAATGGATGGCCTTTGGGAAGCCAGCTGGGGCTATTCCTTGAGTTCTGAGTTTGTCAAAACTGGAGTGCACAGAAGAGGAGAGCATAGCCATGAAGGCTGTAACCAGCCCTTGGTTAGCCGTGATTACATTGTGTACAAATCATTTAATCCATTTGAGATGATACATGGCAGCTGCTAAGCTCACCACAAAACTACCACACAACCTCAGACAGGCAGGTGAAGGATACATTCAATTGAAAGATCTGGCTAATTTAGGCAGACTGTATATAATTACTGAAGTAGAATCTGGCCAGAATGCCATGGTTAACAGCTATCCCCATACTTAAAGTACTGATGGTGAAGGAACAGGAGACAGAACATTGACATTGTCCGCTACTATTATCATAAAACATGGAGCTTTTAACTTTCTCTACAGCATCTACCTAAAAGGGATACAAGAGGCCAGTGTTTAACATCTTGACTGATGGATGGCACCTCCAGCAGCATAGCCCACCTAATACTGTGGTAGTGTTCTAGTCCCTGTGCAGAATTTGAGCCATGATCATCTGTCCCAAAGTCAGAGAGCTGAGAAATAGTTTACATATAAGCTTATAGTCCTATAATATTTCTTAACAGCTAAAAATCCCAGTTTAAAGTCACACACCTGGTTCCACAGCCACAAACTGTAGGGAGAGCAATAGAACAGGAACGCATAGTGGTGGCTTCAGCATTAAGACCAGAATAAGTTTAATACTGTCATACAGCAGAGAAGGAGTTGCCTGCTTTATCTCCCTCCACTCACAGACCCCACCCAGGATCCTTGGCAATCTGGTTTAACAGACTACAGAACATTACCCTCTTGCTGTCCAGTAGCAGGATGGGCCTGTGTCACTTGCTAGGCACCAAGAGTTGCTAGATGACTGGATCCTCCTTCTAGTCCTGCAGTGCCTGGTCATACTGAGTGAGAGAACCCCAAAGTAATTCAGAACCTCCCTAAGCCACTGTCAGTTCCCATTCAGCAGAAAGATTTTTCAGTCCCTATGATCTTTGCATCTGCTTTCATCTTGGTGCTACTGCAAGACTTAAAGGGTTAAGACCCCAAGACTTAAAAGGTTAAAAAAATAAGACAAAAACAAGTTCAAGCACTGAGATGCATGAAATATTTACCTCATTTAGTTCTTCTTCAGTATTAAGGAATTCTGTGACTCCACTGATAAGTTTGGAATTCATAAATAATGCTTCTCCGTATCTTCAAGGACAGAAAAAAACCACACATATCAAATTAGCATAAGTATAACATCAACTGAATGAAAATATTTGATGACACAGATTTCCATTCAAGGACTATAGCCAGTTCAAAATTCAGTAACAACAACTGGTCCATACAGACTGCAAAGCCGACAGGCAGAAGAATACCCAAGTCTAGGGAAAGGGCATGTGGCATCTTTGCACCTGAAGCCTTAAAACGTACTTTTTTTTAGTTTTGTGTTCTCTTTTCCATTCAATCTTACCCATCTCATTTGCATAACGAGTAGCCGTTACATAAATGAGCTGAATCTGGTTGTCAACATCCAGTACTTAAAGGCTTGCTTAAAGATGAAAGTTAATCTGGTATAAGGTAGTGTGTGAATTTAAAGCAGACTAATTATTCCTGATTAGCTCTCTGTGGATGCTCTTATTCCAGAATAAAAATGTCCCTTGACGGAGTTAATCAGCAATAGTTATTCCACTTTATATTCTCACTTTAACTTAATCTAAATTAACTTCCCTGTTGTGACAAAGTTCCTCCTCTGCCTTGGTGGGTCCTGCGCCTATTGGTGGGTCCTGCGCCTTAGAGGTTCATGGCAGCCCTCAGTTTGGCCACTTTCGTGGCTCATATCTGCCGTTCACTCAGTTAGCCTCATCACTGGCCAGCATGGGGAAAAGGGAGAAAAACAATCCCCACAGTCTCTGCTGATCCACCTAATGGATCGGGGAACAGGCCAGAGACCTTCCCCTCTGGTGGAATCGACAGTCCAGGTCAACTCCTCCAGTATCAAGTAGGGAGTTGGGGGGATGGAAGGAACCCGGGCCCACCCTCTACTCCGGGTTCCAGCCCAGGGCCCTGTGGATTGCAGCTGTCTACAGTGGCTCCTGTAACACCTGCGTGACAGCTACGACTCCCTGGGCTACTTCCCCATGGCCTCCTCCCACACCTTCTTTATTCTCACCACAGGACCTTCCTTCTGTTGTCTGATAATGCTTGTACTTCTCAGTCTTCCAGCAGTATGCCTTCTCACTCTCACCTTCTTGCGCCTCTTGCTCCCAGCTCCTCGCACACACACCATAAACTGAAGTGAGCTCCTTTTTAAACCCAGGTGCCCTGATTAGCCTGCCTGTCTTAATTGATACTGGCAGCTTCTTGATTGGCTGCAGGTGTTCTAATCAGCCTGTCTGCCTTAATTGTTTCCAGAAAGTTCCTGACTGTTCTGGAACCTTCCCTGTTATCTTACCCAGGGAAAAGAGACCTACTTAACCTGGGGCTAATATGTCTGCCTTCTATCCCTCTCCTGTAGCCATCTGCCCTGATCCTGTCACACTGTATAACCCTGCAAAAGAAGTAACTAGTGTGACAAGATGGCCGATGTTAGTCTGGTGGGTCCTGAGCTTTTCTTGGTGGGGAGCTAAGATGCCACCCCTTGCCCCTGTTCTTGGGGCATCAATGGCCTAGCTAGTGGCCCAGGAAGGTGGTAAAGGAGGGAAGCAGGGGAGGGGTCTGGGTTTGCTCCTCACTCTGAGCCCCAGCCCCTCTCAACCCCTGCGGGTTCTTACCCTCTTCCACCTTGGGTGGGGTACCTGCAGTCCTTAGATGCTGGGGAAGGGAGTCTCCCTCCCCTACTGGGCAGGGCCCCCCTTACTTCAGTTCTCTGATTTTCCAAGTCTCACAGCATACCTCAAGCTCCAGTCCTCTCTCCTTTCTCCTCTTCCTCTGTCTGCCTGAAGCAGGGGGGTTTATTAGGTTCCTAACAGGGCCTTAATTGACTGCAGGTGCTCCAATTAACCTGCAGCCACCTTCCCTAGTCTACAGGGAACCATGCCTTAATTAGCCTTGTGCTTATATATTTCCCCTCTAGCACTCTCCCACTGCTCCCTGGCCCTCCTGTATCACATATGCCCCCCTCCCCAACACCACAGGGTTGGGCTACTTGGGACAAGAGACAGTGTTGTTGTGACACGCTGTCCACGTTGCAGTGTTGGCTTCCGGCTCTGTGCTGTATCCGGAAGTGGAAAGGTTGTAGGGATAGAAACCATCTAGTCACTCGTGCATTCTTCTTCTTGTTTGTGCACATCCATTGGAGTGGGGCATGGTCTGTCACAAAGGTGAACCTCCGCCCAAGCAAGTAGGATCATGGAGATTCTATGGTACATTTAACTGCTAGGCATTCCTTTTCTACTACAGCGTACCATTGCTCCCTGGGTAGGTGCTTTTGGCTAAGGTAAAGGATTGGGTGCTCCTCAGCCCCCACCTCTGTGAAAGGATGGCCCCAAGACCTACCTCCAAGGCATCTGTTTGCAGGATGAATTCCTTTTTGAAATCTGGGACTATGAGCACCGGGTGGCTGCAAAGGGCCATCCTTCGGTCTGTGAAAGCTTCCTCTACCGCCTCGGTCCACTTAACTATCTCCAGGCCCCAAGCTCTTATCAGGACTGTGAGAGGTGCTGCCCTTTTGGCGAAGTGAGGGATGAACCGGCGATAGTACCCTACTATCCCTAAGAATGCTCTGACTTGCTTCTTGTGGATCGGGCGAGGCCATTCCTGTATTGCCTTCACTTTGTTTAACTGGGGCTTCACCAGGCCCCTTCCGACTAAATACCTGAGGTATCTGGCCTCAGCTAACCCTATTGCTCATTTAGATGGGTTAGCAGTGAGGCCAGCCTGTCTAAGAGCATCCAGTACCGCTTCCACTTTCCCCAGGTGCGTCTCCCACTCAGGGCTATGGATTACCACATCATCTAAAAAAGCGGCAGCATACTTGGCATGGGGTCAAAGTAATCTGTCCATCAATCATTGGAAAGTCACAGGGGCCCCATGGAGCCCAAAAGCGAGGACGGTATATTGGAAAAGGCCATCAGGTGTAGAGAAAGCTGTTTTTTCCTCGGCGTCCTCAGGCAGGGGGATCTGCCAGTAGCCTTTTGTCAAGTCCAAGGTGGTCAAGTATCAGGCCTTGCCTAGCTGATCCACCAGCTCATCAATACATGGTAGGGGTAGGCATTGAATTGGGATACCTTGTTTAACTTCCAGAAGTCATTACAAAACCTCAGGCTGCCATCACGCTTGGGGACCAAGACAATAGGGTTGGACCACTGGCTGTGTGATTCCTCAATTACCCCAAGTTTCAGCATTTTCCTTACTTCAGCCCTAATTACTTCTCTTTTTGCCTCTGGTATGCTATATGGTTTTATCACCCTTGCTCCAGGACAGCTGATGATGTGGTGTTGGATCAGCGTCGTACAGCCTGGTTGTATGAAGAACACATCTTGGTTCCGCTGGATCATTTAGACGACCTCTGTTTGTTGTTCTGGGAATATTTCAGGGATATCTTTACTTTCCTTTGTGGGCTATCTGCCTGGGATGGAGCCGGCAGGACGGCCAGGCATGTCTCCCGTTCGAGCCAGGGTTTCAGTAAGTTGACGTGGTATATCTGCTCTGGCCTTTGGCAGTCTGGCTGCTTCACCTTATAATTCACCTCCCCAATGGCTTCCACGATCTCACAGGGTCCACGCCAACTGGCCAGGAACTTACTTTCTGTTGTTGGTACCAGCACCAGCACCCATTCTCCTGGTTGATATTTCTGTGTTTTTGCCCGACAATTGTAGTAGGTCCATTGGGCCTCTTGTGCTTTCTCCAAATGCTCTCGTACTATGGGGGTCATTTGGGCTATTCGTTTCTCTCATCTGGGCTATGTGTGCAATGACGTTCTTTCCCTGGTTGGGTTGTTCTCCCATTCTTCCTTTGCGATGTCTAATATACCACATGGGTGGCGTCCATACAGTAGCTAGAAGGGGGAGAATCCAATAGATGCTTGGGGAACTTCTCGCACTGCAAACATCAAGTATGGTAGGAAGGTATCCTAGTCTTTTCCGTCTTGGGCCACCACCTTTCGGATCATGCTCTTGAGAGTGCGGTTAAAGCTCTCAACCAGACCATCTGTTTGGGGATGATAGACTGAGATCCGCAAGGCTTGGATGCGGAGCAAGGTACGTAAGTCTTTCATTACTCTCAACATGAAGGGAATCACTTGGTCTGTCAGGATCTCCTTAGGGATGCCTACTCTAGCGAAAACCTGCACCAGTTCTTTTGCGATTGACTTGGATGTGGGATTTCTTCAAGAAATGGCTTCAGGGTACCGTGTAGCATAGTTCAGGATGACGAGTATGCTTCGGTGGCCTTGGGCCATTCTTTCTAGGGGGCCCACTAGATCCATTGCTATCCTTTCAAAAGGGACTTCAATTATAGGCAAGGGTATCAACGGGGCCCTTAACTGAGGTTGGGGGCTATGCAGCTGGCACTCTGAGCAAGAGGTGCAATAGCACTGGACTTCTGCCCGTACCCCTGGCCAGTAGAACCCCTTAGGACTCTATCCAGGGTCTTGTCTGCTCCTAGAAGTCTGCCAAAAATATGACTGTGAGCTAACACTAATACGGCCCTTGTGTGCTTCCGTGGCACCAAGAGCTGTTCTATTACTTCTCCCCGTATTGGCACTACCCGGTACAACAGATCGTTATTGATTATATAGTATGGCCCTGGGCCTTTGGTTTTCCCTTCTATTGGCACGCCATTTACTTCTACTACCTCCTCCCTCACGTTTGCATACAATGGGTCATCGGCTTGGTCCTGCCCAAAACACTCGCGTGCGGGACCGATCTGGCCTGATTCTATTGGATTGGGCTCCCCTCCTTCTCTTGGGGTGTTTCTGCTTGTGCTGGGGGCCGTCTCTGGGTCTCCACTGGTCTGTACTACCTTGTGGATTCCCTGGTGGGGCCTCCTCCCAACCAGGGAAGCTCTTTGGTTGGCCGCCAAAATCCTGGTTCCAAATTGTTTAGCTGCCCTCCTTTCCCGTCTAGATTTCCGGGACTTTCTGGGGGGTGAAAATAACTCTGGGGAAAACCCAGCAAAAACTGTGGTAGGGTCATCCATGGGCGCCTCAGACTCTGCTCGGGGTTTACTTCCCTCCCCTAACTCGATGGGGGGAGTAAGCTCTCGAACCCAGGAAAGTCCCCGCCAATTAAGACAGATAGGGGAGCGTGGGGACCACCCCTGCAGTCATCTTGGTAGTGTTTCCCTGGATCTCAATCTGTATTGGAATTGTGGGGCAGAAATTTACTGTGCCAGGGACACATGTCACTCCAATGCTCTTGGCCTGGCTCAGTGGGCCTTGACCCACTAACTTCCCTGAGACCAATGTGACAGCACTCCCAGAGTCCACCAAAGCTATGGTCTGGATGCCATTCATTTTTACCAGCCTGGTGTACTCATGTGGGGCCATTGCAACCCCCACCAGGCTGATTAGTCCACATTGGTCCTTGAGATCCCCCAGATTACATTGCATGGGCTCCTCCCTATTGGGGCACCGGGCTGCTACATGCCCCAATTCCCCACACTCATAACGGCGATATCTCATCCCAGAGGTTGCCCTGTGTCTTAGGCCCTCTGACTCGCTCCCTCAACTCTCTCCCCTGGACCCCCAGATCCTCTTGGGGCCTCAAGCTGCTCCTTGGGGCCTGTTCTTCCAGCTATGGCTTTCCTGGCATTCTTGATGATCCGGGTCCTTGGGGTCGGGACTGGTTTCCTGAAATGCCGTGTTCCACCTCTGGGGTTTCGAACAGTTCATGGGCTGCCAGTTGTCTCTCGACAAGGGTGACCAGTTCATCATAGGTGGAGCCATCATGCTGGCCTACCCAGGCTCAGAGGCCCGAGGGTAGTCCCTTCATATAGTGGTCCAGCACCAGGACCTCCATCATTTTCTCTGAGCTGAGAGCCTCCGGGTGTAACCAATTCTGGGCTAGGTGAATTAGGTCAAATAGTTGTGATTGTGGTGTCTTGTCTTCGCAGTACTGCCATTCATGGAACCTCTGGGCTTGCAAGGCTGTCGTTACCTCTGCCCTGGCCAGGATCTCTGCCTTCAGCTGGGAGTAATCTGCCGCCTCCTCTGTGGTCATATCACAGTAGGCCTTCTGGGCCTCCCTGCACAAAAATGGGGCAAGGATGCCTGACCACTGGTCTTGGGGCCAGGCCTCCCGCAGGGCTGTCTTCTCGAACGCCAGGAGGTATGCCTCCACATCATCCTCCCGGGTAATTATCTGCAGACAGTAGCTGGCCCGTATGGTCTGCGTCCCATCATACCCACGGCTTCTCTGCATAAGACCTTCACCTGGTTCACTAGTTCCTGCAGCAAGGCGCAGTCTTGGGTGGCCTGGGTCATCAGCAGGCGATTGGTCTCTTGCTGCAGCTGCATGGCCTCCTGTTGGGCAGCTGCCTGGACCCGGGTAGCCTCCTGCTGGGCAGCAGTGGCTTACACCAGTGCTTTGACCACATCCTCCATTTTGAGACAGGGTGGTTGTGACCCCCCTGGACTATGTTCATGGCGCAAAAATCCCACTTCTTACACCATGTGTGACAAGATGGCCGATGTTAGCCTGGTGGGTCCTGCACTTTTCTTGGTGGGGAGCTAAGATGCCACCCCTTGCCCCTGTTCTTGGGGCATCGATGGCCCCACTAGTGGCCCAGGAAGGTGGTAAAGGAGGGAAGTGGGGGAGGGGTCTGGGTTTGCTCCTCACTCCGAGTCCCAGCCCCTCTCAACCCCTGCGGGTTCTTATCCTCTTCCCCCTTGAGTGGGGTACCTGCAGTCCTTAGATGCTGGGGAAGGGAGTCTCTCTCCCCTACTTGGCAGTGTCCCCCTTACTTCAGTTCTCTGATTTTTCCAGTCTCACAGCACACCTCCAAGCTCCAGTCCTCTCTCCTTCCTCCTCTTCCTCTGTCTGCCTGAAGCAGGGGGGTTTATTAGGTTCCTAACAGGGCCTTAAATTGACTGCAGGTGCTCCAATTAACCTGCAGCCACCTTCCCTAGTCTACAGGGAACCACACCTCAATTAGCCTTGAGCTTATATATTTCCCCTCTAGCACTCACCCACAGCTCCCTGGCCCTCCTGTATCACACCAGCCAATGAAAATATGATGTCTTGGATGCTTGGTGTCCAAAGCCAAATTTGCATCTTGCTATTGTTGCTGAATATATTGTACTTCACTGAACTGTGCGATTCCACATTCACTTACTTTGAAAGCGGTTATTAAAACACCACTCATTCCACTGCTTGTCTGAAAGTTCTAGTGTACCCAATTAAAAAAAAATCTACATCCGTTAGGCTAAAGATAAACCAAGTAAAAGGATTGCTCCTGGGTTTTTGCATTACACATGAAAGAATCTCTGTAAAATCTCTGTGATGTGAAGTTGCATTCTAAGAGTAGCCAAGCAGTATTTTATCATTCAACATAGCAACAATCATCTGATGAAAACTACAGTGAACTAGTCCTTCAAACACCACCTAATTCACCTACCTCCATCTGGACATAATTGTATTTAAAGAACCCACATCTGCCCTCACATACAGTATGTGCACACCTATGGGTTTATCTGAGGGCAGAACTGGGCTCACACATTTGCTTTCTCCAAACAGATTTGGAGAACTAACTCATATTTCAAATTCAAAAGTTCTAGCACAACCACACGCTTCTTCTCTGTTTATATCAACCTTATACTAAAATTAATTACTCTTCACCTTGTAGATAGTGAAAGCCAGAGAGTCTTTCAAAAAAAATGAAAGCTCTATTTAAATAAATGTAAAACCCTGAAAAAGAACTTGCTGTGTTGAGAGGTAAATTCCTTTGCTTATTACCTGGAACTTCTGCATAAGGAACAGTGTTGCAAACAACAAAATTCCTACTCCCTGTTCACTAATAACAAAATTATTCATGGTTATTTCAGCAAGCACTTCTCTTTTTGCAAAGCTTCAGTCACACTTACATACACAGACATCCAGAGGCAAATGTTTCTTATGGGAAGACATATGGATTTCATGATCCTTTAAGCATGTTTAGGCTTTCAAATGAAGCACTCTATTGTTACCTTTGCAACTCAGCCTCATAATTGATTGTTTTGAAAACTGGACGCACCTCTTGATGGGGCCTTTTGACAAGGTTATTAGTCCACTTCACAGAAGCGACCTCATGAAAAGAGTGCAGAGATTTTATTTTTCAAGCAGCCTGCACTGTTTCCACAGTGTAAACAAGTAGTAAAATTTATTTTTTCCTTGAAAACTAGGCCTTGTGAATTACTGCACTGTTTACTGTGGAAAAGAACCTGCTCTTTCAACTACTGACCTTGACAAACTGTCACAGAAAACAGTAATGGCATTACACAACCAGCAAACAAGAGTGTCTGCCTCGCAGAAGCAGTTCATCTAGGAATGGTGGGAGTCTTCTCCTGCTCCTTTATTTACAGACCCTGATTTTCTAATACCTTGCAACTTTTCTAGCTATTTCACCTGTGCAAAGCGGGTGTATAATACTACCAAGTTTGTGTAGTCGTATTTCCCGCCTACTTTGGACAGAAGCAAATGAAATCAGAAGGCAGAGAAGAATCTGGCCCATAGTAAGGAATGTAGGGATTGCTATTTTCGGACGTTGGGTAAAATTTTCAAAACTGTCTAAGGATCCTGAGTCCCATTTTCTAAAGTGAATTGGGAATTTAGGGTCCTAACCCCCCTTAATTTGTAGTGAGACTTAGGTTAGGTTTCTCAATATCGACATCACCTTTGAAAATAGGATTAATCACTTTTGACAATTTTACTCATTGGTTGAGGGATGTGACAAATATACTTTTAAATGTCATGAAAGAATAATATATTGGTGCTGTTGTTTCATCCAAATGACACACAGTATTGCATAGTCATAGAAAAGGAAGTTTTAGCATCATTTAATTGTCCTCAGATACCTCATATTACTGTATCAAAATGTTAAGCATTTCATAATCAATTCAATGGAAAATACCATAGAGGTTATCAAAATATTTAATAAAATAACATATCTAGTAATGACAAAATAAACATTGTGAAAAAGGATCTCTCGGGGCAGTATGTTGCCTTGATTAAATGTCTGCAATGAAATATTGCACAACCCATTGTGCAATTGAACTCACATTTTTAAAAGGTCCTAGTACCACACAAATTTAAGATCACTATCATACATTCCTCTGCAGTGTCAGATCTTGGGTCCTTCACTGCATATTTTTTATGATGCTTTAAACGTTTCATGGAAGGTTTTAATTGCCTGTTACAAAATTTATATGCATGACATGTTGGAGTCATTTCAGTCTATCAGGATTATGCAATAAGAGCGCTATGTATTACTCTAGTGAATCTACCCCACACTAACCTGCCACACTCTGTCCATGTGCACCCTGCTGACATACATTAAACAGTTCACTTAAATGCTTTCATCTGGTCCTGTTTCAAAGAGGACTTGATCAAAGTGCATTAATGAACAGTTAATTCATGTCAGCAGGGTTCACATGGATAGTCTGAGTGTGCCAGGATAGTACAAGTAGATTCATGCCCCAATTTGCTGCAAACTAAATGTTTGTGTAGACAAGACCTAATTTGTATTTGGGGACCAGCACAATATTGAGTAGCCCCAAGACTGGCGTAATACAAAGCTGGCCCTGAGTCACGAACAGGGCCCTTTGCCATTTCCCCATGAAAAGGGAGATAATAAAGTTCCCGACCTCACAGGTGCATTGTGAGGCTAAATTCCTTACTGCTTGTAAGGATACCATGGTGGTGGGTCCCATAGGAAACAAATGAGCTTGGGGGGGTCTTTGTTTTAAAAAGTTTGCTCCTGTACTAAAACCTCCAAAACCAAATTTCTGCTCAAAGCCAAGTTCCCAATTGAACTGAACTCCCATAAAATCTGCTAGCCCCCAAAATCCTAACCAAAGCATCATGGACAGCAAACATAAGGACAAATTCTACACTCTTTGAGAAAGATTCACTAACACGGCATTTCCAACAAATCCTCCTATCGATATGGTGGTGGTTTTGGTGGGTTTGACTGTCCACAGAGCAGACATGAGGTGTGGGCTCTCTTAACCTGGTTATGTCCAGTAATATGCAGTGAAATCCTGCTGGTCTTGGCGACATCCAAAAAGAACCAAGAATATCTCCAATTAGTTCCCTACCTGCATCTAGATCAAAATCCCCCTCAGGTGAGTTTTAAGAGCCTGGATGGGGATTCTGAGTAACGTTGCAAAGAGTCCAAATTATATTACACAGGGAAACAGTTGCAGCAATGGGGCACAGCACACCCCAGAGAGTGGCTTTCCAAAGGTCTCCCCCTCCCTCTTGGCCAGGTATACCCTCCATCCAAAAGGCTGGCCCTTCAGTGAGTGAAGATTGTGTGTAAAGCTATCGCAAAGTTGGAGGGAAGGTGAAAGATGTCCCATTGTACTCGATACCCCTCCATTCCATAAAAATTGGGGCATTTCAAAAGGGTTCGCTCCACTGTCCTGCTCCCATGTTCTAAAGCAGATTTTTCAATCAGATCTAACTCAGGCAAAACTCCCACTGGGAGGTTTTCATTGTCTAAGTAAGAACAGGACTGTTGGATTTGACATATATACAGCACATATCATCAAAAAGACAATACAGTAATGGACAAATATATAGATGATATACATAGATAGATACATCTATGAATAGCTTTATGTCTATATAAAATGTATTTTATACACACATCTATGCATTAGATAGATAGCTAGAGCTATATAGAACAGCAAAGTGGATTAGACATAGAAATGGATAGTTAAAGTATCTAGAGACATATACAAAATAAGACACTCCAAATAACTATTATCTTTACCTGGCATTTAGTATTTTCCATTTTTCTCTGAAAAACTTCCAAGCAAGATCCCTGCCATGTGGATTTCGAGCTACGTGGATTATGACATCAATTGCATCTTGATCCAGGACAATTTCTGAATTGAGAGACAGGTTCAGAAGCCTTTAGGAGTGAGTCAAGGGAAAAAAAACTGTTTAGTTTTTGCCAATAAGATCCATAAAGCTCATCATCTAAAAATGAAACAGCAAAGACCAGAGATTGCTAAAAGATTTATTTAAATTGCCAGGAGAGCTCTGATTTTTATTTATGAGAGTCCAAAGACCACACGTACTTTTGAATAAAAAAAAAATCTTCAGTCCTGCAACTGGATTGTGAGTTCTCTAGAAGTAGGAAGATATTTAAGTATATTGCAGGTGCGTGGAATATTTTCAACGAAAGCTGAGATCATGTGAAATGCTCTTGACTGCATGTATCTTTATGAACTCTACACTGAGACCACGTTGATCAAAAAGTTGGCTAAGTGAACCTGGCCCTATTTATGGTTTTGAAGTGAAATCATGAAAAATTCATTCATTTGCAAGGGTCTCAATACAAAACCATGTGACATTCTAACTAGAAAGTGATTCTGTGCTCTAAAAATAGACTCTCTCATTTACAGATAAATGCTGAGATGGGGAAGCAATATCATTACTGCAACAGTTACCAATGACAAAGAATCAGAAACACATAAATAGATATTTCCACCTGTTTAACAAGTTTCTATCATCACTGCAAGTTAAGGCTTCTAACAATATTTTCTTCTCAGATACTGCTGTGGTAGAATGGAATTTCATCCAAATGAACTCCCATACATCTTCATCCATTAGTGAAACTCCTGTACAGTAAACGACATCTCTGACGTTTAGTGGGATTCTAAAAAAGCAACCCAGAGAGCATTGCATTATTAAGGAGATTCAAAGCAATGAAAAGGGATATAGGACATTACTACTTTAATTCCTGTAAAACTCCAAAAAAGTATAATAATTACGAACTTTTGGTGAATTACACTTATCTTCAAAGTTTTCCCTTCAGTGATAACTTCCAAAATCATATATTGAATTGGTAAAATTTCTGGTAGCATAGCATATGCCTGGAACTCATAGACTCATAGACTTTAAGGTCAGAAGGGATCATCATGATCATCTAGTCTGACCTCCTGCACAACGCAGGCCACAGAATCTCACCCACCCACTCCTGCAAAAAACCTCTCACCTATGTCTGAGCTATTGAAGTCCTCAAATCGTGGTTTAGAGACTTCAAGGAGCAGAGAATCCTCCAGCAAGTGACCCATGCCCCATGCTGCAGAGGAAGGCGAAAAACCCCCAGGGCCTCTTCCAATCTGCCCTGGAGGAAAATTGCTTCCCAACCCCAAATATGGCAATCAGTTGAATCCTGAGCATGTGGACAAGACTCACCAACCAGATACCCAGGAAAGAATTCTCTGTAGTAACTCAGATCCCACCCCATCTAACATCCTATCACAGGCCACTGGGCCAATTTACCATGAATAGTCAAAGTTCAATTAATTGCCAAAATCATGTTATCCCATCATACCATCTCCTCCATAAACTTATCGAGCTTAATCTTGAAGCCAGATAGGTCTTTTGCCTCCACTGCCTCCCTTGGAAGGCTGTTCCAGAACTTCACTCCTTTCCTGAACCCATCCATCACAACTCCATAGGTGTGTAAAAGTATAGTCTTATAGCTTCCTTACTCACAAATGTACCATATAACTACAAGGGCACATACATTAGCCTTCTAACTCAGCATACAGATTCGTAGATAACAAAGCCAGAAGGGACCACTGTGATCATCAGACAGGTTTCCTGTGTATCACAGGCCATAGAACTTCCCCGAATTCATTCCTGTTTGAATTAAAGCAGATCTTTTAGACAAACATCCAAGATTTATTTAAAAATTGCCAGTGATGGAGAATCCATAACAGCTCTTGGTAAGTTGTTCCAATGGTTAGTTGCCTTCACTGTTAAAAAATTATGCCTTAGTGCTGGTCTGAATTTGTCTAACTTCAACTTCCAGGCATCAGATCTGATACCTTTGTCTGCTAGATTGAAGAGACCACCATTAAGCATTTGTGCCTCATGTAAGTGTTTACAGACTGTGATCAAGTCACCCCTTAACCTTTTTTGTTAAGCTAAGTAGATTGAGCTCCTTCAGTCTATCACTATAAGGCATATTTTCCAATCCTTTATTCATTCTTGTGGCTCTTCTCTGAACTCTCTCTAATTTACCAACATCCTTTTTGAATTGTACAAACCAGAACTGGACACAAGATTCCAGCAGCTGTCGCACCAGTGCCAAATACAGCGGTAAGATAACGTCTCTATACCTCAACTCCAGGTTCCCTTGTTTATGCATCCAAGGACTGTATTAGCCCTTTTGGCCATAGCATTGCATTGCAAGCTCATGTTCAGCTGCTTGTCCACCACAACCTCCAAATCCTTTTCAGACTCACTGCTTCCTAGGATAGAGTCCCCCACCCTGTAAGTATGGCCAATGTTCTTTGTTCCAAGATATATACGTTTACATTTAGTCATATTAAAATGCATATTGTTCGCTTGCGCCCAGCTTAACAAGTGATCCAGATCGCTCTGTGCAACTGACCTGTTCTCTTTATTATTTACCTGTCTCCCAATTTTTGTGTCATCTGCAAATTTATCACTAATGATTTTATGTTTTCTTCTAGGTCATTACTAAAAATGTTAAATAGTATAGGGCCAAGAACTGATCCCTATGGGACCCCATTAGAAACATGCCCACTTAATGGTGATTGTCCATTTACAATTAAATTTTGAGACCTATCAATTAGCCAACTTTTAATCCATTTAATGTATGCCCTGTCAATTTTATATTATTCTATTTTTTAATCAAAATGTTCCAAGATGCCTTACAGAAGTCTAAGTATATTAACTCAACACTATTACCTGTATCACCCCAACTTATGATCTCATTAAAAATGTATCAAAATAGTTTGACAGCATCTTTTTTCCATAAACCTATATTGACTGGCATTAATTATATTACCCTCTTTTAATTCTTTATTAATCAAATCCCATATCAACAGCTCCATCATCTTGCCTTGGATGGAAGTCAGATTGACGGGCCTATAATTACCCAGGTCATCCCATTTACCCTTTTTAAATGTCAGCTCTTTTAAAACTCTTGGACACGAGTTTTCCAGACCTGCTGATTTTAAAACGTCAAACTTTAGTAACTGCTGTTTTAAAATCGTAGAATCATAGAATATCAGGGTTGGAAGGGACCTCAGGAGGTCATCTAGTCCAACCCCCTGCTCAAAGCAGGACCAATCCCCAACTAAATCATCCCAGCCAGGGCTTTGTCAAGCCTGACCTCAAAAATATCTAAGGATGGAGATTCCACCACCTCCCTAGGTAACGCATTCCAGTGTTTCACGACACTCCTAGTGAAAAAGTTTTTCCTAATATCCAACCTAAACCTTCCCCACTGCAACTTGAGACCATTACTCCTTGTTCTGTCATCTGCTA
This sequence comes from Chelonia mydas, assembly GCF_015237465.2. NCBI lineage: Eukaryota > Metazoa > Chordata > Testudines > Cheloniidae > Chelonia > Chelonia mydas. Next base: position 281,088,376 of record NC_057849.1, read on the forward strand.
CCACTGAGAACAGTCTAGAGCCATCCTCTTTGGAACCCCCTTTCAGATAGTTGAAAGCAGCTATCAAATCCCCCCTCATTCTTCTCTTCCGCAGACTAACCAATCCCAGTTCCCTCAGCCTCTCCTCATAAGTCATGTGCTTTAGTCCCCTAATCATTTTTGTTGCCCTCCGCTGGACGCTTTCCAATTTTTTCACATCCTTCTTGTAGTGTGGTGCCCAAAACTGGACACAATACTCCAGATGAGGCCTCACCAATGTCAAATAGAGGGGAATGATCACGTCCCTCGATCTGCTGGCAATGCCCCTACATATACACCCCAAAATGCCATTGGCCTTCTTGGCAACAAGGACACACTATTGACTCATATCCAGCTTCTTGTCCACTGTAACCCCTAGGTCCTTTTCTGCAGAACTGCTGCCTAGCCATTCGGTCCCTACTCTGTAGCGGTGCATGGGATTCTTCTGTCCTAAGTGCAGGACTCTGCACTTGTCCTTGTTGAACCTCATCAGATTTCTTTTGGCCCAATCCTCTGATTTGTCTAGGTCCCTCTGTATCCTATCCCTACCCTCCAGCATATCTACCTCTCCTCCCAGTTTAGTGTCATCTGCAAACTTGCTGAGGGTGCAATCCACACCATCCTCCAGATCATTTATAAAGATATTGAACAAAACCGGCCCAAGGACCAATCCTTCCTGGCCTGGCCTGTAGTTCCCAGGATCCTCCTTCTTCCCTTTTTTAAAGATGGGCACTACATTAGCCTTTTTCCAGTGGTCCGGGACTTCCCCCGATCGCCATGAGTTTTCAAAGATAATGGCCAATGGCTCTGCAATCACATCCACCAACTCCTTTAGCACTCTTGGATGCAGCGCATCCAGCCCCATGGACTTGTGCTCGTCCAGCTTTTCTAAATAGTCCCGAACCACTTCTTTCTCCACAGAGGGCTGGTCACCTCCTCCCCATGCTGTGCTGCCCAGTGCAGTAGTCTGGGAGCTGACCTTGTTCGTGAAGACAGAGGCAAAAAAAGCATTGAGTACATTAGCTTTTTCCACATCCTCTGTCACTAGGTTGCCTCCCTCATTCAGTAAGGGGCCCACGCTTTCCTTGTCTTTCTTCTTGTTGCTAACATACCTGAAGAAACCCTTCTTGTTACTCTTAACATCTCTTGCTAGCTGCAACTCCAGGTGTGATTTGGCCTTCCCGATTTCACTCCTGCATGCCCGAGCAATATTTTTATACTCTTCCCTGGTCATTTGTTCAATCTTCCACTTCTTGCAAGCTTCTTTTTTGTGTTTAAGATCAGCAAGGATTTCACTGTTAAGCCAAGCTGGTCGCCTGCCATATTTACTATTCTTTCTACACATCGGGATGGTTTGTCCCTGTAACCTCAATAAGGATTCTTTAAAATACATCCTCCTGAGTTTGGAACAGAAAGAGGGGGTTGCCATATGATATAACAACATCATCTTTTTTCCCCAAATGCAGTAGAGAATTTTTTTAACACTTCTGCCTTTTTTGCATTATTGATAATTCTACCTTTTCAATATAGTAATTGACTGATATCATTGTCAGCATTCTTTTTGTTTCTAATATACTTAAAAATTCCTTCTTATTGTCCTTAACTCTGCCAGCCATAGAGTTCTCCTTGTTCCCTTTGCTTCCCTTATCAATTTCTATAATTCCTAGTTATGAATATAAAGAAGCTATCAATGTCCCCTTTTTTCCATTTATTATTATTTTTTATTTCTTATAGCTGCCTTCACTTCCTCTCTAAACTGGGCTGGCTTTTTAATCTAATATAGCCTTCTGCCTTGATTTTGACTTTTTGGGCAGCTAGTAAAGTGTTCTTACACAATTCCCAAAGATCATTCACATTTTTCTGATTAAATTCTTCCTACCAGCTGATTTGGCTCATAATTGTTTTCATGTTTGTGAAACTGGCCCTTTTAAAGCACCAAGCAGGGCTTAAATTCAGCCGGAGCCCGCCGGAGCAGAGGTCCAGTAAATATTTTCAAACCCACAGAAGCCCTGGCATCTCCTGCAAGGCAGGAGCCCTGGAACCTGCCATAGGGCTAAAGCGCAAGAGCCCTTGTGCCTGCTGTGGGGTTAAAGCCCTGAGCCCTAGCACCTACCACTGGATTGAAGCCTCGAGCCCTGGCGCCTGCCATGGGGCCGAAGCCACGAGCCTTGGCGTCTCCTCCCCATGGATCTGAAGCCCGGAGCCCTGGTGCTTCTTCCCAAACACCTGGGCTGAAGTTCTGAGCCCTGGCACTACCCACCCCCCATGGAGCTAAAGCCCTGAGACCCCGGCCCCGCAGCTGAAGCCTGGAGCCCCGAGTCTGTGGGGCTCTGGGAAATAATCTCTGAGAATTTAAGCCCTGGTACCAAGTATATATTTCACTGATTTGGACTTTATTCTGTGTGCACATTAGAAATCTGATCAAAGTCATGATTATTTGTACCCAAGTTATCATTATTTTTTTAGTTCAGTTCCTCTTTATCCATCAAGACAAGGTCTAATGTAGAATTTCCCCATGTTGGACGCAATATGTTTTGAGTTAGGAAATTGTCATCTATAATTAGAAATTCTAAGGACGTTTTAGTACTTGCAGCATGAGACCTCCAGCATATGTTACTCCAATTGAAATCCCCTATGATCACACAACTTTTTTTCCTACACATTATATATAGCTGCATTAAGGAGCCAGTCATCATGTTCCCTAGTGTGATTTGGTGGTCTGTCGCAGACGCCATCTAATAACCAGCTTGTGCTTTATCTATTAAGACACTGATACATAAACATTCAAGATCATTTTCTTCTGTTATGGTACTATGGTGTGATGTCATCTGAGTGAATAGTGCCTTATAGTGATATTGCTGGAAGAAAAGGAAATACATGGAGACTCACCGAACTGATCAGCATGCCAATGAGTAAATCAGCTATGCAGTAAAGTCACAGTCAGTTGATGGACAGCTCAGATAATTTAATCTCAGACCATCGTTTACTGAAGCAGTCTCTCAGGGCTAAATTCACAACCTGGCACAGCAAGTACATTGGTACCAACAACATACACTAGCAACGGAGTTTGGCTCTCAGACTCTACTATCCTCTTTCTCATTTCTGATGCATGTTTCTCAGGTGTAACATTTTCCACTGAAAAATATTTTTACTGATAAAAATAGAAACTTCTCAGAAAAATACTTGTCTACTTTGCTGAATATTTCTAATGCTTCCAGTTACTATTGCTGGGCTAAAATGTCTGGGGTGCAGCACACTGCAAAAACCATTTATAATTATAAAGTTGAAAAGAGACTGTCATTATGGATACTGTCAAACAAATATCTGAGTTGCAGGATCATGATACTGAAAGACCGAGTGAAATTTTCTTTGTAAATTTTATTATAGCGTACGCTACCGCAAAAGTTACAGTGAAGGTCACATTGAGACACGCTCATTAAAAGCCCATTTTTTTCCACCTACTCAGAACCTTCAGAACATTTTTTTTGTGGGCTGAAGCTTTCTATTCTTAGCCTCTACTCAATGGTGAGTATTATTGTAATATTTCAACAAAATCCCTTTGGTCATGTTTTAATCACTGGAAAGTGAAAATATTATGCCTTTTCAACATTTTAAGGCTTCTATTGCTCATCGGTACATCGAGAGAAGTCAGAAAAAAAGCCTCCAAACCATATATTGGCCACTGAGACATAGTAAAGGCACTGTAACTCTAAATGGTTAAGAGAGGTCCCAGCAGAATTATGTCAGCCTATAATAGTTCCCCTGTTACAGAACCATGTTGTCTTACCCACATTAACAACAAACCACTGTGTGAGAACCCAGCCATCCCTAACCACAACAGACAATCTCACATTCACATGGTTATACTTACAGCACAGGCAAGTCCTATATGTTTAACTGAAACAGACACAGCACAAACCTTCCCCTCACCCCCCACCCCCACCCCAAAAAATCAAATTCGGAGTCTCTTTCTGGTGTTGCTACCTGCCTTCACCCATTACTTTTTAAACATTCTGTAATTCTCCTAACATTGGTGGAGTTCAGCCTGTGCCCAGCCTACACCAGTGATTCCTTGGTTGCTAATACCGGTGGAGATACATCAGTGCTAGACTAGGAGTAGGAAAACTGCCTAGAATTCTCAGTGTAGACAAGGCCTATGTTATCAGAAGCTGTCTCCAGACAAACTTTCTAACTGTAAAGATAGTTAAATACTGGATGAGGCTTTCGAAGGTGGTTATGGAATCTCTGTCATTGCACATTTCTAACAACAGATTGGACAAACACCTGCCAGGGATGGTCTAGGTATACTTGCCTCTGCCTCAATATGAGGGGGCTGGACTAGATCACTGGTTCTCAAACTAGGGCATTAATTGAGGTTTTTTTATTTAATTTCCGTCTGTGGGTGCTTATTGAAAAAGAAAGGAATAAAAGAGAGATATAAACTGCCTGCCCCTGTTAGTGTTTGAAAAGTCCCAATTTGGTTTTAAGAGTGAGTTAAAAGTACGGCTCCCATTCAAATTCAATAGAACTTGTGCTTCTATCTCAGTTAAGTGCTTCTGAAAATCTCACTCTAAATTCACACCTCCCTGAGATGAACAAGGCTTGGAGAATAAAGTTTAAAACTCACTGAAGTGAACGGCTGGTAGAAGTGATAAGTTCACACCTTTGCCACTACTATCAGAATCATAGAAATGTAGAGCTGGAGGAGACCTTGAGAGGTCATCTAGTCCAGTGGTTCTCAAACTAGGGCCGCCACTTGTTCAGGGAAAGCCCCTGGCGGGCCGGGCTGGTTTGTTTACCTGCTGCGTCCACAGGTTCGGCTGATCGCAGCTCCCACTGGCCGCGGTTCACCGCTCCAGGCCAATGGGAGCTGCAGGAAGGGCGGCCAGCAGATCCCTTGGCCCACACCGCTTCCCGCAGCCCCCATTGGCCTGGATCAGCAAACCGTGGCCAGTGAGAGTCGCGATAGGCCGAACCTGCGGATGAGGCAGGTAAACAAACCTGCATAAGCAACACAGATGGAAATTAAATAAAACAACCTCTATTAATGCTACATTAAGTTTACATATATAAACACAGGATATCAGGGAATACTAAAATGTGCTGATTTACATGAGCGGAGGATTTGTCTCAATGTTTTCTAAATCAAATTAACTTAACTATATTGCAACTATATCGATACTTCTGATTATTAGATGCAATAGCACACATACATACATAGGCATATAGACACATTGTATGCAATGCGGACAGTTTATTCTGAGAGCATAAATTTTTTATTCCCTGATTATATTTGTGTGTGGGTTTAAATGCTGTCTAACTTCAACGTTCCGTTATTTTTCATCAATTTTGGATTTAATACATTGACAACAATGAGAAGAATGTATGTTTAATGAAAATGGGATGAGGACATTATCATGACATTTGGAGCGGACAACTGATATCCTCAGTGAATGTAACAAAATTAACCAACCATAGTCAGGTTTTACTGTACTGGCAAAAGTACTTTATGTCTTGACTCAGATACTGCATCATGTTTAAAAGAGTGAGTAGCTCTTATTGGACTGTCCCAACAGAACTGTTTTCTTTGGCTTATTACAAGATACACAACTTGTGAACAAAAGCACCAAGGAACTAAAAGGTATCTGCAAAGAAGTAATTCTTTGCAGGTTGATTGTCCCATTAATCAGAGTGGCACACATTGCACATTGGAGGAATTATCACTCAGTGTTTGGATACAATCGGTAGCAGTGCTGAAGTGAACACTGTGGCAGCTCGGGGGACGTCTGACCTCAGAATGATAGTGAGGACAGAGTTCCTTGCTTCTGAGGCTTCCATCTTTCACAAGTTACAGCACAGCTCATCAAATTCAACTGACTTTCCTGGCTGCCTCATCTTTTTTGTTTTATGTGACAAGAGTAGTGATCTGAGCATTAACTGGAAGATCATTTGTATCCTGTGTGGAGGAAGAGGAATTTGGACACAGATGGCATTGATCACATATCAATAGCCTCAACACCACTATGTATTTTGTAAATGAAACTCTTTTGACACCAAATCTGTAAAGGCACATTTGCAGCACCACAGCAAATCTATTCAATATCATACAGCCAAGAGCTCTAGGGAAGTTTTTAGATCTCCTTGTATAAGCTAAGTCATTAGGACAAAATGAAATTAACCCCCCCCCCCCCCCGCCACTATTTTTTAAAGCCTGAGCTTCAATAACTACAAAACCTATGGCTATGAAAAGCTACAAATTACTCCTGTGAGAGGTCTGTAATCAGGATTATAGACATGGGTTTCCTTTCTGGGGAAATGAAAATTGTTTATGAAAATGTGAATATCCCCAAAGTCATTTCTCTTTAACTATTGCCTCAACAGTAAACTTTCTAATTGAATTTTCTCCATTTCTGGGGATTCTTGCTCCCCCTTCCCTCCAGTTATTATGGGCCCGTATTTCATCATTATCTAAACATGTGGAAATCTCTCAGGTCTAGATTTTGTAGTTGTACAGCTCCATGGAAAATGTGCTTTTAAAATTGCAGTTCCATAGCACCAGTTCAGTATGCAGAATGTTGGCCTACTGGATTAATTGAACTGAACAGGTAAAATTAACTATTGTTTCAGTATTATTGAGCTAGTAACACTGAAGAACATATTATCTTGTTGTATTAAATCTCTTCTGGGCTATGTAGACTGCTGGCATTTTTAAAGTGATATAATGGATACTTCAGAGAAATGATAAAAATTAATTTTTGAAAGCATAATTCTGAATGCTAATATGATGAATTTAAACTTATTTGTCTTGCTAAATAGATATGATGGTGAGGCTAAGATATGAGGCCAGCAAAGCTCATGTTTAAAATTTAAACATTTGGAAAATATGTTAAAAATTAAACAATTAGAAAAAAAATTATTAAAATCCTGCTGTACCTTTACAGGAAAATCTTTTTTTACAATCCTGAATAGTAAAGCTTTACAATGAATTAAGAATAATCTTCTAAGTTAAAATGAATTGGTATGTACTTGCTCCTATTTAAACAATGTTCTAACAATTGGAAATACTCATAAAATCAGACCATAATTATTTATCTTCTAGGCAAATTGTGTTCTAATTTCTTAAAATGCAACTGCATGCAGTTTAGTCAGTTCTTTTATTAAGTGACAAGTTTCATTACCATTTAGGCTAATATTTGACAAAGGAAATTAATCAGAAGCTCCATTCTTTATTTTTTTTACAGTTTACCTTTAACAGAAGCTTATTTTCCTTGATGACTATATTTACAGCATTGTTTATTAGGTTACAAACCTCAGATAATATTAAAAGAATGGCACTCATGGAATACTGTATTAGCACTGCATCTCCTAAAACATCAAACTAATGATGCCACATGGGTAACAGTACATTGTTATGTGTCTCTTCTAAGAAGATAATCACAGTTTTTGCCCCTCTTCATTACTTATTTTTATTACAGTAGCCTAACACAAACCATTGAACCATTGTGCTAGGTATTATACATACACACGGGAGGAGAAGGTGCCTTCTTCCGAAGTGTTTACAATTGGAATGGACAGAACAGACAAAAGGTGAAATCTTGGACACACTGAGGTCAGTGGGAAAACTCCTATTGATTTTAGTAGGTCCAGGATTTCAGTGAAAGGGTGGTAGAAGGAAGTCTTATTATCCCCATTTGACATATGGGAAACTGAGGCACAGAGAGATAAAGGGACTTGCATAAGGACACACTGGATGGCTAAGGCAGAACCAAGAACTGAACCCAGATCACATGAGGTTCAGTCCAACGCCTTAACCACAAGATCACCTATCCTCTCTCCAATGACTATTTCTAGCTACACCCAGTGCCAGTTATGCAATATAATTTTTTAATGTCTGAACGGCAAGCTGTACATTAACTTGGGCAGCCCATCTCTGCTATAGATTTTTGATGTTTTGTCCTTTGTTGGCATTTTTTCTACCTCCAAAATGGCCCTTCCTTTCAAATTGCTTTTCTTTATTGTGGCTGGCATTTTGGTTGTTCATCAAACAAACAAACAAACAAACAAACAAACAAACTGAAGAAATCTGTCAAAGTTCTAAAGTCTTCAAATTAATTTGTTTGGGATGTTGTTTACTTAAAATCAGTAGAAGGGGCAGGAGATCTTTCTGTGATCATCTAGAAAACTGAGGAAGCAAAGCTGTTACTTGGAGGAAGTGCCCAATAAACAACACATTTTCTATTTACTTGTAACTAGATGCAATCCTTTCTTCTATTAGACATACTCCCTAGATCCTCTTTCACAACACCATATCCACTATTTCCTTGATTAACTCATGCACTCAGCAGTCTTTTCTTCCTCCTTAAACAGTTTTATTGACTTGACTGTAAGATTCCACTCAAATGTTGTAACAACCTATCAATTAGTTAAATTACTTCAGCAACATTGGCTGCCACCATCTGGCTGTACTCTAATAACATTGCAAAATATAATGTATCTCCACATCTGTATCCACACAGATACAGATCTTCAACAATGAATTTTCAAAGTCATTAAAATGTACAGAAGTTGATAACACAGAAGAAATGATCTGGGGTTGTTTGTTTGTGTTGTGTTTTACATTCTACATACATGTATGTATGAAAAAATAGTCTTTTCTCTGTATTCTCACAGCTTCCATAAGTCTAATGACTTCTGAAAATTAAGTGATGAACATCAAAACTTTGTACAGAAGTAACGTGTCTTCTAGATATCTCACACATATCATTAACCTTTTAAGCCACACATCCACAAACACTCATGCTCCCAATTAAAGTTAAGCACAGGTATAAGTGTTTGCAAGATCAGGGCCTTAGTGTACAGATGTGAAATGAAGTGACAAAACGATGCATCTCAAAGCAGCAGACAGAGGAAGAAAGAGAAGAAAAAGAAGGAAAACTGTTACTTTTGGGATATGTATTTGATTTTTTGTCATTTGGCCCAGACTTCATTAGAATGTATATCAACTAATGACTAAGAAATCTGTGTTATCTACCACTGACCTGAGCCTACAAACATGTTGCAATTGTTGTTGCAGTACAATGTTTCTTTATGGTGGTATTTCCAGAGTACTTAAAGGTTGATAAAGTAAAGAGGTGAAACAAATTAGGCAGCCAGATTAGTGTGAATCAATTGTCTCTTGAAGAGTAAATACAAATTGTTCGTACTGAATATGAGAATCTAGTATTCTCAAATTAGGGCTCTTGGGTACTATTGTCTTTGTGCAAATTATCTGACTGATGACATTCTTACTTCATCACTTGCACCTTTCTTATGACTGATATAGAGAAAATTCATATCTCTAACATTGCACTCAGATATATGTGAAACCCTGTGAAATAGCAAATGTAGAAACTACTGGACAAGCTCCAAGCTGAATGGATACATTTAAAAACATCTCTTACAAGATAATTAGATCTCAGGATACTATATTCTGTGGTATAAAGGGGAAGCAAGATGTGCAAAGACGGGTGCTAATGACCTGAAACTCATGAGAGGGAGGGGAATGGCTGTTTCATAGCATACCTTCTCCTAGGGGATCTATGGGAACACCTCTGTACTGATGACAAGACAAAGCCAGAGATCTTTGGGTTTTCAGTCAGACCAATGTTAACTTCCTTCTGTTCCCTGCAAAGGTGGTTTATTGTGTAGACACAGAAGGAATGTAAATGTCAAGATGAGTTTTGTGGGAAAAATGACCTGGGAGTAGAGAGGAATGTGAAGGCCAGGGTACAGAATGCAAGGACAATCCATGTTTTGCAAGGTTTCTCGAACATTCTCTTTCTACTTACTCAAGGTGGCAATCCTTCTCCTGTCAGGGAAGCCTATAGGGCCAACACCATGACATGAACTTGTGGAGACTGCAAAGTATTTTTTCTCTTCTACAGATTTTGTTTTCATGGGAGGGAAGCCTGGAGTAAGGTATTTAAGTATGTTGGCTCACAGGCATTCCTGAACCCTTCAATATTATATTTATGCAATTTATATTTATTATATTTATATAGTTTGTTTTCATAAAATGTCCTTTATGGCTATGAGACCTATCAGGAATCCTGTGGTTAAAAACCAGAACAGATGTGCATCCAGGATCTACTTAGTCTTCCCCATGAAGTTGGAACAGTGCCCTCTGAAAAGTTCAGTGACCACTGTGTTATGGAAAAGATGCTGGACAATATTCTATTTTGACAGGGTCAGTTCATCGTATTATTGTAAATATTATCTACTCTGCTGGAAGTTGTTTCAGTAATTAATTAACCATATGCCTCCCTACACTGGATCATACCTTCTGACCCATGAGAACTACAAAAAGTATACTCAGAATAGAACAAAGAAAACAAAGTGTTAAAAATGTTGAATATTGTATATCAGCTGGGCTAACCTATAAGACGACACCCTTGTGAATAAGCAGTTGATTAAAGGTTACAAGATCAGAATAATGTCGCTAACCTTAGAGGTAAATTTTAGTCAAAAGAGAGTCTGTTTCACAGATGCAAGCCAAGAGATGCCAAATCTATAAGCGGTTTCAAGCTTTCTTCTTTAACTATCAGAATGCAGCCCTAAACTTACCCAGTTTGAGTCCTGTGAAAACAGGATAACAAAAAATATTGGACACCACCAGCTGCTGCCACTGGACATAGCTTCAGACCAATACCCTAAGTAGTTGAGAATGATCAAAGTAATCAGTACAGAAAAATAATAGTATAAATAGTAAAAGACACATTAAATCTAAAATGGTAGGAATGTGAAGCAGCCTACAATCTACTTGTATTACAGATGTGATTCAATATGTGATAGTAATTGTAGGTAGTCTGTTAATCATGATAGTTCTCAAATCACAGGTACTCTATATATCTCTGATCTCTATTCTGCATGGTGATAGCCAGGAGATTGAAAACCCAATGCATGTTACTCCAATTGACACTGGATCAAATAAAACAAATGCATGTATTAACAGTTTTCTGTGGAAAAAAAGTCAGGCAATTAGTCCTACAACTATTTGAACCTAGATGAAGAGGAATGGGCTACATTTCAAAAGAAGGAAAAATCTGAAAATCCATTTGTGACTGGCTCTGAATACCCAATGCCCTTTCCAGTGGGCTTCACTAAGTCATGCCTTAGGGTGTCATGGCAGATGCTGACAAGCCATCATTTACTATGACATCACACTTCAGGAGTTTATAAACTATTGTCCTCTGCACATTTCTTCCTGAGCTTTAGAGGTCAGAACGTATTCAAAGCAGAAACGCTGCAAATGCTAATGCTCTTAAAATTGTGTTTTGCCTTCAAAACGAATGCATTACGGAGGTTAAAGAGGTTAACAAGGCTGATTCTCAAGCTCAGGCAGACTTTGTATGGTAATTTTGCTAATTTTTTAGGCTGAACCACAATGCTATCATAACTACAGAGTATGAGTAATGTATTTCTTCACACATGAAAGAGCTTCACAGGGATCATCCCAGTTAAATGAAGGTAGCAGCAAACATCTTAATTCTCAGCAAGCAGTAGCTTCTGATGCATAGCATTTGTCTGTATCTTGAATTCTATGACCCCCATTCCTAAATCGACAACACTAATTTCAATGATTGTATAAAGAATGTTCCTTATTCCTCATAGAGGCTTCACTCTTGTCCACTTATGGAAGTATGTATTCATCTTACTGCAGCAAGATCATGTTTGCCACGCTAAGCACCACTAGCAGCATTTGTGGGGCCTGAAGTAAACTGAAGTGGGGCCAATCGGTTATATACAAATATCAGTTCTGTATTAATTTAATAATTAAAAGGAAAGTGAATCTTCATTAAAATTTGTTCTCAGATTTTCAACAAAAACTACATATAACATTTCTTTTGTTAGATCTTGCTAGGATTAAAATCCTGTACAGTCCTGGAACAGAATCAACAAACAGCTCCGTTGACACTGCTTGGAGTCAGTTACACAAGGCTGGCTATTTGGTTCAATGCCTTTGTGGCCAAATGTGTCCTTTGAGTCATGCTCTGCCATTCTTTCCTGGCAGAGTGGCTGAGAGCTGTACTGTCATTAAGCATTTTGCATTCTAAATTATCATAATTTTTTAGCCACAGAAATGGCTGCAATCTCTTTCTCGCATCATTTATTTTAGGACACAAGTATCAGGAGATGAGATCAGCTATTGGCGCACCAATGCAGTAGTGTATCAGTGTCACAGAATGGAATTTCCCACAGAATAGACGAAATTCCCAGACTTGTGGAGAATGTCTTTCTAAACCTCATGAACACTCATCTCACGTAGATTAGTGTATGTTTTTTGTAAAGAAGGTGTGAAAGTAATAATGTTGTGCCTGGAAGTCTAATGGTGTTATTCAATATTGCTGGTATTAACAGAGAAGACTAAAACACTAGTAGATATAATTATTTTCTTTAATTTTGCATTTAGTTTTAACCCCAAAACATATTTAACTTTTCAAGTTACAAGCTACACATGTAAGTACTACTGGCCAATTCACTATTGAGCTTAAGAACATAAGAATGGCCATACTGGGTCAGACCAAAGTTCCATCTAGCCCAGTATCCTGTCTTCCAACAGCAGCCAATGCCAGGTGCCCCAGAGCGAATGAACAGAACAGTTAATCATCAAGTGATCCATCCCTTGTTGCCCATTCCCAGCTTCTGTCAAACAGAGGCTAGGGACACTATCCCTGCCTATCCTGGCTAATAGCATTGATGGACCTATCCTCCATGAACTTATCTAGCTCTTTTTTGAACCCTGTTATAGTTTTGGCCTTCACAACATCCTCTGACAAGGAGTTCCACAGACTGACTGTGAAAACAGTCAGCATGAAAAAATACTTCCTTTTGTTTGTTTTAAACCTGCTGCCGATTAATTTCATTTGGTGACCCTTAGTTCTTGTGTTATGAAGCTAGTTCTCGTGTTATTTTGATCAGCAGTGGTAACTTATTTACATGGTAAAGAACAGAGCATAGTAAATACATGATTATTATAATTATTTCAATCTCCTGGAGTGAAGAGTACATGGTAATTAATTTTGGACCTACCATATTAAACAGTATCACTAGGAAACCTGCAGAAATATGCAAACAGTATCGAGATACATGTTACTGTATTTGATTATTGCCCTCCCCTAACTCACAATTAAACTACGCAAGTAAAATACATAAACATTTGGGATGAAGAGAACCTCTAAAGAGCCATCGAATCAAGCATCACAGCAAGATTTATTTTATCATTCCTAAACCATTCCTAATTAGATGTGTGTTCACTCTAACTTTGACTATGTCCAGTGATGGAGATTCCATAGCCTTCTTAGCAACTTGTTCCATTGCCTGTAAATTTACACAGTCATAAAAGTTTAACTTAATATTAGCTTATATTTGTATTGAATCTCATTTGATTGATATCAATCTACCTCCCTGGTATTCTTTTGTACTCTTATGTTCCAAAGAATTTTCAATACTTCCCAATTTGCATTGTTTGTAAATCAGCTCTTTGGATTAGCCACTCCAGCTTCCAGAATAGATCATTCAGGGCAAAGCATTGCAACGTTGCCTTTATTTTACTATAGTATTCAGCAAACTCTGGGTCAGACTGTACTCATATGTGGAAATACCACAAAGGAGACAGAAAACACTGTAAGCTTCCCTCAAAGTTTCTTTTGAGTTCTCTTATTGGAGGTAGCATTGCCCAACCTCTAGGGGACAAACTGGGAGGCCAACTCACAAATGCTGCTGATATTGGAGATTTGTTGAGGGAAGTGGGGCACCTATGCAGAGATCCTCTGCCTCCTTTGATCAGCTCTTGGCCCTCTGTAGCTCTGCCCTGGTTCCTTGGCAATGTGACCCCACTGCAACTGTATTGCCTGGAATTTCCCAGCAGGTGCTTGACCACTTTGTTCGGCTTTGCGGAAATGATTCTCTAAGAACAGTAAATATAGCCTCTGGCCGTATTAACTTCATTCGTTGTTAACACTGGGTGGAGGGAGAGATGATGCATATCTCTACCTCCAGTGGCCTTTTCTTAGCACTGTGGAGAACTGTCAAAATGGTCTGGAGAAAGGAAGGGAATGCTGCCATCAAGACAGCTGTCTCTCCTTCTGTAGGAGAAGATGCATGCAGAGAGAATGGTACAGAGATACTATGGTTGCAACTGAGAGTACAAAACAAAAGATAGCTTTTAAGGACATGATGTTACAAGAATATTGCATCAAACTGAGTGAAGTACAGTTATGATCACAAAGATGACAATATAAAAATTGCACCTAGTTAAATATCTGTTCCTTGTATGTATTCCAAGTTGTACTTTATTGCCCATTACACTCATATTAGCTAACACAGCTGAGGGAGTGTGTTCTGGCTTCTGTTCTGGCTCACACACCATGTTAACTAAATTCTTATTACAGAATTGTTATTATTATTGGTAATAATAGAATCCCTGTGATATGGCAGAAAGCTGAACCATTATATAGCCATACTACTGTATGAGCAAAAATAGACTTGCTGAATCTATATAAATGTCAGTACTGTGAAGTAAAAGCTAATTTTATGACTGCTAAGCTGCTAAAATGGCAGAAAGTTTCTCAACTACAATAAGTGACCTTTGTGATGCCTTTCCACAATGAGCAGACATGGTATCAGCCTGTCAATGTGTCAGTCATATTCAAACATGGTGACTGTTTTGAAAACAGCAAATGGCAATTTCTGGGGTGGGGGAAAAGATCTGAATTTATAATCTTACGAAATAAATAAAAGAAACCTGTCTTCTTTGCAAGTTGCACCCTTATTTATCATCTGATGTCAATCCCTGTTCCATAATTACATTATTTGTGGTGGCTATTTTTCAAAATTGTCCAGTTTCTTTACAGAAATGTATTGCTTTAACTGGCTGGTATTTCTTCTCCTCCTCTGCCCTGCTCTGATACCTTTATCATAACATTCATTGTGCTCCAGCAGTCATAATCTTGGGCTCCCAAGAATGGCCTTGTGGAAAAGGTAAGATTAATTTTCAGAAGGCTCCTTAAATGTGTTCCTTTCCTTTCTCGCTATTGTTAACAAAGCATAAGCTTTTTTCTGATGTCTCCTTCTTCTCTAGTCCTTTGGGGGGAAAGGGGAAGAGGGGGAGGCTTTCCAGGGTGACAGCTTTTATACATTGTATTATCTACTGCTGTGCATTTTAATAGATCCTATTAAATGTGATTAACTAATTTTGCTGTTGCAAGTGAATATCTCAGTAAATTACTTTTGCAGATTGTTTCCTGTGATTCTCTCTTTGTATTTTCTTCTTTGAATAGCTATGTATCTAGCATTGTTGATGTTTGTTAATTTTGATATTGATAAGGATTCACTTCAAAATGTGCACGCTTGGATTCCTCATACAGAATTAACCTGATAAATCCTTTAATAACGCATTCTTTTTGGAGTTTGGGGCATATTTTCATACACTCTGGGTACTTTTTTCAAGCCCAACGGCTAGATTCAAAGTAGGACATAGGTGCGTACCTGCCACTTTAGGCGCCTAAATCCAACATCTAGGCACCAATGGAATTCACAAAACCACCATTCAGCTGCCGCTAAGTTTATAGCACTGACATTACAATTGGTAAAGTTACCTAGGTGCCTATATTTCTGCTAGCGGCCATGCACAAAGCTGCCTAAGTCCTGATGCCACTGAGCTGCTCAGTGCCTAGTTCATGCTTAAGCCCTGCCAGGATTCACAAACTAGGCATCCTTCTGCCTCTCACATCTGTGGGATCCAATCCATACACTATAGGTGGTGGTGGTAAACCCCTATACCAAACAGCCCAGTGGTTAGGGCACTCACCTAGGAGGTGGGAGATACATCGACTGATTTGGAGCAAGGACTTGATCCCGGATCTCCAACTTCCAGGTGAGTTCCCTAACCACTTGGCTATAAGGGGAGAGGGCACCTCCATGTGAAAGGACTGACCTGACTTAAGTGTCATAGAATCATAGAATATCAGGGTTGGAAGGGACCTCAGGAGGTCATCCAGTCCAACCCCCTGCTCAAAGCAGGACCAAGCCCCAATTTTTGCCCCGATCCCTAAATGGCCCCCTCAAGGATTGAATTCACAACCCTGGGTTTAGCAGGCCAATGCTCAAACCACTGAACTATCCCTCCCCCATTCCATTGTCTGACTCCTGAGAATCCTGATCAAAGACAGGCACCTCCTTTCAGGCTGGAGCTAGATGCCTAACCCCCTTTGAGGTGTGAGGTTTAGGGAGCTCTCGGTTCTGACTGATGGCTTCTGTTAATCTCTATTTTAGGCGCCTAACTCTCCCCATGCAGTGTCTGAGAAGCATGGATGCCTCAGCCTCACTTGGGGTTGTAAATTCCACTAGTCAGCAGGGTGCTTAAAAGCAATGCCTAACTCCCTTAGGAAAAAGAAAAGGAGTACTTGTGGCAGCTTAGAGACTAACCAATTTTTTGAGCATAAGCTTTCGTGAGCTACAGCTTGCTTCATCAGATGCATTCAGTGGAAAATACAGTGGGGAGATTTATATACATAGAGAACATGAAACAATGGGTGTTACCATACACACTGTAAAGAGAGTGAGTTATTACCAGCGGGGGGGGGGGGGGGGGAGGGAACCTTTTGTAGTGATAATCAAGGTGGGCCATTTCCAGCAGTTGACAAGAAGTTCTGAGGAACAGTGGGGGGTGGGAAATAAACGTGGGGAAATAGTTTTACTTTGTGTAATGACCCATTCACTCCCAGTCTCTATTCAAGCCTAAGTGAATTGTATCCAGTTTGCAAATTAATTCCAATTCAGCAGTCTCTCGTTGGAGTCTGTTTTTGAAGTCTTTTTCTTGAAGAATTGCAACTTTTAGGTCTGTAATCGAGTGACCAAAGAGATTGAAGTGTTCTCCAACTGGTTTTTGAATGTTATAATTCTTGACGTCTCATCTGTGTCCATTTATTCTTTTACGTAGAGACTGTCCAGTTTGACCAATGTACATGGCAGAGGGTCACTGCTGGCACATGATGGCATATATCACATTGGTAGATGTGCAGGTGAATGAGCCTCTGATAGTGTGGCTGATGCGATTAGGCCCTATGATGGTGTCCCCTGAATAGATATGTGGACACAGTTGGCAACGGGCTTTGTTGCAAGGACAGATTCCTGGGTTAGTGGTTCTGTTGTGTGGTGTGTGGTTGCTGGTGAGTATTTGCTTCAGGTTGGGGGGCTGTCTGTAAGCAAGGACTGGCCTATCTCCCAAGATCTGTGAGAGTGATGGGTCGTCCTTCAGGATAGGTTGTAGATCCTTGATGATGCGTTGGAGAGGTTTTAGTTGGGAGCTGAAGGTGATGGCTAGTCGCGTTCTGTTATTTTCTTTGTTGGGCCTGTCCTGTAGTAGGTGTCTTCTGGGTACTCTTCTGTCTCTGTCCATCTGGTAACACCCATTGTTTCATGTTCTCTGTGTATATAAATCTCCCCACTGTATTTTCCACTGAATGCATCGGATGAAGTGAGCTGTAGCTCACGAAAGCTTATGCTCAAATAAATTGGTTAGTCTCTAAGGTGCCACAAGTACTCCTTTTCTTTTAGCGAATACAGACTAACACGGCTGCTACTCTGAAACCTGTAACTCCCTTAGGGTGAATCTAGCCCTAAATCCCATTTTCAAAGTCACTAAGGGTATGTCTACATGGCGAGCAGAAACCAGTGGCAGCGAGTTTCAGAGCTTGGCTCTACAAACTTGGGCTCACACTACAGCACTAAAAATAGCTGTGTTGGTTTTGGGGCTGTGGCTGGATCTTGGGCTCAGAAGCTCATTCCCCTCCCTAGGATTGAAAGCCCAACCCCAATGTTTACACAGCCATTTTTACCACCAGGAGCTGTAGATCCGAGTTTTGAGACTTGCTGCTTCAGGATTCTGCTTGCTGTGTAGCAGACGTTTCCCTAGGGGCAGGTTTTCAAATGTACGTAGGCACCTAGTGGCATTTTCCAAAGTGCCTAAGCAGGTTTCAATGGGAAATCATCTTGATTTCAGTGGGAGTTAGGCATCTAAACTGCTTAGGTGTTTTTGAGAATCCCACTTGGCATCCTTATGCACCTAAATACCTTTGAAAATAAGTGCCTAATTCAGTTTTTAAAATGGGACTTAGGTGCTTTTGAAAACTTCACCTGAAATCAAATATTTTACCTAGAAACAAAACATCAGATCCTGTGATACGCGGAAACCGGTTTCCTGCCTTCCACCAGATGAAAAAAAGGATGACTCTTTCACAAGAAAGCTGTGGTCCTCACCTGTACTTGCCTTACTCTCCATGCATAACTGCATGATTTAATAATCATGCTACTTTATTTATTAATACTCTGCACTTATATACATACTTTGCACATTGTCAATGCCCTGTCAATTCTCACCTGAATTAGATAAGTCTCTGACTGGTCTGCTTGCCTCCTATAGTTCTTGCCTGTCCATTATACTGCTGCTAATGCCCCCCATTGCTCCTATTAATTACCCCTCCTTGAATCCGTCTATTACAGGGGATCGGTAACCTTTGTCACGCAGCCCACTAGGGTAAGCCCCCTGTTGGGCCCGGCCGGTTTACCTGCTGCATCCGCAGGTTTGGCCCATCGCAGCTCCCACTGGCCGCAATTCGCCGTTCCAGGCTAATGGGGGCGTGGGAAGCGGCAGCCAGCACATCCCTCAGCCCACGCTACTTCGCACAGCCCACATTGGCCTGGAGCAGCGAACTGCGGCCAGTGGGAACAGCAATTGGCTGAACCTGCGGACACGGCAGGTAAACAAACCGGCCCGGCCTGCCAAGGGGCTTACCCTGATGGGCTGCGTGACAAAGGTCGCCGATTCCTTCTCTGTTAGCTTCTTGCCTCTCTTTCAAGTTCTGTGTCTTGACCTACAAAGCTTTACATAATATCCCCCTCTACCACATTTCCTCATCTCTTTTCCTCCCTCTCTCTTTCAGGTCTTCTCAAACCTTTTGCTGCACTCCTCCTTTCACACCTTCTGTCATGTTGTCCTTATTTCTGTCTTCATCTACCAAGCATCCTCTCTTTCTTCCATTACATCCTTCCTTAAATTCAACCTCCTTTTTTTCTCAGGAGGTGTAGGAGGCCACACAGGCTCCACTTGCCCCATCCACAAACTAAGAGATCTTTCCCACCCCTTCTAGCTCTGCAGCCTCACAACAATGCTTTAAATAACAGCTGGTGATTTCTGCTTCATTTTTTACCTGTATGCAAAAAGTGTGTATTAAAGAGACACGCTCAAACTATAATAGTTCTGAGTTGGGTGGAAGAGAGATGCATTTTTGTTCCACTTACCGGTTTCTATTGCTGGAAATCCAATCTGAGATTAACGTTGCAGCCTGTTGGTGACAGTGTTTATTACCAAAGCTGCAGGCCAACATGATGACTTCTCTACGCAATTCTCTGGGTTAGTCCAAAACACAAATAAAGACACTAATGAGGTCACATTAATAAATAAGTGTGTTGAAATTCTCAGAAGAAAATATTCTAACCTTCCTTATAAGGAGCTGTTAAAATTTAATTAAACAAAAACATTAAAGATGCGGTAACTGTATATCTTTGAGTAACAACTAAATACTATGTTGTTACAGTTACAATTTTTAATTAAAGGCCATGGATCATTCACACAGCCCTACTAAATTCAATGGCCTCATGAGTTCAAATCCCAAAGTCTCAAATGGAGCCAGCACTTAAATTAAAGCTTAACAAGAACATGTCTTTGTTCTCAAAATTCCAGGCAGAGGAAACTGATTCACAGCACCTAGCCCCCTCAAGTGAGGAGAAATGAAAGGAGGAAAAGGATAGAAAGGTATCTCATGATGCTGAAGTTCATATTAAGTATTGGGAAAGCACTTTACTACAACTATCTCCTGTGAAAATTAATAAAGAACTATAACAGTACTCATGTTGGTAGGCAGCTTGAACAAGTGATCTGTTTAAATTATTTGTTGGCCATCCAAGTTTGAGGTACATCGTTGCAACTTGTTTTAAAATATATTCCTGGAAGAAAAAAAAAAGGTTAAATATATTTTCAGAGTTAAACTTTATTTTTGATTTTTCAGTTCAAAGTTGAAATACTGTTGATGTTTTTAATAATGTCCCACTTTCAAAATGCTTTGATTTGGATCTGGTATTGCAATGCTTTTGTATGCAATCCCACTCTTTACTTCAATGGAAGATGAATCTACAAGAACAGCTACATGACTGGGTCTACTGGATTAGCCAATTTAATGATAAAGAATATAGCAGTTTATAAATTGTTTACTTTAATTGTATTTTTAACTCACAGTACAAAGGTGAAGAGTTACTGGAGCTAGGACAGGCTAATGCCTACTCTAGCTAAGCCAAACTTGACTTCACAATGAATGTTTGAATAATGGCCATCATTAAACATTTAAAGAGACACACTTAGCACATACGTAGTGAGATAACTGATAGCAATGATTAGGGCTCCGAGTCTGTCATGGAGGTCGCGGAAGTCACGGATTCTGTGACTTTCTGCAACCTCTGTGACTTCTCCAGGGGCCACTGTGGCTGACCCCAGGGCTGCCCAAGCAGTGGGCTCCAGGGCCAGCTACTCAGGTGGCCCCTGGGACAGCCACACCAGCTGCTGCTCCGGCAGCCCCCAGAAGCGTTCCTGGACGGATGGCCAGAGTAGCCATGGTCCGCGGCCTCATGCAGTGGTCCCCAGCTGCCCAGCCGGAGCAGCTGTGGTTGGCAGCCCCTGGCAGTGGTCACCAGGCAGTGGGCCAGAGCAGCTGCAGTCTGCAGCTCTGCAGCTAGTGCCGCTGGCCCTGGGCACACCTCCCCCAGCAGCAGCTCCCCAGTCCTCCTCAGCAGCACCCCCCATTCCTCCTCCAGCAGTAGCCCCCCATGCTCCCCCAAAACCCCCTCCAAGATTTAATCACAGGTATTTTTAGTAAAAGTCATGGACAGGTCACGGGCCATGAATTTTTGTATATTGCCCATGACCTGTCGGTGACGTTTACTAAAAACACCCGTGACCAAATCGTAGCCTTAGCTATGATCATCTTTACTTTCATAGCTACAGCGAAACCATTACACAGGTGCAGCCAACTGATCTAATAATACTGAACAATGTGTGCTGCATATCAAGACTGGGTTATTTAATGACACTATTTCAATGTCCATTTAGCTGTTGCTGTATATAAATATCAAAGACAGTACAAGACATGTTTTATCTTACTCTCACATCTTGCACATTAGGCATCTTTACATTCAGTTACAAGTTATGAAGTAGACTATTGTCACTGTAGTCACAGCATAATTTTCTGCCATTGGAATTCACTGCTTTGAAAAAAAGAACTGAAATGAACTAACACAAGAGAATATCCATTTTATTTTTATGGATGCATGTGCATATGTGTGTGATGACAGAACCAAAGGAGATGCACAGGATAGCTTTCTCAAGCATATAAGTTATTCTGTGACTATAATGAGTTTATATTTCTTCTGCCATCAACTCTGCTTTCAGATTTCAGGAAGAATCAGTAGTGGTAAAACACAACCCTGAAATTAATTTTACCATTTTTGTTTATTAAAATTGCATTCTCTTTATACAGTCATGTCTAAAAGTGAAACAGCAATGACTGTTTAATAATGATTTTTCAATGAAGGTAATGATAGACTAGGAAGACAAAAAGTGTAATTTTACATGAGAGCTGCCTGGTGTGGAGCTAGATCCAGATCATAGGCTCATGAAGAAACATTTCCAGTATTTCTTTATTAATCTGTAATATATTCCTTATATAAATTCTCCATGCCAGCATGTATCTGGGTGTATTTTAAAAATGTCTCCTTCAATATACCAGACTTTATGTAGTTTCTTCATTTCAACTGTACTATAAAATTATGCACACCTGGTTGGGCATTCAATTTATGCAGAGTACATAAAATTCACTGCCAGTACACAGGCGTAATCCAGGTTATAATTGTTAATAAATATGATTAAAGTCTGTGTCATAAAGAATGTTCCTTTTAACAAAAAAGCTTCAAGATTAAGCAACATTTTTTCAGGTAACATTTTAAAATGTTTGTCATGTCTATTTGGATTATCTACTGTTTGCTGCTATTGTTGTTCCCCTGGTCCCAAATATGACTGGGTTTTTGACTCAATTGTGATCTAACCCTTGTTAATTAAGGGAAATGCATTGACTTCACTATGCCTTTCAGGATGAAAATAATGACTAACAATATAGACTTCAACTGCATGCATCCTTCTAAATTCTGTGAGCACATTTTCTGTCCATGCTTATTTTGGGCTTCAATGAAAGTGTAGTCCAGTGGCTCCAGAGAACTATAGAATTTGGGGTATGCATTGTTTTTTAACAAACAACTTATTTGTCATAATATTTTATAGGAAGAACAGCTAAGTTTCCTTCTACTCATTATATATGCCTCAAATAGCCCTTATCACTGTTCAAATGCAAATGAACCTAGGTTTGACAATTGCTACATTTAAATACAAAATAATTAGAAAGAAAGTTACTATCCCGAGATCAGTTACAATAACTGACTGGGGACTAGTTCATCTCAGGACAATAGAAAAGAAGAGAATATATCTTTTACATTGAAAATGTTGTAGTTTTCAGTGCGGTCCAGCAATTTATCTAGAGGATAAAGAGCTCGGCTGGCAGCATGCCAAGGCAGAAAATCCTTCTCCTCGGAAAGGTATCTGATAATCTCCAGAGGAATATTCTGAGGCAAATAGCCAGCTCTGCACAGTCAAAGAAGTTCATGTTAATTATTATTTTCAGAGAAGGTACATGATGATGCAAAAATGAGGGTTTTTCATATGCAAATGAATGGCAGAAAAGCATGATAAATACATCACATTATAATGAAATGAAAGTCAGTGTTATTAAAAAAACCACCAACTCTTATGTGTTGAGTGTCTTTTTACTGGATGCCAATATCCCTAATTTAAATAGAACCCAGTGTCTATTAAAAATACAAACAGTAACTTAGCTGAATATAGAAAGAAAGAAAGAAAGAAAGAAAGAAAGAAAGAAAGAAAGAAAGAAAGAAAGAAAGAAAGTATTTTATTGCTACAGTGTAGACAGAATGCAGTCTAACCAAAGTCAACAACCCCAGGTATTTTGCTTCTCAGAAAATTTTGACAGGTCGTGGGTAACTGAGAAGAACTCATTGTGAAGGGACATGCTTTAGTTTCAAAATTCCTCCCCCAGCTCCAAAAGCAGCTTTGTCTGATGTCTATTGCAAACCATTTTTGAACAAGTTATATTGTTAAACTGAAGCAGCCCTCAAAAGGATCACAGTAGTTAACGATGTGTTAGCTCTTCTCCTATAAACTCAATTTTTTCACTGGCTTACAAATCAATCAGTTAGAGATCTGCTTCATCCTTTCATGGGCATAAACAGCCTCATCCAGTGAGTGAAATAGTTTCACAGAATTTCAAGAACGTTGTTTAAAGTTACAGGTTTACACAAAGTGTAGCAGATATACAAACATTTAAAAGGTTTCAGAGTAGCAGCCGTGTTAGTCTGTATCCGCAAAAAGAAAAGGAGTACTTGTGGCACCTTGGAGCTGTAGCTCACGAAAGCTTATGCTCAAATAAATTTGTTAGTCTCTAAGGTGCCACAATTACTGCTTTTCTTTTTGCAAACATTTAAAAGTTTCTTTTTAAAATTCTATACTGGAAACTTCAAGCTTCAGGATTTTGGTTCATTTTACCTTTTTGAACTGCTTTATTTCTTAACAATCTAAAATGCAATAGTAAAATTTAACTCTGTGGTGAAAACTTTCTAGCAACACATAGGCCTATTCTTCTCTTGATGTATGTGTTTAACTCCCACTGAAGTTCTATGCCTGCAGCAAGAAGAAATAGTGATTCTGTTTTCATTAAACTTTCAGGACTGGACTCGTTCAACATAGGCGAGGGTTTGAAATATCTTCACAGTCCTTTGTTCCCTATATAGGATGAAAATGTTCCCTTTCATTTCCCTAATTGTCTGAAGAGAGACATACATAGAGCCAAACAAAGATTAAGTGCTGTGTAGGGGACCATGGATACCAGGCTATGCAAAGACCTGGGGCTAGTCTGATCTCAGTTATACCAGTTTAAATCCAGAGTAAGTTCACCGAAATCTTTGTGCTAGGGTTGTATCTTTTGGCACAATCCTAAACAAAGGCCTGTTTGTGAACTATACCACCACACTTGTAGCCCAGGAGGCACTGTGCCCCAAAACTCACTTCATGACACAATTTCATGCCTGTTCTTCTTTTGCTCTGGGGAAGGAAGGACGTTACTGCAGACTTTGAAAGGATTTATCTTATTTCCCTACCAGAACCTGGTCAGCCACTCCCCATCCTGTTCCATGCCATCTTTGCCCACTTGGTGGCCATGGGAAGTATGCAGAGAGCTGAGGCAACGTCTAAACTACAATCTTTGGTCAATGTGAGTTACATTGGCATAAAGCCGCTGCAGTTAGTATATCGCTTGTGTGCTTGCATACTTGGCTGTTTGAGTTGGTGCTGCGCATGATCACCAGGATTGCTTATGTCAATTCACAGTGTGGTAGGTATCCCAGCATGCAACTTACTGTCGGACGGCACACTGGCTTTTGGGAAATGTTGACAATATCCATGTCACATTATGGGGTGCAATCCAAACCAGTGAGTGGTTGTATCACCACCTCACAACCTTGGGCGCTTCACAATGCTTTGCTATTGTAGCTCCCAACCAGGGCTGCTCACAAGTAGCTTACCAGCAGGCAGGTCAGACCCTGAGTGTCTGTGTACGGTTGCAGCCGTGGTCTGACAGTTCTGACCCCAGCAGCCTGCCAGCAACACAACAGACACACTCTGGCTTCCACCAGCTTTAGTTACCACTTGTACGGTGAACCGAACACACTCCCAGTCCCGAATGTTCCCCAAAATGTGTCCTGCACTGTCCAGCCCTTTCCAGGACAGCTCAGTTTAAAGTTATCACTGCCCCATTCAACAGTTTGCTATGTTAACTGGAGTTAACAAATAGTTCCATTTAAACATAGCCCTGGATTAGTTTATTTAAAAAATAAAACAAACAAAAGAAGATAGGTGAACTCACATATAAGAGATAAAGTTAGCAATGGTTACAAGCAAATAAAATGAAAATGAATCTAAAAGACTAAAACAATCCAGCAAGTTCTGGTTCAAGGCTTTGTTTAAGATGGCCTCTCACCTACCATCTTCCAGCAAGATAGTGACTGACCCTTTCCTTGCTCAGGATCTCCCAGAGGCTCAAAGGTGCAGGTGCCTTTGTCTTTTTAGGTGAAAAAGAGAGAGCTTGGGGTTTTCTGCTCCTTTCTTTTATAGTCCAAATCACCTCTGAAGTGGATTCTTCTGAAGATTACCCATCAAAGCAAAGATTATTCAGATGATGAGGAAGGTGACACGGAGTCTGGTGAGGAAGGAGGCTCCATGCTCTTTCTCCTCCACCTCTGTTTGCTGAAATACAAATTTGCTGTCTCCTGCCACCTGCTCCCCCTGCTGTCTTGCTGGCCCTGTTTACTACTTATATGTGGTTAACACACATTCCTTTTTTTAGGATAGACCTGTTTTATAACCTTTGCCAGTGTGGTTTTGAACATATGCTAATAATCATACAGGGGGATATCATAACTTTATATATAATGTTGCTACGTACATTTCACAATGACATTATAGAACAGCGAGATATTAGTTTTCAAATGATACCAAAGCATATTTTCTACAAAGATTATTACAATAGTGTATAGAGTGGGCACACAGGGGTGCTTCCAGTCACACCATGGTGAAGCAGTTGTGCAAGGGTGACTATGAGCAAGGAGTCAAGGTCCCATCCAACAACTGTCTCCGTCCCTTAATGACATCAATATCCCATAATTTCTGAGACGTTTAAAAAAAATCCCACAAACCCATGCGGCACTTCTCACTGTCCACAATCTCTGTTTGAAGCATGGAGTCTGCACAGTTCTGCACTGCTGTCATGAGCGTTGCAAACACCAGATGATACATCCTCCAGTATTTGCAGAGCCACAGGAAGAACTGCAGCAATGGAGGATATGATGCTTTTGTGGCAGACGGATCACTGTGGAACACAGTGAAAAGCAATTTAGCATTGTTGGTGGCATTCATGGAGCAGTTATAGACAGTGGAGCACAGATTATGGGTGTGATAAACAAGAACTGACTTGTGGGATCCCATCGTAATACAGGTTAGGGATGACAACCGGTGGCTGCAGAACTTTCGGGTGTGAAAGGCAGTGTTCCTAGACCTGTGTGCTGTGCTCACTCCAGCCATACAGTGCAGGGACACCAGAATGAGGCTGGACTGATAGCTGAGAAGTGAACGGTGGTCACTCTGTGGAAGCGTGCAACACCAGATTGCTATTGGTCAGTGGGCAATCATTTTGGAATTGAAAAATCCCCATTGGGGGCCATTGTCATGCAAATGTGCAGGGCCATTAATCATCAACTGCTAAGCAGGACTGTGACTCTAGGCAAAGTGCAGGACAGATTTGCAGCAATGGGGTTCCCAAACTGCAGTGAGGTCATAGATGATGGCATACATCCCTATTTTAGCACCAGCCCACCTTTCCATGGTGAACAGTAGAACTTCAGAGTTATGAAGACCACGGCAATGGAGGTTGCTCATAACTCTGAAACGTTCGTAAGTCTGAACAAAACGTTATGGTGGTTCTTTCAAAAGTTTACAACTGAACATTGACTTAATACAGCTTTGAAACTTCACTATGCTGAAGAAAAATGCTGCCTTCCCTTTACTTTCTTAGTAGTTTACGTTTAACAGTACTGTATTGTATTTGCTTCTTCTTCTTTTTTTTTTTTTTTTGTCTCTGCTGCCTGATTGTGTACTTCTGGTTCCAACTGAGGTGTGTGGTTGACTGGTCAGTTCGTAATTCTGGTGTTCATAACTCTGAGGTTTTACTGTACATTAACAGAAAGGGCTAATTTTCTATGGTTACACACGTGTTGGTGGATCATTGTGGATCATCACTGACATCAGTGTTGGTTGGTCAAGGAAGGTGCAGAACATCTGGACTGTTCAGAAAGCTGCAAGACAGGGAAATTCTTTCCTGACCAACAGATTACCACTGGCACTAGGGAAATCCCAACAGTGATCCTGGGGGACCCAGCCTACCCTTTGCTCATATGGCTCATGAAGCCGTACATCGACCACCTTGACAGTGCCAAGGGAAGATTCACCTATCAGCTGAGCAGGTGCAGAATGACAGTTGAATGTGCTTTTGGTAGACTGATGGGATGTTGGCAGTGTTCAATCATGAGATTGGATCTCAGTGAGAAAAATAAATTGTTATAGCTGCCTGTTGTGTCCTGCATAATACCTGTGAGGCAAAGGGGAAAAGTCGCCACTGGGATGGAGGGTAGAGGTAGAGCGGCTGTTTGCTGAGATGGAACGGCTGGACAACAGGGCTATTAAAAGAGCTCAATGCAGAGCTATGCAGCTAATGGAGGCGTTGAAAGAGCACGTTAATAGTCAGCCCCAGAAATGCAGTGTGATGGACTGTGCTTTACCTGGCTCTGAAGTTTGGGGGCTACTAGGAATTGTGTGGTACTTGGTGTACATTTATGAATATATCACTGTTAATGCACCTATTAATTTTGTGGTGGTTGCTGTGCATTTATAATTATTACACAATGTCTCCGATCCTATGTGTTCTGTTTCCCTCTGCAACAAGTAGTGGGTGCTTTCAGTAGCAGTAGGCACTCCGCAGGATATGTTGTGAAGTAATAAAGATGAATTATTTAGAAAAAATAATTTTTGTTTCATACCATAATCAGTGCAAAAAACCCAGTGTGCAATAAAAAATTCAATAAAAACTTCTGAAATAAATTAGAACAGAACAGAACTTAAGAAGGGGGAAAGACCATTCAGGTCCATTTCAGTTCATTTTGGCTATGCATACACCTCGGGACGCTTGTAGGACAGTGTATGTGAATCTATATTTCTCTTTACTGTTCCCCAGTGTGAAGTGTGGTATGGATCTGACCCATGATGCATTGAGGGGTGTAGAGAGATACTAAAATGGAGTTCTCCACTGGCTGCAAAGGAAGCTGAGCCCATGATTGTTGAACCTGTAGGTCAACAAGGGTCTGTAGCATTTGCGTTTGGGGCCGAAGAAGCCCCGTTATATCCTGATGCATCTCCCTCTCTGAGTCCTGCGCCTTTCTTCTGTCCATTCTTCCCCTCTCGATACTGTCTGCAATATTCACCTTCCAGGACCTCTGTTCACTGTCCGATGCAGCACTGGCTTGCAGGATCTCACTGAACAGATTCTCCCTTGTCCTCTTCTTTCTCCTCTTTCTCAGACAGGCATTCCATGGGGGACCTCTGAAGGTAGCAAGAGGAGCAGTTACAGATAAAACAAAAAGAGGTGTCACTGTATGTGTAGTCACAAGGGATAGTGAAAGTTAAGTTTCAGAACTCCTTTCCTTTGCTCCCCAAAGATTTTAAACAAGACATGGACACTTCAGCTTTGGAGTCCCTCTGCACAGCACCATTCTCCACCCCAGCATAGTGAGTATGGTGCAGCAGGGGTTGGGAGTGGGAAATGAGGAGGGACTTGTTCAGCTACATGAAACAATAAAATGTCGTCCCTCCCTGCCTCTATTTCCATAGGGATGAATGCAGGACAATGGGCAATCAATACAGGCACAATTTTCCACAGGTGGTGGTGACGTTAGCTGATATCTTGCTCCTGAGGGTAACAATGGTACAAGAGAGCGAAGCTACTGCCAGCGTCCCAAAGCCACCTGGGCCTGTATGTCACTAGCCTGTTTACTGCAATGGTGCTTGCCAAAGTCATCGCAGAGTGGTGTGGGAAAGTGTCCTGCCATGGAGGAAGAAATAAGGCTGCTTTCCTTCGAAACCTTCAGGTGAAGATGGCAAAATACCTCTATGAACTTTTCATTGAGATCTCTCTGGAGGATTAAACAAATAAGGACATCCCTGTGTACATAAACAAACTGCTCTCCACCCCCCTGCCTCACTCTAGAGGGGAATGAAAAGCAGATGACAACTCTACCTGTTGAACCGCTACCTCTTCTAGCATGAGTAAATTAATGAAAAATCATTAATTTTTCTGTGTCCTGCTACGTAGGGGTCGGGCACCATCGGTATATTTAAACATTGTAATAGGAAATGCATTCACACAGATTATGCATTGGGCTTGGCTATGCTTGGCTGCTAGGAATGACTAGACTGTGGTGGAATCTTAAGCAGATCCTGGCTTGTGGCACAGCTGAACCCCCCCAGTTGCATGTCCTCCATCCTCCTTCTCACTGTTCACAGTAGTTTGTGTCTCAGGACTCCACTGAGGTATCCATAGTGCTCGGTAGGCTGCTGGTGAGGTCTCCGCAGAGTACAGCATGCAGCTCTCTGCAAAAGCATCAGGTCTGTGGCATGGCACCAGGCTTACTGTTGGCTTCCCTGGCCTTCTGGTATGTCTGCCGCAGTTTCTTCACTTTCACGTGGCACTGCTGCTGATCCATCAGACCCCTTTGCTTACGTCTCCCATGCAATCTGCTCATAGATGTTCTCATTGCTACAACACTCTGCAGATGTGTCTGCACAGCCTCTTCTCCCCACAGGCCCAAGAGAGCCAATACTTCCTGTCTATTCCAGGCAGGAGTGGGTCTGGAACACATAACAGGCATAGTTGGTTGGGCAGTTGCACGCAACAAAGGAAAGCTGCTAGGTGTGCTTCCTAAACTGGGCAACTGGTAAAAGGCATTTAAAAAATATGTGGGGTTTTAAAAAAAGGGAGGGTTGTCTTTCGGGCTAAATGACCCCTAGGCAGCGGTGTTCACAACTGTGACCAGAGAGGACAGTGTCAGGTATTGTGGCATATCTGCTAGAGGACTGGTAGGGTCGATATAGGTACATAGTGTCTACACTCGCACTGCTTCAACCACAGTATGTTGACCATGACTCAACGCAGTTCATGGAGGTGGAGCTACTATGTACCCATAACGGGGCGCTTACATCCCTGAAAGACAAATTTGAGTGTAGATAAATGCATAACTAGGTTGACACAAGGCAACTTGGTTGACACAAGGCAACTTAAGTTGACTTAACTTTGCAGTGTAGATCAGGCCTGAGGCTGTGCTCTGTGCCAGGACCCAAGATCAGGAAAGCTCTTGCACAGCCAAGAAAGACAATGGAACAATTTAGCTCAATTAATTACTCTGGATTTACAAAGTGGGATTAGAGTGTGGCCCCTGTAGTGGAGTGTGGACAGAGAAGCAGAGTTATCTGAGAGACCGGGTCAAGATTTGCATGTCTGTAGAGCCAGAGAAAGTAAACTAAGTTGAAATTGCATCATTTTTATGTAATTTTCTTATTCCAGAAGCCACAGACTATTATCCAAGTGTTGTGTTCTAGGTTCTAATGCTTTGTAAAAATGGGTAACTATAATTAATGAGACTATGAGCACATTGGATTGACTGCAAAGTTAAAAATCTTGGAGATAGTGTTAGCGAAGAAGTAAAATTAGTTTGGAGTTGTATGTGTGTAATTGGTTCCTAATGGGGTTTGTGATTATTGTTACTGATAATTTGATTGACATAAGGAAAAAGCATGGAGCAGGAAACAAGAAGAATGACTGTAGAAAAGCATGTTGCTTAAGAAACAAACAGATGTATCCGTATTGTAGTAGGCTCTGTGGTACATTTAAAATCTTGCTTCTGAAATTCAGTTTCTCTGAGCTAGTCACCAAAGGGAAATCTTGGCTGCAAAAGAGAAAGATGTGAGTGATTTCTATGATTCTTCATGTAGAAAATAAGTATGCGGACAAGATCCAGAGAAATACACTATTTATTAACTTTTTGCCCTCTCTATTGTTTTCAGTGTGGCAATTTCTAGATGACGATACTTATCCTCTTTAATAACATGAGACAGTCTCTCTTATCACCTCTGTGCTGACAACTTCCAAATCTACCTGTCCACCCATGATATCCACAGTTGGGTTCCCCTCTCTTTTTCCTCCCAAATCTCCTCATGGGTACCTCACCTCTAACTTAAACTGAATTTCTTACCTTTCCTCCTGAACCCTCTCCTCCTTCATCGCTCCTGAGACTCCTCCCCATCATTCAGACTTGAAACCTTAGGGTTATCATTGGTTCTTTTATTTCCTTCTCACTTACATATCCAGACACATCAAATCTTGTTGCTTCGCCTCCTATAATATTTCTAAAATTCACCCCGTCCTCTTGATTCCCACTACCAAACCCCAAGTCCATCCCATAGCTCTCTCACTTGCATAATTATAAATTCTTCCTTGCCAGGTTACCTGACTCTCCCCTCATCAATCTATCCAATATTCAGAAGCTAAAATACTCTTCCTTTCTCACCTCTTTGAGCACCATGCCACAGTCCCCTAAAGTCTCTTCACAGGCTCCCTGTGCCTTACCACATAAAGTCAGTCTCTTTGCTCTCACTCTGTCCTCACCCTCTGTGCAGTTCTGCCTCTGCCACTATCTCATCTCTCAGTGCTCCTGACTTCACTCCCTGTGCTCTGCCCACTCTTCTGGTTTTGTTATTTTATTCTATATTTGTCTAATGATA
The DNA here is from genome assembly GCF_015237465.2 of Chelonia mydas. NCBI lineage: Eukaryota > Metazoa > Chordata > Testudines > Cheloniidae > Chelonia > Chelonia mydas. Next base: position 281,120,045 of record NC_057849.1, read on the forward strand.
CCCTGTTCTTGCACCTTACCTCACTTGAATATTATCATATGCTGCAAGCAGTACCTGGAATTCAACGTAACCATTCATGGAATGAAGACACCATCCAAAGATGAGTAAGGATGGCAGAATTGGGATCTTCTAATGAGACTTCTTAAAAATTTCTTTAAATCACCAAGCAAAGTTATGGAGCTATAGAAATGTTTCATAATACTAATTATAATAATCAGAGAAGTGGCAGCAGCAGCAGCAGGAACCTTTCTATCAAAGGGAAGCCATGGAATATAATTGTCAGCCAGCTATGAAAGGAAAATACAATTCACAGAGACTGTAGGAATTATGGAAACTAACATAATTTGAGGCTCTGAAGACTGTTCCTGTCATGTTTCTTACTGCTCCATCCCCTCTGCCTTGCTGAAGAAGATAATGATCTCTTCATAGATTTTTCATCACTATCTCTTCTTCATTCACTCATTTTCTTGCCTTCTTCCAAGCTGCCCGATAAGCTTCCGACTCCCTCCTTTTCCTCTCAGTTATCTGTGACAGATACTCATTTTTCTTCATTCAAATTACTCCTTAAAATATGCTTTTGCCCATAAAGCCTACATGTGCTAACCTCTTACAGGAAAACTGTGAAAACAATGAAATTCAACCAGTGTGGGGAAGGCCAATGACAGAACCATAATTTTTTTCTTCAGGTCTTTTCGGAGCCAACCGTATTGCTGGCCTTCAATGTAAACAACAACAAAAAATATCAGATCACTGCCTGTCTGAGTTGAACAATCACAGGCTAGGACTCAGAGACAACGATCTTTTCCTAGATTTTTTCAGCTGGACCATTTCAGAGGCCAATGGAAATACTGCCTCTCTCTTGGACAATAACTAGAAATTGTTTCTTTTGAGAAGGGATAAGACATGAGAATACAACAGAAATGCTCTGTGACTTTTCCACTGTATAGCTTGTTCCAGTTAACTAGACTCCAACACAAAAGCAGCAGCCTGAAAATATTAGCAACTAACCGGCTACAGCAAAACACTTCTGCAGAAAGATCTGACATACAATTTGTATGCATGAAAAATATTCTAACCAACCACTGCTGATTCCCAGATGGAGGTTGAACTCAAACTGAAGCTCAGTTTGAGTGCTTTTGGAGTGCAATTCAATTAGTCCACAACACTTTATCTGTGTAACTATCTATCTTAGTGCATTTGAAGTCATGGTGCACTTCTTTTTATGAGCAGTGTCATGGGAGAGTGCTCTAATTTTCACCTTGTCCTACTGCATATTTACAAAAAATCTACATTTACAGAATTATTTAAATTTTGCAAATACAATATACAGTACATGTACCTTCACTGTAGATCGTGAAAAGTGGGGGTCACCACATAACTTTTGGTATCTTGGCATAATGCACCCTGAGGTAAGCATCTTTTCTTTGGCATCACAAATCCCGTAGGAAGAGCAGAACCCAAGCATGTTATTTTTGAGATGCATAATGAAGGAACGGTCAGGCAATTCAACACGCTTACTTTACTACATCCATTCACTACTTTAACTAGGCACCCTACGTGCTCTATTGCAAAAGAAACAATTTGACCAAAAGGGCCGTACTTGGGCCCCTCAATTGCTTTAGCCACTTCCTATATGAATGGTCTTGCTTGTCTGTTTATAGGAGAATCATTGTCAGCCATTCTGCAGTCCCTGCTATTAGAGGAAGTCTTGGGCAAACAGATAGCTTTTCCCTTGTGTTGTAAGTATGGCAAAATTTGGGCTCATCCTTAAGTCCTGTGTTAGTGAGCTCTATCACTGAAGGCTTGCTAGAACTAAGTGGGGAGCAAGTGTGGAGTGCCAGTATGATGTGCTCTTGTCCATCTGTTTAGCTATCAGGTGAACTTGCCGCAGGTTGGACCAGCAGGACTTTCGCGACCAATACAACTGCAGTTGTCTAGACTAGTGGTGAAAAAGGCATGGATGACTGGGCTAAGTCTGCATCTGTTAGGAAAGGGCAGAATACACTGACTAGTTGACGATGGGGAAAGATTTTTGGGTGTCTTGGATTAGCCCCAGGCCAAAAGATCAAGCCAGGTGCATTGCTTCTGAAAGACTTTTCAGTAAGAAGGCTCATCACATAACAATATTGTGAATGCTAGCTCTTAAATAAGGCACTCTCCTGCCAACGTGGGAGAAATTGATATGTGTGGTATAGCGACCAAGGCAAGTGGTGACGAATAAGAAAAGAATATTAACATGGTAATTAAATATCCTTCACAAAGAATTCCCACTAAAATTCAATGCATATCAAAATTAATCTTTAAATTACTAAATATGTAATCTTTAAATTACTTGAGCTTTTGATGAGTCAGATAAATAAATCAGATCTAGATTACACTACGAAGCCTCACTGTGTTATTCTGACCTTGGTGTGTTCTTTATACTGAGCCATTGAACTCATGGACAGATCCCAGCACATTCATTTTCCCCTTAGGGACAAAGTACCAAATGGTAGTGTAATTGCCAAGGGAAAATTATTACTCCATGCTGAATTATTTCCATCATAAATCCAGGACCAGTCAAAGAGACTCTGTCACAAAAACGACAGGGTTGCTGTACAGAGATGAGAATCCCACATACAAATCTACCATAAATCCATAAGCCCTACCACCTACCAAAGTCATTTTGAATCTTGCATTTAAATCAAAATTAGGAAACCCAAGCTGGCAGCAAACTGGCCGGCACTGTTGAAACAATGGAAATTAGGTGATTTACATGACATTGGTTTAAAACCTATCCCATGTCATCTGTTTCATGTGAAATGTAAAGAACGTGACTAGCTTTCTGTTTGGATAATTTTGTTGGTACCACAGATTCTTTCTGCCTGCAGTTCAGCTTTTGTGCATACCCTGGTATATAAGAAATTAGACAATATTCACCGGTCTATTAAAAGACAACTTAAAACAGGTCTGAAATCTTATTCATTGACCCTCATTTAGGGAAAAATGTGCACAATGCAACACTTATTTTTATATCGTATTTTACTTTGTTTAATCCCAACTTTTTCTTCCTTGTTCCAGGAAGACGATCAGCTGCTCTTGCTGCTCTCATCACAAAAGTATTTGCCTGCAGTTTCCTATAGCGGATTTTCACGGCAGCAATAGTGGTGAGGTAGCAACAATACTGGTGAGGTAGTAGCAGACATCTTGAATACTGAAGAGAAAAAGGATCTTTGGCAGCAAGGAGACATGTGGAGCCAGGAGATAAACTCCCAAAGATCACTACAGTCACCCCTGACTCCTGCAAGCCTGAGATGCCAAAGACAAGAACATTAGGCCCAAGAGATCCACAGTCAGGGAAAGATGACTGGAATAGGTATGGGTAACTCCTAAAGCATGTGGGCTGCCAAAGTCAGGTCTTACTTCAAGAGAGCCAAGAATAAGACAAGAATCAAAGGATGACCATCCTAGTCCTCCACCTCCCACTGTGGACTGACTTTGGTTTTCTTGTCTAAACCGACTTTTCTGACTTGTCTAAACTATGCATTAGTCCATGCTAGAGTGGTGTAAATTCTAGTGTGCGCTAGCGTATCCTGAGCTAACTGGCCCATATAGACCCTACTGGCATGCACTAAAAGTTCCCTAGTGCATGTTAATCCCTGATTCAAACAGCACTATGTTAATGTGCACTAGGGAACTTGTAGAGCATGCCAGAAGGGTCCGCATGGGCCAGTTAGTGCACGATATGGTAATGTGCACTACAATTTATCCCCCTCTGATGTGGGCTTATGCACCATGGAGACAAGCCCTTAGGAGATAATGCTGCTTGCCTGACCCCATCCAACTCAGTCGAGTCAGGTCAGTTTACAACAGCTGTGGATTTGCTCCTATGTGATTTGACTACCACAATGTAGATCATCTCTTTGAGTAATATAACACTACTATTTGACTTGTAAGTCCACTTTAATTGCTAAATGTATACAACACTAAATATCCATAGTATCAAATAAATAAGACAGGCTTGTAATACAATGGCTTTGAGTCAGGCCTTCCTATTATTATGATTTTTTACTTCCAAAATAGTTGAGGACTCTTCAAGTGATGTTCAGTTCCACATGAGGACATTTGAAGTATCCTACACAGAACAGTTCCAATTGAATGCAGTTAGCAGGGAATATCATGGGCTTTAAATGATCTTGCCCAGCTTTAGAATTGCCACATAATCAAAAACTGGTGTTAATTTGAATTAATCATTTACCTTTGTTGCAAAATAAATAAATAAACAAACTTCATACTAACTGCGCCTGTTTTCTTCCCTCCCCTTCCTCAAAAAAAGATCAAAAGGAATCTTGTGCTTCTTTCTGCTGACAGCTAAGACTATATGATAAACTATATAATACCATATTTTTCATTATCAGGAAACCCTAATCTTTGAAAAATACGTTACACTTTAATTAACTGAAGAAACACAAATGTGAATGAATTTCAAGGACTAAAGGAGATCAATTTCAAATGGCCTGATTATCTGAAGTGCTCTTTATTCTCTTCAAAGGTGAATGTTTGGAAGTAGGGTGGAACAACCCTTTCCTCTTATCTAGTCAATGCTCCAGTGTGGCCCCACAAGACTGGATATGTCGACACAGCATTTTGGAGTGAGACTCCCAGCTCGGGTCAACAGTCTTTGGTTAGCAGTGGTTTGACGTTGCAGCCTGGGCTGTAGCTTTGGCTCTGAAGCCCACCTCCTGCCCTAGGCTTCAGAGTCCAAGCTCTAGCCCAAGCCATAACTTCAAAGCACTGTCTATACAACTATGGGGGGAGGAATAGCTCAGTGGTTTGAGCATTGGCCTGCTAACCGCAGGGTTGTGAGCTCAGTCCTTGAGGGGGGCCATTTAGGGATCTGGGGCAAAAACTGGGGATTGGTCCTGCTTTGAGGAGGGTGTTAGACTAGATGACCTCTTGAGGTCCCTTTCAACCCTCATATACTATGATTTTTAGAGTACTAGCATGAGCCCCAATAGCCCAAGTCTGTCAGCCCGGGATGGGAGGCAGCTTCAAAATACTGTACATACCCAGTGTGCTGAAGTAAATTCAAAATTACTTAGGATGCATTTTTTTTAGCATGCTCAGTGTTTCATTGTCTATTCTCTCTCCTTTTCTGATGTATACAATTTGCATAAAAAAAAGCAAAGATTTGAATAGGCCAGAGGCAAACATGGGTTTAAAAATGAAGGACCTTCCTAATGAGGGACAGTTGATTTATGTCAACACACAATATATGGGCATGATCCTGCAAATATGCATGTAAGTGGAGTTACTCATGTGTGGGAATGTCTACAGGATTGGACCCCACATCTGAAAAACCAAACTTCTATTTATGTACGTATATGGCCCTGTGATAGGGCACTCTATTCACTGCTAGGATGGCACCTCCTCTGGGCTGTTTTGGGGATTAGCTTCGCAAGGTCGATGCCCCTTCCCGCAGTTGCCCTCCATCTCTCTGCCTCTCAGTCTGCAGCCCCTCTCTCGCTCCATGAGCTGCTGCTGCCAATTTCCTGTGTTTATAAGTCCAGCTCCCGGTCGTTCCTCCTCAAGTGGGCTCCTTTACTCAGTCCAGGGATTACTAAACCACCTGATTCCCCTCAGCTCTGGCCTGTTAGATTAATTAGCTTCCTTCTCAATCTACATTAACCTTTCAGGATAAGAGTGGAGTGAACATAGCCCCCTATCAGCATAATATCGGATGCCCTCACAAACTTTCTGAATATATTCGCTCAACACACCGGGGTTTTGTAAAGTACTGTTATCCCCATTTTACAGATAAAACACTAAAATATGGAGAACTTCAGTGACTTGCCCAAGGTCACATGAAAAGTCTGTGGCAGAGACAGACTATCCATATAGGTGGATACTATATCGTTGTTTGTGAATGATCAAAGCAAAGCAACACTAGCAAACCTGGATGTGGTAGTTGAAATTTGGAGAGGTTTTGAAATATATTAATTGGGCTAGAGGAGAATTTCTACCACTGTTAAAGACTTGAAAACCTACTAATTTCTAGCCCAAGAACTGAATCTAGATTTCCTGAGTCTCTGTCCAGTGCCTTAACTACAAGACCATTTTTTTTCTCCCTTAAACTTGTGGATTCTACAAGCCAGGTAGAAACAAGCCAAACACAACTTTCACTCAAAATACTTGACTTTAATTTAAAGCCAGCAAAATGATCTAGCTGTTCTATTTCAGGTGAGCTACAGTGAAATCCTGACCCACGTTTTTAAAAAGTGCACTAAATAAATCCACAAATGCAAACCCCAAAATCTGAAAGTATAATTTGCGCTTGCAGTTCAATAGTTCAGCGTGCATGTTCTGCCATATGGATCAAAAATATATAATTTAAAAAGATTGCTCAAACACATCAGACAACAGTCATCATATACACAGATTAGAGGAGCAGTGGGTCTGGGATGAGAAAGGAGCTATGGGGCCTCCCCTGCTCCCCTTGCTTCACTTCAAACACCAGGCTGAGTGTTCTCTATTGACTCAAGCATAATTCTGCTGCGCTCTTGTTCATGTTTGTGAGGCAAATGCAATGGATGGTTCCTCTCTCCAGCCATCACATGGGAGTTCATAGCTCCTGCACTGTTATGTGGATGCATCCATCACAAGCCAAGGCCAGCTTGGACCCATCATGTGTCAAAACTATAGCTAACAAAAAAATTCTGCTTCCTTGAAACCATAATTACATTTTCTATAAATCACATTTAAGATAGCTCACTGGATGAAATTATTCGTGCCATAATGACTCACTAGTCCAAGGAATATGTGAGGCATCGCTACTTTTTGTGGGGATGGTGGATAACAGCATCATCCACTTTTACAAGAAATATGTACACTTGATCAAGATCAATCCAGTGCACTATGTATTCTAGAGAGCACTGAGAGAATTCACATTTACTCTTTTCGGCATTGTTTCCTAGTTGTTGACGAATCTTATCCAAATTCCTTACATGTTATCAGTAATTTATTGGATTGACCAGGATGCTCTCCAAGTAGCATTGTTTCCCTAGACTATGTTGTAAATTTGTTTCATTGCCCTTTGGCAAGTAACAAGAGGAGACACAATGCGGACATGTAAGCCACATCTGCCTTTGAGGAGAACAGATGTGCTCATGAGACAGAGAAGGAACAGAGGAGGAAAGAAAGGGCACACCAGTCCAGTCAACAACTATGTCTCCTCCAAGATTACACCTGTCAGTTCTATGGGAAAATCTTCAGGGCACGAACTGGGCTCCTCAACCACTTAAAAACCCACCAGTGAACCCCCTTGGCTAAAGAAGAAGATTACAGCAGAATGGACTTTTTAAGTGTGTTTATTATTAGGAACTATTTTGACTCTTGCATGAGCATATGCAAATATGAACTGAAATGCTTGTCTCTAGCCAGGGTGAAGAGCAAGGCTTTGCTATGTGGTACAGCATACTGATTGGCATGCAAAAAGGCACTCAGTTACATTAAAATATCCATGGGTCTGCACCTTCCCATCCTTATTAACAAGGGACAGAACTCAGACAAAACTTATGTGAAAGGGTGAACCTGTAGGAAGCCACATTAGAGTCAGCAGTTGTAGTGTTAGATGAACAAAATGTGCATGACACAGTACAGTAGTCCTACTTGCCATATATGCAGAAATAATTTGGATGTGGGCCAGCATTTATTAAAATAATAGATAATATCTATTGCCATCCATCACCTGTGGTCGACACTATCAGTCTAGGATAAACTTGCTTTGCTAGTACACAGAGGCACTTGTTAAGGAAGCTATTGAGCAGCACTATTGTTTGCCTTAATATTGAAACAATTAGCGACTACAATTAGGAGCAATAATGAGGTTTGAATACACAGTGCACATTTAGGTGGGTACTACACCATTGTTTGTGAATGAGCAAAGTAAAGCACCACCAGCAAACCTGGATATGGTAGTTAAAATTTGGAGAGGTTTTGACATATATTAATTGGGCTAGAGCAGAATCTCTACCACGGTCACCGACTTGAAAACCTACTAATTTCTAGCCCTGGAATTTTAAGTGGGTCCTTACAGAACTCACTTATTTGGGCATTAGGTTGAGCAGGGCTGTAAGTAACATAATTAAGGATAATCTGAATTCAATTATCTTTGAATATGTTGGAAGACTTTAGATGCTGGAATAAATTAAATCTTAATCTCTGGGGAAGGATTAGTGTGGTAAGATGAGTACAACTCCATAGTTTAATTGTCACGCAGATGCTTCAGGGAAATATTTTTCCAAAACAAGGAGAACAGATTTGGATTTTATATGGAGGAGTGTAAACCAAAGGTTAAAAGATAAATTACAGTGATATTCACAGCTCAGAGTTGAGAAAAAGGCTCCAGTAGGTGCTCCAGGACTCAGTGTGCTGAAAGGAGCCAAATGAGTGCTGCTGATGTTCAGCATCTCCGTTTAGGTACTTAACTTTAGGGCCCCATGTTTGCAAATGTTGATTTATGAATTGGCAAAGGCCACAGAAAGACTCCATATCAGAGCTCGGATTAGTGCTTTGTTCTCAGTTTCTTGTGAAGGCCTGGTCTAAACTACAGAATTACTTCTGTATAATTACATCACTCAGGGGTGCAAATAATCCACACACCTGAGTGACGCAGTTATATTGACCTAAGTGCTGGTGTAGAGAGCGCTATGTCGGTGGGAGAGATTCTCCTGCTGACATAGCTACTGCCTGCCGGGGAGGTGAATTACCGTAACTAAGCCACGGGAGAAGTTTAAAGAGGAGATTGTCATCATTAAAGCGTTACAGTTGCACAGCTCCACTCTTTGCATCCAGAAATCAAGTTAGCTGCTCAGCAGAGGAGCAGGTTCAACCTCAGGCAGCTGACTGTAGGGAGCTTATGATGGACTGGGTAGCATTGCTCCCATATAGGTGAACTCACCTGGGGTCTTCTCAAAAAGTCAAGGCTCCCAGGGCTATGCTTTTTCTGGACTTTGAAGGACAAACATGGACAGACAGTAGCTGTGAGGAGAATGTGATTTTTAGGGAATAAATGAGATGCTTTCAACCCTAAGCAGTCCATTTTCAGCTATTTACATCTCCAAAGTTATGTTCACATGGAAAAGCACTAGAAAATTATTTTTCTTAAAAATAAATGAAAGCCAAGTTTTACCTTCACACTGCTGGTTCCATGTTGTGACACTGGCTGACCAGGTCATGCTGGAGTATATTCAAGTCCATTCACTTGTGTAGATCAAAGTAATGGGTAGATGTAGAAGTGTGTATTCAGATGTTTAAACTTCATAAAACGAATGGGCTGTTACATGCATTGTTTTCACTTATCTGTTTCTGTCATATTGTAATAGCAAACGGTCACATGGTAAATAGCCCTGTAACTAAATAACTCATCAGTCACAAAAGGAGGCTTGGGGATTGCTAATGAAGGAGTTTATCAGAAAAGATGCTAATTCTAAAGCACATAGCCATTGTGGTAATGACCTGAGGTCAGAGACTCAAAATGCATTCCTCACTCCCACCAAAGGAAAACCCCTGTACGAACATTGTCAGCTTGCTGTCTGTGTGAAGAGACTATAAATATGAATTCGAAGAAAAATCCTTTATCTCTGGACTGTTTGGAATCTAACAGGGCAGAATAACTGAATGAGAAGCTGGAGATCCCCAGAGTTAGTCTGGGTAGCCCTAAAAGACTTTCAAGAAACTGGCAGTTTATTACATCATTACCACCATTTAAAGTTACAAACTGTGATTCATCTGTTATAAAATTTTACTTGTGTTAACCTCTCAATAACTCCCATTCTTTTTTATTTAGTTAATAAATCTTTAGTTAGTTTACAATAGAATTGGCTGCCAGTGTTGCCTTTGGTGTAAGATCTGGAGTACCAGTTGATCTGGGTAAGTGGCTGGTCCCTTGGGACTGGGAGCAACCTGATGTGATGTGATTTTTGGTTTAAATGACCATTATCACGAAGTCCAGTTTGTCTGGGTGGCAAGATAGGCTGGAGAGTCTAAGGCCGGGGTGGGTAAACTTATCCAACCCCCCTACTCCCCGCCCCCTTACCATGCTGCTCAGAGCGGCAGGAGCTCGCAGCCACACCACTGCACTCCCCGGCAGGAACGGCAGGCCAGAGCGCTGGTGACACAGCAAGCTGAGGCTGCGGGGAAGGGGGACAACAGGGGAGTGGGGGGGACAGCCTCCCCGGCCGGGAGTTCAAGGGCCAGGTAGGACAGTCCTGCGGGCCGGATGTGGCCCCCGGGCCATAGTTTGCCCACCTCTGGTCTAAGGGGACTATCTGTGCCTCCATGGTAAGACTGCTATAGTGATCCACATTTGTTATTGGGTTGGTGAAATCTAATTATAGAACACACCCCCAGTTTGGGGTGCCTGCCCTGGTTTTCTGACAGTTTGCCCTGAGGTAGGAACTCTCAGTTGTGTGATCTATTCCGGACAGCATGACACCTGTAACAGGATCTAATTACCCTTTTAGGTTGGTAAAAGGAGACTCTGGGTTCAATATTACCTTATCCTATGACTGTACTTGGGGAATATACCTCTGAGATAAAGGCAGCAGCTATCAAACACCTGCAGCTGGCACATGTCAGCTGACTCGGACTCATGGGGCCTGAGCTACAGGGCTGTTTAATGGCAGTGTAGATGTTTGGGCTGGGGCTGCAGGATCCCATGAGAGGGGAGGGTCCTAGAGCCCAAACATCTACATCACAATTAACTTGAGCCCCATGAACCTGAGTCAGCTGTCATGGACAAGCTGCGGGTGTTTAATTGCAGTGTAGACATACCCAGGAAGTCGTGTCAGGGTGGCAATTTGTGGTCCGGGAGAAAATCCGGGCCATGCACTCTATCCGAGGCAGAATAACAATTGCCCACAACTACCATCAGGGTTCTCTCAAAATAGGAATGTAGCAAAGAAATTCATCACCACCAAGACCTACAAGCTAATCCACCAAAACTCCTGATCAGTGGTATCAAATGATGCTGAATAATCTAAAAGAATTGGTATGAACATTTTGTCTTTGCCCTTTGCTAGCAGATCACCAATAAATGTAACCAGCCCAGATTCTACCCTATTGCTGGGCCTATGATCCAATGGACCAGCATCAAGAAAATCTGAATATTCAAGAAACTAACGAGTTGCCTCCCCGCAACCTTCTCAATGACATTGCCCCAAAATAGGAGACTGGATACCAGTCAATAACGCAGATTGTCAGAATCAAGAGTTGGTTTCCTGAGCAATTGACATGCAAACCAGGATCCAATCACCTTGACATTTTGTGCTGACTAAAGCACAGGCAAGATCAAAGGAACCTTGGAAATATGCTACATTTCCAGAAAGGAAATCAGTTAAATAACTCCAGAGCTGGAAGGAGAATGTTAACAAATGCTGGGGCAATATCTATTGTATGGGAGACTAAGACTATTCCACTTTCCCACACTTAGTACACCTGATCAAACATTATATTGCTGAAAATCTGATGTAACCTAGGTTTACATGCTTGGTATGATATTGAACCATGTCAGACCCTTAACAAGCATCAGAGCTATAAAGGACCTTAGATCCCAGGGAGCAAGGGGAAATAGGCATGGCACCATAGACACTGGGTCTCTGATATACTTGCCCAGCAAAAAGGGACAGAAAAGAAAAAGAAATGCTAAAGACAAGATTGACACTCTCAAGAAAAGTAAGATGTTTCCTACTTCTTGCAACACCACTGATTGCAGCTATCTGGATTACCCTTTGCTCAGTTTAAGCCTAGATATACTGTGCATACAATTTCTTTTGTTTTAATTTGATTTTCTCTGTATACTCTTAATAAATCTTGTTTTACTGCAACGCTTGTGGTTTTAGACTGGGTGGAAATTTTAGGCAATTCATATAAAAGAAGTTAACCTTCAACTTCTAAATGAGGCAGTGAAGGAAGGGTGCCTGAAGCCTATTCCTGCTCAAGATTTTTGGTCAAAAAAAGGACTATGGGCTCATCTACACTACGAATGCTTTACTGGCACATCTATACGAACTATCTATAGCTATGCTGACAAAGCCCTCTAGTGGAGATACTGGTTATATTGACAAGGAAGTCCTTTGCTGGTACAATTAAACAGCCTTCCCAAATGACAAAAGCCATATCGGCAGAAGAATCCTTTTGCTGGTATAACTGCACCTAGGATAGGGTTTTTGCTGGCATAGTTATGCTGGCGCAGGGGGTGTAATTTTTTTCACACTCCTAGCTGACATAGCTATGCCAGCAAAGTTTGCAGTGAAGACTAAGCCTAAGGGATTGTTGCCCAAAAAGTGTGTCACTGCCAGTGCTGCAGTTCTCCAGATGCTCAGGATGTGCCTAGGGACCATAGTTGAGAAGAGAGTTTAAGGGGCATTAGGATTCGCTCTTACCTTACACTAGAATACATCCACAGAATTGACCAGATTCTGAGAAGTCAGACAAACTACATAGACCACCCAACTGATAATTATTTCCAAAAACACTTCAGTTCAACTCCTAGTAATGTTTTGTGAGCAAGACACTGGGAAAGAACAAACTCACATTTAATGAACCAAACTTTGGGAAATGAAAGCTACACAACTTTAAAATGTTCCTTTGAGGTATGTATTCATCTATATTTTTTATGTTTAAGAGACCATTATGCTGGAGATGTAAAAGGGGAGATAAAGAGGATAATGTACAGTTTGGAGATGTAAAAGCATATATGAATATCAAAAGAAAATATTCAGTGCTCCAAGATAGATTATTGAAGGAATTTTGCAGCTTCCCCCAGACCTGTGGGTATTAAATTACACTAAAGAGAGAAATTGGTACATCCTCTACAAACAAAATGTGGATAAAATTAGCATTAATAACAGCTAGGAAAATCACATTAGGACATTGGAAAAGTGAATCACATCTTTGTATTGCAGAATGGACATGAACCGTATCCAGTTCAGCAACACACTAGGGAGTATTTCAGAAGCTCTGAGATGGGTTGTTCTGCATATAGACTCCTCATATCATATATTCAGGCAGAAATACAGTGTAAGGTAAAAGGGAGTTGCTTACTTTGAAACTATTTTTTGAAAGGCAAGAATAAAATTAATATGCCGGCTGTTTTCCTTTTATTAGTTATTTTAAATATGAAAATATTAATAACTAGGATTTTAAACATATGTATGTTCACTGCTTCTCTCTTTTTCAGAGTGCATATACGTATGTATGTGTTGGTATAGATGAAAATATGACATCTGTGATAACCATATAACAACTACTATCTCTATATCTGGTTAATGAGATTATTTACTCTCACATCATAAGCATGGACATTTACATAAGCATACTCTCCACTCATCACATACCACTATATAGGATGAGACATAGGCACCAACTCCATGGGTGCTCCGGCGCTCAAGCACCCACCGAAAAAACATAGGGGGTGCTCAGCACCCGAAGGGCCGGATTAATCTTTAGTGGGTCCCGCTCCCTGCTCCACCTGTGCTCCACCCTGAAGTCCCGCCTCTTCCCCCATGGCCCTGGCCCCGCTCAGCCTCTTTCCCTCTTGCACGGAGGGGAGGGGGCAGAGAGGAGCACCCACCAGCAAAAACAAAAGTCAGCACCTGTGGGCTAGGAGAAGACAAACATACTGCACTGAACATGAGACTGAAATAGTACAGTATATGGAATGTAGTAGTAAAGTACTAAACATGGCGATACTCAACATCTGAAGTGATATTCTGTGTTGTCCCTCTTAAGAGGAGTTTCATAGAACTTGCAACCCATGGATGAGGACTAAAGTGGTTTTAAACTACCTATGTGCCCTCCTGATCCTGTTTAGGAAATTGAAAGACCCTAACTTTGGTAGCCCTGTGGGTCATTCTAAGTTACATCAGCTTCTAGGGTCTACTGTATGAGCTATAGCAATGCCCATAGCAACGCCCGGAATCACCACAGCATTGTCTCATACAGCCATGCCCCCACTACCACAGGCATGACCTGTATGTCAGCAGTTCTCAAACTATAGCAACCCAAGACCCCCATTTTGATTTAAAATTTTTCAGGGACCTCCAAGCCTCACTGCTCAGCCCCAGGCCCTGCTCCCACCTCACCCCTTCCATCTAAGCCCCGCCCCCCTCTTTCCGCCCTCTGCTCACTCCATCCCCCATCCCTCTGTTGCTCAATCTCCCCACCATCACTCACTTTCACCAGGATGGGTCAGGGGGTTGGGATGCAGGAGGGGACGTGGGCTCTGGGAGGGAGTCTGGGTACAGGAGGGGGTTCAGGGTGTGGGCTCTGGGAGAGAGTTTGGGTGCAGGAAGAGGTTCGGGGTGCGGGCTCTGGAAGAGAGTTTAGGTACAGGAGGGGGTGTGGGATGCAGGCTCTGGGAGGGAGTTTGTGTGCAGGAGGAGGTTCGGGGTGCGGGCTCTGGCAGGGAGTTTGAGTGTGGGAGCGGGTGAGGGGTGCAGGCTCCAGCCAGGCAGTGCTTAACTTGGGCGGCTCCCGAAAGCGACCGGCACATCTCTCTGGCAGCAGCTTCTAGGTGGGGGGCCAGGGTGTCTCCCCGCACTGCCCCTGCCTGAAAGCACTGCCCCCGCAGCTCCCACTGGCCGCAGTTTCCTGCCAATGGGAGCTGCAGAGCCAGTGCTCAGGAAGGGGGCAGCATGGGGAGACTCCCTGCCCCCCTCACCCCTCCAGGGGCCGCAGTGACATGCCATCTGCTTCCGGGAGCAGCACAGAGCCAGGGCAGGCAGGGAGCCTGCCTTAGCCCTGCTGTGCCACCGGACTGGGATCAAAGAGCCAAAAAGTAAAAAATGAGCAATATATATAGTGAAGCAATGTGACTAAATTAAACACAGACATAGGACAAGTGCAGAGTCCTGCACTTATGACGGAAGAATCCCATGCATTGCTACAGGCTGGACACTGACTGGCTAAGCAGCAGTTCTGCAGAAAAAGACCTGGGGATTACAGTGGACGAGAAGCTGGATATGAGTCAACAGTGTGCCTTTGCTGCCAAGAAGGCTAATGGCATATTGGGCTGAATTAATTGGAGTACTGCCAGCAGATCGAGGGAAGTGATTATTCCCCTCTATTTGGTACTGCTGAGGCCACATCTGGAGTATTGCGTCCAGTTTTGGGGCCCCCGCTACAGAAAGGATGTGGACAAATTGGAGAGAGTCCAGAGGAGGGCAACGAAAATTATAAGGGGTCTGGGGCACATGACTTATGAGGAAAGGCTGAGGGAACTGGGCTTATTTAGTCTGCAGGAGAGAAAAGTGAGGGGGGGATTAGATAGCAGCTTTCAACTACCTGAAGGGGGGTTCTAAAGAGGACGGATCTAGGCTGTTCTCAGTGGTGGCAGATGACTGAACAAGGAGCAATGGTTGCAAGTTGCAGTGGGGGAGGTCTAAGTTGGATATTAGGAAAAACTATTTCACTAGGAGGGTGGTGAAGCACTGAAATGGGTCACCTAGGGAGGTGGTGGAATCTCCATCCCTAGAGGTTTTTAAGGCCCGGCTGGACAAAGCCCTGGCTGGGATGATTTAGTTGGGGTTGGTCCTGCTTTGAGCATGGGGTTGAACTAGATGACCTCCTGAGGTCTCTTCCAACCTTAATCTTCTATGATTCTATGATAAGGGTGCTTCATTGTTTGTCTCAGGAAGAATGATATTCTGTACATAAACTGAAAAGGAGAGAATAAGGAGCATGTTCTACACTTATCCGAAGAAATACGGCAAGTTTATCTATCCCCAGTAGTTTAGCTTATTATTCTTTGAATGCGGGCTGTAAAACTGCTGTATGTAAATATGTAAACCTTTCCCATAACCCAATCTGCCACACCCAGATTCTCTTGCAAGGCAACCTATTCATAGTAATATATACCGCTCTACCCTGTAGAAACAGAAGAAGAAGAAAAACAAAATAGAGATCTACCACTGGATCTCCATCACAGGAACATTTCACTCTAGGCAAATAATACATATGTATATACTCTTCTGCTATGCAAAAGTGCTAACTACAGCAGGATACCTCTGTAGCTCATCCCTAACAATACTAACTTACATTTTTACTGTGCATTCCATGGGAAAGATCCCAAAGTGCTTTAAAAATCACTGAAGTTCTGTCACCTCCTTAGGGTAATGTAGTAATACTCAGCAATACTACAGAACAATTTGAGAAGGCAAGCGAGGCATGCCTTATTCATCTGAACCTGGGGGAATATTTAGGTAAGCAAGACGTAATAACCCAAATATGAACTTGGCCTGGACATCTGGGTTAAAGACCTTAGTCTGTAAAAAGCACTACAGGACTTTTAATGACTCCAGGCAGTCAGGACTTTGGCTTTATATCTCATCTAAAAGTGGGCACTTTTAACAACGCAGTGCTCAGGACTGTTAGCTCAGTATTGATTCAGAGGGAAGATGGCCACCTACTGAATTACCAATACAACTTCTTGAAGTGCATGGATTTTCACTGAGGTGCTGGCCAGATCTGATGTTGTTTAGTTTGTGGAAACTGAAGAGATCACACACTAATATTGTATGGCTGCAAGCAACTCAAACTTTATTAGCAATGAAAAGAAGCCTTGAAGTGCCACACTACAGTTAAATTAGGACAGAATGTTGTTTTACTGTATATGCACTCGTACTTTTAATAGTCAAGGTTGCTCAGAGCACTGTCCAACATTCTAGTGGCAATGTAGAACACTAAGGGTGGAATGCTGGCCCCACTGAAGTCAATGGGGCTTGGATTTCACTCAAAGTGATGAACTGTAATTAGCTTTGCACACATTCACATGGGAAGGTGCATGCAAAGGTTAAAGGGGCTAAAAGGAAAGGGAGAGCGCTCCCACTCCTCTCCTGGGCTTGGGGAAGCAGTTTTTCTCCACAACTTCTTTTCCTATTTAGCTGGTGCAGTAGCTGGTTGTTTCAATCTGCTATAATCACTGGGTGCAAGGATTACCTCTCCCTGCAACCCAAAACATCTCTGCAAGGAATAATTCTAGTTCCACTCCTTGTCCAGACTAGCACTGGCAGTTGCAACCAACGTCCCAAAAGACAGTGGAGAGGAGTATGTAGGGGAGGGCACACTGCCATCTTTCATTCTTTCAAAAGGTACAGCTGGGGCATACCTGACCGGCACTCCTCAGTGACATCATGTCTGAGGCTAGTAATACATCTCTGGGAGTCTCACCTGATTCAAAACAGTTCTGTGCTGCTGTCTATTGCAACCAGCAGTTTAAAGCCAAAATCTGGCCATAAATATGTCAGCAAACAGAACAGCCAATAGTCTTAACTATAGTTTTTACACAACCTTTGACCTAAGGATTTTTGGCTGAGAGCAGGAGTATTCCCAAGAATATCAAGTATCTTAAAGTCTGACCAGCTCCAGTTCTTACACTTCTCTTTACTCTTTGACTACAGATGTAGTCCTGAATTTAAAACAGATGAGGTTCCATTGCCTTATGTTGTAAACAAATCATTATTTAATCAGCATTGTATTATTTAATCTAATTATGTAACTATGCAAAAATAATAAAGCACTAAAATACTATATAAAGTTTGGAACTTTTAAACAGAACCACAAACCTTCCATGTGGTATAATCATCATCACACAGAAAAATCCTTCTATGATGGATTGCCAAAAAACATATTGGAAAATATAACAGTAATATATCAGAGGAAAAAAATCCTGAAGCTTGAAGGTGTTTTCCATTACAAATTAAATACACTTCTAGGGTTATTTAATAAAAACCGCAACAATATCAAACCTAGTTCATTAGTGAAATAGGGAAGAGATTATTAATCTCCAAAGTGTTATACTGAACTTGGACTCTGAAGACTTGGAAATACCCTATGGCAATTATTGACCAAGAGTGAGGAGAGTGCTACAGACAGTGCTTATGCTCCATACCGGAGGTGGGGAAAAAGAAAAGAAAAGAAAAGAAAAGAAAAGAAAAGAAAGGTGGCAGCAATTGAAGTGTGTTAAAAATTTTAACTTCAAAACACACACATCCTCTGGGAAACGAAATGCAGGAATTGTTACAGGACTGTATATTAGGTTAGATTATCTACAGGAAAATATACCTGGCTAGATTGAATGCATCATCGATCAAACCTGCTCGATTACTGACAGAGATAACCTGTGAGGGGAAAACCAGAAAAACGGAACCATTTAGGATGATAAAAGCAGTGCCACAGCTCGTATGGCTCACACATCAAAGTAGATCCTAGACATGAAACTAGGAGCTTACCTCATGGTTCCTCATTAGTTGGTCAATTAACAACCTCCAATTCCTTACGTCATAGTTAACCCGAAAATAGCCAGTTTGATTGATGTTCCCCAGCAACCAGCTTGTCTCGTCTAAAGCAGCAATTCTGTGATGTTCTGGAAACAAAGAACAACGTAAGGAAAAGGTTATTTTTTTAAATTTGAAAAGGATTTAACATTGCCAAAGAACATATTTTACTTATTTTTTCTTAAAAGGAATACTTGTGGGAGTAAAATAATTATTTCAATTTACATAATCTTTATAAATCACGAGTAAAATATTTTAAAGAATAGATGAACACTAATGACACAGTTAATTTTGTGGGTTAATTATAATTTTCAACATGTGTTCCACCTCAACTAATCTAAAGGGGCAACCCAGTCTGGACCCTGATCTTCCAACTCAACCAGAACCCATGAGGATCCAGTTACAAAATCGGGGCCCTGGCGAGGCATTTCTTCCAAAGTATCCTTAATTAAATGCCTGGGAAATCAATTGCTACTTCAAGACTTGGAGTCTGATTCCGATCTCCCTACCTAAGTTTTACACCAGTGTAACTCTGTTGATTTAAAGGGAGTTATTTCTGGTTTACACCAGTGAAAGTGAGATCAGAATCAAGCCCTTGCTTTATAGGTAAACCCTAAATAGTTTTGTGCATAATCAATGGGAGCAGGAGCAGGTCCTTTAGTCTCAGGTTTCTAATTGAAAGTGTTTCCAGCAGTTTGGTTTGTAGCCACTAGTCACTGAAAAAAGAAAAGGAGTACTTGTGGCACCAAAGCTTATGCTCAGATAAATTGGTTAGTCTCTAAGGTGCCACAAGTACTCCTTTTCTTTTTGCGAATACAGACTAACACGGCTGTTACTCTGAAACCTAGTCACTGAAAATATCTTTTCATTTTAACCAGTTAATCTTACACTGTATGTGTTTTTATTTTCATTCCTTTTTAGACTTTCAGCAACAATTTAGGCCTAATCCCATGAACACTTCTGTAAGTACTTAACATTGTTTTCAAGGTGACTACTCATGTGCTTGAAGCATGCACATAAACATCTGCAGGACAAACACATTCCACATTTCTTTAACTTCAGTGAAATTGCAAGGAATGCAGGATCAAGCCCCAAGTGTCTCATAAAGAATGGCTTAATTTAGTAAATTATTTTGATTCTACTAGTTATTTACTTTAAACTAGGACTTGCTCGAAAATCAAAAGGTGTTTGTTTTTTTTAAATTATTGCCACACAAAGTTCTGTAAGGTAATTTAGCCTGTACGCGCTTGATCAAAGCTATAGCCTAATATTTGTTTTGCTTGTCGTCTTTTTTAAAAAGAAAACTACATGCAGACTTCTCTTGGACGTAGTTCCAATGGGAAACTGATTAGTGTGCCTGAACTATGTAAAACTAATGAAATTATGAAGTGAAATGCAAACAAATATGGTTTGGTAATTCACATATGCCATCTAATACTAGATACGTTGACATACTAGACAACCTGGTTTTCACGTATGGTATTCTTTGTAAAAAGAATTAAAACTATAGGTATAGGGTGCACGTGACACCTCCATTTTAACTGTAATACCAGTAGCACATGACAAGATAGATGACAATAATCAAAACTTTAAGGTGCAGCAATACAGACCACAAAAACCCTGATTCTACAAACACAGAGCACATATGCAACTTTATGTATGCTTGCAGTTCTGTTATGCACATGAGTTCAGTTAAATGTTGGCATGACCAAAGCCTCCATAAATTACTACAACACAGTTCTGTCACTGATAAGGTTTTTCTAATATTAATATTTTTTAAAAACACTTTTTTGGAAGTTGCAAAAGACTTATCCAATTCACTACTTGTTATTTTTCTGCTAAGGCTTATCTAAACTTGCACCAGTTTAAACAAACTAGTTTAAGTAAAGCGGTTTATATAAAATTGTGAAAACTCCTATGAGGGCACAAGTATATTGGTTTAAGACTGTTTACATCAGTTTGGCTTGCTCTGCAAATTTATGAGGGCAACCAAACCACTATAAGCCAGGTTTAAATTGATTTAAGTTTCAACACCCAAAGTTTCACCCATTTAACTAGACTGGTTTTAAAAAATCACACTTTTAGTTAAACTGATTCAACTTTATGTGTAAACAGACTAATTCCTTTTTAATCATACAGTAATATAGGGAGGGACAAATGAGACAGCTTTGGACAGGAGTAAAGGGCACATTAACTCCTTACTCTTTTATGTTTCAACTCGTCATTTGCCGTACCTATCCTTGTTAATATAACCATGGCTGGCATAGAAGAGGATGCAGAGGGACTCTGTATCCAGAGTCAAGACAGACGAAGATTCCTGGCACAACAGGAAATTGATTGAAATAAGTTCTCCACGCTGAAGATATGATCTAAAAATTATGCTCCTCTCCCTTCAGAGAAGCTACCAGTATTACTGCAAGGAGGAGAGGTAATGGGTATGATTCAGTGTTACAGATGGCTGTGTTCTCTCCCACATGTCAACTGATGGGGTAGAATAGTGGTGGAAGGGCTGTTTGTCTGCAATGGGCCCATCCATTGCGAGTTATAGCTTTGTTTTGTACTTCACAGGTGACAGAAGCCAGGATTAAGCTCATCATGTTTTTTAGTAAGTGAAAATTCATTATGGATATTTTTACTGGTTATATTTGTTTCTGTGTATGACTTTTCTATTAGTAATTGTGCTTTAATTGCTGCCATATTTGAAAATAACGACTCATAAATGGTTAATCCATACCATTAAATTAAGTCTAAAAAACCTTCAAAATTGGCAAATGATCTAAAATTAATTATGAACCAATGTTGTCCAATAACCTGCAATAACGAAGTGCAGACTATCTAGATAAGGTAGGTGTGTGATAAAATAAAGGGAACAAATACATATACTCCCTTCTGATAAAAGTAAAAAGAACAGGAGTACTTATGGCACCTTAGAGACTAACAAATTTATTAGAGCATAAACTTTTGTGGGCTACAGCCCACTTCATTGGATGCATAGAATGGAACATATAGTAAGTAAGTAACATATATATATACACATACAGATAAGTTGCAAGTTACCATACAAACTGTGCCTTGCATAATGACAGGTTTCAGAGTAGCAGCTGTGTTAGTCTGTAGCCACAAAAAGAAAAGGAGTACTTGCGGCACTTTAGAGACTAACAAATTTATTTGAGTATAAGCTTTTGTGAGCTACAGCATCCGTGAGTTGCATCTGATGAAGTGAGCTTTAGCTCACGAAAGCTTATGCTCAAATAAATTTGTTAGTCTCTAAGGTGCCACAAGTACTCCTTTTCCTCATACAAACTGTGAGAGGCGAATTAGTTAAGATGAGCTATTATCAGCAGGAGAAAAAAACTTTTGTAGTGATAATCAAAATGGCCCATTTAGACAGTTGACAAGAAGGTGTGAGGATACTTAACTTAACGAAATAGATTCAATATGTGTAATGACCCAGCCACTCCCAGTCTGTATTCAAACCCAAGTTAATGGTATCTAGTTTGCATATTCATTCAAGCTCAGCAGTTTCTCATTGGAGTCTGTTTCTGAAGCTTTTCTGTTGCAAAATTGCCACCCTTAAATCTTTTACTGAGTGGCCAGAGAGGTTGACTATGTAAGCTATTTATGCCACATGACATGATATAGCATGATACCTGCCAGTCCAAGCTGACAACTTCAAAATACTCTCTTCCATAAATATTAGCTGTAGGATGTGTCATACAGAGATCGCTCTGATACAGAACAGCAGTATCTTTTCAAAAACTGAAAATGTTATCCCTGCTTTCAGTCAGTTTTAACTACAATCATAACCTCTTTTTTTCCATAAGGCCATTGATATTTGACCTTTTGAAGCAAAAGGGGGCAGGAATCTTTCTATGCCATCCCAGCTCAAACAAGCAGGTGGTTATGGTAAAGGGTTGTCTGATGCATGTACTTCACATAATTCTATATAATTTACTGGAATTTGATGTCGGAGCCTGTGTGTATTCTCATAAATTTCTATACACAAAGTTCTCTTTTCCCCCCATGATTTTCTGGTGGTTATGTGCAACTGAAAACCACTATACACATAGGCAATTTCCCCACTTATCAAAAACATATTTATTAAACTATCACAGTAGAAACACTACAGTTCAGGAGAAGGTGGCATCCCCTTCTAAACACTATATTCAATCATTCATAAATTTCTCAAAAGATATTCCTTCTGGGCAGAAATCTCTCATTACTGATTGCAACGATTGATTTTTTAAGTTCAGACTAAACTATACAGTTATTTTTGAGTTTTAGGGAAATAAAAAAATGCATCCTACTTTTTTTCCTCTACAAATATTGTTAATTGGTTAATTCAGGCGGAGTGAAGAGGTCTTAAAGTTGGAGTTAATTACATTTGCACTCACTGTAAGTAATTAACTCCCTTTCTACTCCTGCAGTGGAAAGAGACCTTAAAGAGGCCTTAGTGATAGGTCTAGGGGAGACAAGGCAGTTTGTTGTTTTTACACGAGTTAACATATTAAGTTAAAGACTGTGGGAGAGCACAGGGTTAACCTTTACCTACTAACTCTTGTTAAAACCACAGGTCCCCTTGTCTTCATAGGATGTTATCTTGTGTTAGTTGCTATGTTAGCTAAGACAAGAATGAACCTTTTTCCTTAGTGAAGACAAGGGCTAAATGAGAATCAGGCGTAATCACTTGAAGTTCTGACCTCCTACTCTCAAGGTTCTGAATGGCCTCAACTCTCATTGAGATCAGTAGTTACGGATTTTGGGCACCTTGAAGGGGGAACTCAGCATCTTGCAAGATCAAATCCATGCATCGAGCATCCATCTGGAAGGAAGTGCCTTGATGCTGACAAACGTATGGGCCTTGTCTACAAAACGTTTTTACAATGATTTAACTATTTTGGTTAGAAGTGTCATTTTTCTACATAAATTGTTAAATTAACATGGAATAAAGCTCTCTTATGCTGGTATTGCTTATTCCCTTTCCCCACAGGAATAGCAATACCAGTATAAGGCACATTTATACCAGTTTGGGCTGGTTGACAAGTTTCAGACACCTTTTTCAATTAAAAAAAAATGCTGTTTTGGCAAAATGAAGATACTTTGCAGGAGCATATCAGTTTCAACAACATTTTTCTAAATTTTTTGGTGGGAAAATTTCAAACCAAAACAAGTCAAATGAAAATGAAATATTTTATTTAAATATGATTCAACTATTATTTTGATTGGATTTGCCATTCTGTTTCAATTCAGTGTGGAAAAAAGTTGTTTCCACCCCATGTATTTTCATCGGATGACTACATCCATTAACATTGCCAGGGGGTGGGACTGATTCATTTTACCCACATGTGGAGTCCTACAGTGAGAGCAGCAGCAGCTCTGTTCATGTCCTGGCTCAGTTGTTGGGATAGAGGGAGGGCTGTGATTGTGACTGAATGTGCATCTTTGGTGAACGGAAGCAGGGATTTCCAGGCTCTGTGACTCCCTGACCCCCAGAGTTGCTGGCACTGCAGTGAAGCAGGACATTTTGCCTCACGAATCCTGCCTTTCTCTCCCTGTTCGGACAGATGAAAAGAGAGTGGAAACAATTCAGGTCAGACTCGCAGCTGTCGATGCTGTTCCACGACAGGCAATACTGCATCATCCCTCACACAGCTCTCCGTCTGAGAGCTCTGTTAGTGGCACCAGCAGACCCATGGGCGGCATATATAAGAGGCTTGGGGACGCTAAGCCTCCCCAAAATAGGCTGTCCATGCAAGAAGGCTAATGCCACGAATGCGGCGCAGGTCATCTCCCTTGGGGGGGGCGCCAACTTTGAAATGCTGGAAGTGAAGTTATCTAGAAGCTTGCGGCATCACTGGTGCCTGGACTGTGGCCCCACCCGTGCTCCACCTCAAGGCTCTGCCCTGCTCGGCCTCTTCCCCCAAGATGCCTCCTGCCTGCCACTCGCTCCTCTCCGCAGCAGAGAATAACGTGCAGCCGGGCAGGCCTCTGGGGAAGAGGTGGAGTGGGGGCAGGGTCTTGGGGGTGAGGCCATAGTCCAGGCGCCAGTGCCCCCCACTTTCTAGGGAGCTTCCGGTGCTCACATGTAAGCTTCCCCAAACGGGAGACTCTCACACTGCCTATGAGCAGACCCTGGCACAAGGTTGCATAGAAGCAGCACTCGTCTGTGCAGCAGTTTAGGGTGGGAAAAGAAAGACCAGCTCTTGAGACATGGTTTGCTCAGTGGTGAAACTGTTGTGGAAGGCTCAGCATCATGAACCCAGGGAAGTAAAGGGAGGGAACCACATTGCCACGGGGAGTCAGCAGCCTGAGGCAGACAGCTCCTCCAGAGAGGAATATTGCCCCAGGGCATAATCAAAAACACAGGGGGCAGGAAGCAGTAATGATTAAGAAGATCTGGAATTTAGCACAGCTTCAGTTAGTTTTGTATCTCCTCCTGAATCGCCTGAGGTTGATTCCGCTTTAGAGGCTGACCCCAGCAGACTATTGCCCAAGTACCAGCAGCTACAGCTCCCTCGAAAATCTTGCTCCATTATTTCCCCTCTAAAAAGAATGTGGTTGTTAGTCATGGCTCCCATGTGGGGAAAGATCACTGCCTCCATATTGATGGACACAGTTTTGGTGGGAACACTAAGGGGGAAAGTGTTCCCACAATGCATTTGTCTCAGCAACAACTATCAATAACTGAACAGTCCCAGTCTTTTTAATCTCTTCTCATATGGAAGCTGTTCCACACACTTAATCATTTTTGTTGCCCTTGTCTGTACCGTTTCCATTTTTAATATATCTTCTTTTGAGATGGGGAGACCAGAACTGCACGCAGTATTCAAGGTGTGGGCGTAACAGGGCTTTTCATAGTGGCATTATGATATTTTCTGTTTTATCATCCAAACCTTTCCTAATAGTTCCTAGCATTCCATTAGATTTTTTGACTGTTCCTGCATATTAAGTGGATGTTTTCAGAGAACTATTCACAATGACTCCAAGATCTCTTTCTTGAGTGGTAGCAGCTAATTTAAACACCATCATTTTGTATGCATCACTGGGATTATGTTTGCCAATATGCATTACTTTGCATTTATCAACATTGAATTTCATCTGCCATTTTGTTGTCCAGTCACCTAGTTTTGTGAGATCCCTATGTAATTCTTAACAGTCTGCTTTGTACTTAACTATCCTAAGTAATTTTATATCGTCTGCAAATTTTGCCAACTCACTGTTTACCCCTTTTTTAAGATAATTAATGAATATGTTAAACAGCACTGGTCCCAGTACAGATCCCTGGCAGACACAGATATTTACCACTCTCCATTCTCAAAACTGACCATTTATTCCCACCCTTTGTTTCCTGTCTTTTATTAGTTACTGATCCATGATAGGACCTTCCCTTAATGAATTCTTACCTTGCTGAAGAGCATTTGGTGGGGGACCTTGACAAAGGCTTTCCGAAAGTCCAAGTATACTATATCCACTGGATCACTCTTGTCCACGTTTGTTGACCCCCTCAAAAGAATTCTAGTAGATTGGTGAGGCATGCTTTCTTTTTACAAAAGCTGTGTTGACTCCTCCCCAACAAATCATGTTAATCTATGTGTCTGATCATTCTGTTCTTTACTATAGTTTCAACCAATTTGTCTGGTACTGAGGTTAGGCTTACCAGCCTGTAATTGCCATGATCGCCTCTGGAGCCTTTTTTAAAAATTAGCATCACATTTGCTA
The DNA here is from genome assembly GCF_015237465.2 of Chelonia mydas. Classification (NCBI taxonomy): domain Eukaryota; kingdom Metazoa; phylum Chordata; order Testudines; family Cheloniidae; genus Chelonia; species Chelonia mydas. The sequence continues at coordinate 281,146,078 of NC_057849.1, forward strand.
TCCTCCAGTCATCTGGCACAGAAGCTGATTTATGTGATAGGTTACATACCACAGTTAGTAATTCTGCAATTTCATATTTGAGTCAATTCAGAACTCTTGGTGAATAGCATCTGATCCTGGTAACTTACTACTGTTTAATTTATCAATTTGTTCCAAAACCTCCTCTACTGATACCTTAATCTGTGACATTTCCTCTGTTTTTCACCTAAAAACTAATGGCTCAGGTGTGGGAATTTCCCTCACATCCTGTGTAGTGAAGACCGATGCATATAATTCATTTAGCTTCTCCACAATGGCGTAGTCTTAAGTGCTCTTTTAGCATCTCGATCGTCCAGTGGCCCCACCGATTGTTTGGCAGGCTTCCTGCTTCCGATTTACTTTAAAAAAAAATCCTATTAGTTTGGCTAGTTTTGAGTCTTTGGCTAGTTGCTCTTCACATTCTTTTTCGGCCTGTTTAATTTTACTCTTACACTTGTCTTGCCAGAGTTTATGCTCCTTTCTATTTTTTTCAGTAAGATTTGACATCCAATTTTTAAAGGCTGGGCTGGCCTTTTGCCTTCTTTAGTGTAGTGTTTAGACATGGTGGACTGTTTTTGGTCCTTTTACTATCCTTTTTATTTGGGGATATACATTTGATTTGAGCCATTATTGTGGTATTTTAAAAAAGTTTCCATACAGCTTGCAGGCATTTCACTCTTGTGACTGTTCCTTTTAATTTCCATTGAACTAGCGTCTTCATTTTTGTGTAGTTTCCCTTTCTGAAATTAAATACGACTGTGGTGGACTTCTTTGATATTCCCTCCCCTGCCCCCAGGATGTTAAATTTTATTATATTAAGTTTCTGTGATGCCTGCTATTTCAATATCCTCATTTAATACTAGGCACTCAAGTTCACCCATCTTGTTATTTAGACATCTAGCATTTGTATACAAACACTTATAAAATTTGTCACTTTTTATTTATTTGCCTTTATGTGATGTAATTGAATGGGATTCACTTTCATTTGACTTTTTCTCGTCAGTTCCCACCTGTGCTTTATCGACATCTATCCTCTCCTCTTTACTAAGATATAGAGAATCCCCATTAATAGATCTTCTCCAAGGGGATGTCTCTGTCAGAACCGGGTGCTCCTCCACAGCTGTCAGCTTTCCCCGAAGCCCTTAGTTTAAAAATTCCTCTTTAAGATGGGGTGACCAGAACTGAAATCTGGTTCCAGTGATCTGGTTCTATTTTGGTTTAACAGGAGCCCATCCTTCCTGTATTAGGGTCCTCCTTTCCCAAAAGGTTCCCCAGTTCCTAATAAGCTGGTAACACCCCTTCTTATAGCATCATCTCATCCATGCATTGAGACCCTGCAGCTCTCCCTGTCTGTCTGGCCCTGCGCATGGAACTGGAAGTATTTCAGAAAACGCTTCCATTTCAGAAAATGTTTCTGAAATGTTGCAAGTTGAGGAATATCCATCAGAGTCCACCCTGGAGGGCACAGAATGGATTCCTAACACCACCACGCAGTCAGGCACCAGTCCCAGTACCTTTCTTGTGGACTGACTATAATTTGCTTTAATTATTGCACTGGGGAGCCTCAGAGAGAGGGAGACAGACCAACCTGCCAGCTGTGGAATTACTGGCACAAGAGACAAACCACTGTATTAAATGTCTTAGAGCATTGTGCTTATGGATCACCTGATGAATTTCTCTGGCCCTCTCTCCCTCTGTCTCATATTTAATTTTGTCAGCCCAATGTTGTGATGGAAAGTCCATGGCTGCTGGCTTCAGGATGGGGCCCTGCGTGCACCCTCCAGCACCTGTGAGTGCCTCTTGTGGATGTGGCCCCACAGGGTGTTAGTCTCAGAGTCTCTCCTGGCTACATGACAGTGGGAAGGGAGCTTTTTCACAGTGGTGGTAGGCAGGCCCATCTGGCTCCTGCCCTAGCAAGAAGGTACATCTGCTACCATCTCCATGCACCATTGCCCCCTCGTCTTCCCCATAATCTCCTTTCCAAGTCCTAGGGGATTTTATTTTTTCATTTATTTTGGTCTGTGTGTCACTGACTCACCCTCTTCTCACCCTGACTAGTTGACACTGAGCTCTGTCCCACTGATAACTGAATTCAGAATGGCCACTATTGGACTTGCTCTTCTGAGTTGAAAGAAAAGTGCAGCCGGACTCCCAGGCCAGTTGTTAGACCTCTTGAGCCTCTTCCTCCAGTTGCAGAATTGCTTCTAGACAACGTCCAGTGACAGGACTACAGCAGTACTCCCCCTCTGTACTATGGAAACCCTCTGGGATTCCCCACAAGTTAACAAGCCTGGAAACTGCCTCCTTCAGACTCAGAACACTTCCTGGAGCAACAAGCACATTATCCCTGTATCAGCTGCAGAAAACCTCCTAGGATTCCCCTAACATCAATCATTGTATTCTGCAAATACAAGGGGTATAGCGAGTTACATGTTTAACATATCCAAAGTTGATGTCATCATTTTTATTGAGGTATCATCTAAGACCCTACTATGCTAGACATTGTAGAAACATGCAAGATGATACCAACCCTGCCCTGATGAGCATACAATCTAATTTGAAATAAGACAACCAGTGAGTGAGGGGTAGGGGAACGACAAGCATAAAGACAGTAGATCATCATCGCGTTGATTAGCTATGCACACCAATTTATGGCTTGGCATCATTTGAAAGTTTTTTTAAAAGTATAGCTAACGGTCATTCTTGATGACTGCTCACTATAGCCATCATTAGTTTGTTGATTTTGTATAAGCCTCTCTGAGTAGGTCTGAAGGAGAAGAGTTTAGTGGCTTTTCAGATTAGGTGAGGGAGGGCATTCAGTGAGTAAAGGGCAGCAAGGCAGAAACTGTGCAGCTGATCATGGGAGACACTCATAAATGAGTTTTCAAGGCTGCCATCAGTGGCAGAGGGAAGGACGTGTGTGTGAAAGTGAGACTATGAGAATGATAGTTATACAGGCCTCATCAGCTCCCACTGCAGGCAATGGGAATCTCATCATTGACTTCAGTGGGAGCTGGATCAAGGCCTGAGGGACAAGAACAGATAAGATAAGGATAAGGTAAGGATGAGACAGAGTGTGAAGGGGCTTAAAGTATTATCACTGTGGCCAACTTAATGCTGCTGTGGGAAAAATTAACATCTGCATTTCCTGACTGGAGTGTGTCTAAATTCTAAAATGAAAATTACACTGGACCCAGACCCCAGTCCTAGACCAGTGCCAAAAAAACCCCAAAACCCCAACAACCTAGATCATGGGAGCAGTAATAAAATATTAAGGTCTGATACATCATGAACAATCAGGGCTAGAAACACATACCTTATACCACTAGAAAGTTGGGATTCTCATATTTCCACTGCTATACTGGTATACACCATTCATTTCTAGCCCTGCTGGTTGCTAATCTCTAAGGTACTATTATCCCTTACTGACCTGTAAAAGAACAAAAAGGAAAAGACAGGCACACACAGGCTTGGCTATTTCTTCCTTCCAGTTCTATTTACTCTGGAAGGAAACCCATAGGCTATACCTTTTCTGTACTGTCAACTGGGTCAATTCTTCCTCTACTGCCCAGGCATGTAGGGGATGTATGGCTCCTTCTCTTCCACTTCTTCTAATCTTATCATACAACTCCCCAACTTTTTCTTCATCCACTTCAATTCTGACATAAATTCAGTAGCAGATACAGCATGCACTGTCAGGGAAAGAGAGGAATGCTTTCTAACATTTGCAAGATGGTATTCTTAGCTGCTTTTTGGTGATAAAAGGCATTGGCTTCTAGCTCTAGTTGTTCTCAAGATAGTGGTTGCTATAATTATGTCAGAATTGAAGCAGGGGGTAAAAGCAAGATGGTAATCAGAATAATGCTCCAATATCTAGCAACCTACCAGGGCTAGAAACAGTTTGGGAGATCAATAAAAAGATTTTGGGGGACACTAAATGTTTCTTAGCACTGGTTGTAGATGATTGATCAAATTAAAAAAAACAGTATTCTTAACCTTAATATTACATTACTGCATATTTTGCATTTATTAGTTTACAGATTTTGCACTCAGCAGGTGTTTTATTACAAAGATATTTTATTTAGCTTTCACCATTCTATATATGGAATTGCATTTATACAATAATTTAGTATGTGATCTCAGATATAAAATAGCTGCTTTGGAACATCTTTCTGTTTAAAACCTTCTCTTTGCACCATCTAACTTTTGTGAAAATTACCTGGTTCTTTCCTCTCCTCCCCCCCTCCAAAAAAAAATCTTTCTGGCAGTTCATTTTCAAGCAGCTGAAATTGGGTGCACAGCAACTAAACAATTACCTACGATCAATTCTGAGACACAGTTCAGGAAAACACATGTATGCTTTACAAGATTCCACTGTGAGGAAAGTTTATTTTTACCTGATTTGTTAGACACCCATATAATTGCCTCTGAAGAGATGTGGCTTGTATTTCCTACTGCAATTGTTAGTGGAATCTGCCACAAGTAGCTGCAAGACAAAGGAGGGGATCTATGAACAAAAATACCGAACCAAGTCTTCTCACTCACAGCAATCAGGGATCACATCAAAGAAATCACAACACAATTTCAGTAGCGGTAAAGATTTTGATTCTAATAAGTTACTTTGATTTTAAGATGAATGTGATAGTGGTAACAAACCAACGAAAAAGTCATTCGTCTTAAAAAAATACTGAATTAGATTTTTCACAAGCTACAACACAAGAGATTTTTTTTCCACAAGGTTTCTAGTAAAAGGTTTTTATAAAAGAGGAAAGAATGACATCCATAAAAAGATGACCACCATTCATTCATTCCTGAAAAAGAGAAACCCGAGGGGAAAACATTCTTTGGCTTAGATGGTCTGCTAAGTTTAAAAGCAACCTAAAAGCACTGCCATTCTTTTAGCATTAACTTCTTAACGTGTTATATCAGGCTTTCATTACTAGTAGATTATGACAGTAAAGTTAATGGGCCTATTCCTCTACTGACTTGCCCTCCTGTTGTCATTTACACCTGGGCAAATTACCATTCAGATTTGGACAAATGCAGCTGGCACAGGTGTAAGGGAGAATCAAACCTCAGCATCTTCATGGTGCACAACCACGTCATTCATTGAATAAATGTCAGTAATTCATCTAAGATCTTCATAACATTTTACCCTAAAGAGAAATTACTGCACACTATATATCTTTTCTCAGGATATGGAAAGGATCCTTTAGGATGCCATTATTACCCCTACTTTCAACTCCCCAAACCACCTCAAACACAAAATCCTTCCCCCAGCTTGGGAGAGTTATAAATGTTTCCCCTACAGAGCCTCCCTCCAGGTGTGATTTTTAAATCAATTTAGTTAAACTGATGCAAATGTCTGTGGACAAGCACTTAATGTCCAAATCAGCTCCATGACCACCAGTATTTGTCATTTCAAAATTATTTGGTGTTTAAAAGTTTTAAACCGCAACTATCACTCCCCTGAGATTCTCTCATTCAGAAGTTTGCCCCACTTAACTATATGCAATACTTAAATGTCACAACAGCAATAAACATGCTTGCAAATGACTAATGGTCCGCCAGGGAACACATCTGGCATACTGTGCTGAAAGTTACACACATCATGGAGTGCATAGCACTGAATTTCCTCAGTATGTATTCAGAGAGAAATGGTGGACTCCTAAAAAGGAATCTAAGGGCTTCTCTACATGGTGGGGTAATGTGCATCATGAGGGTCTGATTTTTAAAGTGCATTAATGTGTTGAGCATTAATTGGTCTGTGCAGACCCTGCTGGTGTGCTTTAACATACTGCTGTTTGAAACAGTACTATGTTAAAGTGTACGAGTGCAGCAGTTCTTAACCAGGAGTCTGGGGCCCCCTGGCAGGATGCAAGCAGGTTTCATGGGGTCTGCCAAGAAGGGCCAGTGTTAAGACTCGCTGGGGCCCAGGGTAGAAAGCCGAAGCCCCGCTGTGTGGGCTCAAGCCTGGAGCCCCAAGCCCTGCCACCTGGGGCTGAAGCCAAAGTCTGAGTTTTGTGTGGCCCCCTATGGTGTGGGGCCCTGGGATTTTTGAATCATAGAATCATAAAAGATTAGTGTTGGAAGAGCTCTCAGGAGGTCATCTAGTCCAACCTCTTGCTCAAAGCAGGACCAACCCCAACTAAATCATCCCAGCCAGGGCTTTGTCAAACCAGGCCTTAAAAACCTCTAAGGATGGAGATTGCTTTCTACCACCGAGCACCGGCCCTGGCTTTTACATGCAGAAAAACAGCTGTTATGGCACCGGCGGGCAGGGGAGTTTTTATAGCATGGGGGGGGGGGACCTCAGAAAGAAAAAGGTTGAGAACCTCTGCACTAGGGAACCTTTAGTGAACATCAGCAATGTCTACACAGACCAATTAATGCACAACATGTTAGTACTCTGCAGAAATCACATCCCCAAGGATACATTACCCCACTGTGTAGACAAGTCCTAAGTTACTTCTGTCCCCCCCCACACTATTTTCAGATGGCATCAATGTTACATGGATTATTTGATTCCTTTGCTTATTACAATCCAAATGCCTGATTCAGCAAATACTAATGCACATGAGTAGCTTTACACACTTGATTTCTCACATACATAAGTGTTTGCAGTGTCCAAATTATAAAAATCCAAATAGGGAAGTACATCTCGGACAATAATACTCCAAAACACAGCTATTCGATGGAGGAAGATACTTGGAAAGCAGCAATGTTGGAAAAGCTGTGAGTGACACTGGAAGGCAAACTAGATATGAACACACAGTGTATTGTGGCAGCAAAAAAACAAGCCAAAACAAAAAACAAGCCAGCATGATTTTGGGCTGTGCAGGTAATGGCATCGTGCCACATAGCAGGGAAATGATAGTCCCTGTCTAGCAGCCAGATTCTGATATCCTTACTCATTTTGAATACAAACCTACTCTGTGAGTGGTCCCATTGAAATTAATGAGAAAACTCATGGAATAAGGTGCTAGTCAGTGTGAGTAAGGATATTAAAATCTGGCCTTAAATTACTCTGGGAAATACCAGAGCTTTAGAAATAGACTCAGTTCTGGATACCGCAGTATGAAAAAGACATTGAAAACCTGGAGAGAATTCAGAGGAAAGCAAGAAAGCTATCTGAGAGGCCAGATCCACTGACATATGAGAAAGGATGATTTAGTTGGGGATTGGTCCTGCTTTGAGCAGGGCGTTGGACTAGATGACCTCCTGAGGTCCCTTCCAACTCTGATAGTCTATGATCCTATGATTCTATGAAAAGTGAAATATATTATGTAAATATTGTTCTTGTAATAGCTCGCTCAGTGTCAAGACCCAGTAACAATAATAAATGTAAAACAGAAAAAGAAAAAAAGACTGTCACATACTCATTTAGCTGCCATTTTAAAAAAATATTCTCAATATTTTGAGAGGAAATGTCATGTAATAGATATTAACCAGTTTATACTTTTTGTATACAAATAGATTGAATAGCCTGTGTTGTTTTATTCAAGTAAATGTTATGCTTTTATTCAAATGTTTGGATAACAGCAAAGTACAAAAAATCTCAGCAAAACTTTTAATAATATAGCTATTTTAGAGGTTTATTTAAATTTTTATGTCAAAAAATATTTTCTTGTTGATGAGGCCACACAGCAGATAGTCTTATGCCCCAGTCCTGTTATAACACTTGAAATTAATGAGTACCATTCAAATACATGGGGCCAGAGAGCACTTTTTACAGAAAAACTCTTCAGGAAAAGGGTCATTCCTTTTGTACAGCACCAGTCCTCTCCTTTACTTATCACGACAGACGCTCAGCTGGGGCTCCACAAAGTTTTGAGGGCAGGAAGGGGAGAAAAAGCAGGGACTCTGCTGGACTCCCTGTCTCTTCTCTCATCAACCCATATATAGCCAAGTTGATGTGTGAGGAGACGTCTCCTCTGTGGCTCCTAACTGAGGTAAAGGCAAAAGCAGCAGAACTCCTGAGAGGGGATTCAGGTTGTGAGGATGTGGGCCAGAAGAGTGGTACACAGGCACAGCAATCCTTGCAGAATGAATCTTATATCTGTGGATCTAGATGGGAAGGCTCCCTTTTGTACAGATCCTCAGAGGGCATGCATGGGATTTAGACCTGTCACACCTGCCTACTTCACAGGCCCTCCAAATCCCTTCTCCTTGAGGATTTGTTTCCCAGTACAGTGGTTCTCAACCAGGGGTACGTGTACCCCTGAGGGTACACAGAGGTCTTCCAAGGGGTACATCAACTCCTCTAGATATTTGCCTAGTTTTACAACAGGCTACATAAGCACTGGCGAAGTCAGTATAAACTAAAATTTCATATTGACAATGATTTGTCTATATACTATACATTACAATGTAAGTATAAGATTTATATTCCAATTGATTTGTTTTATAATTATATGGTAAAAATAGAAAGTAAGCAATTTTTCAGTAATAGTGTGCTGTGATACTTTTGTATTTTATGTGTGTTTTTGTAAATAAGTAGGTTTCAAGTGAGGTGAAATTTGGGGGTACAGAAGACAAATCAGACTCCTAAAAGGGGTACAGTAGTCTGGAAGGGTTGAGAGTCACTATCCCAGTAGACCACAGGTTTCTCCGTAGGATCTGAACAGTGCAGATGTTAATGAGTAAAAGCCCAGTAAACTACCTTCTCTGATCTCCAGCTTGTGCCATTCTATATGTACTATTACCCCTTAATTGTCCTACCTGCTTGGCTGCTTCCTCATTCCAGCTTTTTACCCCTTTACTGTGCTATAAACCTGGGCCAGCTCTTCCACTACTGCCCATGCATGGCAGTCATATATGGTTTCTTCTCTCACGGTTTCTCATCAACACCTTCTCTGAGGGACACACACTGTGTCTTCCAGCTGTTTGCCTTCACCAGTATAGTTGTAGGACTCTGGTGAATTCCCCTCTTCTTCTATTTTACCTAATTTTTTGAGGGTTGAGAGGGTGAGAGGAGATGGAAGCTTCTCTCTTATTTTCCTCATTTGTTTGGATGAGGAAGTGCCCACCAAGTTTTTGTTGTGATTGGAGCAGCACCAAAATACTCTTTATGCCTTATATGTGTATCTGGTGCAAAAAGGAATACTGCTCTGACTGGCTCTCAACTACCAATTCCAGTGAAAAACTGGAACCTGTCCTTGAAGACCAGGACATTAGTCTGGAAGGACTTAAAACAAGTCAGGTGATTTGTCCACCCTCAACCATATGCCTGTAGGGATAGGACAGCTGTTAAGGCAGCATATTCAGATCTGGGGGAAATGGAGCATTATAGCTATCAAGCTATTCAACTCACACATGATGCTGAAAAGCTTACACGGGACAAACACGTAGGCACTCGTGGGTAAAAAGATGGTTATCTTCAGAGTAGATCAGTAAAGTGTGGGGATCCTCAGGGCTATGAGAGGAACTTACAGGAATCACCTGTGAGGATGAGGTAGAGATAAATTTGAAATTGGACTGGATGTGGGAAACACGTGATGGAACTGTAAAGTGCATAATGTCGCACATTCATGAATATCTTGAAGAGATGTTTGAAAAATGGGAATGCTATTGAGTGTTAATGCAAATAAATGCATTATTGGTACACTAGGACATTATTCTTGGAAGTAGTTAAATTCAAGTTGTAGTTAAATTCACAATTAAAGGGAATGTACTGCTGCTTTGTTTTTGGTGGCACCACTTCAACGCAAAATACAGAAGCACAGTAGTATCTACATTCAATTTTCAGAATAATTCAGAGACTTGTTTGACGTAATAATACAATTTAGTAACTGTTGAGATGCATGTAATACTAGAAGCTAGCTAATTATGCTATGTTTGGATTGTATAGATTTGTCTTGAGCGTTATACTATAATTACATATCCTACATTACTGTACTTTATCTCACTCAGAAAAAGTCATATTTGTGATGAATACTTTCTTATGCCTTAACTTACACCAAATAACTAACTGAGATCCCTCTATGGAAAAATTCAGAGATTATAAACTATCTCGCAAACATGATGCTTCACATTTCTTATCTGTGATGAACAGTAATGCTATAGTGATGTTGGATTTCCAACAGAATAGTTGGCTGGTTTCTTTAGAAAAGCCAAAAAAGGGGCAGTAGTTTTTTTGCTGACATAACAAAAATCTCACGGTCATTATAAAGAAGAGGCAAGATTCTTGGAGTTTCATATTTTGCACTCCTCTTGAACCACTTCTTTACATTAATTAACCTTTTTTCCTGCAATTTAAACTCATTTTTACCAGATTTATTTTCCCATTGACTTCAATAGGACGAGGATTTCACACATGTATACTATATTTTTCCATTCACATTTCTCCCCTCTCTGTTTATTTTTCCCAGTGTCATTTTTAGGTTGAAAAGATTAGATTTTTGTTGGTAAATGTTGGTAAGAGTCAACTTCACCATAAACACACAAACCAGTGAAAAAATATTTCCAACAATACTAATCAAGTTTACAAAGGCAAAGTTTACAAAGAAAAATGCTGCTTGAAAACTTATTAGTCTTTGATTTAAGGATATTTACTTTGTATATTTTTTATATGTGATGTTGACAATTTATGTTCTAATGGTTACAAAGCTTTAACTTTTTGCATGTCAACGTCTACTGTCATTAAATAATTACTGTCTGACCCCCTTGCATTATCTGATTCTCCCTCCATAATTTTATGCAACTGTGAAAATTTAAAATGGATAAAAATTGAAGAAAATGCTTAAAACCCATAATTTTGCATAACTGAACATTTAAATTGATAAAAATCTGAAAAATGCTTAAAAATAAACATAAAAATTATCCATCAAAATTACAAAACAATGAAAATTGAATTCTGCCAAGCCTAATCATTTTGGATTTGTTTTTTGCTCTGGATGCTATTTTATTATGTACTTTAATTTTCACTGGATTTTTTTCTCTCTGTACGTCTCTGACTCCTTAACATATCGCCACAGCTTTCAAAGTCTTGAAAGTTTGAATGGGTTAAGAATTAGTTAAACAAATTCGCTCATCCCTAATCATAATATACAGTTCAATGAATATGACTGCTCAATATTCAGGGGCCTAGGATTCTAGATTGCATTGACGAGAGCATTGTAATTAATACAATTGCCTCAAGTAAATCAATGATCTGCACCTAATGTACTGCTTTCATTGTTGGTTGACTTCTTTAAAAAGGACATTCCTGAACTTCAAAAGATCTAAAAAGAACAACTAAAGTGACAAGACGTTGGAGGGAAAGATAAGAAAGATTTAAAATCTTTGATTATTTAAATTTGAGAGAAGGGAAGTACGAGATGACATGACAGAGGTATACAAAAACTTAAATGGTCTATGAAAACTCAGTCATTAGTCCTCTAGCCTAACAACAGAAGAATAAGGGGACAATTAAATAGACTGGCAGTAGGTAGAAATCTGTGTTATTCTCTCCCATAGGAAATTACTGAACTTAAGTTTAACAGTATTTTGAAAAGGATTGGAAATTATAAATGAATACGTAAAATGCAAGCATACTAGTAGGAAAAGGAGGTAATAGTAGTTAGAGGAATGGATTGGAGGGGAAGAACTGGACTGAGTTCCCAACTCTGCTGCCAACTCATTGTGTGAACCTGGGAAAATCGCCAGCTTCCAAATTTTCAAGAATGGTGACTGATTTGGGGTTCTCAATGTTGGGGCGCCAATGTGAGACGCCCCCAGGTTGATTGAGGAATTATGCATCTACAGCTCCACATGACCTCAAATGAAGCTATGGCTGCCTGGCACCTCGGGACATCAAGCTCATGCTGTCCCAAATTGGGATTGCTGAAATAGTGGCATCCAAAATCAAATGCCACTGCTGAGAATGTCAGTTTTCATCTCTCTGTGCTTCAGATCCTGTTCAATGGAGATAATAATATTTATCCATCTTTGTCAAGGATTTTAAGATCCTAATTATCTAAGCTTTACATCATCTCCTTGAAGTACACTCCTGATTATCCAAATAGCATGGGGGATGTGGATTTTATTTGGAGTCTGGCCAGGGGTGTCTACTCTATTATCTGAACTTCCATATTATCTGAATACTTCCTTGTCCCTGTGATGGGATGTAGAAGTCCCACACCAGGGAATCAAGTGTTAATGAGCAGCTTTGGACCCAGAAGGCCCCACCCAGCTGCAGCTGCTGGGCATGCTCACGATGGGGGCAGGGCTCAAAAGGATGCTGCCCAGCTCAGTCAGATTGGACAGATCAAGGGAGTAGCCCCACAGGTGGCTGCTTCAGGGAGGCTTAAGGAGCTCCACACCCTCTGGACCTGACCCTACTGCAGGTACACCGCAGGCCCCCATGGAGACCAGGAACAGAGGTGAAAGAGAAGCCTGCAGATCACTGCAAGTAAGAACCCCCCAATAAGTTCAGAGCCAATGCTTGTTGTGGCTTTGGAGGGGGCAGAGGCCACGGGAGGGAGTTGCCCAGGGAGCAGGCTTGGTAGCATCCACTCCCCAGGCCACATATCCGACCGGTCAGCCACAGGGCCGTGGGTTGGAATCTGGTGGAGCAGGGAGGGCCCAGGTTCCCCGACCGCCAGCCGTAGACTCTTGCCTCCGGGCAATATTGCCACAGATTCTTGCAGCTAGGTGATATTGCTGGGCTCAGACACCAACTCCCCTGATAACCGGTGGCGAATAAGGGCATCAACCCAGTCCCGATAGAAGGACAGCAGATCTACCAACAAAACCAGCCCAAGGGAGATCATGGATCCAGAATAGCTGCTTAAATGGATGGTAGAGAGCCAACAGCGGCAGGTAGCTCAGCAACAGCAGCAACAGGGTCAGCTACGGCAACAGATAGCTGCCCCGCAGCAACAGAAAGTGGCCCAACTACAGCAGCTGCGAGCTGGCGGCAAAGCATCAGAAGCAAAAGGCATGCCTAATATTCTAACATTAGCAACACTCTGGAGGCCCAAGGGGGCATCTAATGCGATGGCACAAGACCCTCAGGTGATGTTCCCTCCACTGGGCTGCCCATCAAGCTTGTGAAAATGGGTCCCAGAGACAACCAAGAAGCCTTCTTGGTCACCTTCGAGTGGGCGGCCACCGCAGCATGCTGGCTGCAAGAACACTGGGCCACCCTCATCGCCCCATATTCAAAAGGACTCACCCAAGCAGCCTACAGGGGCCTAGATCCCATAGAGGTGTTAGAGTACAGTAAGGTAAAAGCAACCATTCTGGACTACATGGATATCAACCCCGAGACATTCCATGAACAATTCAGGAAGAAAATGTACCCACTGGGAACCCAGCCTGGTGGCACAACACCTGTGTTGGTGCTGACTGGACCCTGAGAAGTGGACCAGAGTACAAGTAGCAGAAGCTATTGTGCTGGAGCAGTTTGTCCAGGTTCTCTCATATGGCAGGAGAAAATGGGTGAAGCACCATAGACTAGTGACACTGGTGGGGGCCATAACCCTGATGGAGAATTATGTGGAAGCTGAGAGTCCAGCTCTCTAACAGCTAGGCCTGGGGCACCCGAACTCCAGACACCAACCCCTAACAGAGGTCAGGCTAGGAGGGGAGGCCCAGGGTTCCCAAACCAGCTGCTCTTCTACAGGTCACCCCTGTTTGGGAGCCAGGACTCCCAAGAAATGGGGTACGCCCACTAGGAACCCCCACAGCCCCAGAGGAGGGACAGCCAACCGCAAACCGAGGGGAACTGTTTTGAGTGTGGACATAAAGGACATTTTAGGCAGAGATGCTCCTTATGGACTGCAGCTATGGACAGGCATGGAAGGCCTGCTCCAGAGCTCACAGATGGAGCCTGGCCAAGATGCTTATCTCAGTATGAGTCAGTGGATTGGAGGTCATAGGCGTGGTAGACTTCAGATGCAGCCAAACAATCATACCAGAAAACGCAGTAGAGTCTCCCAACATGTCGGGCACTCCCCTCTACCTCCGAGGCATACATAGGGTTGTACAACCTTACCCCATGACGGAAGTGCAGCTGATGGTAGGGAACCACACCGCACCTGCTGCGTGGGGCTATCAGCCACCCTCACCTACCTTGTGTTATTAGGATGGGACTGGAAATATTTTGGGGAGGTGCTGAAATGATGGACTGGAGTCCCCCTAGTGGAAACGAGCCTAGTCCTGGAAATGAGAGGGTTCATGGGCCATGATGAGGGACAGAAGACAGTAGGGAAGGCCCCTCCTGTCTGCCAGGAACATCAGTCTCGCAACCTGCTAGCTCAGAGGCCCACAGAGGTGTAAATCTCAAGTGGTTATCAGGAGATGAGGATTTTGTGCTAGAACAATTCCAGACCCTGAGCAAGGCATGGGAGCAGACAGCTGTCTCCAGTGGGGAGGAAGGTGAATCTCAATGACGAAAACAGTAGGCCCCAGCTTTGAGCTCCAGAATAAATGGCTTTTCAGGGCAACGTGCAACCCCCAAGCACAAGAGATTTGGCTTTACCTCAGCAGCTATCTGTCACAGAGAGCTGACATTGACAAGGAAGTTCAACACTGCCTCCAATGCACCAGCACAGTTTCTGGACTGAGAAAATGTGTCTTCGAAGACTGTGACATCAAGAATCAAGCCTAGCTTCTCGTGCACCAGGCTGTTGTTATCTCTGCTGTTCTGTGTGGTGCCAAAACCTGGGTCACATATGGTAGAAACTCAAAGTTTATGAATGATACCATCAACAGTGCCTCCGCAAGATCATCTGAATCAAGGGGGATGACCAACGCACCAACATCAGTGTTCTGTCCCAAGCTAAAACTCCAGCATTGAAGCTATGCTCATCCATCACCAACTCTGTTGGACTGGCCATTTTCTTCGAATGCCAGACAATTGACTCCCAAAGCAGGTGATGTTCTCACAACTGTGCCATGGTCAACAGACAAGGAGTGGGCTAAAAATGTGCTTCAAAGACACCCTTAAAGCCAATATGAAGAAGTGCAATATTGACATAAAATCATGGGAAACCCAAGCCCTCGATTGACCAAAATGGAGAAGGACCTAGTGGCAATGATCTCAGTATTCTGAGATGCAACTAAGACAACAGGAAACAGAAAAACGGGAAAGGAGGAAAGAACGCGCCACAGCCCAACTTAACATGATCTGCCCCTTCTACTGGGAAAAGTCTGCCACAACAGTGACAAAGATCTATGGATCCTGGATCAATCTCATTAGCCACCTGCAGATCCACCAGCGATAATTGGCTATCATTCAATGGAAGACAAGCATCCTCGAAGTGGAAGGGATTAGTGACATATCAAAGGATTTCCATTCTTTTCTGGACCACTGAACCATCCTTTGATTACAGAAAGCAGCACCTCCATTCAGACAACAGCCACTGCAGCAGTGCCAGTCACACCATTCATCTCCTGACTGAGTCCCACTATCTGGCTCCCACATCTATAATGCTCTACACCAGCTTCCAAGATCTATCCCCACTCCCCAAAACAGCTACCCACCCTTCCCAATTCCTCCTCCCTCACTGTTCTGCTCCACCCAATGAACACTAGCCACCTGACTCCATACTTACCCCATTTCAAATTATACATATCTCTGCACACACAAGGACACCACCTTCTCCCGCCATGATTTTTTTTTAAAATCAGGAATATGTGGGTTAATTAACTTAGTTGTGCCCAATAATTCCTGAGAATTAGTACATGAAAACATGTGGAAAGCAACATAGCCACAGCAATAATTAAAAAAAGAGTAGAAGCTTTTCATTGTCAGCCCAACTTCTCTAAGTGTATGGGACTGCTGTCACTGTGTAGAAAGCCATAACACAATATACCAATTTTATTCACTTTAGTATTTGGCACACTACAACATTAATAGTTGCAGCCCCCTGCACATCAGAGTATGCTGAAAGTTTCTATGGTGGGAAGCAATCCAAGTATAAACTGTGAAATGCATTTGGAAATCACAGGTTAAATTAAAACTGGCATTTCTGACACCATTGCTCACAGCAGCAATCACGCTGAAAAGTGACATCAATGCAGGAGTACACATTAGCAGATTGTAAGGGCATTTTATATTCTGATTCCATAATGTAACATGTAAAAAGGAACTTCTACAAGTAAAAGTGAAACAAAATGCTGAGGAGACTTCTGTGCCTTTTAGAGGCAAAGCGATATATTGGGCAAAGTGTGCACTGGGCAAATTAGTGGCAGTGGCCAAAGGCATTCTGCCTGCATGGGCCTGAGAGGGAACACTATTATAAGCAGCTCTTGTATCTATTAGTTAGATATGTAGCATGCAGTCCCCACAGTGCTGGCTCCTGACAAGCAGCTGGGGTATGGATTGCCTCCGTGCTCAGGAAGAGCACAACCACTGGCATTATATTTGTCCCCTAACGAACACGAGTGTACAAGTGGTGGGAAGGGGCTCCCTGCATCTTCTTCCATTTCAGCTGGAGCAGCCAGGATAGAGCCCTAGTTTTAACCTTTTTCTGATACTTGTATATATATGCAATTGTTTTGATTTTTTTATCCCATGTTGTTCATTTCTTGCATACCATACAGAATTCAATAACATCCCACTACTTCAGAGTTAAATTCTGCCACTCTTATTCATGCTCAATGCCCATGGGAGTAATCAATGTGAGCAAGAGTGGCAGAATCGGGCCCTTCGGTGACAAGACAGTTATTTGCAATATCAGTTATAACTTACGCTTAATATATCAGATAATATAAAGGTGAAAGACATAATAAGAAAATAATCTTTTGAGCTCCTCTCAAAAGAGAGATGGGAAAGTGTGTGAGTTAAACCTCTATTCTAGAAGTGCAGCAGTTGTTGTCTACAACCGGCAAACAATTTAGTAAAGGAAAACTGTATTTGTGTGTATATACACCCAAAGTGTCGTATAAATAACAAATGGGGATACACCTGGCAATGTTTTTATTATTTCACTTCTCATTACTAAAGGGGCAAGCACTGCCCCTTTCTTGCAAGGCTTCAATAAATGAGTTTTGTGCAGGTTGTTAAGAGGAGGTTCAATGGGAAATAAATCCTGCAATCAACCATACAGCTTGAAGTGGAGTGGCTACTGAGCCACTCTCTAGGGTCCACACAGAGTCCACATAGGGCCTATGTGGCGTTAGACCTGTGAATCTGCACAGCGTTGGGTCTGTTGGTCGCCTCCCTAACCAGGCCAGGCCACTAACCTTCCCGCAGCATCCCCACAGAGAGAGACACCCTGGAGCCAAACTCTTCAGCATATATGGAGTGTAGATATGTGATATGGATATGTAGATATGTGATATCCCTATGTGATATGGATCCTTCCCCACAGCCAGGGGAACCATGGTGGTTTTACTATGTTTGGGGCCTTCTATATTCTTTTGAGGAGGTTAGAAGCATTTCCCCTTCCCATAATGTACGATGAAACAATAAATATGAACTATAAAAACTGCCATGCTGCAGAAAACACTGTACATTTCACAGGGACACCAGGAATTCCCATGGGGACATGAACTGTGCCTGAATAGTTCCTGGCTCTCCCTCTCAGTCAGAAAGTAGCAAATATTTTTTTAAATGTAAAGAAGTTATTTCTCTGTTTTTAAAGAGAAGAACTCTGTGTATTTTCAAAAGAAAAAAAACTCTCCATATCTGAGAGCTTCATGTTTGTGCCTCCCCTTCAGTATAGAACCGAAATGGTTTATAGATTTCATCAGAATTGATTAGCTCATTTTCTAGACAGCAGATTATTTTTCATATTTTTTTGTCAAACCTGTGAATCATTTCTGTAGTGATGGATGATGCTAGATGTCTTTTCAGTGCCTTGAAATTATGGTTCTCTCTTTCATGAGGGAAACCCACTGAACCCTGTCATATGGATTATCTCCTCATTTTGTACAGTCCTGTAATGCCAGGACATATTCTGTCCTCAGATATGCAGACATGACCCCAAATCAATGGAAGTTTTGTGTACTTATTCAAGGGCAGAATTTGCCCTGTGCACCATAAAGCAGGAGTTATGGACTTTTCCTGGGACAGCTTCAAATTAGAACATTATCTGTCATATCCTTATGGGTCTGACCCAAACCCCATTGAAATCAATAGACTCCCATTGACTTCAATGGACTTTGACTGGGGCTTTGTATACTATGGCATCCCCAGAGCAGGAGTCTGTAATTTCTCATTTTCTCTCAATATTTCCCACATAAAATATCTTCCGGGGCTAGGTGTCCAGTAAAACCAATGTCCATTTGTGCATAGAAACAGGATTGTGTGAATTCTATAGTATTTATACACAGTGATATTCCTTAAAATTGCATAAGTCAAGTTGTATGCACACAAAGAAGTCACATGTTGAATATCTGGCCCTTAAAACACAGCTTTTACCCCCTTCTAATTATAGTATACATGTGGAGTCTTGTGTTAGACTAGGAAAAACAAATATATACACTCTACTTCTTATCTACAACAAAAATTTTAAAATGTTCATCTGTATTGGATTTGGCAGCACTCAAGAGTAAGCCACTTCCAGGGTATCAGGAGTATTCACTCTGGCATTTAGTCCCTTGGAAATGCTCCTTGTGGGTTTGTATTGTCCTCCATATGTTTTTAGAGAAAAAAAAATAAGTGTGGTGTCTTATACTGCATCTTAAATAGTTAATTATGACACAAGTGCTTTGGCACAGAGATTAGAACAGACATTTTTACAAAACTGTGGTTCTTAAATATTTCAGCTCTCTCTTTAATTTATCAAAATACATCTGCCAGGCCTATTCTAAAATTAGTCTTTTTAAAGCAAAGGTGAGTCAATGGACCTAGAGCTGGCCCCAACCAGAGATTCATAGATTCATAGATACTAAGGTCAGAAGGGACCATTATGATCATCTAAGTCCGACCTCCTGCACAACGCAGGCCACAGAATCTCACCCACCCACTCCTGCGAAAAACCTCTCACCTATGTCTGAGCTATTGAAGTCCTCAAATCGTGGTTTAAAAAGACTTCAAGGAGCAGAGAATCCTCCAGCAAGTGACCTGTGCCCCATGCTACAGTGGAAGGCGAAAAACCTCCAGGGCCTCTTCCAATCTGCCCTGGAGGAAAATTCTTTCCCGACCCCAAATATGGCGATCAGCTAAACCCTGAGCATATGGGCAAGATTCACCAACCAGATACTACAGAAAATTCATT
This sequence comes from Chelonia mydas, assembly GCF_015237465.2. Classification (NCBI taxonomy): domain Eukaryota; kingdom Metazoa; phylum Chordata; order Testudines; family Cheloniidae; genus Chelonia; species Chelonia mydas. The sequence continues at coordinate 281,165,247 of NC_057849.1, forward strand.
CCTGGGTAACTCAGATCCCACCCTATCTAACATCCCATCACAGGTCATTAGGCCTATTTACCATGAATATTTAAAGATCAATTAATTACCAAAATCATGTTATCCTATCATACCATCTCCTCCATAAACTTATCGAGTTTAATCTTAAAGCCAGATAAATCTTTTGCCCCCACTGCTTCCCCTGGAAGGCTATTCCAAAACTTCACTCCTCTGATGGTTAGAAACCTTTGTCTAATTTCAAGTCTAAACTTCCCAATGACCAGTTTATATCCATTTGTTCTTGTGTCCACATTGGTACTGAGCTTAAATAATTTGCCTCTCCCTCTCCGGTATTTATCCCTCTGATATATTTATAGAGAGCAATCATATCTCCCCTCAACCTTCTTTTAGTTAGGCTAAACAAGCCAAGCTCCTTGAGTCTCCTTTCATAAGACAGGTTTTCCATTCCTCGGATCATCCTAGTAGCCCTTCTCTGTACCTGTTCCAGTTTGAATTCATCCTTCTTAAACATGGGAGACCAGAACTGCACACAGTATTCTAGGTGAGGTCTCACCAGTGCCTTGTATAACGGTACTAAAACCTCCTTATCTCTACTGGAAATACCTCTCCTGATGCATCCCAAGACCGCATTAGCTTTTTTCACGGCGATATCACGTTGGCGGCTCATAGTCATCCTATGATCAACCAATACTCCGAGGTCCTTCTCCTCCTCCGTTACTTCTAATTGATGCATCCCCAGCTTATAACTAAAATTCTTGTTATTAATCCCTAAATGCATAACTTGCACTTTTCACTATTAAATTTCATCCTATTACTATTACTCCAGTTTACAAGGTCATCCAGATCCTCCTGTACGATATCCCAGTCCTTCTCTAAATTGGCAATACCTCCAGGCTTTGTATCATCCGCAAACTTTATTAGCACGCTCCCACTTTTTGTGCCGAGGTCAGTAATAAAAAGATTAAATAAGATTGGTCCCAAAACTGATCCTTGAGGAACTCCACTGGTAACGTCCCTCCAGCCTGACAGTTCACCTTTCAGTAGGACCCATTGTAGTCTCCCCTTTAACCAATTCCTTATCCACCTTTCAATTTTCATATTGATCACCATCTTTTCCAATTTAACTAATAATTCCCCATGTGGCACGGTATCAAACACCTTACTGAAATCTAGGTAAATTAGATCCACTGCGTTTTCTTTGTCTAAAAAATCTGTTACTTTCTCAAAGAAGGAGATCAGGTTGGTTTGGCATGATCTACCTTTTGTAAAACCATGTTGTATTTTGTCCCTTTTACCATTGACTTCAATGTCCTTAACTACTTTCTTCTTCAAAATTTTTTCCAAGACCTTACATACTACAGATGTCAAACTAACAGGCCTGTAGTTACCCGGATCACGTTTTTTTCCTTTCTTAAATATAGGAACTATGTTAGCAATTCTCCAATCATACAGTACAACCCCTGAGTTTACAGATTCATTAAAAATTCTTGCTAATGGGCTTGCAATTTCGGGTACCAATTCTTTTAATATTCTTGTATGAAGATTATCTGGGCCCCCTGATTTAGTCCCATTAAGCTGTTCCAGTTTCACTTCTACCTCAGATATGGTAATATCTACCTCCATATCCTCATTCCCATTTGTCATGCTACCATTATCCCTAAGATCCGCTTTAGCCTTATTAAAGACTGAGGCAAAGTATTTGTTTAGATATTGGGCCATGCCTCGATTATCCTTGACCTCCACTCCATCCTCAGTGTTTAGCGGTCCCACTTCTTCTTTCTTTGTTTTCTTCTTATTTATATGGCTATAGAACCTTTTACTATTGGTTTTAATTCCCTTTGCAAGGTCCAACTCTACTTGACTTTTAGCCTTTCTCACTTTATCCCTACATGTTCTGACCTCAATAAGGTAGCTTTCCTTGCTGATCCCTCCCATCTTCCACTCCCTGTATGCTTTCTGCTTTTTCTTAATCACCTCTCTGAGATGCTTGCTCATCCAGCTTGGTCTACAACTCCTGCCTATGAATTTCTTCCCCTTTCTTGGGATGCAAGCTTCCGATAGCTTCTGCAGCTTTGATTTAAAGTAATCCTCGGCCTCCTCTACTTTTAGATCCATAAATTCTTCAGTCCAATCCCCTTCCCTAACTAATTTCCTTAATTTTTGAAAGTCAGCCCTTTTGAAATAAAAAACCCTAGTTGCAGATTTATTTTTGTTAATCCTTCCATTCAGTTTGAACTGAATTAGCTCATGATCACTTGAACCAAGATTATCCCCTACAACCATTTCTTCTATGAGGTCCTCACTACTCACCAAAACCAAATCTAAAATGGCATCCCCTCTAGTCGGTTCAGCAACTACTTGATGAAGGAATCCATCAGCTATCGCATCTAGGAAAATCTGAGCCCTATTATTATTACTAGCACTCGTCCTCCAGTCTATATCTGGGAAGTTAAAGTCTCCCATGATCACGCAGTTTCCATTAGTATTTACTTCATTAAAAACATTAAAAAGGGCTCTATCCATATCCAAATTAGATTCAGGTGGTCTATAGCACACCCCAAGCACTATCCCAGGGGAGGCTCTAATAGTTTTCTTCCCCAATGTAATTTTTGCCCAGATAGACTCTGTCTTATCCATTCCATCGCTTGTTATTTCTTTACATTCTACCTCATCATTGATATACAATGCTACTCCACCACCTTTACCTTTATTTCGGTCTTTCCTAAACAGCACATACCCTTCAATACCTGTAGTCCAGTCATGGCTACTATTCCACCATGTTTCTGTTATCCCTATAATATCTGGTTTCACTTCCTGCACCAGTAGCTCTAGTTCCTCCATTTTGTTAAGTAGACTGCTCGCATTGGTGTACAAACATCTTAATTTTTGCTGTTTGGCCTCGCTCACATCCTGTACCCTATTAGGCACGGTTATTCTACAGCCAGTATAACCTATTAGACTGGTATCCACACTGCCCTTCCTCCTTATATACATTCTCCTACCCATGGCTGTATCCTTTCTTACTTCGTTTTCTTCCCTCTCAATGCTAAAATCCGGCGTGGAGATTACCTGGACATCTCCCAACCATCTCCCCCAAATTCCTAGTTTAAAGCTCTCTTAATCAGTTGTGCCAGCCTCCATCCTAGAAGTCTATTTCCTTCCCTACTCAGATGAAGTCCATCCCGAGAAAACTGTCTGCTGTCCATGAATGCCTCCCAGTGGCCATACATCCCAAAGCCCTCCTTATAGCACCATTGCCTACGCCATCTGTTGATAGTCATAATCTTGTCACACCTTTGTTGCCCTTCTCTAGGAACAGGCAGAATCCCACTAAAGATTACCTGAGCCTCGATCTCCTTAAGTGTCTTCCCCAGCCTAGCATAGTCTCCCTTAATACTTTCCAGCGAGAATCTAGCTGTATCATTTTTTCCCACATGAAGGATAATTATGGGATTCTTTCCCGCTCCCTTTAGGATCCTTTTCAACCTCAGGTCTACATCCTGTACCTTAGCACCCGGAAGACAGCACACCCTTCTATTCTCTGGATCAGCTCTGGTTACAGGCCTGTCTATTCTTCTCAGTAAGGAGTCCCTGATCACGTAGACCTGCCCTTTCCTGGTGACGGTGCGATTCTCTGGTCTATCCCCTGTTCCCTCTGGCTGCAAGTTCTTTCCATTCCTATTCTCCCTTGTAATCCTCTTCAACTCATCTTGTTTCCTCCTGGGGTCATATTTGGTGTAGTCTCCATTGACTCTTCCCCTTTTCCTATAGGACTAGCCGTTCTGCTCTTCTTCCTTGCCCTTCCACCTTCAGTGACTACCTGCTGAGCCCCTTCTTCATTTTCCAACTCTGCAAACCTGTTCTTGAGCTCTATTTCTCCTTCACTAGCCCGTCTTTTCTTCTGCCTGGTTTTTTTAGTCACATGCTTCCACTGACCACTTTCCTCACCCAGTCTCCCCTCAGAATTCCTCAGTCCTGCTTCCATATGCAAGTCTGAGCTTTTCCCTTAGCCTCCTCATGTCTTTGCTCCATCATCTGCTCAAACCCCCTTCTAAACTCAACCAGAGTCTCCACCTGCCTTTCCAATCCTCGAATCTTTTCTTCCATCAGCTCTATCAGATGGCACTTCATGCAGATGACACTCTTTCCAGGTACCCCCTCCAGTATCATGTACATACCGCAGCTTCCACATCCAGTCATCTTCATTGTGTCTTCCACTACATGAGTCACTTCCACTGCTGCCTCTGTATCTGTCATAGCCTTCCCACCTAAATCCTGTTAACCTGGGAAACACAAACCACACCAAAACACCACCACCCACAGCAAAAAAAAACCCAAACAAGCACCAAAGCTTTGGGGAAGTGTGGCTAGCCTTTATCTTCATAAGCAACTGCTGAAAATTCTTGGGGGAGGGAGAGTGAGCTGAGCCCACCCCGCACTCACCCTGCAGAGGGGCTCCTGTCCAGTGTGGCTGGGGCTGGCTCCCTGCTGTGGCCTGTTGACTCTTAATGCTCACAAATTCGAACCTGCCACAGCATCACCTGACGTGTGCATCCATGCACAGATGGGCCTTCCCTTGCAATGCCTCACCCACTCTACCTCCAGTGCCACCAAATGTGGGGCCTCACTCAGGATCCACCCTTTCTTCTGGGACTCTCCTTTCCTACCCCAATCACCTCAGCAACCTTCTTCCACCAGGACCTCCCCTTAAATCACTTCAGGATCTCCCTCCTTCCCACCACATTCACTTCAGGACATTCCCCCCCACCCTGAGGGTCCTCTCCCCCACCACCTCAGGATTCCCTCCCTTTCCAGTGCTCTCTGCCAGGACTGAGGAATCTAGCTCCATCTGCTGGGAATCCAGCCTAGAGGCTGGGCCCTCCCCCTACACTGTCCCGTTCCCTCCTTTGCCCCGGTGTCACCGCCAGAAGTGGAGTTGGGGGGCTGAGTCCCCTCTAGCCCTAGCCACCGCCACCTGTGCTTACCTCTATACTATGCTGAATCAAAGCCCCACACCTGGATTCCCAAAGACTAATACTCTAAGGCCATGTCTAGACTACAGCCGCTGTACTGGCACAGCTACAGCACTGCAGCTATGCTGCTGTAGTGCAGATGCTCCCTACACCTATGGAGATGGTTTCCATCAATGTAGTTAATCCACCTCTCCAAGAGGTCACCATGTGACCAAGTGGGGCCAAAAAACCCTGGCAAAAATCTGGGGGCAAGTGACCCTGCATATCGCTTCGAGCTTCTGCCCAGTGGGGTGGGGGGTCTTGGGGCTTCAGCCCCACGGGGAGCACCTGCTGGGGCTCGGGGTTTCAGACCAGCAGGGCATGCTTGCTGGGGGTTCAGGGCGTCAGCATCCTGGCTCTCAAACTTTTGAAGATTGTCGTATATGGCTCAGACGATCACCCCGGTACAGAAGGACATGTAAAAGACACACAAATGTTGTTTCCATCAGGCCGTGACTGTCAGTGTGTAGTATTACAATGAATTAAATGATCAGTGATATAAAACTCTAGACACTAATGTATAACCAACCTATGTGACTAATATGGTTCGGAAGAAGATGAGTTTGAAAGACTAACAGAACATGTATGTGTCCCTTTCACTTAATTTTTACGGGCCCGTTTTCTTTGTGACTTAGACTTCATGTCAGTAGGATTTGCACATAATTTTAACTGAAAAGTGGCAGGACGTGGCTCTGCCATCAAACTGATTGACCTAGGTATTTTCCACCAATGACATTTTTCACTTTGCAACAGGCTTCTTCCCCATTTGTGGATAAGGGGATGAGAAGGTGGAGCAGAGGAAAGGGAAAAAATAGACAGGGGCAAAGAAGAAGAAATAAAAAAAGAGGATCCAAACATCAAGTACTTACTCACCATAAAGCCTATTTTCTCAGGGGAGGGGCGAGGAAGTGTAAAGAGGGTTAGTGCACTAGCCTTTCACCTTCGGTAATTTGAGTTCAAATCTGAATTTAGGTCACAAATGAAAGTAAGTGTAATGGTCTAATTTTAACCCTCAGCTATCCACATCCACACAAAATCACTGCATAGTAGCAGAGTTATTGCAAATTAAGACTGAGATGCATTGACAAACATGTATGCGGAAGTTTTCAATGCTTTCAGTACTATACTTGTTTTAAGTTATCTAAACACTATTAGACACTGTTTTCCTGCATAATAAAATTCACTCACATTATCTGCGGGTGTATACACACACACGAATACATGTATAAATACATACATACATTATAATATATATAGTGTTCCATGACACAAAAAACACTACACAAATAAATATGATATATAGATAAAGGCCATGTCTACACTACTGGCTAACTCAACACCGCAGCAATCGATGCAGTGCTGTCGATTTAGCAGGTCTGGTGAAGACACACTAAATTCATGGGAGAGTGCTTTCTCATCAACATCTGCACTCCACCTCCCCGAGAGCTGGAAGCTATGTCGATGGGAGAGTGTGGTGTAGACAGCACTGTAAGTTAACCTAATTTACATCACTGAAATAGCATAACTTAGATTGACTTACAGAGTTAATGTCGACCAGCCCAAATTGTTCTTGGAAGAGTAACACTGAACTGTGAGGCATAGACACTTTCCATCCACACGATATACTTTTTCACCTTTCTTGTTCTTGAACAAATATAGGGTTTGTGTCAACAAAGTATTAAGCATATGTTTAAATTTAGCTCCCGCTAGGGAGCTAACAACATAGCCAGTGAAACAACAATTAACTATGTACCATACTTAGGTATGAGTTCCACAACATCCATGGCACATGAAACAATGGAGAATAAATTTACAGTATAGTGGTTATTAAAAAATAACAAACTCCCTTACAGGAATATTGTTCCATAAAACCCCAACATGTCAAGTGAACATCTGCACTTAGTTTTACCTTTTGATGACTTCTACTGTCCTCTCTGTGACAAGTCAAGATTCAGAGAGTGACCTTTGCACATTCAACCAGAGGAGGTGAAGACAGCAGCTTCTAGACTAAATGGCAGTCCTGTAGACATTGACCCTAGCAGATAGTTTTGAGTTTGCTTTCAACCTGATCAGACAGATCCTGGCCCCAGCAAAGCAACCTTAAAGATGCCTTAATTGGGAAATGTCAGGGAATTCTGGGCTGGTATAAAACCAGCACAGTCAGTTTAACTTCAGTCCCCTTAGGTACTAACAGTGCAAGGAGTGTCATGGAGCTAGCTTGGGACAGGGAGGAGACATTCTGGGAAGCGAGTATGATGCAAGCCACTGGGGGTGGGGCCAGAGAGCTAAGTGCTCTATTAATCCCAGCTGAAAGACCTAACCCTAAGGGACTGTTCTAGCTATTGTAAGTTACAGCAGCTATGTGGCTGCTCTAACTTGCCCTGAGGTTTAGTTTGGCTCCTGACAGCATCCAAGATCAGGGGAGGCATAAAAGTCACTTTGGGCTTGTCTAGACAACCCACTAATGCAGGGGTGGCCACCCTGAGACTGAGAAGGAGCCAGAATTTACCAATGTATATTGCCAAAGAGCCACAGTAATACATCAGCAGCCCCCGCATCAGCTCCCTCCCTGCCCCCGCTCCCAGAGCCTCCCGGCCACTGGCAGCCCCGCCGATCAGCGCCTTCCCCTCCCTCCCTGCATCTCTCGATCAGCTGTTTCGTGGTGTGCAGGAGGCTCGGAGGGGGAGGTGAAGGAGCGAGGGCATGGCGGGCTCAGGGGATGGGGTGGGAAGGGGTGGAGTGGGGGGCAGGGCCTGGGGCAGAATCAGAGGTTGAGTAGTGAGCACCCCCCAGCACAGTGGAAAGTTGGTGCCTGTAGCTCCAGCCCCAGAGTCGATGCCTATACAAGGAGCCGCATATTAACTTCTGACGAGCCGGATGTGACTCTGGAGCCACAGGTTGGCCACCCCTGCACTAGTGCATGGAAAGTCGGAGTGTAAATCCACAGTACATTAGTATGCCGTGCACTTCCAGGTGGACCCTGCTGCTGCACAGTGAATGTTCATTGGTGCACACTGACCTACTCTCATTTCATAGAGCAGTAAATCAAAGCACACTAGGGAACTTGTGAATAGCAGCAGGGTCCATACAGATAATTAGGATGCAACAGGCTAGTGCACTATAGATTTACTCCCCAGCTTGCCGTGCACTAGCTGTTCATCTATACAAGCCCTTAGAATCAACTATGCCTTCCCTTTACCTAGTATGCTGACAGTGCGCTCTGTATATTTTTAAAAATAGCCCGTATCTGTGTTTTAAGCACTTCCAAAGGCTTCTCCTTTTTCAGGGGGTACCATATAAGATGTTCATCTTTAGTTGTCTAGTCTTTCCTTGACACATGACCAGACTATTGGGAGCATCTGTACAAGCTGATTTAAGTTGTTGTAAGACTGATGATTAACATTTTCTGTCAAAATAAGAGAATACTCCTGCTGATATTTGAAAGCCACTTTGAAGTACGCAACATCAGAAGGATCTAGCCACATGCTGGTGCATTTCGCTGAGTGCCAAAAAACCAAAAGAAGAGGCCAAGAAATAAATGCATACCCTAGATTGAAAAAAACCAGAGAGAGCACTAAAAATGCAAATGTGCACATAAAAAGCTTTCTTTTGTTGTTTATTATGTTAATATAATTCTAATCCTTTTTACAAGAATAATCTTTAATAAAATTAGAAAGTTAGGGCCATAGCATGCCATTGATTCTAGACAAAGATACGTTATTTTGGCAGGGACTTTTGCTTTAAAATACTGGCATGAAGCAGCTAAACAACTACAACTTTTAGTAGGAATATTTATTGAGAAATACACGTACCTGTTGTTTCCTAGGTCAGGATCCGTGGTTTTAGCATCAATGTCATAAATAAAGTGTTCTTGGGAGATTAATACAATATTGTCTGCAGTTTCATTCCTCATGATGGTGATAATGGGGTAACCCATCTGTAGTGTCCATTGATCCATTACCTCTTGGATATTTACAAATTTTCCAACCTTTTTTAGAGCCTTACAAAAAAAATGTTTTGGTTTAGTATATTGTTGCAATACTAGTATCTAACACATAATACCATTTACTTTTTAAACCAGAGGACCATTGTCTAGCTGTTTAAATAGCAATTAAGCATCTATACGCACAGGCGCTTTCCACGCCTAAATACAGGATATAAATGGTTAAAAAAATCAATCAAGGAGGAGCCTTCTTTCTAGATAAGAGTTAGACATTTGATATTGCATATCAAAATAAAACAGCTTTAAGAACGGAAAGCAATAAATACTCATGTGGCAAGCTAGAAAATGCAAACACAGTGACAGGGTGGGAGATTTAAAAGCACCTAAGTGACTGAGGAGCACAAGTTCCAATGACTTTCATTGGGATTTGTACCCCTAAGTCATTGAGGCATTTCTGAAAATCCCACCCATACCTAAAAGGAGTAGAGCTTCAGACCTGCTTCCCCACATTTCCAGCATTCACAAAGACTGTGGATGGCCGTTTGCAAATGATTTCCATGATCAGAAAAGGCTAAAAAAGGAGCTGGAAACACTGATGAATATTTTCTCTTGGGATTATTGATTTTGGGTGCCCCTCTTGAGATACTTTAAAAAGGTCTGATTTCAGAAAGTGCTGAACATCTGTCCTCTGAAAATCACACCTCTTTAAGGTGTCTCACGCTAGGCATCCAAAATCACCACTCACTGGAAAATCTGTATTCTTATGTCCAAAGCTAAGCTGTGCACATGCAGACCTTCCCTAAACCTTCAAACTGTATAAATCTTGCAGCAAATACAGGAATACCTTATTCTAGTTTAATACAGAAACTCTAGAAAAAATACAATTTTAAATAGGTGGAATTAAATCGGGTGGAATTTCAGCTGGAATACAATAAACCCGACAGAAATGGGAGACTCACACCTCATGGGGAGAGAGACTGCAAGCAAGTGAAGAATGGACAGAGACAGCTCTCTCTGCAACCAAGGAATGCCTCTAACTTCCTGCCAATGTTGGAACAGGGACTGAGTGACCTCTAGTGAATCCAAGAAAATCCCAGGAAGAACCCCTTAGAACTCCGTCTGCATGTGAGACATCTTGAGAATGTAGAGGATGACAACAGATATGCTGATAGGTAGGGGAATATGGAATTTTAATTCCCACCATTAACAGGTTTGACATATCCAATGTGACAGTAGTTGCTTATGGCCCAGAATGCAGTCACAATCTTGTGCCTGTATGTTTGCTGTGAGTTCTGCTGTTCTTTGACTAGTATGCACTTTTGAGTGCAAATCACTGAGAATTTGCCCCAAAGGCTTTAACATAAGCAAAGGAAAAAGTAAGAAACTGCACAGAATAAGCAAGGGTGGCTTTCAGTACCCTTGTAACCACCTGCAGCTGGTCTAAGGACATCAAATAATAACAGTTGACACCAGAAAATACAATGCCCAGCTTTAAGCCTTTACAAGGTCTGTCCTTCCGACAAATCAGGAATATTTACTTATCAAAAGCCTATTCAATATAAATGCCTAAGCACCGCATTTTCCTGCTCTTTCCTACTTACAGACTTTATCCTGCTCCCACTGAAGTCAATGGGAGCAGGCCTTCCCTTTATTTGATGTCAGTGATATAACACAAACAACTGAAAACATATTTTTTTATGTTGACGCTTTCTGTGAACCCAAACGGTACTCCTTAGCATTCATTTTTAAATGTGCTCTTGGGCTTAGGCATTTCAATAGGCACTATTCTCTTCCAACCTCGGCATAAAAACACCACTATGGCTTCCTGCTTTTCTCTCAGTGTATTAGGCTATATAGCACTTTACCTCTGACAGGGTATTCCAGAGATCATTTCTGGCTGCATTTCCATACTTGTGAATTGTCAAATAGTCCTACAAAAAATAAAACAAAAATACAAATCAGAAGTTACTGTATACAGGCCAAATAATTACAGCTGTGAATCACTGCTAGTATCAGTTAAATTACATAAATGTTTTCATTTGTTGGAAATCTAGCAATATACAATATGTTCATCCTCAGGGAGTCAATAAACATTTTCTGGAGACTGTTTACAATATATTAAAAATAGAAGATTAAATAAATCTCAATGGAAAAACAAACCAACAAACAAATTCCCTAGTAAGTTTACATATAGCATTCAGAGTTTTACCTTTTCTAACTAATTTATCAAGATTAGTATTTCCTATTTACTTTTTAAACACTTGTATAGCCTCTGCATCTGTTTCCAGGCAATTCATGGCAATGAAAGAGGCAAATGTCTAAAACAAAGCTCTACTGTTTATTTTAGCAGGTCACTCTGTGGCTAACGTCAAGGACCCACACACTCTGATGACAGCTAGATCTGTTATAAAATATTTAACCAAGAAATAGGCCATCAGAGCCATTTCCTCATATCTAGTGGGGTCTTGCGGACAGGTGTTTTCCCTTATGATTAAATGCAGAAATAGATAATATTGTCAACTCAGGCTCTAGCATGATATCCTAAAAAGCTTTTCCACATGGGAAGCAACAGAAAATGTACACATCACATAAAAGGGGTGCCTATAGTGGAAGAGTATGTGTTTATGAGCACGTGATCTGAGAATATCTGATAGGGCTGTAAACTGAAGCTTTCTGTTTTTTCAGCCACAGTTGATTATCCATGTTTCCCCTTCAGTAATGAAAAGGCAAAAAAGTAGGAAAAGCCACTCTCCCAAAGGAATGAGGAGTAGCCCATAACAGCTCTTCAGTCCCAAGCCTCTGAGAAGGAGAGGTTGCCAAATATAAAAATGATGTGTACTTGAGGTCAGAGGTATATCCTACAAGATCTCACCAAATAAAGGTAATTCCCCATATTAATTTTTAAATATATCTCTGGATTAGGCCTGGACCTTCCTGGCATAAAATGTTTTCATTTTTATGTGTTAAGCTCTAGGCTACCCTATCAGATTCATGCCTTACTATCTCCCTACAGAATACATAGACGATCACAGATTTGAAATTCAGAAGTGATTATTGGAACAAACTAAGTCTTCTGCAATTGGATTGGGAGATTAAAGCAAGAAAAACCTTATAAAATCAAAGGGTTCCCTGCATTAGAATTTCCATCATCTACACTTTATACAATGGTAGGAGACAAACCCTAATTTACAGCACAAAGGTAAAACTGAGGAAATTTTGCTGACTGTGTTATTTGTGCTTTGTGTGAAGTACGATACTATGGGAATAATTAGTGTTTGGAAAGCAAATTTCCTGATGTACAAATTGTAGCACCTGTGACAGATTTAGCTTTTGTCAGCCAACTCATATTACAACAAGCAGCAACTCCCATTTAATCACAGGCTAGAAAAGCTAAATGAGAACACTGACTCCGTTAACTGCAGTGCCTTGTCTTAACAATGTCATGAAAATAACAGTGGGAAAAAGACAACGTTATAGAGGCTTCACCAATATATTGTGCTTCTATTTTGTCTAAAAATATAGAGTCTTCTGAGACAGTTAAATATCCAAAGCTAATCAGGTTGCACTGTAAATTAAAAGACTAAAACAGGTATACAAAAAAGTCAGAGTAGGTAAATAAACAACAAATATACATGCACATTTTAAAGTGGTGCTAGACAATACAGTTTCCATGAATTCTTCTGTTATTTGTTTACAGGGTTTGTATGTAATAAAATAAGGCAGTGAAACAGTTTGAGAATTTACTCAACAGAGCCAAATAATCTTGTTTACCAGTCTACGACCAGACATCACATTTGGCTTGAATTTTATATTCAGAAAGACTGCACAGAGAGGCAAATGCTTTCATCCTCTTCCTCTGGCTTTTGACTCACAATATGCAGGGTGATTGGTTTGGATAGACCTCTCCATTTCCAGTTCAGAATTTATTATTTTTGATTAAACATTTTATTGGGTGAAGAAAAACAAAAAGAAAAAGGAATGAGACTACAATATAAAACTATATTCCTCACCTGATATAATACTATTTTACATTTTTTTCCACTGCTTTAGAGCTAGATTGAGGCTTTGGGTACAGCTATGAGCAAGGGGTGGCATATAAGCAGTACTTCTCCATTTTCTTCCTGCTTCCCCTGACTGGTGAGGGGACAGAGGAAGAATGCTGGCTTATACCAACAGTAATTACAACCCCTACCTTCCAGCTAAACTGCACTGGCTAAGGCATAGTGAGATACAAGCCAAGGCCCTGTCCTCTCCCCACCCATCTGCTCTGTGGAAAGATCAAACAGGCACCCAGTATCTGCTCCTGCATACCCACACTCAAGGTCTTGGTCACTCACAGGGGGGTATAAGGTATTCATTGTTCTCCTGTGTGGGTGTGTAAGCCACAATCTGGCCCTTATACTGTAAGAAAAAGATCCAAATCAGAAAGCAAAGAGAAACAAGCAAAAGAAAAAGAGAAACAAATCACAGAAGACAAGGGACAGATGACAGCCAAAATATGGCAGCCCAGATCTAAGCTGCACTCAGCACAGTTCAGAAGGGGAGGTGCTAAAGAGGCAATAAGCTACCTTCTCAGACAGACACATTCTTGTGACTATCCTGCTGCCACCAGGCTGGTCCCTGACACAAAGTTGAACAGTCTATCACTTAAAAAACATGTCTCAACACCTTGGAATTGTTGGGTGTATAGGGATACCTTAACCACCCCACAACTCTCAGACACACCCCCAGTGCCAGGTGGCAGGAGAGAGTTACATAGAAGCCTTTGGTGCCAGCCTTATACCTATACCTCGACACTGTGGAAATCCACCCCTAGTCAGTTTAGGTGGTTTTAATCCTGATTTTCACCATAGGAGCTGTGCAAAGAAGACTCAAGACAGCCAAAGACCTTGCCCAATATGCCATACAAATGAAATACCAAACAAAAGCAGAAAACTGACACTGATATATATATTTTTTTGCAGAGCTTTAGCTCTAACTCTCTTCTGAAATGAGTCTGTCCTCAACATCTTCCCATTATAACTTTTTAATATGGAGCTACTCCTTGCAGGATAGAAGGATTATAATAATGAAATACGATATATGTGTGTCACTAAAAACTAAACAGAATCAATCATTGCTGGTAGTATATAAGTTTTTGTTTCAGCTGGGCCTGTTTGGCAAAATAATAATATCGTAATCATTCAAATACCCAAAAGATACCAAAGAACAACCATATCAAAGGAACAAGCTGAAACAATTACCACACAAGCAGGTAAGATCTTGCAAAAGAAGAAGTAAACTGTAATTCTAATGTTTTGTCAAATAATAGACTCAGTCTCTAAAGAAAATTGTAAAGCTTAAATGGTTTGGAAACTATGTTAGCACCTGAATATTGAGGCAAGTGGCTTGAATATTAGAAGATGCAGAAAGCACAGTAAAAAGTGCTAAAAGATTTTGACAGATATTTGTAGTAACAGCATTATTGATTAAACTTACAGGCCATTTATTGTGTTAGTTTTTAAAAAAGCTGGTTACTCGTATTAAATAAGGGCTTTATCCCAACACAATCCAGGCTTTCTCAGTATTGCTAAGGCATTGAACCACTTCAGTTAGAAAAAATTGAACTAATTCCACCATCCAGGAATGATAACACTTATAACTAATAAAAGATGGTGACTGATACATACCTGGAAGTGGAAATAATATAAAAGGGGGAAAAGATAATGTGTATCTTTCTCTCAAAAGAGAAGTCAGATCTACAGTTGGGAACTGAAACAGATACAAGTCAAATTCTGCTCTTAGTTTTATTTGTCAAGTTGATTGACATAAATGAAGTTACTCCAGATTTACACAGATGTAACTGAAATCGGAATCTGGTACACTATCTACAAGCTGAGAAACTCCACTTTTTCCACTTTGTTTCCTCAGAACAGCTGGACAACTACAATATAAGAGGAATTAGAAAGGAGAATACCATACATTCAAGATGGTCGTAAAATGATTTCAGAATAAGATTTCAGGACAGTAACATTCATCCAAATGCAGTCCATTTATTCGCCACCATAGTCCTGGATTCACGCTCACTCCCCCACCTCTGTCCATGTCTTTGATTCATACTCCTGCCCTCATCCACACCCTAAGCCTTGGATTTGCTCCTGTTGCACAAGTACCTGTAGACTGATTATGCCATTGCCACACCTGCTTAATCTCTGACTTTAAGTAGAAAAAGTCTCTAGAACTCTGGCTCTCCAGAGTAATAAGTACCATTCTGCAGGGAGTCCAGGAATGATTAGTAAACTTCACATCTGGCCATCCAACACATTCTAATGGAATGCTGACTCTGGTGGCACTCCACCTTCTTATTTTTGCCTCCTGGAGACTGCGAGCATCAAAGTTGTGACCTCAGGTTATCTTGACACGACCTGACACTCAAAGTAAAAAGTCTGGACAAGGGGTCAGGCTCTGTACGTGGCTTTGACAGAGTCTGACAGTTGAAAGTGACTGAGAATCAGTGATGGAGCATTGACAATACTACACAAAAGCTTAAGATTTTTTAAAAGAGAGGAGGTCAAGATCAGTGAGTGCGGGAACTAGAGTATACAGGTGGGTCTGATATATTTTTATATGTGAGATATTGTACAAGAAAATAAACCCTGGATGATGATGAATAAACCTACCGAGAGGAGAGAACTGTTAGTATTAGCACCTGGGTCAGTCAAACTGCAGAGGTACCCCAACAGTGAGAGAAAACCATGGTCAGACCACTTAGCAAAGAGAAGGACAGCACTGCAGAACCAGCTCAAAGAAAGTTGGAAAATAGCATTTAGATCATCTAAACAGATCAGCCACTTCACTTTTAGTATCAGTTTTATCTGAGGCTACCTGAATATTGTTTCCAGTGAGTCTTGTTGGAAAATACCAGCCTGTGCAATATCAGATCCATAGATTACATTCAATCCATAGATTACATGTTAATATTCATGAATGAATGTTACCAGAAGGAACAAAAATGGTATTATCCTTGACACACTGTAATTTGCTGCTACATTAAAATGCATTCAGCATTTAGTCACTGGCCTGACACTTAGGCAAAAATAATTAACCAAATAACCCATGAAATATCATCCCACAAAAACGATGAGGAGTCCTTGTGACAGCTTAGAGACTAACAAATTTATTTGGGCATAAGCTTTCGTGGGCTAGAACCCACTTCATCAAATGCATGGAGTGGAAAATACAGGAACAGGTATAAATACATGAAAAGATGGGAGTTGCCTTACCAAGTGTGAGGTCAGTCTACTGAGACAATTCAATTAACAGTAGGATAGCAAGGGAGGAAAAATAACTTTTGTAGTGGTAATGAGAGTGACCCATTTCACACAGTTGACAAGAAGGTGTGAGTAACAGTACGGGGAAATTAGCATGGGGCAAATCATATAGAAGTTCCAATGACTATTATATCTTCTCTCTATGCTTCTCATAATTGTACAGATATAATTGAACTCATCTGCTCAATCTGTGCCAAATAACAGTTTCTTTGGCCAACATTTTTAAAAATGATTAGTGATTCTGGTTGACCCAGCACTTTCTGAAAAACAGAAAGTTTCTCAGATCAGATACCCAAAACCACTAGTCATTTTTAAAAACCTTGGCCCTAATTTTTGTAATAACTGTTCTACAGAATACTGTACCTCCTCTATTGGGATATCCTCTCTTTAAACCAGGTTTCTACCTCTCCCAACAGTGGCAGAGCATTTTCAATAATACCCAAACAAGTTCAATTTTCCACTAGCTGTACGGAGGTTACCACAAGTTTGGGCTTTAACCTGTCTGTTTTATTTATTTAATTAATTTATTAATTAATTTAAAGTGCCCGTCGATCAGTTACATATTTCGGTTACTTTCAGAATCAAAGAAGAACACAAAAGTGTCAAGCAGAATTTAAACAAGGTTTGAAAGGCATGCTCATATCTCAGCTGCATCACTCAAGTGGTAATTTCAGCTACTGTCCTGCCTTCTCTTCAGGCCAGTTCCTCAGTAGGTGTAAATAGTCATAGTCAGTCAATGAAGCCAATGGAGCTAAACCAATCTACACCAGCTGAGGATCCATCCCTTTATTTTTAAAGGGAATATTTATATTTGTTTCCTATACTGCAATGATATAATGCTTGTAATTATCAGCCATCAGAAAACATCCACTGTCATCATGTCATATCTGCAATTAAATCATTATATTCAAACAACAAGCTATAACTACTAATCATGAAGAGTGATACTGGAACATCACATGGAAATAAATCTTAATTCTCTCTTGAGCTAACACTACTGTATAAACCAGCATAATTATAGTATTTTTACTTTCCCCCTTTTCTTAGTTATCCACAGATACTTCCATATATTATGGAAATACTCAGATCTGCAATGCTAACATTTCTGGAGCTATGTGAATCAATGGGAGTTTTACTATTGATTTAAATGGGAACAGAATTCAGCCAATGCTGAGCATTTCTGAAAGATCCCCCCTGCCCCACCGCCCCTAGTGCCTCAAGTGCAATAGGCACTTGATGGCACATTAAAAGACAGGAGCCCTAAACAGCTTACCATCTAAGTTTAGGCATAACAAGAGATAATAACAGAAAAGTGTAGGAAAGGGAGAAAAAGTGTTATAATTAAGACTACTGGGTTCTCTGTTTTTCTAGATATGCATCTTGTTAGCAAAGAAAGGGACCAGACTTCAATAAGTGACTGGTGTATATCAGGAGTAATTCCTCTCAAATCAATATAGTTACACTATTGTGACTCCAAGGTGAGAGAAGAATCAGGCTCCTAAACTTTGCATCATACAGGATATATAATTTGTGAAGCCCTGGAATTGTGATAAATTAAATCTCATGTAAACGTGTATTTAAATTGGACAGATTCAAACCTCGCTCCCAAGCAGGTGCTAAGTGTCATAATACTTTTACATGTGCCCTGCCTGACTGGTAATTCTGGTTAAAAGGACCAGAATGGCTATATTCAGAGGTTTCTATCTCTTACAAAAGTCTAACCTCCCCTACTAGCTAATAATATGTAAAGGAGGACCCATTCTGGAACATGACAAAGGCAATTACAGTGTGGGGGCAAAACAATCTGCATTAGAAATCAACAGGGAACTATTAGAAGGATGGCAGAGTTATTGCTTATAATAGTCTGATAGTGGCTGTTTTGCAGTAGGACACCTGCTAGCACATTAAGCTTTGCTTTAAGGAAAATGTATTTGATGTATTATTCGGTAGTGATGCTAAACAACTGAACTAAGGACAAGCCCCACAGAAATAAAGTATTGCTTGAAATTGAAGCATAATATTTTACCGAATTTGTACATTAATTTTAGCTTTTTTGTTTTAAAGGAACAAAAAATTTTAATGGAACAAAAATATTGTTCAGTAAGTATTTTTAAAATCCACACAAAAAAAGGGGAGGTATTTGAATGGCTCTTGTTAATTGATCACAACTCTTCATTAATCAGTGTCAGGAATAACTAACAATGCAGACAATTGCTCCGCTGTACCTTTTCTATAATGTTCTTTCTACAGAAACCCCAGAACCTGGACTTGGAAAGAAACAAAGTAACAATGCCGTTCAGTATAACGATCTCAGCAGAACTCACCTGAGATAATTCACTAAGAGCATAATTTCTGTGTCACTACTGTATCTAGAAAATAACATCCTGGCAGATCTTTAAAGAAAGAATGAGTAGATGAGAAGATCAACAACTGTGAAGCTTCAACCATGTTTATCAGATGTTTGTGGCTTCCTGTCAATCTGTGTAACATTTCTTCTCGGTGCTGAAGACTGTGATACACTAAAACTTCAAATACTGTTGCAAAATTTGGCCAAAGACTGAGAATAATGTCTTTTCTTTACATTGGATATTTCTATTTGTGCACAACTAATTTTGTTGTTTGTTTAAACTGCTAAGAGCACTTCACCATTCTTTCCACCACTATCATAGAAAACAGGATTCTACAGCAAAAAAACCAATATTGATATATTTCCTTTTTCAGGCTTTATGCCTATAGACTCTTTGCTTTGATTTACATCAACAAATTCCCTCACAGTAATTTTTGAAAACACATTTAGCTGTGCAATTACAGTGGCTGCCATTAAAAAGTCAACATTTGTCAAAAGATACAATAGAGTTACAATTTATGTCTTATTATAGCTATCAGGAAAATGGTGGTATCTCAGATTCTAATGTGTGGTAATAATTGGTGAACTTTGACTATTTAAGATCAACAACTGAATTTTCAGGAAAATGGTATTTAACAAGAGCTCAAGTGAAGTCTTCTTTTGTTCAGTATGGATCCAGCTTCTTTTTGAATTTTCCTCATTGGTCTGAATGGAAATGAAATTGCTTTTTCTGGTTTTAAGTGTGTACTATCCAACAAGACTTACAAGTAGCCCAATCCTGAAATCTTTGTGCTCGCAAAATCCCCATTAATTTCTAAGAAGCCAGTGGACATTCTGATTGTACAATGATTGTAGGATCAGGCATCAAATGCGTACTTTTCTATACTGTGTATATTGCATTGTGCTGGTTCATGGGAACAGGGATGAGGTTGCTACTGAGCCCACATCAGGAAAAAATATAATTTTATTTGGAAAGAAAACATATATATTTTACTATATCTTAAAATAGCTAACTAGCCAGCTGATGTTATCTGAGAATTCATATCCATAGGTCTTTCTCTTAATAAGTCCTATAATAAAATTGTAGGAGAAAATCATAATAAATAGGTTTCACATGCAACAAAATATGAGAATGAAAGTCACTGAACACATGTCAAAAGGATACATATGTACTATATGCCATATCATTGAGGCTAACATCATTGAGGAGGGAAGGCTGGGACTGGTTCAGCAAGGAGATTGGGAGGGAGGAGACTGAGGCAAGGAGCCAGGGAGGGAGTAGGTGGGAGACTGAGATTGGATGAAGGTCAAGGAAAGTAGGCAGTCAGGGCCCGGGAACCTGTAATGGGGAAGGAAGAGAGAGATCAGAAGAGGAGCTAGGATGGAGGGAACTGGGATTGGCTGGGCAAGGAGACGGAACTCGGGTGAGAAGCTGAGACTGGGACTGGAGAGAAGACTGGGAGGGGAAGAAACAGAACTGCAACAGGGAAAGCTCGGAGAGGACAAGCAAGAAGGGATCAAGCTTTGGGGGAATGGCATTGGCAAGAAGAGTCTGTGCCCACTAGATCATGTTCTCCTGGGACCACATATTGAACAGTGAGGATAAAATAAAATATTGAATAAATGCTCATTACGGATGAACCGAATGACACAGAGGCACTATGCAGAAAATAGTAAGTGGTCACATGCATTATGTGACAGTGTCTAATTATATGCAAAAGGGGACCAAATTACGGTTGCATAGGAAAACTTAATTCTGCCATTTCCTAACTTTTGAGCGCTTGACTTTGCAACCTTAGTAATGTTCTTTTAACAAATGTTTTGTGTTTGTAATATGTAGATAGGTTCTGATCCAAAGCCCACTGGAGTCAATTGAAAGACTCTCATTGACTTCAACAGCCTTTGAATAGGCCAATAATATGCTACACATTTTTATATTTTATAGGAAAAAATATTAAATCAATAGTGTTTTATACAAGTCCTTCAAGGCTATATTTTTGCTTACCTACTTAACTCTTAAGAAAAAAGTACAAGTCCCTTTAAAGAAAAACTTTAGAGGTGAATTTGTTTAATTAGTATAATCTTAACATCAAGAGTGACAGTGAATATATCAGAAATGGAGAGAGGTCAGAGAAGGCAGTAGGTGCTGGCACTCTTGTTGCCATTATTGCTCCCACATAATCTCGGACATGCAATGGTAATGGGTCAGCTGTGACAACACAGGTGGGCCACCTGTATCTGGTGAAGGAGTGGTGTCACAGATAATGGCTTCCTGGAGCAAGAGAGGAGCATTCTGTATCAAAATTCCTTGCCTGTGCTGTTCCGGGGATGGCATGGCTATTCATCACCCCATACCAAAGCAAAAGCTCAAACTAGCAGTAAATATGTCTGATTTATAACAGTAACTTCCAATAAGAAGTGAGTTAATGGAACACAGATCTAGTAATGATCTAAATAATAGATAGCTAGTGTGACAGGGTTGGGCCAGATGGCTACAGGAGAGTAATAGAAGGCAGATATATTAGCCCCAGGTTAAGTAGGTCCCTTTTCCCTGGGTAAGGTAACAGCGTAATCAGGAACCTTCTGGAGACAATTAAGACAGACAGGCTGATTAGAACACCTGCAGCCAATCAAGAAGCTGTTAGAATCAATTAAGGCAGGCTAATCAGGGCACCTGGGTTTAAAAAGGAGCTCACTTCAGTTTGTGGTGCGCATGTGAGGAGCTGGGAGCAAGAGGCACTAGGAGCTGAGAGTGAGAATGCGGACTGTTGGAGGACTGAGGAGTACAAGCATTATCAGACACCAGGAGGAAGGTCCTATGGTGAGAATAAAGAAGGTGTTGGGAGGAGACACTGGGAAGTAGCCCAGGGAGTTATAGCTGTCGCACAGCTGTTCCAGGAGGCACTCTAGACAGCTGCATTCCACAGGGCCCTGGGCTGGAACCTGGAGTAGAGGGTGGGCCCGGGTTCCTCCCAAACCTCCCAACTCCTGGTCAGACACAGGAGGAGTCAACCTGGACTGTGGGTTCTGAAAAATGGCCAAGCTGAGGGCTGCCGTGAAGCTCCAAGGTGAGCAAATCCACCAATAAGCGCAAGACCCACCAAGGTAGAGGAGGAACTTTGTCACACTAGTTAATAGTCAACCTGCATTAAGAATAAATAGATAATAGATAAATAAATAAGGTAAACTAGGTATATTGACATGTGTAATACAGTATGTCATAAATAGATGAAAGTGTAGAACACATGGATAAGGAAAGGTGATTTTACTGTTTCTAGGCTCTTGGATGGAGGTTATAAACAAGTCAGATAATAGTGTACAGTGTTCCAGAGTAGCAGCCGTGTTAGTCTGTATCTGTAAAACGAAAAGAGTACTTGTGGCACCTTAGAGACTAAAAATTTATTAGAGCATAAGCTTTCATGAGCTACAGCTCACTTCATCAGATGCATACTGTGGAAAATATAGTAGGGAGATTTTATATACACAGAGAACATGAAACAATGGGTGTTACCATACAGACTGTAACAACAGTGATCAGGAAAGGTGAGCTACTACCAGCAGGAGAGCGGGGGGTGGGGAGAAACCTTTTGTAGTGATGATCAAGGTGAGCCATTTTCAGCACTTTACAAGAACAGTAGGAGGGGAAATAGTTTTACTTTGTGTAATGACACATCCACTCCCATTCTTTATTCAAGCCTAAGTTAATTGTATCCAGTTTGCAAATTAATTCCAATTCAGCAGTCTCTCGTTGGAGTCTGTTTCTGAAGTTTTTTTGTTGAAGAATTGCCAATTTTAGGTCTGTAATCAAGTGATCAAAGAGATTGAAGTGTTCTCTGACTGGTTTTTGAATGTTATAATTCTTGATGTCTGATTTGTGTCCATTTATTCTTTTACGTAAAGACTGTCCAGTTTGGCCAATGTACATGGCAGAGGGGCATTGCTGGCACATGATGACACCTTTTGACCATCACTACAAAAGGTTCCCTCCCCCCCCCCCCCGCTCTCCTGCTGATAATAGCTCACCTTTCCTGATCACTGTTGTTACAGTCTGTATGGTAACACCCATTGTTTCATGTTCTCTGTGTATATAAAATCTCCCCACTATATTTTCCACTGTATGCATCTGATGAAGTGAGCTGTAGCTCACGAAAGCTTATACTCTCATAAATTTGTTAGTCTCTAAGGTGCCACAAGTACTCCTTTTCTTTTTAGTGTACAGTGTAATGATTTATTTGAAATTTAGGAAGTCTTTGACAGAGTTCCACAAGCCAGACTGTTGCATAATTTAAGAGCCACAAGAATCCAGCGTGGGACACAGGAATGGAGAATTGTTTAAAGAGCTGTGAATAAATAGTACAGATGAAACGAGTTCGGTCCAAATGGCAACTTTTATGGTAGTGAAAAATAGCATATATTCCACATTTCCCCAGACTGCTCTTCTAAAAGGTTGGCCTATCAGTTTCAATATAGTAACCACTCAGCACCAAGTCATTATCTGTCTATCCAAGGGACTCTACAAAATGTCTTCTCTCAGATATACTGTGTACAATTTAATGTACATAAGATGTTAATTTATCACAGAGCCTGATGTTCCTACAGTAAACTAACTCAAACTGCTGATGATGCACTCAATCAGAGTGAGTGATGAACACAAACACAGCAGCAAGTGAAGTTCAAAAGGATACAGATTTGCATGATCAATGAGCTGCCACATGGCAAATGAAATGTAGTGTTGACAAACATATATCAATACACATTGGGATAAGAAATAGAAATAATCAAACGAAGTATAAGATAAATATGAATGAACTAGCACACGAGGGCCTCATAAAGGAGCTTGAGATGCCAGTGGATGCTCTCTGAACAGAACACTAGACGTCCGAAGAATTGTGTTTACTATCCACATTTAACTTGAGAAGTCACTGATAACACAGAAAGGTGTTCTAGGCTTGTAGCAATAAACCTTTCCAATAAATGAAATTCACTGATACAAAATCGTATGAACAACACATTCATTCCAAGTACTCACATACGAAACAACATTTACAGATAAAATCCCACCCAAAATCTAAACCTATATTACAAGTTACTGTCCTCGGTGGTGACTGAATGCTGAGACTAACTCAACAAATCCAACTCCACAAGCTTACACAATTCAGAAACATTATCAGAGAGAGTGATGCTGTCCAAGCTTCTCCACTGTCTGTATTCATAATAAGACAGAAAAAAGTATCACCACTTATGAATGAGGGTTGCTACCATTCAGTGCCCATGCATAGCCTCAACTCACACTGACGCTAGAGCACAACAACCTTGCCGGCATGAAAGGACATTCAGCATCAGGTTATGCCTCATCTCACTGAAAAGTGACCCCTCTAAGTATTTAGGAGCGGCATTGCTTTATGGATAATTCTTATCCGGTGAAAGCTCAAATGTGGGGGTCTTTAAGAAGTGTGGGGAAAATAACGGGATTCTCAGGACTTCCAAGGAGACAGAAAACTCCACTAGGGAAGAAAGTGATTTTATTAAATGATGTTAGGCACTTAAATAACAGCTTTATTTTTCTAGCACCCCACAAGTTCACATATGTGGGCATTACAGTTTTTAATCTCAGTTATTCATCACATCCAATATAAATATTTTTGTGGGGTTTTTGCATATCGGGTGCTTTAATATGAAAATATTGAGAAGTTGACAAAATTAAGTCTCTATTATAAAAATGTGTTTGAAAATCTCACAAAATTAAAAACAGTGACATCTTTTGAAGCTTTACAAAATAATATACTTTCATTCTATTGTTTCTTGATGACAGTTTCATCACGGAGATCCAACATTATAATCCAATGGCCTTTCATAAGCATATCTGAAGAAACAGGCCAGTTACTCATGATAGGTTCAAACAAACCAATGTATGCTGTGAAAATTATTACTTCATACTGTAATTCTGCCTGCTTTCTATCCCTCACAAATGGTTTGCTGGATAGCAGGGTCATATAGATCTCTATGCTATGGCAGTTGCTTTAGTGTACATTCATTGTTCATATGTATCTAACAAAAAGGCCCATTCTTTTGTCTTTATCATCTTTTTTTCTAATTCATTTTAGCAAAATCAATTGCTTTTTTGATAAGTAAAGGATTTTTGTTGAAGTATTATGAGAAAGAAAACACATACCTGGTGATGGTATGCAATTACGATAAGGAAAAAAAAAAGGGATAAGGAGAAAAGAAAGGAGCTAGCCTACTACTGCTTGATTTTGTTGCTGGTAACTCTGGCCCTTCCCTTTCCTTACCCCAGTGCTTGTTACCATTGTTCTTCTTTTATCTGTTCTTTACTTAAGGTATAATTCTGCTACCCATACAAACACTGAGTAATACCTTGATTTCAATGGCATTACGTGCACAGTAAAGGGCTAATCAATTTGATTTATGTTGCATGGACTGTTGAGATACTAAAGCTTTTTACATTCTTCATCATTACTACATTGTTCTCCATCATGGATGCCAAGGTAACATTTTTTGACAATGCATCTCCAGGGTTTAAAACTTTTGTTCTGAAGAAGTTTGAGTGGAGAAAACGTGGGCAGGTTTCAATGGGGAATATTTTCAATTACAAATTTTAAATGTCAAGAGTCTAGCACTTTAAATTTCTATATTAACAGAGAAAAATTTCTGGGTAAATTCCTGACTCCTTTGGGACAATGGCAGTAGTTCCAGTGACTTTAATAGGGTGAGGATTTCACCCTTTATGTGCACAAGTTTGTGCCTACAAAGCCTTGCAGATGAAGGCCTATTGTCTGGGGTAGAAGATAAGGCCAGTGACCTGAAAAGAGCCTTCTGGCTCCCGTGACTCAGTTACCTTCCAAAGCTTGATTGATCAAAGTCCTGAAAACATTCGAGAAAAGTGATATTTCCTCACTGGGATTCTTTTCATTGTCTATCACATTAAATACACATTTATATGACATTATCAGTGTATTTATTTAACTTTTGTTTTATATTTTATCTTTCAATCCATTTTGGTTAGAGGTAGAATTACTGTGTTAAAATATGACCTGGTCCCATATGTAGTTTATTTAAATTTCAAAATGAAAAGCCTGCTAAGAACAGATAAGATTGATTGCTCTTTCCATCTTAGCATAATTGTATTTCAGGTGAACATCAATTTACTTTAAAGGACATTTCTAAGTAGCAGACTGCATCATACATAATTCATCAATCACAGTTGCCTGTAACATGATTTACTTAAACAGATTTCTTATTACTTAAACAGAAATAAAGGGAGTTGCATTTTTTTATGTTTTGGTTTGTTTTAAAATGGTTTACAAAATATACATTTACCCTGAATTACTGCTGAAAAAGTTCATCTTTGGTAATCAGCACAGTGAATTTCTTTCTCTCTTTGAACAGAAGTGTTATTTCTTTAAACCTCTTTTAAAAGGCAGAGGGAGTTTTCAAAATATAATTAAGGCAAAGAGCACTCCATGTTCATCAAAGGTAAAAGTAAAACTCCAGGGTTTTGATGGGGTGGGGGGAAGTATTTATCTGAAAAATATGATTAGCTTTGCAGCCACATATTTTCTAGTGAGATTGACATAATTCATTTTTATTTTATATTAAAATTTAAATGTAATTGAAGCAAAGTGGCTTTTGCCTCAGCAAGCTCTTTCAGTGATGGATAATCAAGTTCTTACATATCTGAAAATGATTTCCACTTGGTGATATACACCAAATGAAAGTGAAACTGTGTGGCACTTGACACACTGAGAATTCTTTCATTTGCTGGAGTGATGGCTCTGATGTTATACAAACTAATGCTTCCCATCAAATTTAGCTTCAGGGACATGATGATGTCACAACTGTTCAGAATTTTAAAAAGAGAAATACTTGCTTAAAACAAACAAACAAAAAACAGCCAAAGGTTACAAATACACATAAAAAAGACAGAATGCTTCCTACTTACTTGTAAGCCCATCTGAAATACGGAGTGACCCATAAAACTAGCCAACATTCGAATTAAAGCTGCACCCTGTGGGAGATAACAGAGAACAGGAAGTTATTGGGCTGCTTTTTCCAAATCAGTGATATAAATTAATATGAAATATGCAATTTCATCTATTATTATCCTATTTTTTTAAAAAAATCTTTCTTTAATGATTATGTTTAAATGTGCAAGAAAAGTGTTACCAAGTACGTGATCAATAGAATCTTAAAAATTTCCCAACGCACCCACCACACACACACACACACACATTAATATTACACACCTGCTGGCTGGAAGGAAGGAAGGAAGGAAGGAAGGAGAGGGAAGATCATGCAACTGCCAGACAGAGGAAAACATGATTTGGAAGGGGATTGTTACTATTAATTACCCATATGCATATAGCAAACGAGGCTGAATAGTATAAAGCACATCATTTCTGCAGCTGGAGCAGTATCTACTTACACATCTCAAGTATAGACATGCAAATGTACATTCTGCTGTCCATTACACCCATGCAATCATGTGAAGTCTCACAGCCTCATAGACTTTAAGGCCAGAAGGGACCATTGTCAAGGAGTAATGGTCTCAAGTTTCAGTGGGGGAGATTTAGGTTGGATATTAGGAAAAACTTTTTCACTAGGAGGGTGGTGAAGCACTGGAATGGGTTACCTAGGAAGGTGGTGGAATCTCCTTCCTGAGAGGTTTTTAAGGTCAGGCTTGACAAAGCCCTGGCTGGGATGATTTAGTTGGAGATTGGTCCTGCTTTGAGCAGGGGGTTGGACTAGATGACTTCCTGAGGTCCCTTCCAACCCTGATATTCTATGATTCTATGATTATCTAATCTGACCTTCTGCACATTGTAGGCCACATAACTTCATCCACCCCCTCCTCTAATAGAACTGTAACCTTTGGCTGACTTATTAAAGTTCTCAAATCATGGTCCTCAATTAAACACTTCAAAAGTTACAGAGAATCCATTATTTACTCTAGTTTAAGCCAGCAAGTGACCCAGGCCTCATGCTGCAAAGGAAGGTGAAAAACCCCTAAGGTCTCTGCCAATCTGACCTGGAGGAAAATTCCTTCCTGATCCCAACTATGGCAACCAGTTGAACCCTGAGCATGTCAGCAAGACTCACCAGACAGACGCTTGGGAAACAATTTTCTGTAGTAACTCAGAGCCCTCCCCATCGCTGCCCATTGCGGATTTTTGTTAGTAGCAGTTGCAGATGGACCACATGCCATTGCAGGCAGTCTCATCAGACCATCCCCTCCATAAACTTATTAAAGTCAGGCTTGAAGCTAGTTAGGTTTTTTGCCCCCACTGCTCCCATTGGGAGGCTGTTCCAGAACTTCACTACTCCAGTGATTAGAAACCTTCATCTAATTTTAAGCCTAAAGTTGTTGATGGCCAGTTTATATCCATTTGTTCTTGTGTCAGCATTGGCACTTAACTTAAATAATTCCTCTCCCTCCTCGATAGTTATCCTTCTGATGTATATAGAGCAATCATACCTCCCCTCAGCCTTCTTTTGGTTAGGCTAAACAAGCCAAACACCTTGAGTATCCTCTCATAAGGTAGTTTTTCCATTCCTCTGATCATCCTAGTAGCCCTTCTCTGCACCTGTTCCAATTTGAATTCATCTTTCTTAAACATAGGAGACCATAATTGTGCACAGTATTCCAGAAAAATCCAAACAAACGCCACAAGGATTTCGAACCTCTTTTTTGCAGACCTAGAAGACTAGACCACAATTACTGCATATTCTTCCTCTTCACTGATGCCTTGTTTCCAGCAGAAACACCTTTGCATTTATTATCTGATTGATTTGGCTATAGTATCCCATTTTGCTGTTCAATTTCAGGAGAACCTTCAGCCTCCCAACCCTGCAACTCAAAATACTGTATATAGTGCTGATCATTGTACAGGGAGAATACTCTTGACTTGGAGAGAGTGCACCAGAAGGTAGTTCAAAAATGATATTAGATTTCATCAAACAAGGTTACAAAGGAAGGCTCAGGAAGTTGGACTAGTTCTCGCTCAAAAAGAGAAAAAAATCATCAATTCATAGATGTGCAGAGTTGTGCATCTAGTCTGACCTCCTGCTTAATACAGGCCATAGAACCTGCACCTAGTAATTTCAGCCTCAAGCCCACAGCTTCCACAGCTTTTAGAAAGCCTTGATTTAAAGACTTTCAAGAATCCACCACAACCAGGGTGAGTATATATCAATGATTTCAAAAATACAGATTGTGAGAATTAAAAAGAATGAGTTGATTAAGTAACTGAAGGAAGAAAAAGTAGAAATGAATATAAGAAATACCTGAAATTGTTTCTAAGAAGTGGTGAATGGTCAATGAATTAAAAACCAACAGTTGTATTAGGTTACATTTCTTATTAATTATTATTATTATTATTTGTTTTATTATAGTGCCCAACCTCAGGTAGGGGCCCACTCAGGTAGGGGCCCACTATAGTGCCCAACCTCAGGTAGGGGCCCACAAACACACAATAGAGAGACAGTTCCAGCCCTGAAGAGTTTACACTCTAAACAGACAAGACAAGAGGGTGGGAGGAAGGAAGCATTATTATCCCCATTTTACAGATGGCAACTGATCCACCAAAAGAATAAGTAACTCAGACGAGGTCACACAGAGAATCGGTAGGAGAGCCAGGAATGGATCCCTGATCTTCATCCAGCCCCTTAACCACAAGGCCATCCTTCCTCTTGCTACATGTCCTTCCCCTACTCTATATAAGATTCCAGGATTGTCACACTCTGTGTGTCACTCTGAAGCCTACTGCATCTGCAGAGTCAGTGAGAAGCAATGGGAAAAGCTACAGGCATGAGAGCTCTTTTTGTTCAGAATATCACCAGGTTCCATCATCACTGGGATTTACAGTCTGTTGCCATCCAATTTTTAAGTTCTCAGCGATTTTCGTTTTATGAATTACACCCGTGTGGTGTTCAGCTACAAGAAGTCATGTATCTATGCCACACCTAGAGTCCTAGACCATTGTGATACCACAGGTAACTCAGCCACTCTTCACTCTGACTCTAAAGCTAATGGTGGGGGAAGGGAAGATATGATGGGGGGAGAGAAGGGGGTACACAGAGAACCCCCAGAGCAGGGGGGAAATGGGGGACCCTATTATGGTGGGAAAGGAAGAATGAGAGGCACGGCAGCAAAGTGGGGGCACCAGGGCCCCTGGCATGGAGGGGAGAATGAGGAATAATGCTATGAGGAGAGAGGGAAATGGAGGATACACAGAGCCCTTGGCATGATGGGGAAGTGAGAATGGAGCCATGGGGCGAAGGGAGAAATGAGGGGACACACTGAACCCCTGGCATGGGGGAGGAGAATGGGGACCAATGGTATAGGGGGAGAGGGACATGGGGACATGGCATGTAGCAGAAAAGGAATTGAGGACACACACAGAACCCCTGGCATGGGGGAGAGGGGTTGCAAAGAGTCTCTGAATTAGAGGGGTTATGGGAGAGTGGCACATAGGAAGCTTTTGGGGTGGGGGAATGGAGGGATGAAAGGAGCCCCTGGTTTGTGCAATGCACAATGCCCACAGGAGCAAAAAAATGTGCAGACCCTCTAGTTATCTCAACAGCATAGTGTAACTGAGTGTATAATTTTCAGTTCCCCTCCTTCCAGCAAGCAATGAACTGGACAGTAGATCTACACAGTTTTGTACCTTCTGTAAACTCCTGTAATCCAGACCTAGACCTCCCCGCAAGTCCGTAAATCACAGACACAGATGATTGAATCAGTGCTACCGGACAGGAATCTCTTTGGAACCTGCCAGCGTTACCCTTTGAATGACCTGACAGACTCACAGGCACTGTGCTCCACCATATCACTCCCAGAGCTGAGTATGCCACTGCTGCAGCTCTGCCAACCTTTGCCCATTTGAGGAATGACATATGGAGTCTAGAGAGGTAAACTCGATTCTCTTTGCAGGGCAAAATGGCCATTTATTGATTATTTAAGTGCTTTACTCCAGGCAGTGGATGACTTGGTTCCTTGTCAAGCTGTAAAACGAATCGGTTTAACAGGTCGAGTGGGAAAAAAATCCTTTCTATTCATAAAAATGTATCTATTCTCTAGACAGTATATAACTTGACTCAAGTTAAATAAGGAAAGAAAACACTTATCCTGGGTGAATGAAATCTTCTTCACTCAGTGTGCTTGGTAGGCACTTTCCAAATACAAACAAAGATATACTACCTTGCCCCAGAGAGATTAAACTCTAAATAAGACAAAACTGACAGATAGATGGATGGACGGTAAAAGGAAGAATAATCTTTAGTAAGGTGACCAGGTGCTATATATGTTGTGATTGCTTCTACATGGACAGTCAAACCAAATGTGTTAGCCTAAGTATCTTAACCATTCAGTAGCTGAAGAAAGGGATTATGCAAGTCCATAAGGGAACCAGCAAGCTCTTGCTGATAGATTCAGCCTGAAAGTACATGGCCTACATCTTCTAACTGGCCACAGTGGCAAAAGGAAAAGTAACAAAGACTCCACTTTCAGTCATTAGTGGAACATCTAATCACTCCATATCTCCAGTGATTGAGCATTACCCAAAGATGGCATGGAAGGTCAAAACCAGGGGACAGAACTGTTGGATCTGTCACAAGATAGTCATTGGCTATATTTGAAGCTTTGTTCTTGCCACCGAGAATGCCACTTGAAGATAACAAAAAAATCTCTTAGGGAATTTTCCAAATAGGTACTTTGAGCTAAAATGGACTAGGTGGATTAAACACGTCTTTAAAAAAGGATAGAGGTGGCACATTTTGCAACTTCAGGAGCAAATTCTGTAAGGCAACTTGCTGCCTGATGTCAGGAGGGACGATATTGGACAGGACCAATAGCCAGCCCAGATTGATCTCCCTCGTGGTACCTGTTATTATATAAACATGGTTTCATTCAGTTAAGTGTCTACTTGTACTCTCTGAAAACAGCTGAGCCACACCAGGGAGCAATACTCTGCGACAAAATAGTACAAGGCAAGCCCAGAATTTCTTAGTATCTGCACACTGGCTTCCCGGGTAGATTCAGCAAGTTTCTTGATCGTGTTGTTTCTTGTCTTTATTTTAAGGGAAGTCTTAGTAAGGTGTTCCTTGAAAGTGAAGGCACAGTCCAATGTGACACCTAGATACACAGGCTTTGGATCATGGTCCAGACTGTATCTATTCAGGAAGGTAAGCTGTTCGTTGGCCTTTGTGTGATACAGATGGAAGAAGCCGGAAACTGTTTTTTGGTAGTAGGTTTAAGTGTCCATCTTGGCCAACTCTTTCATGTTATTACCAGTAGTGATGGGCCACACGCTGATAATACAAGTTTTAAAGGCACAATGGCTTTATATAATAGGCCAGATTCTCAGCTAGAGTAAATCACCAGAACTCCGTCAACTCCACGGCGGTCAGAGCAATGCCAGCTTATACCTGCTCAGGCTCTGTGCATATATGTTACCAGACAAAAAAAATTTTTTAGATGGAGTTAATGTTGAGAGCATGTATCATTAATTTAAGAGTAAAAAAAATACATGAATGTTATATTTTTTTCAAAACTAAGCATTATAAAGCCAGAAAATTCAGGGTTAAGGTTACACTAAACAGAAATCCAAACACATTAAAGTAAGAAATGCATAGTTAAGACACTCAAGCGACCTTATTTTGCGTTGTACTGACATCATGAAACAATCCCATGGTTTTTTAAGTGTTTGTGGTCCCAGATTATATTAAACTGATTTTTAAAATCACTATAGAGATTTATGATAACTTGTCTCTACCTAGCATCACTGCAGGGCAGAGTTAAGGTTGTTGATTTAATTCCTTTAACTTCTTAAATAACCCAGATTTTAATTAATTTTAATTCATAAACTAATTAATAGATTTACTTGCAAATTTACTTGCATATCAAAGAGTAAGTGCTGGAATTTTGTGGAGAATATAGTGTTCGTATTTTTTCATACAAAACAAAGCACAAAACAGAACTACTTTAGGTACAAAATGGAACTCAATTCACAACCAGCACCTATATAATACACACTCTCACCATATTGTTTACACAAACACATACACACACACACATTATGTCTACATAGGGACTGATTCTCCATTACAACAGTTTTCTGCCAGTAAATAACAACATGGATTTTTCTGCAGTTACAATGTGACACTGCTGTAACACACTGGAGGATCAGAGCTTTTGTTAGGGTTTGTGTGTGTTTATGTATATATATCATTATCATATTACAGACAATCATGTTACCTTACCAACTAGTCTGTTATATCTTCTTGTGTGAATCGCAAGAAAGATGGGGTTTCAGGAGAGCTCTGACAGAGAGGGTAATGGGCTTGCCAGCCAGCTGAGGAATGGCATAACCTGCATGGCAAGTAGTGGGGGGAGAAAGGCTTAGAGAAATAACATGGAGAAGTGGACAAATGAAATGTGGAGCATGACATCCCTGGTACAGTGAAGAGGACAGTAAGATGAGTGATACAGGTGCATATGGAGAAAGAATTTTGCAGAACCTGGAAGGTAAGAGCAACATGCCATATGTAAAGAAATTCAGTTCCACTGTAATCTCAGTCAGTATTACAAATTTATGAACCAAAAAAATAGTTCAGCACTAAAAGTGTCCAGGATAGCAAAATGCTCCAACATACAATAGATACCACAAGCTGCTGCTATATCTGACTCTTCCATAGCATTCAAAACTGTAGCGTTTTCCAAAATGTGACGCAATTGGGAAAGAGAGCACAAAAGACTGGCCAGGAGGCATGAAAAGTTCCCTGAGTTTTTCTCCAGAGACTTTGTAAGTTTTGTTGGATTTAGCATGTGGGCTCCCTCACCCAACTGCAGAAGACAACTAGAATATGCTGCAGGCTATGCTAACTGCAGTTGAAGTTGCAAAGACTCAAGGGGAATTTGAAGGAGACTGTGGGACTCTCACTTACTTCCCAAATTTAAGGAGCTGGCATGCCCTACTCAGGGTTCGGACACCATTCTTTAGAGACTGACAAAAGTAAATCTCCTCATAGAAGAGCCATAGAGGAGTATATGTATGCATTCATGCATCATTATATTTTGCAATTGAACTTGAGGTAGTAACAAGTAGTTAAACTTGGGAAAAAAACCCTGAAATGTTATTGACAATATTCACAATTGTTTCATGGGTTCTAAATTAACTGTTTTGCCTGAATACACACACAAACACATTTGTGTGTATATGCATAACACACATGCCCAATTTATATACATATAAAGGAGAGAAGTATTGTACAGTTTCCTAAAGTTTGAGTGTGAGGGGTGGAATTGACTAAGGCATGGGAAGAAAGATATATAAATTAAGATGATTTTTAGGGGGCTCAGGTTTCAAATGTTTGGGGAACACAGCAATACTCACTGTGTAGCAGTATGTGTGTTCCATGGTGCACTAACAATCATGAAATACAGTAAGCACAATATGAAAATATTACATAAATCAAATTCTAAATAAACAAACCAATCGTCTGCACAGCCTCCATATGTATAACAACAAACATAAAGAAGAAATTATTACACTGCACAATGGTGTCGCTAACCATTAATTTCAGCTTCTTTTATATGTGAGGTTCAATGAAGAAAAGAAGCCTGTGAACTTCAGTGAAGAGAGAGTATCTAGAGAAAGATATAGAAAGTTTCTCACATATCTCTTTCATTACAGTTCTGTCTGTCTTTGTTCTCTCTTTTGTCCACCACTCATTTTTCTCCTTCTTCTCTCATTTTACAAAAAATATTGAAATGAGATTTATTTAATGTTGTACTGTTGTACAATACTAGGTCAGTACGAAATTAAACTTTATTAATATAGAATATTTTAAATACATTTTTCAAGTACAATGGGAATCCCCCTAATTTTATTCCTCTTTAAATCACCACCCTTGGAATTCAACATCTCCTTCCAACCAAAATTCCTTTAGAGTCTATCACGCTGACACTTCATCATCATTTCTACCATGGTAATGGTCAAAGTCCTCAATCCAGATACGTATCAGAGCGTAGCCGTGTTAGTCTGTAGCCACAAAAACAACGAAGAGTCCAGTGGCACCTTAAAGACGAACAGATTTATTTGGGCATAAGCTTTTGTGGGTTTTTTACCCATGAAAGCTTATGCCCAAATAAATCCAGATAAGGACGCTATATGTACAAACACATAGGAAGACACAGTTCTTTGCAAAAAAAGCTCCTGATTTAACGCAAGAAGCAATGAGGGTGGGGAGGAAGGAATCGAAATATATATTTAATTAACATTTTGTATATTTATATGACTATTACAAAAATAAAATCATTGCACATTAAATACACCCCAGCACCTCTTTTCTCAAATCACCCTTAATGAACTGGCTAATGACCTGTATGTTTCATTGAAGAAAGTCTTGAGCAGGGATTTGGAGGAGGAGATGGTGGTGGTCTTATCTATTACTTTGAGGAGGGTGATCCATGCATAAAGGGGCAGCTTGGAAGAAAGAGGAGGAGAATGGCTGGAGGAAACGCAGACAAGAGGGTAGACAAGGCTAGTACCATTGATGAAGTGGAACACCATGGTAAGAGACGAGAGCAGACAGGAAAGGAAGGAAACCTGTGACGGGCCTTGGAGGTAAGGAAAAGAAGTTTGAACTAGATGTGGTGGGAAAAGAGAGCATAGTGGAGGGATTGAAAGACAGGAGTGATATCTGTCAGAACTAAGGAACGGACCAGGAAGATGATCTTAGTTGCAGCTTTTTGAACCAACTGGAGTGTGAGAGGAAGCCAGAGAATGGTGACTATGTGAGCCTCAGGGAGGCCACAGAACGAGAGGAAATTGTGGTAATTAAGATAGGAGATTATAAAGGTTTGGACTATGTTTTAGATGAAAAAGGTCAAATCTTAGAAACATTATGCAGGACAAGGTGGCAAGATGTAGGCACAACTTGAAAGTACTGGTTGAGGGAGAGAGAATAGCCAATGACCCACCGGTTACAGGCCTGACTGACAGGTTGGATGGTGGCTGCTGACAAATTGTCAAAGATGTCACTGTTGAACAACACAAATATATGTGATTTTCTTTCCCAGGGCTTTGTTTCTAATGTAGGTCTGTATTGTAACTGGTTAATAAGAATGCATATGCTATGTATAATATACATAGTCACATTGAAGCCCCTTCCGAGTTTTCACTCAGGCAAAGCTTTCATTTAAGTTAATGGTCTCTTATTCTGATGAAGGGGAACTGACTGCTGACATGACCAAACCTGTGGATGGAGAGGCTGGCACGGAAAGGAGAGATTAGATTTGTTCAATGAAGCAGCTAAAGAAAGAGTAGAGCTGACACAAATGAGTTGCCTCCTCCCTCGATTGTGCTTCTGCAGGTCCTAACCTCCATGTATGCCACCACCCTCCAGGGATAATGCAGGCCTCTGTAGCCCTGGTGCTGCAGGGACCCTTAAAGAACAGGTTGCAGTAGGAAGCTGGTGATAGAGTACTTACAATTGCCTGCCAACCAAATATCTAGCGAGCAGGAGAAGTGGTAAGTGTCTGTGCTGTGACTTGCTTGGCCACTAAATGCCCTGGCTGAGGGATACCATTTTGGAGCTGTTGACCTGGACTGCAGGCTAATGCTCTGTCACTGTTTCTCTGGCCACTGGCTGGAAAGAACCCCTCCCTGCACTGGGATGTCAAGGGAGGCAACATCAGCATGATATCACACCCCATACCCCCAAAGTCATAAACTGTGGGAGCAAGGAAGTATAGTCATGAATTCTGCTTCCAGGGGAAGGGGAAGGGATTGTTCACCAGAAATCAATGCTACGCCCTCAAAAAAGCCTTACCACTAAGGTTTCAGCTAATATTAAGCCTCTGCACAGCCTGGCATGGGTTGTGGGTCTCTGACCAGACAGTGCTTGCTCAATACCAGAGTCAGGACTAGACACAGGGGAAGCTTAAAGTAAAGATTAAATAAAAATCAGTAAGAACTTCAAAACTGGGCCCATACCTTTTAAGAAATGGTTGAAATAACACTTTCCCATACAAACTGTTCTATATGAAAAGTGCTTATAAAACTTCGCATATAGGAAAAAGGATGTAACTAAAAAAGTGTTTCTATAAGAGCTGATCATGCTTGTTGGTTGTTTAAACATGAACTTTTAGACAATTCTACCAAAGAGAAGCCTGAAGTGTCCAAAATCAAATGTGGTTTTGAATATGTGAACTTAAAGAAGTTCCTAAATTCCTAAATCACTACTTATTTTTCAAAACTTTTGATCATTCTATGACCTAAAATCCATTTACAACATGAGGAGACACACAAGCTGCATGCCGGTCACTCTTATTCTCTGACTATGGCACATAGCTAGTCTCCTGTGGCTGTAATATTGTGGACTAATTTCAGTTGTTGCATTTAGTATGGAAGTGCTGGTTAGTGTTCGTGGAATTATACACACATGAGGTCAGACTAGATGATCTGGTGGTCCCTCCTGGCATTAAATACCATGACTGACATATTATTTTTGACAACAAGCAATATCCAAGTCACTTTTACAGAACAATTGTTCTTAGTTGGCACTAGATGACCAACAGTTGGATATCCATATGAATTTTAGCTTAGAGCAAAGCATGAATTAAAATTACAGAACAAAGCGTGTCAAATATGTAATAAAAATGTTATGTTTATAAAAACTCTTACCATAAAGTTACAAAACAAAATGAAATTTTGAAGCTGCTGATGGATTTTGCAGAATTTTAACATTAAAAAGTATGTTTTGACTAAATCACAGCCGCACTAGTAGTCCGCAAAATTTGGTCAAATGCTAACAAGGGGTGTGCGTGGGTGTGTGCATGCGCACACATGCACGGGTGCATGAGAGAGAGGGAGGCAGTGTTTGTTTTCTAAAGCTAATAGGAATTAATATAAAATTCAATTGAGTTATTATGTTGCACTGTAAGTACTGTATTGATTGAAATGAATCTAAGTGACAGTCACTCACATGGCCTCTGAAAATGAGAGTTGGGAGAATCCTCGCTCTAATCTCTGGTGAACCCCTGGTATGACCTTAGGCAAATCAACTGATGACCTCACAGTGCTGCTGTCAGCATTCAGACAACTGAGTAAAATGTAGGACTACTTTCAAAAATCAGATGTTGCACCTAACCTGAGTTTTCTTGGAAAACAAATCTCACCACCCCGAAAATGGCTGATTTGTTTTTCCCCAAAAGAGAAAAGCTCCACAGTAGACAGTCCAGCATTTCTACAATTCCTACACTCCACCTCCACTAGGAAGGCTATGCTGAAGCATGATATTTTATTGCTAACCCTCTCTGCATTTGGGAAATTGAATGCTCCACCAATTGTAAAGACCCCTTTCCATAGTGGTTCTGAAAACAATCAGTCCTGTCTACACTCTCAATTACAACGATGTACTGTAGAGGGCTTCTAAGAGCCTGTTATTAAAACTTTACCACCAAATTATGAGGATGATAATTTCTCTGTCCCCTCTGCAAACTGCTAAATCGTCCCTGCCAGAGATGGATTATCCTTGGGAATCATAAAAATACTTCTGGAAAGTTCTTTTTTGTTTTATTTTGGTTTTGTTCCTTTGGAATAAATCGGAATGTACCATGGTCACTAGCCCCAATCTCCACTTCAGATTTCACAAGGTGAACACTGTTGTAGACTACCAATATACCTACTATATATTTTTCAGCAACAAACTAAAATTTTTTCACAGAAAATACAGCTTACTATGCATTTATTTGCCACATGGGATTGCTTCCTTTCTTGATTATGCTTAAGATAAAGTTGTTTTGTTTAAATGGGAAAACAAATTAATTAATTTCCCAGTCCTCCTCCTTCCCTCTCTGTAGCAGAAAAATAAAACATACAAATGTCATCCTAGAGCCTTTCCCTTTAGGCATTGTCAGTGAGAGCCCAGCCAATATCTCAAAGAAAGAAAGGTGTGATCTAGAATGGCTAAGAAGCTGCATTATGATTTATCTGATGAAATTCAGAGAAATCTGTCTGACAGAAAACCAAGAAATACAAGTCTGCCTCCTGAAACTTTGTTTGCTATTGAACAATTCTTCTCTGGAATGGATGCTGACATGCCAAAGATAGAATAACTCTGAAAAAATGACCAGAAGATGAACTTTCATGAATACTATCTGATGATATATTTGGAAAAAGCACATTCATACTTCAGATTTAGGTATCATGCCCAGACAGGATACCTTCTCCAGATGTTACTCTCCTCCTGTCAATATCCTGCTAAAAAGACACTCTGCCTACTAAGTGCAACTGCATATTTTATCAGTAGTTTGTAAAAGCTTAACAGACAATTAAACATTGCACCATGCTGTGCACAAAGTACACTACACAAGTACAGCTAATTTTTTTGCACAAAATATGAAAACATAAGGCCCAGTCCTGAAGTCCTCACTCAGGCTCTGATCCATTAAAGCTCTTAAGCACATGCTTAACTGTAAATAGTACTATTTATTTCAATGTGACTGTTCACATACTTAAAACTAAGCATGTGTTTAATTTCCTTGCTGGATTGGGAGCCCTCAGTTACTTGGTCAGAACTCCTCTGAAGTCAATAAGAGTTTAGGATGCTCAGGGATTGTGATTGTGACATAAATGATGACTACTGGATTAGGCCCATACCTTTTAGTAAAAGATGTAACTTCTTTTATCCCATTATTATGTTAACAATATAGGCTGACAAGCAAAATATCCTATAAAGATTTTTAAATATTTTAAAAATATTAACCAATTTCAATTAGCAGTGGATATTAATTTATAAATCAGTGTTCAATTGTTAGTTGACATGATGCTGATATTCTGTGATAGCTGTGGTTAATATTTCTTATAAAAATAAGGCATACTTTAAAAAGTATAGCTTCAAAGCATATAGTGATTGTAATGAGAAAAAGTGTGCAACTAAGTTATTTTTAAAAAGTTTATCTAACATTGGTTTACACTTTTAATGTTAAAAATAAGCTATTGCACTTGTAAACCCTATAGCACAGTTCAATTTATTTTTAAAGACATATGTACTCCTTCATGGTTAACTTTAAGAACTGATAGGCTGTTTATGTGATACAAACACCTTGTATGGGACACAGGTGAAATACAATATGCAAAAGAAAGTTTTAAATTCCAAATGAGATTCATTTCCTCTTATGACTAACATAACCATTCCTGGTAAGGATACATTTTCAAATGGCCAGATAAGGTGAGCTCTGGTGAAATGTGAGTCTTAGAGGTCAGTTCTGTTCCAGGATTTCAGGAATATGTCATAGTGAACAGAATTCAGTGGGAAACAGCCATAAATAAACATGTTCTTCAGGTGGACTTAGCAGTATCCTTTTCTTGTGAATATCAAAATGACACACAAGCTGCTTAGTCGTCCAGACAAAATGTTGCTGGGGCTCCACTTATAACAGCAGTTTTATTTAGCCTCTCCACCAAAACCTCTTATATGTTCTCATACCTCTCACAAGGACAAAAGCACAGTATATTTTTTCATTAAGGAAGTCTTCAAGGATGGGCAAACACAAGAGGTTGATAAGATTATTTACACAGATGGGCCATCATTAGAGCTCAAGAACAGTATGGAATAAAGCAGTGATTCTTAAAGGCATCGAGAATCCCTTCTAATAATAAAACTGGCTCCATGACTCCCAGTTTCCCAAGAGATATAAAGGGCAAAGAAATTCTCTGTTTAAGGGAATACCAACCTAACTAAGCTTTAGATTGTTACAATTATTTTAATTCAAAGAAGAAATGTATCCCGAGTGTTCAACATTCTACCAGCCTGCTGTCCAGAGAATCCAAGAACAAATAATCAGCATTAGCACTTGGTGCTGCTTCAGATGACTCTGGAATTTTTCCTTTTAGTTACAGGAGAACAGAAAAGGTGATATTAATATTAGGCCTTTTCCTTCTCTAATTTCTATTAATCTAAACTCAGAAATTGTCACAAGGACTGAGCTTTCAAGACTCATCAGGAAAGAGACCCATCAAGCTTTTTCAGCCATGGATGACAAACTGAAACAACCATTGCAGTAATTTAATCAAGAAACAGATTCTCTTATTTGTTATCCCTGTCTTTCCCTGGGAAACAATCAATCAAAATTTCAGCTGCAGGCCATCTAGTAGGCTGCAGGTGATGGGTTTCACATCTGCTTGTATACTCCAGTCTCATACAGAAGGTCAATCAAACCAAATATTTCCAAATCCCATAGCAGACAAAGGGAATCTTCTGGATCCAGCTTTTGATTTTATCACAGTAAAGCAGAGCATGGACATATTTCAGCTTGGGAAGACTTGTGGGGGAATTCAGGCTAATAAAATATAATTCCCAGTTACAGGCCAGAAAAGCACGTCCATTTATTACCCTCAAACTAGCCTGATATGGTGGCTATGATCAAATACAACTTTCTCTACCAGCTCAAGTTGACAATTGCACACCTTACTGCATTGTGAAACAAATACTTTCTGATCCCATTTTATTACATGGTCCCCCAAACAGGAGACTATATCATGTACAAACTGAGTATCACTGCTTATCTGGTGCAAACAATATTAGCATTCTTGGCATCAGCCATCGCTCTTCTTATTACAAAATCTATGCCAATGGAAAGTAAAAGTGGGGACTGAGTGCAACCTTGTAGTTATCTTATACCATTAATAACCTTAAACCATTCTGTGTTTCTGCTGTCTATCCTGACACATCATACAATTAACACATCAAATTAACATCACATCAAGTTAACAATCTTTACTGGAATTCCATTACCACACAGGATCTTCCAGAGGGTTTTTCTGCGGGCACTATCAATGCTTTAATAAAATCTAGGAAGTTAAAAACTACCTTGCTGCTGGTGTTTCAAGCCCTTCTCAGTAAGTCTTCTCAAGAGGAAAATCTGCTTTGAACATGACCTACTGGATCGAAATCCAGCCTATTTTCCCCTGAGTACTGAATCAATCGCAGTTTTCATCCTATTCAAAATGATAATCCAAAACACATTTCCAGGTAGGAGTGACACCCCTCTTCGGTTATCAAAAATCCGTTGGTCCCCCTTGTTAGGCATTTTGCAGATAACATCTCTTCAGCAAAGTTTAGGACAGATCTCCTTTTCCCAAACCATTCCGCACGACCTGTACATGTAATTCAGCATCACTTCCCCTCCAGCTTTTAACATTTCAGCATCTATCTTGTAGCCTGGTGCTTTACCACTCTTAAGTTGGTGTATGGCCTTACTTCCTCAAAGGCAATTACTTTATAGCTAAGTTCACTCTTTCTTCACCTCTCTTAAAGCGTGTTAGGCTATGTCTACACTACCGCGGTAAGTCGACCTACGCTATGCAACTCCAGCTACGTGAGTAAGGTAACTGGAGTCAATGTACCTTTGAGTTACCACAGGGTCTGCACCCCTGGGGGTCAATGGGAGAAAATCTTCCATCGACTTACGTTACTCTTCTTGTCGGGGGTAGAGTACAGGGGTTGACTGGAGAACAATCTGCAGTCAATTTTGAGGGTCTTTACTAGACCTACTAAATCGACTGCCAGTGGATCAAGCTCAGAGCTTTGATCCCGGCTGTAGCGTAGACCTGCCCTCAGTGTTCTGGCTGTCTGAGCACATCCTGGAAATGTTCCATCCAACGGCTCTCTGTCCTTCCTCGGTGGTTCAAATTATACCATCTTAAGCCTTCATAATGCCACAACAGTTCAAGAATTAGGATATCAGTTGTTTAGAAAAAGCTTTTTAAAATTCCCTCTCCTTGGCTTCTCTTGCTTTATTTTCCATCCATTCTCTCTTATCTTTTCTGACTGATCTTTTAACTTCCTTTTCTTTGTCTGGTTTCAGAGTAGCAGCCGTGTTAGTCTGTATTCGGAAAAAGAAAAGCAGTACTTGTGGCACCTTAGAGACTAACCAATTTATTTGAGCATAAGCTTTCGTGAGCTACA
Organism: Chelonia mydas; assembly: GCF_015237465.2. Lineage (NCBI taxonomy): Eukaryota > Metazoa > Chordata > Testudines > Cheloniidae > Chelonia > Chelonia mydas. The sequence continues at coordinate 281,207,850 of NC_057849.1, forward strand.
GGAAGCTTATGCTCAAATAAATTGGTTAGTCTCTAAGGTGCCACAAGTACTCCTTTTCTTTTTTCTTTGTCTGTATCTTCTTGTTGCAGAATAGCTCTTTTACTGATGTTTTGTTCTTGCTGAATTGTCTTCTTTAATTCTTTCCTCTGTTCAGCAAGCCTCCATGTCTTTGGTTGGAGCCTTTCTTCTTAGATCTTCTCACCCTTATTGTAATCCTGTCTGCATCCACACTTGCTTCTCTAAAAAAATTGCCATTCTTGCTAATGAGAGAGACAAAGTGGGTGAGGTAATAGCTTTTATTGGACCAACTTCTTTTGGTGAGAGAGAAAAGCTTTCGAGCTTCCACAAAGCAGGGCTCTTCTTCACAGCATCTGACCTGAAGAAAAGCTCTGGGCAAGCTTGAAAGCTTGTCTCTCTCATCAACAGAAATTGGTGCAATAAACTTTCTAGTATCATACATACCCTCTGCCCTGTGCAATATTACCTTCCTTAGTTTTTATTTTTGTTCCCAATAAGAAGACAGTGATGACATCTGACATCAGCACTCGAATACATTCTGGCGTCCAACAGTGATCTCAAGTGCTTACTAATGGCAACATGATCAAGCTGTTTCTGGGTAAAAACATCATTTGATCTTCATGTCAGTTTATGTCTTTCTTTCTGTAGAAATACTGTACTCTCTCTGCTAAAACTTTGTGCCATTTTTCTAATTTAAATTTGTCTGGCTTTAGCTTCCAGTCATTGATTCTTGTTATGCCTTTTTCCTCGAGATTGAAGAGCCCTTTAGTATGCAATATTTTCTCCCTGTGAAGGTACTTACACACTGTAATCACCTCTCAGTCTTCTTTTTCATAAACTAAACAGATTGAGCTCTTTAAGTCTCTTTTTAAGGCATTTTCTCCACCCCTTGTATAATTTTTTGACTCTTTTCTGCAACTTCTCCAATTTTTTCTACATTCCTTTTAAAATGTGGAATCAGAACTGTATGCAGTATCTCAGTACTGGTCTCACCAATACCATATACAGAAGTAAAATCACCTCCCTACTCCTACTCACTACTGCCCTGTTTATAGCTCTAAGGACTGCATTAGCCCTTTTTGCTAAATAATTGCCTTGGGAACTTAGATTGAGTTGTCTACTATTTTCAAAGTCACTGCTTTCCAGAATTCAGTGCCCAATTCTAGAGCTATGGCTGAATTCCTTGTTTCTTGATGTATAATTTTGCACTTGGCTGTATTAAAAAACATTTTGTTTGAATGGGCCCATCTTATCAAACAATCCAGATCACTCTGTATGAATACCCTGTCTGCATAATTAGCTACCATTCCACCAGTCTTTGTGCACCTGCAAATTTTATCAGCAGTGATTTTATATTTACTTCCAGAACATTTATGAAAATATTCAACAGCATTGGGCCTGGTACCAATCTCTATGGGAAACCACTAGAAATACCCTCCTTCAACAATGATTCTCCATTGATTACTGCTTTTTGAGATCTGTCAATTAGCCAATTCTTAATCCACTTAATGTGTGCTTCATGGGTATTGTACAGTACTAATTTTTTAATCAAAATGTCATGCAGTACTGAGTCAAACACCTTAAAAAAGTCTAAACATATAACATCTACAGTTACCTTTATCAACCAAATCAGTAATCTCATCAAAGAATAAAATCAGTTTTGTCTGATAAGACGTATTTTCCATAGAACCAAGATAACTGTCATTAATTATATTTCAGACTAAAATTTTGTCAGGGATATTTTTAGTAAAAGTCCCACAGGTCACGGGCAAAACAGAAAAAATCATGGAAGCCATGACCTGTCTGTGACTTTTACTAAAAATATCCCTGACAAAATGGGGATTTGCGGGTCCCCACTCCCCTGAAGCGGGCAGCTAAGCAGGGGCAAGGAAATGTCTGCAGCACCTGGGGGCTGTGGGGTATCCCTGCTTCCTGCAGCTCCGGGGGTCCCCTACAGCCACCAGCAGGGGCCAGGAGCTGCGGGGGTTCCCCCACAATGGCCTGGAGTTGCGGGGGAACAAGGGAGTTTGGGGGATCCCGCACCACCCAGAGTGGCCTGGAGCTGGGGGGTTTCCCTACCATCCCCTGCAGCTGGGTGCTCGGGGGTTCCCCCTCCATGGCCGGGAGCCTGGGGGTTTTCCGCTGCCCCAGCGGCCGGGAGCTAGGGGATTCCCCTGCCACCGGCAGCTTCGGGGTTCCCCGCTGCCCGCAGCGGCCAGGAGCAGGGCTTCCCCCACCCCACAGCTCCCTGCCCACACTGGCAGAGGAGGACCCGGAAGCTCCCAACCTCCACAGGCTGAAGTCACAGAGGTCACTGGAAGTCATGGATTCCGTGACTTCCATGACCTCCGTGACTAAATCGTAGCCTTAATTATATTCCTATCCTTTATTCAGTATTAATTAAGACCTATATCAATTTTTCCATTATTTTGACCAGGACTGATATCAGACTACCAGCCTCCAGCTACCCATGTTACCTTGCTTGTCCTTTTTGAATATAGTTGAACCTCAGAATTACGGTCACCTCGGGAATGAAAGTTGTCCGGAATGCTGAACAAGACGTTATAGACTTCAGCCACAGAGGAGTTGGGACTGCAGATGCAAGGTTTGGGGGGTGTCAGGGCTCTGGAGGGGGAGGGCGTCAGAGCTTCTGACCTTAGGGGCCACCAGGGTTCCTGGCGGTGATCTCAGGGCTTCTGCCCCCTGGGAGCACCAGGGCTTGGGGCTTTAGACCTGGGGGGAGTGCTAGGGATTGGGCCTTCAACCCTGTGGCTCTGCTCGGGGGGGTGGGGGGGACGCACTGGGGCTTAGCAAAGGGGACGCAATGGGGCTTGCTTTAGCTATGGGGGGGAACACTGGGGCTGAAACCAGTGCTCCCCTCATAGCTAAAGCCCTGAGCCCTGGCACCCCGCGTGGGGTTGAAGCCGGGAACGGAGCTGTGGGGCTGAAGCCCTGAGCTCCAACACTCCCTCCAGTCTAAAGTCCTGAGACCTGGTGTTCACGAGGATCAAAGGCCCCCAGCACACACACCCCCGCCCAGAGCCCTGATACCCACTTGCAGATGCAGCCTCAAACCCCCATGGCTGAACCGTGAGCCCAAGGGCTAAAGCCCTGATGTATTACAGTATTTGCTGTTTTTTTTGTTTTGTTTTTTTTGTCACTGCTGATGCCTGATTGATGATTACTGGTTTCACAGGGTGTCCAGTTCACCAGTAAGTCCGTAACTCTGCTGTTCATTTCTTTGAGGTTCTACTGTACTGGCACAGCATTAGTACTCTTCTTGTCTTCTGGAATTTCCTCTGTATTCCAAGATTTGTTAAAAATTATCATCAGAACGACAGAAATCTCCTCAACCAGAGTCTTTATGTCTCTGAGTGCAAGCTAGCCAAGCCTGCTGATTTTAAAATATATATCCCAAATGGATGTGGACTAACATCCTCCTTCGGAACTAATGGACTGAAAAGTACTTCACAATCCTCATTTGATATAAGTTCAACATCCTGCTTCTTTCCAAATGCAGAATAGATATATTATTGAACACTTCTGCCTTTTCTGCATCATTAACAATTTTACAATCTCCATCTAGAAATGGGTCTACACCACTGCTAGGATTTCTTTTATTTCTAATATACTTTAAAAAACTCTCTTTCTTATTGTCCTTAGCCCTGACAGCCATTGATTTTTCTCTGATTTCTTTAGCTTCCCTTATCAATGTCTATACTTTATTATAACTTTTCATTTATACTGATTGCTATCTATTTTTCTTTTTTCCATGTATATGTTGCTTTTGTAATTTCTAATTATTGCCTTCCCTTCAACACTGAGCCAGAATGGGCTTTTAGCCAAAACTGTCTTCTCTTTGGATTGTGGAATCCTGGCCTTTTGGCTATCAAATAAACTCTTCTTAAAGAACTCCTAATTTTTATTCACATTTTTCTGTCTAAAATTTTCCTCCCACTCAATTTCACTCATAATTTTCCTCAGCTTTGGATAATTAGGTCTTTTAAAGCACCAGGTATATATATATTACTGGTTGGGATAAGTTTGTTCCTATTTAAGAAAGCACTTAAGCATTTGCATAAGTACTTACTGAACTCAGATAGACTTAAGTATGTGCTTAAAATTAAGTAGGTGCCTCAATTAAGCAAAGCACTTGAGTATATACCTCATTTTAAGTATGTGTCCTTTGGCTCCAGTCGGATAACTCACATACTTAAAGTTAGGAACATGCTTAAGTACCTTTCTGAGTTGGAAAGAAAATGCTTTGCTGTATCTGGGACTAACTGTTTGAGTGCAGATGGCATTCGTAATGCAAACTGCTTCATCTAGGACTTTTTTTCTATGGAATGAAATTGCTCCCACTAAAAGTTATTTTCTCTGTACAATGGATTACAAATGGCTTTAGAAGAAACAGTCTGTCGTCTGAGCACTGACCTAGTGTGCTGTCTAATCACGTAACACACACCATCATAAAAAATGTATAAAGAATTTAGTGTCATTCACAACTGACATCATAGATAAATAAATCCAGAAAAACAAAAAGCTATCCACTTAGACTACTGAAAGAGACTGGATTGCAAAAGCATCTGGCCTGTATGATAAGTAATTTAAAATAGCTGGGCAGCATCTTATTCTTTTATGGACTCTTCTAGCTGAATAACCCAAATAAAGCCTGCTTTGCTTTACATCATTATTATTATCTGTTTAAATTGTTAATAAATTGTTTTCACGTGTAAGTAACCATATCATAGATGCATATGGCAACCATGATGTTAAGTGAAGATTATACGTTGATTTGCAGGTTTTGGTCCAAATATGATAGCAACCACTACTTAGGTGGCTGGCATAATCAACATTTTTTTCAATGGAAGTGTTTGAATACAGAAGTTAAATGCAGAAAATGCATGGTCATTTCTCCCATTGATTATTCAGACAATACTAGGCAAGGTAGCTCTTCCAGCTTTCAATTAAATATATTGCCTGGGAATTTTTCCAAAAGAGTCATACTTAATTGGTAAGGGTTCAATATGTTCAATTGCTTTACATTCTCTTATGCCAGAACATCCACACACATTACACTATGCAGCGGAGCATCTTCCTTTGAGCAAAAGTTTTGCTACACCTAACTCCCAATATAGTAATTTATATTTTGGGGGGTTTGCTTTTTCATTACTCTCTGTAATATTTCCTTTGCTTACCAAATGCTCCTTTCTTTTACTACTCTGCAGTAGAAAAAAATGCACTGTGCTTTTAAAAAGTACCACGGCAGTCAAACTTTAGAGTAAATGATATGTACAAAGGTTTAGAAAAAATAAAGTAAGTAATAATAGAGTCAACGGAGTCAACATGGATTAACACTGGATTATTATACCCTTTCTTGGATATCCTCCTTCTTGTTTTAGCTGCCTCTAGATTGTCTCGGACCTAAATAGCTTTTATAATATATGTATATAATGACACTCTATGCTGTATCCAGTCTCTATCTCCACTGCTCTGTCTGCTGTCAGAATCATTACTCTTCTTGGGACATACTTAGTTCTAGATTTTCTTGCTGGGCTGTTGTCTACGACTTCAGAATTCTTTACCAGTGCCTAGGCTATTTGCCCTGTCCTTAGTGTCCTTCAATACCTTACTGTGCCCACTGCGTCTGCCCTTCTTGTGCTGTTACTGGCTAGAGCCACCCTTAGTTCTGGCAACTCTGTTTTGGATGCATCTGTCTCAGACTGTCCCGGTTCTGGCTGCTCCCGCTGTGCTACAGCTGTCTTGTTTTACCCTTTTATTATGGCTAGTTGTCCCTCATGCTATTCTCACTGTGCTCTCTCTCTCTCTCTCTCTCTCTCTCTCTCTGTTGCTGCAGCTCTCCGGGGCTACATTTCCTGCTGAAAGGTATTTCTGGTGCAGAAATGCCACCACTCTTTCTGCTTTCATGTAAAAATCCCTCAAATCCTCTCTAGTGTTCAGCAAACTATATTTCCTATGGTGTTCTGTAATCACAAGTTCTGAGATTTTGGGGAGGATACCTTTCTTCCAGCAGCATGAGGGAGAGAGAGCCATTCTCTGTTGTGACACGAGAGCTTTACAAGAAGGCTGAATGGATTTTTCTGTTAATATTACTTATGAATAAGCCATTATGACTTTTTGTTCCTCTACATAGGTACTTATGGCTCTAGTGGGAGGGGACACACACATTTTAAGAATCACTAGCACAATGCTTTTGAAATATTCAAACATCATCATCAACACTTCAAGTGGAAACACTGTATTTCATAGCACTGCATTATTTGTTTCACTCTGCTTCTGGGCTTAAGTAAATAAATGTCTTCAGAGCTTAATGTTCTTCGCATGTGCAACCATAGAGGACAAAAAAGTGGAAATGAAGAATATATTCAGCTCCAAGGCATTTAAACAGCATAATTTTAATGTTTAGCTCTAAGATGCATAAAGAAAAGAGAGAAGGAAGGGCAGCCCTTAAAGTTGCAGATGTTAGCTCTTTGTCAAGACAGTGTTTGAGAGAGCTGCACGGTTTTCATTGTACCTAACTCATCTATACAATAATAATAATAAAGACAAAGGCATTTACTGGTTGTCTTTTTGTTAAAGAAAAATTAGATATGAGCAAGTTTTGTCATTTTGTTTCTGAGAAAAAGATTGTGAAGAGAAGAAAGGGGGAAATCCACAAGGCTAACCAGAGGCCGCAGGGAACACGAAGTGGAAATTTTAAAAACCCAAGAAATTGCTTTAAAAAATCCCCACCACACAGAAAAGATACTTTTGTGTAGCAATGAGCCAGTGAAAAGGAGAGAGGTTTTTTTTTCTTAAAATGTCAGTAAAGTCCTGTTTTTTTCTCTTTGAGGGCCCAATCCAAATCCCACTGAAGTCAATGGAAAGAATCCCAAAGAACTTTGGGAGGAGGCATTAAATTCAAAAATGGCAAGTGGCAAAATAGCCACAAAGGAAATAATAGTCACAGTATCGCTTCCTGGTACGCATCAGAATTATCCAATGCCTCATTTTGCAAGCAGGACCAGAAGGCATTTGATTGTTTTATCTCAAAGTACCTTCTAAAACCCATGGACAAGGCACAATGGGCAAAAATAAAAGATGAGCAGCAGCAATGAAAGAGATAGTGAGTAGGGTACATTTTCCTCCAGATTTACAATCTAAGAATCCTTTTGACATATAATGTATCATAATATTTATATTGACAGACAGTAGAGAGATAGATGGAAATGAAAATGCTGCCTTTTCTTCTAAGAGGCATGTTATTCTGTCTCCTCGCTAGTTAAACTGGTGAACAGTATTTGCACAGAATGCTACAAAGATATATGGGAATGAATAAGAAACACAGGGACATAAAAATTGCCACATCCAGTTTATTATCCTGCCTCCAATAGTAAACAGATGCTTATGAGGAAAGTGCAAGAAACCCCGAAGTGGGCAGTTATGGAATAATTTGTCTGGAGGGGACGTTTCTTCCTAGCTTGCATTAATTAGGGGTTGATTATATCTGAAATATAGGGATATTGTATACTTTGGTTTTGTTTTTTAGTCCTCTGCACCCAAAACTGGGCTTCTCTGAGACCAGTCCAAAGAAGCAGTTAAACTCATGTTTCATTTTAAGCGTAATCCACCTGATGCTCTCATGCTTAAAGTGCTTTGCTGGATTGGGTCAGAGTGCTCAGCAGCTTGCAGGAGCAAGCCCTGTATGAAACACTTGGGGATAACTAGGATTCTGGGACATCTGGAAAACCACCCGAGGAACTCAGCTGAGAGGCTGGCAGATCCACTGGCCTGTGCAACTGTTACAGTTAAAAAAGGAACCTTTAGAATGTGATAATCTCTATACAATATATGGAATATGTTCTAATCTCCTAAAAAAGCACTATGATCCTTTGATGCTGGATCTGCACAAAATAACTAATAATTTACTGATGTGTCTCAGTGTCCCATGTGTCATTTCAATGCAAATGAAAATTACTTAATGTTTGTAAAGTGCTTTTACGATGAAAATATAAGTGCTAAGTATTATATTAACTTAACTATTATCCTGGACAAAAATAACCAGTATCAGATATTTTGGATGCAGATCTGAGATGACCCTTAGGACCTTCTGAGGTTGAGACATCATTAGAAAACACAAGGTGGGAAGATCATTTAAATGAAACGAATACTTCAGCATGCTGCAAGGTGATAGCTCTTCTGGTCTAATTCATCAATGGTAATTTTCAAAAGCAACACAGGAACCTAAGTCACCTTTGAAAAGGATACTTAGGCTTCTGAGTCACTTCAGCACTTTTGAAAATATTACCCTGATTATTTGATTTTTTTGTATTATGTCCTATTATAGATATCTCTTTTTCATCCATTAGGTCCTACACGCTCAAGATCCTCCACCCTATAAGGTTGTTGAAGGCAGAGGACCAAAATGAGGCCAGACCTTTCTGCTGAGTGGGAGTAGCTAATGGCTGAAAAAGTGTGTTTCCCCCTTGCTTAGCACAGTATGAGTGCAAGATGATATGAAAACACCCTGGAATACAGGGTACTTTGGCTGCTCAGCAAGAGGCATAGGCCCATACTGGTGCTGTGCCATCAGAGTCTGATGTCATGCATCTAGTGATGCAGAGGGAAAGGGGGCTATAGAAAATGAGAGCATCAGTGAGATGACTTCCTTGGTTGAATCTCCAGTAGAAGGTTCCTCTCCTATTGCTCAAAAGAAGAATAAGCATTTGACCACAATATGAACTGGCTGCAAAACCCACATTCTTTACATCTAAGATCATATTTTCCATGAAAATGTTCTGTCAAGCACCTATTAAATTGTAACATGTAAATGAATTACATGAACTGATAACAATGTGATTTATTCAAAACAATATAGTTTCTGTATTAATTGATCTGATGGTACACTACAAAAATATACTTCCTCTATATGGCTACTTAATATATAGAATTTGGAGACTGGGTGAAAAAGATTTTTTTATTTTATTTACAAATCCTTGGAAGTGTTATTTCCACTTGGTACTTTATTATTTCATGGTTGTAAGTCTCTACCTTCATTTGATGTGGGACTGGAAATGGATTAGAGATGTAAGCTAAATGGATTTGTTATATATCTTCAGTAATTCATACCTAAACTAAAGATCTTATCTGATTTTTTTTAATTAAAACTGTTTTTGTTTTATGTACCTCATCTAATAACACTGGGAAAAAAACATCATTTGTTATCAAGATACGGAAACAGGATTTGAACTTTGTCAAAGTTTTTTAACGAGCTATAGGAGAATCAGTGACGTATAAATTGTTTACTGTTATATTAAAGATATTCAGAGAAAAAATCAGTCCTTAGCTCTTGGGGGCAACCCCCCACTGAAGTCAACAGAAACCATGTCTATGTAACTGAGGGCAAATTTTCCCAGTTGCTTTGTGTTGCATTAAATGATTTTTTAAGAGGCAGTAAAAATTATACTATAAAACCAAAAAGGTGATAGCCCTGAAATTTTCTATTCCAATATTCAGATACAAGGGATGATCATGCCCCAGGTACAACTCAAAAGGCAGTGGCTTGGTTCAGTTGCAGAAAATAGATCAGGATACCGATAGCACATTAACCCTTGCTTGCTGCAGACCTGCTCTCTGCAGGACTCTGTCCTCAGAAGCACTTAGGATTGTTCTGTGAGCAGTGGCAGGGCAGTGGAGGGAAAGGGCTATGACAAGTAGATCCAGGACTACACAAGTCCACTAGCCCAAACCCCTCATATGCAGGTGGTGTGCAAATGCCACAGAGGTTACTGTACTATACAGCTGAGGCTGTAATAGCAGCTATGGATTGGCTCCAGAGTCTAGGGAAAGGGAAGATTTCACTCCTCAGAGAGCATCCCTGAGTAAAGCCTGTTTACAGAAGCTCCCAAGGCAGATGATCTGGGTTACTGTGCCAATTCTATTTCCAATGCTCAAAGTGCCAACTGAATGCCATTTCTGGCATACAGAACCCTCTCTCTCCTTCCCAAACATAAAGACAGTCCCTGATTTCAAGACATATTTTCTCATTATTCCATACAAGCCAGTTTCCTTCTTCTCAACGGCGACCTTTAACACTGAGATTTTTTTAACTCAAAAAATGCAGTTTTCCTGTAAGTAAAATAATGAAACCATCCCACTTTATTTCAATGGGAATTGGAGACACCTTAAGCGTTTTCTCTAGATTCCCATCAGGGCAGGGACTGAGCCTCTCTCTGCACTTTTAAAATGCCTAGCACAATTTGGACTCTGCAACAATCTAAGTAATATATATAATAATAGTTTTATATTGCAGAACTCTGAAAGTCTCACAGCTTTATTTATATAATTTGCTAACTATGAAAGTGTTGAACCTGTAATCCCAAAACTATCCCACACTATTTTTGGTTTCCTATCTAGTAATTTCTGTGGTGTGTGCCCTTTTCCAAGAGTGCATAAGCTTTACAAATGTAACATGTTCTCCTAACACTACTTCTGAAATATCCACTATTCCCACCTTTTTATAGGCGATCCAGTCAAACACCCTGTCAATGTCTGTGGCTCGCTGCACCTCCTGTGAAACTGGATGTGAACTGGCCAACCCGTCGAGCAGCATTACTTCATGTAGGACATCTGTCAGAAATCTCTGCTTTTCCTGAAATACAGTACATGCAATAATATCATGGATATTACATTTACGATTATATGGAAATGATGAAAATCAGTCAGAGACTCAGCGGCTCAGCAGCCTTCCTTACTAGGACCTGCTAAAGTAAGTCTGTATGGTCTGGTTGTTATTCATAGTAACCCCTACTAATTCCTGAATTAAAACCAATTGGAATCAGTTTTAATTGTGTGTACTGTGGAACCCATTGATTTGTGATTTTGGTCGCGGTGAAAGTCTGACTGAAATTAAAATAAAGACCATTAAATTATTTTAAAAGCATATAAAAGTGTAAATTCCAATTCAGACAAAAGTGATACTCTACTTACAGTGAAGTTATTGGAGTAAAAAAGAAGTTTTCAATCATAAAAATAAATGGATATTAAGATTTAACACTTGCAGAGTTCTTCTTATCCATAGACCTCAAAATGCTTCACAAAGGTGGGTAAAAATAATTATAACCGCTTTACAGATGAAGAACTTGAGGCACAGAGAGGTGAAGTGACTTGTTCAAGTTCACACAGCAAACCATACATTTAATCTATAAAGCTCCAAGTGCTCTACAGACTTCACCTAATTAATCCTCACAACATCTTTATGGAGACAAGAAGTATTATTAGCCCAGTTTTACAAGCAGGGAAAGTGGCATAAAAAATTTAAATGACTTGCTTAAGGTTAGAAAGCAAGTCAATGATAGGTGACCATCCAATTAATGTCCAGTGTATGAATTTGTTTTCATCTCCATCATAAATAGATATTATAAATATATGTCAAAACCACTGCAGATTTAAACCGGCAGTAAAGTTTACTAAATGCCCATGTAGAAGTACACGTGGACTGTGAGCACTCTCTTTCATGGTTCAGCTGGGGACACTTTCTTCAACTGAGGAATTTAATGCCCTTAAAGTTATATTAGTGTTGATGCCTCTGCTCCACAACCTTTTGTCAGCAAAGGAAGCAGCTCCATCTGCTCAGGTTTTCAAGCCAGGTATAAATGAGAAAGGTGATTTAAAAATTCCTGTTAATTAAAGTTTAATTTTTTTTCTGAAATGATATATTTTAACGTTTATCTCCATTACAAAAGTTGTTGAACTGATGTTGACCTAGTGGCATAATCTTAGGGATCTCCTGGGAGTTCGGCATTTTTAAAGAGTCACTTTGATATACACATATAAAATAACCACATGATTACGTAATGTATTCTGAGCTTAATTTCATGTGTAGAAAAGTTTTGGTACCAGTGTGTTAATTTAAATTATAAGACAGCTGAAAAGCTGTTCCAATGCTGATCCATCTGGAAATAAACCTTTATGTTAAAATTCATCAAGGTACAAGAAATGTACCTTGAGCTGATTATATATTCAAGCAATTAAAACATGGGATGCAAGAAATCCAATTACCCAATACATACTTAGTGTTTCACATAGCCATATTAGGTAGAGTTTATGAAAGGAAATGTAGTATCTGGTTCACATTATCTTTCATTTCAGAATTTCTAGAGTCATAAACAGTTAGCTGCTGGTCCCTTTATAAACAGCAAAACTCAACACCATCTCAGAAGGGCGAGTAGGGATGAAATTCATTCAAACTCAGGAGAAAACAGTTAAAGTGCAGGGATCATGAAACTCTTGGTCATACCCAGCTCATTTTCAGGCAATACTGGATTCCCTGCCTGTTTGGTCAACAACGGGTTTTTTAGTTTATGCAGATTGAACACATTTCCAAAGTTCAGTTTGGAAATCATGATTACCAAAGATTTGTTCAGGTAGGTTTTAAACACGTAGAATTTGGTATGGATTCATTAAGAAGTGACAATGGGGTGTCAGTCAAATGATTAACTTATAACAACCTTGAATCAAGTAGATAAGCAGATAGCAATCTAGGAAATTTTAAGGTGATGTTATAACAAGATGAAGAAAAGGTGTAAAAAGGAAATGTTATGTTTGTTTGTTTCTTAGCTCACATCTTGATAAGCCAAAAAGGTGTAGTTTTGAATCCTGTCAGTCAGAATTAAAGTAGACTAACATTGTTGAGGCATGTTAGCTGGCCATGTTACAACCTAGGCTCAAACAGGGATAATGAGCTTCAAGACGGCTTTTCAGTCACATTAGGACTCTTGATATTCTTCTTGTACCAAACAGAAAAACAAATACACAATATATTTAAGGGTTGGCAAGTGGGCATGCAGACTGAGGAGGCAACAGGAAACTGAAATGGAACACGTGGTATGAACTGGAATCAGCTTAATTACCATGTTACCTAAACACTATAGCCCCTATTAGATAAAGTTACATTAGTGTTGTACCTAGCTGTGAGTAACCTTGAATGCACCAAAATCATTAATACTAAATTTTGGAGAAAAAGGGACTTTCCTTTCCTCTGCAGGGTGTCAAATAAGATCATATTGGTCTGTTTCAACATAACATCTATAGGACCATGGAAGCAGCTAACAGGCACTGTGGAGAACCAAGCAGAAAATCAACGTGTTATAAGGTCAGTGAGCTGTGAATGTGGTGGGTGAGGGAGCTATGGCTTAACATGAAACAATTACAAAATATAGTTTAAGATTACTCTCTTCTGAGAACGTTCAACTGGGATAAAAAATACTGCACTCAATTTCTCATTGCCTGTGAACCCTGTACAGAAAAAGAAAGCCGAATTCTGCATACTGCCAAGAATGAAGAGTTTTCCTCACATTATCCAGTCTCTATTTGTAGCATGACTCTGTGCGAATATGCTGCAAAGGCAACTGGAGCTATGCATGGAAAGTGTTAGTTACCCTACATGATGACAGGGCTGCATGGTAGAACAGTGGTGACAGCAGACAATGCAGAAACCTGGAAGAGGGTTAGAACTCTAGAGGGTCAGTACCAGGACAGCAGAAGGTTGCTGAAATAAGTGGAGTACTACCACTGTATTCTACACCTTTCTTCAAAGCCAGACAAAAACCAAGTAAGTGATTCTTGATTCCTTCTTCCATCACCACAAATGCACGGTCTCTGCCGATCCAAACCTGATGCTCCTCCTCACCACCTTTCCTGTCTGCTTTGAGAGGAACAGGATGCAAAGTCAAACTCTGCTTGAACGGTGGATGGCAAGAGTCTGGAAGCCCAGACACTCCCTGCTTGTGAAGAAAGAAATGGAGCACTGACTGCATTGCTTCAGCAACTTCCTACTGCATCCCTCTCTTTCTTCACCAGCTCCTGCACCAGCATCCAGTCATGTTCTGAGGAGGCAGGGGTCAGATGTAAAAAAAGATGCAGTTAAGGAGATGAATGTGCCAGCAGCTTTGATTTTAATTTCAGTTACATCAACTCATTTATTTTCAAGGTCTATTCAGATTCTTACATTGACATCCATCATCATATCATCTAAGTGCATGTATCTTCACGAAATAGTTCCTTTTAATTCTGTTCCTCCAAATAAATAGTTCCTCCAAATTCTACTTCTTAGAGCTTATCCTCGTCTGCTTTCCCCTGAGCTCTGTGCTCTTCTTTCCTTGATGACCATGCCCATTTTTGCAAATGCACAGTCTGCAAAATGGATTGTTGGCAGAGTTTAGACTCTGCTGCTGGGAGTGCCAGCAGCCTGACTGTGAATGAAATGAATTTCGTGGATAGTATGGTCTGCACATTATCTGCCTATAAAGATACTTCTCCAGAGTATTTCTGCTCTGTGAAATTTTGCCATTCACTTGGATTTTTAATATAGACTTTAGACTGTAACAGCAATTGCCTTTTAGCAGTCTGCTTCACGTATAAGATGCTATATCTTAAACAGTAAGAAAATGTGAAATAATATTCCTTGAACAGAAAGGGCTGCAGCAGCAGTCAAAAAGCTAACAGAATGTTGGGAATCATTAGGAATGAGATAGATAATAAGACAGAAAATATATTGCTTCTACATAAATCCCATGGTATGACTACATCTTGAATACTGTGTGCAGATCTGGTCACCACATCTCAAAAAGGATATATTAGAATTGGAAAAGACACAGAAAAGAGCAACAAAATGATTAGGGGTATGGAACAGCTTCCATGTGAGGAGAGATTAATAAGATTGGGACTTTCCAGCTTGGAAAAGAGATGACTAAGGGGGGGATATTATTGAGATCTATAAAATCATGACTCGTGTGGTGAAAGTAAATAAGGAAGTGTTATTTACTCCTTCACATAACACAAGAACTAGGTGTCACCCAATGAAATTAATAGGCAGTAGGTTTAAAACAAACAAAATGAAGTATATCTTCACACAATGCACAATCAACCTGTGGCCAGAGGATGTTGCAAAGGCCAAGACTATAACAGGGTTCAGAAAAGAACTAGATAAGTTCATGGAGGATAGGTCCACTAATGGCTATTAGCCAGGATGGGCGGTGATGGTGTTCCTAACCTCTGTTTACCAGAAGCTGGGAATGGGCGACAGGGGTGATCACTTGATGATTACCTGTTCTGTTCATTCCCTCTGAAGTAACTGGCATTGGCCGCTATCCGAAAACAGGATACTGGACTAAATGAACCTTTGGGCTGACCCAGTATGGCCATTCTTATGTTCTTTATGTTCCTTATGTAAAGGGGTATTCCTCTGAGAACTGAATAACAGCTGAATCAAAGTCCTGTAGATACAGGATAAGGATGATGTAATGAAGGAGGGCTGTTGCTTCTTATTCAATAATGCTTTATTGAGACACAATGCAATGGAATAAGTTAGTTAGCATGACAATAAAATAATATTGAGCTTGTCACATAAAAATAATTTCCAAAAATTAATATGAAATAGAGGACAAAGAATTTTAAAAACCCACTGGAATGCATCCAACAATTGAACAAAAGAAATAATAGGAATAGTACAATAAGACCCATAACTGATAATTATTATACATATGAGATCAAAGGGCTAAGCATGAAAGGCACTGCCTTTGTTCTGGAACAGGCATTCAAATGGTTTACAGATTAAGGGACTTATATGAATAATGTTTAATATGGGTGTCCAAACCTCTACATGATTTTCCTGTCTAGTCAGCAGTATCTTCTCCACCATACCTAATGTTTTCTAGCCATCAGGAGTATGGAGGGGATTTGTGTGATCTCTGGTGCCTGTCAAAAGAAGTGTTTGCAAGAGATAATACAACACGTTTCTAGGTGAAATTGGACTTTCGAGGGATATAGTCTCTGGAGTATCCCAAGGATGCATAAAATAAGTATACAATGAAGATCCACTGGGCATATTTAACACAAGAGGCAAAACTAACATCTCTCTGTTTGTCTGTATACTTTTAACCAACACCACCCACCACCACAGTGGCTGAGCGACTCCCAAGTGTTTAAAAATAAAATTAAAAATCTCTCTTCCTTCCCCAACTGTAAGGAAAATGGCTTGATTAGCATTTTTTTTTAAATTGTGTGTGTGAGAGTGGTGTGTGTATGTGTGTGAAAGCATTCATGTATGGAATTGGTTGAGGGAAAACTAAGTCAAGTTCTGCATTTATTAATCCTAAAAGTTTTGAGAGGTCCATGTTCGTACTCATCTCTTATTCTTCCATACTCTTGCTCCAGCTCCCGTGAGAGTTCTATCTATTTCCTGCACTCAGGAGACTTTCCCACTGGTTGATAGTTCCACTGTCCCAGAGAAATGCTGCTGCTGTTGGAGTTCACCACTGAGGAGGAAAACACTGTCTCTCGTTTAACTAAAATCAAACCCATGGATGGCTCTTAATATCAGAACAGAGATTTTGAAATGTACTGTCCATTCAAATGAGAGCCAGTGTAGGTAGCCAAGCACTGGGGTAACGTATTCACAGATTGCTGCTGCTAATTTGGAGTATTTTCAAGATTTGTGACTTCCCCATCCATTGTAATTATTGTTTCTCTTCATTCTTCTACATCTCAAGGATAGATGTGATTTAGCTATATATTAAATCAGTTTTGCTCCAGTGAATATCCAAATAATAAGGGAGGAAAGGGTTGAATAAAATGGGGAGTTTTACAACAAAAAACACATCCCTACATTTACTTATTTCACTTAAAATACTGGTTAAAAAGATGACCAGTTCAAGCCTCTCAAAATCTTCCACTCTGAGTCTTGTTATCTCCTTGTAGGTGACTCCACAGCAACAGACACAGTAGGAAAATGGATGAACACATATTTGTTCCTGTATTACTTCCATCAGCATTTAAAACATTAGGCTTGATTTATCCTGGTGATGCTGGGTCTATGTGCTAAATTCATCCTCCAAGGCCAGTACAGGCTGCTCCTCCATAGGAGGAATTCATATCCAGTTCAGGGGACCATAGGCAACATTTCAACCTTGGGAGAGCAGCTTTAAACTGTGGCTGGTGTTCCAGCAGAGCCCCTGCCAATGACTGCCAAACATTACACTAAATCAGAACACTTTCCAGGTGTCATAGCTGTGCTGGATTTTGAACTTCCAGAAACTATGTTTTTCTGTTCTAAAAGTGGTGAGGTCTAGGGAGCACGGGTCTTGAGTGAATCAAGCCCATTTTGTGGATCTGGAACAATCCTTGCAAGATTTTGTTCCTTTAAAATCTGCTTTTATGTTGTATGCAATTTTAAAACCATAGCCATATTGATCAGAGCAGACAGCTGAAATGTCAAAACAAAAGAAATAAAGCATTTGTCAACATGCATGCAACCAAATATAGAGCTATTTATGTGGCAACCAGACTTACCGTCTGGAATACGGTTTTAGGTGAAGCGGGCAGTCAGGTTCAAAGAGAAGGGATCTGATGGGACAGGAGTCTCTGCCTGAGTCTTCTTCCTCTGGAGGAGTTGCAAGATGCCAGGAAACTTAGCTCCCATCCTCACTCAGGACAGGGAGAGGAGTTGCCATGTCAAAATAATGCGATCTTCAGCAGTTTTAGCAGAGTTTCACTTTGAAATTAAAGGTTTACCCAACCCCCAAACTCAGGAGATGTGAAATCACATGATCCAAAGCTTCTGATAAGAATGGCTATTTTATATTTTTCCTCAAAAGGAGCAGATAACAACATGGAGCAAGAAGAGAACTTGACATCTTCTAAACCTGTATTCAATCATCTGAATAAACATGTATACCCATTTATGTCTGGTCTCTAAGCTGCACAGAATTTAACTACTTAAAGTAGTATCCTTCACACTGACTCTTCTTGCCAAAACATTTAAAACTCTATTGGAAAATAACATTTGTTTGTGGAAATTTCTTTTCCTAGCTGTAAATTAAACTAAACTTTTGGACTGTGATGGTTAAACGGGACTAGTAATATGTAATCAGAATGGCTTGCAACTTACCTGTCCATATCCTGTGATATTCCATTATACATGAGTTTCTATATAATTTCACATAAAAAGTTTCCCTTATAGTTGAGTTAAAACATAAAATCATACAATGCTTGACTTCAGCGAGTAGTTACTGAGGGGAAAAAAACCACACTTCATGCGGTATTAATTAAAGACTGTCTTCTTAGAGGCACTGGGAGGCGTTAACCAAAAAAAGGAGAGATAAAGGGAGGGTTTTTTTTTAAAAAAAGGAGAGACCAAGTCTCTCTCATTGCTGAGCCAGCATGATATCGATGTTGGGTTACAAGGATCAAGCAGACTACAGCTCAGGTCTGAAATGCCAAAATAATAATAAAAAATTCAAAAAGACCCATGTCTTAAGTCTGCGTCTTCAAAATTTTTAATTATTTATCTGGGCTTTCTTGTGCATCAAACAAAGCCTACGAACATTTTATTGAGGGAGATAAACTTTTTAGCAGGCAATTTAAGACAAAGCACATTAAAGATATGAATAAATCTAATTGCAATATTCATTTTTTTAATCCTGCCAGTGAGAATGATAGGCAATTGAGATCATTTATCAAGGACTTGAGCAGTACACTTTGCGATGCTCTAAGAATTTAGTTGAATGACATTTAGTTTAATGATTTCCCATTAGTATTTATTTTTATACTCAAGTAAGGTCTCTCACCACAGTGTTTTAAAAGAAAAATGTTGGCCTGCAGACTTGTTACAACATTAAGCTACTGCAGGAATGGCAGAATCATCTACTGCATGAAGCACTGTAGTATGAAGGGTAGCTTCAGCTCCCTCAAAGAAAGTAAAGGGTTACCAGCCACATGAAAAATGGAGGTTTTACTCCTGATACTTCAAACAAATGTTTCTAACAAAGAGAACATCTCCAGCAAACATGACCATGGTAGTAAGCAGATGCGGGAAAGACAGGACTGCCTTTTCCCCGTGCTCTACCTGACAAGAAGGAAGATGATTCAATGTGTGACACATTGAGGTACTATACCTTGACTCATCCAATACATTTGTCACTATAGCCAAAGTCTTATAAAATAAAGGAGCAGGAGAAGGCCACTGGGCTCTGTGAAATGCTTTCTCAGCATCAAGCAAGGTAGTGACTGCTAAAGCATTTGACATTTGTGTTTGATGGATAAAAGGGAAAATTACATGCCAGTAATTCCTTTTGTCATAGTCCTCTACTCTTATCCCACTAACAGAGATATTCAAGTAGAGACAGCACAATGGCTCCACCTACCATGAAACAAAGAGGTAAAAGAGCTGTCAGTAAAGTCCTATATATAAATGTCCCCGTTTGCCTCCTTCTCTTCCAGAAGTGGCAAACCTGCCTCAGAGGGGAGGGGGGTGAAATGTAGGATGAGAGAAGACAGGACTATGTCAAAGGGAATTACCAATGGGTACTTTTCTCGTGTCATTTGTCCCTCTTCTGTCATACTGCTAACAGAGACACCTACATCTACTACCCCCAGCAGGGGTAGGCTGACCTTCTCATGTCACTTGTAGGAGTTTATGACAGAAGAAGCCACCAGGATACAGTCAGATACAGCTGGTACTGCCTTGCTTGCCTCTAATATGAGAGGCTCACCACTCACTGATCATGAAATGGCAATACATTTGGTCTTTAGGAATTTCACATACTGGCCCAGATGGTAGTTATGTTAGTGGCAGTTTTCCTCTTATAACAGTCCTAAAATCACAGAAGTCATTGTTTCAACTTTCTGGACATTCAAGAGATTAAACAAAATTTCAAAATGCAATATCTTGGTGCAGAAAGGGTTAGAGGCAGAAAATGGGAAGAATAATGGGTTAATTAATATGAAACTCAGTGTTTACCTTAGGAATAATATCCAGCAGGAGGCTAAAATTCACCTTAGAAAAGGTATTGGGGCTGATAATGAGGATACTCAGCTCCCTGACCTGCCTGTTTGACATTAGCATGACCAAGAAATCACCTCGCAGGACAGGAGTTTAAGAGAAGCCCCTCCTGGAGATTAATAGAAAGGCTCTAGGTAGACTCTTCAGCATGAGAGACTGGCCTCTGTAGTGACAGTCATGGGAGGAGGAGATGGAAAGCCAGATCCGCTATGAATGTGGAAATGAAAGCTTTCACCACTCTGCTAGATGTCTTGAGTGGTTTAGCACTCAGCAGGAAGGACATAGTGGCTCGAATTTACTACAGCCACTGGGACCAGTGTGGAAGCAGAGAAGGAAAAGGTCTGCTATTGTAGGCTGGCTGACTAGCTGCAGAAGGGGACAGGAACTTTGTTGCCTGATTCCAGAGATCAACAGGAGATTGGGGTGGAGAGTGACACAGTGAGGCAGGCAAACTTCTATACATCTTGCAGTCTATAAGGATTATGGGTTCTAAACCATGTGAAAGGCACCACTCCATGGGAAGAAAGGGAAATAGTGTGATGGATTGGAACATTTCTGTGTCCATTTATGTAATTTTAACCGCCAAGATTTGTCAAGGACAGAACAAGAGCAGCTGGTTGTAATGCCTGACACCTCCCTGCAGGGGTAACACAGGACTCATCAGCTGTGACTATTTTCCAATCAGAGGTCTACCCCTAGGACAATGATTTTGCTATAGAGAGTGGCCAGGCTGAAGGAAAGTGATTTCCCCAGTTTGGACTCCAAGTGGGCTGGGACTTCCTGACTAACCACCTGATGGGAATTCTAAAGCTGATCAGTTGGTCACTTGAACAAAAGGGGAAAAAACCTTATTTAAGGAGAGGATCTGGTCCCGGCTCCCTTTTTCTCAATGGCAGAGCATCATCAGATCTCAGGAGGATTGTACAGATGCAGAAGACAGGAGAAGCCTACTCACTTGTCACATGGAGAGGGCATAAGGACTCACAAAAAGGGGTGAGCAAAGTCTCAGGGGAGAGAGCAGAGAGCGTTTTGTTGTTTTCCTAAAGAACTATAATTCTTCTATGCTTTGAGAGTAAAAGTTACTGCAGGTTTAGGAACTCCTATACAAAGCCTGTTTCTTTACTTTATTTGCCACATAAACTATAAACTTGCCACATAAACTATAAACTAAAGCACTCCATAGCAAGGTGGACCTTGGTAGGGGCAGACCCGGGAGGGAGAGAGACATGCATAAGTGGCTGGAGAGGCTTAGGATGTGAAAGCACTTGTTTCAGGGGCAAGGGCAGTTGGCCTGTAGAGTTCCAAGGAAGCGGGCCAGACAAGAGGTCTGCACACAGAGCTAGAAAGGGCATCTGGATTCCACTTAGACCCAGCTGGCTTGGAAGCATGTGGCATCCCCAGGTTGGGTCCAATTACTACAGACTGGTGACCATCAACTAGGGGGACTCAGCCAGGTCTGTAACATGATGGACTGACAAATCCAATCTCAGAGCCTATAAAGACTGGTGACCCAGCTTGCTCCTTAGGCTTCTCCCCATATAGATCTCTGAAAGAAGCAAAGGGCTCTTTGCCCATCTTCTTTCTTTTGCAAGATTTTCTTTTCCTTTCCCCCTCTTCAATTCTGCTTCCTTCTTCTTTCCTTTCATCTGTCTTCTCTTTGTTCTTGGGTCTAGAAAGACAGGTAGTCGTAGAGTAGGAAAGAGAAGGAGCAGGACAGGACTATGGCTGTGTACCGTTCAGTATAAGGAAGCAAAAGTGAAGGAATGGACTCAGACCTTGTATATAGAACTTGATTGAGAGATTTCTTGCCTCCAGGCTTTTTTATAAGTGGAGCCTTTATGCTGTGGGTCTGGGAACGACTGATGATATATAACAATGTATTTTTTCTCCTAAAGCTAAGACTTACCTTCCTGCCTTGAAGCCCATCTGATCAGTATGTTTGATACATGGGATGATGAGATTACGTCTGAATGCAAGAACCATAGCAATGATTTAGTATTACAATAGACATATAAGATTTAAGCTCTGATTTAGCCCTTTTTAAATTTTTAATAGAAGGGTGATGAAATATGTTTCAGGCATCATTCCATTTTGAGGTATCTTTGCAAACATATACAGAAGTAGGAGAGAGGCTTCTGCTTGAAAAGCTTTATAAGATTTGACAGGAAATATGGCAGCACTGGAAGATTGATTTGGTTCCCTGTTTTTAACCCCTGGGGTGACAAGTTGTATTAGAAAGTGGCTATTCATTGTAAATTTAAAAAGTGTAAGTTATTTCCTATAAAAATTCTTCGTTTTCCCATGTTAACTGAGGGCTAAGCAGTAGACAGTGTTCATGCATACCATTGCTAAGGCTATCTTAACAAAATGTACCAGCCTTAGTCTTTTATTGGTGCCTAGACCAGCCCAAAAAGAGATATGACAGCATATTCTGTAACAAACTGGAAGGCAGTAGTATTTGATACTTCAATCCCCCAGGTTTGAATCCTCACAGGAGGATTACAAGAATAAAATTTTAAGGTTGCAAAAGCAGGTCAATTTTCTACCTTTCCCCATTCTTTGGGAAGAGATTTTATTATATTATTTTTGGCTTTCCTGATACTTTCCTGATGCAAATCACTCTCAAAGCCTTGTGTGATCATATTCAATGGGACCTTGTATGCGTATTTCACAGGTCTGAATTACTGTTGATGCAGCAGTATGCAGCCTCCTATCTTGTTACTCTGGCTATTTAAGTAACATCATTATGAGAAATAGAGCTAAAGGTTCTTGGTGTTGCAACTGATTTCATGTAGCCTGTAATGTGTACTTCTTCACTTTTGAATAAATGGAATTGTTTGGGTAGTTTTTCTTTTGCTAATTGCTTCTATTTGTTGCTTAGGTTTTTAGGTCAGAATAATCTTAGTAGCACATGTACTCTGCACTGATAAAAAAAAATAACCAGACTGCCAAAATCTGATAGCTGTAGCCAACTTTTGCTTGTTAGTCCTACCACCTTTATAAAAAGAATGAAACATCAGATTATTAATTCCCATTGTAGTCTGTAAAAAACACCACAGTAGGATGCTATACTGTTTAACTTCTCATGTGTTCTATCTTGCCACCAGTTTTCTAACTATTTAGATGTCAGTATGGTTATTTTGGTATCTAAGGCTAATGATAGCAGAAGCCTCATGAAAAGTTTATGTCAACTCTCCTTTTTCATTTAAAATAACTTGACAGATATATATTTTCCAGGCACAGCCATTTTGCTGTTATTAATTCTAATTCATGCACTGCATGTTTCTGATTTCCAAGATTTAACTGTCATACTTTGTTCAACCCACATGCCTTTTGGTTCTCCTGTATGTCATTTGCATAACAGTGAACATTACATTCACTCCACAGGAATTCTCAAAAAACATCCTCCATTCAAGATGACTTCTAAAGCAAAGTTATTCTGGATTTGTTAAAGTGATTATGTGGAGCACAAATGACTATGATGATTCAAAGATAAAAACCAGCGTATGAACATTGTAGTCTATGACATTTCCCTCTGCTAAAATCATCAAGAGCTGCCAGATTCCATTGCATTTATAATTAGAATGATTATATTGTAATTCAAGATGTGTTCTTCAAAAAGTTGAAGAGAATGAGTTTTATTACACCCAAAGCTAGGTGAACCCAACAAGCTTACCTATGTGAGGCAGATGTCAGTTCAGATATAGATTTATTTTGCTTTTTTTCATAATGCAATTATAAATCAGAAATGTTACACCAAAACAAATTAAACATGGCACAGAATAAAGAAATCAGACTTCAAACAGAAATGTCCATAAACCCAAAGAGTTCCCATGTACAATTATTTAAGAGTTAGTAGTTTATTTAATTCTTAATTATTACATCTTGGATTTACTTCACAAAAAATGAGTGGACTAAAACTACAGAACTAAATTCAAGAAGTGGCAAAACAATTTCAGAAATTAATGTGCATGAGTTTAATGAAAACATTCAAATTACTAAATCTCAGTTTTAAAATCTTTATCCTACAAGCTGTATATATATAAAAAATGTCACATGATACATAATACTATCAGCTCAAAAGAGAGACAAGTTTGCAAAGAATAAAATAATTTATTCTTGGGAGATTACAAAATATACAGACACCCTATACATGCTCACAAAGAAGGTATCGCCTCTTTTATGCTTGTAACTCTCACTAACTTTTATCTTTCCTTACCATTTAAGTGGTCAAGGTATTACACCTTCTGATATTCAAGAATAAAATAAGATATAAGTGGGAATGATCTAGGCACTTGATCTGCAAGAAGAGGGACTCAAAGGGGATGACCCAACTTGTACTTCCTGGCTCTTTCACCAGTGGAGAGCTGCACATGTTTCAGAAGACAGAAGTTGATCCTATAACCACAGCTATATGACTGCATGTGACAAACTATGCCCCACACTTTAATCCTCAGTATATAGATTAATATAGAATGTTAGATGCCCCAAACAACAATACCATAACAGATAATTTAGAGGTTTCAGAGTAGCAGCTGTGTTAGTCTGTATTCACAAAAAGAACAGGAGTACTTGTGGCATCTTAGAGACTAACACATTTATCAGAGCATAAACTTTTGTGGGCTACAGCCCACTTCATCGGATGCATAGAATGGAACATATTGTGTGTGTGTGTGTATATATATATATATATCTTAAAGCTTATGCTCTAATAAATGTGTTAGTCTCTAAGGTGCCACGAGTACTCCTGTTCTTTTTGTAGATAATTTTTTAAAAAGCATAATATTGCAGTAATATATTCAGTTTCACTGTATGGCTTACCTGAATCTTCCTTCTCTATTTATATTGTTATAACTAAAAATGCAATGTTCTGAGAACCTCAGAAAACACTATAGAGATCTTTCATTAATATACAGTTTTCAGAAATGGTTGGTGTTCAGTCACTACTACCCTAGTGTGTAACGTCTTTGAATAGAAAAGTGGCAGTTATTTTAACATTTGGTTATGATACACAAGACCTTATTCTTTTTGTAATAAATGACAGATTACACTCTTGGAATGCTGTCAAATGATTTCACACCCACTGATTTTGCTTTATTGGACATCTGATACTTGCTCGCACCATTTGGTATTCTTCAGCAGACCCTGACTGTAACATAAGCAGGAGTATAACAGGAAAACAACCTTTCAGTGGAGTTTCCAAACTAATGAAATAACATGAACTTACCATATTCCAGCCTGGGTAGAGGTAGTCTGTCCCAACAAATTCAAAATAGTGAGCAAAACCTTCTTTTAGCCATACATCTTCCCACCATACTGGAGTCACAAGGTCACCAAACCACTACAAGTTCAATCAAATAACATAAAATGTTGTTTATATATGTGTGATTTGTACACAAAACCAGCACTACTAGGTTTATTATTCATAATAATGACAATATTTTATACTTATATCACACCTTCCATCCAAGGATCTCTAAATGTTTTACAAAATACCAATGAACTAAGCTTTACCTGTGAATTAGGTAAGTATCAGATGAGGAACATTAAGTGTCTTGTAGTAGGTTGTACAAGACATCTCTGGGAAATTAGGAACAGAACCCGGATCTCCCAAGTTTTAGGATTTTTTAGCTTTCTGTAAGGATGGTCTATTCAGATCAAGTTTGTTCATTGGAATAAAATTGGGAGCTCATTTTTACAATGGTGCATGAATATTTGACTGTGTGATACTCACTGATGTTAATGGGAGTTCAATGAGTAAATCACTGTGCACTACTTTGAAAATATATCTCAATGTCTCTGAAGTATTTTTTTCTGAATGAATAACCAAAGTCTGTATCTGTAAACATTACTGGTAGTTTTCTATGCAATTAGAAAATGAGGTGAAGCTAACATCATAAGATATAATTTTGAACTTGCATGTGGTCACAAACTATTAAAATAAACAGAGACAGAACAGCAAATGGATATTCTAGAGAAAGAATGACTGATGTGAGATTACAGAATCAGCTACTGATGCTGCAATTAGAATGGCGAGTATATGAAAAAAAAGAGTTGGGCAGTGGTCTATTTGTTCCATAACTATGTGTTTGTTTGGAAACACTCGGTGGGGTATGAATGAGCTGCCGTACATCTGTGCATCACTATTCATGCAAAAGGAATGGTGGTAGCATAGAGGCAGGTATAAGTGCTGTGACTGGAGATTGTGGGTGCAGTGAACAAGGGAGGCAGTGCCAAAGTGCATAGCAAAGAGAGATTAACGTTATCAGATTGGCAGTATTGGGTTTCAGCAGCCTACAGCTAGCACCTGAATGAGTGAAGATAAATGTAATGAAGATCTAGGAAGAGAACTGCAGACGGGGTTGACAAAAGTGATCTTGATGATACTTTTTATGCCAATTGAGAGTGAAATTAAGAGAACAGATCATGGAAATCCATTGATCAATAACTCTTGGTATTATTTAAGTAAATGCAGACAATACGCTTAGCTCTCTAAAAGACTAATAAGGCAGTCCCTGTCCCAAAGAATATACAGTTAAAAAGACAGATAAAAAAACACACTGGATATCCATATGCACACATAATATACTCCCAAACTGTGGAGAGTTAAGGGAATATATTTTGACCACAAATAACTTATGATGAAAAAGGATGAAATAATATGTGATAGGTTTATATTCATGCATTATGATAAGACTATTCAGAAAATACAAAACAAGTATTAGAAATAGGCAGGGAGATTTTGTTTAAAAAACCCTAGTATTAAAGTTGATAATACTGAAATAACGTTTGTTAACATATGTTCTTATAATTTAGGAAGGATTAATAAAATTTTAGAAACACTGGGATGTTGTTGATTAGATTAGATAAAAGTATATTTGTCTTACTTAAGGAATTACCTATGATTCCTTTCTGGAAAAGCAGAAACATATATTCTAATATATTCAAAATATTATTATTTTTCTATAGCATCTCATTTCTTACTCAATCTTACTCCTGGGAGTAAGATTTTTCCTGTTTATCAAGTAATAATTGCAATAACATGATTATAGGTACTCAATTTTTTAAATATTATGGATCCCCTATCCTGTTTGAACTTCTTTAATAATACTATATTTGTATGTGATGGTGGGCAACTAATGTAAGTTGATATCAATATCTCTGCTTTTGATTAATTTCCTGTTCATGACCTGTGAACAGTGTGATTCTTTCTCAGATGATGAATTTGTTTGGATCTGGAGAAGATGCTTTTGTGTGGAAACATTATGTATTTTTCCGCTTGTTTTTAAGTATTTATTTAATTATATATAAAAATATGTTAAAAGAACAGGAAATTTGAAATGTCAAGAAATTAAAACTTAGGAAATGCCAGAACTGAAGTTACCCATGGAATCTTAATCAGCTTCCCTAATGCATATGTATTATGACAGTTTTGCCAAGCAACACACAGAAGCCAATGGCAGAGCACAGAAATAGAGTGAATTCTCCTGGATCACAGACCAGTGCCTTGAACACATGGAAATATTTTTTTTTCTAAAACCCTCTGTCTCAATTCACTATCCATCCCCAAAACTAAATGACACCAGGGTCTCTAGGACAGCACAGTGTGAGGACACATAATTAAAGATGTGTATAACGCACAAAAGGACTCAACTAAGGTTACTTGGACAATTTTAATTCTAGCATTTCCTAATTTTTGAGTGCATAGTTTTGTAACCTTCACATTCATTTAAGAGATTTTTAAAAATGCAATAGCTTAGCTTTTTGAAAACAGAAAACTGAAAAGGGTAACTTCCATCCTGTTTACCCCTGCCACCTTTCAGTGTAGGTTATCAGCAGGATTTTACCCAGAATCTTTAGCTCTGAAGCACAAATCTGGTAACAGCAATGGGCTGTTATCCTCTCTGCAACCCAGCCATTTAGGATGACCAGATAGCAAGTGTGAAAAATCGGGACAGGAGGTGGAGGGTAATAGGTACCTATATAAGAAAAAGCCCCAAAAATCGGGACTGTCCCTATAAAATCGAGACATCTGGTCACTCTACAGCCATTAGAGGATGACATAGAGCATACTTTCCCAGTGGCTTACCTAAGAGGTAGAAAAATATTTTGAATGCTGGGGACCAGGATTCCTACTTTTGGGGGTGAGTGTGGTCTAGTAGCTATAAACGGCACAGCCAAGCACACAGATCTGGCACATCCACTCTGTAAGGCAAAGTGGGTAAGTGGATGAGACTTATATCTGCCACGTCAGAGATGTGGCTTCTGCTATGTCTGCCAGAGGTAAGCTTGTGCTTCCTCTCAGGTATCCTATCTGCAAAAAGGGGGTGAGAACTTACTCAAAATTAAAACTGTGAAGTGCAATGAATTATTAAGAGCACTCAGTTGAAGAACACCTTCATGCATGCCAAAGGGTATTTTGCAGCTTCTCCGTCGGCTCTGTGCCATCTTGAGCTGTGTGGAATGCTCTGTGGGGCCTAAGAATATACTAATATAAGCAGCTCGCCCCTGACATCTAGTGATGCACTGGGGGAAAAGACTTTAGGAGCAGATCGTATTGCATAGACACACCTACTCTGCCTAGGTGTTCAGCAGACAGACATGCTTTGCCAAAGCGGTCAGTTTTGGCTGGTTTTGGGTTACAATTCACTTTTGCATTGAATGCAGGGGTTATGAAATGTTATCCTTATTGTGTAACGAAGGGCAGCAGAACTATACTTCGCATGCCCTGACTGAGGGGCTCACTCTAAACTGAACCTCACTTGCTAAGGAGGGGGTAAAGATGCCAAATCTCACTGAAGATGAGAGGGGATGGGTATGAGTGTTCCCACCTAATGGTGTGGATGCTGCCGAAAGAGTCCTCGACACCATGTGACCTGCCCCTCTCCAGTTTAAAGGTGAGCTGATCAGATTCAATTCAGAGTCCTTGTTTCTGTTCAGTGATCACTAAAGCTCAAATCACTGATGGGCAGTTCTGGTATGGGGACAGTGCTGCAATGAAAAAAAAATGAAGAGGCAGCAGCACAGAAGTTCCCTGCTACCCAGTGAAATCACTAAGAGCTCGACAGGGCACGGCAGAGGCAGCAGGGAGAGACAAGCAGCAGCAGTGATAACAGCGGCAGAGATGTGTTCTGGCAGAGATAGCCGCAGAGGTGGCAGCAATCAGCCACTTGTGGCAGAGATAACAGCGGCAGCTCAATGTCCCCCCTTTTCAGGGATGAAAGGTGGACTCATGTGAATGCACCTCTGAACTCTCAACCAACTGTGAGTGGGGTGCAGTGGAGGAAAAGAGAGGAGTGGCGTGTGAAAGACTTTCACACTACGAGGTGGGAAACTTAGGCAGGGGACACTGACCAATATAATGTGGAGTGGGTGTTTGCTTAAATTTACATGCTTTTGAATCTGGTAGTGGTGTTTTCCCAAATTAATGCTGAATTCCCTTTCCCTTTTTAATAAACGTTTCCTTTGATTATACACTGAGTCAATGCTTGTGACTGAGGAAGTATCACCTCTTAGAGTCACTCCAGGGTGGTGTTAGTGTTTTCCCAGATTACGGGATGGGAACTCAATCCGGTTCTGTTTTGTACTGTAAAAAGAATCCCCTAGCTATTGAACTAGATATATATATATATCTTCTTACTATATGTTCCATTCGTGTATATATATATATATATATACACACAGAGAAGGTGGAAGTTGCCGTACAAACTGTAAGAGGCTAGATGAGTAACTGAGTATATATATCTCTTCTTACTATATGTTCCATTTGATGAAGTGGGCTGTAGCCCACGAAAGCTTATGCTCTAATAAATTTGTTAGTCTCTAAGGTGCCACAAGTACTCCTGTTCTTAGAACAGAAATAATATTTCCTTTTTTCTGTTTTGTCTATTTATACTGTAAAAACTTTGGGGCAGGAACTCTCTCTTATTGTGTGTTGTACAATTGTGCCTTTAGGCACCATTATAATAAAACAACAAACAATGATGTCGGCTGGAGGGAAAGACTTACAAGGAAAGAGTAAAAGAGCTAAATACATATAGAGGCTTGTTCTCATTTACACTAAGGCCATCTTCACTGCACTCTGGCAATGTAAGCGGGCCTTAAAGTAAACAAATGCATTTTTCACCCCCCCCCCGGCATTAGTTTAAATGAGGATCAGACCAGTAAACTTAGCAAATTGTTGATGTGATAATTTACCACAAACATTTTAAGTATGGATCAGCTTGGAAAGAGAGCAAACGATCTAAAGTGGCACAAGGGAAAACTAGAAGTAATTAGAAGAATGTAAGAAAAAGGAAAATTCAAGTTAACTATACGGAAATAACTTACAACACTGAGATTTATTGAATTGTAGACTAGTATCCAAGGGCAGTGATGGAAACTCTATAATTTCAAACATTTAAAACAATAATAGAAAAGCATTAGAAAATGTACCATAGGGAGGAATCCTATACTAACAGATGGGATAGACTAGATGACCCAATATGTGTTTTCTATCCCTAATTTCTAAGGTTCTATGATTTTTACACTCTATTGTATATTGCTTTATTGTACTATCTAATAAAGAATTTGTAACAAAGTAAAGGATCATACTGAGATTAAATCAGCAACAAACTCCAAGAAACATATAATGTTTTAGTTGAGGACTCAATTTTTACCTACACTTTCAATGTGAAACACAAATATGAACTAAACATTATAATTTCCAGGTTTACCTATCAGAATACGCAATACAAAGTTAGTACTTAAATGTTATTTTTTATTTTGAAAAAGTACTAAGAAAAAGTACATTGCTTTTTAAAAGATCCTGTGTAAAGTCACAGATGTAAGCCACGCTGATTACACAGTAGGATTTCATTCATTTTAACCCAGAGGCTATTATTATGCCTGTTACCAATGCAAGAAAGGGTTTCCTGTCCCTGTAGCACAGTTCTTTAATAACATTTGCATGCAACTCAATATTACTGAAAACTCGTAATGTGCTTAGTTTGAGATAAGAAGATGGAAAACAGAAATGTGAAATAAATTGTAATATGGGTCTATTGCAAAGTTTCCTAATTTATATGAGAGATTCAATACACACAGAGACAAAATATCCATAATTTTTGAAAGAGGTCAGTGGCAGAATAAAAAAATACTGCTTCTTAAGTATGTGTGTGTTGGGAGAAGGTGACGATCAAATTGATTTCAGCCAAAGCAAATTTTGACATGAACATCAACTCAACCTAAATCTGCTACAGTGCTGTAATAAATCATTTTGTATGGCTATCAATGTACTTACCATATATATACACACAGCACCATCATAATAATCAGAGGAAAGGGACAAGTCTGCGACAATATTGATTGAACACAGAATGCAGAAAGGCTAGTGGGTGGCAGCATTCACAACCTAAACTCAACATTATAAAGTTTATTCATTCCCACTCATTTGCTCTTTTGCATTGTATCTGATTTTTCTGGATTTCTGCATTTTTGTGACATATCTTAGAGCTCTCCAAGTTATTTTCAGTACAACTATAACAAATATGTGCAATTATTTGTGTAAGAATATCAGTTTGAAACAGAATACATTTGATCTCTCAGGCTTGTACCAAGTTCTCATAACTGATTGCATGTCTCATACCTGGTGGCATAGTTCATGTACAATAACCATGGTGACATCCAGTAAGTAGGATATAGAAGAAATGCTTGGATCCAGCAGTATTCTTTGCTCCACAAAAACACTTAGTCCCCAGTTCTCCATAGCAGCATATGGATGCTTAGGCACAGCTAACAGATCTAGAAACAGAACAAAATGTGTTTTAACATGCTTGTGGAAGCTATTATGCTCTAAAGTTATTGTAAGTAAAAGCTATAAACCATTAGGTTTTTCTTAATAACATCTATGTAAAAAGTAAGCTGTTCATTTGAGTTCTCCCCTTACAATATTATCTATAAAAATCATTTTAATAAGAATAGTTTCTTTGGTTCTTACTTCATTATTTGTTCTCTCATATCTTATGATTTCCATCTTGTAACACAGTCAAATACTGGATTTTTAATGGGAGTAGATTTTGTATATATTATTTACCTTTTAAAATATTCTCTCTATTGCTTATTTATTTATATTAATTTATTTAATGCCATTCATGCCCCAGGTGCATTACATAAAACAATAACACAGACCGCCACCAAACACAACATGAATTTTATTACTTGTTGACACTGACTTAGTCGGGGACATCTTGTATATCAAAGATGCTTGTCAGTAAAGGCAATGGATAACATCCACGGAAGTTCTGAAGTAATACTTCACAATGACTACCTTCAAGATGACAGGTGACCATTCAAATTAAATTCTTAAAATAGCAGGTACTGTACACTGAAGCCCTATTCTGTGTGTAGTATTACTGGCAGACATGCTCTGGGGGAACAAAGAATTCTAACAATTCTCAAACGTATCTTTCCCTATTTCTCTTTCTAGGACTCCTGAAACCACTGGAGCAATTCCATAATGACACAAAGGCTGACAAAACATAAAGATGATAATGGGGCCAGCCTTTATGCACACAGCAGAAAGAGGGCAGGGGACTTCTCCCAATAGTATCTGGGCTCAACAAGTGGGCAGAGGAGAATGCAAGGTCCACTCAAACTTGACAGAGATTTTACTGTAAAAAGGTGAAAAGTATGTAACTTGCCTTACGGATGGGAGTAAACCTGGGTTTACTGGAGGATGACTTATTTGGCTTCTCTACCCAGAGGAATAAAAGTACCATATGGCTAACAACAATTCTATCAATTCTAAGATATACATTTCCCAAGGTTGCTTATTTCAGGTTTAGGAAGGATACAGGAATATGTGGTACAATAGGCCAAGAAAATGGGCCACCAGTGGGAGTCTCACTGCAGAAATCGAAGAAACACTGTATGAATTTAGAACTTTAACATATGCCAGTCTCAAGTAGCTCCACACCCAGGTGATCGTCAAGTAATGCCCAGGCTTGCCTCCATTGAAGTCAAAATAGTCACTGACCTCAGCGGGAGCAGGAGAAGACTCCAGTAGCTACTTCAATATTCAAAATAACTAGAAGTATCCCAATTGCAGAGTCAGGATGTGATGCTGTATGATTAAAGATGACCATTTATAGCACTGATACTACCACTGTTCTATAATTGCAACAAATCTTGCACAAAGTATGTCATGTAAGGTACCAATGGAAAAATTACGATTTGCTAAGTATGATTATCTTGTTTATATTCATATGTCATCTTCGTATTTGAAGTTATGAATATTGGTGATGTACTTGTATCTAAAACATGTTTGTTCCTGACTGATACACCCCAGATAGAATTTACATTAGGGCTAGACAGCTGTGTTGATGGCACATCAAGGACACTCCATTCTCATAATGGGACATTGAAGCAACTCATCCTATCCAGATACCTCTTCCTGAGGATGTCTCAAACAGCAGGGAGCCAGTGGCCACTCCCTGCAATTCAGCAAACCATGTTGGGCCAGTAAGTTCCAAGGCAACTGGGCTGTGGGATTTCTTTGGGACAGTATATTTCCAGGCACATGATAGAGGTTATAAAAGACACCTGAGACATCTCTATTTTGCCTCTTTCTTGCTCTAATTCTCTGGACTATGGATTTACAGCTAAAAGGAGCATCTTGAACTATGAACTGAGGACCTTCCAATCTTTTGGAAGTTAGCAGAGAGACTTTTGCAAACCAGCAGTCTATTCCATCACAGCGCCAAACCTGATACAAGGACTTCACAACCATTTATATGTATATGACCTATTAATCATTTATAACTCTCTTTTCTTTTATTAATAAATCTTTACTTAGTTTACTAAGGATTGGCTGACAGTGTGATATTTGGGTAAAATCTGAAATACATACTGATCCTTTGGGATCAGTAAGAACCTGGTGAAATGGGTTCTATATTACTATATTAGATTAGGTCATTTTACTGTATTAGATTGGGTCATCTGGATGGGAGTCAAGGGCTGGAATGCCTAAAGAGGACTGTGTTTGGCTTCTGGTTAACCAGTGTGTCACTGCAGAAGCTTTTTTGTTACGGGTTTGGTGACTTTAATTATAGAGTAAACCACCAGTTTTGGGGATGGTCTGCCCAGTCTGCCCCGAGTGTGGCATTCTCAGTGTCTATCCCAGGCACCAGGTCACACAGAAACTTCACCAGTACGTAGAAGTAGCTATTGTAATGACACAATTAAACAAACAAAAACGTGTGACTCAATAGTCCTAGACCTCGCTACTACAGTAACTTCAAAATAACGTTTTTTTTAAACATTTTGAAGTATACAGATTGTTTGGAATCACTGCAGTTAGTTATAATTGACATGTGAAATACAGGTACAAACAATTGAGCCAAAACAGAGAAACCAAAAGTTCCTGGGTGAGATCTCAGTGAGAGTGGTGAGATCCAGGCCTCACTGAAGTCCATAGCAAAACTAACATTGACTTCCAGACCCCGCAGTCTATTGGAGAACTAACTGCTTTGCTAGCAGCAGGTAGATTGTTAATGACAGGACAGCAAAGCATTTATGAAGTCTCAAACTACTCGCACATTAAAAGTTAAGCATGTGCGTAAGTGCTTTATGGAACTGATAAAGTGATAACAGAACAGTAGAGTGCCTGGGGGCCACGCTGGTTTCCAGAAAATATTGCTATGTTAATGCTCTTGGTTTCCTCTGCGTCCTCCCCCCCACCCTAATATGGGTAATTTCAGGAGTCTTTCAAAGCCCATAGACATGGTATTAAAACACTTAACATATCATAGGGTACACCTCAGTGCTTGGAAACATTCACGTTTTTCCTAACTGAGAGGGATTGGATCCAATGCACACTGAAGTCCCATTGCTTTTGATGAGCTCTGAATCAGGCCCTGAACATTGCTGTTATATAACTAGACTATTCTGTCAAAAAATCTGAGTGCCAATGGATAAGTGATATTTTGCAATGGAAGATCTTGATTCTGTAGATTTTGTTATTGCTACTCAGATTGACATTGTCTTTGAATAAAACTTCCAGTATATGCTTGATCTTGTGACATAAGAAATCCATATCCATAACTGGGAATTCAGTAAATTAAACTTTTGGTTCAGGAGCCACAGTGTTTCAGGTTCAAGTCCCAACAAAAGAATCTGGTTTTACTTCTTATTACACCAATAGGAAATTAGGGATGGTATATTGTGTTGCTGAAGCTGCCATCCATTAAGAATCCTTCTGTATTTTTTTAAGGAACAGGGTGAGACACAGTTCTATCTTGACTTAACACAATAGCAAAAAAAGGCGATGATTCCCATGGTTTGACAGAAATACCTTTCACACGTTGTACTGCTTAGACTGTTCCGTACTAACCAGAAAATGTGAGCTGCTTGATATAGAATAGCTACCGTGTATGGTGCATCCTGTTATTCTACTACCTATTTAATTAAGTTATTTGTAAAGCACTTGTGAATGTTTGATTATGTGGAAATCGCTGTAGAAATAGAAGTGCTTGTTATTACTGGCAGAGAATAATATCCTCATACAACATAAAACTGTTACTTGAGATTTCCTGATACAGCAGTGCAGAGAATCCTATGTTCTACTGACATAATAGAGGGCTTCCACCTCTTAACCTTCACAAAGACTAAATTCATGACTTAGAATAAAAACTATATAGTCAAAATAAAGTCACCAGAAATGAAATAAAGGAGAAAAGGTGCAAGATCTTGACACTATAATGTACTGCACTGTCGAATGGTAAAAATACAATTATTCAATTGCAAGGAAAGCATTTGGATGTGTTTGATTGACATTCAGCTCTCTGAGAGTCTGATGGAAAGCATTCTAACAATAAAAATTGCATGTAACATCACAGAATCTTATTTCCAAATATTTAATTGTCTTCATAATTATGTGAGTTCAACATTAGTATATAATTGCCTGATCTTATTAGTGATTATAGTCATGATACAAAATAGAAACTGTCAATTTAACATTGAACCATTTAAGCTGGTCTTAAAGATCCTCTACCCTAAAAGTTGCATTCTTCTCCTTACCTATGATACTTACACTCACACTCCTCTGATTTCAATTTAATCTGGACAAATAATGGTGCTTTTTCATTTTTCTCATTTATTTATGCCAGATCCCTTGACACCCACAACTGAGAAAGCATGAGGTCCTCGTTCCTCCACAACTGAAGTCAGTGGGAGCAGGATCAGACTCTAGGTGTGCTTAACTGGAAAGCAAGATTCCTGCCCCTCAACAGGAATGCCCTGCATCTGGGACTTTTCTCCCATTCTTCTGTCAGTCTCGTGCATTCTTCCACTAACCCATTGGCTTCTCCTTTCCCTGCATCGAGACATTCCTTATCCAATGAGAAAGTTGTCAGAGATACTTGTATACATTTTTATTAGTGTTATATATCTCTCTCTGTGGGTTTGGTGGTTATTGTATTGCTGATTGGAAAGTAGCTAAGGGTTAAATCCTGTAGGAACTCAAAACAAGGGCTGCAGACAGAGTCCAACTGCCTGGAGCTCCGATGGACAATACCAGAAATCCACTTCTGACGATGACCTCTATCCCATCTGGAGAAACACATAAACCAGTTTGACTAGGTTCAGGGGGCCTGCTCAAAACCTCAGGAAAGCTTCAGGTGGGAACTTTCAAACAAAGGACCTTTGAAAGGATAAAAGACAGCTGGTGTCCTGAGACAGACAAACACTGACTGGTGGGTCTACCAGTCTGGGAAGGGTGAAACAAGAGTAAGAGAAAACAAAATCTATATTTATCCAAGATGCAATGTTATCTTTCTCTGGGATGCAAATTTACTTCAAGCCTCTGGTGTCAATTTGGCAGCTCTGGGACACAGCTACTTGTGCATGTCCAACAGGAAGTAAAACCTTAACCCCCAAACCAGTTATTCATACTCTTTCCGCAACCTTTTTTGAAATCTTGGAACAGTTGGGTGTGAAAGGTAAAACTGCTCTCACACAGCTTTAACTTCTGTGACCAGCATATATGAGCAAATCACCTTAGATCTCACTGACTTTTGTAACAGCACTGATATCATTCTTCACCAGTGTATCCCGTGTCTTAGTCATAAATTGGTCTTTTTTCCACAACACCAGGTACATAGCACATGTATTTATTATCCACATGTTTTCCTGGAAATTCTTAACTTTTGCTAGAAAAATCCCACTCTCCAAAACTGTTTTGAGTTAATCTACGTTTCTCTGGTAATATTCTGTTTTCAAAGCTTCTTGTAATGTTGTATATGAAGGTTGCTGTCAAAAAATGTTTACAGCAAGGATTTATTCTGTTGAGACATTCTGCTACCCAGTTCCCATTAATCTGAACCATTCCCTTGTACTGCTAATTGGTGGAGGATGCTTCTCTGTAGCAGAATACCTTTTAATGAGCCACATACACTTTAAGGGACACCATCAACTAGAAAAAGTCACAGTTCTGGCTGAAAGTGTTGTGTCCACTGCAAGTTAAAAGTAATACTTAAGAAGTTAGTAAAAATTAATTTCTCTCTATTTTTTCAGTTTGTTTACTTCTAACAAAAATCTATGAGCAGGTAATTTCACTTTTTATTTTATAGAATCATAGGACTGGGAGGGACCTTGAGAGGTCTTCTAGTCCAGTCCCCTGCACTCAAGGCAGGACTAAGTATTATCTAGACCATCCTTGACAGGTGTGTGACATTCTGTACCTTGGGGGAGCACCCCCCACACACCCATATTCCTCATCTGTATATAACTGTGGTATTACATATAAAGCATGCCTTGTAAGGTATCAGAGGAAAGGTTATGATCTGCTGAAAGTCATTTCACTATCAATATATGCATATCATTAATGCATGTGAAGTTATGAGAATCGTGTTGTACGGTTGTCACTAAAATATGCTGTAAATTGGGGAACCAGCCAGATATTAGCTCCCCAGAGGCAACAGCAAGGAAAGCAACCAATGCCCAGGCGGGGTGTGAAAAAACCCATCAACAGCCATTGTCCAGCAAGGGAGCTACAATTCAATGACTCACCTGCATGAGGCCACATCAGGGGGATTGCTCAACCTTGCCTGGAGACTCAGCAATGCACCCAGACATATCTGGCTTGTGTTTTACAAGCCCATGGACTGAGGGTATAAAACCGAACACAGGAGGCCCATGCTGGGCCTTTCTCCTTCACTCATCTACACTGCAAGCAACAAGGACACTCTGAAGACTCGAACTGAGGGGACTGGCCCAGATTTCAAGGGTGAAATCTGTGTACTATGAACTGCAATATCCAGTGGGGTGAGAAAAACTGCTTAGTCTAGTTGTTACCCAGTCTAATAGAGTTGAGAGGTTAGACTGCGTGCTTATATTTTATTTCTGTTGGTAACTAACTCTGACTTTTTGCCTATTACTTAAAATCTATCTTTTCTAGTCAATAAAGTTGTTTAACTGTTTATCTTTACCAGTGGGTTTGCCTGAAGTGTTTGGTAATCTGCTCAGGTTTGCAAAGGCTAGTGTATGTCCACTTTCCAGAGATGAAGTGGTGAACCAATTAATAATTCTGCACTGCCCATCTTGAGCAGTGCAAGACGGTATATTCCTGAGGGTATGTCTACACTACGGAATAAGGTCGAATTTACAGAAGTCAGTTTTTTAGAAATCGGTTTTATATATTCAAGTGTGTGTGTCCCCACAGAAAATGCTCTAAGTGTATTAAGTGCATTAACTCGGCGGAGTGCTTCCACAGTACCGAGGCTAGAGTCGACTTCCAGAGCGTTGCACTGTGGATAGCTATCCCACAGTTCCCGCAGTCTCCGCTGCCCATTGGAATTCTGGGTTGAGATCCCAATGCCTGATGGGATTGTCGCGGGTGGTTCTGGATACATATCGTCAGGCCCCCCTTCCCTCCCTCCCTCCCTCTGTGAAAGCAAGGGCAGACAATCATTTCGCGCCTTGTTTCCTGAGTTACCTGTGCAGACGCCATACCACGGCAAGCATGGAGCCCGCTCAGGTAACCGTCACCGTATGTCTCCTGGGTGCTGGCAGACACGGTACGGCATTGCTACACAGTAGCAGCAACCCATTGCCTTCTGGCAGCAGACGGTACAATACGACTGGTAGCCGTCCTCGTCGTGTCCGAGGTGCTCCTGGCCACGTCGGCTGGGAGTGCCTGGGCAGACATGGGCGCAGAGACTAAATTTGGAGTGACTTGACCAGGTCATTCTCTTTAGTCCTGCAGTCAGCCCTATTGAACCGTCTTATGGTGAGCAGGCAGGCAATACAGATTGCTAGCAGTCGTACTGTACCATCTTCTTCCGGGCAGGCAAGAGATGACGATGGCTAGCAGTCGTATTGTACCATCTTCTGCCGGACAGGAAAGAGATGAGGATGGCTAGCAGTCCTATTGTACCATCTTCTGCCGAGCAGCCATGAGATGTGGATGGCATGCAGTCCTTCTGCACCGTCTGCTGCCAGCCAAAGATGTAAAAGATAGATGGAGTTGATCAAAACAAGAAATAGACCAGATTTGTTTTGTACTCATTTGCTTCCCCCCCTCCCCTGTCTAGGGGACTCATTCCTCTAGGTCACACTGCAGTCACTCACAGAAAAGGTGCAGCGAGGTAAATCTAGCCATGTATCAATCAGAGGCCAGGCTAACCTCCTTGTTCCAATAAGAACAATAACTTAGGTGCACCATTTCTTGTTGGAACCCTCCGTGAAGTCCTGCCTGAAATACTCCTTGATGTAAAGCCACCCCCTTTGTTGATTTTAGCTCCCTGAAGCCAACCCTGTAAGCCGTGTCCTCAGTCGCCCCTCCCTGCGTCAGAGCAATGGCAAACAATCGTGCATCTGAGTTGAGAGTGCTGTCAGAGCGGTCAATGGAGCACTCTGGGATAGCTCCCGGAGGCCAATACCGTCGAATTGTGTCCACAGTACCCCAAATTCGAGCCGATTTAAGCAAGGCCGATTTAAGCGCTAATCCACTTGTCGGGGTGGAGTAAGGAAATCGATTTTAAGTCGAAATAAAGGGCTTCATCGTGTGGACGGGTGCAGGTTTACATCGGTTTAATGCTGCTAAATTCGACCTAAAGTCCTAGTGTAGACCAGGGCTGAGATACAGTGCTGGGAGCTGGGGGGATTTGGCTCTGGTGCCTTTCTCTGTGTGATTCCTAAGTGGCTCTAGGAGCATTCATGCAGTATAGCTGGGTGTGGTGGGGCTCCACATGCTGTTGTGCTGAGTGATCACAGTGCCTGCAGGGGCTTGCTGCTTGTCACTAGCAAGGCATTGTGAGAGACAGCCCAGGCTGGAGAGAGTTCAGGGGGCACAGAGGTCCCACAGTCCCAGGCTCCACCTTGGTGGGATCCCGTCACAAGATGTTTGTCTAACATATATAAAATCAGTCGCCCCCTTTCTTCTAAACCAGAGCCTAATTGAAAGCCCTCTAAAGTCAATGGAAGGACTCCAATTGACTTTAACACGTGATGGATAAAAATCAATTAAAAAAAATAAAAATCACATTCCTTTTATTTAAAATGTTTTATTATGTAAATTATAATCTATTTTTCTTTTTAAAAATAAACTTGTTTAAAATAAAATCAAAACTAATAAAAATACATTAAAACCTAAACTTATTATAATCTCTCCAAACATGCTGAATCTATTAGCCATTTTCAAAAACTGTGAGTTAAAGGCTGCTTTTCTATATAAAGAAAGAATCATGGGGGAGGGGAATCTAACTTTTGAGGACAAGTTTTATGAATATGGCAAAATAGGTCATATACTATATTAAGAGCTTATTTAAGAAAAATAAATTTTATATGCTGTTATATGTTTAATTTAATTCCAGTTACCATCTTAATGCAGCTTGACACAAATCATGAGGAAAAAGTTAATTATCTAGTAAAGAAGCAATATATCATTCACCATTTCTAACATATTAAAAATGTACAATTAATTAATAAGAATCCAAAAATATTAAGCTATATGGTTGCTTAAATAAATGTATATAGTTATAGTGTTGTACCCTCTTGAGTAGTGAGAAGATGTATCAAACCTAGTGTATAGGTTCTATTTAGTTATAAATCAACATGTTTTAATGGGATTTAATGAGAATGCATCTTTCTTTAGAAAGTAACAAGTAAAATGGAAAAGTTGATTAAAATTGATTATTTAAATCGAGGCTTTTCACTTGGTGATTTAAATTGCCTTGATTTAAAATCAATCCATCCTGCTTCAATGCTGTAGCAAAAAAGCACTTCTAATTTGTTTTTAAAATTATTTTAAAAGAATAGGACAAACTGGCTTGCATTTTCAGAATTGACTAGTGAGTTTGGGTGCCCAACTTGAGACACCCCTTCAAACAGGCCTGATTTTCCAAAACTACTGAATCCCTACCTTCTGAAAGCCTGGGCCCTTTAAGCTGTCTCAAATTGGGCGCCTAATAACGGAGGTACCCAAAATTATTAGTCACTTTTGAAAATTTAGGCTGCTATTTTAAGGGACTTCTGAAGCCTTTACTTGAAATACTGTACACATTCAAACTCACACCAGAGGATAATCATATTATTTGGTGGCTCTTTGAGTAACATTTCTATCTATCCATTTTCTTATTTTGCCACCCATCACCATATTACCTGAGTACCTACCCTAGACAACATCCTTCTATACATAAGATATGCACTGAAAGGATATATGGACATAAGTCTATGGAGCTAGCATAAGGGTCTAAGTCTATATGCCATTAGTTCAGTCAAAATCAAATAGCTTGTTGCAGACCAGACCCTGAGGAAAAATCATTGACACACATCAGTTTACGGTTGATTTTTTTATTGCTTCTTATTGCATTACAAAGTATTACCTAACATTAACTGGCATAAACAATGGCAGAGATTTTCAGGGAGCTTTTGATATAAACAGCAGATGCTAAATGCCATGTGAATGTTAAAGTTCCCAAGAGGAAAAAAATGATGGAGGGAGAAAAAAAATCTATCAGAAGAAAAATAAGTAAAATATAAGTAGTAATTGGAAAGAGAAACCATGATATCATTTCAGACTACTGAGTCTTGATACTTAGTGAAAGCCAGTATACAATTTAAGAAAATAAAACAGCAACCCATGGATTTAGTATTTGACATGCATATTATTAAATGACTTTAGATTTTTATAACCCCTGTCCATAGATCACAGCTTTACATTTCAAAGAGCATCAAATCATTCAATGTTGAATTGAAAAA
Organism: Chelonia mydas; assembly: GCF_015237465.2. Lineage (NCBI taxonomy): Eukaryota > Metazoa > Chordata > Testudines > Cheloniidae > Chelonia > Chelonia mydas. Next base: position 281,249,944 of record NC_057849.1, read on the forward strand.
TGAATTCAATGTCCCATTAAAGCTGAATTATGTATCATCTTGGTTGTATTGATTGGAATATGAACAGTCTTTTATTTTAAACAATATCTGCATATATATTATGAATTGCTGTGTAATAGTGAGTATGAAAAAGTACCTTCCACAAAATTTCTAGTGAAGAAAGGTATTATAATGGTTTATATAAAAGTTTCTCTCCTTTGAATTCTACTACTTATATTCTAAACATTCTTCTTCAGAGTATATATTAGATCAAAGAATGACACACAGACAGAATGAACACTGAGGCAGAGACTGAACTGAACTTAGGCTTTTGCAATTCCAAGTTACAGTACATGATGTGCATCTGCTATGATACATAAGACACATATCAAAAAAAGAAATATACTCTTATTCCCAAATACTTGAAAAAGGGAATTTTGTAGCCTTCAGAAAATGCAGTTTACTAAAATACTAACTACTATGTTTAGTAAATACTAAAAGCACAGACATGATGGAAAATTGCCAACAGCCATTTTCCTAACGCCATAGTTAATAGAGCATGAGGATTCTATAGCTCAGAACAACATGTAACTGATTACGGAACACTTCCAGTATGAATACTGCTATAAAGAAAATGATCACGTCCATGCACTGCCAAATTCTATCTTTCCACAACAAATCCAAGGAACAAAGCTTGCACAGAAAACACCAGAAATCCATATTATTTAAGAACAATAACAATGAGGTAAAATAAGTCCATAGATTTAGGATATAAAACCCAGATGTACTATACCAATAAAGAACATGTGAACATTTGCATCTGGAAATACTCTATGTCCAGAGTTGCATCCTTTATGTTAGTTTTGGGATAAAATATTATCAATTACTATCAGTACAGTTGAGATGGTGAGCAGGACTGAGGTGGGGGAGGTGGCAAGATTCATGCCCATTACTCATACCATTTCTAAAGAACTCCACTTCTGCCATATCATAATATTGCAGCTGGGGAGAAAGCAGTATTATAGACAGTCATTTACACTGGACTCCTGAGGTCAATGGGTTTGTGTGGGCTGTGGAAATATTCCACCGTCATCTCTTTTCTTGGCTCTTCTAGTTGACAATGAAAAATAGACGGCACCATCTTGAAACAAATTCACTTACTATTGAATCTCTCTCATGGGATATTTTTAAAGTCCTACTTTGATCACTCTATTGCCTAAATTAACCTTTGTTTGATGTCTTGATAGGAGTTCTTTAATGGAACTAAAGATAAACTAGCGCAATAGTAAAAAACAGATACATTAATAAAACTGTGCTCTCCTGTTGATTCTTGTTGAGATATTTATGGAATTTAAACAGATTATATTATTAAAACATGTTTTAAGCAAGTAATTGTTCATTGATTTTGTCTTTAAAATGAACGCTAAATATCTTTCTGTGACATAACAGAATGTAAGTTTAACTCTGAATTGCAAAGAAATTCCATCTGCAATTTAATAATACAAGGCCCAGTGATTAAATCCTTACTTGGGACTATAAGATCCCCCTTGTACAAAAGCATGAGGTAGGATTGCAACTTTCGAATCGCACAAAACCAAACACCCTTGCCCCTCCCTCTCCCCTTCCCTGAGGCCCTGCCCTCCCCTTCTCTGAGGCCCGGCCCCCACTCACTCCATCCCTCCTCCCTCCGTCACTCGCTCTCCCCCACCCTCACTCACTTTCACTGAGCTGGGGCAGGGGCAGGGGGTTGGGTGCAGGAGAGGGTGAGGGCTCCGGCTGGGGTGTGGGTTCTGGGATGGGGCCGGGGATGAGGCGTTTGGGGTGCAGGAGGGGGCTCTGGGCTGGGGCCAAGGGGGTTGGAGTGTGGGAGGGAGCTCCCGGCTGGGGCAGGGGGTTGGGGTGCAGGAAGGGGTACAGGTTCTGGGCTGGGGGTGCAGGCTCTGGGTTGGGGCCAGAAATGCAGGGTTCAGCGTGCGGGAGGGGCTCTGGGCTGGGACCGAGGGGTTCAGAGTGTGGGAGGGAGCTCAGGGCTGGGGCAGGGGGTTGGAGCGTGGGCTCCAGGAGGGAGTTTGGGTGTGGGAGGGGGTTCAGGGCTGGAGCAGGGGCAGGGGATTGGGATACGGGAGAGGGTTCAGGGTGCAGGCTCTGGGTGGCACTTACCTCAGGGGGCTCCCAGAAGCGGCTGGCATGTCCCCGCAGCCACTAGGCACAGGAGTGGCCAGGGGGCTCCGCGTGCTGCCGTTGCCCACAGATGCCATCCCCCGCAGCTCCCATTGGCTGAGGTTCCTGGTCAACTTCTGATATTTCTGTACCTTAATAGCTCTCTCAATGTATGATTCTTAGGCATTCTCTGTATCAATTTACTTATGATACTACTGTGTCAAGTCAATGGAGGCTTAACAATTCACCATACTCGCATAGCTATGTTTGTATTATCTATGTGTGTATGCTTGGAAATGTATGCTTGGAAATGAAACAGAAATACTCTAAAATAAGACATCTAGCAAAACTTCCCAAAGCTGTAAACTGCATGTGACCAGATGAATCCTATTGTTCTGAATAAAATTTTCTGCTAGTCTGAATATATTTATCAGACCATACTTTGGACAGGAAACCTTGCACTGTATACAGGAAAGTTATGCTTTGTGTCTTGGTTGCAGCTTCAGTACATTGTGCTTCACCAAATTCAGTGACAGCAGGAGAACTGGGAGAGGTGCCTGGAAGACCAGAGGAAGACAAGATAGAGGAGGGAGACTGGATTACAGCTGAAGAAACTAAGATTCATTGCAGGCGGAACTGAAAGATACTGTCACAGGATACTGAGAAATGTGACATGAGAAACTGAAAAATGTTGCCAGAGGACTTGAGAGACATGGTTGAAGTGAATGAGAAACACTGCCAGGCAATCAGAGACAAGACTAAGACAGGGAGATGAAAAATTTGGCTGGGCCAGCTGATAAGTGAGGCCTTAGGAGCTGAGGAAACATTGCCAACAACACAGAGATATACAGGGGAGCAGAGCCTTGTAAAAAAGAGGGAGAAGAGTGTCTGGGCTTAATTTTAAATACAGGATCTATTTTCACTTGTTTGGGGATATTTTGTCACAACACACCTGCAGCTCCTCAGCCCCACTCAAACTAAAGCATTTGTACATCCTCTATTTATACAACAGGGTGAACGATAAATCCCCTTGAAAAATCCTATCATTTCCACTGCTCAAGTGTAAGTGTTGAAGTATCAAGCTGATGGTGCACAACATGCTGAAATAACATGTTATTTCAATCACTTCTTGGTTGTTAGCTTAGCTAGACATTTTAACACTTTAAATATTTTTGCCTTCTACCCGCTCAACAAGCCTTAAGCCAATAAAGCAGCAGAGAATGACACAGGAGCACCAGAGGCCAGTGTAACTTTGGGAGAACAGTGCAAGTGGTTTCAGGATTACTGGAGGGAGCAGCTGTACCAGCCAAAGCAGTTTTGGAGTGGGAAAGAGAACATATCAAGTACATATCAAAGGAGTGGGAAAGAGAACTTCAGGCTACATGAGCAGCTCAGAGCACCACAGGAAGAGCCAGGAGAATCAGAGCAACAGTGGAAGACCAGGGGAACATTGTAAAAAATGTTTGTAAGGGAGTTTTCAGGTTGTACCCCTAAGGGCAGCTAATCATCAACAGGAGCTCTTACCCAGTATCTTTCTGCTTTGGCTGCAGTGGGTTTCAATGGCCTCAGTTTTTAGCTACTAACTGGTGGTACCTCCATCCGACTGTTTAAAGAAATCAGGAACCTTACGGTACCTCACTCTGTGGTTCAACTATCCCATACCCAGTACTTACCCCATAACTAGTCTGATACCTCATACATATACACTTCTGACACCTCTGTAATGGATGAACCAACAATCAAAGGGCACTTTATTTGCAAGGGGAAATATAGAGGAAGCATATAAAAGGAAGGGGAGGATGGATTTGGAGGGGGTACATCAATAACACCATACAACCCACAAACAACATAAAATCCTAGAGTAGATTTCATTCGATTCACAAGTCCAGTTTATTCCTCACTAGCGAGCTCCATAATGTGGAGGATCCCACATACCTTAATGAGGCATTGCAGGCCTGAAGCTGCTTGAGTGCAGCGAAGCAATGAGGACATCTAGTCAGCCAAAGGACAAACCTCTCTGCAGCAGTAATAGGCATTACTCACAGTGGGAAAAGTCCCCACCATGTAGGGGGCCTCCTTGGTGTTTCCAAGACCTTTTGCTCTCTCCCGGACTAGTTCGGCAAACCCCTTTCAGGACAAAATAGGCAACACTCTAGGCAGAGGGAGACAGTCAGGGGATGGCCCTGTTCACACTTATTACACTGACACTCCTCGGTGAGGCATCGGCAGCAGGGATCAAACCTGGAACCTCTTGATCTTAGAGCATGAGCCTCTATTGCCTGAGCTAAAAGGAACATCTCTGTCAGCCGAAGTTGTGTCAGGCTCATCTATCTCTAGCTAACCTAGCCACCACTAGACAGGGACATAGAGCCACACAGAGCAGGCACGGCTTACATGTTGAAAGAGGAGACAAGGACAGAGGAGAAGTGAAACTGGATTAGCAACAGAGCACCATAAACACGAATTAACTGAAGTACAATGGAGGTGATTAGGCAGAAATCCAGGAACAGCACAAGCAGAAAACCAGTCTAGCCAGCTTTTTTTTAAAATGAACAGCACATAATGTCCAATACATTTGATTAAAATATGGCATTTCTTGTCTCTCTATAAAGTATTACTTGCCGCAATGCACTCATGGCTGTATCTCATGTTATATAATGGCATTCCAAACTCATGAAGATAAATGTCTTATCTAATAGTAGCCCGCTTTGTGCTCTGAATACATATAAAATCTCTTCTAATTAAACAGATATCAGAATGGTTTCTCTAAGTAGCATTTTATTCTCTTTGTGGTAGATTTAAACCTTATAACTGTTTTAAAGAATCATAAAATCAGGATCACAAATCTCTTCATTTATATTTGATAACCTATAAATAATTTATATTAAAATAAGAGTTTACCTTTTTTTCAATGTTTACTTTGTGAAGTCTTTTTTTCTTTAAAAATCACATCTATTGGATTTTCCTTCATGCCCATCTTACCTCATTATTATTTATAAAAAAAAGCAAATTCTGTTCATTTCAATTTTTGCAATATTTCAGTGAAAGATTTTGCTGCATCTGCAACATTTTAGTGGAGAACATGTTAGGTCAGGCTTCCCCCTCAAGAACGCATGAGCAGGTCATTCAGAGTTAAAAACTGGCAGCCCATTCTTTATGGAGGTGTCATAGAGGCAGAAGCCAGGGCAGGGTGTCTGCAGAAAGGACTAATTCCTTAAGGCTTACATGCATTCCCAACCTCTCCGTCGTGCAGTTGTTTATAAAATATATTTAGAGACAATAATACACTTTCCCAGATGCTGGCCACAGTGTTGAGATTACTGCTAATGCTCTTCTAAAGCCACTACTGGGGCCAACCTTCAGCACAGCCAATAGCGCGATCTCCTCTCTGTACAAAGACATCAATGTGAGGCAGCAGAGGATAACTAGCAAGAGCATAGGCAAGGATGCTATTAAAAGAGGACATAGCAGACATGCATGGGAAATGTACTTACCAATAAAAAAAAAAAAAGTGTTAAGAGTTCTCCTTTTGGCATCCAGCTGCAAGTAGTTAGCATTATAGCACCATGTCTCAGGAAGTCTGAGGTAGCAAATTTTAGGAAAGGCCTTGAGGGTGGAGGCTGACTCTGCTTGACACCACTTCAAGAGATTGCCAGTTTTTGAATTGCAAGATGAGAAACAGAGAAAAGGAAAGAGGTAAGGAAAGGGAGAGATGGAGTGAGGGACCTGGAAAGATGCAGAATGAGAGAAGAGGAGGGTCTCCAACAAACTCCTTTTCTGGTGAGTAAATTTGCATTGTCAAAGATCCCCACTTTTCTCCTGTTCTGCAGGAAGCATCACAACTGCTTTCAGCTGTGTCAAGCAGATTCCTCAGAAAGAAGGTGGGCAGGCTTACCCAAGGGGTAAATTGCAATACTTTAAACCTGAAATCCACCTTTGCACAGAAGTCCTGGTCACTCAATAACAGTTGGTGAAGGTGAGCAAAATACCAAGTTCAAGAAACTTCTAATTTTTTATTACTTTTATTATTATTATTTGCATTGAAGGGAGAAAATTTTAAGAATATTTTTGATGACAAAGAACAGGACAGGGGAGCATAACGATACGTAGATAGGATAATCCTTTAATCCAAAAATTCTTTCAGTGGTCCTACTTAATGCGTCATATAGTGCTCCATTCTTATCTGATCTTTTGGGCATATACCATCTGGGTACCAGGAATGCACCATAACTGCATGCATTATTCACTGTGCATTGCAAAATCACTCCAAAGATTTTCATACCAGACGACACACACTAACATTTCTCATATATGGCTTATTCCAATTATACCTAAAGTCCTAATCCTACAAACATACATGTACTTAACTTTAAGCACATGATCAGTCCTACTGAGACTGCAAATATAATTTTCATCCACTTTATGCCACAGCAGTGTAAGGAGACCTTAGTATAAAATAAATCAGGCCCAATCAGACTACTCACATGCTTAAATTTAAGCTGGAAGCAGATGAGGATGGGGATACTGTGATCACCAGAGAGAGGAGGAACAGGAGGAATTCCACACAGCTAGAAGTATCCAACTGATACCAGGTCCTCAGTGTGGAAACTGCAGAAGATATCTTTGAAGATCCAGCCATTGGAACGGAGGAGTGTACATGATACACATGTGGAGGTTACTGTGCCCAACCTGTAAGTAAATCAAGCATGTCTACACAGAGATCTCCAGCCATCCAAGGAAGACAGACAACTTTGTGGGGGATCCTATACTAAGAAGAATGAAAATAACATTCTGCAAGGAACAAGTGCTCAGCAGGATGGTATGCTGTCTTCCCAGAGCCAAGATGTCACTCTAAGAATAGATAAGCTTCTGAAGTCAACTGCATGCCACTGGTGACGGCGCACATCGGCATCATGTTGTAGTATCTCTCACATGTTACAGATGACTTCAGAGATCTCAGGGAGATGCTGAAGGAGAAGCGTGTCCAAGTGATCTTCTTGGAGATCTTTCCTGTCCCACAAGTGAAGGAAAACAAAAGGCAAAAGATTCTGGAAGTGAAACTGTGGCTAGGTAAGTGGTGTAAAGTCGAGGGTTTTGGTTTTGTGGAACATTGGTCAACCTTCTATGGGGACGAGGGCTGTATAGTTTGGATGGCCTCCATCGCCGCAAATGAAGGGGAACCAATCTTCTAAGGAGCAAGTTGGCTAGACTAGTCAGAAAGGCGTAAACAAAAAAGGGGAGGGTGAGAACAGAGAAGAAATGAGCACTCATTTAGCACAAAGTCATGATTTTGAGAATAAAATTAATAAAAAAAAATGAAAGGAAGAGAAGACAAGAAATTCCTTAATTACCTATACACCACTGCCCAGAGCCTGGGTAAGACACAAAAGAAATTGGAATTGCTCATTTGTGAGTATAAATTCAATCAAGCTGGTTTTACTGAAACCTGGTGGGATGATTGACATGACTGGAATGTTAAAATCAATGGTTACATCATATTTAAGAAGATTTGAGTGGGCAAAAGGAGAAAGAGAGAAATGACATTACCTGCTTCCTACTCACAATTCAAAAGAAAGTGATCTTGAATGCTTATGGATCAATGTCCTAATAGGTAAAGCACAAGATGGGATACCAGCTGGTATTTGCTACATCCCACCAAATCACATTAGAGAACAGGATGATCAATGAGTTAAGCATGTGTCTAAATATCTAGAGAAAAATACTGCATGATTATGGAGGACTTCAATTTGAGTGACATAGGCTGGAGATCGTATGCTGCCCATATTAAAACATCCTAATTTCTAATTATAATAGATGACAATTTCCTAAATCAAAAAGTGTTGCCTCCAACATGGGGAAATACTTTATTAGACCTCATCTTGACAGATAAAAAGAAATTGATCACAGAAGTAAAAGTTAGTGGTAGCTTAGGTAGGAGTAATCATAACTTGATCACATTAGTTATGTGCAAATAGAACAAAGTCCAAACCAGTACTATATGTACTTGGTGCCAATTATATGTTCATAGATTCCAAGGCCAGAAGGGACCACTGTGATGATCTAGTCTGACCTCCTGTATAACATAGGCCATAGAACTTCCCCAAAGTAATTACTAGCATTTATCTTTTAGAAGAACTGCTAATCTTGATTTTAAAATTGCCAGTGATGCAGAATCCACCACAACCCTTGGTAAATTGTTCCAGTTGTTAATTACCTTCATTGTTAACAATGTACACTTTATTTCCGGTGTGAATTTGTCTAGCTTCAACTTCCAGCCATTGGGTCATGTTATCCCTTTCTCTATTAGACTGAAGAGCCAATTATCAAATATTTGTTCCCCATGCAGGTACTGCAATCAAGTCACCTCTTAACCTTCTATTTTTAAGCTAAATAATATATATGTTACAGAGATATATATAAACACACACGAAGAGCCAATTTCACAAATCTCAAAACAACCATGAACCAGATCAGTTGCGAGAAAGAATTTAAATAGAAATATGTGAATGATAATTGGGAATTGTTTAAGAACATTTTACTAGATGCCTAAAGGGCCACAATCCTATAAGTGAGAAAGAAGGTCATGCAGATTATAAAAACAACCTGGCTTAGAGGGGAAATGAAGATATATATTTTAATTTTTTATAGCTAACACACCAAAGAAAGGGAAAGTTGATAGTAATTAATGTAAATCAGAAGCTTGGAATTGTAGAAAACTGATAAGGGAAGCAAAAGGACACAAGCAGAAGCCAATGGTCAGCAGAGTTAAGGACAACAAGGAGTGTTTTAAGTATAATAGGAACAAAAGAAATCCTAACAATGGTATTGATCCATTACTAGATGGAGACGGTAGAATTGCCAATGATTTCTACCTTTTCTGCAGTCATGTTCAATCAATATTTCTGTTCTATATTTTTTGGAGGAAAAAAACAGATATATTCATATCATATGATGATACTGAAACACTTGCTATTTCAATAGCTACTAAAGGTCAGGACAACTTGCAGCCAAGAGTTTTAAAAGAACTGTTGATAAGCTCCTTGGAGCATTCACACTGATTTTCAGTAAGTCTTGGAACACTGAGGAGGTTCCAGAAAACTGAAAGAAAGAAAATGTTGTGCCAGTATTTCAAAAAAGGTAAATGGAATGACCCAGATAATTATAGGCCTGCATCTTAACACTGATTCCAGGCAAAATAACCGAATGGCTGTGTAACAGTCCTCACAAGGGGATCTGATTGGGGAGCGTGGCCTAAGGGTCATGGTTGCAAACCTGACTGCCAAGGATGTTGTTGGGAGGGGAGCCCAGGCCCTCTCACTCCACAAGGCTCCAACCCAGGGCCCTTTGGGCTACCAGTAGGCTGGCCATCCAGGCTACTTAAGGCTGTCCTCCCTAGGCCTCTTCCTTTCATCCCCCCACTGGGGTCAGCTTAGTCCAAGGCTTTCCCCTTGTGGGGTTACCAATGTCCAAGGTCCACAGGATATTTCCCTTTCTGGCTGTCTCTGCAGTAGGTCCTCCCTTCCCTCAGGGAAGGCCCCTCTGGGCAGTTGTGTCAGAACCTTTAGGCTTCCCTCTGCGCTGTGCTGCTGGAGCTGTGGGCTGCAGGTCTGCTCACCTCCATCTCTACCACGCAAATGAGCTTGTTCCCTGTCTTTTAATTCCTCCAGCAGATGGAGCATTTGCTGTAGGTGGGGTGGGGTGGGGCTGGCTGAGCCCAAAATAATCCCTTTACCCCTTGTCGCCAAGTGTGGGGTTTGTACACCCCATCACAGACTGTTATGGGATGCAATTAATAAAGAATTAAAGGAGAGTAATATAATTAATGTCAATCAATATGGATTTATGGAAAACAGATCCTGTCAGACTAACTTACTCTATTTTTTTTTTGATGAGGTTACAAGTTTTGTTGCTAAAGGTAATGACCTCGCCACGCACTAAGCAGTAGGAGCTCTTTTCTGGCTTGTAGGAAAAGGTGTGTGGCCCCTTTAAGGGCTAGCCACCCAAAGACTGACTTGCTGTGGTAGCTTCAGACAATATCAATATGGGGACACTGACCCATGGGCCCCATTCCCAGGTGACCAGAAGAGAGGTGAGGGACTCTTTAGGTCCACGCCAGCACAGGAAATGCCCTGTTTTACCCGGACCATGCCCTGTTTTACCCATGGAGGTAGTCAAATATCAAGTTTTGTCATGCTCTGCAATGGGCATTACGCTAGTCACTCCTTTCTTGGGGGGAGGGGGACAGGGAAGGATTTTTTTCCCTCACTGCCAGATTGGCCAAGGAGAGCTGGGGTGGAGGTTTTACCTTCCCCATAGTGGGTTGGGGTGAACATGAAATTAGGGTTAGGCAATGATTTCGCAACTCATTATGTGAACTTGGAGCAGATGTCCAGTGCAGACACTCTGTAGGGAAGGGATACGGTGATCAAATAAAATGGATTGGTAAAGGATTTAAAGGAGGCATTCTTTAAAGAAGTGGAAATGGCAGAGGCTCGGGGCTTCTATGACTAGTACAGCAGGGAGCCAATCCCCTGTCCCTCCTTTATAGCCTCCTCTTAACCCTCATTGAGGGGAAAGGGTGATAAAGTCCAGCAGCAGATTGGCTGGGGACCAGGATGGGTAAAGGGAGAGGGCTGACAGGAGCTTCCCCCCAGGTATATGTAAATGATTATGGAACTACCTGCACTGGGCACTTTTATCCGCCAGATAGTCCCTGACATTTAGGAATAAAGTTGCAGACCAATTAAACCACATCCAGTGTCTCCTGTCAGGTTTTCTGGCACAGCCAGACACTAGTGTTCATGTAATATATTTTGACATTTTTAAGGCATTTGACATGGTACTGCACTATGTTCTGATTAAAAAACTAGAACAATCCAAATTTAACATTGCACACATTTCAAAGGAGCAATGACAATTTATACTCGCCCCCGTATTTCCTTGAACTTCTTAGTTAAAGGCCACTTTGCAGTATTTTTATAGGAAGATGGTTTGGCTTGGTTTGGTTTTGTATGCCTTTGTTCTGATTCTCACTGAGATGCTTGAAAATATTTTATTTTTATAACCAATTTTGTTCTTTGCTATTTGTCCAACATTGATATTTTTTCTGTTCACATTTCAAGTGGCTTTAAAACAAACAGGGCTGTGTTTGTTAATACCTTCAAAAGGTACTGAACCTCCTCTAGCTATCCAGAATGAAAAGCCACAACTGTAACTTGTTCTTTGTGGTTATTCCAATACAACTTTCCCCACTCCCCATTTTATTCTTCTGTGAGACTTCAAAGGCTATTTGAAAGAATTGTAATACATCCTTCTTCAAGGAAGATAAATATGGTAGTGTACTCTGCATTAGCCACTCAGCACACCTTCTGTTGTTCTCCTGTATCCTGGACATCCAGTTTGATGTTACCTTGCTGGTGCTAGAGTAGCAATGGCCTCCACTTATTCTAAGGTACAAATCACTATGGGCTTCAGTACAACTAGCCAGTCAGCCTATGTGCAGAAAAGAAAGATGGACTTATCAACAGGGGGTGTTTTTTCCTGAAGTGGCTACGGGCTATAAATGAATTGCCCTTTCATTTACAAATGAGTGTTCAGTGTTACAATGACAACTCAGGAATTTAAGTGAAAGGAAAATTGTTCCTGAGAGAGTGTAAACGAAGAAACACAGTTAGGACTTATCATTTCAAAGCCTCCAGCAACTGAAATAGCTACTGGAAACCTTCAGAAGCATCACACAAAGGATGAGTAATCCCCAAATCACAATTTTCCTGCCTCTTTAAGCTCCTCTTAAACATATCCATCCATTTGGCGTTAGTGTACTTTTCTCCCAGAAGTTCCATATTAATTAAGGTGCCTAATAGATAATGAATGGGTTATTTTCACTTGATATCCAGTTCATTCATTTTTCAATGCAGATATACAGAATATTTTTAAAAGCATATTTTGTGATTATTGCAAAAGTGCAAGGAACTTTCCCTGAAACTCTGGTGACTTTGATTCCCAGTGTTTTGCTACCAATGCTACTACCTAGTCACAGAAGATTCCTTCCACCATGTTAGGGGATGTAAATCCTAGAGATACTGCTCCCCAAAGTGCAAGGTTATTAAAAAAAATTCAAAAAAAAAAAATCAATGCAGAGTCAAAGAGATGGCTGACTGGAACAATGATGTAACTCCAATCAGTACAGCATTGTGGAGACCATAGTTATGGAAGCATGTCTCTCCACTCCTGAATCTTGGCAATGGCATCCTTGTTTCTTCTACAGAACATTCAAGATTCTCCTCCTCGTCTTCTAGGCTCTTCATACATCCTATTTTTGAAAAACTTGGCCATTATTTATGTGTTTAATCCTTGTCCTACTTTTCTTTCTCTATTTCAGCCACTGCATGTTCTAGGATTGTTTAATTTAGACTGTACAACCTCCTGGGCAGGTACCACATTGTTTTATGTGATATAAAAGTTTATTAATACAACTATTAATAACAAGTCTCCCAAAATATTTTGCATTCAGGTCCCTTCCTTAGCTTTTTCAAAACATGAATTGAAGCCCCATCTCTTCTGTGAAGAATTCCAGCTCCACACGTCTGTGCTCCACACGTCCAGCTCCACACGTCCAGCTCCACACGTATTGCCTCATATTGCTTGAGTATCCAACTGAGCTATTAGGCACAAGATCTTTATGTCAGGGACTTGTTTCACCCAGTCTACTTTTGTACGGCTACAGACATCCTGACAGCACTACATAAAGTGGCCCAACAGAATCCTGACTGCTGGAGCCTGCAAAGGAAAGTCTGCCTAGAACGGAATCACAAGCAGCCCACAAGTACATCACTGCTGGCAGACTTAGTGCTGGCTGGCACAGACAAGAAAGCAGGCGGAGCCAGTGAGCGTGGAAGAGACTAAGCTAGGGTGCACAGAAGATGCGCTGATTTATTACATGTCAATGAGCCTTTGCCAGCAGTTTTCAGATGTAATGTTCCCTTGGCAGTGCCAGTACTTTCCTTCCCTGGGGTGAATCTAACTCCAGTACAGCTCTTTCTGTGGCACAGGAAGGGAGTATTTTGGAGATAATAGGATGGTGGCTTATCTAGATATGCTGACTTCACAGGCACTCCTTCCAGAATATTTCATTCTAATTATGTATCAATAAATCAATAGGTAAAAGGCACAGAATCTCAGGTTAATTGAAGTGATTGTCATTAATGATGTTCAAGCTTTTGCTTAGTCACCACTATAAAGCAGTCTTCAATAAAAACTAATGCTCATTATGTTTTGAAAAGTGGCCATAATTATGTCCATTATTTATATTAGCATGACACTTCTGGGAACCAAGATAGCTGCTCATTTCCTTTTCAATTTAAAATGTACTAAACAGAAGTAATATTTGAATATGCAAATAAATACAAAAATACAAAGTATCATTTTAGTCTTCAACAAGTGGCAATGTTAGGATTAGTCTACAAGAAGCTGTCAAGGAATAAAAGTGTTAAAAATGACATGCATTAACTGTATACTCAGTTTCAAACACTAATAAAACCTAAGGGCCAAACTGTGCCTGTTTTCTTATGGCAGAAAAAGGGTTGGAAAAGATGCTAGCCATTCACTAGCCTTTCCTCCTGGTAAATGACCTCATCTCTCCCTAATCTGATAAACAGAGCTGACTCCCTTCCTGAGGTAGTGCACTTCATACATCCTATTTTTGAAAAACTTGAAAAATATCCTCCGCTCACAATATTCATTCATTCATTCATGATGCCAAAGTGAATATCTCTTTGACCATATTTATGACCCTTTCACTCTCACTTTCCATGAATATACAAGCATTCAAGCTTCCACAAGTGTAAAATCACAAAAAAACCTAGTTTAAATTGACTTGCTGTGTTAGTTACTCAAATCACATGATACCGTTTCTGTTCAGAGTGACTAATTTAACTAACACGTAGACAAATGCTAACTAAGTATTTGCCTAAATCATATTTCATGTAGTGTTGGTTAATCCCATGAGAAAACAGAAACAGCATCATGCAATTCCTATAATAATAAACACAGCTTCTGTTGACACCTCCCTCTTATCTACGTTGTGCTCAGCGGTTGTGAGATGGAATGCTGCAATCACAAATATTCTCTGGAGCAAAACACATGGAAATTTGTCTCTAGCATTATGCTAAATTATTACTATTATTTATAATCGAAGTCCTATAATGTGCTAGGTGCCTAGCATTACAGATAAGACCAGTTCTTGACCTCAAAGAACTCACAGTTTCATTTCTAGTATTGACAGTTTCTCTTGTTGTTGCGGCATGCACAAATACTGAAGTCAGAGGCAGTTGTCTTAAGGGACTGGAAAGGGACTGAAGATGTCCCTGGTATCTATTCCTCTGGGCACAGGAGAGAGTACAGATGCCAGGAGTTAAGAGCTCTGACTGCTGGTGGCTGGGGATTGTGCATAAAAGCACAGCTAATGAGGGTGACTAAGGGGAAAGCTGTGATTTCTCTTAATTTTTTTTTTTCAGCAAAGTCACTGTGACTAAACTCCTTACTAAAACCATGTGTCCTCCCCCTAGGTCAAAATATTTTTGAGACAAGATTTTGGAAAAAAATGTATTAGAAATTTATTTTACTAGAGTCCCATATCTCAAAACAGCTAAGCTGAATCACCTCAAAGTTGCGCAAAGTAATAAACTTTGCTACAGGCCACACACCATCCATGAAAACATTTAAAGTGAAAATTCCCAGAATTTAAAGTGAAACCCCAGGAGGCTAGAGGATGACTCTCAGAAGATTGCAAGAGAGAACAAAAGACAAGAGGACTTGCAGCCAGGAAGAATAGGAGAAAGGCTGGAGAGATCACACCAACACCAGGAAGAGCCAGGTCTACGTGATTGGTGACTCCCTACTAAGAAGAACACACAGGCCTGTCACCAGAGCTGATCCAAAAAACAGAAGGCTGTGCTCTCTGCCAAGAGCTAAGATACTTAAAGAAATGGAGGCTCAGGTGATCTTCAGTGGGAGTCTACCTGTACCTAGAGGAGAAGAACAAGGTGAGATGAAATTATAATGCTCAACGGATGGCTCAGGCAGTGGTGCTATAAGGAAGGCTTTGGGATGTTCAACCACTGGAAGGCATTCATGGACTTGGGATGGACTACACCTGCCTAGGGAAGGAAATAGACTTCTGGGATGGAGGTTGGCACAACCAATTAAAAACTTTAAAATCGGAACTTGGGGGAAATGCTCTTGTAAACTCTACCCGATTCTAATATTGACCAGGAGGAAAATCAAGAAAGAGAGAATACAGAAATGGGGAAAGGAACAGCAGTGAGTAGGAAAATGAACATTAAGAGGAAAGATAATGCCAATACCACTGACACTAACAGTCAGGTAGGCAATACTGGCAGTAGAATGACTGTATCCAATCGGGCGAGGAATGTGGGTGAAGCCAAGCAGCTACAACTAAGATGTCCATACACCAGTGCAAGGAGCCTGGGTAACGAAATAGAGGAACTGGAACAACTGTCTGTTGGAAGTGAAACCAAATATTACAGGGATAACAGAAACATAATAGAATCATAGTCATAACTGGAGTACGGTTATTGAAGGGTATGTGCTGTACAGGAAAGACAGAAATAAAGACAAAGTTGGTGGAGTAGCATTGTATAGTAATGATGAGGTAGACTGTAAAGAAATTAGAAGTGAAGGAATGGATAAGACAGAGTCTGTTTGGGTCAAAATCACTTTGAGGAAGAAAGCTAACAGAGGTTCTCCTGGGATAGTGCTTGGGGTATGCTACAGACCACAGGATCTGATCTAGATATGGCTAGAGACCTCTTTAATGTTGTTTTTACTGGAAATTGTGAGAGTATGGGAGATTTTAAACTTCCCAGATATAGACTGGAAGACAAGTGCTACTAATAATAGTAGGACCCAGATTTTCCTGTATGTGATAGCTGACAGATTTCTTCACAAAATAGTCTCCAAATTTACAAGAGGTGATGTCATTTTAGATTTGGTATTGGTGAGCAGTGAAGACCTCATAGAAGAGCTGGTTGTAGGCAACAATCTTGGTCCGAGTGATCATGAACTAATTCAGTTCAAACTAATGGAAAGATAAGCAAAAACAGATCTGCTACTAGCGTCCTTGATTCCAAAAGAGTTAACTTAAAATAATTAAGAGAATTAGTTAGGAAATGGACTGTACTGAAGAACTCAAGGCTCTGAATGTGGAAGAGGCTTGGAATTACTTTAAATCAAAGTTGCAGAAACTATCAGAAACCTGCACCCCAAGCAAGGGCAAAACTTTGTAGGGAAGGGTTGCAGAGCAAGTTGGACGAGGAAGCAACTCAAACTGCTTATTAAGAGAAAGCAGAAAGTCTACAAGAAATGGAAAATGGAATGGATCACCAAGGAAGGCTATCTCTCGGAGGTCAGAAAGTATAGGGATAAAGTGAGAACTGCCAAAAGCAGAGTTGGACCCTGTGAAGGGAATTAAAACCAATAATAAAAGGTTTTATAGCCATATAAATAAAAGTAAAACAAGGAAAGAAGAAGTGAGACCACTAAATACTGAGGAAGGTGCTTCCCTCTCGATGGGGAATGGTACGGCTGAGGCAGGGACACACGCATAGGTCCCAGTGCAGGTTTTCCCCGAGACTGGGGTAACACAGGAGCCGGTGGGGGCAGCACCGGGAGCATCAGGATCTCCTGAGCTGCTTGAAGGGCTTCGGGCATCGACGGCACCTGAAGCTGGCCAGGGCCTGCACCTGGACAGTAAAGATAATCTAGGCATGGCCCAACACCTAAACGAATACTTTGCATCAGTTTTTAATAAGGGTAATGAGGAGCTCAGGCATAGTGGCAGAGTGTTTATGAAATGAGGATATGGAAATAGAAATTACCACATCAGAGGTGGAAGTCAAACTCAAACAGCTTAATGGGACTAAACTGGGGGGATCCGGATAATCACCACCCAAAAATATTAAAGTAACTGGCACATGCAATTGCAAGCCCAATAGCAAAGATTTGTAATGAATCTGTAAACTCAGGGGTCATACCCTATGACTGGAGAATTGCTAACATAATACCTATTTTTAAGAAAGGGGGAAAAGTGATCCAGGAAACTACAGGCCTGTTAGTTTGACCTCAATTGAATGCAAGGTCTTACAACAAATTTTGAAAGAGAAAGTAGTTAAAGACATAGAGGTAAATGGTAACTGGGATAAAATACAAGACGGTTTCCCGGTGATCCACACCTCATGCTACCCGGTACCGAGACGTTGAACGGGACCAGGAGCTACTGTGAGCCAGTTGCCTGATCAGGTCTGGGATTGATCCCCGCTGAGCCTGCCTCTCCCGTCCTGAGGCATGGTGGCTGTGGGCAGGTGAACGCTGGTACGACATCCCTCTCGATGGGGAATGGTACGACTGAGGGAAGGACACACGGGTCCCTACGCGGGTTTTCCCCAAGACTGGGGTACCACAGGAGCCGGTGAGGGCAGCACCGGGAGCATCAGGATCTCCTGAGATGCTTGAAGGACTTCGGGTGTCGACGGCACCTGAAGCTGGCCAGGGCCTGCACCGCTATCTGGAGTCGCAGGCAAGGTATGGGATGGGCTGCACTGCTCAACTTGAGCGGGGGCCCGACTTCCTTAGGGGGATGTTGAGCTGCCCCACAAGAGTCTTGGCTCATCCCCTGCCCTCTCCTTTCCCTTGCAGGAGGTAGGAGATCTTCCCCTCACAGTCTTTTTCGGCTTCTTGGCTGGAGCTGTGGAGGGAGACCAGTGCCGGTTCATGTACAGTGCTGGGGCAGCACTGCGGTTGGAGGCCGTGGTGCTCGGTGTTGAGTTGGACAGCTGCTCCAGTGCCAAAGTGAGTGCCAACTCCATTAGGAGCACTCTTAGACAGATATCACACCCCTTCTTTGTTTGAAGGACTTGCAGATACGGCACTTGTCACTTATGTGCCCTTCGCTTAAGCACCTTAGGCAGCTGGTATCGGGATTGCTGATGAGCATAGGCCATTTGCAGCAATCACCAGACTTAAAGCTTGCCAGTCCCATTCGGGACTAACTGAGAGTTTCAGAACTACTACTAAGGGTAACTAAGAAAACTACTAACTATGTATAATTATTTTACAGGATTTCAAAGTTCGCAAGAACAGACAAGGAATCAATGCTAACCGAAGCAGCAGACGTTCCAGCACCCTCACTGGCGGCATGAAGCAACTGAGGATGGGGGGGAGGCAGCAGTGCCCCTTATACCATGCATGCGGGCACCGCTCCAGGGGCACCAGAGCTGGTTCCCTACAGATACTGCTGAGGGAAAAACTTCCGGCACCGATGCATATGGCGAGCACACTCACCTAATATGGAATGGACATGAGCAAGCACTCGAAGAAGAACAAATGGATATAAACTGGCCATCAACAAGTTTAGGCTTGAAATTAGATGAAGGTTTCCAGCCATCAGAGGAGTGAAGTTCTGGGAAAGTTTTCCAAGGGGAGCAATGGGGCCAAAAAAATCTAACTGGTTTCAAGACTGAGCTTGATAAGTTTATGGAGGAGATGGTATGGTGAACCTGTCTACACTGACGTGTAGCTGATCGATCTGCTACTGCTAGTAGCAAATATCCCCAACACATGAGATGGCAAAGGCTCTGAGTTACTACAGATAATTCTTTCCCAGGTGTCTCTGGTTGTAGGGCCTTTCAGAAATGTTCAGGGTCCAACGGACTGCCATATTTGGGATCAAGAAGGAATTTTCCTCTGGGTCAGATTGGCAGAGACCCAGGTGGGTTTTCACCTTCCTCTGCAGCATGGGGCAAGGTCACCTGAAGGTTTAAACTAGTGTAAATGGTGGATTCTCTGTAACTTGAAATCTTTAAATCATTATTTGAAGGACTTCAATAACTCAGCCAGAGGTAATGGGTCTATTACAGGAGTGGGTGGGTGAGGTTTTGTAGCCTGTGATGTGCAGGAAGTCAGACTAGATGATCATGATGCTCCATTCTGGCCTTAAAAGTCTATGAGTCTATTTATTTATTTATTTTTAGAACTTCAAAGTGAGAATTTTGATAGAATAAATGGTCACAACCTGAACTACTGAAATGCAACTGCCCAAACTTAACGGTTGCAGCAATGATAACAGTAGGTACAGGATGTTACACTGCTGTCAGTACTAGCATTACCAACCCTATTCTGCAATCTCCTAACCCTGAACCTTTGGTCCTCAAAGGCAGCTTCAGGAAAAAGGGTGTCTTAACCAATCCAAACCCCCTGGAATCAATAGTGCAGGATGAAATTCACAATCACACTCCCAACTGGCTCACACTCATGAATATGTAACTAATGAAAGAAGTCTCAGTCTCCTCCTAGTCCCTGCTCATCTGCACCTTGCACTGTACCAGGGAAAGGCAGAACTTCTGAATTGGCTCCCGCACCCCTAATGCTCTGCTCCCAGCTTTGCAGGAAATGTTTTAATAAAGAAAGAAGAAACGTTCTCTCAATTCAACTTCAAAATACACACGTACACACACATACTCTTCTCGGTAGGGCAGCTAATTCTCTCCTGAGGGTTTGTTTTTAAACCTGTCATTATTTTTAGTGTATTACGTACCACAAGGCCGATTACATAGGACTGTTCAAAAATGTAACTACTGCTGAATGTACGTTTATTGACAGGACACTGTTTTAAAATATACATCAGTAACATTTTGTTTTTGTTTTTCAGCTCAGCTTCTGAGCTACAGGTCTGTCTGATCCTGCGGGGTGCTGGCTTCAGTCAAACTTGAGGACCCTCAAAACTTGGTCAGCAATTTGCAGGATAGGACTGAACCTTTTGTTTTCAGTCACATCTATCAAGGTTAAGCTAGTGCTCCATGGATTGATGTTTCCTGCTTTGTTTGCATTGATCCTCTACTACTACCTGTTTTTTTTTGTTTTGTTTTTTTTGTATTGGAAATAATACCAATTATAGCAGTCTCAGACTCAACAGCATTTGGTGGGGAGCCTTTGCTTAATCTCACTCACAGCACCAGGAGGGCGACACACCTCCCGATCAGAAGCGAAGCAACAGATGATAAAGAGGGGAGAAGAAACGGAATCAAAGCCATCCCATGCTGTCTTAACCAGGGGATACCGAAGCAGACATTGACAGATAGTAGCCATAGGGAACTTACGATTGTTTAAGTCCTACTCTCCCAGTAAGTGCAAGGCCATGAAGATAGAGCTTTAAAAGCCCTTTAGGGAAAAATGAGGATGAATCTTGAAATATTAGAAGGAAAGAAAAAGATATTTCCTTTTTTCTTTCTCTCTTTCTTTTTCTTTTTGTCTTCTTTTACAATGAAAAAGAAAAAAAAACCCAGTGGCTTTCAATCCATAGCAGTAGCTGGAGGGGCTCATGGGGGCTTGCATAAGCCTCTTGATAATAGAGTCAGCCTTTAGGCTTATGAAGGAGAATCCCAGCTTTCTTTAAAAAGAGTTTTTAGCTATTTTTCTTTTTCTTGTAGCCTTGACAACAAACTGATACAATCATGTCTCTAAGGTTGAAAGGATCAAGCAACTGGGCTCCACTTCTGCAACAAAAGGCTGGGGATGGGCCTGAGAGAGAGAGAGAGAGAGAGAGAGAGAGAGAATCTAACACAAAAACACACTTTTAATGTGTGTCACTTTTGGGGTGTATCTCAGAGTCATCTGAATAACACTCCCAAATGCCTTAGGCCAACCCTGCACATAGAAATAGGAATTGCAATTGCATATCAGACAAGTTGACAGTCTAG
This sequence comes from Chelonia mydas, assembly GCF_015237465.2. Taxonomy (NCBI): domain Eukaryota; kingdom Metazoa; phylum Chordata; order Testudines; family Cheloniidae; genus Chelonia; species Chelonia mydas. The sequence goes on from NC_057849.1 coordinate 281,270,856, forward strand.
GCCAGTATCCTGCCTTAGCCAGGACCAGATGCTTCATAAAATCATAGAACTGGAAGGGACCTCGAGAAGTCAACTAGTCCAGTCCCCTGCACTGCCTGGAGGGATATGACTCTGCGAGCACCAAATCGTGAATCTTTTCCATTTGGCTAGGTAAGTCGCTCTGGTCGAAGGTTTTCTGCTACCCAGAAGAACCTCCCTAACAGGGTCTGAGCATGTGAACTCTAGCGGGGTCAACCACACAGCTTCCAAGCCATGAGGTGGAGACACTTGAGACTGGGGTGTTGAAGACTTCCGTGATGTTCAGTGATGAGGTCCGGAATTAGCAATAGAGTAATTCGAGTATCCACCAATAGCTCCAGTATCATGGTGTACCAATGATGATGTGGCCAGGCCGGTGCCACAAGGATCACCGAGGTTCCATCGCTCTGGATTTGAGGAGCTCCTTGTGAATCAGCGGTATAGGAGGGAACGTGTAGAACAGGCAGTCCTTCCATGGAAGCTGAAACGCGCCTGCGAACGAATCCCGTCTGTGGTTCAGGAAGGAGCAGAATTGTAGGCACTTCCTGTTGGCACTTTTGGCGAACAGATCGATCCAGGGAACTCCCCACTGCTGGAAGATATTGTTTATTACATCCATGCGGATAGACCACTCATGATTGTGAAAAGACCTGCTGAGGTGGTCTGCTAGTTCATTCTGCTACCGTGGAAGATAGGATGCTTCCAAAAGTATGGAGTGTGCTATGCAGAACTCCCAGAGCTTGAGGGCTTCCTGACATAGGGGAGAGGAGCGTGCGTTCCCCTGTCTGTTGATTTAAAACATTTCTGTTGTATTGTCTGTCAGGACCGATATAAACTTGCCCTCCAGGAGAGGCAGAAAGGCCTGACATGCCAGGCAGACTGCCCTGAGTTCCCTTACATTGATGTGAAGCATCAGTTCCTACAAAGACCAGAGGTCCTGAGTTCTGTGCTCCCCAAGGTGTGCCCCCCACTCCATGGCCGAGGCGTTGGTTGTCAGACATAGGGATGGATGGGGTTTGGAAAACATGACCCCTGCGCACATCAAGTGCAGGTTGAGCCATCAGTGAAGACACATAAGAACCTCCGGTGGAAGGGTCACCACCATGTCTAGACTGTGCCTACTTGGTCGATACATCGATCCTAGCCAAGCTTGGAGAGGTTTGAGTCTGAGCCTCATATGTTGCACTACATACGTGCAAGATGCCACGTGACCTAGGAGTTTTAAGCAACTCCTACTGTGGTTATAGGGAATTGTTTGAGGTCCTGTATGATGTCGTGACTGGTCTGGAAGTGGGATTGAGGCAGGAACACTCTGGCCTGTGTTGAGTCTAGCACTGCCCCATGAACTCTATTCTCTGAGTAGGGGTGAGCATTGACTTTTGAGTGTTTAGGTGGATTGAAGGTGGATCTTATAAGGGAGACATGCTGATCCACTTGTGTTCTGGACTGGCCCTTGACTAGCCAGTTGTCTAGGTAAGGAAATACCTGAACCTGCCTTTTCCGCAGAAAAGCAGCCACAACAGACATACATTTGGTGAACACCTGAGGTGCCGATGATAGGCCAGACGATAGTATTGTGAATTGGTAGTGGGAATTCCTGACTGTAAACCTTAAGAAGCGCCTGTGGGGTGGGATTATGGAAATGTGGAAGTGCGCATCCTTCAAGTTGATGGCGGCATACCAATCTCCTGGATCCCAGGGATGGGATGATAGTAGCCAAAGAGACCATTCGAAACTTTAGTTTCTTCATGAACCTGTTGAGATTGCGCAGGTCCAAGATGGGTCTGAGGCCCCTTTCTGCTTTCAGTATTAGTAAATACCGGAAGTAAAACCCCTTTCCTCTGAGCTCCTGCGGAACCTCCTTCACAGCTTCCACCGATAGGAGGGTTTGTACCTCCTGGACGAGAAGTTGCTCATGAGAAGGGTCCCTGAAGAGGGATGGGGAAGGGGAGTGGAAGTGGGGGGAGAGGGGAGGAAAATTGGACAGACTATCCCATTTCTACTGTGCAGAGGACCCAACAGTCTGAAGTGATTTGGGACCATGCTTGGTAGAAATGGGACAGACATTCCAAAAATGGGGAAGAAGGATACAGTTGATACGTTAGTATAAGGCTCTCAGGTGCATCCTCTAAAGGTCTGCTCTGGGCCTGGTGGCTGCCTGGTAGACCCAGATCCCATGTAATTCGAGGGTTGGGGTTAGCGGTGCCGGGGATCGGTGCCAGGGCGATGTGGATCGTTGCCGAGTCATAGCCGGCTTGCCCCTGGACTGCACTGGTGGCCTCTGAGTCATTTGGGGCCTCGGGACCGGTGCAGTGACACCGTGGTCGGGGGAGTGTGGACCTGTCCGTGTTATCAGGTCCCACCCGTGCCGACTCATAAGTCTTGGGTGTGGAAGGGAGGTCCAAATCCTCCACCTGGGTCTCTTCCGGTGGCACCAGACTCAACGGTCCCTTCCATGGGCCCGGAATCAACGCTGCTGGCTGTTGAGTTGGAGGGGAGGTGTGGTCTTGCACCGGTCTCCCTCCCTTGGGTGGTTAACGTTCCCATGAGTGAGAAGGGGAGTTCCCTCTATCAGTGCTCCTGTGCTTCTTCTTCGGGACAGGAGACTGTGAGCGGTGCCGAGACTGATCCCACACCATGCTCGGAGCTGGGGAATGCTGGTGCTGAGGGTCTCTGACCCCAGAATCCTTCCTCAGCGCCTCCCAGACCCAAACCCAGCATGCTGCGCACCAATGCTGAGGAGCCCGGTGCCGTGTCCATGGTGCTCGACTCAGACTGAGGGCAGAGAGCTACTTCCATTAGCAGTAACTTTAATGTGTGGTCCCTCTCTTTCTTCATGCAGGGGTGAAAGCTCCTACAGATATTGCCACTTGATGGGACTCTCCCAAGCACTTTAAACAAGCCGCGTGTGGATCGCCCTTGGGCATAGGCTTCTGGCAAACCCCACACAGCTTAAATCCCTGCGTCTGAGGCATGCTCCGGGCCTGGGAAAGGGATGGGGAAATGAGTGAGGGACACACACCCCCAGTATCTCAAGTCCAAATGTCTAACTGACTAACTACAACAACAAAAATTTAAATTATCTTTAACTATTTACAGAAAACTACGCTAGAGGATTGCTCATTGAACACAAGAGACGAAATGTTCCGACGACTGTCACTGACAGGAAGAAGGAACTGGAGAGGCAGTGGGTCGGCAGGCCCCTATATGCGGCGCTATGAGGGCGCGACTCCAGGTGGCTCCAGAGCCGACCTGATGGATGCTGCTAGGGGAAAAACTTTCCAGCGAACTGTGCACGCAGCGTGCACACATACCTAATTCCAGGTTTCAGAGTAACAGCCGTGTTAGTCTGTATTCGTAAAAAGAAAAGGAGTACTTGTGGCACCTTAGAGACTAACCAGTTTATTTGAGCATGAGCTTTCGTGAGCTACAGCTCACTTCATCGGATGCATAGCATAACATACCTAATTGGAATCAATATGAGCGAGCACTCGAAGAAGAACAACCTTTTCCATATGTGAAGACTATTATCATGTCCCTTCTTATCCTTCTCTTCTCGAGTCTAGCATGCCCAATTCTGTCAACCTTTCCTCATAGGTCAGGTTTTCTAAACCTTTTATCATTTTTATTGCACTCCTCTGGACTCTATCCAATTTGCTCATATCTTTCTTAAAAAGTGGTGCCCAACACTGGAAACAGTACCCCAGCTGAGACCTTGCCAGGACTGAGTAGAGCAGGACAATTGTCACCCATGTCTTACATACAACATTCCCGTTAATACATCCAAGAATGACATCTGCTGTTTTCACAACAGCAGCACAATGTTGACTCATTTTCTATTTGTGATCCATTACAACTAGCAGATCCTTTTCTGCGGTACTGCTGCTTAACCAGTTATTGCCCATTTTGTATTTGTGTATTTGATCTTTCCTTCCTAAGTGCGCTACTTTGAATTTGTTTTTATTGAATTTCATCTTATTGATTTCAGAACAATTCTCCAATTTATTAAGATTTTGAATTCTAATACTGTTCTTCAAAGTGCTTGCAACTCCTCTGAGTTTGGTGTCAGCCACACATTTCATATTGGCTTGTCCCCACAGGAGGACACTCACGAAGGTTAAACCAAATTAACTAAAGATGTAAATTAAAAGTAGGTTAGTTAAACTGCATTAAGCCCCTGTGTGGACACTCTCATTCAGCATTAAGGTAACTTTGGAAGAGAATTGAGAAAACTGAATTAAGACCACTTTAATTTTGAATGAGAGTGTGCATGGGAGTTAAGGCAGTTGAAGTAATCCACTTTAAATTCACATCTTTTGTTAATTCAGATTAATTTGCCTGAGTGTCTCAGAGTTGACAAGCCTTAACTCTACTGTTCACTCCATCATCCAAGTTGCTAATGAAAATATTGAACAGTACTGGACCCACGACTGACCCTTGATACATTTATCAACGGGATTATATGACGAGGTTGCCTGAGAGAACAGGAAACTGGACTTGATGACACAAGAATGGGGCAGAGCAAATAACTGACTTTCCAGTTTAGTAGCTGAACCCAAAAATGCGGGGGAAAATTGTTTTGAGTGGACCTGAAAGGAAAATGTTTCACTTTTCCTTGCCAAAATGAAAAACTGGGGGGGGGGGGGGAGTAATTTTGTGTCAAATGAAACATTTTGTTTGACCCCAAATGATTTTTTTTTCTTTTTCCCCCCCTGCTTTGTTTAGTTTCTGGGTGGTTTTTTTACCCTTTTTTTGTTTGTTTTTAAAACAAATTTAACCGGATTTTTAAACAAAATATCATTTTGAAATGAAAAGACAAAATATTGAGTTTAAAATATGTCAAAATAAAACCATTTTTCAATTTTATTTTCCTGACTGAAACGATGCACAAAATTTGATCCAAATTTGCCAGTAGTTTTGGTTGACTTGCAGCCATGGTTTTTGGCAAATAAACTATCTGTCTGAAAAAAATTGACCAGCTCTACCCAAGAGGTTCCTTCCAGTCCTATGTCCCTGAGGCATTCAACTACATAAGGGGTTTTTGGTTTCTTTGTTTGCTTGCTTGCTTTTTGGACACTCTCATTTGATTGATGCCAATATTATAGTTATGTCAGGAAGTGTTAACTAAGATCATTCTAAGCCCTTGGTATCTGACAGTGAAACAGCAGATTTGCATTATTCGTTCAAAATACAGTTTAAAAAACACAACTATGACTATCAAGATTCAAATCCATACATCAACCTGAATAAATAAATCAGTGGTTGGAACTAGGAAGAGGAACTGATAATAAAAATGTTGCCATCACTTGACATCTCCCACAATTAGTATGCAGTACCTTGCCCCTCATTCCCAACACACACAGGCTGGGATACTTATGCAAGCACTGGAAAAAATGAAATATTAGTGAGTGCTGTAAACTCTACTGATTTATTTTCCAGTGCCATCCAACCCCTATTCAATACCTTCTAAAGGTCTTCTGCTTCTATTGTGAGACACAGCACTCACTGGGACACATTCCTTGTGATCAGGAGTGAAGTGACAGAGGTCAGGATACTCACACTAAGTTAGCATTTTTTGAAACAACATAGTCCCTGACAGGAGGAGCTGGTTCTGCAAATGCTGATTCGCTATTGAGTGGGATGATAGTCTGGCAACAGCCACAGCAAAAGAACAGCAAGGACTTGATTAACCTTGTGTTACACTGGCTTTCACTCATATAGCCCAGGGCTTTGGGGATAAAAAATCATCCAGAGAATGGGCTGTGGTAGTATAAAGTTATCTCATCGTTACTTCACCAGGGTAACCTGCAACCAGTCAGCACTTCCACAAAAGTAGGCAGTGCTCGTTAGGGTGTGGCTGAAGTGGGAAAGAATAATACACATTTGTTGCATGCCCTGGGGAGCCTTTATTGGTAGGCTCCTATTGAGTCCCCAATTCCCATTGCAAATTAAAGCTGCCTCTCCCCGAGACAGTGAAAACACTACCTGCCCTTGTCTGGCAGGGACAAGCCTGTGATAGAGGCCCAATAAATTAAAATATGAATAAATAAAATTCCAGTCTGAAATGAGATTCACTAGAATTTTGTAGCCCCTGTAGAAATCCACATGTAACTGCCCCAAACCCGGAAGTGAAATGTTTAAATCTGTTTCCATCATCCTCAAGCTTCAAGCTGCAATTGCTCATGATCCTCGCAGTAAGCTTTCACCAGGTTCTGGCTTCAATGGACCTTCAGGAGGCTTTTCTCCATATGCCAACAATTCCCTCCATGTTCCGAGAGTCTGTCTCTGTCAATATGCACAAGTACAATATTGGTCCCCTTCACTGGGCAAGGCTTCTGCTTCTCTCATTTTTACAAAGACAATGGCTGTGGTAGCAGCCCATCTCACGAATAAAGGCACATCAGTCACACTTTACTTGAACAATTGGCTAATCTGGGAAACCTCTTTTGGAAGCTCAGGTAGTGGATCCACAGGCATTGGAGCCAGCTGGTGTAAAGCAGCATAGCTCCTTCACCCTGAGAGACTTCTGTTGGACCATTCCAAAACTCTGTTGTTCCTCACACAGAAAGAGATAGTTAACCATATGGAGTCAAAGATTGAGCCTGCTCCCTTCTAGCAACCTAGAGGGGTCTTTGTTACCTTCTGCTACGAAAAGAATGCTCTTCTTCTGCAGACAGCTGAGGGAAGAGCATCCTTATCATAGGAGAAGGTAGCAAAGAGCAGAGACCATGCTTTGGTACCAAGTGTCACAGTTCAGGGCAACTGACCCTGTATTTCCCCTCAGTGGACCAGCAGGGCACACACTCTGGGCTTCTAGCTCTCCCACCTGTTGCCTTTCTCAGTGGAAATCTGTGTCTCTCTCCCTTCTGACCAGACTATTCCTAGGCTGCACAGTTCCCTTCCTCCGCCGTGTTATTCCCAGCAGCGACAGTCTGCATAAAGACAGGTTTCAGAGTAACAGCCGTGTTAGTCTGTATTCGCAAAAAGAAAAGGAGTACTTGTGGCACCTTAGAGACTAACCAATTTATTTGAGCAGCTCACAGCTCACTTCATCAGATGCATACTGTGGAAAATACAGAAGATGTTTTTATACACACAAACCATGTAAAAATGGGTGTTTATCACTACAAAAGGTTTTCTCTCCCCCCACCCCACTCTCCTGCTGGTAATAGCTTATCTAAAGTGATCACTCTCCTTACAATGTGTATGATAATCAAGGTGGGCCATTTCCAGCACAAATCCAGGTTTTCTCCCCACCCTCCCCAACAAACCCACTCTCCTGTTGGTAGTAGCTTATCTAAAGTGATCACTCTCCTTACAATGTGTGTGATAATCAAGGTGGGCCATTTCCAGCACAAATCCAGGGTTTAACAAGAACGACGTAGTTCTGGGAGTAGTTGGGTCATTACAAAACCTAAACTTAATTTCCCCAATACTAATTTCTCCCTACTGTTACTCACACCTTCTTGCCAACTGTCTGTAATGGGCCCCTCTCTTACCACTTCAGAAGTTATTTTTCCTCCCTTGGTATCCTGCTGTTAATTGATTTATCTCATTAGACTGATCTCACACTTGGTAAAGCAACCCCCCATCCTTTCATGTATTTATACCTGCTCCTGTATTTTTCACTCCATGCATCTGATTAAGTGGGTTCTAGCCCACAAAACCTTATGCCCAAATAAATTTGTTAGTCTCTAAGGTGCCACAAGGACTCCTCGTTATTTTAGTTTGAACTACTATATGCATCTCTCTCCAGGGGGGATTCAAAGGCTGATAATAGAGGAAGTCCTTTAGCAGCCCCCCTCCCCGCTAGAGAAGGTACATACAGTGCCACAACACCACATACACAATTATGTTTTTAATACAATGAACCCCACAGGTACTAACCCTAATTCAATAAGGTTTAACTTAAGTCAAGAAAGTTTATCTTAATTCCATCAGGTATGTGCAGGATATTATACGATACTCTCAGTCTCACTCTAAGCTCAGCACTACTGCTTCACCTAAGGGCTTGATTAGAGCTAGTTGAGAAATTTTGTATTGAAAAACTGTTTGATTGGGGGGGGTGATAATTTTTTCACAAAAGCTTTCATGAAACGTGTGTTCCTTTTTCAGCCGATCTCATGTCTACTGAAGTCACTTGTAGTCTTTCCACTGATGTCAATGGGTGCTGAATCACACCCTAAACAATATGCATCATAAAAGTTGCTACGTATCCTGCAATGCAATCAGGTTATTTTTGAGCTCATTTCTGCCCATTTTCTACAGCTGCTTCTAGTCCTTCCTGGAGCTCACAATCCAGCAGCATTAGACAAATTTCTTTCTCTACTGCACCCTTCAAAAAAGCCTCTTTTGCCCTAGTGGTCAAGTGCAAAGTCAAGCACAAGTGAGCTCTCTCTTTTTTGGAAGCTTACTGACACATAATATCACAGCTGTTAGTGTACTAGGAAAGGGAATGGTTCTCCTCAAAGAAAACCACCACAGTGAGCCTTTCCAAAATCCTCTCAGAATGAAATTCACTGCCAACACCAAACGACTGGAAGAGGTTGGAGAGGTCAGCATGCGTCCCCTTTAAAAGGCTGTTAGAAGAAGATTCAAGAGGGCAGGTCAGTGGATGCATGTGACCTCGCAGCGAAGCAGGGATTTGGAAAGCAGAGAAACTTTGGGACCAGGGTATTTCATTGCTGACTGGTTCTGAACTCCCTAAAAGTGGCAACCTCCTGCCTCTTCCCTTGCTAAACTTCTCCTGGTGCCATCCTAGGTCATGTTCCTCAAACACAGCGAGAGGAGTGTCAGTGGGTATCTCCCACTCACTGAAGATGATCTTAGGAAAATTGCGGCTATTGGAAGTAGCAGTAATAGCCAGAGCCCTGTTCAGCCAACTTCTGCACACTCCTTCCAGTGCTGGCCCGTATTCCCGTGTTGACAAACCAATAATGAGAAGGGTTGGTAAAAAATGTTCCATCAAAACTGTCTTTCAACAGAAAATTGGGTTTCCAACTAAACAATTTTTTTTCAAGAAGTATCTACTTTCCACAGAAAATGTTGAGTTTTCCTCAAAAGCTTTTCAAGCAAAAACTAAAAACTTTCAGTTTTTCAAGGAAAAGTCAAAATTTCCCACAGGAAAAAAAATGACTAGCTCTAGGAATAAGCAACAACTACTCAGGGAGAAAAAGTGGCTGCAAAAACAGCTACATAATTTATTTCTGTTCTTTGTTTCTTTATTTTGTTTTAAAAGAGGCAAAGCTTGTTCCACTCCCCAGCCTTTTCAAAAAAGTGTTTCCAGCTACCGCTTTTAAAAAAATCTTTCCTGTACCAATAAGGAAAATGCGGGGAGGGTTATTTGTTTTTTTAGGAGAATATTTTTGAATTTTTTTTAAAGTTTAATTTGCAGTGGCATTCACTGAACATGAAAGGACTCAGATATGTCAAGAGAAGAAAGGAACGTTAATCTTGTGGTTAGAGCATTAGCCTGGGACTTGGCAGACCCAGTGTCAATTCCCTGATCAGTTGCAGACCTGCTGAGTGACATTTGGGAAATTGATTAAGGTAAAATTTTCAAATGTACCTAAATTCCATGGACATTGGCTCCTGTGTCTAAGTCGCTTTAAAATGGGATGCATCCTAGGACATACAGGTGCTTTTGAAAAATTAACCCTGAGTCTCTCTGTGCCTCAGATCCCTATCTATGAAACTGGGATAATACAACTCCCCTACCACGCAAGGGTACTGTAAGGGTAAATACATTAAAGATGGGAAGCACTCAGATGCTATGTTAAAATGGGCTACATGAGCACCTAAGGAAGACAGATACTCATCCTCAGAGATATAATGGGAGACTTGAGTTTTAATTCATAGCTCTGCTTGTGCACTTACTAAAATCTATAAGACACTCACTCAGACACCATGGTAATGAACATGGTAGAAGTACCCACATACAGTAGATATAAATAAGAATAGATTGGATTAGAGATTTAGCTGTATAACTCAGGGACTATCCAGAAATGAACTGGTAGGTTTCATCAGTAAACCCTGTCTAAATTATTTGTTCATTTTATAATTTTTCTTAGATGCATAGTGTACCTCAATTTGCATTTCACATTTTCATACATTACCAAAGTACTTCAAAACATTTTCAAGTTCAGTTGTAATGTAGACCAGTGGTTCTCAAAGTCGGTCCACAGTTTGTTCAGGGAAAGCCCCTGGCGCGCCGGACTGGTTTGTTTACCTGCTGCAGCCGCAGGTCCGGCCGATCGCGGCTCCCACTGGCCGCGGTTCGCCGCTCCAGGCCAATGGGGGCTGCAGGAAGGGCGGCCAGCACGTCCCTTGGCCTGCACCGTTTCCCGCAGCCCCCACTGGCCTGGAGCAGCGAACCGCGGCCAGTGGGAGCCACGATCCGCCGAACCTGCGGCTGCGGCAGGTAAACAAACCGGTCCGGCCCAGCAGGGGCTTTCCCTGAACAAGCGGCGGACCGGCTTTGAGAACCATTGATGTAGACAACAATACATCTAGTTGAGAATTTGGGGAGGAGAAATATTTCTTGGAGATCTAGATTTTCTGTACCAAAAGTCTCCATCAAGTCCTAATATATGTGTATGATGGGTGGAGGCCTTCCCATTAAAGAATGCATAATTCTATGAGCTGTCCCGTCTCATTTCCAAAACTATTCTGGAAATTCACAATTCATGCTCTTTTGGAAGCACAGCTACTGTATAATCACAGTTTGTATCTCATCATAACGAATGAACATATTATTTATATGCAAATTCATTACATCCAACTGGTTTAAATTGTCAGTTATAATTGTAGACAATTATTTTTAATCATTATCCTTATTTTTTTCATTCTGATGAACTGCAAACCTTGCACACGATCAAAGCCAAAAAGGTTAGAGCACATAATTCTTCACAAATGAAACATCTTGCCTACAAGTGTGTGTCTTACATATATTATTTTAACTGTACATTTTATATGCATGAATTTTAACTTCTGCAATAAGCACCTTGATTTTGACATTTGTTGCATACCTAAGTTGCTTATACTTTTATCATAATTGCAGATACAGATCAGCTATTTGCACATGCAGAATGCCAATTATGTGTCTAAATCCCCCAATTCAGCAAAACAGTTAAATGCATGCTTACCTTTTAGTACAAGTAGTCCTACAGATCTCAGTGGAATTATTCATGTGCTTAAATTCAGTCATATGCTTAAGATATTTGCTGAATTAGAGCCTAAATTGAAATCTGCATGTGCAATTTACCCATTTGAATGTATACAGAGTTGCACATGCACTTTTTTCAATAAATCTGGCCCTTAATGGCAGAAGTAGCTATTTTCTGTGTTCATTAGGACCATGCCCATTAATGGGGCTTGAATAATCTCCAAGTAAGTTTTACAATTGTCCTACTTAAAATTTGTAAAATTATACATAAAGGAAAAAATAAATGATATCTTTTAAATTATAAACTAGACCGTCTTTTTGTTCTGTCAGCAAAGGGGTTCTTGTCTATGACTGGGGATTCTACACACTACAATAATAAAATAATAATAATTACCATCATCATTAAATTCCATATCCTATTCAATGGATCAATTTTCAATATACAGGAACACTACACTACACTGTAACATTATTAAACAACATAGTTAATATAGCTAAAAAAACAAATTTGCAAGCTCTCCATTCCTACAAAAACCTATAACATCCCATGGTCACCACATTTCATAACACCAAACAGATAAATCCAACCATTTTTGGTCACAAAAATATTCTTTTACTTCAGCATGTCACAATATAAAAGAATTTGTAGGACATAATTTACTGTGACATTTTTACTGTACCCTAGAACTTTCCTTTCAAAATCTGTACTACACATTCAATAGACAATACATAAAATAAATTATATACATCCAAAAATATAATTCTATTAAAGAAGAAAACAAGAGTGCAAACTTCAGGCTAGGATGGACTATATATTTCAGGTAGGGTTGATAGAGAATGATGGAGAATTATATGTTTCAGAGTAGCAGCTGTGTTATTCTGTATCCGCAAAAAAAACAGGAGTACTTGTGGCACCTTAGAGACTAACAAATTTATTAGAGCATAAGCTTTTGTGGGCTACAGCCCACTTCATTGAATGCACAGAATGGAACATATAGTAAGATATAGATATATAGATATAGATATATACACATACAGATAAGTTGAAAGTTACCATACAAACTGTGAGAGGCTAATTAGTTAAGATGAGCTATTATCAGCAGGAGAAAAAAACTTTTGTAGTGATAATCAAGATGGAGTCTATTTTTGAAGCTTTTCTGTTGCAAAATTGCCACCTTTAAGTCTTTTACTGAGTGGCCAGAGAGATTGAAGTTTTCTCCTACCGGTTTTTGAATGTTATGATTCCTGATGTCAGATTTGTGTCCATTTATTCTTTTGCATAGAGACTGTCCGGTTTGGCCAACGTACATGGCAGAGGGGCATTGCTGGCACATGATGGCATATAGCACATTGGTAGATGTGCAAGTGAACGAGCCCCTGATGGCGTAGCTAATGTGATTAGGTCCTATGATGGTGTCACTTGAGTAAATATGTGGACAGAGTTGGCATCGGGCTTTGTTGCAAGGAGAGGTTCCTGGGTTAGTGTTTTTGTTGTGTGGCGTGTGGTTGCTGGAGAGTATTTGCTTCAGGTTGGGGGGCTGTCTGTAAGCGAGGAAAGAAAAGGACTACTTGTGGCACCTTAGAGACTAACCAATTTATTTGAGCATAAGCTTTCGTGAGCTACAGCTCACTTCATCGGATGCATACTGTGGAAAGTGTAGAAGATCTTTTTATACACACAAAGCATGAAAAAATACCTCCCCCCACCCCACTCTCCTGCTGGTAATAGCTTATCTAAAGTGATCACTCTCCTTACAATGTGTATGACAATCAAGTTGGGCCAGACTGGTCTATCTCCCAAGATCTGTGAGAGTGAGCGATCATTTTTCAGGATAGGTTGTAAATCTTTGATGATGCGCTGGAGAGGTTTTAGTTGGGGGCTGAAGGTGACAGCTAATGGCGTTCTGTTATTTTCTTTGTTGGGCCTGTCCTGTAGTAGGTGACTTCTGGGTACTCTTCTGGCTCTGTCAATCTGTTTTTTCACTTCAGCAGGTGGGTACTGTAGTTTTAAGAATGCTTGATAGACATCTTGTAGGTGTTTGTCTCTGTCCTGCTGATAATAGCTCATCTTAACTAATTAGCCACTCACAGTTTGCATGGTAACTTCCAACTTATCTGGGTATATATATATATAACTATATGTTCCATTCTATGTAGCCGATGAAGTGGGCTGTAGCCCATGAAAGCTTATGCTCTAATAAATTTGTTAGTCTCTAAGGTGCCACAAGTACTCCTGTTCTTTTTTTTGGAGAATTATATGGTATTTCAGTACTCTTAGAATTCCTTACCTGATTACTTCCAAATAATTAAAATTTGGGTTTTCTTGAAGTTGTAGATTTGTATGTACACAAAGCATAACTATCTTATACCTCTACCCCCAGTCTGTCTCTCTCTTGTCAATTTAGATAATAGAGTCTTGTTGTTTCCTTGCACTCCCTCATCTCTATTCATCTGTTGTCTTACACTGACATAGTACACTTTTGGTGACAGGGATTGTCTTTTATTCTGTGTATGTACAGCACCTACCATAATCCTGATCCATGACGGGGGCTCCTAGGTGATATGGTAATACAAATAATAATGAATTTGACCAGGAAATCAGGGACTATGTATTTATTCCTACATAAAAAGGGGCATGGAAATGTTAATGACTGAATGTATAGTCAAGGACGTCTTTGTTTTACATCTCATTCAACAGCCACTAAGGAATTGGTTCAGTACTGGCTCAGAGGGAAGAGTGCCATCCATTGAGCTAAAAACACCATTTTCTGCAACAATTGAATTGTCCTTGGAAGTCTCCCATAAAACTACTGACCAGCCACAACCTTGCTTAGTTTATGATATCTGATGGAGTTATAGGTCAAGGTAATATGTCTCTAGTTAAGTCAGATGACAATATATAAAATGTAAATAAATCTAAGTAACACACTCCTATCTCAATGTACATCATGTTCCTGCTTAGTTTCTATTGAAAGTAAGAGGAATTGTAAGCATAAATCCACATGCACTGGTGGAAAAACATACCTCAGGAAATTAAAATTTACACTTAACAGTACAATTTCATTTTCATTTATGGCTTACTTCAAAAAACCGTGTAAGTGTATATATAAATATACTGGTTAGTACAAAAAAAAGACTAACATTAATCATAAAAAATAGTACAACATTTTGGCTTCAGTTACCAAATAAAATAATATAATAATAAATTAACTTTTCTTAATTTCACCAAGTTTTAAAAGAACCCACCATAAAAGCAGCAAATAAAATCTCATCAAAGTGCATAAAAACTCCATAGTGGAAACATTCTATATCAGAATTCTGATAAATGCAAGACTTAAAATATGATGCATTGCCTTTTAAAATTCAAGCAGATAGAATGATCATATACGTATCTAGAAATTATCTTTTTTTTTAATCTATCTTTTGAGCATTTTCATTCAGCAAATCCTTAGGATCAGGACAAGGCCTACTATGGACCAAGGACCACCAGCTAGTAGTCCACAGACAAATTTGGGCAACCCGCAGGGATTCTCAAATCTCCAGTTCATCCTAATCCCTGGCAGCACTCCCAACCTTACTCACTGAACTTCTAGTGCAGCAGCATCTGGAATCCCAGATCTTGCTGAACACCACAACTCATAAAAATTAGATGATGCCATACAGGGACCAGTGCAAATGGAACAGAGCCCCAAGTACAATCTTAAAGGTAGGAAATAAGTTCTAGGGGTTACTCCTGTGGAAGAGTCCCAGTGGATATCAACATGGAATTAAGAAGCAGATGAAGGAAAGGAAGGTTATCAACCTGTAAATGAAACTCTACAAACATATTGACTTTGCACAGCCATACCAGTGGAATGCACATGTCAGAATAGCAACACTCGGAATTACTGGAAACTATTATAATACCTGGAGCCAACTGCATACCCTTCATGCAGAACCAAATATTCAAGGTGAGGGTGAAAATAAAACAAACAAAGAAGTCAGAAAAGTCAAATGTCAAATGGTAGGCTTTTAGGTAAGCAGGGTGACAAGATAGCAAGCGTAAAAAATCGGGACGGGGGGCTGTGGGTAATAGGTGCCTATATAAGAAAAAGCCCCCAAAATCGGGACTGTCCCTATAAAATCGGGACTGTCCCTATAAAATCGGGACATCTGGTCACCCCATAGGTAAGAGACGTGTATATGGGCTGTTTGCTGTCCTCTCTCTCTCTCTCTCTCTCTAATGTTCTGCTTGAACTATAAAATAAAAAAAATACTTTCTTTTATGAAAATCACTCTATGAAAATCACTGGTCACAAGTTCCTGAAACATAGGTGCTCAAAACCCAGTTGGACCTGCAGAGTGATGGGGAGTCGGTATACACAGGACATTTTAGGCAAGTCCTGGTCTAAGAGTGGAAGAACTGCATGATTCCATCCTGAACCCTGGTCTACACTATGAGTTTAGGTCAAATTTAGCAGCGTTAGATCGATTTAACCCTGCACCGGTCCACAAAACAAAGCCATTTTTGTCGACTTAATGGGCTCTTAAAATCAATTTTTGTACTCCTCCCTGACGAGGGGATTAGAGCTGAAATCAACATCACCGGGTCAAATTTGGGTTAGTATGGACGCAATTCGACGGTATTAGCCTCCGGGAGCTATCCCAGAGTGCTCCATTGTGACAGCTCTGGACAGCACTTTCAACTCAGATGCACTAACCAAGTACATAGGAAAAGTACCGCAGACTTTTGAATCGCAAAAGAGCTCCAGCATGGACCGAACGGGAGGTACTGGATCTGATCACTGTATGGGGAGACAAATCTGTGGTATCAGAACTCCGTTCCAAAAGACGAAATGCCAAAATGCTTGACAAAATCTCCACCGGCATGAAGGACAGAGGCTATCACAGGGTCCCACAGCAGTGCTGTGTGAAACTTAAGGAGCTGAGGCAAGCCTACCAAAAAAACAGTCAAATGCCCACTTGGGGTCAGAGCCCCAGACATACTGCTTCTATGATGAGCTGCATGCAATTCTAGGGGGTGCCCCTACAACTACCCCACACCTGTACGTGGACTCCTGCAAGAGTCTCACGCAAAAGGGATGAGGATTTTGGGGACGAGGAAGACGATGAGAAGGGGGAGGTTGAAAATGGCACACACCAGGCAAGTGGAGAAACTGTTCTCCCCGACAGCCAGGAACTGTTTATCACCCTGGAGACAATACCCTCCCAACTCTGGTGAATGTACCTTTGTAAATATAATACATGGTTTAAAAGCAAGTGTGTTTAATGATTAATTTGCCCTGAAGATTTGGGATGCATTCGTGGCCAGTAAAGCTACTGCAAAAGTCTGTTAATGTGTCTGGGGATGGAGCTGAAATCCTCCAGGGACATCTCAATGAAGTTCTCCTGGAGGTACTCCCAAAGCCTTGGCAAAAGGCTTCTGGGGAGGGCAGCCTTATTACGTCCTCCATGGTAGGACACTTTACCATGCCAGGTCAGTAGCACATAGCATAAGAAAGCATGGCAGCGTGTGGTCTCGGTGTTTGCTAGCATTCAAGCAACATCTGTTCTTTACCTCTCTGTGTTATCCTCAGAAGAGTGATATCATTCATGGTCACCTGGTTGAAATAGGGGAATTTTATTAACGGGACATTCAGAGGTGGCCGTTCCTGATGGGCTGTTTGCCTGTGGCTGAAAAGAAATCATCCCCGCTGTTAGCCACATGGTGGCGGGAGGGGTGAAGCAATCATCCCAGAGAATGGGCGGGGGGGGTTAGTTGGGTTTGTGCTGCATGTTAACCCGAAAAATCAGCCCCTCCTTTTAAATGGCCAATGTGTCTTTTTCCATTTTAATCTCCCTTTTTTCCCTCCCGCAGCTGCAAATGTTTCAACGCTGCCACTAGCATCTCCATACCAGAGGCTAGCGCAGATAAGAAGGCGAAAAAAATACACTCACGATGAAATGTTCTCTGAGCTCATGCAGTCCACCCAAACTGAAAGAGCCCAGCAGAATACGTGGAGGCAGACAATGGCAGAGTCCAGGAAAGCACAAAATGAAAGCAAGGACAGGAGGGATGCGCGAGAGGACAGGTGGTGGGATCAAGAGGAAAGGTGGCAGCAGCATGATGAGAGGAGTCAGGATGCAATGCTGAGGCTACTGGAGGATCAAACTGATATGCTCCCTTGTATGGTTGAGGTGCAGGAAAGGTACAGACTGCCACTGCAGCCCCTGTGTAACCAACCACCCTCCTCCCCAAGTTCTATAGCCTCCTCACCCAGATTCCCAAGAACACGTGGGGCGGAGGCTCCGGGCACCCAACCACTCCACCCCAGAGGACTGCCCAAGCAACAGAAGGCTGGCATTCAATAAGTTTTGAAGTGCAGTGTGGCCTTGTCCTTCCCTCCTCCCCTACCCTACTCGCTGCTTCCCTCCTTCCCCACCCCTCCTCGGCTACCTTAGCAGTTATCCCCCTATTTGTGTGACAAATTAATAAAGAATGCATGAATTTGAAACAACAATGACTTTACTGCCTCTGCAAGTGGTGATCGAAGGGGGAAGGGGAGGGTGTTTGGCTTACAGGGAAGTAGAGTGAACCAAGGGGCGGGTTTTTATCAAAGAGAAACAAACAGAACTGTCACACCGTAGCCTGGTCAGCCATGAAACTGGTTTTCAAAGCTTCTCTGATGCACAGCACACCCTGCTGTGCTCTTCTAACTGCCCTGGTGTCTGGCTGCACGTAATCAGCAGCCAGGCAATTTGCCTCAACTTCCCACCCCGCCATAAATGGTTCCCCCATACTCTCACAGATATTGTGGAGCACACAGCAAGCAGTAATAACAATGGGAATATTGGTTTTGCTGAGGTCTAACTGAGTGAGTAAACTGCGCCAGCGCGCTTTTAAACGTCCAAAGGCACATTCTACCACCCTTCTGCACTTGCTCAGCCTATAGTTGAACAGCTCCTGACTACTGTCCAGGGTGCCTGTGTATGGCTTCATGAGCCATGGCATTAAGGGGTAGGCTGGGTCCCCAAGGATAACTATAGGCATTTCAACATCCCCAACAGTTATTTTCTGGTCTGGGAAGTAAGTCCCTTGCTGCAGCTCTTCATACAGACCAGACTTCCTGAAGATGCGAGCGTCACATACCTTTCCCAGCCATCCCACGTTGATGTTGGTGAAACGTCCCTTGTGATCTACCAGTGCTTGCAGCACCATTGAAAAGTACCCCTTCCGGTTTATGTACTGGCTGCATTCGTGGTCCAGTCCCAAGATAGGGATATGGGTTCCGTCTATCGCCCCACCACAGTTAGGGAATCCCATTGCAGCAAAGCCATCAGCTATGACCTGTACATTTCCCAGAATCACTAACCTTGATAGCAGCAGCTCAGTGATTGTGTTGGCTTCTTGGATCACAGCAGCCTCCACAGTAGATTTGCCCACTCCAAATTGATTCCCGACTGACTGGTAACTGTCTGGCATTGCAAGCTTCCACAGGGCTATTGCCACTCGCTTTCTCAACTGTGAGGGCTGCTCTCATCTTAGTGTTCTTGCGCTTCAGGGGAAAGCAAGTCATAAAGTTCCATAAAGTTCCTTATGCATGCAAAAGTTTCGCAGCCACTGGGAATCATCCCAGACCTGCAACCCTAT
The DNA here is from genome assembly GCF_015237465.2 of Chelonia mydas. Taxonomy (NCBI): domain Eukaryota; kingdom Metazoa; phylum Chordata; order Testudines; family Cheloniidae; genus Chelonia; species Chelonia mydas. The sequence continues at coordinate 281,289,668 of NC_057849.1, forward strand.
GTGGTCCCACCAGTCTGTGCTTGTTTCACAGGCCCAGAATCGGCATTCCATGGCATAAGCCTGCCCCAGTATCACCATGATCTCCAAATTGCCAGGGCCTGTCCTTTGAGAGAAGTCTGTGTCCATGTCCTCATCACTCTTGTCACCGCGCTGCCATCGCCTCCTCGCCTGTTTTTGCAGGTTCTGGTTCTGCATATACTGCATGATAATGTGCGAGGTGTTTACAATGCTCATAACTGCCGCAGTGATCTGAGCAGGCTCCATTCTTGCCATGGTATGGCATCTGCGGGAGAGCAGAGTTGCAGGGGAAGCGGTGGTTGGATGACCAGTTTTGCAGACCTATTGCACCGTCTGCTGCCAGGACACAACAGCTGAGCAGGCTGCACGCTTGCCGTGGTATGGCGAGACAAGAGCAGCCGAGCAGAGTTGCAGCAGAAGCGGCCCTATGAGACCACCAGGAGAGCAGAGTGCCAGCAGAAGCGGTGGATGAGGACGGTCATATAGAGGACCTGCGAGGTGGATTCATAGCTTCAGGAGAGTGGCAGCAGAAGTGGTGGATGACGACGACGATTAGCAGCCCTACTGCACCATCTGCTGAAAGCAGTATGGCGCCCGCATGGAAAAAAGGTGCAAAACGATTGTCTGCCATTGCTTTCAAGGAGGGGGGGGCGACTGACAACAGGTACCCAAAACCAGCCACAACAATGTTTTTTCCCCATCAGGCATTGGGAGCGTAATCCAGAATTCCAATGGGCGGCGGAGACTGCAGGAACTGTGGGATAGCAACCCACAGTGCAATGCTCCAAAAGTCGACGCTAGCCTCGGTATTGTGGATGCACTCCACCGACTTAATGCGCTTAGTGCATTAGTGTGGGGACACATACAATCGACTGTATAAAATCATTTTCTAAAAAATCTACTTCTATAAATTCAACCTAATTTCGTAGTGTAGACATACCCTGACAGGTAAGGGCAAGAAGCCATCATCCTGAGGGAATGCACACAGAGAGACCAGAAAAGGGACAGAATTTCCTGTAACCATGACATTGTTAGTAACTAGTTTACACAGTCTATCTTCCCTTGGTAAGCAATGAGGTTTCAGGAAAAAGACTAGAGAAGCAATGGATTAGCTGAGATAAAATTCAGCAACCATTTTAAGACAACATCCCTTTATTATCAACACAATGAAAGGAGGATCTGCCACTTGAATTTCATTCACTCTCCTCCTACCTGAAGTAATAATTCCTAAGAAGGCATCTTTGAAAGCTAGATGGTATAAAATCAATGTCCAACAGGCACAAAGGATGACAACATCCTGTTATTACTAAATTTAAAGCCTCATGAAATTGCTGAATTTCATACTAAAAACAGATGTGGATCCTCCTCTTAGGAATAAAATCATATCTACATAGATGAAAACTGAAAATTGACAGGGAATGGGGGACAGTGTTTATCTATAGCTGTCAGATGGACTTTATCATAGCAACAAGTCTAGACTTCTTTAGGGAGAATAGATAAGCTAGGATAAAAAGAAATGAGCAAGACAGAAGAGCTAAATTCTTGCTATTAATTCACAAAGTGAAATATATCCACTTTAAAACGTAAGTCTCTCTTGTAGCTGGTTTGTCGGAGTCTAAACAGGATGTGTTTTATTTTATTTGAGCACTTCAGATCCACACCTAGAAAGGCTGTTAGGTGGAGTATGTCTGGATACAAACATACAATGCAACCTTACTTACAGGGCAAGAGATCTGGAGATACTGGCAGAAAGACTAGAAACTCAAATGTCAGGGAAACAAGGTCTGAGAACCAAAACTTGCAGGCACTTTCATGGCATATGTGTTAAAATTAAATTAAGGAAGCATGCAGTGCCAGTGTTTCAGTATTGGTACACAAATCTAGGTTTGAGCTAGATTACTTTCCAAAATCTAAAATAGTTCAGTTGTCATGCAGAAGGGTTTGAAGTGGAGACAGGCATTTCTATTATCTCAAGTCCTGCTCTGCAGGAGACTTCCATGTACTATACCCAAAGAGCCTCCTGGAGCCAAACAACCTTACAGTGTATGTGTCTGTAGACTTCCACTTATAGATTACTCAACACAGGAAAGAGTGTACTGTATTTCTTTATTTCAAAGTGAATTAATTCTATACCTTTCATTTTACTTTAGAAGATATCAGGGGAGTTTTTGAGGCTGAGCTATCTTTAACTTTCTGTCATAGATACTTGTCTGGAAATAGCCACTAGCTAAGGCTCTACTTGAACTGTGGTATGATTTGTCAAAATTTGCAGCTGAGTTGAGGAGAAGCTGTGGAAAATTGTGGTAAGTAACAGTGAACCTTATTATTTGTGGTAATAAAGACCATTATTACTTTTCCATGATTTTCTGCTGTTGGCTGCCCAGGGCTGAGAGCTGGGGCCCACTGTAAAAATTGCAGTAAAAGATTCATATAGAGGAAGTGCTCAGGCTCTGCTGTGCATAACACATTCCTAAGAGTAGAGGCGATAACTGCTTTGCCCCTTATTGAGATTGACTAGAGGAGGAGCTGGAGGAAAGGGAACACCCTCTATTAGTGCAGGTGGGGCTACAAAAGAGATCATGGAACCTCATAAAGGACTGGTGAGTAAATTCAGCTATACTGGTGCTGGAGGACTGTGCCTAGATATAGCATTTCAAATTTTGAGAGCCTAGGACTATTCACAAAATAATTGTTTCCACATCATTAAAATGGGGCAATGAATCCAATCTGCTTTGTAAGCACTTTGAGATCTATCAATGAAAAGCACTAAATATGGGCTAGGTATTATTTATTATTAATAGCATTTGTGTGAGTTTGCATACTGTTCATGTGTATGTTGTTTTAATTCCTGCATTTTGGCTTGTTTGCAACAGTAAATCGCCCTTTACTTAATTAACTGAATTTGACCATTTCATTTTCCCTCATCCTGAAACATCAATATTGCTACAGAGACATGGTATTTAGACTGAATACAGTTTTTAGAAATAGGCTGGTAAATAAGATAAAAGGAACTGAATTCTTTGCGGGTTGGATTTTCACCCAGCTGTACCCAAATGTAAAAGAATTGTGAGAGAAAGTTGTCATGGGAGCAGAGTAGGGTTGCCAACTTTCTAATCACACAGAACCGAACACCCTGCCCTGCCCCCTTCTCTGAGGCCCCGCCCCCACTCACTCTACCCACCCCCCCGTCGCTCAATCTTCCCCACCCTCACTCACTTTCACCATTGTTACTTCTGATTTAAAGAATTTCCTGAACACCTTTGGTATCATCTGACAACACACTTACCTATGGAAAGTTTCGGTCAGTATAACATCATACTGTTCCGTTATCAATCTTAGCTTGTACAATTCAAATATTTGTGATCACCATAGTCGAGTGACTACAAAAATATTTGGAGGGATGACTTACAGCAGGGGTTGGCAACCTCTGGCACACGGCCCGCCAGGGTAAGGCCATTGGGAGGCCGGGCCGGTTTGTCTACCTGCCGTGTCCGCAGGTTCGGCTGATCGCGGCTCCCACTGGCCCTGGTTCGCTGCTCCAGGCCAGTGGGGGCTGCGGAAAGTGGCATGGGCCAAAGGATGTGCTGGTCGCTGCTTTCTGCAGCCCCATTGGCCTGGAATGGCGAACCACCGCCAGTGGGAGCCGTGATTGGCCGAACCTGCGGATGCGGCAGGTAAACAAACCGGCCCAGCCCGCCAAGGGGCTTACCCGGGCGGGCCACGTGCCAAAGGTTGCCGATCCCTGATTTACAGTATAAACAAGATTGCAAGTGCATCTGCTTTTTACTAAGAGCTATGCATATTTATAAAATTAAATCTTCCAGGATTAATGCAAGGCAAAACCAAACCCAAATTTAAACATTTCATTAGCTAGAGGCAGAGAAGCACAGAGAAGTGCAGGACCCAAGAAATTATTTTATAATAATGGTGAAGGCTAGAAATAAAGTAGTGGAGGTTTGTTATGTGTGCAAAGTGAGGGTTTTGATAGTCAGGAGGGGATTGGTGTTCAGGGATAAGCAGGGATAGGAATTGAGGTAGGTTTGTCATGGGAGCAGAGTAGGTTTGCCAACTTTCTAATCACACAGAACCGAACACCCTGCCCTGCCCCTTCTCTGAGGCCCCGCCCCCACTCACTCTACCCACCCCCCCCGTCGCTCAATCTTCCCCACCCTCACTCACTTTCACCAGGCTGGGGGAGGGGGCTGGGGTGCAGGAGGGAGTATGGGCTCCGCGCTGGGGCCAGTGATGAGGGGTTTGGGGTGCAGGGGGGGCACTCCGGGCTGGCGCAGGGCAGGGGTATTCAGTTTCGTGCGATTAGAAGGTTGGCAACCCTAGGGGGAGCAAGAGAGCAGTGTCAAAGATGCAGATTGTGACATGAAGAAGCCACTCTAAACAAGGCATAAGAAGTTCTGCCTCAGTAACCAGACAGATAGCAGTTGCACCGATTTCTGACAATGGTCTCTAAAACACTTTTTTATTAATGGTATTTTGGTAAAGGACTTTCCCAATCCTTTTAGTTTTTCAAACAACTTTCATTCTTTTATTCCGTACATATTTTCTTCCTCGTCCCAGCATTTCCTCTGCTGTGCCTTCCCCTCCCAGACCCAAGATCTTGATGCCTGTCAGCTCAAAAGGGTGGAATCTGTGAAGAGTTGTTCCAAGATGTACAGCTGCACAGGTTGTGAGGGAAAACAACCTGATTCCTGTGAGCAAGATCTCTGAAGCAGAGACATTCAGTCCAAAATTTCAATAAGCAATAGCACGACAGGGTTAGGTGTTGTGCTGGAAATGCCAAGTGTTTCAATCATTTGGGAATTGGTTTAATCTAACTCACCTACTGGAGTGTGTTATTACTATGACAAACATGTATTTCTTAACAAAGTAATTGATGTGTTTGTTTTAAAGATGTTCATGGATAATGAAGGGGATGACCAGGAGTTAGAGAGCTTGCTGAAAGACAGCTTCTTCACAGAATTGATCCTTAATGTAGAATTTGTTTTGTTTTATTTCCATAAGCAGATGGTATTTATATACATTTTATGCAGTGAAAAGGTAAGCTACAACACCATAAACAAGATCAGGAAAAGGAAGTTTAACAATATCTGCCAGGGACCCTTACAGCGCTTTTATTAAGTAATTCTGTTAATGTCTATGTACTATTTCCAGAGGCTTGCCTGTACACAGAGGAGACACATCAAAAGTGACAATTCACTTGTTTTAATGGAACTTGTTCAGCCAACTTCATATTTTCAGCTTTGCATTGGAAATCATTAGTTTCTTTAATGCAGGAAGGAAGCTGCTCCAGGCAAGAGGTTGCCAACATTGTGTAATTCAATATGTAAAGATATCTTTTCAGTTACAATAGTCTTAGGAAAAGCAATAAAAGGTGAGCACAGATGTTCTCTTGAATTTCAGGAGCTTACAGAAACTAAACAGTATAGATGGAAGATGTATAAGTAAGCCAGCAGAGGCTAGGTGATATAAATAGGTTTATTCAGCTCTCCAGTTATATTTTTCCTCATGTCATTTGTGTGGACAGGAGCCCTGGCCTATTTAAGTCTCTTTTTAATATCCTGTTATCTTTTTAAAGGCACTTCTGTAATCTCTGGAAAGGAACTCCCTTCACAAAAGGCTTGATATGTGTAAATGTATATGGCATAGTCTTTATACTATTTACAGTAGCTGTGAAACCATATTTTAGTTATACAAATAAACGTATAATGTAACTTAAGTGCTTTATACTGTATTTATAACATTGGTATATATCTTTTTTCTAACTAGATACGTAGACATCTTAGAAAATATCAACTTATCAATACTTCTACACTTTTAGAATTTTTTTAGAGATATTAACAAACAATGTAAGTAAAATACAGGGTATTAATGGTAAGGATTCGTTTCTGTTTAACTAATCTTCAAAAATACATTATTGTACATTTTAGAAAATGAAACTCTCTGCTTTCTCTCTAACACAACTCTATAAAGAATATGAAAGAAAAGAGTTAATTTTTTATATTTGCTAAATTAGTTTGACTTTGGAGTCATATCAGAGTGAACTTGAGCCAATACTTTAGATAAGTACTATAGTTGCAAGTTAAATGTTGCAAAATGAAAGAAAGCAAATGCAGATCAAACTGGGTGACCAAGCAAATGAAGTACTTTCTCTTCACTTCTGGTATGCCTATTTTAAAGTCAAGCTTCCGTTTCTCAGAGAAACATGTTTTTTGGCTTCAAACCTGCATCTCATGGAAAACAAACTTTGTCACAAAGCCATCTGGAGACCTTGATGAGGTATCCCTATGAAACAAGGTCCTTTTAAAATTGAAAATGTCGAGTATAACAGGAACACTTATCCAGTGCTACAGCCACAAAACCTGGTCTCCTTTTTGAATTTTGAATGTCAAAATTAGAGTCCATGGGTAAGATGGTGAAAATCAGACTCTCTTAGGCCTACTTACACCTATTTACAGGTGAATAAATGAGCAGAAATGAATTCAAATTTTGTGCAATGCATTTTCTTCTGGCTTCTTGGTATGTAAAAGATGAAGGAGTAGTTGCCTAATTTAACTTAAATATTCGTATACCATCCACTCGCTACTCTCTTCCTGACATTTGGCACGTGAGACACCCCAACTTAGAATCAGTCTCAGTCAGCCAAATTCAGAAATCATTAGACAGTGTGATGTAAGTTATATGGTGGTAAATGAGTGTGAGTCTAAGGAAGTCTATGCTGGGTTAGCAAACAGGTTTGGGCGGGTCTGAAAGAAGGTGTCCATTACATCAATTTATAACTCCCTTTAAACTTCCTTAGACTCATTTCTTAATTTCGCTCTGTATCTCAGTCTTGTTCTTTTTTCATGATGTTAGTATAATATAATGGGGCTGTTAGCTTTTACCACCAGAGGGTGTGAAATGAAAATAACACTGAAAAGTTTACAAACTTCTATCATGTGAAAGAAAAACAAACTCACGTATTACAATCCATTCACAAGCAAATTTCTTTGTATGAAATAAAATGGTCAGGCACATAAAACCAGAGGTACACAAGGTGTTGATTCATAACTTGAGTGCACTTGAAATCAATCTTGGTTAAAGTTTGGTAGAAATTTAACATGTATTTGTGAACCAGCTGAAGTTCCAACTGTGGAGTTGTCCTCAAACTGTTCAGCAGAGCTGGATTTACATTGTTTTACTATGTCTAAAGAGATCCATGACTGCAGTTCAAATTTTGAATTTCCTGCAAAGGGTCACATGAGCAAATACTGACTTAGCCTACATGCATAAGTCAATATAAACGGTTTTACTTTTACATCAGAGAGACAGTATATGTGTGAGGGCTGTGTTTTAGCTGAGCTGTCTGATCTACATCAAAACACACAAAAAAAGAAATACTGTATCCTTACTTTCTGTGTCCATCTAATTCTGGCAAATTGTGGCCCATTCAAGTACATTCTTAGTCTCAATACCTCAGTTACTTAATGTAAAACAACTGTGTTACTATTTCATCATACCACATATATTACTGTTATAATTTTTCAAGGGAAAAGTTCCCTGGTTCAACCACACCCTATTGAGCCCCAGTCTTCTTCCAGACTCAGCAGCTGTGGCTCTGCAGTAGAGATATCTATATACACACACAACTCTTCATGAATGCTGTGTAATCCTCATACCATAACATGGTGGCACAAATCTTCCTGCCTTTCCAATTCCTTCATATGTGTGTTTTTCCCCCAACACAACAGGTCTTCACATGCTAACTGTGACAGGATTATTACTATGATTTAGTATTCATATGATAGTAATAATAGCCAACACACACATATGATGAGTCCCTCCCCTAAACATCTGACAATCTAAGGCCCTCATCCTGCAGTGAGCTCCACACTCATATGGAATTAATTGCAGGATCAAGGCCTAAGGTTATATTCCTACATCACATGTGCTTCCACTGGCACCTTTTCTTTAAGATGAAGATAAAACTTACAGCTTTTATCCATTAGTGAAAGGCCCTGCTAAAAATCTCCCAACTCTCAGTTCTTATAGGGCAGCCATGGTCTACAATAGCCTCATTTAGGAACCCTGGGGTCTAAAGTTGAACTTGGTCAGGGGAACTACGAGTGCAACTATACCTTTTTATAGCTGGAATCAGAATCTGACATTCAGAAGAACTGAAAGTTTCTGGTCAAGAAGGGCCCTGATTAAGCTAACAAAAAGACAATCACTGGTAGCCTCATAAAAGATAACCCTTCTAATCAGGGATGAGAGGTCTGCTGGAGCAGAGTGAAAGAGCTATAATGAAAACTACCTTAGCTATGGTTATCTTTAGAAGTATTTTGGATTTACCTCTGTTAGCAGGTAAAAGCTCCCACATTTCTCTGACTAGATTATACACCCCCTCCATAAATCCCAAACATATCCTCCCTTCTTGGGGTTTGCCTTTATTGCTAAGATCAAAAACAGAAATCTCAACCCATGCTTTCTCCCAGAGGGCTTGTCTACACAGTGCTTTAGTCCACACCAGAGAGGTGAAAATTCTAGTGCACACTCATGTGTCACACACAAATAGGCCAATATAGATCCTGCTGTCAGGCACTAAAAGTTCCCTAATGTATGTTAAAGTAGTTCTGTTTCAAACACATGGGCCACTTAGTGCATGCCACTCTAGTAAGCATTCAAATTTACACCCCTGTGGTGTAGACAGGACCTGAGTTAGGCTGTTCCTTGAGATTCCCTAGACCTCCCTATCTCTGCCAGTGGCCCCAATCACTTCTACTCTCCTAGCTTGGCACTAATTGATTTAACTTGAGAGAGTCTTACCAAAAATGCCTCTGCATCCCTAGGCGGGATTTGAGCAAATGGCATCAAAATAACTCTACAAAACAGCCCTGGCATCCCCTTGAAGCACTGTACAATCTGCCACCCTGTTACACTCATAAGCACAAATGTCACCCACCTGAATTATTTTTTATTTTACTGTCTTATTGACCTCATAAGCTGATTTAGTTGAGAAGCCAATATGAATGCTATTTGGATTCGGTCACTTTTCTTTTAATACAGGCTGACAGACACTGAGCTTCTACACAGATTATCTTGCTATCTGAACTTTGATAGGATACTTTCCTTGTTGGCGAGGTCCGGATTGCTATTCATGCCATGATTAGCCAAGGGCAGTGGGTGGCAATGGCTAGCGAAACAGCATAATGAAAACAAAACATTTCACTCAAAAGAGGATTATTTCTACCAATGCCCATTATTTTATTCCAAATAAAGCAGCTGTATTTATATATGTATCTTTTCTTTCTTTCTAACCAGCACTGCAGGTTGGGTTTCAGAGAATCAGTCTTGTGCAATACCAAGATCTTCAGAGAGAAATCAGATTCCTTTTTAGAAAATTCTAAACAGCTAAAATCCCCATTTTAAATAACATTACAATAATTACTGGAATTATTAATTCCACTAGTCTTATTAATTAAAAATACTATATCAATAAAGCACAAAAGCCCTAAAAGAAAAATGATTTTTGATTCCTTCTAAGTATCATATTTGAACTGAATTACCCATTCATTGGTTACATCAAATAACTCGTCATTTTGTTTCATATTTTAAAGTACTGTTTAGAGACAGAGAACAACTACATCCCAGTAGCTGGGGGCTGGGTTTTTTCCTCACACCTTCATGGTGACTGTTAACAGAGCAGTTGCCTCTTGAACAGTGCCCTGTAGCAGGACTGGAATCCAGTGGGTCTGAAAAGACCCACTTCCATAGTAGTGGGAGCAGGTAAAATTTACTTTGTTGTGGGTGGTATTGGGTGTGCCAAAAAAAAAACAAAACAGATTGCAGCAATTTGTAGGAAAAGACTTCTAGACTTTTAATACTTAAATTTAAGTGATGGATAGAAGGAGATTTGATGTCTGTTATTAACGGGAATTAAAGTATTTTTACATGGTTTAAACAAGCTTTTTTATTCTTTTAAAATATATTCACTAAAAATTGTGACTGAATTTATTTTTACATATATAGGCTGATCACGATTAATCACCCAATTAAAAAAAATTAATTGTGATTAATCGCGCTGTTAAATAATAATAGAATACCATTTATTTAAATATTTTTGGACGTGTGACGGCGCACCTGCAGGTTAAAACCAACCTAGGGAGTCTGAGCAGCAGGCAGCCAAAGGATTGGCTGCAGGGGAAACAGCCAATTAGGGCGGCGGCTGCAGACAATTAGGGCGGAGGCTGGACCAGCCAATCAGGGCCCAGACAACCCATATAAAAGGAAGCTTCAGACCAGAGCGAGTTAGTCTGCTGCAGGGAGCCCTGGAGAGAAGACTGGCTTCCTACAGGGCTCCTGGTGAGCTGCCGGGACCTACAGGCTCGAGGCCCAGGGAAGAGGGCAAAGGAGCTGGAGCCAGAAACAGGAGCAGAAGGAACTCAGGCTGTGGGGAAGTGACCCAGGGAATTGAAACAGTGAGCTGGAAGGAGGCGGCGGCAGGAAGCTGCTGTTTGCAGGGTCCCTGGCCCGGAGTAGTGGGCGGGCCTGGTGCCCCCACCCCAAGCACTGAAGGAGTGGCCCGGCTGTGGACTCCCAAGCCACTGTGAGTAGTGGCTGGGCTCTTGTTGGAGGAGTCCCCCGGAAGGGGGGAAAATCGGATGGTGATACGGCCAGAGAGCTGTGCCACAAAGCAGACCCCAAGAGAAAGGAGCCGTAACAGGTCTTCAGGCGGAGGCAAGGACGCAAGAGTCACCACCACCTGAGGGTGCACCTGCTGGGATTGAGCTAGTTCCTAAAATGCCCAGAAGGAGTCACCAGTGTGGTGAGTGACCCCGTGACAGGATGTTTTCTATATTTTCAAATATATTGACTTCAATTACAACACAATACAAACTGTACAGTGCTCACTTTATACTTATTTTTTATTACAAATATGTACACTGTTAAAGACAAAAGAAATTGCATTTTTCAATTCACCTCATACAAGTACTTTAATGCAATCTCTTTATTGTGAAAGTGCGACTTTGTTTTATTTTTGAGTGCAGTTATGTAAAACTTTAGAGCCGACAAGTCCACTCAGTCCTACTTCTTGTTCAGCCAAACACTAAGAAAAACAAATTTGTTTACATTTACGGACGATATGCTGCCCGCTTCTTATTTACAATGTCTGTTGAAAGTGAGAACAGGCATTTGCATGGCAGTTTTGTAGCCAGCATTGCAAGGTATTTACGTGCCAGAAATGCTCAGCATTCCTGTGCCCCTTCATGCTTCGGCAACCATTCCAGAGGACATGCTTCCATGCTGATGACACTCATTATAAAATATAATGCGTCAGACAATTTGTGACTGAACTCCTTGGGGGAGAATTGTATGCCTCCTTCTCTGTTCTACCTGCATTCTGCCATATATTTCATGTTATAGCAATCTCGGATGATGAGCCAGCATACGTTGTTCATTTTAAGAACACTTTCACTGCAGATGTGACAAAAGAAAGTACCAATGTGAGATTTCTAAAGATAGCTACAGCACTCAACTCAAGGTTTAAGAATCTGAAGTGCCTTTCAAAATCTGGGAGGGATGAGGTGTGGAGCATACTTTCAGAAGTTTTTAAAAGAGCAATACTCCGATGCAGAAACTACAGAATCCGAACCACCAAAAAAGAAAATCACCCTTCTGCTGGTGGCATCTGACTCAGATGATGAAATTGAACACGTGTCGGGCTGCACTGCTTTTGATCATAATCGAGCAGAGCCTGTCATCAGCATGGATGCATGTCCTCTGGAAAGGTGGTTGAAATATGAAAGGACATATGACACAGACAAGAAGAGGGTGGCATTATCTCCTACAAATGTAAACAAACTTGTTTGTCTGAGCGATTGGCTGAACAAGAAGTAGGACTGAGTGCACTTGTCGGCTCTAAAGTTTTATATAACTGCACTCAAACAAAACAATGTAACAAAACTCTACATTTGTAGGTTGCATTTTCACGATAAAGAGATTGCACTATAGTACTGTTATGAGGTGAATTGAAAAATGTAATATCTTTTGTCTTTAACAGTGTAAATATTTGTAATAAAAAATAAATATGAAGTGAGCACTGTACAGTTAGTATTGTGTTGTAATTGAAATCAAAATACTTGAAAATGTAGAAAACATTCAAAAATATTAAATTTCAATTGGTATTGTTTAACAGAGCAATTAAAACAGTGATTAATTTTTTAATTGCAATTAATTTTGTGTTAATCGCATGAGTTAACTGTGATTAATCGACAGCCCTATATATATATATGTGTGTATATATGTACATTTTTTGTTGTTTTTTAGTAGCATGGGGGAATCTCTCTCTCTCTCTCTCTCTCTCTTGCAGGATTTGCAGGATTTAAGGTTTTTGCAGGTAGGAGTGGAACAAATATGGAAGAAACAATGCGGGACCAGGTATTGCAGGGCAGGACTAGAGCAGGATTTAAAAAATAGCCCTTCCCGGGGCTCTACTTTTGAACACCTCTTCAACCAGAGGTGGTTTTTCCACCTCCTGGCTTTGTTTCCCCTCCCTACAAACGCCACACACTCTCTTGTGGCTAATACCACCACTCCCCTGGGGCTGGTTTAACAACAGGAACAGTTCAAACACAGTTCTCAAAGTCCCCAAGACCACTGAAACAACTTACCTACGGGTGTGCTTGATTCTCTTTCACTTGAATTCTTTACATCAAGACTGGATGTCTTTCAAAAAAGGTAAGCTACAGCTCAAACAAAAGTTATGGCTTTGATGCAAGAACCACTTGGTCATATTCTATGGGTTATGATATACAGGAGGTCAGATTACATCAGTGTTTCTCAGCCCTTTCAGGTTGGTGACCCTTTATTAAAAAAAAAATGTTACCACCCCCTTACATTTTTCACTCTTACTTTTATAGTAAATGTATCAATGTGAGCAATGAGAGGCCTACGTGATTTATTGTGTGTATATTTCAAGAGGTTGACAGAGAATACTTGACCCTGAAGGGCAAAGGTATGCAGGGAATGGGGCAGAAAGATTATTTACTTTAGATTGTAATAAGATTTTCAGTACTTCCCAACCCCTGTGGCTTGCCTTTAATCTCAAAAACACATACACACACACACACAGCATTTGTGACCCACCAGTTGAGAAACATTAGACTAAATGATCATAATGGTCTCTTCTGGCCTTAAAAATCTATGCATATATAATTAATCCTCACAACCACCCTGGGAGGGAGACAAAAAAATTACTGTCCCCGTTTTAGAGATGGGGAAAACTGAGGAAAAAATGGGAAGTAACTTGCCTAATTCCATATAGCAATTCAGTGGCAGGCCAAAGATCGGAAGTCAGGCCTTCCTGACTACCAACCCTGGGCTCATTCTTCTAGACCACACTGCCTTTTTTTAAGTACCATCTACCACATCTTCTTTCGACGTTTCCTTCTCCCTACTCACATATGGCATTTCATCTCAATAATACACTGTTCCAAGACCATATAATCACTCATACCATCTATAAATATGTTTTATTTAGAGATGAAATTCCATATTTGACTGGAATATACATGTCTGCATGAGGCTCTGCACAGAGTTTAAGGAGAGAATAGAAGGTTGAATGGGGACCGTGGGAATGGGGATAATCCGAGAGTATGGAGAAGGGTACTGGTGGAACACAAAGGGACAGGGCAGGTGGCAGAGAAGGGTAAGCTTGTTGGTGAGCTGGGGATATAGGAGGGCCAGGTTGGGGAAACTTCACCAGAGGTGAGGCAGGTGATAATGTGGATTTAGCATGCTTATTGGCGATGTATGGGAAACTTGGGGGAAAGAGCTGAGAAGAGAGTTGAGAATGAGGCTAGCAGAGAATTGTTACTACAAGCATGATGGCAAGATATCAAAGTCAAATGAAGAGTAAATCCAATGAAAAGTAAATCAATTAAGTTGCCGAGAATCTAATGAACGGTGAATCTCTTATGTCTGCACCAAATGACATTAGGAGTGACTTACACAGCCTTCCAAAAGGAGCGTCAATAAAAACTTTATTCCACACTACACTATCACGCATTCCATATCTATCATCACTATGTCCTTATGTATATGATAGTGATATTCCTTCTACCAATGGTTATCAATATGTCTCACAACAAAATTAAAATATTTTCTGAGTTTGCCTCCTCAGCTTCTGAATACTTAATACCCAGTGCTCTGTGCAGTATAAGGCAGAACCAAGTTCTTTTTACTGGGCATGTAAAATTAACTAAGAAGTGATTTTGGATTCAGTAGTTGTATAGATAGCACAGCTACAGTACATGAACACTGATAATATCTGCAAGAGAAAATACGCAACAAACTGACTCCCTCAAAAGTTGACTATGCAACACTATCACGGAAAAGAAAACCCAATAAAAATCAAACTTGTAATGTTTTTGCAGAAAATACTTTGTATGGGATTATTCTAACACTATAATGTTCAAATGCACTATAGCATTTAACAAATGGAGGACTGCTTTACCCTTGTGGGGGCCCTAAGAGGAAAGGTCAAAGAAATTTACATTCTTCCCTTCTTTAGCAGGGGCAGCTGTGCCACAAAATCAATGGGATAGGCATTGAAGGATATTGCAATGAGAGAGCAGCTTTAAGTTGCAGCCAGAGTTCTCAGCACTGTCCTCCAGGTAACACTGCAATGAAAGCAAGCCCTACCATAACGCTGCTTGAGTCAGAACTATCTTGGACACTCTGCTACATGCCCCTTGTTAGCCAAGGATGGTATTGTGGTTAATCTACGGAGATAGGTGTGACGGTTTGGATCACAGAAACCCCCTAGGGACTGCCACCTGATGTGCCAAGACTACTCCTGCCCCTGCTTTCCTGCCCTGTCATCTTAGGACTTCAGTGCCCTGCCTAGTTTGAGCCAGACCCACTAGCCTGCTGCAAACCTAAACCCAGGTCTGAACCATGTCCCCTAACAGCTGTAGGCTTAATTGAAAGCAACTTAGGAAGAGTTCCTGTTCTTGACACTCAGATGCTCAACTCCCAGTGGGGTCCAAACCCTAAATAAATCCGTTTTACCCTGTATAAAGCTCATACAGGGTAAACTCATAAATTGTTCGCCTTTTATAACAGTGATAGAGAAAAATGCACAGCTGTTTGCCCCCTCCAAGTATTAATACATACTCTGGGTTAATTAATAAGTAAAAAGTGATTTTATTAAATACAGAAAGTAGGATTTAAGTGGTTCCAAGTAGTAACAGACAGAACAAAGTGAATTACCAAGCAAAATAAAATAAAACATGCAAGTCTAAGTCAAGTACAGAAATAAAACCGAATACAGACAAAATCTCACCTTTAAAGATGTTTCAATAAGTTTCTTTCACAGATTGGACACCTTCCTAATCTGGGCACAATCCTTTCCCCTGGTACAGCCCTTGTTCCAGCTCAGGTATAGCTATGGGATTTCTCATGATGGCTGCCTCCCCCTTGTTCTGTTCCACCCACTGATATATCTTTTGCACAAGGCGAGAATCCTTTGTCCCTCTGGATTCCCACCCCTCCTTCTCAAAGGAAAAACACCAGGTTAAAGATGGATCCCAATCCTTCATTCCTCCCAGCCTGACTCACAGGAAGGCCTGCCTGCAAACAGAGTCATCCACAGTCAATTGTCCTGGTTGATGGAAGCCATCAAGATTCCAAACCACCATTAATGGCCCACACTTTGCATAATTACAATAGGCCCTCAGAGTTATACTTCATATTTCTAGTTTCAGATACAAGAGTGACACATTTATACAAATAGGATGACCACACTCAGTAGATTATAAGCTTTGTAATGATACCTTACAAGAGACGTTTTGCATGAAGCATATTTTAATTACATTATATTCACACTCATCAGCATACTTTCATAAAATCATATCGAGCGCAACGTTACAATACAGCTCTGGAAATCTAAGCTCAATTGAGGCTCTGAGCCTCTGCCACAGACTTTCTGTGTGATGTTGGATAAATCTTTCATTCTCTCTGGGCCACAATTCCTCATCTCTAAAACACAGGTACTAGCACTTCTTTACCTCTGAGGGATTTTGCAAAGGTAAATTAATGTCTGTGAGGTGCTCAGATGCTATGGTGATCAGACGAGAACCTAGATACAAGTCAGATAAAAAGACACAGCTGTGATTGCACTGTGCTGTAGGGGGCTGAAAGCAAGTGCAGGAGCACAAAGCCTCCAAGATTCATTCTGACATGGTGAATTTATGGGATGAACTCATTCTGTGCAGTGGGATACAATCCATACACCCCTAGACAAAATGATGTCAGGAAAATTTCACAAGTGGGACCCTGTGCATGGGTTATTCCTGTACAACAGATTCTCTGGCCCTTTAATAAGAGCATTTTGTATTCCTGTGGGAATTCTGCTCCCAAACTTAAAAATTCCATGCCAAAAAATTAAAATTCTGTACACACTATTTTAAAATTTTGCAAAATTCTGCATATGTTGTCAAACTAGCACAATGTAATCACACCATTTTCAATTATATTTTTGGCAATTTATTTCAAAATACCTGTCAGCAAGTATGTCTGTAATAATACAGACAACAAAAATATTTCCCCCAGGCGTAGAGAGTTAAAGAAACCCCTACAATAACCCAGTTCCTGTTTCTCTGTTATACCACTGCATCCCCTACCCCACAAAGCCCAGGTGCGGGGCTCGCCTGCAGGTACCATCGCCTGTCCTCGCCTGCAGGTACCATCCACCACAGCTCCCATTGGCCGGGAACAGGGAACTGAAGTCAATGGGAACTTCGGGAGTGTTAACCACAGGCGAGGGCAGCATGTGGTGGAGCCACCTGCCCTGCCCCACGCCCAGGAGCCACTGCTGGAAATGCTGGCCACTTCTGGGAGCGGTGCGGGACCAGGGCAGGCAGGGAGCCTGCCTTAGCCCCACTGCGTACCACTAGCACCACAAAGCCACTCAAGATAAGCGGCACCGGGCCGGACCCCACACCCCGAACCCATCCTGCAGCCCGCAACCCAACCCCTTGCCCTGAGCCCCCTAACCCCCTGCCTTGAGCTCCCTGCCGCACCCCTCCTGCACCCCAACCCCCTGCCCTGAGCCCCCTCTTGCACCCTGAACCTCTTCTGCACCCCACACCCCAACCCCCCGCCCATAGCCCCCAACCCACTGCCTTGAGCTCCCTGCTGAACCCCTCCCGCACTTCGCAACCCCTCCTGCACTCCAACCCCCTGCCCTGAGCCACCTTCTGCACTCCACAACCCCTCCTGCACCCCAACTCCCTGCCCTGAGCCCCCCTCCCCACACTCTGCAACTCCTCCTGCACCCCAACCCCCTGCCCTGAGCCCCCTAACCCCTGCCTTGAGCCTCCTGCTGCACTCCAACCCTCTGCTCTGAGCCCCCTCCTGCACTCCACACTCCCTCCTACACCCAAACCTCCTGCCCCAGCCCTACATTCATGGCCCTGCATACAATTTCCCCACCCAGACATAGCCCTCAGGCCAAAAAGTTTGCCCACCCCTGCTCTAAGGGGTCCAGAGGCCCCTAGTGGCGGCCAGCAGCTCTGCAGCACCAATTCTGCAGGGGAAAATGAAATTCTTCACAAAACATTAATTCTATGCAAATTATGCATTGTGGAGTGGAGCAGAATTCCCCCAGGAGTAATTTGGGGGGGGAGGGTTTTGAAGAGAGAGAGTGACTTACTATGACAACCTGTCAAGCTGGTACAAGTAAATGTTTTGTGCAATGTACCTAGGCTCACATTTGTGGCCATCACAAGCAATGCTTAAGATAGGGAAAACTTTCTAAAAATAAAAAACAGTTAACTGTTTTTGGGGAGGAGAGTTAACTATTAAACGTTCATTTTTGATTAAAATGTTCACTGCAAATGAGTTTCTTTACCAATAACTTTGCAGGCACCTAAGCAAGATGTAGCTATTGCAGACAGTTTTGTAGTTTGTGCTCTAAATATTAAAGGAACAACATTACATATTGTAATCTCACAGTCATTCACCCTGTGCTTATTTCAATTTATTTTCACCAGCATGCTGGCGAGTATGTTATGTATTCATCATTCACAAGAAACCAATTAAAAAAAAAAAGTATATCATTGCAAACTTAAACAAACAACAGCTCCTCCTAGTTCCATTACCCATCCTCCACCGCCACTGCACTACATATAATTTTACTGCAGATTTGTAGACGTGCCCTGAATTTTCATAGAACCTACTCATTAATCAAAAATGAACTGGATATGAGACTCACCAGTTTAAAATCCTACTTAGATCCCATCCCATACCAGGGCATGCAGGAAGAGAGGGTGCATATCTGTAGGAGTACAGCAGAACTTCTAGTATGGAAAGTGGTTATTCAACTGTTTAATCTTTGATCCACATTCACTGCTAAGGTGCATATTGTTTGGTACACAAATATACTACTCCAATGTACTCCGAAGTTGTAGTGTGAGGACATAAACACAAAGTGCCATGGTTTAAGCAGCAACTAGAGACCTCCCTAATCAGAAACTTCCTACATTTATTAACCTCCCCACTGCAACACATCCTGTCATCTCTGATAACTACTGAGGCCCAGGAATGCTATACCAACTCCACATCTCCCTTTCTTTTTAATAATAATTAAAACAAAACATAAAACCAATGTATATATATACACACACACACAAACACACACACAAAAGATCCAAATACACTTCTAATTCCTTAAAACTATTTACATAACTATGTCCCTTTATCAATTGCATTTAAATAATCTTGAGTAGTACTCTAAAGATCAAGTCTTTGAAGTCTTTGATCAGTCTTCTAGTTTGCGTTCTCACTTCTGTTGAGTTTGTGGATGGATGGGGCTCGCTTCCTGACAGAGTACCTGCAAGTCCCAGAACCTCTCTTTGTTGTGTGGGAAATAATGAAGATAAATGTGATTGCTCCAGAAAAGTCCTACACTACATGGGATCTGGGAGCTTCTCCCAAGTTCCAAACAGTTCCAAATGTCTGGGAGCTTTTGAGCCAAACTTTGTTGCCTGGTCTCAGTTCAGGTAGTGCTTTTGCTCTGTACCGAACATTGAAGTTCTGTTGTTGCCGAATTTTGGTTTTAGCATCTCATTTTCAAAGTTCCTTCAGGTCAGGATGCTTAGGT
The DNA here is from genome assembly GCF_015237465.2 of Chelonia mydas. Classification (NCBI taxonomy): domain Eukaryota; kingdom Metazoa; phylum Chordata; order Testudines; family Cheloniidae; genus Chelonia; species Chelonia mydas. The sequence goes on from NC_057849.1 coordinate 281,308,842, forward strand.
TTGAGTTGTATCAATGCCACAGGTAAAAGCATCATTAGTCATCTCCGCATTAGAAATTCTGTGGAGACAGTCCAGACACAAGAGGCACTGACCAATATGCCAGGACTGCTTTATATGGACTGCTTTTCTGATTTTTGCAGAAGGCTTTTTAAAGTCTGCACTACTCTCTCCTCCTCCCTGTTGCTCTGGGGTAATGTGTACCACTACTATGATGTTCAGATCAAAATCCTGTGCAAATGCGAGGAATGTTTCAGGGGAAAATTGAGGCCCATTATCAGATATGAGGACTTCAGGAACTCCATGTCTTGTAAATATGAACTTTAGTGTCAATATATTTGGAGAAGTAATTGACTATAATAATGTAGAGAGTAATGATTCTGGTGATTTTTTTTCCTGCTTACATGTGTTGCAGCCCTCTACTAAGGTCTGAATTTGCCTGCTCAGATTGGGCCACCATACCAATTGTTGTGCTTGTGCCTTGCACTTGTTTATACCTTGGTGTCCCTTATGGATTTCAGACAGCATATCTTTCTGAAGTACTATAAGGATAAGAATGTGCTGTCGTCCTTTCGGAATCTGGCTGAATTCCCTAATTATGTGTCCTACAAATTTTAACTGCTCCTTTCCAAATTCACATTTCTCATTCAGATTAAGGCTGGCTTGTTGGAAGCATCTCAAAATTACATGTAGTCACTCATCATGTTCATATTTGTCTCTGCCATACACCAACACATCATCTGCATAGCAAAGGGTGTCAGGCAAACCTGACACAATCTGGGAGATTCTCTTTTGGAAATGCTGGAATGGAAGACAATTGGAAACAGGGTGATGAATGTACTTAATAGTAAAAAGAAAAGGAGAACTTGTGGCACCTTAGAGACTAACCAATTTATTTGAGCATAAGCTTTCGTGAGCTACAGCTCACTTCATCGGATGCATACTGTGGAAAATACAGAAGATGTTCTTATACATACAAACCATGAAAAAATGGGTATTTACCACTACAAAAGGTTTTCTCTCCCCCCACCCCACTCTCCTGCTGGTAATAGCTTATCTAAAGTGATCACTCTCCTTACAATGTGTATGATAATCAAGTTGGGCCATTTCCAGCAGAAATCCAGGTTTTCTCCCCACCCCACCCACCCCCACAAACCCACTCTCCTGTTGGTAATAGCTTTAGGTAAAAAGCTTTTAGGTAATGTATGTATAAGAACATCTTCTGTATTTTCCACAGTATGCATCCGATGAAGTGAGCCGTAGCTCACGAAAGCTTATGCTCAAATAAATTGGTTAGTCTCTAAGGTGCCGCAAGTACTTCTTTTCTTTTTGCGAATACAGACTAACACGGCTGTTACTCTGAAACCTTAATAGTAAAGATTCTTTAGCAAGGGGTATTTTCAGAAGCCCCCTGGTAACATCTAACTTTGAAAAGACTTTGGCTTCTGATAACTGAGCCAATGTCTGGTCCACTGAGGGAAGCATGTGTCTTTCTTTGCACGTGCTTTTATTAAGTTGTGTAAGGTCCACACAAACGTGGATTTTGCCATTAGATTTCAGTACTACAGTGATACCTGCACACCATTCAATGGGTTCTTCTACTTTGAAAATAATCCCTATCTCTTCCATTCTCTTTAATTCTTCTTTGACTTTTCCTAGCAAGGCTGTAGATATGAGGCATGGGGCTATGAGAGCAGAGAGTCACTGATGTCACCAGTTTTAATTTGTACTCCTGACAGCCTTCCTCACCCTGTGAAGATGTGCGGATAAATCTCCTGTACAGATTGCTTCTTGCCATTAATGCATGCCAGCTTCTCTGCTAGATATAGTCCTTGTATAGCTGGTAATCCTAGTAGGGCAGTTGTGAGACCTTGTATTACATATACAATCTGTTGAAGAACTTTCCATCCTTTCTCCAGTTTCCCAGAGAACTGGCCACAAACATCCAACATAATGTCACTAGCTCCACATAGAATCTTATTTGGTATTTGCAGATCTCCATTCTGGAATCAATTATAATCTTTTTTTTTTTTTTAGAATTGCAGTGACTGCTGCCCCAGTATCATTTTTAAATTTAAGGCTTCCACCATTTAGATTCATGCTTGTGTACCAAGGTGTTCTCTATTCTGTTGGGGATATTGTCTCTAGAAGTACTGACTCATTCTCATCTGATGATAACACTACCTCTTGGATTGTTTCCATTACTCTTGGAGACCTGCAAGCTATTGCAAAATGTCCCATTTTGTGGCATCTCCTACATTAAACCTCTTTAGCTGGACATTACTGTGAGCTAGTGGCTTGGTTTCTTGCCATACCTTCCATAGCTATTCCAAACTTCCCTCCTATTAAAGTTATTTGGGCCCACTCGCTAGTTGTGTACTATTTTTATCTTACAAATTTGCTATGTTCACATTTGTGCCTTTTCTTTTTACTGCGTCAGTGTTTTCTAATGCAGTCTCCCTTATGCTGCTAGCACGTAAGTCACTCCGCTGTTTCTTTATTGTTTCTTACAATTCTCACTTTAGCTATAGCTTTTGCTAGTAAGACATCTGGATCTAAATGAAACTGTGCTGATAAACTGGTGTCTCTTATACCAACAATGAACCTGTCTCTTATTAGTTCTTCTTTTAACTTGCCATATTTGGAATGTTATGAACTGCAGTAATAAAATTCTCAGCTGTTTCTCCTTATTTGTGACACCTATTAAATTGGCCTTTTCACATATAATATTTAGGGTTGCCAACTTTCTAAAAACCTGTGCCTACCCTCCCTCACCCTGAGGCCCCACCTCTTTCCCGCAAGGCCCTGCCCACCTCTTCTCCCAAGACTCCCCGCCCCACTTTCTCCTCACTGAATCCTCTCCACCTCCTTCCCCCGCTCCTAGCTGGGCTCCCTCTGTTCTGGGGCTGGGACAGGAACTGCAGCCGGATGCAGAGCCTGCCTGCCTGCTGGTCGGACACAGTCCCAGCTGAGCAGGGGCTGGTGCAGGTTGATGACCCAGTGCCTCTCCCCACTCACGGTAACCGGACTTTTGGTGTGATCAATACATCTGTCAGGTCCCCTTTTCAACCAGACTTTCCAATCGAAAACCAGACACCTGGCAACCCTAATAATATTCTGTCTGCCTATGAAATGGGTATCAAAAGCCTCTCATTTTGGACTATTCTTTCTTTTTCTCATCAGTAACGAGTTTAGCACATAGGATAGCAGCAGCAGCACCACCCATGGCAAACATCAGGGCATTTACCTCATCTTCTTATGCCTTCCCTGTTAAACCAGAAGCCATACAAAATTTCTCAAATCTACAGATCCAGGAAGCTCAACTGCTTGAATTGCCAAAAATCAAGCTTCTCTAACAAAGTCATTTGTGCTATGGGCTCCACTACTGCACTGAGACAGGGCTCTGCCACCTTCCTGCTGCAGCTTTCAGAGGTCTCCTGCCTGATTTTCCACTTTCCCTACTCACTCACCATTCTGGCAGTCAGTGGGGTGGTGTCTCTTTTCTTTACTCATTTTTTAGAGAGAAGGATTCACTCACTTCTGACACCATGTAGTGTGAGGACATAAACACAAAGAGCCATACCTTAAGCAGTAACTAGAAAACTCCCTAACCATGAAGTTCTTGCATTTATTAAGCTCCCTGTTGAAACCCATCCTCATCCTCTCTGGTAACTGTGGAAGGCCAGAAACTCTATAACCATTCCACAGAAGCTGCCATAGGCCATGCAAGTCTGAAAAATAGCATGTTCAGCAGGGTGGACTGATTTAAATCAAAGCAATTTAAATCACCAATTTAAATCATGATTTAAATCAGCAAGCAGGAAACCCTGATTTAAATAATACATTTTAATTGTGTTTTGTATTTATACTTTTTAGTTATTTTCCTAAAGAAAATAGTTGTAGCCATTAAAATATGTTGATTTGAAACTACATACAACTGTTACACTAAATTGAGTAGTTCTTTTTGCTAACCAGAAGGATACACTCTCGGTATATATATACAGAGAGAGACAGACAGACAGACTAAAGTAATTATGTATCTTAACTGCAAGGAGCTCCTAGCCCTCAGAGACCATGTATGGACTTTGGAGACCAGGGTGGCCAAGCTGGAGGAGCTAAGCTAGACAGAGAGGTACATAGATGAGACTTTTCAGGACACAGTAGAACGGTCCCACCCCAAGTCTGACAGCCTCTGTGCTGTTGAGGAGGATGAAAGTCTCAGAGAAGGAGAACATCCAACTGGAGCAGACGGGACCCATAGTTGGGACCCTCCTTCCAGATGATGTGGTATCCTCTCGCACTGGGGATACCTCTCCAGGGGAGGGAACTCCGGTTATTAGGAAGACACAGGTAATAGTTACGGGGGATTCGAAAATTAGAAACATAGATAGCTGGGTTTGTGATGACTGAGAGAACAACATGGTGACTTGCCTGCCTGGTGTGAAGGTTGCAGATCTCTCAAGGCATCTAGATAGACTTATGTGTAGTGCTGGGGAGGAGCCAGTGGTACCAATGACATAGGGAAGGATAGGAGAGAAGTCCTGAAAACCAGACTTAGGCTGCTAGTTAAGAGATTAAAGTCCAGGACTTCCATGGTAGCATTCTCTGAAATGCTTCCAGTTCCATGCGCAAGGCCAATTAGACAGGCAGAACTGCAGGGTCTCAATGCGTGGATGAGACGATGGTGTAGGGAGGAGGGGTTTAGATTTATCAGGAACTGGGGAAACTTTTTGGAAAGGGGGAGCCTATACAGGAAGGATGGGCTGGACCTAAACCAAAATGGAACCAGATTTCTGGCACTTAAAATTAAAAAGGTTGTAGAGCAGTTTTTAAACTAAGGGCTGGGGGGAAACCGACAGGTGTGGAAGCGCACATGGTTCAGACAGAGACTTCCCTTTGGGAAGAATCTATTAATGGAGATTCTCCATATCCTAGTAAGGAGGAGCGGATGGAAGTTGATAAAATACTGGTAGTGTTTGATGAGAAACAGTCAAATGAAAAGAAGTCCGATTAAATTACACCATGTAATGGCAGACAGCTAAAAAGTGACAAGTTTTTAAAGTGCTTATAACAAATGCTAGAAGTCTAAATAATAAGATGGGTGAACTAGAGTGCCTTGTATTAAATGAGGATATTGATATAACAGGCATCACAGAAACTTGGTGGAATGAGGATAATCAATAGGACACAGTAATACCAGGGCACAAGATATATCGGAAGGACAGACCAGGTTGTGCTGGTGGCGGAGTGGCACTCTATGGGAAAGAAAGCATAGAATCAAATGAAATAAAAACCTTAAATGAACCAAACTGTACCACAGAATCTCTATAGATAGTAATCCATGCTCTAATCATAAGAATATAGCAGTAGGGATATATTACCGGCCACCTGACCAGGATGGTGTTAGTGACTGTGAAATACTCAGGGAGATTAGAGAGGCTATTAAAATAAAAAACTCAATAGTAATAGGGGTTTTCAACTATTCCCCTATTGACTGGGTACATGTCACCTCAGGACGAGATGAAGAGATAAAGTTTCTTCACACCTTAAATAGCTACTTCTTGAAGCAGCTAGTCCTGGAACCCACAAGAGGAGAGGCAATTCTTGATTTAGTCCTAAGTGCAGCACTGGATCTGGTCCAAAAGGTGAATATAGCTGGACCCCTTGGTCATAGTGACCATAATATAATTACATTTAATATCCCTGTGGCAGGAAAAACACCACAGCAGACCAACACTGCAGCATTTAATTTCAGAAATGGCAACTACACAAAAATGAGGAGGTAAGTGAAACAGAAATTAAAAGGTACAGCACCCAAAGTGAAATCCCTGCAAGCTACATGGAAACTTTTTAAAGACAGCATAATAGAGGCTCAACTTAAATGTATACCCCAAATTAAAAAACATGGTAAGAGAACCAAAAAAGTGCCACCGTGGCTAAACAACGAAGTAAAAAAAGCAGTGAGAGGCAATAAAGCATCCTTTAAAAAGTGGAAGTTAAATCCTAGTGAGGAAAATAGAAAGGAGCATAAACTATGGCAAATGAAGTGTAAAAATATAATTAGGAAGGCCAAAAAGAATTTGAAGAACAGCTAGCCAAAGACGCAAAAAGTAATAGCAAAAAAAAATGTAAGTACATCAGAAGCAGGAAGCCTGCTAAACAAACAGCAGGGCCACTGGACAATCAAAGTGCAAAAGGAGCACTCAAGGATGATAAGGCCATTGGGGAGAAACTAAATAAATTCTTTGCATCAGTCTTCACGGCTGAGGATGTGAGGGAGATTCCCAAACCTGAGCTATTCTTTTTAGGTGACAAATCTGAGGAACTGTCCCAGATTCAGGTATCATTAGAGGAGGTTTGGGAACAAATTGATAAACTAAAGAGTAATAAGTCACATGACCAGATGGTATTCACGCAAGAGTTCTGAAGGAACTCAAATGTGAAACTGCAGAACTCCTAACTGTAGTCTGTAACCTATCATTTAAATTAGCTTCTGTACCAAATGACTGGAGGATAGCTAATATGATGCCAATTTCTAAAAAGGGCTCCAGAGGTGATCTTAGCAACTATAGGCCGGTAAGCCTGACTTCAGTACTGGGCAAACTGATTGAAACTACAGTAAAGAACAAAATTGTCAGACACATAGATGAACATAATTTGTTGGGGAAGAGTCAACATGGTATTTGTAAAGGAAAATCATGCCTCACCAATCTGCTAGAATTCTTTGAGGGGGGGTCAACAACTATGTGGCCAAGGGGGATCCAGTGAATATAGTGTAGTTAGATTATCAGAAAGCCTTTGACTATGTCCCTCACCAAAGGCTCTTAAGGAAAGTAAGCTGTCATGGGATAAGAGGGAAGGTCCTCTAATGGCTTGGTAACTGGTTAAAAGATAGAAAACAAAGGGTAGGAATAAATTATCAGTTTTCAGACTGGAGAGAGGTAAATAGTGGTGGCCCCCAGGAGTCTGTACTGGGCCCAGTTCTTTTCAATATATTCATAAACGATCTGGAGAAAGGGGTAAATAGTGAGGTGGCAAAATTTGCAGATGATACAAAATTGCTCAAGATAGTTAAGTCCCAGGCAGACTGCAAAGAGCTACAAAAGGATCTCTCAAAACTGGGTGACTGGGCAACAAAATGGCAGATGAAATTCAATACTGATAAATGCAAAGTAATGCACATTGGAAAACATAATCCCAATTATACATATAAAATGATGGGGTCTAAATTGGCTGTTATCACTCAAGAAAGAGATCTTGAAGTCATTGTGGCTAGTTCTTTGAAAAAACATCCACTCGTGCAGCAGCAGTCAAAAAAGCAAATAGAATGTTGGAAATCATTAAGAATAGGATAGATAACAAAACCGAAAATATCATATTGCCTCTGTATAAATCCATGGTACGCCCACATCTTGAATACTGCATGTAGATGTGGTCGCCCCATCTCAAAAAAGATATATTGGAATTGGAAAAGATTCAGAAAAGGGCAACAAAAATTATTAGGGATATGGAACGGCTACATGAGGAGAGATTAATAAAACTGGGACTTTTCAGCTTAGAAAAGAGACAGCTAAGGGGGGATATGATTGAGGTCTGTAAAATCATGACTGGTGTGGTGAAAGTAAATAAGGAAGTGTTATTTACTCCATTCCATAACACAAGAACTAGGGATCACCAAATGAAATTAATAGGCAGCAGGTTTAAAACAAACAAAAGGAAGTATTTTTTTAACACAATGCACAATCAACCTGTGGAACTCCTTGCCAGAAGATGTTGTGAAGGCCAAGACTGTAACAGGGTTCAAAAAAGAACTAGTTAAGTTCATGGAGGATAGGTCCATCAATGGCTATTAGCCAAGATGGACAGGGATGGTGTCAGAAGCTGGGAATGGGGTGACAGGGGATAGATCACTTGATGATTACCTGTTCTGTTCATTCCCTCTAGGGCACCTGACATTGGCTACTGTCGGAAGACAGGATACTGGGCTAGATGGACGTTTGGTCTTATGTTCTTACATTTATTCAAATTCTTAATGTTTCTATTTTTATGTTAAGAAATGCAGGATGCACCATTTTCTATTTACTATATGATTAAAATTTTACTTGCGATTTGAGTCCAGCTCTATTTGAATGGAAATTGAAATTCAATGAACAAAAAGTGCATTTTATTTCTTTTCTTTTAATTAAAAAAAAGACTACCTTAAAAGTACTTAAAAGTACAAACCTTTTCCTTATTAAAAAGTTCATCAAAACATGTTTGGCATTTAAAACTAAGTGATTTATTAAACCAAGGAAATATTATCTGTAGTTGGTGAATTGAATTGATTGTTTCTTGTTACTATGTCCTTCAAAATTTTAGAACTGGTAGATCTGACCCTCTCACACCTAGTTTTTATTCAATTTCCAACGTTGTTGTTTTTTAAATTTTGAATGAACTAGTCATTGAACTGAACTAGTTTACTCCTGGGGAAATTCTGCACTGCTGCACATGTGCAGAATTCATGTCTGGCACAGAATTTTTTTTTCTGAGCAGAAAATATATTCTGCCCGAGAAGTGTTGCAGTCCTGCCTTTCACCCACCAGAGGCCACTGTGGCGCCAGAACTGACAGCAGTAGCTGACCAGTAGTAACACCAGCAGCCAGCTGCATTCATCACAGCACCCTGCCCACAGAGCCAGGTTAGGAGGTACAGGATATGTGGGGGAATAGAGTGGGGCACATGGGGCTGCTGGAGGACCACAGACTGGGGTTCAGAAGGGCTAGTGGAGTGACAGCATTGAGCCCGGGGCTGATTGGGCGGGGGCTGGAGAGCCACATGGGGATGGGAGGCAGGGGGCTGCAGGACCACACAGGGACGGGGGGGATGGGGTGCAGGGACACACAGGAACAGGGGGTGCAGGGACACATGTGCCTGACTGAATGGGAGAGGCTAGAGGTCAGTCAGGGTCTGCCCAGGGGAGATTCCCCAATTCCCTAACAATCCCTTCCCCAGCAAAAAATAAGTGCTCCATGCTTATTGGGGGAGGAATAGCTCAGTGGTTTGAGCACTGGCCTGCTAAACCCAGGGCTTCAATCCTTGAGGGGGCCACTTAAGGATGGGGGAAATAGGGGATTGGTCCTGCTTTGAGCAGGGGGTTGGACTAGATGACCTCCTGAGGTCCCTTCCCACCCTGATATTCTATGATTCTCCCACCAAAGGCCCTCCAGGTTCACTCCCAGGGTCTTTCCCTCTCCCCAAGGCCTTTGCATTGCTTCTGAGGGGTGCAGGAAATACATTTCTGTATTGTAGTTTAATTTTTAAACTGTATTAATTTTCCTGATAAGGAATCTACTTGCCAAAAAAACATTTCCTGAATCTTTTATTTTTGTCTGTATTATTACAGCCATACTTGCTGATAGGTATTTTGAAATAAATTACCAAGATAACTGAAACTGGAATGATTATATTGTGTTATTTTGACAAATAAAATGTGCCAAATTTTGAAGAATTTTAAAATATTGTGTGCAGAATTTAATTCTTTGGTGCAAAAGTCCCCCCAGAGGACTAGTTGAATAAAGTGAAATGAAAAAAATGTTCTCTGTGCATCTGCAGAAGTAGCTACTGCTGTCAAAAGCTGGTTCAGCACTGCAACAAACTCTGATTCCAGGGACAAATCCAGTAACTTCCCTGTAGTTCAGTGGTTTGACTTTCTTTATAGCTTTGTAACAAACATATACTTCTTAACATTATTCTTGTATTTAATTTAAATGATTTGAATACATTATAATAAGTTGAGGCCTTACTATAGATTGGCAAATTTCAAATTTAATTTTAAATAGGTTTAGTTTTAAAAAATAAACCCATAATTTAAATTAAAAAATCTGCGTTGTTTTGTTTTAATCATTGATTTTTGTCCAACCTAATGTAGCAGATGGAGCCAACATCCCAAGTCATTACTATCTATCTGCTAGTAGTGCCAAAGGCCACAGAACAGCTGGAGCAGTCCACAAAAGACACTCCACAAATAGTGTTTGCAAACAATTGTCCTTGTGTACAGGCAGCAGTTAAAAGCACAGTCAAAAACATATCACACAACCACAGTTGCAAACCACACTGGTCCATATGAAGAAACTTATCCCACTCGGAGGCAAGCTCAGACAACTGGAGCCAGTTTGGAATGCACAAATCAAAGCCCATGACAATGGGCCTAACCGGCACAGAAGCTGAACCAATCGTCAATCTAACAGAGAAAGGTGTAACACAATCCAATGGCTGGAAGTTGAAGCTAGACAGATTCAGATGGGAAATAGAGTGTACATCATTAACAGCAAGGGCAATTAATCTTTGGAACAATTTACCAAGGGTCGTTGTGGATTCTCCATCACTGGCGATTTTTAAATCAAGATAGGATTTAAAAAAAAAAAGATCTGTTCTAGGTATAATTTTGGGGAAGTTCGATGGCCTGTGTTATACTGGAGGTCAGACAAGATTACCACAGTGCTCCCTTCTGGCCTTGGAATCTATGAATCTATGCAGACCTTTCAAAAATGCCAACACACAACAGGAGTCCACAGGCCCCAGACACACATCATACATATGGTCAAAATGGGAAAAGAAGCAGACAATGACAGTGCCTGACCGAGGGCTACAGGCTGTTAACAGGGCAGTATGATGATAACACACAAAAGACAGCAATAAAGCATACAGAAGCTCATAGCACAAGACAGCATCAAGCACAAGACTTACATCATCACTTCCATAAAAGTGATGAGACTATGAAATGTGAAAAACAACACAAAAGTTGAACACACACACACACACACGCAGCAATAGCACAGGAGAATGAAAGGAAACATACCGGACACTTGACAACAATACAATAACTAGTCTTCCAATAAGTAATTTTGTATCATATTACACTGAAAACAAGTTAAGCTGTAGCTAAAGTTAGTCAAAACATTATCAAAATGTTTTAAACAACAAATTGGTTTCAGCCAAAATAATTATTTTTATGGAAAACTTCAAATTTCTACCACAAGTGTCACTGAAAAAAAAACCTGAAACCAAAAACTGAAACTTTTCACCAAACATTTTTTTGATTATCGCATTTTTAGTCAGTAAATATTTTCAATTTGCCAATTTTGCAAAAACTGATTTTTCCCCCGAAAACATCTAAAAAAAAATTGTTTTGGACTTTCATTTGAAAAAAATTTTTTGCAGTACATTTCTTTAAAAATAAAAACTCCCATATAAAGTAATCGGCACTTTTCAACAAGTTCTAACTGGAGTCTATGAGCATTTGTCGTGGAGGCAATAATAGTTTATTGAATGAAGTAAACTAGTCTCTGAGATAAACTTCTTCCTCACTTTTGATAGCAAAACAGTTTTCTCTTACTACCACATTCTCCCTAATACACCTACCTTTCACTCCTTCCACAGACAAATCTAATGCAGACTTTTCTCTGGCATCTCCTCTCAGTTGGATCTCTGAAAAATTCTCAGGGGTTTTCCCCATAGCTGGTCCCATTACATAACGGCTCTTATATTTTGGTTCTTCTACCCACATGTCTACACTGGTACTTTACAGTGGTGCAACTTTCTTGCTCAGGGTGTGAAAAAACAGACCACTGAGCACTTCAAGTTTCAGTGCTGTAAAGTGCCAGTATAAACAGCGCTGGTACTTACTCCCCTCATGGAGGTGTTTTTTTTAAAGTGCCACAGTAGCACTTTAACATTGCTAGTGAATGTTCCTGGCCTAGGGTTCCTGTTGAGCTCCCATTAACATCTTTTTATTCCCATCCTTCCTCAAATTTTCAAAAGGCAGCAGCCTTTTTCATCTTGAACTCAATGACATTATTCACATGTTTAAAGTTAAGCACCTGCTTAACAACTTTGCTGAACTGGAAACAAAGATACCAAGACACATAGTGGCAACATTTCAAAAATGCCAAAGTGACTTAGGAATCTAAACCAACGAGACTTACCTTTGTAAGTCACAAAGGCACTTTTGACATTTTTCCCAGCATTCTTATACTAAACAAACTGTACATTATAGGTGGTATGTACGATACTTTTATGTTTTTCATCCTATAAACTAATCATCCTATAAACTACATCATAACAAAGTCTTCATACACTACAAACCTAATAGTATTACATTTTAAAATTAAATTAGTATTTTTAATATAATTTATAGTAGAAAAACTACAAATTCACTATAGTATTTTTATAGTGTAATCCCATAAATAGACTAACCTGGAAGGCATTCAATCCTCTGAAGTATTTTAACACAATATGCTTCTGTGTAGCAACAACAACAAGCAAAACATACTGAGATGAAACGCTAATATTTTAATTGCTAAAGATGCACAGAAGAAGACACATTCTCTATGTACTATTTCCAGATGACCATTTTAAACTACCTAAAATAATAATCTGAGTCTCTTTGCTAATTATAAATTTTCAAAGGGAAGAAAGATATCCATTTTTTTCTTTTAACTACTTGGCACCAGTGAGTCTGGAACTTCTAATGTCAAGCAATCATGATTTATTCATTATCATGTCATGTGAAGAAGTTTCTGACTACTCCAGCTGAAGTTGTGCAATGTCCCACAAAAATATTTATATCAGACCTTAGTGCCACAATTCCTTGGGTGGGCAATACTAAAGTCAGGTATGAAAATACATACAAACAGCAACCTGCAGTCTGAGGAGAGTTTCATAGTTATAAGCATCCATGCCTCTAACAGAGCACTGCTTGCAACCCATCATTTAAAAAGGACAAAAAAAGTCACATCATTCTTATTTAAAATACATGCAACACCCACTTCAAACAATACTAATTACTTTATCTATCTACTACACCATTAGTTGTAAGACTAATAAAGCTACCCAGCAGGCTTGTGCTTTAATGAAATAGGCCCTGAGCTCCTGGAATGAACACCTGTGGTTCAAACTCTAACACTTCAGATCAAATACAAGCTTTCTTCTTGTTGCTGAGCAATATATTTTTCTGGATCCTGATCAAACGCACTCTTAAGGATGGAGTGTGTAATAATATAGTGTGAAATATTCAAGGGAGTGGGAGAGGTGTGGGGGGAGAGGAAATGAAGGAAAATGTGAAAAAAATTGACAGCTTTTACAATTAGGTCACTTGAATAGCAAAATAAGCTCACAACAATTCTCTTCAATAAGCAGCAATACTGTCAAACAGATATTAATCATCATCAAGAAACTACACTAATCAACAAATATTTTCTTTAAATGTTGTAAATTTCCCATTTCCACTGTTATTTTCAATGCTATTCCCCTTCTGCAGCTGAGCAATCAAGATGTACATATGACTAAATAAATATAACCCGAGGGCTATCTAATGATAGTGATGCTGAGCATCAGGAAAGCAGGAAGTGATTAGCAAAGCTTCTGTTCTCTAGAGTCTCAATGCCTAATAGATTCAATTGTTGTTTAGTAGTTGCACCTAGAGGCAAGATGAGGAAGAGGTGAAAAATTGGCTTCTCTTCAGGAGAATTTTAAAATTTCCTGTTCAGTGTCCCTTCTAACTTAACCCCCAAATTTTTCACATTGAAATCTACCAGTAAAAACTACCTTATTTTCTAATCTCTAGAATAGAGTTCCCTTGGACAAACAGCAATTTCGGAAAAGTCTTACCTAATTTTGGTAGGGAATAGGGCACTTTAAAGTAGTCTTCATAAAACTCAATGAGTCTCCTTGTAATATTTAGAGCATAGTCCCCAGATCCTCTTCTGATTGCATCAGGTCTTGCATACAATCGCACCTGATTAAAAACAAGCCAAAAAAAAAAAATCAGTTCACTTTCATGTTTTAAAACCATCCTAATCGCAGAGGTGAACCACTCTGAGGTTGCTGGGGTGTTCTAGTCTCACAAAGCCAAATGTTACTGCTATACCTTTCTGAAAAGCAGAGGTTGCTGCAAGAACAGAACTTGCACAACTGAGGTAACAAAGTTGAGAAAAGAAAAGGAGTACTAGTGGCACCTTAGAGACTAACCAATTTATTTGAGCATAAGCTTTCGTGGCTCACTTCATCCGATGAAGTGAGCTGTAGCTCACGAAAGCGTATGCTCAAATAAATTGGTTAGTCTCTAAGGTGCCACTAGTACTCCTTTTCTTTTTGTGAATACAGACTAACACAGCTGCTACTCTGAAAGTTGAGAAAGTCAATCTCCTAGCTGTATGCATTGCCAAATAAAAGACTCAACACACCTTGCATCAAAATAAATATTCAAACCAATCACTTACATGTGTTTGCTAGAGATACGATGGTACAGTGGATTAGTATAATGGTTCCCTGCTTAGTTTGAACGTAGGCAGGATGCAGTGGCTCAGTAGGAGAGAAGTTCATGGTTTGTTAAAGGCACATTATATCAAGCCCTGTAAGTATTAATACAGTGGGTACGAAAAATATAATTCATTCTTCCTCCTTTTCTCTGGCACTGTCACAGCTATCCTCAATGAGCAAAATAAGACTGCAAAAACAACCATTTATAAGCTCATTCATGTACACAAACAATTAACGTCCCTGAAGTCCATATGACTGCTCCAGGCCTCCATTTCCAGAATGCAATAAGTAAGTTAAAGCTGTTCATACTTTTTATACAATTCAGATACTAATGGGTCCAGTATAAAATATCTCAGCTGTTTGCCTGCCTGGATAACCAAAGTGGAACAGTAATTTCTTCAACAAATACCCTTCTAATATAGGCCTACACTGTGGCCAGCTGCTGCAGAGATAAACATGGGAGTTAGAAGGGACAAGGAGTCTACTTCTTCAGCATCCCAAAACAAGGGATCAAAGTCTCTTCTAGGCAACAGCTGTATAAGGCTAGTGGTGCTAGCTAACCCAAAAACGGACAAGGGGAGGATGAGCTGGTATAGAATCATAGAAATGTAGGGCTGCAAGGGACCTCAAGGAGGTCAGCCCCCCACAGTGAAGGAGGATCATGTATACCTAGATCATCCCTGACAAGTCTTTGTCTAACCTTTATCTAAAAACCTCCAAGGGTGCAGATTCCAAAACCTTCCTTGCAAGCCTATTCCAGTGCTTAACTATCCTTACAGTTAGAAAGTTTTTCCTAATATCTAACCTAGATCTTCCTTGCTGCAGATTAAGCCCATTACTTCTTGTCCTTCTTACTACTTTGCTGGACATGGAGAATAATTGATCACTGTCTACTTTATAACAACCCTTAACATATCTGAAGACAGTGTGATGCTGGCAGTATCGCCTAGTGGTTAGGGGCCAGTCCCTTCTTAGTGTGGAGCAGGGTTCGTAGGGGAGCTCAGGTCAGGTTATCAAAGGTCCAGTACTCACGAGCGCCCCTACTTTGGCCACTTCCTACCACGTACTCTATTGTCCAAGTTTTGCAGTCTGTAGCAAAAAGAAAAGGAGTACTTGTGGCACCTTAGAGACTAACAAATTTATTTGAGCATAAGCTTTCGTGAGCTACAGCTCACTTCATCGGATGCATTCAGTGGAAAGTACAGTGGGGAGATTTTATATCACATTGGTAGATGTGCAGGTGAACGAGCCTGTGATAGTGTGGCTGATGTGATTAGGCCCTATGATGGGGACACCATCATAGGGACTAATCACATCAGCCACACTATCAGAGGCTCATTCACCTGCACATCTACCAATGTGATATATGCCATCATGTGCCAGCAATGCCCCCTGCCATGTACATCGATCAAACTGGACAGTCTCTGCGTAAAAGAATAAATGGACACAAATCAGACGTCAAGAATTATAACATTCAAAAACCAGTTGGAGAACACTTCAGTCTCTTTGGTCACTCGATTACAGACCTAAAAGTTGCAATTCTTCAACAAAAAAACTTCAAAAACAGACTCCAACGAGAGACTGCTGAATTGGAATTAATTTGCAAACTGGATACAATTAATTTAGGCTTGAATAGAGACTGGGAGTGGATGGATCATTACACAAAGTAAAACTATTTCCCCTTGTATATTCCGCCAACCCACCCCCATCCCCCACTGTTCCTCAGACGTTCTTGTCAACTGCTGGAAATGGCCCACCTTGATTATCACTACAAAAGGTTCCACCCCCACCGCAGCTCTCCTGCCGGTAACAGCTCACCTTAAGTGATCACTCTCGTTACAGTGTGTATGGTAACACCCATTGTTTCATGTTCTCTATGTATATAAATCTCCACACTGTATTTTCCACTGAATGCATCCGATGAAGTGAGCTGTAGCTCACGAAAGCTTATGCTCAAATAAATTGGTTAGTCTCTAAGGTGCCACAAGTACTCCTTTTCTTTTTGCGAATACAGACTAACACGGCTGCTACTCTGAAACCTGTAGCAAAAAGGTAATAGAAAAAAGTACCAGCTGCACCGTCAGTCTGTCTGCGCCCAGCAGGTAGGCTTCTCTTTTCCAAGAGAGGCTTTTGCAGCTCCCCCTCTGAGAGCTCTCCCTGCCTTGTCAGTTACTTTCTGAATTGTCTGGCTTCCCTTCCAAGTTCCACCTCCATCTGGAGCATGCTCTGCAGGTGTGGCTGGGCAGGGTCATCTGGGTCCAGAGTTGCTCTTTAACGCCTTACGTTTTAGTGTGAGACTTATATAACCCATCACAGACTTATCAGGTCCCCCCTCTGCTTTCTTTTCTCAGCAGTAAACATGTCCAGTGTTCTTGACCTTTCCTCACAGGTCAGGTTTTCTAAACCTTTTGTTGTTTTTGTTGCTCTCCTCTGGACTCTTTCCAGTTTCTCCACATCTTTCTTAAAGTGCTGCACCCAAAAGTAGACACAGTACTCCAGATGAGGCCTCAGCAGCGCCAAGGAGATTAGAACAATTACTTCCCATGTCTCACATACTTCACTCCTGTTAATTCATCCATCACTCCTGTTTATGCACCTTTTTCGCAACTGCTGACACACTGTTGACTCATATTCAGTTTGTGATCCACTATAATCCCCTGATCCTCTTCAGCAGTACCACTGCCTATCCAGTTATTCCCCCTTTTTCAGTTGTACATTAGATTTTTTTTTTCCGAAGAGTAGTATTTGTCTTTATTGAATTTCATCTGGTTGATTTCAGCCCAATTCTCCAATTTGTTAAGGCCATTTTGAATTCTAATCCTGTCCTCCAAAGCACTTGCAACCCCTTCCAGCTTGGTGACATCCACAGATTTTATAAGCATGCTCTCTACTTCATTATCCAAGTCATTAATGAAAATATTGAACAATACTGGACCCAGGACAGACCCTTCAGGATCCCACTAGATACATCCACCCAGTTTGACAGTGAACCATTGATAACTATTCTTTGGGTAGTCTTTCAACCACTTTTGCACCAACCTGACAGTAATTTCATTGAGACCACATTTTCCTAGTTTGCATCTGAGAATGGCATGTGGGACTGTGTCAAAAGCCTTACTAAGATCAAGATATATCATATGTTCAGCTTCCCCCCATCCACTAAGCCAGTAACCCTACCAAAGAAGGAAATGAGGTTGGTTTAGCATTATTTGTTCTTAATAAATCCATCTTGGCTATTACACATCACTCAATTATCCTCTAGGTGCTTACAAACCGATTGTTTAAATATATTTGTCCCAGTGTCTTTCAGGTATCAAAGGTTAGGCTGACTGATCTCTAATTCCCTGGGTCCTCTTTGTTCCCCCTTCTATAGATAGATACTATGTTCGCCCTTCTCCAGTCCTCTGGGACCTCACCCATGAGTTCTCAAAGGTAATTGTTAACAGTTCAGAGATTGCTTCAGCCAGTTCCTTAAGTACCTTAGGATGAATATTATCAGGCCCTGATGACTTGAATACATCTAACTTATCTAAATATTCTTTAATGTGTTCCTTCCCCCTTGCTGTTAATATTAATTGTGTTAAGTATCTGGCTCACAATTTACCTTTTTAGTGAAGACTCTCCTTCCTCAATGGCCAACAGATCTGGTCAACAATGGGAAGAAGTGCGTGTTCCATCCCTTTATGGTTATAGCAATAGCTGTGTCCCTCTCCCTGAGGCACACAACCCCTTCTGAAGCTTCTGCTGGTGTGGAGTTGACTATCGCATTGTACCATTCCTAGTAGTGCCCATAAGGCACACATGAGCCTTTCATTTGCTCTATGCTACAGCTGCAAAAATAATTGTGAAAATTTTATCCACGTTTCATTCTTTTTCCTTTTTTTTTCAGGGAGCGGGTGGTAGCCTTGAAGGGCAGAAATTGATAATTTCAGTGAAAAATGTAATATTTTGAAATGGTTTTAGCAACTCTACTCTGGGCCCAAAGAAGTCAATGGGATCTTTGGCTCTGGCTTCAGTGGGGGCAGGAGCCAGGGTTGCTCTTTGCTCCTGATTACTTTACGTAAATATTTTCTGTACCAGTTAAATTACCTGAAAGGAATACAAGCAGACATCAAACCTGGGCTTTTCCTTGCAGAGATGTGCTGTACCTATGAACTCTGCTTTGCCTCAGAATCTTTTTATTTTGGGTACTCGGTTACTGATTTAAAAAAAAAGTCAATGTTGGTGTCACAATCAGAATGAGGGCTGTCAGATTTAGTGGTCAGACCAGAGAGAGTCAGGCCAAGTCAGGTACTGGGAGGTCAGAGTCCACGACAGGCCAGAGGACAGACGAAGGTTCAGGTACCAGGAGGCAGGCAGGACCAGGTTACCGGGAGGTCAGCGTCTGAGAAAGGCCAGAGGGCAAACTGAGTGTCAGGCTTCAGGACGCAAGCAGGCAGGGTCAAGTTACCAGGAGATCGGGGTCAGGCACCAGATTACAGACAGCAGTCAAAGAGCAAAGTCAAGGACAAATCAGGGTTGAAAGTTAGAGTCTAGGGTTCATCACAAGCCCGGTCTGGAGAAAAGGCAGGCAAGCAGGCAGTCTAGGTTGTTATTCAGACCACTTCCCTTCCTGGCTTCCAGGTTTAAGTACTTGTACTAGCCAATCAGTGGGCTCTGAGGGGCCGCCACTCAGGTCCTGCTGGGTGGTACTTCGTGCCGAGCCTAGCCTGACTGGGTCCTCCAAAAACAACCCTGCCTAAGCCTCCAGTGGTGATGTGGAGGGAGCAGCAGCCTAGAAGCCCCCAAGTTCTAGCCCTGCAGGTTCTTAGAGTGGGTGTACCTTTAAATTTGTAGCTTTAAATTTGTCTTTTTTGTGCCATTATTACAAACTCACAGAGCATAATCACCCTGATGTGGTTGTCATTTTGTAAAGTAATGTAAAACAGGTAACAATGTAGCCTAATGATTCAGATAAGGGAACAGAATTCATAGTCACAACTTGAAAAAATAGAGACCATCATCTGAGCTTGTGTAAGTCACTATTTCCAGATATTGTTTCCTTCCAAAGCTAAAACAGCACTCTACATATCTCCAGTATCCTACCCACAAAGTTCAGGAAGAAGTTAAGTTGCTGGATACAGCAAATGTAGTCTCAAAGATCCCAATGCAAAACTTGAAGCCCTATGTTGTATGTAATGAATTTTATCATAATTAGCTTTCTAATTAACGGTGTTTTGTGTCATTAAACCTTTATATACAATTCTACGTAACTGTTTTACTGGCACAGTTGACTGGGTCAGCCAGCCAGGTCTGTGAAAACATCATTCTCAGTTTAACAATGGCCAAACATAGGATGCAGTGTGAGACAAAAACTCATAACAAGGGATAAAACAATGTTAGGTAGGGAGATTAGTCAGTCCAGTGGTTAGAGACCTGGGTTCAAGTCCCTGATTCATAACAGTGATCTTGGGCAAGGCATTTATGCCCAGTTTTTCAGACTATTTAGGCTCCTAATTTCCACCTCATGGTGGTCTCATTGACTGTAGTGGGACTACTAGTGTGTGTAAGGGATACTTATAAGAGTAAGAACCCGAAGGAGATCTATTTACTTTGTAATGACATTACTTTCTAATTTGCCCATCATTCATCTGTATTTTTGTCTACTTCGGTCTTGACTCATCAAACTCCTCTACACATAACTTTATGCCTGTAAGTATGCTTGCACTCCAGGATCAGAGCCTTACACCATAGGTTCTTTTGGGTAGGGATGTGTATGCAAAGTGCTAAGCATATATATTTTTTGCTATAAAAATAATTACATAAAAACACATTAAAAGAATGTTAAGGTGGTACTCAAAAATCAAGCACTCAAAAATTAAGAAATTAGAGAAGTTTTCTGCAGGACCCCTGCCTAACTCATTAATGGATAGTTATTCAATATTTATTTTTATCCTTCTCATTCCATGTGTTGTCCCATGCATTATTTATTGCACACCATTTAGACCCTGCTCTGAGTACAAAATTATTTTGTTTTGTTTTTAAAAATTAAATCCTGCATACGTACTACGAAATAAAATTCCAGTGGCACTATGTAATCCAGCACACAAGAAGCTCGAAAGTCTACAGAGCCAGGGCTATCGTAACACCTGTTGAGACCAGAACTGCCTGTGAATGAAGCCTGGTGGTGATAAAGAAGCCATCAGCAAATTATGCATCTGTACAGGCACACATGAGTAACAAGTAGTAGCAATGTAAGCTGCTTTACTACACCGTGTGGTTTCCCTGCCCACACAAGACTTGGATCTAACTGGGCCTGGTCTGTCGTATTTCATAAGGGCCCCTGCTCAAGGTAATGAGCAGATGCCAGTGACAGACCCAGCAGACAAGGGCCAAGTTTTCCAAAAGTGGTGAAGTTGGATGAGCCCCAACTATCAATGCATGGACCGCATAGGGAGGAAGAAGAACTTGATCTTCATAATGGTCATCCATTCCAACAGGAATCAACATCTAGCAGAAGAGTTCCTGGGAAGGGAGATGGTGTCCCAAAAACAAAACCCCTCTACAACTCTGGTCCCAAGGAGGCAGAGTGAAACAAAGGGTCAACCAGCCATGACAGACTGTGACAAAAGCACCACGGTTATAGCCCGTACTTTTACCAACTCCAGGAGGAGGAGCATGTTCTGCACGCACAAGATAGGTGCAACCAAAACCCAGCTTAGGGAAGGTGCAGGCTCAAGGAGCCCAACTTCCTGGAAGTCCAAACCAGACCTTAGAGGCTCGTGCTGTGTCACCATATGGAACATGACAGCGGTGACCAGCACCAGGTACAAAACAGCTCATCAAAAAACTCACTTGTTACAAGATCATAATCATCAGCCTCACAGAGTCCCATCTGCCACAGAATATCAAGTTCCTGCAGAAGGAGCACCCTTCCTTCACTTTGGCGGTCCACACCAAACTCTAGTGTGCACTTGCTATTACACAATCTCTAACACAGATTTAGTTATATGAAACCCCTTCCGTCCACGCTTACTCTATGTCTGGCTCTAACATCATTGTGGACATTTATCTGTCATTGTGGTCTATGCACCAATATAAGACACATCACCAGTGGAAAGTTTGCATTCCACCACCAGCTAGTAGCAAAAATCCAGTCAACTCCACCACAAGACATTTTGCTAGTGCTCAGGGATCTCAATGCCATGACTGGGTATAAAACTGAGATAGGTCCCTTTGATTTAATATCCCCAAATGACACCACCACCGAGTTTCTGGTGTGCCACTGTGGGCTTATCTGTTAGCGGCTCCTAGTTTAGGTGGCTTCTCAACTATCGCTGGTCGTGGATTTCGAACAATGGACATGCCATGAAGAAAACTGCCCACATCCTTGTTAGAAATGTCTCCATTGTGAAATCTCACCAGAGCCTCAGCAGCACCGAAGCACCAGCAAACTCAGACCATAGACTCTCACTGCATTTTCCAACTCCTCGCACGCCAGACGTCCACCAACAGTATAATGTCCCGTGTCTATCCAAGGATGCTGTTGAAGCTGTAAAATAAACACAGGCCGTCGAGAGTCACATATGTAACTTCAGTACCTCTCAAACGACGTGGAGATCACCTGGTGTAGTATACATAATGGTATATCACATGTTGCCACTGGAACCATCTGAAGCTGACTGTCACACAAGAAACCTTAACTTTCTAAAGAGGCCTTTGATATATTAACAAAAAAGGCAGAAGCACACAGCCATTTACATTCTTGGACTTGTCCAAGAATGTAAATGGCTGAAAGGCATTTTCTAGGCCATGGCAACACGTGACCATGAGATCTACATCAAGTCCCTGGCTGATGAAGTTGAATCAGTGTCCTGCTTACAGAGCCACCTAGCTGACAGCCATAAACAGCCTTCTAATATCCCCGTCATGAAACCAGACAGCTCTCCCTGCTCATTGACGCATGAGATCCTGGACAGATGGA
This sequence comes from Chelonia mydas, assembly GCF_015237465.2. Classification (NCBI taxonomy): domain Eukaryota; kingdom Metazoa; phylum Chordata; order Testudines; family Cheloniidae; genus Chelonia; species Chelonia mydas. The sequence goes on from NC_057849.1 coordinate 281,331,100, forward strand.
AAACACATGATGTAAGTGTGCTCAACCACACATCTGATGACAACTGTCCAGAGCTACATGATTTGATCCTCTGTAACTCGCAGACATGCTGCTGGACCTGATGGTATTCCACCCAAGCCACTCAAAGATGTACTGGAACCAGTGAGCACTGGGCTGAATCAACTGTTCTTAAAAGAATGCGCATTATGCAAAGTACCAGCAGAATGGAAAGACAGCATCATAGTATCCCTGTACAAAGTCAAAGGATCTCTCACTGAGTGTGACAACTATAGGACAATCTCATTATTATTAGTCCCTAAAAAGGGTCATATTCTGCTTGGTGGGATGCAGCCATTCCTTAATAGACATCATTGTCCCTAGCAATCAGGTTTCACTGTTGGATGGTTGACTGTCGATATTATCCTTACCCTCCAGCTTTTGACTGAGCTGTACCAAGAATTTAACCACCCATTTCACTTGGCATAAATCAACATCAAAGCAGTTTTCAGTTCAGTCAACAGGCTGGCACTTTAGCTTGGAATAAAAGGAAGTGGTGTTACAGATGCTCTCCTAAATCTGGGGCCAGTGCAAGAGTACTCATTGGTTCACAGGTTTCACTCTGTTTCTACACTACCTCAGTGTGCAGCAGGGATCCATTTTCGCCCTGACTTGAAGTATCAACTGGATATTATGACTTGCTGCTCCACATATCAGAATCAAGGCTGGTCAAGAAGTGTTCACCCACCATAACTACACTGACCTACCAAGACTACCTCTTGCTTGTGAAGAAGTCAGAGAATTTCAGCCCCATCCTCCAAATCTGTGGGATTACCAGTATTTCTCTATGGGTCAGAAACATAAGACCATAAGATTTGCCATATCGGGTCAGACCAGTGGTCCACGAAACGCTATATCCTGCCTTCCAACAGTGGCCAATGCCAGGTACTTCAGAAGGCATGAACAGAATAGGTACTCATAAAGTGATCCATCCCCTGTCACCAATTCCCAGCTTCTGGCAATCAGAGGCTAGGGACACCAAGAGCATGAGGTTGCATCCCTGAGCATCTTGGCTAATAGCCATTGATAGTCTTATCCTCCATGAACTTATCTAATTCTTTTTTGAAGCCATTTACAGTTTTGGCCTTCACAATGTCCCATGGCAATGAGTTCCACGGGTTGACTGTGCATTGTGTGAAAAAGTATTTCCTTTTGTTTGTTTTAAACCTGCTGCCTATTAATTTCATTTGGTGACCCCTAGTTCTTATGATATGTGAAGGGGTAATTAACACTTCCCTATTCACTCTCCCCACAGCATTCACCATTTTATAGACTTCTATCATATCCCCTCTTAGTCATCTCTTTTTCAAGCTGAAAAGTTCCAGTCTTTTTAATATCTCCTCCTATGGAAGCTGTTTCATATCCCTAATCGTTTTATTGCCCTTCTCTGTACTTTTTCAAATTCTAATGTATCTTTTTTGAGATGGGATGACCAGAACTGCACAAAGTATTCAAGGTGGAGGTGTATTATTGATTTATATAGTGGAATTGTGATATTTTCTGTTTTATTATTTATCCCATTCCTATTTGTTCCTAACATTCTGTTAGCTTTTTTGCATGCTGCTACACATTGAGCAGATGTTTTTAGAACTATTGACAATAACTCCAAGATCTCTTTCTTGAGTGATAACAGCTAATTTAGATCCTACCTTTTGTACTTATAGTTGGGATAATGTTTTCCAATGTGCATTACTTTGCATTTATCAACATTGACCCAAACCTGGTCCCTCTTACAGGCAGACCTGGAGCAGCTAGAGGCATTCCATATGTGCTACCAGTGACAAATCCTGAGCACAAAGTAGTTTGACATTGTGTGAAATGTCACAATCTCACAGAGATCTGGCCTTCCTTCAATCACTCATTATATTTAAAAGCAGCATTGCATGCTCTTTGGCCAGGTCATGAAGATGAACAAAAATGCCCCAGCACGTGTCCATCAACACACAAGCTAGTGCACAGCCTGACCCTACCTGGCACCACCTGCAGGGCTGCCCCAGAGATTCATGGATTCACAGGATTGAACCAGATTTGGGAACTTCACTACATGATGCCTGATGCAACGCCATCAATTGTGACCCCTCTGTCTGACACATCGGTCCTCAGTGGACTGTGAGTGATTGATGACAGACTCAATGCCACTGAACTGGGCATTGAAAAGATGCTGCTATTCATTGCCCACATGTACACATGACATCATTCCAGAACTTGCAAAGTCAGAATGTTTAGTCTGTGATGTGAGAAATGGGATTTGGCACATAAGCCTGGATAAAGAGTCCTGCATGCTGGCGACCTTTCCAACACCATTTGGTCACTACAGATGGCTGTGCATGCTGATGGGCATAAGCCCAGCATCCGAGGTGTTCCAGACAAGATTCACCCAAGTGTTGAAAGGGCTGCCTGGGATAAAAATAATTGCAGATGATATCCTCATTGTAGGCAAAGGAAGCAATGATACAGAAGCTGAATGAGACAATGACAAAAAAATTACAATGCTGAAACACCTTTTAATGAGCTGCTCTAGAGACATAATACATGAACAAGAATATAAAACAACCCAGAAAAGAATATGACTCAGCTTGCGGTAACATACATTGGACATTTACTCACAGCAAAGGGACTGAGAACAAATTCCAACAAGATCAAGGCAGCCAGAGACATGGCAGTTCCAGTGGATGTGAATGGGCTTCAAATATAGCAAAAATCTTAAATGAATCAAACAGTACCACAGAATCTCTATAGATAGAAATTCCATACTTCAATAATAAGAGTACAGCAGTAAGAATATACTACTGACTACATGACTAGAATGGTGACAGGGATTGTGAAATACTCAGGGATATTAGAGAGGATACAAAAACAGAAAACCCCAAAATACTGGGGGATTTCAGCTATCCCCATATTGACTGGGGATATGTCACCTCAGGGCAGGATGCAGAGATAAAATTTCTAGACACCATAAACGACTACTTCTTGGATCAGCTAGTCCTGGAACCCACAAAGGAAGGGGAAATTCTTGATAAGTGGGGCACAGTAGCTGGTCCAAGAGGTGAATGAAGCTGAATCACTAGGCAATAGCAACCATAATGTGATTACATTTAGCATCTTTGTACGGGGAAAACACCAAAGAAACCCACCAAAGCAGCATTTAACTTCAAAAAGGGGAACTACAAAAAATGAAAAGACTACTTAAACGAAAATTAAAAGGTACAGTCACAAGAGTGAAATGCCCACAAGCTGTATGGAAACTTTTTAAAACACCGTAATAGAGTCTCAAATTATATGTATATCCCAAATTTTAAAAAACAGTCAGAGGACCAAAAAAACTCACCACCATGGCTAAACAACAGAGTAGAAGAGGTAGTTAGAGACAAAAAGACTTCCTTTAAAAAATGGAAGTCAAATCCTATTGAGGAAAATAGAAAGGAGCACAAACTCTGGCAAGTCAAGTGTAAAGATATAATTAGGCAGGCCAAAAAAGAATTTGAAGAGCAACTAGCCAAAGACACAAAAATTAACAGCAAAAAAAAAAAAATTAAGTATATCAGAAGCCTGCCAAACAATAACAGATAGCCTGCCATCAGTGAGCCTACTGGACAATTAAGGTGCTAAAGGAGTTCTCAAGGAAGACAAGGCTGCTGCAGAGAAGTAAAAATTAATTCTTTGCATTGGTCCTCACTGCAAAGGATGTGAGGGAAATTCCCACATCTGAGCCATTCTTTTTAGGTGACAAATCTGAGAAACTGTCCCAGACTGAGATGTCAACAGTGGTGGATTTGGAACAAATTGATAATTAAACAATCATAAGTCACCAAGACCAAGAGCTCTGAAGGAACTCAAATATGAAATTGCAGAACAACTTACTAACTCTGGTATGTAACCTATCACATAAATCAGCCTCTTTATCAGATGACTGGAGGATAGCTAATGTGACACTGGATTTTTTTAAATGGCTCTAGAGGTTATCTAGCAATTAGAGGTGAGTAAACCTAACTTCAGTACTAGGCAAATTGATTGAAATTTTACTAAAGAACAGAATTATCAGACACATAGATGAACACGATATTGGGGAAGAGTCAAAAAGGCTACGATAAAGGGAAATCATGCCTCACCGATCCATTAGAATACTTTGCGGGGGTCAACAAACATGTGGACACGGGTGGTACAGTGGATGTAGTGTATTTGGACTTTCAGAAAGCCTTTAACAAGGTCCTACACCAATGCTCTTAAGCAAAATAAGGAGTCATGGGGTAAGAGGGAAGGTCTTCTCATGGGTCAGTAAACGGTTAAAAGATAGGAAACAAAAGATAGGAACAAAGGGTAGGAACAAATTTTCACAGTGGAGGAAGGTAAACAGCAGAGTCCCCCAAGAATCTGTACTGGGACCAGCGCTCTTTAACCTATTCATAAATGATCTGGAAAAGGGGGTAAATAGTGAGGTGGCAAAATTGGCAGATGATACAAAATTACTCAAAATAGTTAAATCCAAAAGCCAACTGTGAAGAGTTACAAATGGATCTCACAAACTGGACAATAAAATGGCAAATGAAATTCAGTGTTGATAAATGCAAAGTAATGCATATATTGGAAAATATAATCCTAACTATACACACAAAATGATGGAATCTAAATTAGCTGTTACCACTCAAGAAAGAGATCAAGGAATCACTGTGGATAGTTCTCTGAAAAATCTGCTCAAAGTGCAGCAACAGTCAAAAAAGCTAATAGAATGTTAGTAACTATTAGGAAATGGATAGATAATAAGACAGAAAAATCATAATGCCACTATATAAATCCATGGCATGCCCACATTTCAAGTACTGCATGCAGTTCTGTTTTCTCCATCTCAAAAAAGATATATTGGAATTGGAAAAAGTACAGAGAAGGCCAATAAAAATAATTAGGGATATGAAACAGCTTCCTTATGAGGAGATATTAAAAGACAGGGACTGCTCATCTTAAAAAAGAGTAAGGATAGAGGTCTATAAAATCATGCATGATGTGAACAGAGTGAATAGGGATGTGTTATTTACCACTTCACATAACACAAGAACTAGGAGTCACCCAATGAAATTAATAGGCAGCAGCTTTAAAACAAAATTTAAGAAAGCATACAACTCATGGTCAACCTGTGGACCTTGTTGCCAGGGGATGTTGTGAAGGCCCAAAATATAATTGGCTTCAAAAAAGAATTAGATAAATTCATGGAGAATAAGACCATCAATGGCTATTAGCCAAGATGGTTAGGGATGCAACCCCATGCTCTGGGTGACCCTAAGCCTATGACTAACAGAAAGCTGTGACTTGATGACAGGGGATGGATCACTTGATAAATTCCCCAGTTCTGTTCACTCCTTCTGAAACATCTGGCACTGGCCACTGTCAGAAGACAGGAAACTGGGCTAGATGGACCATTGGTCTGATCCAGTATGGCCGTTCTTATGTTCTTACCGGAATGATAAATGTTCTAAGTTCTATCCATACCTGGCTTCAGCAGTGGAACCCACACATCATCTCATAAGGCAGGATGTTAAATGGGACTGGATAAGTCCACAACAGCAGCATTTGACATACTGAAATAAATGATAATAGATAACCCTGTCCTAAAGTACTAACCATCAGGAGAGCCACTGACAGTCCAGTGCTGCACTGGAAAAAGGACTGGGGGTAGCTCTTGCAGCAGCAGCTGGTCACTTATGCCAGCAAAGCCCTCTCAGAGACTGAAAAGGGGTACACCCAAATGAGGAAAGAGCTTCTGGCTATGGTATTTGGAGTGGAGTGATTCCATTAATACAGCAATGGCCACCCAGTAATAGTGCTATCAGATCACAAATCCTTAGAGACAGTCAGGGCAAAACCCCTTTTTAGTGCTTCAAAGAGATTGCACTGCATACTGATGCGTGTCCTGCTCTATCAGGTAGAAATTAGATATAGTCTGGGACAATTACTGCTGTTAGCTAACACCCTGAGCAGAACATATATACTCAGAATCAGCAAGTTGCGGGGAAGGAATCAGGAAATTCAATCCATTAACATGCTGTACTATCCACTAGTTTCAACCGCAAAGCTGATGGAAATGAAAGGCTATGCAAAAGGATATCTAGCCCCAGGCAGTCAAGACAGTGATACTAGTACAGTGGCCAGAACACAAAAGCTAAATACTGGTAGGAGTAGAACCTTATTTTCAAGTTAAAGATGAGGTGAGTGTGCAGGATGGAGTCATATTTCGAGGACAGAGGGCTGTTGTCCCTGCCTTATTACATAAGGATGTCATACAAAAACTACATGCCTCACACCTGGGCATTGACAGCTGTCTCATATGGGCTCAAGAATGTATTTACTTTCTGGGAATAAATACAGAACTCTACTCCTCGATAGAAGTGTGTGACACCTGCCAGTCCTGTGATAATCACAAGAATAAAGAGACTCTGTTACCACAAGAAGAACAAGTAATCCAAAGGAACAGGAGACACTTGTGAGCCAGCAGACACAATATCGAGAGCCTACAGAGATACGGAGCACCATCCAGAGGCCAACCTCACAGGGATAGAGAAGACTCCACAGAGAGACAATTTGCTAGACTTGGAGACAGGTGACAGACAGAGATAAGTCACTCCTGGTATATTCGCCTGTTGTGGAGATTAAAGTATCTCAAAGACTACGTAACCAGTTGAATCTGTAGTAAAGACGAGACCCCAACTTAACCATGTGCTAGTAACCTCTGGCTGAAGGGACACAAGATGGGGTCTGCGTGTCAATTACATATTTTAATGTTTATATTACAATGTTTGTAGAATGGGGGATGATGTATCAAGGTCAGTGGAACTGGAGTGTGAGGGCCCATGTTCCCTGGAGGGACTGTTATTGAGAGGACACCAAAAGGCAGGAAATTTGCTGGAAGTAACCTAGCCACATGGACAGAATAGTGCACAGGATTTAATAAAGTTCCACTTGTTCAACCTGTTTAACCTGCAATCAGCATCACTTCTTTGCTAATGAATCACTGCCCTTCCCCTGTTATAGCACCTAACCATCCACTCCTGCCATCCTTCCCTACTACTCTCATCCATCTGCTCACTCTTGTCCTCCTTCTCCCACACCTGTTGGCTCCTGACCTTCTCCCCTTTTGCTCCTATCCATCCCCCACCCTCCTCCCATTCTTTACTCGTATACACTCCAGAACCCTTCTCTCCCACCTCTGCTTCTAAACACTGCCACCCAGTTCCTGTCCTTCCTCACACTTAACTCCTATCCACCCTCTGGCTCCTGCAAACCTCTCTCCTCCTCTGCCCCCCACCTCTGCTCCTCAACTCTCTGCATTAGAGTCAGGATGTTTCCACCTTCTCCTCCACACTGCCTGGCCCCAGCAGGGGGAGCACTGAGAGCACAAGAGACACAGTTTCCTTGTTCTCAGGTCTTGTGTCTCGTGCCACAGTGACTGCAGTGGCCAGGAGGAGCATTTACAGAAAAACTCCTGCTCTTCCCCTGCAACTCTGGGCTGGAGCATGCTCAGTCACTCCAGGGGGATGGTGCCCAAGCAGTCCAGTTAGCAAGTAGGAGCTGTGAGGGTCAAGAGCATTGTGGCACTCTGTGCCTTCGGAGAACACCCTGCACCCCCATGTTCATCCTTATAATATGATTGTGTGGTATCCAATGCAAAGTTTGTCATGTTGGGTGTCTTCAGAAGGCTCATGATGCATTGAGCATTGTCGTTATAGTAATGTTATAGGTTGTAATTTCATGTATATAGTTATGAGGCTGAAAATGTGTCCTCATGGCTTAAAACAAGCCCAGGCAAAACTCTCCAGTAGCAGAGGGGGAGTTCACACCTCAAACGGGCATGTATGGGACAAACCCCGCCCAGCCTCACAGGAACAAAGGACACTGGCCTCCGCAGCAACAAAGGATCTGTTGGACTCTCGAGTGAGTCACCCCATTTCCTTTGGTCAGTTTGGGACTACGATTAGGTAATGCTCACCTAACTATGAAGGGTGGGGGGCAGAGCCAAGGGGAAGAAAGAACATGATAAAAGGGAGAGACATTTGCCATGCTCTCTCTCTTTTCCACCTACATCTACAGACACCACCACCAAGCAACTGAAGAGCTGATCACAGGGGATAGCCTGGCTGAAGGGCAACCAGCCAGCCTGTGGTGAGAAGCATCTAAGTTTGTAAGGGCACTGAAAGTGTTAAAATCAGTTTACAATACATTTTGCTTTTATTTCGTTTGACCAAATCTGACTTGTGCTTTGACTTATATTCACTTAAAATCTACCTTTTGTAGTTAATAAATTTGTTTGTTTATTCTACCTGAAGCAGTGCGTTTGGTTTGAAGCGTGTCAGAGACTCCCCTTGGGATAACAAGCCTGGTACATATCAATTTCTTGTTAAATTGACAAACTCATATAAGCTTTCAGTGTCCAGCGGGCACAAATGGAAACTGCAAGACAGAGGTTCCTAGGGTTGTGTCTGGGACCAGAAATAGTGGCTAGTGTCATTCGGTTGCACAATCTAAGCAGTGGCTGGCCAAAAGTGCTCACTCATGTAGCTGGGAGCAGCTTACATGCTAGAGGCTGTGCATGAACAGCCCAGGAGTGGGGGTTCTCACAGCAGAGCAGGGTAAGGCTGGCTCCCAGAGTCGAGGATTGGAGTGACCTAGCAGATCATCGGTTCAGATAACACTAGGGGAAGTCACAGTGGCGCAGCAAGCAGGGTGTATGTACAGCTTGTTACGTCAAGTGGAGTACATGCTTTAAGCGCTGATATTTGTGATTTTAAGTGAGTCTTAAGTTCAGTGGCTAAGAACAGTCAGGAGGAGGTCACAGTTTTGTTATTTTCTGTTTGTTTATTTCGGGTGAGGGAAATAAGCACAAGAATGCAGAAAAATGACGACCAGTGAGGCAGCTTCAAAACTAGAGCTGGCCACACTGGAAGCAGCAGAGAAGGCAAAGGTCCACGAGTTTCAAATGGGGCAGGCAGAAATCATAGAATCATAGAATATCAGGGTTGGAAGGGACCTCAGGAGGTCATCTAGTGCAACCCCCTGCTCAAAGCAGGACCAATTCCCAACTAAATCATCCCAGCCAGGGCTTTGTCAAGCCTGACCTTAAAAACTTCTAAGGAAGGAGATTCCACCGCCTCCCTAGGTAATGCATTCCAGTGTTTCACCACCCTCCTGGTGAATCCATGCTAACTGTTCCGGATCACTTTCCTCTCCTCTAAGTGCTTCAGAATTGATTCCTTGAGGACCTGCTCCATGATTTTTCCAGGGACTGAGGTGAGGCTGACTGGCCTGTAGTTCCCAGGATCTTCCTTCTTCCCTTTTTTAAAGATGGGCACTACATTAGCCTTTTTCCAGTCGTCCGGGACTTCCCCCGATCGCCATGAGTTTTCAAAGATAATGGCCAATGGCTCTGCAATCACAGCCGCCAACTCCTTTAGCACTCTTGGATACAGCGCATCCGGCCCCATGGACTTGTGCTCGTCCAGCTTTTCTAAATAGTCCCAAACCACTTCTTTCTCCACAGAGGGCTGGTCACCTCCTCCCCATGCTGTGCTGCCCAGTTCAGTAGTCTGGGAGCTGACCTTGTTTGTGAAAACAGAGGCAAAAAAAGCATTGAGTACATTAGCTTTTTCCACATCCTCTGTCACTAGGTTGCCTCCCTCATTCAGTAAGGGGCCCACACTTTCCTTGACTTTCTTCTTGTTGCTAACATACCTGAAGAAACCCTTCTTGTTACTCTTAACATCTCTTGCTAGCTGCAACTCCAGGTGTGATTTGGCCTTCCTGATTTCACTCCTGCATGCCCGAGCAATATTTTTATATTCTTCCCAGGTCATTTGTCCAATCTTCCACTTCTTGTAAGCTTTTTTGTGTTTAAGATCAGCAAGGATTTCACTGTTAAGCCGAGCTGGTCGCCTGCCGTATTTACTATTCTTTCTACACATCGGGATGGTTTGTCTCTGTAACCTCAATAAGGATTCTTTAAAATACAGGCAGCTCTCCTGGACTCCTTTCCCCCTCATGTTATTCTCCCAGGGGATCCTGCCCATCAGTTCCCTGAGGGAGTCGAAGTCTGCTTTTCTGAAGTCCAGGGTCCATATTCTGCTGCTCTCCTTTCTTCCCTGTGTCAGGATCCTGAACTCGACCATCTCATGGTCACTGCCTCCCAGGTTCCCATCCACTTTTGCTTCCCCTACTAATTCTTCCCGGTTTGTGAGCAGCAGGTCAAGAAGGGCTCTGTGAGGCTCAAAGAAGTAGCTGCGGCCAGGGAAACTATGGAGGCTGAGGCAGCCAGGGAGGCAGACAGAGAGGAGGCTGCACACAGAAGGGCTATGGAAGAAAGAGAAAGAGAAAGAGAGAGGGAGAAGAAAGAGATAGGGAGAGAAAACACCTGCTGGACCTGCTAGAGAAGTAGAATCAGAGGCCTCCGACCCCAAGGACTACCATCACTCCAAAAATCCACAAGTGGGAACACTTATGTCCTGCATAGAGTGAGGAGGATGATATTGCTGAATATCTGACTACCTTTGAAAGGCTGTGTGTAATACATGAAATCCCTGATGATAAGAGAGTTCCTAGCCTGATTGCGAAATTAACTGGTAAAGCTCAAACTGGATTCAATGGAATGCCTATTGAAGATGCTTTTGACTATTGTAAATTTAAACATACTGTTTTGTGAAGTTTTCAGATTACCCCCAAAACATATAGAATTAAATTTAGGAATCTTAAAAGGGATATTGGGATGGGTAATGGGGAATATGTAAACAAAATGAAAGATTTGTTGGGGAAATGGGTGAGGGGTAAAGAGGTGGCAAGTTTAGAAGCAATGCTTGATCTTGTTGCTCAAGAGCATTTCTTGAGCAAGGGTAAGGCCAAAGTAAAGTCTCTGGGATAAAAATGTAAAGACTGTGGATGAGACGGCTTTTTTAGCTGATGCCTTTGAACAGACTCAAACGTCTATTGAGGGCAGGCCAGAGAAAGAGGGGTTTAAAACTGGTGGGACGGGATGATCCTATTTTGCCCCTGGGAAGAGAGAAGAGGGGTTGGGAGCCTAAACATTCTCCTACCCAAAAACATCCCTCTACTGGTAACTCCTATCCCAAATCTCCTGTCAAAGCGGAAGATCCCAAAAGGTGCTATCAGTGTAATTCCACTGATCACCTGAGGAATAAATGCCCCGTGCTGGGAGGAAGCAGGCAACCAATAGCTCATGTTAGTTCTGCTGTCCTCAAGGCAGAAACCTCCAAAAGCAATTGAAACCTATCATATTGATTTTGTGAGATTAGCCTCTACAGAACCAGACAGGGAGAAGGTTAAGGTTGTCGAAATTAATGGCAGGGAGTACTTGGGGTAGAAGGACACAGGGGCCCAGTTCTCTCTGGTTAAGCAGAGTGTGGTCCCAAAGACCAGTATGTTGCCTGGCCAAATGGCAGAGATTGTGGGGGTGGGTGAAAGCAGATTCCTCGTACCACTAGCTAAAATCCATGTGGTCTGGAAAGTGTTTTGACTGTGGGGGTAATGGAACATCTCCTAGTAGACCTGCTCCTTGGTAATGATTTTTTCCGTGTAGTTCAGGTTAAAGTATTTGCCTGCAGCAGGAGGGAGTGTTATGCTGGAACCCCTGAGGGAAAGGGTAAGGTCTCAGGAACTGCTGAGAGAATGGGAGAAAGTCTCCTTGATTATTCTGCAGCAAGGGGAAGCCACATGCTTCCAGGTGGGAGGGTGGTTGAGACCAACTCCTGCACTGCAGCTGGAGGCAACACCACATCAGGAAGGGATGGGGGTGTAATGCCTGCCAGGGAGAGAACAGTCCAGGTTGTTAGCTGCCAGCAAGTTGCAGCTGAACCAAAGACAGACCCGGCTCTAGGGAGCATAGAGAAATGTGTCCCAGAGGAAAGCCCAGAGAAGGGGTAGGGAATCTCAGAAACCAATGAGGTGGGTGAGCATTGCTGTGACTCTGTAACACGGGGAAGCAGTGTGCTTCCAAGTATGGGAGGGGCTGAGACTAGCTCCTTTCCCACAGAAGGCAACATACTCTCAGGAACAGGAGCAGGAGAGATGTTGTCAGTGACCAAGGAAACTGTTCCAGTTGTTAGCTGGCAGAGTTTTACAGATGAACAAGGGACAGACCCCTTCCTAGGGAGCATAGAAGAATGTGTCTTACAGGGGGGCCAAGAAGAGGAAACTGGGGAAGGAATAGTGGGGGTACAGGAATGTCTCCTCACTGGTCATTTGGGAGAGAATGCCCAGGATACAATGGCTGAGTCAGCATCTGTGCACCCAAGCATTCAGCCTATGACCCAGGTTTGGAGAGGGAACTGTGTGATCAACTTCCTGGAGGGGAGCGGTCACAAAGATGACTTCTCAGTGACAGAGAAGTGGGTGATGGAGGGTGCCCCAATCCAAGTCCCAGTTTTTCAGGATGCTATTTCTGAAACATTTTTGCAAAGTAAGTGTGTCTCTTTACATCAAGATGCAGCTCCGACGCCTGTGACAGCAGAGGAGTTGAGACCAGGAAATTGCCAGGTGGTAGTTTATTTGAATGCAAATGATCCAACAGGCAGAGAGGGAGGTGTTTTCCCCCAGGTTGGTGAGACACAGACAGCATTATGGGAAAGCTGCTGGGAAAAGGTGCACCTGGTCAAAGGGTAAACACACTTAACCCAGATAGCACTGATCACAGCCCTCTAGGGGGCAGGGAAGGACTCAGTGCTGGGAGCGGGAAACACAGGGTAACCCCAAAAAGGGAACTGGATTTTTTGCATACGTACAGTCCTGGGGTCGGGAGACAGATCCCACAAAGGCCAGCCGAGATGCAGGATCCCCCTAAACACCTATCTTGCCAGACCCTGAGGCACCAAAACTCCAGAAACATGATTAAATTAAGAGCCCACACAGGGAGAACACTGGAGGAAAAGAAAAGTCAATAACCAATTATATGGGAGAGAGTCAAAGAACACCATGGGTAATGAACAAACCAACCTCAAACCAAACTATCTGAACAGAGGGTGTGGTATCATAAAGATACTTGTAAACACACATTTGTGATAAAAATTTTGGTATTAATGTTAAGTTTGGGGGATAAGAATTTTGACACAGATGTTAAACCTTATGATAATGCTAGTTTTCAGTTAATATATGTAAACAGATTTAAAGCTTATCACAGCAGAGAAACCATAACAAACCTGGTTTGCTGTGTGTGAAAGGGGAAACTGAGGCACGCTGCCTCATGGCCTTAATGGCTGGATGCTAAGAGAAGTATAACACAAACTGCCTTCGAGCTACTCAGTGACTAACCTACCGTAATCTAAGGGGGGAGGTGTGACACTCTGTGCCTCAGGGGAACACCCTGCACCCCTATGTTCATCCTTATAATATGATAGTGTTGTATCCAATACAAAGTTTGTTATGTCGGGTGTCTTCAGAAGGCTCATGATGCACTGAGCATTGTTGTTATAGTAATGTTATAGGTTATAATTTCATGCATATAGTTTTGAGGTTGAAAATGTGTCCTTGTGGCTTAAAACAAGCCCAGGCATAACTCTCCAGGAGCAGAGGGGCAGTTCACACCTCATCAGGGCATGTATGGGACAAACCCAGCTCAGCCTCACAGGAACAAAGGACACTGGCCTCCGCAGCAACAAAGGATCTGTTGGACTCTCGAGTGAGTCACCCCTTCCCCCCCCCCCCCCGTTCCTTTGGTCAGTTTGGGACTATGAGGAGGTAATGCTCTTCTAACTCTGAAGGGGGGGCAAAGCAAAGAGGGAAGAAAGGACATGATAAAAGGGAGAGACATTTGCCATGTTCTTCCTCTCTCTTTCGCTTACATCTACAGACACCACCACCAAGCAACAGAAGTGCTGATCAAAGGGAAGAGCCTGGCTGAAGGGCAACCAGCCAGCGTGTGGTGAGAAGCATCTAAGTTTGTAAGGGCACTGAAAGTGTTAAAATCAGCTTAGAATGCGTTTTGCTTTTATTTTGTTTCACCAAATCTGACTTGTTGTGCTTTGACTTATATTCACTTAAAACCTGTCTTTTTAGTTAATAAATTTGCTTGTTTATTCTACCTGAAGCAGTGCATTTGATTTGAAGCATTACAGAGACTCCCCTTGGGATAACAAGCCTGGTACACACCAATTTCTTTGTTAAATTGACAAACTCATATACGCTTGCAGCATCCAGCAGGCATAACTGGACCCTGCAAGACAGAGGTTCCTAGGGTTGTGTCTGGGACTGGAAATAGTGGCTAGTGTCATTTGGTTGCACAATCCAAGCAGCGGCTGGCTAAAAGTGCTCACTCACATAGCTGGGAGCAGCTTACATGCTAGAGGCTGTGAGTGAACAACCCGGGAGTGGGGGTTCTCACAGCAGAGCAGGGTAAGGCTGGCTCCCAGAGTCAAGGATTGGAGTAACCTAGCAGATCACTGGTGCAGATAACACCAGGGGAACATCACAAGCATATCCAATGAAAATGGAATCTTCAGAGAACTTAGCTGCCAAAATAACAAATCTCTACTGAGCCTGTGTGAACTGAGATTTTTTGGGAGGCTTTTAATTTGGACAAGTTTTCACAAGTATACCAAAAAGCCCCTGACACTACAGCTACCACCTTGGAAAATTGAAAGAAAAGAGGCAATACTCAACAGAACCATTGTAAGATTTTTTTTTAACATAGGTAAATCAATGTATTTTTCTCTTATCTCATTCTGAGAAATGGCTGAACTATTTTAGCTAAAACTTTCCAAAAAATCAGCTTGAGACAGACACCCAACATGGAAAATTTAGCCTGGATGATTAAAGTTTGGCAAAGTTATAAACCACTGAAAACAGGGTCTTTTAATGTGAAGAGTCAGGCAACCTTAACTGTAAGAACACTACCAGCTCCACCTAAAATATTCCTTCAGTTTACATGGTAAATGTCATTTAATTACTGAAAATAGTCAATGGTTACTCTATACAGTTAATCAAGAGTACTTGCTATACTAAAAAATGTGTGCTTTGTCAAATAAAGGTTGACATACTATAACATTTTCTGTAGCCTATTTTAATATTTCAGCATTTTTATGTAAATAATTCACAGTCATTTAAAAAAATACATAAAGCTAGGTCTGTGGGATAGATAAATGTGATTGTAAAATGAAAGTTGTCTCCCATAACAAGGGACAGTTGTAATGTATGCTAAGAAATGTGTAAGCAATTTAGATCAAATCACATCTAACCAAAGCCAGTTTATGAACTATGGGAAAATTTTCCTGTCTACAGCAGGTAAAAACTATTAATCAAAAATGAAGTTAGCAGTTAATTTAAAGATGTGTCCTTGTTTTAAGATTATTTCAGACTTACGGTTTAAAAAAAATTGTGAATTAATAGTTATACATAAGGCACACTGGGCCAGTTTCTCTCTCACTAGTATCGGAGGTAGAAATTGCAAATGTCCTGCTGCCCATCGTCCTCCCCTACTAGGAATTCACCTGAGAGAGACGGAGAGCAGATAGGAGGACAAGCTTCGGCATATTCTGGCTCAAGCTCTTCACCAGGGGGATGAGAACTTTAATCTTCAGTAGAGTATACATATACACTGCAAATAAAAAAAAACATGGCAGCAAGTCTCAGAGCCCGGGTCAACTGACTCAGGCTCACAGGGTTTGTGCTATGGAGCTAAAAATAGATGTCCCCACTTGGGCTGGAGCCTGGATTCTGAAACCCAGTGAGAGGGAGGCTCTCAGAACCCAGGCTCCAGCCAAAGTGGGAAAGTCTACGCTGCTATTTTTAGCCCTGTAGTGCGAGCCCCACAAGCCTGAGTCAGTTGATCCGGCCTCTGAGACTCTCTACCACCAGAGGGTCTTTTGCAGTATAGATGTAGCCAGAGATCACAGGCTTGGGGTAGGCTACTTTTGGATGATCCATATCGGTTCAAACCCATAAGGTGCTGAGCACCCTCAGTTCCCACTGATTCCACAATGAGAAGTCAGGGAGCTCAGCACCGCTCAGCACCCAGGATGCTGCAGCGAGAGGCAGATAGGCACTGGTTCGTATGCTCTACTTACTCTTAGAGGCTTCAGCAGCTGCACTTATCAGAAACCTTATTCTCATGCTGAGCAACTCCTTAGTTACACTTCCTCCAGCTCTCTCCCAAGAGTTTCAGATCCTTCTACCTTATCTATCTAACCTATATATGTACAGAGCCTTGTCCATACGGTATTTGGGAACTAAATAGGCAAACTTAAAATTGATCATGGTTCTGTGAAGATAGCATTCTCTGCTCCACCTTCTTTGTAGATTCATCCCACAGAGCACATTTTCCCTTACAGCAAAGTTTCTGTAAGACAGTGCTTCTCAGCTTTCTCAGGTTGGCAACCCTTTATTTGCAGTCAAAAAATGTTGTGATCCCCTCCTACTTACTATAAAAGTAATAATTTTAAAATGTATCAATGATAACAATGATAAGCCTATATAATATAGCTATCCCTACAACTATTACATTTGACCTCACAAACTTTGAAGGTTTGGACACCCCAAAGTTATTCCAGACCTATTTATTCTCCCTACTTTGGAATTATAACAACATTTTCAACACCTTGTGACTTCCCTCTTGCCTTTTGTGACCTCCTAGGCATCACAGCCCTCCAGCTGAGAAACACTGCTCTAGGGGAATAAAGCTCACTGCTGCTTTTACTAAAGAAAGGATTGTGCACACAGATGTCTCATTGGGCTCTAACGACCTAATCCCCTTGATTTCAATGGGCTTTAAATCAGGCCTCATATGAGGCAAGATGTGATTCAACCTGATTCCCTGTGTTAGCAAGTCCCATGGCAAGGCACCCTTCACCAGAAGTATCTCCAGCTCTGGTGACCCACATCTTTTGTACCATCAACTGACTGCAGTGTTGTTAGAAGTGGTGTGGAGGAAGGTGCTGTTTTCTAAGTAGCTGGGCCTTGGCCTTGCTCATTGACAGCTTTGAACATGAGAACTGGAACCTTGGAATGGGTCTGCGATTGGCAACCAGCCTCATCTGAAGAGGACTGCTGCCTGCCCTATTACCCAGCTTTGGGGACATGCAGTTTATCCAGTAATTTTGTAACAATCATCACTGCTCTATAATTCATTACTGATGTGCCACAGCAGTACAAGAGGCCTTGTCTATCAGGCAGGTTTATAGAAGTGAGGTCAACTGATTCCCTTCTCTCACTAAAAGATCATTCTACTCCAGTGATAACATCTTCCTTGGAAGATTTTCTTCATCACCCAAGCAACACACACTCATTTTGTTGGGTTTTTAAATTCCCCTCTCACTCATTTACATTTTGTTGGACCATTGTGTTACTTACTACATTAGCATTTACTTTGCAACGTCAAAATGATTGGAGCAAGAGAGAGGATGGACACTGAGACAATGGCTTGGTGACAAAATATAAAATCTTTTGATTATCCACCTGCCTGTCTAGCAAATATGGATTACATGCCTTGACATCAACATGTGTCCTTTAGAAATCCAGTTCAGGATAAAGTTTCCTTTTTCCTCCTATGTTTTGAACAAATTTAACAGTAGCCTTGTAAGGCTTTTTAAAAAGAACTTTTGGTGCTTGATCATGCCAAAAAAATCTTTTTTTGTACACCAGCATCAATTGATGTCACCAAAATTGCTATGGGATTAATGTTTGCTAATTAGTTCCTACAACCAACCCAGTAGAACAAGCAAAGAGTATGGTTTTTGTGAACCACCCTCTAAAAGCTGTCTATTAGTGTTAGACCCCAATCCTGTCATTGACCATGCATGGGTTCAGCAATCAGTTGCAGGACTGAGGTTTTATTTTGGATGGTTTAGGACCCCCGTTGAACAAAGCACTTATGCATGTGCTTAACTGCAAGCACATGCTTAAAATTAAGCATGAGTTTAAATGCTTTACCTAATCTGGGCCTTAGTCTCACAGTGAAGTAGAGGATTTTTTTTAAGGAGGGAAAATATTCTCATATATATTTCTTCATAATATTTTTATGGTTAGTCACATTTTCAGCTGAAAAGACATTTATAGGGCAGAGTCTCAATATTCAAAAGCACTGACTTACATGCTAATATGAGATCTATTTTACCTTAATTTGGCCCACTGGCTGCATTTATATTTTTAAGTATAGGATGGAATTTTAATAGTCTCATTTACTGTTTTTATTATTGTTATATAGATTAATTTATGTTTACAGGTTTTATATACTAGATGGAGGTCTGTATGCAACAGTTCTCTGCCCACTGCCCCCCAGGTCACTTTTGTAAACAAAGCTTTGAATCTCAAATGAGTTTTTAAATCTGGTCAGTATATCTTAAAGAAATAACGCTTTGATGTTGTATTCTCCATTTAAATAGACTACCTACAAACCTACATCTATGGGAAAACTTTACAGATCAACACCTATTTCTGCACTTGTGTGCAAGATAATTCCACAAGTTCTAAGTGTGCAAGTGTGATAAATTCCACAATTAGAGTGTGCCTTTGAAAGAGAAAAAGAGTGACTGAGTGTGAAAGAAAGAAAGAAAGAAAGAAAGAAAGAGTGAGGTAGCTGTAGTGAACCATGATTCAAATCCACTAACAGGAAGAAAACAGAAATAACTACACTATTTCAATCTCATGTTCATTATTCATCTTGGACGATCCCCCAAAGAGATTGCATGGATAATGAAATGTGCTATATGAATATCAAGGGCACTTCTCATCACTGTATGGAGAAGACTGCTTTCAGCAGAATTCTTAGCAGTCACACACAACAGTGCACCTGAACTTTTCTAAGACTTTCAGCTAGCAATATTTGATTAGAATTAAAGTTTAAAAACAGCTACCTGGAACCTGTAAGTTTTTAACGACCTGGTATAATCACCAGCAAGATGTTCATAGCAATGTCAGAACAAGAAAATATATAGCAAGAAAACACTATTCTGCTAGACATTGGGTGAAACCTCATTAAAGTTGGTAGGCATAACAGCTGCTCTTCATTCAGGATAAGTGTCAGAAGCAGTTAAGTTCCTTTTGGAATAAGACAGCTCAAGCAATAGGAGCCACCGCCCAAAACACAGGCAACATGCTCAGGAGCTGAAGTCTGGGGGTGGAGGGATTTCACTGGTGTCTGACTGCACACCCAGGGGCTGGGTATTGTTTTGCTGGAGTTGTGTGTGTATGGAAGAGCAGAATAGAGCTCATTCTTGTACTTTCAGTACTATCACTTATGAATGACAGTACCAGAACTGCAGTCCAGTACGTGTTTCTTTTTTAGGACTCACACACTGGTTCAGACAAAGCCAGAAACATGACAAAAACAGAGAAGGCAGTAAGGAAGCACCAGAGACATCCAGAGTGCTTCTAGTGTGACCCTGACACAAAGCTGAGAGAGGTCGTTAAAATAAGCTGCTTGCTCAGAGAGTAACAAAAAATAAGGGAGTGAGGGGGAAGATTTTACAGTACAGTCCAGGGAAGATGATTGCAGAGACATGCCAATATTGATCAGTATCTATCGTTTCACTTTCACAGGTCATACCTAGAAGAAAGGTTGGTGGGGATTTCTTTCACATTCATCTAGTGTTTGCAGGGGAAGATTTTGACCTGGATAGAAAATCTGTGGCAAATAAAGAGATTATATGACACAAACCATAAATCTAAGGAAAGCAAAGAAGAAGTATGGAGCATCTGTAAATAAAACTATTTTCCTCATGTGGAGCTTATAATTGGGTAGAGCTGGGAAAGAATCACAAGAAAGTATTTTGTAAGTTAAATGAGAACTTAGTAGAAAACTATTTACAAGATGTAGTCACAATGAGGCCGGATACTGTAAGGTGCTGAGTGCACTTAAAAATCCCACTGAGCTCAATGGGAGTTGAGAGAGCTCAGCACTTTATAGGAGGTGCTTCGCACTGTGTTTGATCACATCCACAATATGTTTGAAAAAAGCTGGATGCAGCCCTTAGGGGAGGAAAAAGTGTGCCTGGCAAATTTTGTGCTCCGCCAGTGGTATGACATCCAGCACAGAAATAAAGCAGTGTTACATCTATGAGTACAACAACAATATTAATGGACCAAAGGGGGCAAGTTCCTTGAGGCTAAAAACATGTCAGAGTAAAAAACACGCAGATTGGCCTGGAAAAGTGAAATCCATAAACCATGCAATCGCGAAACAAGAAATCAAACTTTCCACACAGGCTTCTATAAAAATCCATGAGAAGGGGTAAAATACCCTCTGTTAAATTAACAGCCTGCAACAGTGGACAAATATTTAAAAATCTTACATTTAGAATGATCAAAAATTCTCCAAAACTATAGAAAAGAATGAAAACACCAAAAATGGTATGTGCTCAGACACAGAAGCTTACGCATGCTTAACGAACTATAAAATCATGACCATACCAAGTACTTCAATAAAAGAAGGTGAACTGGTAAAGGGTTGGCCTCTTTCAATAATCTCTCCATCTGACTTCTGGAGCCAGCTGCCAGAGTGTAAAAATATGAAGAGAAGAGAAGAGATAAACCTTCACAAAGCCAAATTAAGATTCTAACATTATAAATAAGAGGAGAAAATAGAAGGCCTGAATCAATTAGAGCGCTATTCATATCTCAGGACTCCCCTTTGAAAAAGATCAAGGCCTCAACCAAGGATCAAAGTGATTAAGTGACTAACCAGCAGCTAACAGAGATGCAGATGAGAGGTGGCAGACTATACATACAGAAGGAATTTAAACTGGCAAACAGAGGCTTTCCGCTGCTCAAGAGGGAAGAAACAGAAAAATCCAAACACCCTGACATACACAAACTTTGACAAAGATGAAAAGCAAGCCTCTGAGACACGTTGGATTTAATCTACACACCACATATTAATATAACAAAATGTGAATTGTTTAATTTAAAATGAAAATACTATATGCTTCCTGTTTAACTGCAGGGTTATTAATCAAATCCCTTCCAATATATGAAATTCTAAGCTGTTTATGATTGCGGAAACTACTTTGTGCACATTTTGCCATTTAAAATTACATCTCCCATATTAAAATCTCCCTACCTGAGATACATTTCCTATCAGAAAAACTCTTAGTTATTCAGTGATATCTTCCCCACACCTAAAGGGAAGACTGGATCCTGAATCACTAGCACATTTTGATCAGCTGTAGCACAAACACAGATGAACATAAGGTCTTGTGGTCACATTTGGACAGCTAGCCAGCCAGCTGGCAGAAAGCAAATCTGACATGTGTCACCAACAGATTTTTCACAAGAGAAAGAAAGTAATCCATGCCCTGTGAGTTAATTTCTCTATTCATACTGACTTCCCAGTCAGCCTCATCCTTATTATTGTTTATGTACACACACTGCGTCAGTTTCTAGAGGCTAAAGAGAAGATTAAGACCCATTGTACTAAAGAGCAGATTGAGCTAATTGAAACAACCCCTGCCCCAAAAGTTAATTATGACAAGACACAACAAGGGTCCAACAAATAATGGGAAAATGAAAATAAGAGACTGACTCCTAATCTTGGCATTTGCAAACTCTGTGTTGCGGTAGCACTTCATACCACCAGCAACACTGAAAGTGTGCTGAGGGGTAGACACTGAATGGTGAAATAGCCAAGTAGACAGAAGCAAGTCTTGCATCAATTTGCCGCAGCAGTTGCTTCACTCCCTAGTGCAACACGCTGTAGACTTCACAGAAGTATTCTTTCATTGACACTGGAGCAGATTGAAGTTGTCTGAGCAGTCCTTCCCTTTTCTAAACTGATGAAAAAAGACCAAAGCTGTTCCCTTACTTAGCTTCATGCTAACATTCTTTGCTATTTGCACTGTCAATGTAACAGCTTTATTAGTCTTTCTTTTTAGCACTTTCTTATAGCCTAAGATAACATTGTCTTTCATGAGACAAGCCCAAACTGCATATTATGGGACAAACTTTTTAAAGGACAAGCGCAATTTTCCCTCACACCCAGGGGTGCTGGAACAATTTTTATAGTGGGGGTGCTGAGAGTCATTGCACCAAATTGTAAACCCTCTATAGCAGTGTTTCCTAAACTCGGGATGCCGCTTGTGCAGGGAAAGCCCCTAGCGGGCCTGGCTGGTTTACCTGCCGTGTCCGCAGTTTCGGCCAATCACAGCTCCCAGTGGCCGCGGTTCACTGCTCCAGGCCAATGGGGGCTGTGGGAAGTGGTGGGGGCCGAGGGACGTCCCTCGGCCCCCACCACTTCCCACAGCCCCCATTGGCCGGGCATAGCGAACCGCGGACAGTGGGAGCCGCGATCGGCCGAACCTGCGGACGCGGCAGGTAAACAAACCAGCCGGGCCCGCGAGGGGCTTTCCCTTCACAAGCGGCGTCCCAAGTTTGGGAAACACTGCTCTATAAGATGGACACCACTTCAAGCCAGGGTGTGCGGAGCACCCCTAGTTCCAGAACCTATGCTCACACTACTTTTAGGCTCACAGAATGAATTATCGATGCAAGCTGATGATTAGCACCATTAGCTACCCACAAATCAGGCTGCTGGAGAGACAAGTACTGACCATTTATACACAAGAAACAACAACAGTCACTTAAATTAATAAGGATTAACACCAACAAAAGGCAAATAGATTGGAAGGGGTATAAACCCTTCATGGTTCAGGGCTCTAAATGAGGACGCTAACAAGAACCTTTCCCTATGGGCAGGTTATTCCATACCTGTCCACTACATGTTTTGTTGCCCCTTTCTCTGAAGCATCTAGTACTGGCTGTTGATGGAGATAGGATATTGGACAAGGTGGAAAACTGGACTATGTTCTGATGATTTGGCACAGCAAACAGGAGGAAACAGGAGGCCTCCCTTTTGAAAATGGAACTCTGAGTCAAATTGCCATTTATATCATAAGGATATGGGGAAGGTTATAAAAGGAGGTGGCAGCTGGAGGCAGCTAATCAGAGAAAGTCAAAATCAATAATCAGTTGAGAACCATCAGATCAGTCTGTGAAGCAAAGGAAGCTGTTGTCAGAAGCTCAAAAAATCCATTTGTGTATATTATTGTCTTAGGACTTGCCATTCTGCTGCTATCACTTCCCAGTTCTCCCAGGCCTTCCTCTAGAGGGCCTAACACTGTTTTCCAATCAGGACCTTCAAAGCCACAGTCTCCTGCTAGATAGGTCCTAGGGAGAGGCGAGAAAAGCCAAGAGGGCGCAAATAAGAAATCCCGAGACACACGCTGCTGCTAGGTTCCTTTGAAAGTCACTGTGCTGACTCTTTTTAAATAAAAGATCACAATTGATAGCATCGCAGTTTTAAGAATCAGTCAACCCCATCATCACTGTCCTTAAGGATTATGCACACCAGGGAGTTGTGGTGTTCATCTGAAGGATGTGCAAAAAGTGAAGCTGAATGCCAAATAAGTGGAACAAGTGGAACTTTATGAAACCCTGTGCACTGCCCCACTCTGAACTCTAGGGTACAGATGTGGGGACCCGCATGAAAGACCCCCTAAGCTTATTCTTACCAGCTTAGGTTAAAAACTTCCCCAACGTACAAACTTTGCCTTGTCCTTGAACAGTATATTGGCCACATCATCAAGGTAGGCGACTGCATATTCTCCCAACCCCACTAGAAGACCACCTACAAGTTTTTGAAAAGTGGCGGGTGCATTCCGCAGCCTGAAAGGGAGCACATTAAATTCATACAGCCCGACATGTGTGATGAAGGCTGACCTTTCCTTGGCGGATTCATTTAGAGGTACCTGCCAGTACCCCTTGGTTAAGTCCAAAGTAGAGATGAACTGGGCCCATCCCAGTTTCTCCAATAGTTCATCTGTGCGTGGCATTGAATAGTTGTCTGGGCGAGTTACAGCATTTAGCATACGGTAGTCCACGCAAAAACGTATCTCCCCATATGGTTTGGGAACTAGAACCACTGGATTACACCCATCTGTAACATATCCTGGATCTCCTGTTCTATAGCAGTTTTAGCTTGAGGAGACACCTTGTAAGGTTGGACTCTAATTGGGTGAGCATTACCTGTGTCAATGGAGTAGTATGCCCATTCAGTCAGTCCTGGGGTGGCTGAGAACATCAGCGCGTAGCTAGTGCACAGCTCCTTGATCTGCTGTTGCTGCATACGCCCAAGGGTCATGGAGAGGTTTACCTCTTCCAAGCCACCATCACTTTTTCCTTCGTAGCAGACACCTTCAGGCCACTCAGAGTCATCTCCTCCCTGGGCTGTAAACTGACAAACCTTTAATTCTCTGGAATAAAAAGGCTTTCGAGAATTAATATGGTACACCTTAGGCTTTCGGTTTGAGGTGGAGAATGCTATGAGATAATTAACAGCTCCCAGGCGTTCTTGGATCATGAATGGCCCTTCCCACAACGCTTCCATTTTATGGGCCTGGAACGCCTTCAAGACCATGACCTGGTCCCCTACTTTGAAGGACCGCTCTCTGGGATGTTTATGATACCAGGCTTTTTGCTCTTTTTGAGCGTCTTTTAGGTTTTCTTTAGCAAGGGCTAAAGAAGTTCGGAGGGTGGTTTGTAGGTTAGTTACAAAGTCCAGAATGTTAGTTCCTGGAGAAGGTGTAAACCCCTCCCATTGCTGCTTCCCCAACTGTAATGGCCCCTTAACCTCGCAGCCATACACAAGTTCAAATGGTGAAAACCGTAAACTGGGATGTGGTACAGCTCTGTAGGCAAAGAGCAACTGCTGCAACACTAGGTCCCAATCATTGGAGTGCTCATTTACGAATTTATGTATCATGGCCCCCAAAGTTCCATTAAATTTCTCCACCAGGCCATTTGTTTGATGGTGGTAAGGGGTGTCAACCAAGTGATTTACCCCATGAGCTTCCCAAAAGCTTTCCATAGTTCCTGCCAGGAAATTAGTTCCTGCATCTGTAAGGATATCGGAGGGCCAACCTACCCTGGCAAAAATGTCTGTTAGTGCCTGGCACAAACTTTTAGCCCTGGTGTTGCTTAGAGCTACCACTTCTGGCCATCGGGTGGCAAAATCCATGGAAGTCAGTATGTACTGCTTTCCTCTGGGCGTCTTTTATAGATTCATAGATACTAAGGTCATTATGATCATCTAGTCTGACCTCCTGCACAACGCAGGCCACAGAATCTCACCCACCCACTCCTGCGAAAAACCTCACCTATGTCTGAGCTACTGAAGTCCTCAAATCGTGGTTTAAAGACTTAAAGGAACAGAGAATCCTCCAGCAAGTGACCCATGCCCCATGCTACAGAGGAAGGCAAAAAACCTCCAGGGCCTCTTCCAATCTGCCCTGGAGGAAAATTCCTTCCCGACCTCAAATATGGTGATCAGCTAAACCCTGAGCATATGGGCAAGATTCACCAGCCAGATACCCATGAAAGAATTTTCTGTAGCAACTCAGATCCCACCCCATCTAACATCCCATCACAGGCCATTGGGCCTATTTACCATGAATATTTAAAGATCAATTAATTACCAAAATCATGTTATCCCATTTTACCATCTCCTCCATAAACTTATCGAGTTTAATCTTAAAGCCAGATAGGTCTTTTTCCCCCACTGCTTCCCTTTGAAGGCTATTCCAAAACTTCACTCCTCTGATGGTTAGAAACCTTTGTCTAATTTCAAGTCTAAAACTTCCCAATGACCAGTTTATATCCATTTGTTCTTGTTCTTTTTCGGAAAAGGACCCAGAATATCCACAGCTACTCGCTGAAATGGAACCTCAACGATGGGGAGTGGCTGGAGAGGGGCTTTGACCTGGTCTTGGGGTTTTCCCACTCTTTGGCATACCTCACAAGATCGGACATAGGCAGAAACATCCTTGCCCGTTCCCTCCCAGTGGAATGACCTCCCCAAATGGTCTTTGGTCCTGTTCACCCCAACATGGCCATTAGGATGATTGTGGGCTAAGCTCAAGAGCTTTTCCCTTTACGTAGTTGGAATACCAACTGTCTCTGAGGATGCCAGTTTTCCCGGCTTTCATCTGCTTTCTGTTCGGCCTAGAACGGTTCCCTTGATGCTGGAGACATCAGGTCCTCACTGGATTGTGGACCTAGGCTTGGTCCCTCTGGAAGCGATGCAGGTGATGGGGCTGTTTCCGCTGACGGTGAACTGTTCTCTGCTGGTGCACTACGGGGTATTTCAGGTTCTGGCTGAGCCTCTTGTGTAGGGTCATCTGCTGCTGCTGCCAGTGCAGGCTCGGTGATTCCCTCTGGTGTTGGAGCTGTAGACGGGGTTGCAAGTGCTGGACTCAGTGCTGGCAATGGTTCTGGTGCTGGTTGCTTCGCCAGTTTCAGTTCGGGGCCTGGCTTTGGCTGGGTCTCTGGGACTGGATCCACTACAGCCGTTGCAGTTGTTGGCAGGGGATCCGGTTCCCACACCTCCATCTGGGTCCCTGGTAACACAGACGGGGCCCTGGTGGAAGGCTCAGGAACAGGACAGGTGTGGAAGCTTGCTTAGTCTGGCTGCACGTGACCATTCCCACCCTCTTGGCCAGCTTTACCTGGTTGGCCAAGTCTTCCCCCAGCAGCATGGGAATGGGATAATCATCATAGACTGCAAAAGTCCACATTTCTGACCAGCCCTTAAACTGGACAGACAACTTGGCTGTAGGCAAATCGAAAGAGTTGGACTTGAAGGGTTGAACTGTCACTTGGGCCTCTGGGTTGATTAAGTTGGGGTCCACTAAGGATTGATGGATAGCTGACACCTGCGCTTCAGTGTCCTTCCACACTGTAACCTTCTTCCCGCCCACACTCACAGTTTCCCTTCGCTCTAAGGGTATCTGGGAGGCATCTGGGCCTGAGGACCTTTGGTGTGATCCCAGTGCAATGAACTGTAATCTGTTGGGATTCTTGGGGAAGTTGGCCTTCACATGCCCCAGCTCATTACATTTAAAACATCGCCCAGTTGACTGGTCACTGGGGCGAGGTGGGTTGCTGGAGAATGGTGTGGTGGAATGATAAGATGTCTGGGGTTTTCCTTGGGATGCAGGTGGGGCCTTGGGTTGCCTCCGGTGATAGGGTTTTGTTTTGGGTTGCCCCTTCTGATATTTGTCCCAACTGCTACTAGTTTTTCTCTTTTCTGCCACCTCCACCCATTTGGCTCCAATCTCCCCCGCCTCAATTACAGTTTTGGGCTTCCCATCTAGGATGTATCTTTCTATTTCCTCAGGAACACCCTCTAAGAACTGCTCCATTTGCATTAGGAAGGGCAACTCTTCTGGAGATTTAACACTTGCTCCTGATATCCAGGCATCCCAATGTTTCACAATGTGGTAGGCATGTCAGGTAAATGACACGTCTGGTTTCCACCTTAGGGCTCTGAACCACCAACAGGAATGCTTGGGTGTTAGCCCCATTCTGACTCTCACCTGGGTTTTTAAAAGTTCATAACTGTTCATGTGTTCCTTAGGCATTTCAGCCGCCACCTCTGCTAAGGGTCCACCGAGCTGCGGCCTCAGCTCTACCATGTATTGGTCTGTAGAGATGCTGTACCCAAGGCAGGCCCTTTCAAAGTTTTCTAAGAAGGCCTCGGTATCATCGCCTGCCTTGTAGGTGGGGAGCTTTCTGGGATGGGAAGCGGTACCTGGAGAAGGATTGCTAGGGTTGGTTGGTATATTCTGCTGAGCCCTTGCCTTCTGCATCTCCAGTGCATGCTTCCTCTCTTTTTCTTTCTCCTCCATAGCTCTCTTGTGGGCAGCTTCCTCTGCCTCCACCCTGGCTTTTTCTGCCTCCACAGCTCTCTTGTGGGCACCTTCCTCTGCCTCCATCCTGGCTTTTTCTGCCTCCATCTCCAAGCGCCTTAAGGCCATCTGTCTATCATGCTCTTTTTGTTTCTCTTCAGCTTCGAATCTAGCCAGCTCTAGTTTATTAGTTGCTTCACTGGTAGTCATTTTCCTGCTTTCTTGTGCTTACTCTAGCTATACCCGAGAGTTGGTGGGGAAAAAAAAAACTTGTGAATTTCCCTGCAGGAGGTTAACTACCCTGCCTTTAGGTAGAGAAAACTCCAGCTCAAAAAAGAAAAATCCCTTTGTAAAAAAACTAACATCTCTGTCTCCAGGCAAATAGATAGAAAACCCTCTAACTGCTCTCAGCTTAAAAAAAAAACCCTCTTCAGGTCTCTGCTTTTGGTTCAAAATGATCCCACTGCTCTGCTACCATGTCAAGGTTCCTTCCCCACTCTGAACTCTAGGGTACAGATGTGGGGACCCGCATGAAAGACCCCCTAAGCTTATTCTTACCAGCTTAGATTAAAAACTTCCCCAACGTACAAACTTTGCCTTGTCCTTGAACAGTATACTGCCACCACCAAGCATTTTAAACAAAGAACAGGGAAAGAGACCCCTTGGAGACATCTTTCCCCCAAGCCCTACACCCCCTTTCCTGGAGAAGGCTTCATAATAATCCTCACCAATTTGTATAGGTGAACACAGACCCAAACCCTTGGCTCTTAAGAACAATGAAAAATCCATCAGATTCTTAAAAGAAGAATTTTAATTAAAGAAAAGGTAAAAGAATCACCTCTGTAAAATCAGGATGGAAAATACTTTCCAGGGTATTCAGATTCAAAACAGAGGATCCCCCTCTGGGCAAAATCTTAAAGTTACAGAAAACAGGAATAAACCTCCCTCTTAACACAGGGAAAATTCACATAAAACAAAAGATAAACTAATCTGCCTTGCCTGGCTTACCTATACTGGTTGCAATATTGGAAACTTGGATTAGGATGGGTTGGAGAAGATGGATTTCTGTCTCTCTCAGTCCCAAGAGAGAACAACCATGTAAACAAAGAGCACAAACAAAAGCCTTTCCCCACCCCGCCCCCCAAGATTTGAAAGTATCTTTTCCCTTACTGGACCTTTGGGTCAGGTTGCCAGCCAGGTTAGCTGAGCTTCTTAATCCTTTACAGGTAACAGGATGTTTCCTCTGGCCAGGAGGGATGTTATAGCACTGTATACAGAAAGGTGGTTACCCTTCCCTTTATATTTATGACAACTGCTCTGTCCATTTGGTTGAGTTGCTTCCCAAATAACTCCCCACATTTCCTGTTTACCTGTTGTCCTATCAATAACAGTCCCACCGGGGAACATGGGCCCTCTGACTCCAGTTCCACTGATCATGCTACATCTTCCCCATTTACAAAGATTTTAACATGAAATGTTAATAAAAATATTCTAAACAAATCATTGACACCCAGACCACCACCCTGTGACTCTTTGGCCAAAGGTCAGTAGTACATAGCTGAGTTGGCGTCTTGTCTTTACCAGAGATTCAGCTGCTTACACAGTCTTTGAAATAGTTTGGTCTCCTCAACAGGTGACCACACCAGGAGCGACCTCTCTGTCGACCTGTCAACCGTCTCAGAATCAAGAAAACTATCTCTCTGTGGAGTCTCCTTCCTCCCTCCCTGTGGGGTTGGTCTCCAAATGGTTCTCTGGCTCTCCATTCTGTGACAATCTCCATAGGTTCTCCCTGGGTTTTGTGTCTGCTGACTCATAAGTTTCTCCTGTTCCTTTGGATAGTCACCTTGTATGACTTAGATACCACTGCACCCCTCATGATTCCTTTAGTCTACTCCTCTGGTGTCTGTCTCTTGGCTGGATCCTCAAAGGAGCATCTGTCTCCAGGGGCTTCGCTGATCTGTCGTACTCCAGTGCCTGCTTTCTGTGATTGCTGGCCACCTCACCTCAGCCATGTCTCCATTCTTCCGGTTGCAACAGGTTTCCCCGCACTGATAGCAGGGTTTTGGTCCTTCATCTGATCAGTGCTTGCACTGGACTGTTTTGGCACCCCTATGATGGGGTATTTCTATGTGCCAAACATGCTAACACAGGACCTGAACCAGAAGAAATAGTCTTGTGTAACAATCTCTTACTTGTTTTCACAACTGATTCCATCTTACCATTACTCTGTGTTTATGCTAAGGAGGAGCTGTGGTGGTCAAACTTCCTTCAATTGTCTCAAGGCATATAGGGGTCTGTTGTCAATGAATATGGTGTACAGAATGCCATATCTCGCAAAGTTTGCCAATCACTGACTTGTTTCTTGCCTCAGACATGACACTGACCTCCCAAAAAATTGAGTATTAGTCAACTGTGATCAAGTACTGCTTTTCATGTATGGTAAATAAGACCACTCCAACTTTTTCCGATGTTCAGGTGAACAGCTTGTGTGGTAAGATAGTCTCTTTCTGCTGGCGATTATCACACATGCCTGCCAGGTGTCCCCCCTTCTATCGAGGAGTGGAGTTGTTTTGATGGAGTGTTTAAGCCCCAAACTGGGGAATCAAGTGTTAAGAATCAAGGAGCAGCTCTGGTCCCATAGGGCCCCGCCCAGCTGCACCAGCTGAGCATGCTCACAATGGAGCCGCCCTCCTCAGTCAAGGCGGATGGAGAAGCCCTAGACTGCTAGCTCCTGAAGAGAGGCAGCAGGAGCCCCAAACCACCTGGCCCTGCTGCTGCCAGAGGCCCCCATGGAGACCAGGAATGGAGGGCCGCGATTGAAGGAACCGAGCCTCCAGATCACTGTGTGGCACAGCACACCTTGGGAGGCAGTAAGCAGACCATGCGGTGGCTTTGAAGAGGCAGAGGCCGTGGTAGGAAGTGGCCCCGGGAGCAGACTTGGTGGTGCCCGCCCCCCCCACCCCTGGCCATATAGCCGACTGGCCAGCCACAAAGCCCTGGGTTAAAACCTGGTGGAGCAGGGAAGGCCTGGACTCCTCTACCACTGGCCTGCCCCAGGCTCTCACCCCTGGGTGATACCATCTGTCCCCATCCCCCTGCCATTGGTGTATTCATTCATTCCCAGCCCGTAATGACACTCTGGATCCCGTCTAGGCCAGCGGTCAATGCCCAGGTATAAGGTACGTATTTTTTTACATGACAACAACCTTATATAACAAGGCAGGACAACAGCTCTCTGTCCTCAAAATATAATTTCATCCTGCACACTCAGCTCATCTTTAATTTGAAAATATGATTCTGCTCCTACCAGTACTTGGCTTGTGTGTTCTGGACACCCTGCTGGTATCACTCTCTTGACTGTCTGTAGTTAACGTTAATGGATTCAATATCCTGATCCCCTTCCCCCAACTCACTGATACTAAGTATATATGTCCTGGTCAGAGTGTCAGCTCACACAAGTAATTGCCCTTGACTATATCCGATCTCTACCTGATAGTGCTCCAAAGAGATTGCACTGTGTGTTGATGTGCCTCCTGTGCTAAGAAGGGACTTTCCCATGACTGTCTCTCAGAGTTTGTTGTCTGATTGCACTATTACTGGGTGGCCACAGGTGCATATGTGATGCTTCCTAAGGTGCTGAGGCACCACACCACCATCTGCCCTAAGCGCAAAGCAGCTTTGTCTCTACCTGATGTGGATAGGCTCCCTGAATTCACTAGCCTCTGGTAACACCAGCACTGTCATCTAGGCCTCTGCAGGCCTTGCTCTCTCTGTATAGGTATCAATAGGCACACACCAATCCTTAAGTCCTCAGAGCGCTCTCTGCAGCATCCAGCCCCTTATCCACTGGACACTCACAGAATTAGCAGGTCTCTTATTCCCAAAGGAAAGTGCACAACAGCTTGTAAGATTCAACTCAATCAGCGCTTTGCTTAACACCACAGCACTGAGATCTATTTATTGTAAAAACATTAATAAGTTTATTTTTAAAGACTAGAGATTCAGGAGATTGTGAGTAAGGATATTGGAAATAAATGATTATATGTAAAACCAAATCATAACATGCTTTCTAGAGACTATGCTTAACTAACAGGTTAACTTCCTGTCTACAGAGGTTTATGTCACTCAAAGCCCTCTGCAGCATTTTCAACCAAGGCTGGGTGAGACCCCACTTTTACAAATGCAAAAGTGCTGTCTACTTCCGAGGTGCAGGATACCCGGGTGTCTTCTGTGCCAGAAATACTCCTGAAATTCACTGTCTTTACTCTAAGTAATATAAATCCCAACAGCTTGTTTAGTCCTGTGTGCTCCTTTCCTGTTGACTTCACATCTCTTTGTTAACATTTGATTTTTGTATGTAAATTGGCAACTATTATGTTAGCTTGCAATGCTTAATGTGCATCCCGAAGAGAGATATGTTTCTTATCTCCTATCTGGAGGAAACAGTCAAAGGCATGTAACCCTCTGATGGCCTGTTTTTATCTTACATGCTTAAGAATATAATTTTCTGGTACAGATACATAATTTCTTGCATAGTACATACACATACATTTCACAATGATATTGATGACCAGTATGACACTGGCTTTCATTTGAGACCTCACATGACATTCTTTGATGAACTAGAATGTACACACCAGACTCATGAGATTCTGTAACCCCTCTATGCCTCCCCTTGCCAGCTGGCATTAAGACATTCTTGGAATCGCTCTACTCCAATACCACAGCCAGAAGCAATTGTTCTATTTGGGCATACTCCTGTTCAGTCTCTGTCAGCACTCTGCTGGCATAAACAACTGTCTGCTCCTGAAAACAGCTACTCCCAATCTTTCCTCCAATGTATCACACTGGCATGTCAGTGGCTCTCCTGGCTGGTAGTACTTCAGGAAAGGGGCAGCCATTATCTTTAGTTTCAGTGTGTCAAATGCTTGCTATTGCAGACCTGACCAGTCCCACTCAACATCCTGCCTTATAAGCAAACATATGGGTTCTGCTATTGTACTGGACAGAACATTTATCATTCCCATGAAGTGCTGTAGCCCTTTCACATTCACTGGAGCTGGCTTATCTCTGACTGCCTTGATTTTGTTGAGCTCTGATTTCAGTCCTTCTGCTGTCCGATTTGCATTTTTTAGGTTCAGTTTTATGTTCTTGTCCATGCACTGCTTCAGGAAAGCTTGTAGTTTTCTGTCATAAACTTGTCCAGCTTCTGTATCATTGTTCCCTTCACCTACAATAATGACAGCACCTGCAGTTATTGTCACCCCGGGCACCTCCCAACACTTGGGTGAACCCTCTCTGGAACATCTCTGGTGCTGGGCTTATGCCCATTGGCCGGTGAAATCATCTGTAGTAACCAAATGGTGTTGCAAAGGTCGTTGGCATACTGGATTCTTTACCCAGGTTTGTGTGTCAAAACCATCCCTCCATCACAGACCATAAAAGTTCTGGCTTTGGAAAGTTCTGGCAAGATGTCATCAATTGTGGACAGTGGAGAGTGCTATCTTTTCAATGCCTGGTTCAGTGCCTTTGGATCTATGCAGATGCGTAATTTGCCTGATGGCTTCTTTACTACCACCACGCTTCCTACCCAGGTTCTTCTCTCTGTGTTATGATACCCCTGCTCTGTAGACTTTCAAGCTCCTTGTGTACTAGATTAAGTAGTGACACTGGAATTTTCCTTCTTTATAAGCACGCAAGTTGAATGATGGGATCTACTCCCAGTTGCAGTTTTCTTTCCAGGCACCCATTGCCTTTGAAAACATATTTTAAAATTGTCTGCATTGTCTTTGGAACTCCCCCTTTTGCTTCTTGCTCTGCAGCTATAACATTCTGACACTGCACCCTGATAAGATCCATAGTTTAGGGCTGTATTCTCCAAAAGGGGCCTGTGGTACTTACTATTCACCACCACAAGCTTCAGTTGGTGCCATCTGTTATTTTTCAGCTTAGTTACAATGAGGTCACATTTTCCTACAAGCTGCATCATGCTCAGATTGTACATTATTAGAGTGCGCCTGATGTCTGTAATGGGTGTGATCGAGTCCAATTCACCCTGAGGAATCACGCTGCAGGAAGCCCCACTATCCAGCTGAAATCACACAGGGCACATTTCCCTATTAACCTTGTTGCATGCCCAGGAGGTTGGCATTATCCCTTGTTGGTTTCTTGTCCCAGTAGCCTGAACCCTAGGAGACAGTCATGATGTCATCACTGCTATCTGATGTGACGTGCCTCCTCTTGTACAAATCCAACAGAATCTTTCTGAGATGTTCCTCAGCTTTTTGCCACATTCCTTGCAATGCTGTCCTCATGCAGGAAATTTCTGCTTTGCTAGCTCATGCCATCTCCCACAGTAAATGCATCCACTGCTGTTGTCTCACTGCATGTACTTCTGAGGGTATTGTGCCTTGCAGAGCTTTCATCCTGTCTCTTGAGGTTTTTGCTGCATGCCCTATGACTAAGCAGGTGTCTAATGTGAGACTGCCTTCCCGGAGCAGCCCTTCCCACGGGCAGTGACCCCAAAATTGCATGTAGCAGCCATTGTGCATAAGGCAGTAACATAGAAGTCTATCCCCTCTCCTCTGGACTGGTCTCTAGTGAAAAAACATATCTCACGCCAGTTTAATTCTGCTTTGGGGAGCAATAAGTCCCCAAGGCTCCTAGGCTTGAGGAAGTGGTAAACTTCAGAGAGGTACAGATTGCCTTGTTCCCCATAAAGGTAAAATAATGGTTTTACTTTCCAGCTGTGGTCATCCCCCTGCATGGCCAGGTCTGTGTTCAGCTTGGACTCCTCCTTCCAGTGCGTCCATCGCTAGGTTTGTGTCTGCAAATCCAGGAATCCGGGAGGCTTCCAAATGAGTTCCATTAGCCAGCTGCTGCACTGCCACGAGCTCACAGGTCACACACTGCCACCATGTTTCATTTGCAAAGAGTGATGCTGAATGCAGGTTAAATTGAACAAGTGGAACTTTATTAAACCCTGTGCACTGCTCTGTCAATGTGGCTGAATTGCTTCCAGCCTGACACCCCATATTCCCTGTTTTTCTGGTGTCCATCAATAACAGTTCTTTCAAGGAACATGGGCCCTCTGACTCCAGTTCCACTGATCATGATAGAATCTGTTTCAGAGACTGATAAATACCATTAGCAACTTGCTGTTGTTATTACCAGTGTCTCCACACATTCCACTTACAAATTCAAACACTTCTTATTACTTTTACAGCTGGGTTTGATCACTTCCCAGTTAGTTTACTAATGGAAAAAGAAGGGTCAGTAGATCATTGATGGTTTGCAACAGTACTAGCTTCATTCAGGACAGCTTCTGGTTTTACCAGAGTGGAGGTCCTCCGTGCAGAAAGTGCACCCAAAAGGAGATGAGGGACACACAGGACATTCACAGATCTTTCTATAGCAGGCATCTAAATATGGTCAATGTAGTCTGAAAAGTGGACAGCAATGGCTGAGGAAGGGGAGCATAGCCAGCGAACTGGAGAATGCACTGACTCACAACATACTTCCAAGCAGTGTCATTAGCAGCAGAGCCCCTGAAAATGATTTCTCTTTCCCAGGACCAGAAATGTCTGTGATGGCATGCAGGGATTCAATTTACACCCCATACTATTGGGTGAAACTCAGTCCGATGAGGACTATATCGCAGACTGACAGCCAGCACTTTCACTAGACTGTTGATTCTTCTCATCATTTTCTTTTGATGGACTGCATACCAGAGATGCTGAATAAAGCGGCTGCAAAGGCAACTGTATGCCCCTATAACTCAATTTCTATGAGCCACCTGAAGATTCTGCAAAGCATGTATGAGCAGGACCCAGAGAAGTGACTCTGGAAAACTTTTCTATATATATATATATATATAATGCTGATATCTGCTTCGTTATTATGGTTGAAATTGAGACTAAGTTTGTCAGACTACTAGCCTAAAGTAGCAGGCTTTCTTAAGGCTCTAGGAAGATATCAAGTACAAATGGTGTACCGAGCTTAGTAGCAGGTCTTCTGAGCTTGTAAAAGTTGAAATGTTCTCATGACTAGAACAGGTATTTTATGACACAAACACTAAATCCTATGTCACTGGGGGCTCAGGAATCAGACCAATGGATCGAGTAATTAGACCACTCACCTAAACAAGCACTACAGACACAAACAGAAGACTTTCAAAGCAGTTGCCTGAGTTGTGTCATATGATTTCTGTATGATTAAAGGAGGCAGCATTTTGAGATTCTCTCTGACTTCGAGACACATTTTTTCCTGTAGTAGTGGGCAGAAACCCCCAGTGAATATTAAAAATAAAACCACAGATGAAAAAGCCAACAAGAAAGAATACAACATGGGTTATTTTTAAAAAAATTCATGTTATTGCTTTTAAAATGATTTTGCTTAAAGATGGTTTTGCTCTCCCACAGCTGTAGATGACTGACACTCAAGGTGCAATAAGATGGGTGACCCAGAAAATGAAAGAATTCTGTTTCAGATTTGTATAGTGCCTTCCATAGTTCATACTGAGCCAAAGAGCTTCAAACAGAACCTCATTTATAAAGACTATTAACCTACTTTGAAAAGACATATTCAAATATATCTAAGATGAAATTTTAAAAGTGATGCCATTTCTGAATATCTAATTCAAAGCATCTTAAAACCAATGATCATAGCAAATGAAAGTTATGTTACCCATCATTCACTTCTTCTCCCACAGCTCAAAGACACAGAATGGAGGGAACAAACAGAAAATTAAAACTACTGAAGGGCTGGAGTATATTAAAAATAGACAACACCTCTAGTACTTTTCTACATTTGAAACTGGTCCTGAAAGGTACAGGTGTTCTGATACAGAAGCCCCCTGTACACTCGCAGGTGCCAGGAGAAATTATTTTTACATATATAATTAAACCAAGATGAAGAAAAAGGAAATATATCCAAAGTGTGTATCTTTCTGGCTGTAATGTGTGACTGGATGGCTTTTTCTACTTGTATCTGAGCTACTGTGAATAGCTAACAGCCCAACACCATAGCAATTATAAAATACCATCCATAGCTACGGTTTAACTAGGTGATCAGGGATATTTTTAATTGCAAATAGCTGCTGTGATTGCACCAAGTCAGCAGCTTTAAGAATTTAACATGAAAGAAAATACTGGTTTGTAAACAGTTTATTGTTGTTCTAGGCTAAATTCCTTAGAGGGACACTGTAAGGTCAAACTGATCCAACATTTACGTTTTTAAAAACAAACTTTTACAAAAGTCTAAGTCCAATAGAAATAGTATGTTTTTACTGTTGTCGTTGTTTCTTTGTTTTGGTTTTTTTATTCTACTACAAATAGATTTTTAAACAAATACACACTTGCCTGTTGTATTTGACACCCAAATATTGCAGCACTGTGCTAAGAGAAACTGAATATGAAACTGATTAGAACTGGACTATAAACAAAACTGAAAATTTCAGTGAAATGTAAATTAGATTTTTATTATTTCTGCTTTGGTAATCTATGCTGTTATTGATGATAGATATATTTTCAAGACAAATTTCCTTTCCTATGATTTTAAATCATTGTGCAATGTCTGTTACAAATTTTGCTCATGATCCTGTAAATGCTTAAGCACATATGTAACTTTATTCATATGGATAGTCCCGTTAAGGCCTTCCTCTTTTAGGAAAATACATAATCTTAGAAAATTTGTTAGCTAAAGCATTGTAACTAACATGATACTAAACAAAATTTTGCCCTTAGTGAGGATGAAGAGAGTTCCATTTCCAAACACATCATAGAATATCAGGGTTGGAAGAGACCTCAGGAGGTCATCTAGTCCAACCCGCTGCTCAAAGCAGGACCAATCCCCGATTTTTGCCCCAGATCCCAAACGGCCCCCTCAAGGATTGAACCCACAATCCTGGGTTTAGCAGGTCAATGCTCAAACCACTGAGCTATCCCTCCCCTCCAACATGATGTCAGTAAGTCATGGCTACCCCTAGTTGACCCTTCGTTAGAAAATCAGAAACTGTACCACTTTTAAAATTTCATTTTAAGAAATGTTTGCCTGACTCCTTTTGCCAGGGTAGCTGTGAGCAGCTAACATGTTTAAATATCAGGGGGTAGCTGTGTTAGTCTGTATCCACAAAAACAATAAGGAGTCCGGTGGCACCCTAAAGACTAACAGATTTATCTGAGCATAAGCTTTCGTGGGTAAAAACCCCACTTCTTCACCCACAAAAGCTTATGCTCAAATAAATCTGTTAGTCTTTAAGGTGCCACCGGACTCCTTGATGTTTAAATATGACTGCATTGGTCCACACTAAAGGCACAACTACTTTCTACGTAAGTATAAAATGTTAGTTAGCACATTGTCTAACAGTCATTTTTTCCATTGTAGACAAAGCCATCAAAGCCAATGGGGATCTTCACATGAGTAAAGTTACAGACACACTTAAGAATTTGTGGGATCCGGGCTGGTATTTCCATTGCAGTACACTTACAACAAAGTCATTTATCTTTACATTAGTAAAGAAAGGAAATAAGAAATATATTTTTATTGAAAACACTGTCTGGGG
This sequence comes from Chelonia mydas, assembly GCF_015237465.2. Classification (NCBI taxonomy): domain Eukaryota; kingdom Metazoa; phylum Chordata; order Testudines; family Cheloniidae; genus Chelonia; species Chelonia mydas. The sequence continues at coordinate 281,369,350 of NC_057849.1, forward strand.
CTATCCGCACTGGGCAATTGGGCATTGCCTACAACTGATTTCATTTTCATTATACTGCACTGACAGCACAGTCATTTATCTTTTTTCAGCTTTCTCTCTCCTTTTATCTCTCTTCCTTATGTTTCTGTATTTTTTCCTCTCTCATGCAATGTTGCTGAATGCTGATGAGCAGAAAATGGTACAAAACCCCAGTCAGTCTCTTTCAGGTGATAAGTTAAGATACCGAACATCCAGCTTTTTCATTTTGGGGTTCCCATACAGGTTGGATAAGTGATACATATTTTTCTGGCACTAGCCAGATATATAGATTGGTTAAATTCTTCAGTAGCTTTCTATTTCTAGCCCAGACGGAATTTTCAAGCAACAATTATATGTTTCTCTTTTTTTTTTTTTTTTTTTGGTTGGGGGCGAGGGTCCTATTTACATTTTGTTAAGGAGATATGGGACTTTGCTGTGAATGCAGCAGGGGATGTGGTAATGAAATGAAATTGGTGTCCAGTGTAACAATAGAAAGAATTTTCTACACCAAAAAAACAATCAATTTTTAGTGTTTTATCTGTGTTAAAAATATTTGAACAGTATAGAATTTGGAGCACCTCTGCAGCAAACCAGGAATGAGGTAGGAAATTTAAGAAAAAAAAATCTGCCCACTTCTCTTTATTTAGTATTCGGTGCATTCACTTTTGTGCTGTGTTATATTCTGCCAGCAATCTATATATAATGAAATGATACACAAGTCTCGGCTCAGGCCCAGCCAGACTGGCCCATTTGGCCCAAGCATCTCAAGATTTTCACCACAACAAAAATAAAATCAGAGGCCTACATTTTCAAAAGCAACTAGTGGTTTTGGGTGGCCCAGTTGGGACATCTTCAAGAGGTCTGACTTTCAGAAGCCATTTCTGAAAATGAAAACCCTTTAAGGAGTCTAAATTTGGGCACAAAAATTTGAGGCTCTCAAAATCACAAAAATTTGATGTACTTTGGAAATTTAGGCCAGAAAACTCAAAATATGTATTGCATATTTTTATAATTGGTTGAAGGTTTTAAAGAAACCATCATTTCTATCCTTCTCCACCTACCCTACTCCTTAATATAGTTTTAAAATAATTAAACATTCAAATAATACCCATAAGAAACTTTTTCTTAATTGCTTAATATTTGTATCATGCAATTTTACACTCAGTGGGAATTCTGCTTGAGTAAAGACTGCAAGAATGAGTCCTAAATAATATTTAGGTTATACTGTACTGACTAAAACATGTATATGTAGAATTGATAATGTGTCACATTTGTCAATGGCAGAAGGTGGCTCAAAAACACTGAAGTTAATAGATTTGAACCTGCTTACACAGCAGTGACTTGGATTCTATGTCCCTTAACTAACAAAGTCTGTTCACAGCTGCTTTTATAGTCTTAACTCACTGTCTTGTGCCTATATACTGAAATGGTCTGAGATTCATTTTCAAAATTACCATCGTAGCGATGGCTGGCCTTGAGCCTCTCCTAAATATCACCTTCTGACTGGCCAGGCCAGCTCAAGCAAAGCTGATTCCTGCCAAGTTATTTGAAAAAGTACCCATTACAAAACAGAAGATTCAACTGCCACTCCCCTGCTTGTCCCAAATTTTTCTGCCATGCCGGCAGAATCAGGGGTAATAAATAAACAATAAGTAATGTGTCCACAATTGGTGTGTGTGTGTTTGGAGAGAGTTAGTGAATATGGATGATGGTGGTTTCTTGTTAAACAGGAGGATGAGGTACCTTTGAGAGACAGGATAAAGAGAGAGTGAGATCACAATCCCCTAAATGGGCTTGAGTTGTAATCAACACATAGCTCTCTGTCAGCATGAAGTAGTTCAAGGGACCAGATGTTGGGAGGCAGCCACAGCACAAGTAAAGGTTAAAAAAACCAAGGATCAGTCTAAGAATCACCAGCAAGGAGGAGTCAAAGTTGTGCTAAGGGCACTCAAAAACTAGGGATAAGCACTTGAACTTAGAATTGTTTACCAGAACCGATCATCGAGACTTCAGTAGATTTGTCCATTGCTAGTATATGACCCATTGTATCTGAAAAGAAACATCTTTTACAGCAGATCGTTCTTGCAGTGAAGTCCCAGTGTGGCTGATTCCTGGATTTCAGCATATACGTGCCAAAAAGTAGCATCAATCATGCAACCTCAACATGGGGATAGGTCGAATAATTTAACATTCACCCATCTCTGGTACCATTACAGCACATATGTATCTACAATACAGTGCTCCGTATGTTTCTTTTCACCCATCAACACATAACTATCAAAACTATGACAATTAGCATCTCCATATAACCAGCTGCATTATGATTCACTAATCCTTTTTTCCTTACAATACTTTGCAGTAGCGTAATCATTCTCCAACCCTGTGAGTCATCAGAGTATTTTGTAGTAAAGACAAATGTTATAATATGCCCTATTGTAATCATGCAAATTACAAATCTTCATTTCCATACATATTTTTGCTTTCTGTTTTTTTTTCTGCTGCTCAAGCAGCTTTCATGTATATACTAGTGGGAGTTTCACAAAGTTGTTTCCCAGTAATTCTGAGAGTGGGCCCTCACCAACTTCTTTTACTAGCTGTCAAAGGAAGGTCCTACCTACTGAAGAGCTTCAAAATCACAGTTTTGAGATTTTTCAGCAGCTTCTTAATCCTGAGCCACTACTCTTCATTAAAAAGTCCCCCTTCCCACCCCAGCCCTCCCATCCTCTTCCTCCTCCCTCATGCACATTGTTGGGCTAGATCATGACACAACATCACTGATACAGGACTACATATCCTCAGAGGCTGTGAAGATTGTCTAGACCACGTGCCCTGGTGTGTTCATACATAGCGTTGAATGATTGCTCCTCTAGGGATGGGTCAGTTGATGTGCAAGACCTCTGGGTGCATTTCAGACTTGCTTTTCTATATCAATGCATGATGTACTCCCCGACGAGCAATTGTTCTGCTGCCCTGGCATGTTCGTTTTAATACACCCTTACTATGCTCTCACAGGTGGTTTTTTCTGTTTTTAAATAAAAATGTAGTGTTTACTCTACCTCACAATATATTTTACATTAGGATCTAAAAAATATCTGTTACCAATTTGTTTTCCAATGCATAGACTGCGATATAATTTTAGATCTTCTGTTCCCATTAACTAAATACAACAGCCAAAAATTCCAATTGAGCCCAATTGCCTTATCCCTGAGAATAAATACTAGCCAGTTCTAAGCAAAACAATCCATACCCTGGCTTTTTTCAACATGAGAATGAAATACTGCTCCACAGATCATGGGTTAAAGAGCAGATCATGATAAAGCATACTAAAAAACACAGCCACTTCGGGAATTCTAACTAAATCCCCGCTAGAGAAAAGAAAATATTTCTGGATGAGATTCTAAAAGAGCACCTGCTATGTCTTCCAAAAATATAATAGATATAGAGAGATAACAAAGACCCCATTTCTCAGTAATAACCGGTATAGCAAAAATGTTTAAAAAAAAATCTATGTAACAATATGTGTACACTTTTGCATGAACCAGAGTTGCACACACAAAATGCTCATTCAAGTCAGGGATTTGTATCAATGCAACCTTGATTTCAGTAGACACAACTTGGGCATGTGCTCTTAGGAGTGTTTCTAATAAAAGGGCAAAAGTCTACTAATGGATCTGCTGAAAGGTGATTTAAATAAAGTCTATTGGGGACTGAAACACTTATCTGATATTCTTTGACATTATTCCATTTTCTACCTCCAGAACTGCATGTCTACCACATTTCAAATGGGGATGCATGGGGGAAAAAACTCATAAGTTGGCCAAAAAGGCTAAACCTAGTTTTGGGCATTGCTTATTCAGTTTCCATAGTCTGAAAACCATTTAGCAAAACTGCATTTCAGGAGGGTACGTTATTTTATACATTCAATGGGAAATGTTGCCCTTTACACCTTCTGTGAGGTGGAGCTGATTAGAAATTATACACATTTAGTAGTATACATATTTTATTTATGCTACTGTAAATGCACCTATTTAGTTTGCATTAATATTACTAATTTGGGTATCTGATTTAGGTACTGTATAATTGTATATCAATTACTTGGGTTAGACAAAAAAAATTCTGACAACTTTCTGACAGGCATAAAATTGGTTCCCATTTGTTCTTGGTATTTAAAGGGAAACTATCAATTCACTCCAGAGCACTATAAAATTTAAAGTGTGTAGAAACACTCCTCAGTAGTAAGACATGATCTGCTGCTGTTCAACCACGTGCTGTGATCCAGTTAGCTTTACGTTGTTGAGTTGGTATATGAATAAATGGATGGGAGACCTCCTAGGAGCATACAGATGATGCTGAAAGTGGAGCTGATAATTCAACAGGTGGAACTCTGTCCTCTGAGCTAATGCCCATCATGTATTAATTAAGGTGCTTCCCGTCCTTGGGATAAGAACTCAAACTGAGGTTTCAACCAGTTATGGCCATTAAAACTACCCAGCACTTTTTGTAAAAGAAAAGGATTATAGAAGTGTTCCAGCTAAATGTCAATCTAGGTAATTACATTCTGCCTTCTAGATCCCCTGAGCAGTTTCAAATGAATATGGTATTATTCTTAACATCCTGTCCTAAACTGCTAAACAGCATTGCTGAATGCTGTGAAAGAACTGCTGTGTTAAAACCTTGTGGCAGGTTTCAGTGGTATTTGGAGTGATCAGTATATATCTATTACCCTACCTGCTCATTTATTACAAATATGGGATTTACTACTTTCTGTGGCATGAGGCTAGGATTTATTAATGTGACACTATAGCTCTGTAAAGTTAAAGGTTACACAGATCCTCATCTAAACTAATCTCTACATGATTTGATGAAGTCTCCAACCCAGGAACTAAATAATATCTGACATTAGTTACAATATATAAATTGTTGACAAATATTTATCAGGATAATCCATGGTGGGATAACTTTTTTTTGTTACACTTTAAGCCCCTTGTCTTTCAGCAGAAACACAATCTGCTTCAAATAATGCTGCTCCGGCTGCTTGCTCAACAAAACAAAGAAGCCAGAAATCTACCCTAAAAGGAGCAGCTCAGGACTTCCCCTGACACAGGGCAATCCTTTCCTTGGGTGGAACAAAGCCAGTGTAGCCAGTTTCCTTGTGTGGAACAAAACTCAGTGTAGCTACTTGTCCCCACCCTGTGTGTAGGGGGTATCCCACGGATGGGAGAGGATGGGCAGAGTGCATGGCACTCAGATCATCAGCTGCTTCAGTTGTTGTTACACCAGAGACTGAAAGGACCTCAGAGCCACCTTTCCCCTCATTCTCTCCCCACAGCTGCATAGTGTTTACACTGCGTAAATAAAACATGCTTAAGTGTAGCCTGAGATATAAGTTTAGGTTATTGAATGAACACTGGCTGGGAGAATCTGCAAACCACTTCACCACCTGTCCCTGCACTTTGGAAATGTACAGCTGTGACAGGAAAGAAATCATTAAAAGTTGTGCCAGCCTGACTGCACATAAAGATCTGCAAACAGGTAGCTACAGTGTGATGCCCTCCCAGGTGGATGAATTTTACCCACAGAGTTTACAAAAGCTATATTGTCGCATCCATAACAAAAAATAAAATACATAATAAAAATGGAGGAGCTCCTCAGCCGGTGTAAACAGGCAAATCTCCACTGAATGCAGAATCTTTCCAAGCACAGCTTCAGAGGAAAATTACATATTCATCCTACTTGTACTCAAAAATAACTAGATAGCTTTAAAAAAAAATCCTGTTGGGCAGAAGTCAAGCCGAGAATTTAGACTGAACATTGATTGTTTCAGAAACCTGAGTGACTGAAAAGAAGGAGTTAGAATGTAAACAATTATGCATCCCTAGCTCCAGGGATCACTGACACCCTGCTACAAAAAACAAATACACTCAATTCCTGTATGAAAAGTATGATTTAAAACTTACTGAAACCTTGGAAGAGAGACTGCTTTATAAATAAATAAAAGCACACATCACTCTCCTGCCTCACAAATACTGTATCTATCACTCAAACAGATGTCAGCTAAGACACCAGCCTAAGCAATTCCATTTTCACTCTATTGAATGAAGTTGCTGTAGGTGCACAGGATAACATTGGTTTGACAGGCAGATGTTCATGCTGGTGCAGGAATGTGCTCACCTTCATGTTGTCCTGGGGTGAGATCTTTCCTAAAGATTACATTTTGCTTCACTTTTGCTTTTATAGAAAGAGTTTGGCTCACACAGAAACCTTTAGACTAATGGATCTAGCTAAAAGCCTGATCCATTTCTGACTGATGTCAATAGCAAAACTCAAGTTGCTACAGTGGGAGCAGGATCGAGACCTTAGATAATAAGTGAGTGATGTCAAATAATTTGGTACTTCAGTAGAATATAAAAGAGCTAAGGAAGCATAAAGGCACACAGTATTGCAAAGGCATAGTATGATACTACCACAGCCAAAATGCTTGCATTTTACTGAGAGTTATATTGTCACAGCTGGGCCTGGGCAAATAATAGATTTTTTTTCAGTTTGCTGTCAGTCCTGAAAAAAAAAATCAATAAAATAAAATAATTCTGGTTTGAACCAAAAACCAATTTTTTCCAAATTTTCAGCAAACTGAAAAGTAGAAAAAAAATCCTTTTGGGTTCAACAAACATTGTATTGGACCTGAAATGAGACATTTCATTTTGATGTTGAGCTTTTTTAATGTCTTAATTTTTTTTTTAAATAAGAGGAAATTTCTAAACAAAAAGTCATTTCAAATAAAAAATTTGAAACAGTTTTCAACATTTTGGAAATGTTGAAACAAAGCATTTCATTATTTTCTGAATTTTTTTCTGAACAAAACAATTCAATGAAATTGACGTGAATTAATGAAATATTTCAGTGTGACTGAATCTGCATTTTTCACCAAATCATGGTTCAGTTGAAAAATTGTGCCCAGCTGCAGTCACAGCCTTTACCCAGCTTCACAGTGGAACAACAGGGAATAAGGCCCCCACAACATGCTCCCATGCTCAGATTGTGACTCCAGAGATGGAGAAAACAGGGACTGTCTTCTACACTTCATGAGTAAATGGACAGGGAGAAGGTGGGAAATGGAAGGTGCCCTGGCTCCGCCCCCACTACTCACCAGCCAGAGCTGATGGCCAGGTACACAGAGGGGAGTAAACTGGCCCATTAAGTGAGGTGAAATAATTTACTCCACTCTACACAGTGAAAGGGGAAATAGGGAAGGAATTGTGGATGAGTTTCAATCCATTCTCTGATCTGCTCCTGGTGGTGGTGTGCCACATGCCACCCCTTATTAAGGGCCAGTTGTAAAGGTAAAGCCTATCCTGAATTGGGAAGCTGATCTGTGTTTGTCACAAACTTTTCTTGCTACTATTTGCATTGCTACAGGATTTAATGCAACATACCTTATGTATCCCATAGAGGAGCTGGTCTTGGCTGCCAAAAATAAAAAGTGGAATTTCACAGTTTCCTTTTCGTAAGTCTTTCTATTTAATGACATTCATTTCCGAAAGCCTCTGAGAATTTATGTTAATAAAATAAATTTCACATTTAAATACTGCATGTGCCACAAATGCTGACCCAGGATATTTTTTTAAAAGAGTAAGCACTATACATGTACAGTAGTTTCCTGGTGCATTCAACTTGCAAATTCAACCAGAAATCAATAACAATAGATTACAAGTTTGCAATTAATGTTTTTTTTCAAGGGTGCCCTTGCATATTCAGTTTAGTATGGGTGCTGATCAGAGGTTTCTGTCTGTTGATGGCTTGGGAATTATTTTAGCCCATTTCTTATTTAAAAATTAATGTACTAACAGTCTTTTTTTCAATATACCTGCATGGAATAAAACGGTGGACAAAATTGGATGTGGTAAAGTTTCTAGGATTACAGTTCCTTGTGTTATGAATGTCTTAGGGCTCTATCCCATTTAAATTAACAGAACTACTTATGGAAGTAAGTACTACACCTGGCAGAAAGTGTATGCAGCATCAAGCCCTTTTTATTGTTGTTTTATAATCACTCAGTATTAATCAGTAAAAAAAACACAAGGACGTGTGTGTGTGTGTGTGTGTGTATGTATTTTTAGTTCAATATTACGTATGCCATGCTTATGAAAGTTTATCAACCACAGTCATAAAATTTTTGGTTTTTAAAGCCTTTTGGGAAAAAAAACATTTTTTGAAGACCAATGAATAAACAAATATATCACCACAGGTCTATTAGTGCCTTAGTACATGGGAAGATGAGGATTTAAAATCTACAATGCTACCAACTTTCAGAAATCAATCTGGTACCTTACAGAGATACCTGGCTTATATGTAGGGCCCTACCAAATTCATGGTCCATTTTGATCAATTTCACGGTCATGGGATTTTAAAAATTTTAAATTTCATGATTTCAGCTATTTAAATCTGAAATTTCATGGTGTTGTAATTGTGGGGGTCATGACTCAAAAACGAGGTGGGGGGGTCGCAAGGTTATTGTAGGAGGGGTTGAGGTGCTTCTACCCTTACTTCTGTACTGCTGCTGACGGCGCTGCCTTCAGAGCGGGGCAGCTGGAGAGCAGAGGCTGCTGGCCAGGAGCCCAGGTCTGAAGGCAGAGCCACCGCCAGCACAGCACAGAAGTAAGGATGGCATGGGATAGTATTTCCAGCCTTACTTCTGCGCTGCTGCTTGCAGAGCTGGGCCCTCAGTAAGCAGCCACTGCTCTCCAGCCACCCAGCTCTGAAGGCAGTGCAGAAGTAAGGGTGGCAATACTGTGACCCCCTTAAAATAACCTTGTGACTCCCCTACAACTCCCTTTTGGGTCAGGAGCCCCAGTTTGAGAAACTCTGGTCTCCTCTGTGAAATCTATGTAGTATAGGGTAAAAGTACACAAAAGACCAGATTTTATGGGGGGAGACCAGATTTCACAGTACGTGACACGTTTTTCATGGCCGTAAATTTGGTAGGGCTCTACTTATATGTTTATCTGATACACATATGGCCTCCCAGTTAGTGATGAACTAACAAAAGGTTATTTTTTGTTTAAATATGGGCCTAAGAGGTAAGAGGAACTGAACAAAGTTCGAGAAAGGGGTAAATCTGGGGTTTTGGTTCAGGCCCAGCTCTATTGTTGACAGCCCACTGGATTTCTCTGCTGTAACTGTAACTGATTTTCTCACCCATGAAATATACTTTGCTGTATTATTTATTTATCATTATCAAAGCAATAACATCTGATGGAGAGGGCATTTTCTGGGAGTTAGTAACTGCCAGCTGGAGATGAGGGCCTCAGGCAAAGCCTCAGGCCTTTAACCCAGGCAAGTCATTAATTGATATGAAATGCCTGACCCTGAGGTCATTATTGCTACTATATAAAAATATTAACATTTTTAAAATCTAAAGGAATTCCTGTTTTATGCATTGGAAAGTTAAACATTGAATTTTACGAGGCCATAGATATGGGGTTCTGTTTAGAGTACTCTTTTTTTTCCTAACTGCTAATGACTAACACAGTAACCCATGGGAAAGCAAGACACCTTATTAAGGTGGCATTATTTGTGGTTTATGAATAATACAGTATTATTGAAATAATGTCTGTGACTAACCGATAGTTTATTGTATAGACAGTGGCAGTAATACAGTGAGGTAGCACAACCCAAGAGCAGTGCAGCATTTTTTTAAGCATGCCTCATCTCAAATTTTCTTACCTAGATAGCCGTTTTCTGTCAGGTGAAATTGCTCTTTGCTGATGCTCCATAGCTGGCGTCACTAAGAGGACAGTGAAATACTTTACACTGAAGCCAAGTAGCAATCCAGCAGAGTTTACTTCAGAGTGCAGAACTGCAACCTGTCTGCCCAAACCCATGCTCATGCCCATAGACAACTGGTGCCTCCCCATACTGGGAGGGACACTTGACCCTGCATGCCCCCACGATGTGTCACCTCTACTCACACCTCATCTTTGTCCCCTCAGCCAACCTGTTCGTCAGCATCCACAACAGAATAGTTGTGGAAAGGGAGTGGGGGCAACAACAACGAAAGCCATACTCCTTTCTCCTGGCTGAACTCCCTCCCACAGCTGTTCTCTCTACCCTCACTGACTAGTCAGATCCCCACATACTTCCTACTGGTCTTCTCTCTCCCTATCTGCCCCAGTGCTGCTCCTACTTATCTAGTGCCTCCTCCCCTATTCCAGTTGCATTCTTTCCTCACTCTGCTCCTCTCCATACCCAGTCCCCCTGTGAGCAGCAGTCACTCAAGCACTTGTAAGCCACTAGGCTGTACCCCACCCAGGGGTGACCGATACTCCTTAAAAAGGGAAGGCCCACCAGCCCCCGAACCATGGTCCCGCCCCCTTGCACTGCCCCTTCCTCCTGAGGTCCCACCTCTGTGCTGCCCTTTCTCTCCGAGGCCCTGCCCCTGCTTCCCTCTGAGGCTCTGCTCCCATGCCACTTCTTCCCCAAAGGCTCCGCCTTCTGCTCGCTCCTCTCCACCCCTTTCCCCCTGTCGCTCTCCCTTATAGCCAGTAAATGATCTGGTGGTCACTTTTAAAAATGGTGAGGCCATGGGCCTCTGGCCCACCCTGTTCCAGTGCCCCTGACTCCACCCACCCTCCATGAGCAAACAGTGTGGAAGAAAAACTTCCCAGTACCGTCCCTTCCCGGCTGTAAAGGAACCCATATCCCCAGCTGATACCTCCTGGTCTGTAAACAATTACCCATCCCCGCCACTTGGAGTTAAGGGCAGGAAGCTGGCAGAGAGAAGTGAGAAAGGGAATCAGTGGAGTGTGGCTGGGGAGTGGCATGCAGGAGGGAGTGTGTTTCTATGTCTATATGACTGAGGAGGAAGAACAAAGAGAAAGAGAGGTCTGGGGAGAAGAGGGCACAGGAGAGAGTGAAGGGGAGTGGGAAGGTGGCCAGAAGAAAGAAAGAATATGACAGGGATGAGAGAGAAGAAAAAGAAGATGCAAGGAACTGAGGGGATGGGGCAAGACAACAATGAAGAAGGAAGGGACTAATGGGAAAGTCAGGGATGGTGCAATATGGCCCTGAATAGACCTCAGGATTTTCCCCTTAAAACTGGTAAGTGGTATATATTTGATATTGTGAGAATTATAGGTATAGAGTCAGAGTTTACGGTCAGAAGGGACCACTAGATCATCTAGCCCTGTGTATCACAAGCCACCAACATCATCTAGCACCCACACACTAAACCCAACACTGAAATTAGACCAAGGTATTAAAGCCCTCAGGAGACTAAATTATTGTGTTACAGGCAGAGAATTGGAGGGACTGAGGTGCACCAGTGTCCAAGGCCCCTGAGGTGGCAAGGAACTCATCAAGTGAGATGATCCTGGCAAGTGACCCCCAACCCATGCTGCACAGGAAGTCAAAAATGGTCACTGAAAATCTGACTTGAGGGAAAATTCCTTCCCAACTCCACATCTGGGCCATCAGTTAGACCCTGAGAATATGAGCAAGATCCAGCCAGCCGAACACCTAAGAAAAAGAATGGTCAGTGCCACCTTAGAGCAGTAGTCATTTCCAATCCCTTCCTGACCAGCTAAAACCCTGAAGCATGACATTTTTAGGAACATTAGACATAAACCAGAAGGGACCCTCAGGGCTGCTCAACCCTACCCTCACCTTCACAAGCAATTCCATCACACATTCCTACTCACAAATTTGTCCAGCACTCTCTTAAAATAATGAAGTTGTTTGCTCCCACAATGCCAATTGGAAGGCTATTCCAGAACCTTATGGCTCTGATGGCTAGAAAATTCCTTCTAATTTCCAGCCGGAAGTGTGTAATTATCTAACAAAATTCAGACAGTAGCAAGGTATGTGGAGAATGTAATGTTTAAAGGTTGTTCTAGTCATCTAGTGGATTTTTCTGGATTATACACTTAGGCAGAAGAAGAGGAGAAAGGGCTTCAGAGTGGTTTAAAAGCAACTCCACAATTCCTGTATTTTTTCTTGCAACCCACAGCATGCAATCACTATATCATACAGCCTTACAACACCCAAAGAGATGACTTAGTTTCTGAAGAATGTGCTCTGGAAGGGACTCTGGTCAGGCCTCATGTGGATTGAACTTTTATGCTAATTGCTCACATGGACTGAACAGTGCTCCTGAAAGCCTGGCTTCCCTTGATTCCTTGTTTTCAAATGCATATTAGTCTTTCTAATGTACAACAATGACTAATGTGTGAGTGTGTCCATGTAATAAGTGACATTTCATAATTAGTAACCATTTTCATTTTATTGTTTAGGAATGGGCTACTTTAGCTACTCAAAGTTAATTTCTATTTAAGATTAAATTAAAATCTGTGATTGAATCCATTATCAGGCCATGTGCATTGACCTGGCTTGAAAGGCATTTGGATACTGGAATGTCATTCCTTCAGAGGGAGGTTCAACTACTAATGCTTAATCCCTTTTTCAGTATGAAGCCAGCTGTTAATGTAACTTTTATTCCTTAGGAAGTTTTAATTACTCTTGATCCTAACCAGAAAGTGTTCAGTACAGCAAGACTGATCCATAAGAACAGAAGAGGCATCTTATTTATTTGAATGCTGGCAAGTCACAAAAGACACAATATTTTTTCAGATGTTTTGTGAATTGAAATTGAGTTCAATAAAGTGTCGGACTGACAGTACTTGAGAAATGAAGTTCTTTATTTATCCACAGAAAAAACATCACATAAGTTGCGCCAGTTGAAGCAAGATTCCTCAAATTGGGAAAACGCTTCAACACCAGCACTAGATGAATTTCCTTGACTATCCATTCATGTTTGTAAGTGAATTTGCTTTGGTCATGCTTTTATGCACAGTTTCTATTAACATTTCAGTGACTCTATTTTACTGGCAAAATTGTTGTGAAGAGAAACTTTTAAATTTGCATGTGCCAGTGTTTGGGGAAAACAAATGTTAAACGCACCCTGGAAGTGCCTGTGCATTCTTTAATTTGGGGGTATAGAAACAATAACACAGCTTATTTTAGCCATCACATAGAAATAATTCAGCTCAAATCTGAAATATCTGCAATCATTCCACACCGTAAAAATGCAGAAAGATTCGTGCAATAAGTGTGAATAAAATTAAACTGAAGGTGCTCAAGCTCTCATATATTACTTGAGCTAAAAAAGAATCTAAATGTATTTAATGAATTATTCAGTGTAAATCAGTCCCTCAGGTCTGCTCACTTCTCAAGCACTAAGATACCACAGAGAGGGGTGCAGTATAAATGACAATCACAAGAGAAAAAACATTGAACAGGTGGAACCACACTCCGGGCTGAGAGAGTATCTCAGCATACCTGGCTGTTCAGTTCTTGTCCTCTCTGCTGAAACTGCCAACAAGGGTGAGGTAGCGAGGAGGCATGGCCTCCCTCAGATGCAGATGTGGAGGGAACACCGCAAGTCACCTGGTGAGTGGAGCCAGGAGGGCCACACCCCACACACTGGAAGCAGAGGGGTGGAACAGGAAGGGTAAGTATAAAAGGCTGGCCGAGCAGCTCCTTGAGGAGGGAGCTGCCAAAGGAGACAGATGCTTCTTCCCTGCTGCTTGAGTGGGACACCAAGGAGAACTGTTGCTGCCCCAAAGACCAGCCTGAGCTTCCAGAGAGCCCTGCCACTCCCGACACTGAGGAACTGCTGCTGCTACCCTTGGCAGTGTATTCCGGGGAGAATGAGGATGACCCCTGGACACAGGTACAACCAAGGGGGAGAATAGGAAGCAGCCTAGGGAAACCAGGCAACAGTCTGGTTGAGAGCTGGCCTGATACAGGGTCAGGCATGTTGCGGGCGGATCCCCGCTAACCCAGTGGTGGATCACTCCACCACTGTTAGGGCCCTGGGCTGGAACGCAGTGGAGTTGGGCGGGCCCATGTGCCCCTGCAACTCCACCGTTGGGGTGGGAGTACTCCCCCTCCTTAGGCCAGGAGGCCTGTGCTCTTCAGGCCTCCCAACCTGGGCCCCATTGACTGTGAGTGGCGCTCACCCCTACCTGGGTCCCAATCTAGCCTACTGCTTTTAAACGCTGAATCTATTTTTGTTATGCAGATTAGTTTGGCAAGAGTGAGCAATTTTTCTGCAAATCCAACAGAAAATCTAAATTGACAGTATTTTGAAATCTATTTAGCTGACAGAATTTCTTGTGTATATTTTGGCTTGTGATACAGTTCTGCTGTACTTGATATCTGAAAACAAAAACAAAACTGACATAAAGGATTTTTTTTAAAAGGCAGCAGCTCAAGCAACCGTGTCATAATCAGAAATCACAACTCTCAAAACTGTTTTCTTCAACCTGAGACTCCAAGTGAGGAGTGCGGGAAAGATCTCTTGCTTAGAATCGTGACTTAAACAGGAAAGTGCACTTCCACAACTTTGTTTCTGCAGACAGCATACCAAACTATGTATCAGTACTGAAGGATGGTCATTGGAACTACATCAGTATTACTGCAAACTTTCTGTACATTGCTCTATGAGCAATGTTAAATTGAAAAGGCCAGAGAAAAGTTCAAAAAGAAAACTTCAGAAAAAAAATCAAGCCTAAATACAGTAATGTACTTACAGGCTTAAAGTCTTCTCAGGAAACTTGTCCTGGTGAAGTAGCATATTCTGAAATGTATCGGACATGCCAAAACATCAGGAAAAGCTAAAGACAGAGCAAAGGCTCATTATTCTGAAATAAACAAGAAACCTTATAAGTGTTAAACAAGCAAGTACTCTAAGCACTGCTGGCATCATGTTTCCTTACATAAAGCAAGAATTTTCTAAAAACAATGTAGAACCCAAATATAGTATATTTAGTAGCATAGTATATAAAGTAGCATTAAATATACTTACTGCAACCCCATTCTTAGTGGTAGTCTCCCGGTATGTAAAGTTGCATACTGCCCAGGCTAGGTAATATGTGGACATGAGAGGGGTCTGCGAAAAGTGATCAGTAACCCATCCATCTTCTTCAAAAACAGAAGTTTCCACTGGCATATTGGACAAAGATAAATAGGTTGCTTGATGCTTGATGCTGATTTTGAAAGTGGCCTTGTAGATGGGCTCATCAAAGCAAGGAAAGGCTTTTCTGGCATGAGTAGGAGAAAACTGTGTAACACCAAGGAATCTGGAACACAAACAGAAAGAAAAAAAAGACATTACCGATTGACTATGTGCAGTGCTTGAGTCATGGACAGACTACATGATATTGCTAAAATATGGTAGTTTACCAAAATAAACAGAACTAAACTCTTAGCAGCAGCAGCAAAGCACAATCCATGTACTATATACTTCTCGTCCTAATAGTTCTGCTTTGATGTAGTTGTTCTTGGCATAAATTCTCTCCACATGTACTATAATGCAATCCATGTAATATAATGAGCCACAAATTTGCTAGAAACAACTTTACAGACATCGCACTGGTATTCAATAAAATACTCTCCCTTCTATTCATACTTCGTATTCTGCCACCATAGTTTTGTTCAGCAATATATGAAAAAGGCAATATTGGTCTGCAATGTAAAACAAATAAGCACAGTCTTCAGTTAAATTTAGGATTTAATGACCTTCAGGGATCTCACTGTGGTTTCAAATACTGATAAGAAAACTCTGCCTTTCTTTGGACATAATAATATATGTTCACTTAGCGTACCCCAGAGGACCATTATTTTCCACTGCTGATTATTTGTGTATTAATTGCATGTAGCTCTTTGAATCGCACAACAATCTATTGGAGTTGTAACTACAGAAGTCCAATCAGATGCATTCTGTTTATGTGGCCTTTGCAAGGTTACATACCTAAGCCACCAATTCAACCTCTCCAAGTAAGAATGCTTTTTAGTCTTTTCCCAATAAATTTCATGAAAGAAAAACAATCAACTTAAGAGGCGACAGATGATCTGTTGGAAATATCTTAAAGAAAAAAAGGAATTTGAAATATGTTGTACAGAACAAGAGACCTATACATTTTAATAATGCCACACATACAAGTGTCTTTTCTTTGAAACTGTATAGACTCTTGATCCTGCAAAGGGACACTTGTGCACAGACCCTTACACCCACATTCAGGGGAAAATTCATCAGTATTGGTCCCTTTGAAGGAACAGAACCTACGTTTACATTTTCAGGGTATGCTTTATATTTTACATGTATGGATTATGAGTGGGATGGCAGTATGGTGTCATAGCATGTCAAATAGTAATATGAATATTGACTGGTTATGTGACTGTAAAGACAGGACATATGTGGCTGGTTTGAATGCTAACGTTTCCTTAACTAGTCATTTCCCAAATTTTTAATGAATGTGTTGATGGGAAATGCCCTTGAGAAACTTTAACTGTAAGATAAGAGTTTTTTGTGGGTGGATATCTATTTGATCCAACAAAGACAGTGCAAAGCCCTTGTAATCTTTTCAATTTAAAATAGAGTACTATGCTGCAACATGATTTTCTGTAATTCTGATGGAGCAAAAGTAAGATGAGTACCTTACTAAAAATTGAAGTGTGTATTTACTGACTGAGCTTTTTGACTTTTTGGTTTAGAGCACTTATAAGAGCAACACAGAATTAAGTTACTGGCAGTTTTATGACTCTTTTTTCTTACCATAATAGTATTAAGCCTAATACTTTTCAAATAAACAAATATGCAGTCATGTAAGATATGATGTTTCACATGAGATTATGACCGATTTTCATAACAGCTAATCTTGTAAAATGTTGGAGCCTCTTATGTCAGTCAGACTTTTGTTATCAGTCTTTTGTCCAAAAATCAATATCTTATTTAGTTAAAAATCACTGAATATTTTGGAAGGCATTCACTGTACTGTGGCTTTCTTGTCTCATTATTAATGAATGAGGCGTTAGTAAATTCAGATTTGTGCAGAAGGTAGCGAAATATAGGGTCAAGTGTTGCTCTCAGTTACACCAATAATAACCCAGATAAACTCTATTGACTTCAGTTGCATTACTCTGGATTTACATCACCTTAACAGAGCAGAATTTGTCCAATAAAGAAATTTACTTTGCCTCATTTAGTCCACTTGCTTAAAATGGGCCAGATTCTGAATTCTTTGAACACCTACAATACCCAAGATATTCAACAGGAACTTTGAGTTAACATGGAAGGCAGGACTTGAGCTTGCTGTTAATAAAGCTAGGACTAATGAACTTTCTTCTCTAATTAACAATTTTAATGAGCTCAGACCCACAGGTAAATGCATGCTCAGGGAATTCTACATTCATTCTGACAATGTCTAAATGAGGAAACACTGTTTCAACAGACTAGCATCTAAAGAATATTAAGAGAGAATCAATGAGATCTTTAAAGGAATGGAAAATAATCTCTTAGTCTAACTACTGATAAATTCTGTATCATGTGTTTTTTTTAAATAGCAAGATGTGCGTTACTGTATATTTCATTACATTCAATACAATATTGTAAATATGCCAAACTTTACCAATAATAATAAACAATGATACTTATACACGCACTTAAAAGGTGCCCATCATCACGGTATCTGGACTTCTGTGTTATACTAGAAAAAAACAGCTGAAATTTCTCTGATCCCTGAAGATTAAACTGACTATGTGTATAAGACAATGTATACATTTTCTCCTAAAGAACAAAGAGATGAGATAAACGTGCAGAATTTCTTTAGCGTACAGAGATCATAGAATAGCTCAGGTGTTTTGCCACCTCTCTCTCTACATACCTTCCTTGGGCACTGCCATTTTTATCTTATAATTCCCAGAAATATCACCATCAAAAGTTATACTTCCAGGAATGAAAGCCTCACAGCTTGTCTATTCACCATCCCATGACAGTAATTTGCAAGTATTTTAATTCCATCTCATCTATTAAAGAAAGACATGCGTTTCCTCAACAACTTGTCTATTTTGACATCTTGGTTGCTATAAGAACGAGGAATCAATGTGTTTGTTTTGTCTGAAAGTGGTAAGGAATTGATTTCATTTCATTCATGCAGAAGGTAAATAATCACCTCAGTTACTATAACATTCTGCAGAAACTATGCATTAATGTTTGTTGGATACTGCCAATAAATTACAGTGCATGATACAAAAAATATTTTGTATCATTTCACTTTCATTTTAGCATTTTATTAAAGGTACAGTACCTTCAGTGAGAAAATTAACATTTTCATAGTACTGCCAACATTTCTGACTGATTTACGGCTTTCATCTCTGGAGTCAAAAAGTAAGTGTATTGACTTCCTTCTCTATCTAAGGGGGGGGGACAGTAAAACCATCTACGAAAGCCTTGTTGAGCTTGTGAAGTCGCACAGTTAACCAGAGCTATTCCCCTCTCATGTACAACATGAGTGAAAAATTATGTCAACAGTCCTTTTACAGCAACCACTACTCCAATGATGTTCCTATACTTTTCAAACAAATATAAGGATGTCAAAAAGTTAAGGCAAAGGTCTACAGGAACATCAAGATCCCACATAACTTGAGAGAAGCAATGTTATCAGATGCTATAGTAGAAATTGGTCTAACTTTCACACTTATGAAACAGCTATACATATTTCATTTGAAAAGCAGGTTATTAATCAAAATGCAAATTACTACTTTGCAGGAACACATTTTGAACAGACACCCCATTGTTTAGTGTGTATTTATATATATATATAATATTACAGTGAGTTGTTAAGTTTGTGAAAAGAAAAGGAGTACTTGTGGCACCTTAGAGACTAACCAATTTATTTGAGCATAAGCTCACGAAAGCTTATGCTCAAATAAATTGGTTAGTCTCTAAGGTGCCACAAGTACTCCTTTTCTTTTTGCGAATACAGACTAACACGGCTGTTACTCTGAAACCTGTCATTAAGTTTGTGATATTTCAAACAAAGAAAAGCAGTACTTCTATTAAGCACCTGAAACTATAACAAGTTTTGGTTACAGTTTTAAAATACATATTCTATTAAACATAAATGAGCAGGGTCCTAAACTGCTATAAATAAGCATAATTTCATTGACCCAATTATATTGGGCTAGATTCTCAGCTTGTGTAAAGTAGTATGATGCCACTGAAGTCAATGAAGTATATTTACAGTAGAGAGTGATTCGTGATCTAAATAATCACACTATGAGAGTGGAGTACTATATATTATATAATTGTGTGTCAAACTATCTTGCTTCTAACAAACATTTGACTGTAAATATTTGATCATAGTTGGTGAAAAAGTATTATAACTGTGCTACAATTACTTTTTTGAAATATTAGATTGTATATTTAAGTTTCCTTTAATTATTTTCAACAAAGCTGAAATGTTCAGAAGTGAGCTAATTATGTGAACTGTGTCTTTTTCATTTCTTTATGTTGTAAAGTGAATTCCTTTACAATATTTCATTTGTTACAGAATCAAAGATTCTGAACAAACTAGAAGAATGCTGATTACTTCAGCCATAGTCCTTAATCAGGTAAGAGGCAGCATCCTTTTCTACAACTGAGCTCTCCAAAAATGTCATTTTACTTTGGTCTGACGACAAATCAAACATTTGTAATGTTACCCCTCTCTGGGATTCTAACATCAATCGGTTTAAAATCATCAGGAACAAAAGCATGTTTTAATAAGGGAGATGTTGACATAATTGAATTGGGGAGGTTCTTTTTCTGTCTTCCTTACTTTTTTGGCCTACTAGCCCCCATGTAAACTCTTTGCTTAGCAGGCAGTATCAAAGAAATGATTATGTTTAGACAGAGAGAATCTGTAACTAGGATTTTCTATGACAGACATCTTAAAAATAAATTAATTCTGGGAGCCCTAGTAACATAACTATCAGGAAGTCAGGCCCGCTTTCTTTATTACTTAGATTGTAAGACCTCTGGGGTAGGGACCTTCATTTTGTTCTGTTTTTGCAGCTCCGAGCACAATAAGGTCCTAATTGATGACCAGGGCTACTAGGCACTACAGTAATTAAAATAAATAATAATAATAAAACATCTATTGTCATGTGAAAATAGCGAATAAAGGACTGATTCCACCCTCAGTAACATTGGTGACCATGTCTATAGAGCCGTATCTGCATCTGATACACGATCCACAAACATGATCCACAGATATAAATCAAATATCTGCAGATTTGCAGGGCTCTACATGTCTACATTACAGGGACTATACTGGCATAGCTACAGTGCCATAGCTATGCCAGCCTAACCCCTCAGTGTAGACACAGCCTATGCTGACAGATGTGTTTTTTCCATTGGTGTAGGAACAACACCTCCCTGAGTGACGGTAGCTAGGCTCATGGAAGCATTCTTCTGTGGACCTAGCTGCATACACTGGGGGTTAGGTCAACATAGCTACATCGCTCAGGAGTGTAGATTCTTCACACCCCTTACACACTTAGCTATGTAAACCAAACTTTTAAGCAGAGACTAGAACCTAATATGCAGTAACTCAGCTGAAGTGAATGGAGTAAAGTGACAGCCGAATGAGGTCCTAAAAGATTGCTTCAAGCTTTCTGAATAAAATGCAATCACGTAGGTAACAACAGTACAAACTTATAAGTCCTATTGTAATGCACAAAATGCTCTTTTTAAAAAAATAGGTAAGGAGGCTCTGTTATATAAACATATTTTAGTTTGGTACAGAAAGAATTTATTAAACAGACCTATTTTCTACAGGTGAGCTTTCTATTATGTTTTACTTTATGATGCAATTGAAAGCTGATTCTTTCAACTTGTCCAGTCCCTAGCTGTGCAAAGACACTTCTTATATGTTGGAAGTGATGCACAGTTGTTGTTTTCATAATAAAGGAATAAATATATAAAGATGCATTTTAATCATCTATTGTATACCTACTGGACTGTTTAGCTGTAAGCATACAGACTGACTGTTTCATTCACCTTAAAAGATGATTAAACTAACATGAAAATATATCCAGGAAGTAGTTCACCCTTGTCAAGTAAGCACTATTGAGTAAGTAGCCTGCATTTTATTAGGATGAAACTGCTTTGGAAACCTGGCTGAATGATAAAACTTACATGCTCTCCCAGAATATACTATGATAGAGTAGGCTGGCTGAATCAGTGAAACTTCCCTTGGAAGCCTCTCAGTGATACCTTGATTTAGAAAAATCTCAAAAAAAAAAGTCTCCCTTTTTTTTGTTTTTGCATTTTCTCTGCCATCCCTTTGCTGATTTTCCTAATTATTCTTTTAATTAATTTTAAGATCAGAGCACTGATTATGAGTACCTTCAGTTCCCCTGGACATCACTGGGGGAGGTAAGGTGAAACAATGGTAACTCCTACTTCCACAGGAGCTGCAAACACTCAGCATCTCTCATCACCAGACCCTAGGAGTTGCTGAACAAATTATATGTAGAGGAACCAACCCCCAAAGGGGGGGGGGGAAGACCAGAACAGCTGTAACACAAAAATGCCTGTGCTTGCAGTCCTTACTCAGCCACAACTGCCAGTGGCTCAATGGGAATTTAGCCTGAGTACGGTGCAGGACTGGCTCTCTGGAAAATAACTAGCCTTACTTCCTAACAGAAGCATGCAAAGGTCTCTGGTATGCTAATTATTCACTCTCACTTCTCCTTATTGGCAATCAGCAAGCTACAGGACGCGGGGACCCTAGCATGAAAGTTCGGTATAGGATTAAAATGAATCCCTGCTCAGTGCTCTAGATAATGGTCACGTCAGAGCAGACCTTCTCTCTCAACTGCATCTCATAATCAAAGCGTCTAAAGGGTAGAAATGTCAGTGGCAAGATCTACAGCATGAAAAGAACTCCATACACTTGAGAACGCGACTCAGAGCTGAACCGTACCAGGTCCTAGCGCCCAGCCGAGCTCCCTCTTCTTTAAGTGGAAAGTTAGTAACGATTTTTCTGTCACGTTTGGGTTACGTCTAACCTCAGGGATCCTGCCCCGGCCACTGACAGGCTTCTCGAGGACAACTGGCGATGGGGAGCTGACGGATGCATTTCACGCCCAGCGCTTGCAAAAGTTAACTGTAATTTGGCCCCACCTTGAACATTGAACTTAATACTCCCGCCGCGTTCGGAGTCCCTGGCAAACTCCTTGCCCCTCTAGAGGTGCTTTATTAAGGGTGTGGTCCCTAGAGATTGTTTTTATAGTCATGTTAAATCCATGTTTAGAAAAAGGAGACTGAGGCTAAGGGGGGAGGGGGGGGGACGACACCGGTAGCTGGCCATCCTGGGTCAGGGGGTGTCCCCTGTGGCTGCAGACAATGAGACTGAGGATAACGGGGCAGCCCTTTGCCCTCTCCCCTCTATGGAAGCACATGCCGGTGATGGGGTGGGTCAGGTTTAGGGGGAGTAGCCGTACCTTCTCTCCCCGTGGAGCACATAGGAGCTGCGGAAGAAGCCCAGCAGCTCGTTCTCGATCAGGGCGCTGTAGATGATCTTGAGGTTGTAACTTCTCTGCGCCTCCAGGCTGCGGTTGAGGACCACCACGAAGACTTGGTTCTGCGGGTAGAGGAAGAAGCTGGAGACGCGCAGGGCGCCGGAGAGCTTGTCCTCGGCTACCTGGACGGCCTGGATGTGCACGCGGTGGGCGTGGAGCACGATGTAGCGGCTGGCGTTCAGGCACTCGATCTGCACGTTCACCTCCCCGCAGAAGGTGAAGTTCTCCATGAAGGCGCTGAGCATCAGGTTATAGTGCAGGGGTCTCAGGTGCCGGGGCAGGCGCAACTGGGTCCAGGGCGGCGGCTGCCGTCGCCGCTGCCACTCCTCCTCCTCCTCGCCCGGCGCCTCCTCTTGGCGGCCGGGAGGCTCCCCAGCGTCGTGGTTGAGCCGGGCAGCCCCCGGGAGGCTCCCGTTGCCGCTCGCCCGGGCCGGGCTGTCTGCGGCGGCCGCCGCCGCCGTGCTGCACTCCTCGAAGCGCACGCTGAGCAGCACCGCGATCATGGTCACCACCAGCAGCGCCAGGATGGAGATGGCGAAGCCCAGCACCAGACGCTTGTGCACCGTGATGTGCCGCTCCGTGGTGCGGGGTCTCACCCCCACCGCGTCCGCCCACTGGCCCGAGAGCCCCCTGCTGCCGTTCCGCAGGGCGGCGTCCTCCTCGATCATCATGGGGGTGACGGACGCGCTCTTCTCCCGCTTCTGGTCCAGGGCCATCACAGCAGCGCCTCCCCCGGCTCCTCCCGCGGGGCCGCCGCCCCGCTGTGGGGCCACGCAGGCATGGGAGGCAGCGGGGAGCCGGGGCTGGGGGGAGGAACTGCCCGCCGGCGCTGCTGCTCCTCCTGCGGCTGTCACTTTCCGAAGAGCCACATCACACTTCTGGGAGTAGCCCCGGCCGGGGAAAGGCTCCTCTCAGTCCCCAGGAGGCTGGGGTGGGGGGGGCCGGGGGGAGATCCCTGCCGCGGGGCCGCCCAGGGAGCGGGGCGGGCAGGCTCCGTGTGGCTGGGCGCAGCAGAGCGCAACTTGGGCTCCTCTTCGGGGCGCTGCTGGGCACTTCACCACATGCTGCCGAGTGCGACTCTGCGCGCGGGGAGGGGAGAGGCGGGGGAGGCTCCCGCTCGCTCCCTCCCTCCGCCGCCGCTGCTCGCGAGAAACTCCCCTCCCGCTCAGTGCCCGCCGCTGCTGGGCGGGCTGCCCGGCGCCATGCGTGCGCCCCGCACCCGAGCTGCCACACGGGGTGGGGGGGGGTGCCTGCCTGCCTCGCTCGGCCCTAGCCGAGGCTCCCCTGCCGGTTCAGCTCCGCCTTGCCCTCTTCGGCAGCCGCTGGAAGCGCCTGGGGGCTTTGGGACCGGACAGCGGCTCTGCCTCCCGCCCGCGCGTGGCGCGGCCGTGAGTGTCAAGTGCGGGGCTCGCTCTGCAAAGTCTCCTTTCCTGCAGGTACAGCGCTTTCCCGCTTGGGTTGCATGAAGGCGGAGCGGGGGGGGGGGGGGGGGGTTTGAGATCAACGCACCCTCACCCCACTGACAGCTGTTACTACGGCTGCTGTCAGTGACTGAGGGGGAGAAAAGTAAGAGAGGAGGCGTGCAGCCGCTGGGGAGAGCCCGGTTTAGCGGGCTTCCTCCGGGCTGGCGCATAAGACACCCCCCGCCCCATGGGAGGTCGCTGAGCTGCCTGCGAGAAGCGCCGTCAGTTGCTTCAGTGGCAGGAACCTCTCTACCATCCCCGGCCCAGCTCCCCGGCCGTGACTCAGCCTGTGTTTAACTAGTTTCTATATATATACACATATATGCAGGTGGAAGGAGAGGGAAGCCTCCCGGCTGATAAACACCCCCTGGCACAGGCAGATCCTGTGATGATAGGATGTGGTGCCTGTCAGATTACAGATCCTCCCAGCCACAGGATTTCTGGGATTATATGTGCGCGAATATATCCCCTGCATAAATATGGAACACGCACCATGTATTTCATTTAGATCTACTTCATAAAGAGTTGCTGAGTGCAGCTTTGAAGGGCAATAGTTGTATCATGCTAACCTAGGGGCTGATCCTAAGAAACACTTAAGAAGGTGAGTAATTTTACTCAGGTAAGTATTTTTATTTAAACCAATAGGATCTTGCTGCTGAGTAAAATTACTCACATATATAAACGTTGGATGGAACCCCTAAGGAACAAAAGACTGGAGTCGGAAGGCCCTGATCCTCAAAGGGGGTATTCAAGCTCCTAACTTAATATAAATACCTTAGAGGGCCTAAATCCTCAATTTAAGGAAAGTACTTAAGCAGGTGCTTACATCCATCCTTATTCAGGACAGCACCTAAGCACGTGCTGAAATTTAGACATGTTCTTAAATCCCGTTTTTACGACAGTTGGATTTAAGCATGTGCTTAAATGCTATCGTGAATAGGGATGCTTTCCAAACTCAGGGGCTAACATAACAGATTTTGAACACACTGCCTCTGCTCCTCCCAACCCCCAAAAGTATGTGTTATTTGGATCAGGCAGGTTGGTTCAGAACTTTGTCAACATAGGACCCATCTCCAAAAGTCAGCTCCAGCTCTGGATTTGTATTCCAGACACCCCTTTTCTCTTCTTCACTCTGCATTGTTCAGGCAACTGTCTCTGTATTTCATAATCAAAGCTATTTAGGCCCAAATCCTGCAAAGAATTCCATATGTGTTAAACTTAACACACTAAATTGAGTGGCAGCTACTCACAGTACATAAAGTTAAGGATGTGTATAAGTCTTTATGGGATCAGGGCCGTATTTTCTATCCTGCAATAACGGATACAAAAAGTAACTTTTTAAAAATTACTTACACTTTTAAAAATATACAAGTAGGGCAAATCTTTTATACAGAGGTCTGTGGAATGGGATATAATGGCCATTTTGCCTTCTGAAAGCATGGCTGGTCTGAATTTGTGCTAATCTACTACCTGCTTTAGAACTGCTGTTATAGGGAGTATAAATAGTTACCTGCTATCATTCAAGCCAATCAGAATTTAGAAAAAGAAAAAAATAAAGGCTCTGTCTGGAATGATCAAAGCCCTAGTTTTTATTTTACAATGCAGTGTTACATACTGCAATAGTACAAAATAGAATATAGACTGAAATATGTACAAAAGTCACCTATGAATTGTGATTATATGTTCTAGTTGATCTGTCCTGAGTAAAATCTCAGTCCTAACTACAGTTCCTCCATATTAATTGCGCTATTATCCAGCCACCTGTTCGGCAGAAAAACAAAAATCCTTTTAGTGGCTGTAAATAGGTTTCATTATATGTTGACGGTATAAGTTTGAGGCATATAGTAGAAAACTGTTGCCCTGTGATTTGAAAAAAAGAACTGACACTGGGATAAAAAACCCAAAGCTGTAGGTTGAAAAATGTCAGTATATGTTTCATTAAACCCTTTAAAAATGGACACAAAAGAAGTGTCTGGGTGCTTTTAAGTGTTTTGTATGTGGGCTGTCAATAACAGGCATCAGAGAGAAACACCATCTTCTGTACTATTTTTTTCCTGACATGTTTTCTAAGTTTACATGTTTGTTCCTGTCAGCAGCTCAGGGAGACATTCAAGCAAAGTCCTGTTTTAAGGGTATAGTTAGTCTGAAATAGAACTGATTTTTTTTTTTGCTGTATTTTATAAGTTGCAAAGTTTTTTTTAAAATAAAATACTATTTATGCAACTTAGAGCAGGGAAGGAGCTAAAATTTTATTGGTGAACATTTTTGTGCAGGCTTCTCACAGAAGTAGCATGTTTGGTGTCTGAGACAGTTGGACTGTGTTTAGCAATCAATTCAACTATGCCAAATTTAGAGGGGATTCTAAGGCAGTATAAGATGGCATAAGATATTCTAGTATTTTAGCATGTAGTTAGTGTCTTTATGTCTGAGATTTTCAAAATCAACTATGGAATTCAGTCACATAACTCAGGTTTGAAAATCTCAGGCCCCCTAAAACAGCCTGGGTCAATAGAAAAGGTGATGTGTAAAGGGTTAAGGACATGCCAGTAAGCAACTGTGGGTCTAATTCCTTCTAAGAAAGGCTATATTAGTGTAAATAACAGGCAGAGTACAGGAAGAAGGTTTAAGTAGAAAGAGCTTAGCCTCCTTTAGATTCACTTCTGACGTTGGTCCAGTAACTCATGCAGCACCCTAAGGGTCTCCCCTCAGATCCTCACAGATCTAATATGTTGAATGACATATGTTAAAGAGGTTCTGCTAGCAGCTTCTCTGATAAGCAATTGAGGTGCCTGAATTATTCCATCATTCTAAAACCATACATTACCAGGTTAGCCATTTTCCATGTTCATAATTGTGGATCAGACACAGGTATTTTTAGCCAAACTCATAAATTGTTAATACCATCTGAAATTGGCAGATCTCTGGCCATGTGTATATTACAGCACCTTGATGTAGAATAACATGAGTCTACATAGATGCATACCCTACAGAAAGCTCTTTATTTTGCAAAGTCTTTGTTCTCTTATTCACAGTGGTAAGTGTATGAATGCATTTTGTACATAATGTCTTTGAAATTCACAGTCAGCTTGTCAGATGTCTCCGTGACTTTGCTGGAAAAGATATCAGATCATGTCTCGCTTCTGCAGCAAAATCCTAATAATGACTCTCAGTTGTTCAAAACTTCCCTTAGGCCATCAACATCTTGTATGCAACACATTTTATGAGCTATAGGATGAGATTTCAGTTACTTATACAAAACAAGAGAACACGTTGCACACCTTAACCAAATAAGTGTAGAGATGGTTCTCCCTAGACAACAAGTATGAGAAGAAACATGGATAAGCTTCAGATAATGCAGTTACCAATTCACTAGGTTATATTGTGTCCAGTGACTAGGGATCCCAATAAAGCTGGGGTATTTTTATGTTAAGGTTCCAGTGACACAAAATCAACACTCTGTATTCAAACTGGTGCTTTATAGTCTTAGCAGTAAGGCTCTGTAAATAAGCAACCTTACTGTATATCTTGCAGTTGGGTACAGTTTATTCATGGAACTGAACTTATCCAAACAGGGGATAAGAACATTATAACTTTCAGAAGACAAGTAGAACTTTTTCTACTTTGAGGCCTGAGTGATCAATGCTTCATTCACTTGTGTAGATAAAAGATTTACAAACAAATTTTGTCTGACCGCTGAACAAATCTGCAGGAGTGGCAGGGCTCAAGGACCCTTCCCCATTTGCCTCCTGTGCAGTGACTGGGGACAACTGCAGTCCCTGAACTCATATAAGTAAGGACTACAGGGCTAGCCAGCCCAAAGCAACCAGGGAGGAGGCAGAGGTCCACCAATCCTTCCACTAGCTGAACCAGCCAGTCACAGAGGCAAACACATACTGTACATTCGTAAGAGATAGGTATGCGAGGGGAAGTGCGAACAAGAGACTACGCTACTGGCAACTCCTGGTCCCTTGTGTTTAAGAGGTACAATAAAGCTCTTAACTGATAGAGAGTCTGCTAACATTTCTGTCCTGAATAGTATGTACATTTGATTTATAATGTATTTTAATTGCAAATTTATTTTTGGCAAATGTATTTGTTATACCTATAGTTCATGAACTGAGACTCCCCCAACACCAACCTGCAGGTCTGGGTACCCTAGGAACTATACAGCTGCTGGGGACTCCCCCACAGGAGGGCTGTCCCCAAAAGGGGAGATTTCTGTTTCGTTGGAGCTGCCAGAGTGGTGCAAAGGGAGTAGATTGGGGCAGAGGTACTGCCCCTATGCAGTTGTATTTTTTCACAAGACATTTTCAGTGACATTCCAGATCTAATATGTGATGCTGATAAATATACCTTCTGCTTTATTTTCAGGAGTTATTGCGAAGAAAAATATTGGAGAAAATCATTCCCACTAAAAATCCAAGCAGCCACAATGCTAGATTATAACAGAAAATGTCTCTCAGCATCCACTTTAAATGTTAACCCCACGCACCCAAAGTCACAGTAATGACCAAATCCTGCCCGTGTGATTTATAGAAGTAATCCCATTTACTTCAGGGAAACCACCTACTTGACTAAGGTGAGTGAGATTTGGCCCTAAGCAATATTTTGTTTTGTTGTTTTGAAATAGGGATGACTAGATGATTATGTACAACCACATCTTGGCTTAGCTTTTCTCTGCCACTTACAAAGTAACAAACAAAAGCGGAAAAAGCACTGTGTTGTGTTATGTTTTAGATAAATAGAGACCTATACGGTGACTAGTTCGTAGTCATCCTGGGACAGACAGGATTAGCAGGTACTGCTCTATTCCCTCTCTCCTTTCCCCTTATTTTCTTTTTCTTGTGTCTTCCCTTTCTTTGAGTTTCTTCTGGAGTTGCAAGAAACTCTACTTAAAATGCTGTCTGAGTAGCCCTCACATGGGAGCATGTTTGAGAAGCCACGTATTGCCTATGTTACTGTATGGGCACACAGATCTGGTCACTGACCCTCTGCTGATGTCTTATGATCAGGTAGGACATTGAAATTGAAGCATCAGAAGTATCATCACATTGTATAGTTGACCTTAGTTCCTTTGCTTATTTCAGTCCTATTAAGCTAAAATGCCTTGCATTTTGCTCTTGTTAAAAGCCAGATCTCCTGGTCTGAAGTTTTTGGATGAAACACGCATCTACAGTATAATGTGAATCAAATAATACTTCAATTATCCAGTCTCTGACTGTCTGGTCATGGACTGGTGGCAGTCACATGGTTGTCCATGATTAACCTGGCTGCCCCAGATCAGTAATAACCCTGAAGAACTCTTAGATGCATGAAATAAAGCCAAGCAGTGTGGACATGGATACTCGGCTCTCTTAGCATATTGTTGTTGTTGTTATCCAAATCAGATTGTGAAAATAAGTTATTTCCTCCATATGCTGTGTTTCACATCTATACATGTTTATTCAGCCTCCCAAAATTGATTATTCTCTCTTTCTATCATTCATTTATTTTTATTTATTTTTCCCATTTAATTAGCTACCTAAGAAGATTAAACAAATATGTTTATTGTCTAGTGGTGAGTTTTATTTAAAGCATATTTGGCTTGCTTACCATAAAGCTTATTTTAAACAAAGCATCTTAGATTTTTTTTCAAATGTGAGCCATTTGTTTTTACTTTTTGTTTACACAAGTTCAATAATAATGTTAGTTGCAGTGTGCCAAGCATAGATATAACATAATGCTGTTTGTTTCTCTCAGTGAATAATTACACTTAAACCTAGTTAATCATAATCAATTAGAAATAAGCAAGTTAGTCTTGGAGGACAGAGAGAGAAAAATTGTGGATATTTCATTCTGTTTTAGGAACACAGGAATTGTTATACCAGATTAGACTGGTGGTCCAGCTAGTGTAGCATTCTGTCTCAGACAGAACCCAGTATGAGATATTTCACAAGAAGGTGCAAGGAACCCCTACAGGTTTATATCCCTTATAAAATATTTTTTTTGTAATCCTTTTTTTGTAACTGGATAATCTCATTATCTATATACATTTCTAATCCTTTTTCAAATGTATTCAACTCTTAGGCTGCCTGCTATCTTGAAACAATGTATTCCATAGATTAATGGTGTGTTATATTTTTTTAAAAAATAAGTATTTCTTTTTATCTGATTTTAATTTACTGATTTTCAGTTTTATTGACTATCATATTTCTTTTGCTATTAAAGAGGGAAAATAAGAGCTTCTGATTTACCTTCTCTGTGCCATTCACTGTTTTGTACGCTTCCATCATCTTCCCTCTTATTCATCTCCCTACATTTAAAGAGTCCCAATCTTTTAAATCTCTTCCTGTATGGAAGCCTCTCCTACTCCTTAATCATCTTCATGGCCCATCTGAGCATCCCTTCTGTGTCTGTTACATCTGTTTTCACACCACATCTGGTCATAAAAATTTATAGACTCCTACAATTATTGTAATAATGCCTTTTTATACAATTTGGTCTTCAGCTTCCATGCTTACCTAAATTTGTTTTACTTTAGTAATATTCATGTACAAGAGTTGTGGATTTGTAATTTATCAAAATGTGCCATTCATACAAAATAGCTTTAATCCTCTTTTGTTTTTAAAAGAAATAGTTACCAGAAAGTTTAGAATAAAGGGAGATACTTCATTACAGCCTTAGAATGGATTTAGAGACAGATGATCTTTAAAATAATCAATAAACAACAGTTAAGTACCCAATTCTCTTGCAGCTCTTACTCAGGCAAATCTATTGATTTCAAGCGTTCCCTGTGTAAGGATTGTGGCTCAGTTCAGCAAAGTACTTAAGCACATGCTTAAGTTTATCCCTGTTCAGGACAATATGTAAGCATATGCTGAAATTTAGATATATGCTGAATAGGGGTGGACCTGAGCCTGTGCCTCTAGTGCTTTGGCTGAATTGGAACCTGCATGATCAGACC
Organism: Chelonia mydas; assembly: GCF_015237465.2. Lineage (NCBI taxonomy): Eukaryota > Metazoa > Chordata > Testudines > Cheloniidae > Chelonia > Chelonia mydas. Next base: position 281,400,178 of record NC_057849.1, read on the forward strand.
CTTATTCAAGACCCTAACAAAGAGGGGATTGTATATGTGTTTGCTTTCATATAAAGTGAATAATTCAAACCAAAAGAGGAAAGTCATTTAACATAGAATACTGGGGTCTTTCATGGCAGTCACATTGATCGTCTTAGGTGGTTTGAGGCATCTTCTGGGACACTTTTGTGAGAAGTATAGCAACCTGATGCTTCTCACAAGCTGATGGGCTAACCAGCAATTGCCATCTCTCAAAGAACGGGTGATGTGCACATTTTTAATGTCTTTAGATTGCACAATTACATAGTCCAGGATGTGCCACTGTTTTGACCTGGGTTGCATCCATGTTGTCTTATATTTGTTGGCCTTTTGGATGACTGTGTGGGTAATAGTGAGATTGAACTCGGCACACTTGGAGAGATGTAGTTGGCCATTGGAGTGTGACCTTCCAATGCCATGATAGCCTAGCAACCTGCTCCACCTGTCACCATTGGCTCCCACACAAGCATTAAAGTCTCCAAGGACAAAGAGTTTGTCCTGGTGTGGCACTTCATAAAATACCTCCTTGACTTCATCTGTATGAGTCATTGTCACCCCATAGGCACTGATGATGGTTGCAATCTGGACTCTGGACAAGTGTATGCGGAGCACCGTAACTTGATCATTGACTCTGTTGGTGAGCAAGTCAAGCTTGCAGGCAGTGTCAGACTATATGATGAACCCTACCCCAGACTGTCTTGGCTTGTCCTTGGTCTTGTCAAGCCAGTAGTAGGAGTGGCCTGCTCCCACCTCCTTAAGGTGGGACTCATCAGCAAGTCTGGTTTTACTGAGGGCAGCAACGTCTATGTTATACCTCATCAGTGTTTTGCCAATAAGGGCTGTTCTTCATTCCGGACTTCGGTCATGGTCAAGAAGAGTTCTGACATTCCATGACCCAAATGTCAGTCTGTGAATCTTTGTTTTATTTCGACCGCTTAGTTGGATGACCAGCCAGGAGCAATAGCCTGACAGGTACAGAAAGGACAGGCTGTGATCAGGGTTCCTTTTCAGTCCCTTTCCTCCTCCCCGCCCCCCCCCCCAATTGGGGAGAGCAACACTGCACCTAAAAAGGCCTGCTCTGTCACCTCAGGAGGATGTGGGCTCTATATCTGCTCTGGTCTGTGGAGAACAACCAACACCATAAGGACCCCTGTGTGCAGAGTTGTGATGAAGGACTGCCAGCATCATCCTCTGCCTGTCCCTGACACCACCTCCCCATCTCCACAGGACTCTGGTAAATTGATTGGGTTAAATGAGTAGAATGAATTGGCTGAACGACCTGCATGATGAATGGATTTAAGCCTTTCCCACTCTTTTGCAAGCAGCTGTTGCTGCTGCTGCACTGGTGCAATGGATGCCACAAACATAGCAGCTAACACGGGCGCAGGATTTGTATTTGAAGTTGAAAATATTAGTAATCAGTTAAAAAAAAAGTTTTATGTTTCCAGTGATAAATTTTATTAGCACATCATCAGCATTAAACAATAATATAGTATCAATTTATAAAATGTATAACTATGTAACTGACCATCACTAACAGATGTAGGGCCCTATCTTGACAGCTTTCTACACATGGGATCCTATTGACTTCACTGGTGATTTTGCAAACAGAGGGTCCTAAGTCTGCTAGTGATGCTTGATTAAACATCAAATGATAAAATGTACAGCTAATACATTATTATATAGGTCCCACACAACATCATCAGGTATTCTGTATATACCACTAATCTTATAGAATCACTATTTCAGAATCATTTTAAAGGGTTGGGTTTTTTTAAATGTATTGGTATCATTTTAGCATCCCTCTGCCTGTAATGACTGGCATCCTTGGTAGTACTATGTGTCCATCAATGTAAGTCTCACAGGGAGCAAAAAATTATAACTAGACAACTTTAGAAGCCTCTAGAAGTTACCTAAAATAGATTTTCTTTATTTAATAATGCTACAACTTTAAGGTCTGAGATCTCAGGACCAGTCAAGACTGGAAGCAAATGCTATATTTCCTGCTGGGAAACTGTTAATCTGCCCTCCTGTTTCTAGCTCTGAGCTCAGTAGGAGGGTCATTTTCAGAGACCCTCGATGAAATCCTGTTCCTGTGAAGTTAATGTCAAAACTCTCTTTGACTCCAATGGCAAAATTCTCATTGACTTCTAAGGGTCCAGAATTGAATTCCCTAAGTCTACAACATTCCTGATTAAATATCTGTACAATTTATAAATGGATTATTTTAAAAGAGTAAAATGATGAAGATGATCTTACATACTAGAAGTGAAATAAATGACCGATCCAAATAGTCATATATAAATAATATTTAGATATCAGGAGATAAATAAATGCACAAATTTAGTGTATCAAAAATGACTATTTTTAAAGAAAGTTTAAGCCTTTTTGTTTTTTCACTCATTTGAATTCCTTTATTTCTTAGAGCAGAAAATAAATTAATTAACTACAGTTTGATCACAATTATCATATTTGAGATTCTGGAATTATGATTAGTAAATTACCTAGGTCTTTCTCATTTTCTTTAAAACTTAACTTTTGAGTGAGGGTTGGGGCAAATGAACCATTTTTGCAATTATGTAGGATTTTCACAAAATAAAATTTAATTGACAATGAAGGAAGCATGTTTCTAATTAACATAATATTGATTCAGCATATGGCATGCTGGCTTTGGTTTTCACATTTTATTAGAAAAATTGTCACTTTTCTCTTTAGTGCCACCTTGTGGGTCAACCAATAATAAAAAAGCATGCAAGTCTCTCATGCTATCTTAGATCTGTGACATTTTCACAAAACATATAGCAGGCTCTCTGGAGTTCAGAAATTTCTGTATTTTACAAGGGGAAAAAAAACAAGGTACACAAAAATATTTGCTATGTATTTATAATAGCTATGAAATAAAATGGAATGATTTCTCTGAGATTGGAAGTAATAGGATCTACACAAAAATCAGTGCTGATTTACAGGCTAATCATCAGACTTATCTTGGAAAATGTAAGTGGCAAGCTCCTACTTGTGTGAATCTTACCATAAGAAAAATGCTGCCGAATCTTCTTAATGCCATCACTTCTGCACCAATCTACCCTGAGAAGTGCAGTTGGGCGTTTATAAATTTGGTCTAATCCTAGTTTCAGAAAATATATCAGATTAAGCACTGGAAGAAATTTACTTGTAAAAATCATGTTGAGATCATCTTTGAACTCAACTGATGGTAATTTAGCAAACATTTCTAAAAAAAATCAAAAATTTAAAGTGCTAAAGGACATATGTATCATATCTAAACTTCAAATCTAGACTTACCTTGGAGAATCACTGGAATGCTTTGCTCTGAAATACATACCTAATATTTTGGTTAGCATCAAACCTTAAAGAACTGAATATACTTGTCTCTGATATATTACTGTGGGGAACTGAAGACAAGTAAAACTTTGTTGTGAAAATCAGAGAGAATTTTTCAGATGTTTATAAATTTTAAGTAACCATTTATATCACTCTTGTTAATGCCAGCAGTTTAGTTTTGGAGTTCTGTTGCCAGGATTTAAAGTTTGTATCTTGTAAACCACCAAACAAAATCATTTTTCTTAATATTTATTAAGCACACAAAGTAAAAGCAAGAGGGAAAATAATTAAAACTTAAAATGAAGCATTACTTGTTTTTTTTAAAAGAGTGGTAGCCATGTTAGTCTGTATCAGCAAAAAGAACAATGAGTACTTGTGGCACCTTAGAGACTAACAAATTTATTTGGGCATAAGCTTTCATGGACTAAAACCCACTTCATCGGATGCATGCAGTGGAAAATATAGTAGGAAGATATATATACACAGAGAACATGGAACAATGGGTGTTGCCATACCAACTATAACTAGACTAATCAATTAAGGTGGGCTATTATCAGCAGGAGGAAAAAACCTTTTGTAGTGATAATCAGGATGGCCCATTTCCAACATTTGACAAGAAGGTGAGAGTAACAGTAGGGGAAAAATTAGCATGGGGAAATAGTTTTTACTTTGTGTAATGACCCATCCACTCCCAGTCTTTATTCAAGCCTAATTTAATGGTGTCCAGTTTGAAAATTAATTCCACTTTTGCAGTTTCTCATTGGAGTCTGTTTTTGAAGTTTTTTTGTTGGAGTATTGCGACTTTTAGGTCTGTAATTGAGTGACCAGGGAGGTTGAAGTGTTCTCTGACTGGTTTTTGAATGTTATAATTCTTGACATCTGATTTGTGTCCATTTATTCTTTTGCGTATTCTTTTGGTCTTGTTATAGTTGGTGTGACAACACCCATTTTTTCATGTTCTCTGTGTATATATCTCTTCCTACTGTATTTTCCACTGCATGCATCTGCTGAAGTGGTTTTAGCCCACGAAAGCTTATGCTCAAATAAATTTGTTAGTTTCTAAGGCGCCACAAGTATTCCTCGTTCTTTTTGTTTTTTTAACTAACTCCTTTGTGTTCTCTCTCTTTGTATACAATCTTTTAAAGAGCTGCATATCTTCTTTGAAAATGTCTTAAACTGCATTAGCAGTTATTGCTGGAAAAGAGAGAGAGCCCATTTTAAATGGTAACTCTTAGGTTTTGTTAAAGTTTGCATTTGTCCTGAGTACAGGATCACACAGAGGAGGAGAGGGGGAACCCAAGATAGGGGAAAGTGCAGCTTTTATGATTCTTACAGTTTAGTAGGCACTGAATTTTCATTTTGCAGGTGGGTGCCCCACACCAGCTCTGCCCCCTCCCCCGAAACCTCTTCCCGCTCTCCACCTCTTCCTGCCCCACTCCACCAAAACCTCCTCCTCTCAGCACCTCCCCCCACCACTGGCTCCTTTCTGCCCCCTCCTGCCTTAAGGGCAGTGAGGGGAGGAGGGAGCAGAGAAGAGTGAGTGCGGGGGCAAGCCCCGATCAACAGCTGATCTGCAGGGTAGCTACTGAAGAGCTGCTGGAAGCTTAGGGCCAGCTGCTGAACAGCTGATTGGCAGCCAGCCCCAGGGCCACCGGAGCAGCAACCAAGGCCAGCCCTTTGGGTGCTGAGCAACCCCTATTTTTTCTCCATGGGTGCTTTAGCCCCTGAGCACCCATGGAGTCCGCACCTATGGTTGGAACTGGAAGACTTGGGTAACAGCACACAAACCAAGGTAGAGAGGATGGTCTAGTGGAGAGGACACCTCTCTGGGCTACAAATCCCAGTTGAGCCACAGACTTACCTGTCTGATACTGGGAAAATCACTCTATCTACCCTGTACCTCTGTTCCTCACCTGTTAAAAGGGATTGCACTTCCTTTCTAACAGGAATCTTGGGGGAATAAAATCCATTAATAATTGTGAGATATTCAGATACTATAATGATTAGGACCAGCACTTGAGTCATGCCAGAAGGCCATTCTGGAAGTTTTTAGGGAGTCAGAACAGCATTCTGGTACCTCTGCTAATTCTACCCACTTCCCAGCCTCCGTGTCCAGCGAGGGGAGCCAGTCCTGGGCCAGGCGGCCCCTTTCCCTTCCCAGCTGTAGGGTGTCCTCCAAGCCAACAGGTGCCAGTGCTGGTCCTGAGCATGGGGCACTTGATAGTGGTTCAGTGTGGAGGTAGCCCAGGATAATGCAGCTGGGACCAGGCCCAGGATAATGCATGAGGGCTGGAGTTGCAGAGCATCTGGAGTGGAGCCAGAGGCTAGCGATGTCAGGAGCTGGGAAGCAGAGCTGGGCAGACAGTAGAGCTCACCCCAATCACCAGGTAAAAGTAGGGGGGACGTGCGGACAGGATGGGCTTTGTGGGAGCTTTCCTGCTCCCCTGGACTTCTGCCAACTCCCCCACTGCCCCATCTTCCTCCCAACTCCCCTCTGCTCCCTCTCAGGGCTTCCCACTGCCCTCCCCCAAGTATGCACTTCAATCCCCCCATTCAGAGCGATTTTACACCACCTTTGGTGTTTTGGCACTTCTTATTTTAGGACACAAGGAGTGATTAGGACCATGTAAATACTGTACTGAGGGGATATAACTAGCCACTCCGAGCATTAGTAAGAATTGTTTTGAGCTTGCCAAACTGATCATAGCAAAGTGTTGCAAGGTTAAGCTTGTGCTGACGAGACAGAAGGCAAAAGGAGAAATAAGGGAGAAGTAGGTGGAATAAGATCGGGATGAAAAGTGAAACACAAGGAGGAATATAGCAGGAACTATAGATTCACATCTCATTCATTGCTCCGGACACAGGCATAAAGATACAGATATCTTGTCTTCCCCTCCTTCTCTGGTCAGAACATCTATGAAGTTCAGCTTGTGAAACATTTCAACTTTATTGTAATTTAATCATATTATGTTATATATAAAAATGACAAAATGAAAATGAACCATTTTGTCTTATTGAAAGAAATATTTCAATAATTACATGCTGATGTTGATGAAATCAAAACTTTCCAATTAAATATTTCAATTTCGTAGAATTAGCATTTTCTGATGGAAAACTGTTCCATCAGAAATGTTTTGACAGTTCTAATTATGATTCAATCTTTAATTACATAAATACATACTGTTTTTTCACAGGGCTCATTCCTCATTCAGTGTACAAGATGGACAGCGCTCACTCAATGAGCAGCAATTTGAGATTTTGTTTATCCCCATTGTTCAATGGGTGGCCCCATGGGCTATTTACTGCGTACCGTTCAAACTCTGCTCTGAAGATAGAATTAGAGATTTCCCAGTGGACTGTTATATGGTGTTCATTGCTATAGTATCTGAGTGCTTCACAAGCATTAGTTAAATTATCTTCATTACACATCTATGAGGAGAAGGGATGGTATTGTCCTGCATATGGAGAACTGAGGCACAGAGAAATTACGGTCAAAATGTACACAATTTTGGGTGCCAAATTTGAGATACTTTAGGCTCTGATTTTTGAGAGTACTTAAAATTATAAAGCAGTTTATGTTCAAAGCACAGCTGCCATTGACTTCAATTGCAATTGGGAGTGCTAAGCCCTTCTACAAATCAAGCCCCAGGTCTCAAGCTGGCCCCTGGACGTTAGTGGCCATCTGATTTTCCCAGCATTACATAGGTACTTTGTGTCAAACGCAGAAATAGAATCCAATTCCCCAAGGTAGCATTCAACTTCCTTAGCCATGAGACCGTCCTCTCTCTTTCTGCAGTCCCCTGCCTCATTCACAACACACATTCCAAAGTCTGCAACAAATGAACCAAGGGTCCTTCAGAAAACAACCCCCTTTACTACACAACCCTGATTCATCCTTAGAGCAGTTCCATCCTATGCGCTGAATGAAGCAAGGGTCCTGTGGAAAAAATAATATGTGATCATGTAATTAAAGACTCTATCATAATTAGAGCTGGTTGAAAATTTTCCAACAGAACAGTTTTCTGTGGGAAAATGCTGATTCAACAGAATCAGAACATCCCACCACAAGAAAATGTTGATTCCATCGGAACATCTGATAGCAGGCAGGCTGGCAGGCCTGGTTTCCTGCCAGCCTGTCTACTTCCCAGCTGCACACCTAGTATGCTCCTCAAGCTCCCTCTCTTCTTGGGTAGTTGGCTCCCCAAATAGCTGGCCTCCCTGGCTGCCCATCTAACAGGCAGGCAGGCGAATGGGTTGGCCATCCAGTAGCGTAGCTAGGGGGGAAGCGGGGCAGCAGCCGCTCCCCCACCCAGCAGAACTTTTTAATTTTTACTCACCTGGCGGCGTTCCGGGTCTTCAGCGGCAGGTCAGGGGGAACGGAGATAAAAGAAGGCGCCACTCCCTGGTAATCACCCGGCAGCGCTCCGGGTCTTCAGCAGCACTTCAGCGTCAGGTCCTTCACTCGCTCCGGTCTTCGGCAGCATTGCGGTGGTGGTGTCAGGGGAGGGTCCTTCAGTGCCTATCTCCACTCCCCCTGTTTTTTCCACCTGGCTACGCCACTGTGGCCATCTCCCTGCGTGGCTGGGTCTCCAGGGTGCCAACCATCCAGGTTGCATGTCTGTACAGATGGCCTGCACCCTGGACTGCCCAGCTGACTTTTCATTCTGATTTGGAATGAAGTTTGTTTTGGAAATGCTAAATTTTACACAGCACAGAAATTCCCGTTCCCAGTTAGTGCTAATCAAAAGGCATCTGCACAAGGGAGCCAATTTCAGTTTGCACAGGCAACCATAATTCTAGCATTTCCCAACCTGAATGCTGGACTTTGCAACTTTAATGTTCTTTATTCATAGGGTATTTTGTGTGCATAATGACAGGTTTCAGAGTGGTAGCCGTGTTAGTCTGTATCAGCAAAAACAACAAGGGAGTCCTTGTGGCACCTTAGAGACTAACAAATTTATTTGGGCATAAGCTTTCATGGGCTAAAACCCACTTCATCAGATGTATGGAGTAGAAAATACAGTAGCAGGTATATATACACAGTACATGAAAAGATGGGAGTTGCCTTACCAAGTGGGGGGTCAGTGCCAGGGCCAGCTCTAGGATTTTTGCCGCCCCAAGCAAAAAAATTTTTGGCCATCCCCGCTTTTTTTTTGCCCCCCCCACTCCGCCCCCGGCTGTGCCCCAACTCTGCCCCTTCCCAACCCCTTCCCCAAATCCCCGGCCCCGCCTCCTCCCCCTATTGCTTCCTGAGGCTACCCCCCACAACCCCCTGCCCTAGCTCACCTCCGCTCCGCCTGCTCCCCTGAACATGCTGCCGCTCCGCTTCTCCCCCCTCCCTCTCAGGAAAGGGAGAGGCAGCGTGTTCAGGGGAGAAGGCAGAGCAGAGGTGAGCGAGGGGGGAGGGAGGGCAGGAAGTAATGGGGGGGTAGAGGAACCGCTCCCCGCCCCAGCTCACCTCCACTCCACCACCGCCGCCTCCCCCAATTGCACCGCAAGCCTGGGAGGGAGGGAGGGAGGAGAAGCGGAGCGGCGGCGGCGTGCTCAGGGGAGCAGGCGGAGGCAAGCTGGGGCAGCAGGGGCACATTTCTAGGGGCAGCATGGCCGGCGCCAGAATGCCGCCCCTAGAAATGTGCTGCTCTAACACCTGCTTGTTTTGCTGGTGCCTAGAGCTGGCCCTGGTCAGTGCTAACGAGACAATTCAATTAACAGTAGAATATCAAGGAAGAAAAAAATCACTTTTATAGTGGTAATGAGGGTGGCCCATTTCAAACAGACAAACAGTGCATAATGTCCTAGGTTCTAAAAAAGGCAAACTGAAAATAACAGAAATCCCATCATATAGCATCATCTTGCCACCCACATGGGTTGTCAGCAACACTGGAACCTTTAGATCCACAGTACAGACCTATGATACTTGATCTAACTGCGTAACTGATAACAGTAGAAGGGAGCCATCCCATTGACCAGCACCAAACAGACATGAGACACATCCTCCAGCAGAGGAATGGTGAGATTCAGGAATATTGGGATTCTTTCCTGGCTCTGGAAGGGATTGTGCGGTGTTTGGGAAATACCCTTCTGCCCCTGCTCTCCTGAAGCCTGACCCTTTCTACCCCATCCACTCCAGCTTGTCCTTGTTCCAGTCCTCTCCCCACCAGTTTCTCATCTGAATCCTTCTCCACTCCTCAGACTTCTCATCCCAGTCACAGTCTCCTTGCCCAGACAGTCCTAGTCTCCCCTGCTGGCTCTATCTCCAAGTCCCAGTCTCCACCCCCCAGGTCCTCATCCAATTTCAGTCTCTCCCATCCCCCATTGTCAGCCTGTCCCCCACAGCTCCTAATCTCCTTGCCCTGCCAGTCCTAGTCTCTCTCCTAGGTCCCAGTGCAAGCTCTTTCTCCAGCCAGTTCCAGTCTCCTCCTGCAGCTCTAAGTCCAAATCCATCCCCAACTCTATCAGACACCATGCCCCAATCTACTCTTTCCTCTGCCCCACCTCTACCCACCCCAGGTGCAGCTGTTGTCCCCTCTGCATATGAATCAGGCTGTTTCCTCCGCCAGAGTGCCTTGGAGTCAGCAGGGTAGGCACTGTAAGTACAGGAAAGACAGGCTTCCTGATCTCAGTTCATGTGCCTGGTACCACAGTGGCCCTCAGCAGTGTGGGCAACAATTGTAGGGAAATTCCTGCTCGGCCCTGCAGCCCTGGCCTGGAGCAGGCTCACGGCAGACAGAAATTTCAAAAAATGTAGCTGCCATACTCTAACAAGTCTCTGCTTAGTATGTGTGAACTGAGATTTATCAAAGGCATGTAACTTGGCCAAATTTGGAAGTTTCACCAAGTTCCGCACACACAGCAAAAGGTACCTCCTTGACTCTAGGAGGTGCAGCAGATTCTTCGTAAAATAGAGGTAAGATTTTTTTTAAACAAAGTCAAAATAATGTATTTTTCACTAATCTTGTTCTGAGAAATGGCTGAACCATTTTTGCTGAAACTTAAAAATAAACATAAAAAATAAAATCAGCCTCAGGTAGATACCTGGCATGGAAAATTTCAGGGTGAATGGTGAAAATTTGGCAAAGTTATAAGCAACTGTGTATAATAACAACAATAAATAGCAATATATAATAATGCCATCCTGAATGAGCAGTCAGACTTGAACTCCCCTTAAAACTGAAGTTGAAGGTCATGACAAGACATTTATAGGGTAGTTCTTCCAAGATTTGCAGTAAGATCTCAGGTTTGACCTATGACCCATCAAAAGGTTCTAATGATCTGCATACAGGTAAAATGCAACCACTCAACTGTACTTTTTTTGTTTAGGTTTGCTGGAATGCATTGCAGTAATAGACAGATTATACATAGGCAGAACATGCCTCTCAGTTTTAAGCCACTCTCACAATTAACCTTCTCAAAAATTACATTTAAGGCTGAAAGATCAAGTGCAAAGTCTCATCCCAATGGACAATTTTTGTTGGATTCATCTAGGAATTGAAGGTTGTGTCATGTGCCACTGCAAAGATAATTTTTCCTAGATTATAAATAATGTCTGGAATTTGACTCTGCTGCCACAAGGAAATAATGATTTTTCGACAGGTAATAAACTGACACTAGAGATTGTTGTTTTTTTGGTAACCTTGCAAAAACTTCATTGTTTTACAAAGAGTGACATCAAATAGCAGAACTAAATTAATAGCAAACATGTATTTACACTGAGTATACCTCTTACCCTTCAGAGGGATAGCATCTTTAGTATTCTTTGTAATATCTTAAGTTAAGGTGTAACAAACAAAGGATCATTGTAGATGAACTAATGTAAAAATTTGTAAACTCAATAAGCAATGGCTATTAATGTTCTCTTTTGTCTTCCAGGCAGAAAATCAAAGCTATTTAAACTAAAGGATGTGTTTAAAATCAATGTATGTTGATAAGGTGCACACATTAACAGTAATGTTTGCAAACACTCTCTAACTTATATACACAATCTTTTCTTTTGGGATATATAGTCACATTAGCTGGAACCATAGAAGACTAAGGTTTTTTTCTTTTTCTTTAATTTGCTATTAATTTTTTAATGCTTAAAAGTTGAAAGTCTAGTGCAGGCTCTAGGCACTCAGATACTACAATGGTAAGGGCATTAAAACTACACAGATAGGTAGTGTAGGAAGTGATTGACTAAATCTGTGTATTTAATATGCAAACTAAACTCATGCAGGCGACACAAGAAGTTCAGTATTATGTAAGGAAGTCAAAAAAAAACTGTGGGATTTTTTTAACTTACATTCAGATCTGTAATTGTGCCCTTTTTTATACAGAATATGGGCTGTCAGGCTGGGGTTTTCAAGGCCAACTGAGAGTTTTAGCTACAAAACTTCCACTCATTTCAGTTGGGTTTTTGTGGCTAAATCTCCTATTTGACTTTGAAAATCTCAGCCTCAGTATTTATCTCGTTTACTTGTTGTTTATGCCTTATCAAGTTACAAAAATCCCCAGACCATGACTCATAACCAATTCCACTCTGCAGAGACCACACATTCTTTCACAGAAGAGCAGTTCTCCCCAGACCATTCTATCCAAGGTATCCTGGAAGAGATTAATGTAAAATGGGATGGCTTTCCACACACCAATAAGACATTGGTTTAGAAAGTAGAATCTTAAATATTTTGAGTCTCTGGCCTGAAGAGTCACTTTGATAGAATCATAACAAAGAAGATGTATACAGAGCAAGATTCCTGACTCAACGAATACTGAAAACTCCGTTGGCTACTAACAATACAGTATGCAATAATAGAACAGAAACAAAGGACATTAGACTGCTGCAACTCCCCACAACAGTGGGACTCCATCAGTTTTTTTGGAAGGCTGAGATGTAGATGTTGAAAAGCTGAATGGTTTCAGAGTAACAGCCGTGTTAGTCTGTATTCGTAAAAAGAAAAGGAGTACTTGTGGCACCTTAGAGACTAACCAGTTTATTTGAGCATGAGCTTTCGTGAGCTACAGCTCACTTCATCGGATGCATAGCATATCGTGGAAACTGCAGAAGACATTATATACACACAGAGACCATGAAACAAAACTTCCTCCCACCTCACTCCCCCGCTGGCAACAGCTTATCTAAAGTGATCCTCAAGTAGAGCCATTTCCAGCACAAATCCAGGTTTTCTCACCCTTCCCCCCCCCCCCCACACACATACAAATTCACTCTCCTGCTGGCAACAGCCCATCCCCCTTTGAAACCCCTCTTTATAATGCGCATGATAATCAAGGTGGGTCACCTCCAGCACTAATCCAGGTTTTCTCACCCCCCCCCCCACACCTCCTTTTCCAAAAACCACACACACAAACTCATTCTCCTGCTGGCAACAGCTCATCTTACAATGTGTACAGCAATAATCCAAGTTTAACCAGAACGTCTTGGGGGAGGTTTTGCAGGAAAAAAACAAGGGGAGACAGGCTACCTTGCATAATGACTTAGCCACTCCCAGTCTCTATTCAAGCCCAAATTAATAGTATCCAATTTGCAAATGAATTCCAATTCAGCAGTTTCTCGCTGGAGTCTGGATTTGAAGTTTTTTTGCTTTAAGATAGCGACCCTCATGTCTGTGATTGCGTGACCAGAGAGATTGAAGTGTTCTCCGACTGGTTTATGAATGTTATAATTCTTGACATCTGATTTGTGTCCATTTATTCTTTTATGTAGAGACTGTCCAGTTTGACCAATGTACATGGCAGAGGGGCATTGCTGGCACATGATGGCATATATCACATTGGTGGATGTGCAGGTGAACGAGCCTCTGATAGTGTGGCGGGGGGGAAGGGTGAGAAAACCTGGATTTGTGCTGGAAATGGCTCTACTTGAGGATCACTTTAGATAAGCTGTTGCCAGCGTGGGAGTGAGGTGGGAGGAAGTTTTGTTTCATGGTCTCTGTGTGTATATAATGTCTTCTGCAGTTTCCACGATATGCTATGCATCCGATGAAGTGAGCTGTAGCTCACGAAAGCTCATGCTCAAATAAACTGGTTAGTCTCTAAGGTGCCACAAGTACTCCTTTTCTTTTTACGAAAAGCTGAATGTGTCAGACAACCCTATTTACATAAAGGGCTGATTTTGCATTTTTTACATAGGCAAAAGTACTATCAACTTCAACGAAAATTTTGCCAGAATAGGAACCATTAGATTGGGTTTAGAAAAAGCCTATACTATATAACTAGAAGATTTCACTCCAAGAAAAAGATTTATTTATCCACAGTCTTATGCAGGCACACATTACTATAATATCTGAGATAAAGTATTTTCTAAGTGGAATTTAAGAGAAATGAAGTGGATTCTGATGTCATCAAGAAAACTTTAAGGATTTTGCTTCTGAGAAAACGAAGAAAGTTCTGTCTTTTTCCCACCTGAGCTCAGGTAGGCAAGCCAAGCACTTTTAAAAACGGGGTTTGACAGGAAAGTTGAATCAGCCATAGTCTTCTTGGCTAAGCTCCTAGAAAAAAAGGGACATTCCTGTTTTGAATCCAGGTGAGCCAAAAGACTCCTTTAGAGAAAATAAGAGGGGATGCTCAATAAGCATGAAAACATGAATCGTTAGTGTCAGACATTTATATGCCAAAGAGAGAGACAGTGGGAATGTCACAGCCTCAAACAATACCATGTCTAATGCAAGCCACAAAGGTTGTGGTTTATTATATTATCTTCTTTTAGTGCACACCAAGTCTTCAGACAAACTTAATAGTTCTAATCTAACAAGTGTTTTATCCCATGAAGATTATGGAAAATAGATTCTTATTCAATAGAAATTCAATAAGGAACTAATGTAAAAGCTATTTTCAGAGCCAGAATATCACCAATAAAATGAAAACCAAATATTCCCTTTTAGTAAGATTTGGACAACAGAAAATATGCATCTACAGTATTTGGATAGAATAAGATTTGCAGGTTATACAAAGGTTTCAGAGTAGCAGCCTTGTTATACAAAAATATTCTTCTCTTGTTTACAACATTGGTTGGAAATTTGCTTGCTATGTATTGGTGTGTATCCGTGTATCTATCGAAGGCCAAATAACATTCAAAGTCAATTGGAGTTCAGCCATTGACTTCAACTGCAGCAAAATCAGTCAGAGAGAAAAAAAAAAAAAGTTTTTTCTCTCTCCTTCTTGCTTTCAAATGTTTTGTAAGTACCTACTACATAGAACTGCATTGACTGTTTCAATTCATTTCAGAAGATGATAGCAGAAAAACTGTATGGAAAGTAGACAAGGTGGGTGAGGTAATATCTTTTATTGAACCAACTTCTGTAGGTGAAAGACACATGCTTTCAAGCTCCACAGAGCTCTTTTAATACAGTCTAAAGTGAAAATAAAATACCAATTAAGTCTTACTTCACAAACTAGAAATGATTACTGTTATGTGACATTCTATCAATTCTCCATGGGCAAAGCAAATGTTATTAAGTGGTAATAATAGAAATGCACAAGAAACTGCAATTGCAAATAAACTATGTCATGCTTTTGTAGTGCTTTATTGAAATGAAATTCCTATAGTAACAAAATTCCCTGCATATTATGTTAGTGAGCATAACAATAATTTTATTTAATATTCAAATCCAATTAATGTACTTCTGACTATGTGTACATAAAAATGAATTTTCTTTGGGTAGGAACTCTATCTTCATTTGTGTTTGTAAAGCATGTAACACAAAGTGGCCCCAATCCTGACAGAGGCCTCTGGAAGTTATTATAATTTAATAATAGGGAGAAAAAAATTCCAAAACATATCTTTTGCAAACATGCTAAACCCACAAAAAAAAAAAAAAAAAAACCACGCAGAAATTGGGCTTGTTTTTGACTTAATTGGCTTGGGCTTGTGAATTGCTTGTTGGCTAGTTTTTGGCTTGTAGCTTGTTTGACTTGTAGCTTGCTGCAGCTTGTTCGGTTGTTTTTTTTTTTTTTCCCCATTGGCTCCCAGCAAGCAGGGGCAAGGGAGGGCAAGCAGGGGCAAGAGGGGGAGAGAGTCAAGGGTACACAGTGGGCCCACCATAGTCCCAGACTGCATACCAGGGGGATCTAGTCACAGAGTGTTGGGGTTCTTAGGGATTCACTTGTTTTGAAATAGGATTAGCTTGATTTTTGTCTTATTGTGAAAGTCAGGGTGCTTATTTACCGTGTGAAAGTTGGCAACTGTGATCATTAGTACCATTCATTTCTCCCTTCAATAATGTAAGTGCCTCTTCTCATTCCTTTGCATGTGGTTCTTAATGTGTTTTGCTGTATCTCTGAATGGATTATCCTGTTCCATTAATTTTGTAATTTTATCTGTCAAAGATACACTCTGCTTTTGTTAACTTTTTAATAAGACATTCTGTAAGAAAACACTGGAAATTTGCTTCCGGGGAATGCTGAAATAGATGCTTGTCAAGTATATTGTATGAAAACGTTTGTTTGTTTCTTACTCTAAATTGGCAAGATTAAAATATTACAAATTAGAACACACTTTATATCTTGCATTTCCAAAGCTGCTAGTGAGGAGATCTTATTGGCTGAAATGTATGTAACTGTTATAGTTATTCAGAATAAATTCTCTGTCAGTTATCTCTTAAGTCAAATGCTATGTGTTGACCACTGAAAAGAATTTGACAGGACAAGGGCTTTTCTCCAACAGAATTAAGCCTCTTACTTTTTGTTAATAGTACTAGCTAAAGAATAATTCAGTGCACTGCTGGAAGCTGATGCTACCAATGACCAATCCAAAGGCAGATTGGACAGGAGTACTTGATATTTAGCCTAATTCCAAAAGCATTGTACCCTAATGTACAGGTTTCTCATCAATTGATGTTCAATTAGCTGTTGGCATCTTAGAATTTCTGCCAAACATTGGTTATTCTTTGGCAAAGACCAGTTTTGTTGAAAGTAATGATTAACTAGGATCCTTCTCTGCATTTGGAAGTTAGAAAAAGGCACATTGTACCACACAGATGAAACCGACAAGTAAAAAAGCATATAATGTCAGAAATATGGGTTGAGTAAGAGTGAATATGTCAGGGGATAGGTAACATGATAAAAAGCCTTCTCTCTCTAGTTGGTTGGTTCAAAACTTGCCCAGAGATTGTTACTGTTTAATGGCTGGTAGTGTCCCATTTGAAAGGAGTTTGGTGAGCTCAGTCTAATTCCAGGAGGACAATAAACTGATAATGCAATTGGCTAGATGGCAGTCACAGCAGAGAGGCTGCAGTCATCAAGGCTGAACTAGCTTTGTACCTCTACAGATGGTCCTTGCAGGTCAAGGATGAGGCATGATGCAGGGCAGTGTGAAACTTGATTGTTTACTGCTTATACAGTTGCTGACTACGTTGTACCCATTCTATGCGTAGTTCAGTCTCCAAGGTTGTTAATCTCCTACTTTTTGCAAGCACTAACTTCAAACTAAAATTCATTAAATCAATGGAATTAGACCAGGGATTAATCTGGATGACTATTGGATCTGAGTATAGTGAGTGAAGCAGAAAACTGTCTACAGCATGACTAACTCCCAGTGCAGGTCTTCTGAAAAGGAACACCACCATGCTGAGCATTATACTGCTCTCATGCAAATTAGACATCCATAGAAGTTTTGCATTTGTGGGAGAAAAACTGACAAATCATGACAAATTTGCTTTACTTTCAGGGACTCAGCTACAAGCCAGAAGAAAGATATGGTAAACATTTTCTCCTGTTTTACAGGGGTATTTTCCGGGACAAAAAAACCCATGCAACTATATTGGCACCCTTTACAAAATATGGTACACTGATATAAATCTCAACATTCAAGTCAATTCCAATATTATCAAGAATTTTGTAACACCCACCATCACCTACTATTTTTGGTAACTAAAATAGTGAGAGCAGAGTAGTGGAGGAAGATAGGAACAATTGCCATTTATTTTGTTCATTCTTAATTGAATACTTTCTATTGTTTTTTCTTTCAAATGAGTCTTTTATGATCCAGAGATATGATAAGCTACGCTTGAAACTTCAAACCATCAAGCTAGATAGATCATTTTTTCCCTTGATAATATATATTACACAAGTAATATCTCTCAGAGTAATAGGCAGCTCTCTGTTTCTTTACCATGTTAAAGAATGATACACATTTTCAATTTATCTATCGGGAATGTTAGAAAATGACAGCTATATTTGTTTTTCACCATGTAAAGTGAATGCTAATGGCTCACCAGCTGATTTATTTCTTTCTTCTCTATCCACACAGATCTTGCTGTGCTATTTTAGTTAAAAAATATTGGTATGGAAGAACCAGCTGTTTTAGCACCAGAAAACAGTACCTTACCATAAATGAGCACTTTGTCTCAAAAAGTTTAAAAAATAAATAAAACATCTGAGCTAAAGTACGAAGTCTGAGAAGACAAAATGTCCATACTAAAGGGCTCAGTCACACCTGGGGAAATGATGAGCTATATCATACATATCTCTTGGAGCAGTGCCACACGCTGTGGCAATGGCTATTTTACATAGTTTTCTAGATTATGAAGAGTATGCTATGGAAAAAAATTGTGTGTGGCTTGAAATTTTCCATGATTAGTTATTGTTTTTTGTAATGAAAAATTTCAACCAAAATGCTCTCAGAGGCATTTTCTAATACACGGGCAGAAGCACTGGGAGTTTTGATGGAAATTTTTCAACTAGTTCTACAAACAATCTGTGACACAGGAAAAGGGATATGATAAAGGTGTGGAGGTGGGTGGCAATTGCTTCCCAATACTTTGTTCTTGTATAACAGTCACCTTCTGTATCAGGAGTTACTTCGCCACAAGACCAGAAGCAACTTCCCTTATAAGCTGTTATTTCATATGAAGATCTGATGCCAGGAAATGTAAAGTAACTGCCTCTTTAGGTTCATTATACCTGCAGACTTGACAATGTGTCCCTTCTGGCCTAGTGGCAAAGAGAATTTTGTAAATTTACATTTGAGAGACTGGGTTGGCAGTTATATGTTACAGTTTAGGTTGATAGTATTTGCTAACCAAATGCTAGGGAAAAGCCTCCATGTTTACCAGTTAGCACTAAACAAAAGAGAGAAACTCTAATTTAAACAAAGCACTTAACAGATATACAAAATGGGAGGCTGGTGAGTGGTGCAGACTACCCTATGCCAGCAGAGCTTTTTTACTCTTCCCCCCACCCAGCACAAGACATTTTAGCTCCAAGATGGGGAAAAGGCTCAAATCTTACTACTATGAATATGATATTTTATGCACAAAGTAGTAAGGTCTGAGATTTCTCAAATGTAAGGTTTCAAGCTCAAAGCTGATTCTCAACTAAATTATAATAATTTCTATCCTTATAGTTGAGGTACAAGAGATTGGGCTGAAAGTGTGAACTCAGTGCAATATTTTACTCTGTTTGAATGGTGCTATGTCATCTGACAACGTAAAGGAACCTGCACTATAATTTACATTATTACAAGTAAAATATCTTCTACAAAATATACCAGTCACCATACGCATCTTATATCATTCTTTAAAGTATGGTTCTGCTCAAAAAAGTGACTTTCTAGAACTGGTATCATGAGGTTTCATGTTTCTTTTGCTGATTTCCAGATAAAATCTGATCAGATTGCAAAGAAAACCCATCTTTTTCTGACAGTCAGTCCTGCAAACTCAACCTGAGATCTGAAAGCCAAGCTGGGTTCTTCCTGGCATATGCATCACCAACAACAAGGATGCTGCAATCTTAACTTAGACAACAATTCTGTTGATTATGTAAAAAATAGAATGGAATCTAGATTGCTCTCACCTAGAACTGATAGAAGTAAACAGTAGCAAACATTTATGTTAGTCATTAGTCATCAGATATTACTGAATACACATGGGAAGAGAGGACTATCTAGCGGAGTTAGTCAAAAGTAAGAATTTCTATTCCGTGGGAAATTCTGAAAGAAAATTTCATTCCTTTTCCGAACAAAAAACAAGTTTTGGATTTTCTCACTAAAAGGAAAAGAGAAAGAATTTGTGTAGATATAGTTTAAACATTTTGTTTTGAAAATTTAATAATGAGATTGACTGTGGGAGCCCAAGTTCGGAAGCTCCCAGCTCAGCCATGGCTCCTAGGGCTTCTAAGCACCCCATGGAACTGGAAGCCTAGAATCCCTGGAAGCCATGACCAAGCTGGAAAAAGACTCCATGTTTGGGATCCAGGGCTCAAAGGTTCTCAATTCTGTGGTAGGGAGCAGATCCCTGCATAGAGCCAGGGTCCCACAGCTTCCAGCTCTTCAGCAGGGAGCTTTGAAGCCCTCAGGTCCCCGATTTTGAGGTAGTCAGTATGGCAAGGTGCCCTGAAGTCACAGACGCTTGAAGCCCAGAGTCCCTGTGTGACGTTGTCTAATTAAAATATAATCATGCAAATCATTATTGCTACCACTGTTATATAATTGCAACGAATCTTATACGAAGTGTAACACATGGCCGGAAAGGGTTAAGCAGCTTGCAGGCTAAATAACCCAGAGCCCACCTTTAAAGTCATGTTAGAAAGGTATGCAAATGGTAATTAGGGCCATTCAATGCTAGATAGGCTAGAACTGCAAATGCAAATTTATATTGTTAGAAGTGATACTAATTGGGTGTGTTTACTTATAGATGCTAGCCATCTAAACAGACAGTTCCTGTCTGTCACTGTTGCTGTTGATTCAGAGATCAAAAGGGAATATTAACATTTAGATGAATCTTGGGTGCAATAATGTCATTGTCTATGTGTCTCTATAAAGTTTGTGATTAACTGCTTAATGGATAAATTATCATAAGGTAATTCATGTAGTTAATTAGCGGTGATGATTGGAAACAGAAGGTTACTTCAAAAGCCTATTGTTTACCCAGGACTGTATGGTTAAGTGGATGCTAGAAATCTATATGAAAGACCCTTGGGTCTCAATGCTTTTTATCTCAGATCTGCTTGATTCTTCAATGCAGGGGAAGCTTAAGCCTCAAGATTGAGATTCCAGTGCTGACTGGACTGCCCTGAATATAAACATTGGACTATAACCTATGGACCAATTCTGAAATAACTTTTTGCAACTACAAAGCTCACCATCTCTGCTATGAATCTGAACCTCAAGAATTATACTCTTGTCTATTTGTATACTGATCTGTTAACCAATTCTCTCTTCTTTTTTAATAAATTTTAGTTTCGTTAATAAGAATTGGCTGTAAGCGGGTATTTGGGTAAGATCTGGAATATTCATTAACCTGGGGAGGTAATGTGTCCGATCCTTTGGGGCTGGTAGAACTTTTTTATACGATGAATAAGAATTCAGTAATCTTCATCATATTTGACTTGGGTACCTAGGTGGAGGCCTGAGGCTGGGTTACTTTAAGGGAACGGTGTTGTTGACTTCTGAGTAACCAGAGAGGTATTACAGAAGCTGTTTTGTGCTGGCTTGGTAAATCTAAGTATTGGAATATCCACCAGCTTTGGGGATTGCCTTCCCCATTCTTTGCAGTTCACCCTAATTGAGTGAACTCAGATGGCTCCCCTGGGATTCCAGTCACACCCTGGCCCTAGAGCCCCAAACCTTGAAGACCTGGACTCCCAGCAGTCCACTAGACAAACTGACCAGAAACAATGAATAGTAGGATTTAAAGCTGCTTTAGGGTAATAAGAATCAGACCCTGAAGGATGGACTTTCAAAATGCTGAAAAATCCTACAGCAAGAAAACAGAAGCATTTAATTCTGTAGCTATGCAATTATATTATTTCTTACTATAACAAATGTTACCATCAGTAATGTTGTATCAGTAATTAGTGAGTCAAAGCAGGAGTAAAATAAGTTCAAATGAAGAGTCATTAGTTTGGTGGAGTTTGGTGCAGCATAAGAATAGGTTTCATCTTCAATCACTATAAAGATTATGAGTTTTTTGCAGGCTTTACTTTTTAAGTGAAAAGAATAATGATGAACGCCATAAAGTTAACTGATTTTATTTAATAAAGGCACTGTCCATACTGGGATCAGAACATTCCTAGCTATAACCTTGAACATTCCTAGCTCCAACCAATGGTTTAACACAAGTTGTCTAACCATTAGGGATATTTTTGTTTGAGATTCATGCTAGAAACTAATCACTAATATCCAACACTACTGGGAGCAAAGTGTACAGTATGGGCTGTGTAGCATGGTTTTCAAAAAAATATTCTTATACACACTGGTCAAGGAACACATGGCCGAACTCTATTAGCAAGCACTGTTTTGTCACAATGGGCTTGATTCACCTGTTCTAGCACAAAGTGTGAGTGTACAAATTTCACCCTGGGGACCTGAGCCTCCATTGTCCTGCACCTACTGTCATTGTTTGCACCAGGGCACCCTGCCTGTAAAATACTCATATGAACTTTAAGACATTTGGAAAGGTATAACACACACTATGTGGAACAATAACTAGGTTTCCAGTCCTGCCATGACAGCCAGGTGGGCAGTCCCCTCCATCTATAAGGATCCCACTGAAATGAGATGAACCTCCCTTAGAGCACATAGTGGGGACTTCTGGCTAAGATTTTCAAAAACAGGTGACTAAACATAACTTTCTAAATTCAAAAGTGCTGACTGCTGCCCAAGAAGCAGCTCCCACTGATGTCAGTGGGAGCGGCTGCATCCTCCACATTTTAAGAATCAGGTCACTCTTGTAGCTGCCTAAATATGATTGAAAAGCCTAATTTCTGATACTTATTTTTTTAAGCAATCCTTGGCCTTTATGCTGTTTGTCTGCATGAACACATGCTTCTCCCCCTATTCCTCTCTGAAGAGAAATAAAAAAAACCTGACTGCTGTAAATCAAGGAAAATCCATAACTTGCTTGAGGTGAAACAGCTGTTGATTTAAGGCTCAACATATTTGGTAGCACATTGCTGCTAGGAAGATAAAATCTTTTTGACAAAGTTGTGACCATAAAAATCACAAGGCTTTAGTCAACATCTAAACAGTACTGTCATCTCACTTATAATAAATTAGAAGAAGAAAGAGTTGACATTCATATGGCATTTCAGTGTTTCAAAGTGCTTTACAAACATTAGCTAATTAATCTTATGGAAATGTGTACTGGAGATACAGTGAAATATAGCCCCAAATATGCCTCATAAAGGGAGATGAGAACTAATAAAACGTAGCATTTTCCTCAGTGTGTGACTGTAATTGGCTTGTTATATCACAAATATAAAAATCACGTCTTTACATTTTGCAGTCTAGTCTCCAGTTATTACATGGCTGTAATTCATACTAAGGTTAATTTGGGCTATAAGCATGTTTTGACTGCCAATTATGGCCTGAATCTCCCCTTCCATACACCTAGGGCTTGATTTTTTTTATTTTTACTAACTCCACATCACACTGTTCTGGAAATGTGAAGTGGGCATAAATTAAATTGCCCCTCACTTTAAATTTCCTTTATATTACTAGAATGGTATAAAATGGCCTTGTTGACACAAGGGGCCAGATTCTCAATTACACCATTTACACTTGTGTGAGGTGGAGGGAAAACGCAACTGTTTCAGAACAATAGCTCGACCTTCACTTTGTGCCCAATTTGCCCCAGAGCAAATTATGGCAAAAGGCCCAAAGCAGCAGAAAATCAGGTCACATGCATTAAATGGCAAATGAATGACTAAAGAGCAAAATTAGGACCTATCTCCCTTATATTTATTTCTTATTATTATTCAACATGTTATTACCAGCAAACTGCTAACAGAAAATAGAGTATTAGTTAATCCATTGATGTACACGGAAGTTTTTCTCCCACGTGGCATACTGAAAAAACAGTGAAATAAAGAGTGATATCTGTGATTTTCGTTCATTTGGGCTTACCTAGAGTTGTAGGATAAAATCCTGAAGGGTGAAATCCTGACTCTCGTATTCAGTGGGAGTTTTGCCATTGATTTCAGTAGCTCCAGGATTTCACTCAAAGTCTTTGCTCACTTTGGGTCTGATCCAATGCCCACTGGAATCCAATGCCCATAGGAATGTTTCTCTTTAGTTACGGGACTGTCTCCAGTCCTTATCTGCGAAACAGTATGTGATCATGTAATGAAAGCCCAATCATATTCCATAATTTGGAACGCTTTCACACTACTGAGACACCCCGAAACACTTCTGCAAACTGTATAACTACTGAGGGAAGGGCCTTCTGCATAGCCCAGCCACATTCTCTGTACACCTGCACGACATTTCTCACTGCACTGCTAAGTGAGCCACATGTGTATGTGCAGTGCAGCCTTCCATAGCTACACCACTTCATGAACCTAGTGAGAAAATTGCAAAAATGAACATGTAGAGACTGCAATTTTCAGTGACTCATAACTAGTTTTGCTTTAATTGAGCTTTCATCAGAGCTCCCAAAATGGGCTATTGCCCTGCCAAATTTCAACTTTCTTCCACCAGCTGTTTCACTGTTACCGCTGTTTCAAAAAAAGTGGAGATTTTCTTTATAATGGGGAAAGTACTTATGCTGAAACAGCTGGAATATTTTCACTCAACCTTTCCAGGAACAGTCACCTTTGGGAAGAGACCGAACCTTCTAAATTTCAGCCCCAAACTGGAAGGGTTGGGAAAGTTAAGTGACCGAAAATAAGGAGGTAGAGTTGAAATGCTTTATGCAACTTTAACTATAGCAGTCGTTACGACACGTGTTCTAGTATCAGCTAAATTGATTTTAAAAGAATTTGTAATATATCGTTATTCAAAGATACGTTAGTGTGTTTTACAATGGGTCACACCTAGTTTCATCTTTTTTTTTTATAATTCACGAAGTATATTGGCTGACTTTTCAGTTTGGGCTACATATTTATTTTTAAAGTAAATCCACTTTAATATGATTTTATGTATATTTCCAAAAGATATAGGCAGGAAAATATATTAAATAAGATCAGTGAATTCAAACATAATGCATCTTGCAGAAATTTTATGCAAAGAATCATGACAAAAGCCAGTTGGAAACCAGTATATATTTTTTGTTTCAGTGAAAAAATGAAAATTGATTTTTTTTTTTATTTTCTTATTCTTGGTTGTCCTCAAAAGTTGAAAACTTTCTAAAATATGAAGAATTTTCTATGAAAATTTTCATTTTAAAAAAAGGCTACTTGTGCTGAAAATGCATAAATCAGGGTAGTGTGCACGTACATGCATAAATCCGCCAGGGAATTGGCACGCAGATTGGGAAAGTTTAAACACATGACAACATTCGGTGTGGCAGCATTTTCAAGGGGATTACAAGGGTATCACACCTGTTATTTTCTATCCCTACATTTGAGGTCTTTTTTTTTTCCTACATAGCAAATATTGCCTGTCAGAAACTCACTTTTAGAAGTGCATAAGGGCATAACTTATCAATAGCGTCACTAGAAAATGTTTGCTTAATGGGAATTACTCGCAGGAGTTCTGGCATTCAGACACCTCCCCCCACCATATTAGAAAGTGCAACATGCACTTCCGTCTGCTGCTAGACAGCTATCCTGGCAAGCCAGCTGTGACTGGTTCGGTCACAGGACCCCCTTGGGACTGTCACCTGATATGCTGAGATTACCTCTGAGCCTGTTTTCCCTGCCAGCTTTGGACTCCTGAACCCTGCCTTGTTGAGCCAGACACACTAGCCTGCTGAAACACAGACTCAGGTCTGGTCCATGCTCCCAAAGCTGCAGACTTTAACCAAAAACTGCTCAGCAGGTCACCTGTCTCCAGCACGCAGACACCCAGTTCCCAATGGGATCCAAACCCCAAATAAATCTGTTTTACTCTGTATAAAGCTTATACAGGGTAAACTCATAAATTGTCTGCCCTCTATAACTGATAGAGAGATATGCACAGCTGTTTGCTCCCCCAGGTATTAATCACTTACTCTGGGTTCAATAATAAACAAAAGTGAATTTATTAAGAAAAAAAAGTAGGATTTAAGTGGTTTCAAGTAATAACAGACAGAACAAAGTAAGTCACCGAGCAAAATAAAGCAAAAACACGCAAGTCTAAGCTTAATACATTAAGAAATTGTTTACAGGTAAAATCTCAACTTCAGAGATGTTCCAGTAAGCTTCTTTCACAGACTAGATCCTTCCTAGTCTGGGCCCAATCCTTTCCCCTGGTATAGTCCTTGTTAGCTTCAGCGCAGGTAATAACTAGGGGTTTTCTCATGATTGGCAGCCCCTTTGTTCTGTTCCACCCACTTTTATAGCTTTGGCACAAGGCGGGAATCTTGTGTCTCTCTGGGTCCTCACCTCTCCTAAATGGAAAAGTACCAGATTTAAGACGGATTTCATTACCAGATGACATGGTCACATATCCTGAGAGACCCCAGTTTCCATTCTTCCAGGGCTGGCCCTCATGCACCCAGGAAGGTTTGCAAGTAAACAGAGCCATTTACAGGCAATTGTCCTAATCAATGGGAGCCATCCAGATTCCAAACCACCATTAATGGCCCCCACATTGCATAATTACAATAGGACCCAGAGTTATACTTCATATTCCTAGTTTCAGACACAAGAATGATACATTCATACAAATAGGATGAACACACTCAGGAGATTATATGCTTTGTAATGATACTTTACAAGAGACCTTTTGCATAAAGCATAGTCCAGTTACATTATATTCACACATTAGCATATTTCCATAAAACATATGGAGTGCAATGTCACACCAGCATTGGAGAGCATATATGGCCTCACATTCACACAGACCATTTAAGGAAGCTAGCACTCACGGATGCACTAGCAGGGAGGTGTGGCTCTTCTACCCATAGGAATTTTTCCCAGTTCCTATTCAGAGGGTCCTGTGCAGCTCCTTGATCCTGATCCTATTCCAAAGCACACTGAAGTCAATGGAAGTCTATCTATTGATTTAATGGAGGTTTTAAGAAGAGGTTAGAAAAACTTGCCAGGAATAGTCTAGTTATTACTTAGTCCTGCCTCGAGTGCAAAGGACTGGCCTAGATCAGTGGCTCTCAAAGCCGGTCCACCACTTGTTCAGGGAGTGCTGGCCACCCTTCCCGCACCCCCACTGGCCTGGAGTGGCGAATCGCGGCCAGTGGGAGCTGCAATTGGCTGAACCTGCAGATGCGGGAGGTAAACAAACTGGTCCAATGCGCCAGGGGCTTTCCCTGAACAAGCGGCGGATTGGCTTTGAGAACCACTGGCCTAGATGACCTACTGAGGTCCTCTCCAGTCCTACACTTCTACGATTCTATGGAAGACCCAGACCCAGTAGACAGTGCAGTGCTGTTGTAGAAAAGGGGAGGTAGGTTTGGGGACCCAGAAGAAGAGGTATTCCTGCACTTCAGTATATAGGATGGCACATAGCAAGAAAAGGGCTAGTGAGGATCTAAAACTAGGTGGAGCCATCAGCCACTCTTTCCTGTGGAGAGAGAAAGAGAGAGAGAATACTCGCTGTAAGGGCTACCATAGCCACAAAAAAGGGAGCAGTAACTACCAGAAAACGGCTCTGCTGCCTTTCTATATCCTGTTAAAAGAATTCCTCATCCCTCATGTTCTGCCAACTCATCCCCAAAGAGATCTCCAACACACTGAAGGCCAGTTCAGGATTTGTCCCGAAATCATATTCTAAAGCACATACAGAACACAATAAATATATGCTTTGAAAAGGAGTTTCTGCACATATTTTTGCCTGTATATTCCAGCATATTTTAGCCTGTCTTCCTACCCTATTTTTCATGATAAAAGTAAAAATAACATCATCTTTTTTTTTCTAACCATATACATTGTTTAATTAAATCCCAAAGAAATTCATCATAAATTATTTGTGCTCTATGATGGTCAGATCTTAAAACATATGCTTCCTTTTAAACCCTAAAATAAAAAGGCATGTCATAGTTTCTTTCCCCCACCTTAAATTTGATCCTACAGCCACGCAGGAATAAATGAGTATTTCTTTTTTTCACATTTTTGGTTAGCAGGGTAACATTTTGCTCTAAGTGTTTCCCACTAAATATTGTGACAAAGTTGTGTTAAAGTGGCACTGCAATTCAATGTTTAAACTGAACTTTTAAAAAAAAAAGTATATATGCATATCTTTATGATTCACTAGACTGTGCAATGAAATCCTCTATTTCTTGGTCAATATTTTGTTGAATCCAGACTTATTTTGCCCCTTAAATTTGTTGACACTGCTATCCTAGCAGAAGAATCAACCATTAAACTGGAATGATTGAGGAACTATTTCTGGGTTTTACAGAGATTAGCAAGGCTTACTTCCTGCTATTGAAAATATCTCTGCCACATGCTGTGCATTGACAACTGAAGAACAGATTGACAGATGCAACAAACTGCCACAGCCTGTCAGCTGTTCATTGGATTTCTACAAGTAAATGATGTCTTAAATTTCAAGAAGCTCCTGAGTAATGCTTCCTTGAAGTAGTTACTCTGAGTACTGCAGAAGAGTGTTAACCAAGCAATCTGCATATACATACAATATTGGCTCTGGGAGCTGCCAAAGAGCACAGCCACTACAACATCCCTAAGAGAGTATTTGTGCATTTCCCGCCATGATAACCTGACTGTGCTGGCAATGCAGGAAGCAGAGGGGAGCTGGGCCATTGTCTCCCTTCTTCTCTGGCCTTCCTGTCCCTTCAAGCATAAGCAGCAGCATGAACTCTGTGGATGCTTGCACTTCTTCAGTCTAAACCTTTACACCACTATCATCCTGTTTTCTGTATTTTAACAACAATCATCCAAAAGTTGGAAGGAAGGCTGGCTGCACTGGAGAGGCATGCCTGGTTAATTTCTCTATGACAAAGCCCTGCCTCATTGAATACAATCTGGTGAGACATGCTCTGAATGAATCATTGCACCATGGAATCCTGCTTCTCTCACTGCACAGGTCATATCAGGAGCATCTGAGTCCATCTCCCTACTTCCCATGTTCCAGTCTCCTGAGTAGCTTCAAACAGCCACATATACAAAACAAAAACGTCAACCTGCTACATAAGTGCTTTCATCTTTCATCCAAATGTACAAGTCTTTCCTCACCCTCATGAAAAATAAAAAAAAATTACACTGAACTAAATTGCAGGCCAGGTAATATTCTGTCCTAATTTTTCTGTGACAAATGTAAGGTCATCCATGACTAGATATGGGGAATTTATACCATTGGGAAGGGGAGATCCCCAGCTTTCCAATGGGACACAGAGCTCTTACTTCTAGTCCTGGAAGGTCCCAAGATGGTCACACGTGGGTTGAAGAAAGAAGAGTGGAACACTCCAGGAGTAAAACAAACACCCATGAGCAGCAGGGACTTCTCTAGCAATAGCTGGAACAGGTAGAAACCTACCTGTAGTTCCTACCTGCATGTTCTGATCTTCACAGCCCTAGAAAGCAATGTCAGCACTGCAGCTTGCTTTTTACAACTGTGAAATGATTGTGTCTCTACTACTGATTAGTTGTTTGCCCCAATCTTCTTTTCATCACTTTACTTTTGCTACCAGCCTCGCTTTCCCTGACCCTCTCCATCCTAACCTCCCTCTCTTCCACTTTCTGCCCTCTTCTCTTCTCCCCTTCAGTGCCCCAATTCCTGCCCCCCTTCATGCCACCTACCCTCCCTATTAGTAAATGAATAACTGAATACAGTTGTAAGTACTACAGGAACTAACAAGATGCAGGCTCCGCTAGTGTCCTGACCACTTTGCTTATATGCTGTAACTCTACCCTTTTAGACTGTACACTTTTTAGGACAGGAGCAGTATCGTGTAGTGCTTGTCACAACATGCCTCCGATCCTAACTGGGGCCTTTGGACACCACTACAAAATAACAGAGGAAGATACTAGATGTTGGAATTATTAATATTAATTTGGAAAACCACCAGACACTAATTTAACCATAAATTCCTTTAGTAAGACTGTAGCGGGATGGTTACCTGCTCCTGCCCTGTAGGGCTTAAAAGCCAGCCCTGGGAGAGAGTCAGGGCAGAGGGCAAGAAAAGCTAGGCTGATTGGGGAAATGGCCACAGTTGGGCCATGCCCCAATCAGCCCGCAGCTGGGCCTATAAAGGGGCTGCTAGGCTGAAGCTTAGCCACTCTCTTTCTCTGCGTTCAGAGAGAGAAGGGCCTGGCTGCAGGGACCTGAGGGAGTACTTAGATTGGAGCAGGCTGTGAGGCCCAGATTAGGGCCTATTGGGTCCTGGGATTGCAAGGGGGCAGCCCATGGGTAGACAGGGGCAGCAGGTCCCACCCCCATTGCCTGTAATGAGTGGCTGATACACTGCAGTCTGCCCTGGGGAGTAGGGCTAAGTGATGACTGGCTGTAGCCAAGACTGAGGTGAGGTGAGGCGAGGCGAGGGTAGTGGGTGAGGGTTCCCTGGGGAGAGGAGACCCTCAGGGATCGTTGGGGTTTACTGCCAGGGGGCAGTACCCCAGTGGGAGGAGGCACTGGGTCATGGGAGGGACCAGGTCCAGTGGTAAGGTGGATTGGCAGAGGGCGCTCCAGAGGCTGATGCGCTAATTCCTGCAGACAATCAGCAGGAGGCGCCACTGGGTGAGTCCACTCGATTACAAAGACCAAAGATCAAATGGTATTTTGTACAATTGCTTTTAACCATGGGCATAGTTTGGGGGGACAGGGGACATTGTCCCCCCCCTAAACTGCAAGCCTCTGGCAAGTGCAGAATTTGCACCCCCAACTGCAGCCCTGTTGGCTTGACTGGAGCTGCCCTCCTCCCCCCAAATATAGAAGTCGAATTATGCCTATGCGCTAAACATGCCTGACAGCCTAAAAATAAGCAGTCATGACAGCTAATACAGTGAAAAGTATTCATGAGCATGTGATCAGCAATCTTACAAATAGCCCAGACCTAAGGGAAACCAGCTCATCCTGGCATGCTCCAGCATGATGAGGTAGAGTCTCCACAAAGAACCCTCAGATTCACAATGCTTCTTGTACCCTTCAACAAACGATGCCATAGCCAATTACCACTTTAGCTAACAACTCATTTGAGATAGTTCACCCTAATTTTCAATTTTAATCTAGATAAGATTTACATCCTCCTTTCTCCCCAAAGGTCTTTCCTCCTTCTCTCTTCCCCTCCTTTCTGCTGCCTTTGTTGCAGCTGGGCTCAGATACACCTTACTTTTAAGCATCAGGGGTAAGTTATATAGGTCCATGGTACCCATGCTCCACCAATATTCAGGAACGTGGGCCTGGGTCCATCAATGTTTGGGCTTATATTTTCATAGCCATTGTGATGGGTTGGATCACAGAAACCTCCTTTGGGACTGCCACCTGATGTTCCTAGACTACCTCTGAGCCAGTTTTTCCTGCCAGCTTGGGACTTCAGTCCCTTGCTTGGTTTTAGCTAGATATGCTTGCCAGCTGCAAACACAGATCCAAGTCTGAACCACATCCCCCACAAGCTTCAGGCTTAACTGAAAACAGTTTAAGAAGTGCTCCTGTCTCCAGCACTCAGATACCCAACTCCTAGTGGAGTCCAAACCCCAAATAAATCTGTTTTACCCTGTATAAAGCTTATACAGGGTAAACTCAAATTGTTTGCCCTCTATAACACCGAGGGAGAGATATGCACAGCTGTTTGCCCGCCCCCCGCCCCCCAGGTATTAATACTTACTCTGGGTTAAATAATACAAAAAAGTAGGATTTAAGTGGTTCCAAGTAATAGCAGACAGAACAAAGTGAATTACCAAGTAAAATAAAATAAAACATGCAAATCTAAGCCTAATACAGTAGGAAAACTGAATACAGATAAAATCTCACCCTCAGAGATGTTTCAATAAGCTTCTTTCACAGACTGGATGCCTTCCTAGTCTGGGCACCATCCTTTCCCCTGATACAGCCCTTGTTCCAACTCAGGTGGTAGCTAGGGGATTTCTCATGACTGCAACCCCCTTTGTTCCACCCCCTTATATATCTTTTGCACAAGGCGGGAATCCTTTGTCCCTCTCTGGGTTCCCACCCCTCCTTCTAAATGGAAAAGCACCAGGTTAAGATAGATTCCAGTTCAGGTGACATGATCACGCGTCACTGTAAGACTTCATTACCACTTGCCAGCACACAGATCTACAGGAAGACTTACAAGTAAACAGAGCCATCTGCAACCAATTGTCCTGGTTAATGGGAGCCATCAAGATTCCAAGCCACTATTAATGGCCCACACTTTGCATAATTACAATAGGACCTCAGAGTTATGTTTCATATTTCTAGTTTCCAATACAAGAATGATACATTTATACAATTAGAATGACCACACTCAGTAGATAAGCTTTGTAATGATACCTTACAGGAGACCTTTTGCATGAAGCATATTCCAGTTACATTATATTCACTCATTAGCATATTTTCATAAAATCATATAGAGTGAAACATCAGTCGTCCCATCCATAGGACAGACTGGGACAACCTACCTGGGTCCCGCACTTCAGGGGGCCCTGCACTTCACGGGGATGCAGGGTCCAGGGCGGCCTGGTGGATTAGCAGGGGGCCTGGTGCCAGCAGCAACGGGTGACCGGGGCCCAGCCTGCCCTGCTTCTTCCCACCCCTGCTCCGCCCCGCCCCTCCTTCATTCTGCCCCTTCCCCCACGCCACTGCCTCGCCTCTTCCCGGACAGAGCATGGCGGAGCAGGCTAGGGCCAGGTCTCTTGCTGCTGCCGGCACCAGGCCCACCGCTAGGCCCCCAGGCCACCATGGACCCCACATCCCCCTGAAGCTCTGCTTGGACCCGCTCTGGGCACCACCAAAAATTATATAAACCTGGCACTCATTCTTTTAAGATAACTG
The DNA here is from genome assembly GCF_015237465.2 of Chelonia mydas. Taxonomy (NCBI): domain Eukaryota; kingdom Metazoa; phylum Chordata; order Testudines; family Cheloniidae; genus Chelonia; species Chelonia mydas. The sequence continues at coordinate 281,432,288 of NC_057849.1, forward strand.
GTATGTGGGGTGGGAAGATCCATGTTGGCTTCTTGGATTTAGACAGATTCTTTTTGTCTTACTTAAAACCATCTGCAGTCACCACTATCAGTCAGAGGCCTTCTTTTTAGAAGCTTTTCCCTTATTTTTTGATTGAGACATCCTCCCTACTTCATTCCTTCTGGCCTTATAACATTACTTTCAAGGCCTTGTTTCTACGTGCTTTTCTTTACAATAATATACGTTCTTGACCAAACTTAAGCTAACTCTAATGCTTTAATTTCATATTTCTTCTGCATTAGAGTATAAAGCTCTATTATTATTCCATTATTATATAGAGAGAAGTTATTCAGGTCATATTTAGATTCTTGGGCCCCAATCCTGCAAACGTTTTTGTGCTTAACTTTACTACAGTGAGTAGTTCCATTGGTTTGAATGGGATTATTTACAGTAATGAAGTGTACGAATAAATGTTTGCAGGATTAAGTCCTTACTTTTAATTTTTTCTCTCTCCGTGAAGGTTGTGCCTTTGGGCTCATGGTTGCTAAGGCATCCAGCTTTACAGGTGAAGGAATACAAGAAATAGTCCCAAGAACATTTATCAAAATGTCTTTAAACATTTCTAAAACACATTTTCTGTGACATATACATGTATAGAATGCATGATGACATATTGTTCTGTTAAGAATTTGAGTCAGATATGTAGTCAGTATGAAGCAGCTTAGCTACACTGAAGTCATGAGCTGACTTATTTTATACCAACTGAGAATCTGGCCCAAATCAGCACGAGACTGGAGGGTCCTCATCACTTGTGTGTGAAGCAGCTGTTCCCAACCCATGATGATAAAAGCGTGTGTCTTTTTTTCCTAGCTTAGAGTGTCAGTTCCTTGGGGCAGGGACCATCTTTTTGTTCTGTGTTTGTACAGCACCTAGTACAGTGAGATTCTGGTTTGTGATTGGGGCTCATAGGTGCTACAGTGACACAAATAATAATATAGCTGTCTAGCTAAAGAGTTGTGAGACATGAGATTTTTAAAGGTATTTAGGTGCCTAACTCCTTCATTGGGAGTTAGGTAGCTAAATATCTTTAAAAATCTGACCCATAATAATTTGCTGCTTTATGGTAAGTTGCGTCTACTAAATGAAACAGTTCAAAAAAAAAAAAAAAAAACATTGAGAACTCTGACATGCAGTTGCAGGGAAGAGTTAATGTGTTTGATTTATAATTTTCCTCTCTACTGATTCTCTGGGGCTCTTTTTGCCATTGCTCTCAACACAGCAAACATTTTCCTCTTCCTGCTATTTATTCTAGAAGATTGTGTTGCACTGATACAGCACTTGGCTATAATATGATCAACACAGTTCAGATGAACAAGACTTGTGCTAGGGCAGCCTCCTTCTGCTTAGAAAAACTGACCTTACTTCATATCCTTATGATCTTGAACACCTCAAAGCATGCAGCGAGATTGAATTGTCTCCTTTCAATGGCACACCACTGGAGCAAAAGACCACAGTCAATTCACATTTTTTTCTTTCATTATTCATAATGGGAAATGCACCTATCCGTGGTGAAACAAATAGCAATTTACTCAATAGATTACATAGATGAATGGGAAACTTCAGAGCAATATAAGTGGCCCTGTTGGGTGGGGAGAATTTAAAAAAAAAAAAAACCATTCCTTTTGGCTACTCAAAATTGATCAGCAGCAATTTTAAAAGATATGCAAATATCACCTAAATAAATTCATGTTTCTCCACTAAAATTATGTCAGTCACAGTAACAATGAATGTTTCAGCTTGAATAAATTTTTTATTCCAATGTATTTTGTACTAATTATAGTATTTTATTATGTCATCAAGTGAGAGCAAACTATCAGTGTTCTTAAGTGTGTACATAATAAATGCTTTAGAGAGATTGTTACCACAGATAATATTTGACAACCAAATATCAGGGCACCAATTATTGTTTTCTTTTAGCAAATATAGAATCATCCCTGTAAGGCAGTCGTGGCTCTCTTCCCCTCCATCAGGGAAGGAAACCACGCCCCCTCGCTACGACACTTCCAGCATGCTTCAGTTCAGGGGAAAATCAGCTCACAGGGCCCCAGCACTGCTGTCAGGCCAAGCCGTGATAAGTCTGTAGGCCCGGAGCCCTCAATCAGAGCGGGATGACTCACAGTTAAGAGCTCTGGCTAGGGATTTGGGAGAACCTCAAAGAGTCTATCTGCTTGGGCCCTCAATCAGGGCAGGGCAGTAATCCAGCAGGGATTCTGACCTACAGTCAGGCAGGCAGAGCAGTAGGGAGTCTATTTGTCTGGGCCTTCAATTAGGGCAGGGCAGCAATCAGTTCAGGCAAAGGGTTCTGTCCTGCAGCCAGGCAGAGCAACAGTGCAGTCTAGGGGAGATTAGCACTCTGGTGGGAGAGTCAGCAAACTATCCGGTGCCCTAGTTCAGCTGGGTGCCAGACCAATCTAGGCCTCCTGACCATAAAGTGGGGAGTCTGCCATCCCTGACGGTGGGGTGGCAGGGGACGCAGGCCTTCCTACTGCACTGCGTCCCAGCCCAGGGCCCTAACAGTGGGGGAGTGGTCTGCCACTGGGTCAGCAGTGAAATACGACCACAACAATGATGGCCAGCTTGCAATCAGTCACACAGCCGAACCCTGTGTGGCTTCCCTGGGCTCCTTCCTACACTCCCAGTCCGGGGTTACCTGGGTTCCGCAGTTGTCATTGGTCTCGCTTGGGTAAATGGCAAGTGGCAGCCCCAACAGCTCCTCGGTGTACCCGGTTTCTGGCAGCTCCAGCAGTCCTTCCAGCTCTCTGGCACGGGAGCAGCCTCCATCAGGTCTGGGCTCCAGCAGCGGGGGAGAGAGATCCTGCTCCTCTGGCAGCTCTGCCCCAACTGAGCTAGAGGGCTGGCCTTTTATAGTTCCTGCCCTGCCCCTTTGCTTCAGGTGGGGTGGCTGCGGGTATCCCGGTTCTGCCCACCAGGGGGCGATCATGGCTGTTTCCCTGTCCGTCAGGGCGGGAGACCACACCCCCTCACTACAATTTCACAAAGATGATAGTGTGACAACACTGACACCCTTTTGGCATTGAAATATAATCAAAGATTTATATCATCAAAATCGTCAGCTGGCATAAAGTAGCGTAGCTCTATTGATTGTCCTTTGGCCCGCACCGCTTCCAGCAGCCCCCATTGGCCTGAAGCAGCGAACCGCGGCCACTGGGAGCCACGATCGGCCAAACCTGCGGACGCAGCAGGTAAACAAACTGGCGCAGCCCACCAGGGGCTTTCCCAGCACAAGCGGCGAAACAAGTTTGGGAACCACTGGCCTAAAATTTCCCTTTCTGAATTTCATTCCAATAAATAACTGGAACTGAGCTAATACATTTTAGTTCAGGGAAAGCAATTTCAGGCATTGAGTATTACACTTTGATTGAGATTATCTCACAGGTGCTGCTTGTAGTGCATTTATTGAAAGAAATGGAACAATATAGCAGTTAATTCAAGAAAACAAAATGCTTGGCCTGCTTAGAAATAGCAGCCTCCTGCATTCTGCAGATCAACAAAATCCCCTGTCCATATTTCATATAATTTTAATCTTTACTTATGAATGCAGTTGGCAAGCATAGCTAGTCGCACAAATGTGGCTTTGAATTCAGTCCATTTTAGGGTCTTTTTTGCCCTAAAATGTGTAAAATATCTTCACTTGGACATTATTAATTTCCCATCAATTTATATTTGTGAGGAGAGCTTTAGCTATTAGCATCAAAGGCTGCACTTTTTGGAGTAACTTATTTTATTTTTATTATTTGTAACATATAATTTGATCTTTGAACAGCCTTTCTGAAACACATTTGTCTAGAGAGAGCATTGGCCCCATTTCTTCTGGTGTAAGCATCAACAGGATTTTGTAAACTCTTGATGTATCTGTTGCCAGTGAATTGGACAAATTTGCAAGATGACTTTGAAATGTTCTGTCTGAATAATTATTTATACTGTCTGGTAAAGGAACTGCGTGTCATGGCTTAAGCCTACAATTGTTTATTTGGCTTGCATAGCTTTCTGTCGTGTTACAATTAATAATTCTTGTGTTGATTAATTTCACTTTTCTCATTAAAATGATACAATCAAGTAATTTGGGCCAAATACTTAATAAAGTTTTTTGATGGGAAACATAATCCTTAATCAATCTTCCTGCTGCTGAATGATTACAGAAAAAATTCAAGTACAATACCTAAGGCTTTGACTACAAAGGGAAATTAACCAGAATAGCTCTTCTGCAATAGCTGTTGCACTTTCAATTCACACCCTACCTTATTTTGAAGTAACTTTCAAGTGTAGACAAACTCCGGTATAGACTTCTTAGCTGGCCTGTCTATCTGGGAAATATTCACCCTGATATTTTGACTGAAAGTTCCTTGGGTCAGGAACTATCTTTTTGTTAGGTGTCTATACAGTGCTTAGCACAATGGGTCCCTGGTCCATGACTGCGGCTCCAAGGGGCTACTATAAGAGAGAGAATAATAATAAGTAGTAATTTAATTTTTGTTGTTTTCTAGATTTTAATCTGAATTTTGTAGCTAACTCCTTTCTGAACTCTAACCAGAATACTGCATCTAACATCCTCAAATGATGAGAAAATATGGATATAGAGCTATATTTTGTATGTGACTTGGGCTCATCTCTAATTTTTATCCCATTATTTTTCAACAATACTTTGTAGATTAAGCTAAGGAAAAATGAGCTCCCTTTGTGTCAACAAGCATTAGCAGTCAGGTCAGACTCTTCAGCCCAAAAAGATTAAAACAAATATAAATATATATTTGTGAAGTTATCTGTAACAAAAAAACAGTCTTCTTAGGTTCTTGGTGTGATTAAAAAAAAAATAGTGAAGTCTTCAATATTCTTATCCATAACTGATAATGGGATACACCTAAAATCTCATTGTCAATTAACTAACTTATCCATGCCATTCAAAATTAAGGAATTAAAGAGAAATTTATAATTTTCTTTCACCCCATGCTTCAGTTCTCAGAGCTGCCACAAGCAGGTATTCTATGAACTGTAGCGTCACACAGTACAAAAGGAACAGTGGACAAATTTAACCAGAAACAAAGCTTATTAATATTGTTTTTCAGCTGTTAAAAAAAACACACCAAAATGTTCAAATCTAAATGTATAAAAAAGGATGCAAAAGCGTCTATCCCTGATGACTATGACTATGAACATATAATCCCACTGAAAGAAAGACAATTCTTGTATGTATAGGTACTGAAGTCAAAGTCCTTGGGAGAAAATACCGTATTATGAGCGAGGTGAAACCTTGTTATGAGGTGAGTTAAAACCCCATTGAGATTGATAGGTGTGAACTCATCCTTCAGTTAACATAACTGTAAGCATAAGCCCCCACCTAAAACAAAAGGTGGCTGTGAACACACCCAAGAGTTTTTGGCTGAGGATTGTGTAAGGATGTTTGTCTGGGGAGAGCAACACAGAAACTGAGAACCGACAGAGAGAGGGAGAGGCAGAAAGCAAGAAAGCCAAGCAGCAGCCTATGAACACAGTGTGACCCTAGATAAAGCTAGTGAGCAAGCTTTTGGGCCTGTTGGCTAAAGAGGCTTGGGGATGCAAGCTAAGAAACTGCTCTTTTTGTTCTTGGATCCTCCTGCATGTGGAGAAGGGAGACTTTGTACATTCCTTGTAAATAAACAACACTGCATCCAAGTAAATACCAGACTCCATCACTTTCTACTTCCAGCTGGAACATCCCCAGGGCCCCAGACTTTGACCAGCCACTCAGGTTGAAAAGGGTTAATAACCGTTTACATTAACTCTAATAATTTATGCAATCAGCCTTAAAGGCTATCTGCGAAGGCAGGAAAAGTTGAGTTTGTGCCTTTTTGTTGCTTCTTTACAATGTACAAAGAACTGAAAAGTCTTGGGGGGTTTAACTTTATTTTTTCAAAGGGATTTATTGCTCCTTCAGGTTTTGTCTTTTCTGGAAAATTCTATGAGCTACTGAAGTCGTGGTATTATTTATAATATTACTGTAGTAAGCAAGTGAGACAAAGTGATTTTTATACATTGTTTAAAATCTGTTGCTTTTTGTTGATGTTGGCATTGAAAATACCTACCCAACTCAAACACCTTCCAAACTCTTGGGAGAAAAGAAGTCTTTTTAAAGATCCAACACCTTCATTTAACAGCTGAGAGAGTTCCCCGGTTTTGCTGGTGAACTTCTCAGGAAAGTTCATTGGGAAGACCAGACCAGAAATTCCTGATATTGCCAACATAAAATGCAGAGATAATTTATTCTGCGAATAAAACCTTTAGGCCTTGCTCATACAGTATAGAGGCACAGACCTGACTTTGTATTAAATTTACAGGTCCCCTTTGAAAAATGTTACTCCCCCTTGAAAAGTGCAATTGGAGTAAATCCAGCCATGCCTTGGCAGTCACAGTAGCAGAATCAGTGTGGTTTCCCTGTCTGGGGAAGGGGGCGGGAAGAGGGAGGGGAATGCAGAGGGGCTGCACACTTCCTACAGAACAGATCTCGTCCTGTACCACTAAAGTCAATTGTCCATTGGCTATTGACTTCAGTGGACGCAGGTGCAGGCACAGCAATTGCCCAGCTCAGAAGGTGACCCCTGTATGGCTTTGCAGAGGGTGCACAGAGGGAGGTTCAGGCACTATGCATGGCGGCAGAGAGTTACTTCACCCATGGGTTTAAAGTCTCCATGGAGCAGCACCACAACTGCTACTCAGGCTGGGTAGTTGGTTCTTGGATTTGACTCTTAATGAATTAATTAGAGGGTCTAAAATTATTTTCCGGAGACAAACAAGCATGTAATAAGTGTATACTTTACATTAGTTATTAACCCTGTAGGTGTATGTCACCGTCATAAACGTAGCACTGGGGTAAGTGCATGGTGACGTCTGAGTTGCATTTTCAACAAGTCATGTGAACACTAAATCATGGGACAATTATGAGCCCAATCCTGTAATATACCGAGCACCTTCAACCCCCAGTTGATGTCAGTGAAAGGAGGGGACGAGCAGCATTGTATAGGATGGGTCCTGATTTGGCAAGGTACCTATGCACGTGCTTTTACATAAATCACATGAAATTATTGGAACAATTCACTTGCTTAAATCTAGGCATGTGTGTAACTAACTTGCTGAGCCAGGACCTAGGTCTGGCAGCAAGAGACTCCTCTGGTGTAAGGGGATTCTCCAAAGGCAGAGCTGGCGCACACAGCCACCTACTCCCCACCTTTCAGGTGTGGGGAGAGAAAGACTGTGCAGCAGAGGAGGGGAGGAAGTGGGGAGCTTAAAGATCTTACTCACTGCCAGTATGAGGGTGACATTGCAGGGATTTTCATGTCTGGTGTGCCTGTAGGTCGTCTGTCTTTGCACACCATGTAGCCCTCCAGCTGAGAGGCAGCTAGTCCAAACACTTCCAAGGTAACAAAATGTTCAGGTACAGCTGAAAGTCCCAAAGAATCAACTTATCGCGTGGGCCCTGTGCGTAACACTTACCTGGGGTTCCACTGCCTTTCCCTAGCTCTAGTCTCCAGCATGGTCCTACCAACTGAAGCCTCCAACAGTTTCTGGTACTTCAGGTCTTCACAGGAGCAAGCCAGCGAACATGCTCCCTCACTCCGGCATCTCACCCGTCCCAGACGGGACTTTCTCAACCTATTTCTAAGACCCAGGTATCTGCTGAGTTATCACCTGATCCTTCTTTAGTCTAGTCCTCTCTGGCTGACAGGTAACTATATAATTACCACCTAGGAGCAGTGAATGTGCCTAACTGGCCTTTAACCCTTGATCATATGTGAAAGACAGTCCTGCGTTAGCTCTGATTGAGCTAATGTGCTTAAAGCAGAGGATAGCCAAGGGGGTGGGAACAATGGGAGGGGCTAGCTGCCCCAAGTATGTAACTGGTCATACCCATAGGCTTGCATCACTGCAGCTACACTCTATTTTTAGCACACTGCCTCAGTCAGAGGTAGCACAGGTATTTCTTCTCAAGCTGGGGATTTATACCTTTCCGCTCTAGTGTAGACATGCCCTTAGACTCACCTGTCCCCCATCTCCCTCAAATGCTGCACCAAATGCAACTCCGCTGGGCCTGGCATTTAGAAACCTCGGGCTGAACTGCCAAATACTCACTCTAGTACCAAACCATAGTGTGGCCAGCCCATTTAAAGATAAATACATCTTATTCCCAACACCAGCCCAGTCTATAAGGAGATCACTCCTTTTTTTTTTATTCTTGTTCTATTAATTTTTGTAACATAAAGGGAGAATGCATAAGTGAAGAAAGCTACCTGAAAGCTCCTGTTCATTGAAATGGGAAGGGACTGATATACTCAAAAGTATACCTTACTCACACTGGGAAAACTTGCTCACACAAAGCAATTGAAATTACTGGACAACTCCTGTGAATAAGTGCTCAGCAGCCTAAATAAGGGTTGCATAATCAACCACACTCATTTTAAATAGCACTGTAAATTTTCCCTCAGCTAGAATGACAAAGAAAGTCCTTATTAGTTTACCAGGATGGAAGAGACCCTGTTAGGCCATCTAAATAACTACACCTCTTCCCATTCATAGAGAACCCTGAAAAATCTGCAACAGGGGATTGAAACTGCTAGATAAATTGGCATCAGTTCCTACACTAATGTTATTTATATATATATATGCCTCTGCTATTTGAGGCAGGGCGAACAGGCCTATCCCTTGGAAGAACCTACTAAACTCCACATTTTTAATATTAGGAAAATTGAAGCTTTATTACACATTTTATGAAGACTTTGCAGTTTCACTTCAAACAGTATTTCTAGTCCATGTACAAGTCAAAAGCCATGATCAGATGGATTCAACAGTTTGAAATGACCTAGCCAAAATTCTGCAAACTCAATTTTTTTTAAAAACTTATCCCATGGTCTCCTAATTTTTGTGTGTTGATAACACCACCTTTCATTTGATTATCTCAAAACACCTCACCAACTCTAATTTGAAAGGTTTAATTGCTTTTGACTGGTTGATTTTGCTTAATGGTGGTACATACAAATATTTTATTTGGTTTCAGGCAAGTGGGTTTGGACCCCCACAACTCCTCTGAGTTTCACTGTGGGTTTCAGGTTATCTCAATACAAATTAATGAATTTTACTTAGCTTCATACACTGAAATGATGTGAAAATACAGATTTTGCACAATTTTGACAAGAAAAGAAAATTACCAAGGATCACTTGAAATGACCAAAGTTCACTCTAATCTAGCCCAATATTTATTGGAAAGGTCTTGAACCTTAGCAGATCTTTTAGCAAAATGAGTCTGAATTTTAAATGTCAATTAAAACCTGATGAGTTTTTCACCAATTTAATTACCCTAAATTTGCCTCAGACGTATCCTCCATACTGCATTTAATCTATTTTATCCCACCACAGATTTCTACATAGTTTCCAATTAAATTTGGCCTGACTTCAAAATATAACTTCCAATTCAGTGGGTATTGCCTATTTACCTAACTGTGACTGCAAATTGGCTAAATAGACATGGAAGAACTATCATTTGAACCTTGAGCTAATTTGTTGGCATGACTCTGCAACCACAATTTGAATTACAGCTGGTCATGATTCGTCATTCAAAAAAAAAAAACTTTAAACAAAATTATTTTTAAAAAACAAGCTCCAGTTTTTCAACAGTACTGAAAATGGACAAAAATTCCGTTGTTGAAAACCAAAACTAGACATTCAGTTTTTCTGCCAAAAAAACAGTGCATTTCCATTATTTTTTTAATTAAAAAAAAAAAGACTTCTTTAATTTCAGTCAAAAATGTTGATGAAAAATACTTACCATTTTCCAACCATTCTCTAATTTCAATATACTTTTAAATTTCAATATACTTTTAAGAACCAAGCCCAAGAGTGAGGAAAATTGAAAGGTGGCCTTATGCCACTTATACATAGGATCAGGGCCATTATTCTTATCTGTCGCATCCTCCACTCACTCACAGGTCACTAATGATCGTTCTATGTTGCAGTGATAAAGCCCCTAAGTTTCTCTTCAGTATAATTTCTGATTTCGTGGCAGATTTCTTCAAAAAGTGTCTTGATTCACCTTTGAGTCACCTTCTATTTATCTTGAGAAATGTGAAATCTAGTCCCAAACCCATATGAGATTAGCAGCAGGCACGAAGATTTCCTGGGGGAGCAGAAGTACTCTCATCATATGCTTTCCTCGGGGACAGCTGTTCCTTGCACCCCTCCACTAACTGTATTTATGGAATTTGTGGCTGTTGGTTTTTTTTAGAACCAACATTCAAATATAAAAGCTTCTTTGTCACACAAATTGTGAATTTTGAAGTGCATTGCTGCTTCCCAAATGTTAATTAAACTGGCAATGACACCGACTGTGATTTCACACAAGTACTGTATTTTTAGAAAGTTATACGGAACCTACAGTATTTCTTCTGTCATCTCTTGCAGAAACTAACAGCAGCAAACACCTCCTAGACAAGGAACTGTTTTTCTGATGAATATGAAAACTTCCACCTTCCATATATAACATTTAAAGTAGTGAATGTTTATCTGCCTTTTCTCTCTCATCACACCCAAAACCAAACAAAATAAGAAACATTTTTGGTCAATTGGTGACTGTGTTTTAAAATAGGATAATATTCCCAAAACGTAATCTGTCAAGAGTAATTGTTTTAATGTGCACCAACACGTATTGTCTGGCTGTTTTCTGGCCACACCCCCATCTGAATACTCTGTGTGTGTCCATGAGCTCAATCCTGCAAGGTGCTCAGCACGCTTTTCCGGATCCTGCAAAGCACATGCTTACCTTTATGCACTAGAGATGCCAACAGATTCACTAATGCTTAAATACTTTGTTGACTTTAGGTCAAACTGCTCAGAGCCTTGTAGGGCTGAGCCCTATATGAATAGAATGCCCAAATCACGCTTTCGCCAACCCCAACCCCCCCACGGGTCACATGTTATCTGTGCCATAAAACAAATGGATACCTCCTTTCTTTTCATCACCAAAGATAAACTACAGGAAACACTTCACATATAGATCACGTACTCTATGCTGTCTTCCTAACAAGTACAAACCATTTAATCAGAAAGTTAAAGGATCAAGTAACTGAAGCAAATTTATCAAAGCAAAGGCACAGAAATTTCAATTAATGGTGGTTGGCATCATACAAATTGCTCCTTTTCTGAAATTCATGTTAAAAACGATCTTCAAAGGGACTATTCAACAGTTTCATTTATACATTTCTATAATTATAGCCCCCAGACTTATCTCTCAAAACCTTCTTTATTTTCCATTCAAAAAGGAAGGTTGTAGAGCTTTTATTTTCTGAAGTGCAACAAAGTTCTTATCCTGAAGCTTATGCTGATAGAATAAGAACCAGGGCAAGACCAGTAAACAGTACAAAGAACCTAGTTTTGTGTTTAATTTTTTTTCTTCACTTGCTAAGGATGACAATTATAGGTTGATATGAATATATGGACTCTGAAGACAGTATATTATATAACATACTTCATTTTTTTCAGCTTCATTTTTAACCTTCTGCTACCCCATGCAAATGTAAATCTTAAAGCATTCATTTTTATTAGAAGAAAATAATCTTGCTTTCAAAGCAGGCAGGCCACAGTAGCCCAGAATAATCTGTGTGTGATGGAAAATGCTTCAGCATTAAGTCTCTAGTTATTCCACGCATGTGTACAGTATGTATTAAATGCATAAATATTTCTTACAGTTTTATGCATGCTCTTTTACTACGTTGTACACCAACATGGGGTTTAGGAAAGTTTTTGCATGTCTCCGTTGTTCATTTAATACCGAAGCGCAGTGCCAAAAATCAAATAATACTGAATGAACTGAGATGGTTAGACACTCATGTGTCTGGCTTTACATACACAACATAAAATTTCCAAAGTGTATTTATAAGACAGAAAGACAGAGTGGCTGAGGGGGGCTTCTCTTTCATATTTTCTGAGCTAATAATGTTGCAGATTTGTTACAAGTTAAAACTTTCCATGCCTGAAACCTTTTTGAAGAACTGTAAATAAAAGCCATCCTGTTTAGTAGTGATAAATGTTCCCTTCCAAATTCCAGTAATAACTGAGCTTAGTCACAGCAATTTCCACTAAAAAAACAAAGCAAAACAAAACAACCCTTTTGATGATGTTTAGACACACATCATTTTTAAGACTTGGAAATAAAGACTTGGATTAAAGCCAGTCACTTGAATGCGGCGATATCCATTCCAATAAGATCTTTTATAGTTATTACTATGCGCTTGTCACCAAGATCTACGGATCTTCTCTCATTTCTTTACCATTGAAAAATAAAATTATTTTTCAGTATTTAGCCTGCTTCTGTGAGATATTATGCTTTTGTACAAGGTATTATTTAACTTGCTCTTCTAAATAAATCTATAGAAGTCTTAGTCTCAAAATCAAAATGCCCATTTTATCTCCTTTATCATCTCTTTGGTTGGAATATACACTGAGCTCCTAACATTTCCTGTTCCTCATTGAATCATAAGTCCTTAAAGAATCTCTTAATTGTTATAGTGGAAAAGGGATTTTTTTTACCATAACCCACAATAATATAAAAAGAACAGGAGTACTTGTGGCACCTTAGAGACTAACAAATTTATTTGAGCATAAGCTTTCGTGAGCTACAGCTCACTTTATCGGATGCATGTAGCTCATGAAAGCTTATGCTCAAATAAATTTGTTAGTCTCTAAGGTGCCACAAGTACTCCTTTTCTTTTTGCGGATACAGACTAACACGGCTGCTACTCTGAAACCAACCACTATAATATGTATTCATACTGTGATGTGTGCTCATTCAGCATAAAACTAGTCTGAAGGGAAATTGAAATGTATTAAACAGATTCTAATAATTATATCTGAGTACAAAGATTAATGGCCTGATTTTTCAGGCCCAGTGTAACAAGGTCCTCACTTCTTGCACCTACAGAATGATGTCATTTGGATGTCTAAGTGCCTGTTCTGATTGCAATTTGCTCATGCAAAATAGAGATGGTCCAGCCTTTAAAATCTAGCTCTAAATCACTAAAAATATTATCCAAAATATAACAAACAAGAGTAAGTTACAGGCATCTTGACAGTGTGGTGATATAGTTTAGGATGCACAAGTCACAGATTCCATTTGAGTGTGTGAAACAGGAGACTTAAAATTTATTGTAAGGAAAATTCTCATTATGAATTTGCAATGATACACAAATGAGAGCCCTGTGCCTGAGTGACAGGAGCTCTCTACTGCCTTCTGCTGGTGAAATGAGAGACGAGAGCTGTTTAAGAGCTGCACACGTCTGTCCATTTTGGAGAGCAAAAAGAGTTTGACTGAGTGGACGAGGCCTCATTTGTATTTCAGTTTTGTGACAGTTTGAGGCATCTTGGTTAAAATTCAGTTATGTTTTGAGTTTGGAGGCCATGCAATGCAATTGACCTTGTTGGGAAATACAAGGACAAAACATCAAAAGCAAATGAGCCTGGGTCAACTGACAGAGACTGTTGTCAGGCCCCGTTGGGTAAGGAAGTCCAAGACACAGCAGCTCAGGAAAAACCGGGGAGAACATTCCTGTCTGTGAGTTGGATTATCTCTCTAGTGATGAGGATTCTGCCAATGGTCGTAAATACCACTGATTCCTCCCTAGGAGCCGAGCATGCTGGCCAGTGCAGAGTGGTGGCAGTTTTAAGACAGTAACGGCACTTTGGTGGCAATGATTGGCACAGAGCATCACTAGCAGTAGCTTTCAGGCTGCTCAGCGCGGTGGTGGTGGTGATGTCAAGGAGATGGCCGGCTTGGAGTGGCGGTGGTGTCAAGGGGACGGGTGGCTCAGAACAGTGGCAGAACTAGGCAGCTTGGGCTGAAGCCATAGAGAGAGAGCAGCAGCCTACCCCTGGGACTCTGGTGTGGGCTGCCCTACTCTACCCAGCAGTTAAAACTGAAATCACTTCTGCTAGGGTAGGTTTTAGAACCCCCACAGCAACTTAGACAGCACTGAATCCTTGGGCTTCTCCAACTGAGGACAGCTAACCGTGAATGGGGAGCAGGAAAGCGGCCAGAACACATGAGCCACTCTCAGTGGTCAAAGAAGGACTGCTATTGGGACAGCATGGGGGAAGGGAGAATTTGTTAATTGCTGGGCTTCCCAAATTCATGCTGCTGTCTTCCTTCTTCTCTTCACTACCCACACTTCAAAAAAAAAAAATCTTTGTTGTAACCTGTCAAGGTTCCTTCCCCACTCTGAACTCTAGGGTACAGATGTAGGGATCTGCATGAAAGGCCCCCTACGTTTATTCTTACCAGCTTAGGTTAAACGCTGCCACCACCAAACTGTTACACAAAGAACAGGGGAAGTGCCCACTTGGAAACGTCTTCCCCCCAAAATATCCCCCCAAGCACTACACCCCCTTTCCTGGGGAAGGCTTGATAAAAATCCTCACCAATTTGCATAGTGAACACAGACCCAAACCCTTGGATCTTAAGAACAATGAAAAAAGCAATCAGGTTCTTAAAAGAAGAATTTTAATTAAAGAAAAAGTAAAAGAATCACCTCTGTAACATCAGGATGGTAAATACCTTACAGGGTAATCAGATTCAAAACATAGAGAATCCCTCTAGGCAAAACCTTAAATTACAAAAAGACACAAAAACAGGAATATACATTCCATTCAGCATAACTTATTTTATCAGCCATTTAAACAAAACAGAATCTAATGCATAACTAACTAGATTGCTGACTAACTCTTTACAGGAGTTCTGACCTGCATTCCTGCTCTGGTCCTGGCAAAATCATCACACACACATACACACACACAGAGAACCCTTTATTCCCCCCGCCCCTTGAGCTTTGAACGTATCTCGTCTCCTCGTTGGTCATTTTGGTCAGGTGCCAGCGAGGTTATCTTAGCTTCTTAACCCTTTACAGGTGAAAAGGTTTTTCCTTTGGCCAGGAGGGATTTAAAGGTGGTTAGCCTTCCCTTTATATTTATGACATAACCCCTGATTCATCGTTTGCAAAGGGAAGAAATTGCCCATTGGGGTGCCCAGGATGGGGTGTACAGTTTTCCAGGTTTCTCAAGCCAGTGCTAGTTAAGTCTTTAACGAAACCCCTAGAAAATTGAACTAGACTGTGTTCACTACCAGCAACAACTGGCCAAAGGGTTACACAAAGAGTAGCCATGTGTTTTCAGCCTCTGCATCGATTTTATTTCAAATTAATGAAAAATAAGGAGAAAAAAAGTAATGTCTCCATGAGAAAACACAGTGTTTGCCTTACAAAAACCTAGAGATCATGTTTTCCCCTTACCTCTAAATAGCTCTCTGCTTCCTGAACCCTGTTCTGTATCATCAGACTGGATCTTTGGTTGAGCTATATCATTAAAAGAGAAGCTTCCATCTAGATACCATTACCAGTCATGCCAACAGGGAATTATTCAACAGAATTTCTAAGAGCTATTTTGTATATTCATGTATAGTAGATAGTGTAACTGACTCCACTGCAGGAAGTGGCTGTGATACACCAGACTCTAGGTGTCTGGTAGTGTTCTGGGTGACCCACTCTCAACAGGTCCCAATCCAGCCCTTAAGAATATGTCTACACTTTGAGCTGGAGGTGGAACTTTCAGCTCAAGCGGACATAGCATGCTGGAGTGTAGCTGTGGTGGTGTGAGCAGCTAACCACCTGAGTACCTACTTGTCTGAAATGGTAGGCAAGTACTCAGGCTGGCTAGCCCCTCTTGCTGCTCTCAGTGCCCCAGCTTTGCTACTATTCTTAGCATCCTACTTTGATCAGCACTGGAGCAGGTATGTCTCCTCCAGGCAGAATTTACACTTCCATCTCAAAGTGTAGCTATACTGTCTATTCCTCAAGCTAGAATTTATGTCTCCAGCTCAGTGTAGACATATCTTATAAATAGTCCAGTAGAGATGTCTGACAGGGGGCTTCTCAGTGCCAAGGATATGGCCAGTCCTCTTAATTAAGTGTAATTCAGCAAATGTTTGGTGTAGCAGAAATTCAAGCTGGTTCTTCAGGTTTAACAGCAGGACAAATGTGCTTGGTCCACTTTTGTAGCTCACCACACCCCCTCAACTCAGCAATATCTAGAGGGATTCCCATTAGCAGAAACATCTTTCTGACATAGATTGCTGGATCTTCTCCAAAGGACTGGAAAGACACCTCTTTTCTGTTCTGCTACCTTTAAAACTGCTTTGTTCTCCAAATGATGTCCAGCATGGCTAATATTTGTTGACCAATTCTGTCCAGTATCTAGGAATGCACTGCTTGAACATTTGTCACATGCATTCGCAGGAGCAGAACCACATCATCGTAGACGTGCTCCATGTCTTCCATTCAGTTTGGCAGAAGAGAGAAGGAGCTGACTTCACCAAATGTGTGAAGGTGGTGTACATTACCAGCAACATGCAGCGAGGCAGCTCCCAGAGTGTTTCCTGCAAAGTACAGGAGTCTGGGATACCACCCCTGAAATGCCACCATGTACCAAAAGGGGAAATGTGGATGCGGATATATGCCTGTGCCCATTATATACCCATGGCCAGCACATGTGGATCCTCGGTGCAGGATACATATGCCAGCAGTACACGGACAAGTAGCTAGGGATGCATGGAAGTGTAGACAGAGCCTTAGGGTACAGCAGCTTCTTCCACCACCACATGCAGAAGAAAAGAAGGTTCTCTCCTTCAGTTTCAAGAGAGCAAGAAGAGGGACATCTGACTTGTACAGTAGCCTGGTCATGATGGCTCCAAGCTCCACAGCTGGCTAGTCTGTATGATGCAATCAGCAGCATACAGCAGCATGCAGTACTGCTTCAGCTTAATATAGAAGCAAAGTGCACCTGGCAGCATAGTGCCTTGTCCTGCCCTGAGCCTTCCTACTCTGTATAGCTGCTATAGGGAAAGTATACTACAAGGAAAATCCTGCTTTCACCTTAGTGTAGGGGAAGTAGCAGCAAAACAATGCCAGGTATGAATCCTGCACAAAAAGCCATCCTACAGTTGCAGGGTGGAGCACAGTAGGCTGGCACAATGTGCTTTTCGGTGCTGTTTGCGCTGTTTATGCATGCCAACCAGCTTTTTGGAAACTGTCATTTGCAATAACACCTGTCTATATGACTGAGTCAGATGAACATAAGGCATCTTGTGAGCAGAGGGCTTGGAGGGTGACAATCAATGACAAAATGCACAGGGATAGCGAGGATAGGAGAAACAGACAGCAAGAAATTATAGCGCTGCTCAGAGAGCAAACAGACATGCTGCGGTCTCTGATTGAACTTCAGGATGAACACATCTATGCTCGCCACCCCCTTCAGCCCATAGAAAACTGGATTCTGGGACCTCCCTACACTCCCCCACCACCACATTCCACATATCTTCTGGGGCTGCAGCAGTACCCCAGCCACTCCACCCTGTGGGAGAGTGCACAAAATGACAGCTGCACATATACCAACAAGGCTCTCTCAGCTGCATGTATGTTCTTGTGAATTCCCTGCTCCTTCCCCTTTAAAAATACTTTTCCCTGTATGTATGAAGTTTATTTCAGCTTTAAATAGGTAGATTTGCATGAGTGTGGAATACAAGTCTATTTTTGGAAACTTAATTCATCTTTATTGGCCTCTAACATATGGTGGCTGTAGCCAACATTCAAAGATAGTAATAGATGCATTTGTATTGTTATATTAGTGCACACACAGCACTCATTACAAGTTTCATAGCGTGGTGCAAAAACAATGCCAAGCACAGCACACTACAGCAACACACATTACTGTGGCTCATTGTTAAAATGCTCCTTCAAAGCCTCCCTGAGCTGAATAACTCCCCACTGAGCTCTTCTTATCACCCCAATATCTTGCTGCTCAAAATCAGTGGACAGCTGATCCACCTCTTTGCTCCACCCCTGTGGAAACGTCTCCCCCTTTGTTTCACAGATATTATGAAGTGCACAGCAAGCAGCTATGACCATGGGGATATTTTCTTCACTGAGGTCTAATCTCGTGAGTAGACAGCACCAGCGACCCTTCAGACAGCCAAAGGCACATTCAACAATCATTCTGCACCTGCTGAACCTATTGTTGTAGTGCTTCTTGATGCAGTCCAGGTGGCTGGTGTATGGCTTCATGTACCATGGGAGTAAGGGGTAGGCAAGGTCTCCGTGGATCACTATTGGCATTTCAACATCTGCAGTGGTAATCCTCTGGTCTGGAAAGAAAGTCCCTGCTTGCAGCTTTCTGTACAGGCCAGTGTTCCTAAAGATGTGTGAATCATGCACCTTCCCTGACCAGCCTGCACTGATGTCGGTGAAACGATCCCAGTGATCCACCAGCACTTGCAACACTGTAAAAAAGTAGCACTTTCTGTTGATGTACTCTGTCGCAAGGTGATCTGGTGCCAAAATAGGGATATGCATGCCATCTATCACCCCACCACAGTTTTGGAACAGCATTGCTGGAAAACCATCCACTATTTCCTGCACATTGTCCAGAGTCACAGTCCTTTGTAGCAGAACACGATTAATGGCCCTGCACACTTGCATCACAGCAATCCCCACGGTGGATTTATCAACTCCAAACTGATTCCTTGGTACTGATCAGTAGCAAGATGGTGTTGCCATCTTCCACACAGCGATGACCACTTGCTTCTCCACCATGAGTGCAGCTCTCATTTCTGTATAGCTGCGCTGGAGGGCTGGGGCAAGCTCCTCACACAGGAATGTGGCCTTGCACATCCAAAAGTTCTGCAGCTACCACTCATAATACCTGCGCAATAATGCAATCCCACCAGTCATTGCTTGTTTCTCAGGACCAGAACCAGCACTCCACTGTGTGCAGTTCCTCTGTGAATGCCAACAGCAATCTTTAATTGTTTCTTTCCATGGTGCACAGTAAGGCAGCCACCAAGGCATCATCATCTTCACAGCTCAAGAAATACTGCAGGATCAGGCATGTTGTGTTCGTAACGCTCAGTGCACTATTGAAGAGCAGTGCAGGATTCATGCTTGTCACAGAGTTGGTGGATCCACAGGTTAGCAGGGCTCTTGAAAAGCAGCGAAAAACATAATAGGATGCCCCTGGAATGATGGAATGGAAAAAAC
This sequence comes from Chelonia mydas, assembly GCF_015237465.2. Lineage (NCBI taxonomy): Eukaryota > Metazoa > Chordata > Testudines > Cheloniidae > Chelonia > Chelonia mydas. The sequence goes on from NC_057849.1 coordinate 281,451,442, forward strand.
TGCATGCTGGGATGCCGAACCCATGTTTCGAGCCACATGACTGCATGATTCCTTTGTGCCACAAGGCATGCAAACCCTTCCCAAAACACCCCATGCTAGATGGTGGTGAGTTGCACAGTGGGATAGCTATCCATGGTGCACTGCTCTTGGCGTCGATGCCAGGGCTGCTACTGTGGACATGCACTGGCGACGCAAGGAGCACAATGTGGACATGCAACAGCAATTTAAATTACTGTAGTGGCTGTAGGCTGACGTAACTTAAATCAACTTAATTTTGTAGTGTAGACAAGGCCTAAAACAGGACACATGCCTTAGCCAGCAGCTCACACCCCTTTAAGGCTCAGGTGCACAGGTGAATGTCTTAACTCTGCAGTCTTCTGAGTTGTCTTGCGTATTAGGAAGAGAGTCTGTCTTAGTAATACTTCCTCTATTTGCCCCCCATCTACCAAGTGCAGCACAGGGGAGGATGTAGCTCTTATTTAGTAAATATGCATTTAACTATTTTAGCCTAGGTATATGCTGAACAACTAGAGCAGTTGGGCCTCCTACTGAATTCCAGGCACAAAGAAGTTACAGAATTTGCCCGCAAGTTATCTGAACTAATCTCTCTGTTCCTAAAGTTTTCTTGAAGATGGAAAATTAAAAGCTGTTTTTGCATTACTTACAACTCTCCACTCAACTAATTAAGGAGAATGCTTTATAAGGCACCTTCTATGTAACACAGGCTTTCATATGCCAATTTCAGCAGCTGTCCAAAAGAGAACTTCAGTTAACGTTTCACTTTTGGGAAAAGGCTTCTTCTCAGCTGTCTGAACTCTCCCAGCCAGTATCTGACAGACTTTGATTTCTGCTCCAAGAGTTCCTGTCTGTGTAAGGTTTCAGAGTAGCAGCCGTGTTAGTCTGTATTCGCAAAAAGAAAAGGAGTACTTGTGCACCTTAGAGACTAACCAATTTATTTGAGCATAAGCTTCCGTGAATGCATCCGATGAAGTGAGCTGTAGCTCACGAAAGCTTATGCTCAAATAAATTGGTTAGTCTCTAAGGTGCCACAAGTACTCCTTTTCTGTCTGTGTAAGAACACCCAGTCCCAGTTAGTGCCAGAATGACCCCGAAGGAGAATGCATAATGGGTATAAAGAAGCATCTGGAGGGTTTAGAGAAATGGGGGAGTGTAAATTTTACACCTACCAAATTACCCCAGGTTGAGAATTTTTCACTTCTTTTTAAAGTAACAATTTGAGCTTTATGAAAAGAAGCTACATGGCATCCGAAGTTTGATACTGACAGGATATTCTTAAACCCTTTCTATTTTTTTAATCATCTCATCTCAGTGTGTCTCAGGAAAGTCACTATAACTCATTCTGACACCGTTTATATGCAATTCAAAGATCAACATAGCCGTTTTCATGAAGTTCAAAAGACATTATGGCTGCTTGGCTAGGAAACAAATATTTTGTTCACCAGTCAAAAAGCAAAGACTAAAACTCCCCCGCTAAAGATCCCACAAGGATAAAGTCAAAGAAAATCAACTATAATGAAAGAATGAAAGCGGACACTATTCCTTTGGGTTTCACGAAACGGCCAATGTGTTTTATAACACTTGGCCATGATCACAATTACCTATACTGTTATTGATGTTTGCTTGGCTGTGTGTGATAGTGTGTGTCAGAGAGACACACACAGCATGTATAAATTAATTTACTTGTGAAGATCTAATTCCTCCACCTGTTATAGTCTGTCTGCATCTTAAATTCTCATCAAGTGTTGCCAATTAGTTCTCAGAATGTAATTGAAGAATGAAAACAGAAGAGCAAAATGTCTGATTTATAGATTGAATTGGTTATGCCCAGCGATTTTTTTGGTGCTGGCTTAAATATTCAGTTATTAACTTGATTAAATAATTAAATGCTTTTACAAATATGTCAGCTGGTATTTCACATCAATTTCCTACCAGTGACTGGAACTTTCACTTACCCTCCAATTAAAACACAGGAGAGCATCATTCTTTTCACTGCAATTAAGTTAGCGCCTGTCTAACCTTGATTTAAAACACACCCAAGTGATGGAAATTAACAATCATGCATTTAAAAATTTTAATCAAGGACTGGTTAAAACTGTAATTAGCACAGTCAAAGGCTAATAATGTTTGTATATACCTTACTGTTGTTAAATAAAAAGGATTAGTTGTGCTGAATGTGATGTAGATCTTTGTGAGCACAGCTGAAAGGGTTTATTTCAGAGGAAACTCCCATGTATTTAAAAGATTACTTACCTTCTTTAAATACAGTTTTGCGACAAATTGCCAGAGTATACGATTTACTGGCTTTTGCAGCACTAAGTCTATATTTACTAAAGGATAAGAATTTAAGAAATCCCAGGATCAGGACAAAGCCACTTGGCTCAAATTGTAACTGGGGGGGAGAAGAGAAGATAAATTAGAGAACATTGTGGGGGAAGGGGAATAAAAGCTATTGGAATCCAGGTGAAGCAACTGAGGCCTGGTCAACAATACGGGGGTGAGTTGGCCTGAGTTACGCAACTCCACCTATGTGAATAACGTAGCTGGAGTCGATGTAGCTTAGGTAGACTTACTGCTGTGTCTGAACTGCACTGGATTGATGGGAGAAACTCTCCTGTCAACTTACCTTACGCTTCTTGTTCCGGTGGAGTACCAGAATTGACGGGAGAGCTATCTGCGGTTGATTTAGTGGGTTTTCTAGACCCGCTAAATTGACCCCCAGTCCATCGATCGCTGCAGCATCGATCCCCAGTAAGTGTAGATATACCCTGATATAAACATTAGTCTGAGGAAAAGATAACTGCTGTGTGGAACAAGGAACTCTCCTTAGAATCAAGGAACAACTGGCTATCAGAGCTGGACTTGTTTGTTTTCCTTACATCTGTTTGCATATTTACTCTCCATACCTGTCTAATTTACTCTCTATGGGCCCAATCCTGCATTCCTTGCACACCCCAAACTCACATGGATGTCTGTGCAATCTCTGTCTATGACACTGAAATGCACTCCTCACCACGGTCTGGGTTATAACCTTGGACAGTCACAATCTGGTGCCTGCTTATCCCCTGGCTCCTGGGGAGAAATAGTCTATGCCATTCATTTTGTTGGTGCAGATTACTTTCCTCTCTGCTCCATCTCTGATGTAATGACCAGCACATTAGCAGGAGGGGCTAACCCAAGACTCCCCCCATAGCCCACTCACCTACACAGTAGTGGGGTAGCAACCTGGCAGCAGCTGCTTCTTCCCTGTACAGGCTCCAGAGAGTCAGATAGCTCACTAAGGAGAGTAAAGTGGCTGCTCCCTTACTTTCCTGCATGAAGTCCCCTCACGAATCCATTGTGTCTAGGAGTCAGTGGGAGTTTCAGGTGCCCAAGGAACACAGGCTCCTCCACATACAGTATTGCCATTAGCATGTTCTGTTACACAAGCAACTCCAAAGTCCTATTTAATTTTAAAATCATCTTCAGTTTCATTCATCATAGGTATACAAGTACAATAAGGAAGCCTCTAGCTTCAATCAGCTGATTTTAAAAACAAACACATGGGCTATTTTAAATTTTTTATTTTGGTATAACCTGGAAAGTGTTTGATTACTTTTAAATCCATCCATCTAGATATTTATGAAGCCTTCATTATTGCAGTATCTCAGTGCACCCCCAAGTTAAAAATGATGACAATGCTTGTTCTCACACTCTCTCTACATGAATCTGTAAGATTGAGGGTACTATTACCAGAGGGTGAAGAGGTTTCTCTTTAGCTCTGAAAGTAGTGTCATTAGTGGTAACTTTCATCTGACAACAAGTTCCCCAGTCTTAAAACCTTTATAGGAGCCAAGGTGTGTCTCATGCTCATAAGGCTCCCCATTTTGGTCAACAGTATCAATGTTCCTCGGGAAAGTAGCAGTCATAGATACAGATGGAGATGCTCTGTTACATAGACAGGCTCAATTGCAGAAAACAACTACTGGGGGAGCATGCAAGCGACCTCTGTGGCATTTCCTGAACTTTGGAACTTGCTCTGCCACCCCTCAGCCTGAACGCTCTTAGTTTATTGACCTTCAGGGCCTGCTGCTGTTTACGATCTGTGAGAGATTGGGAGGACTTTTGGCTGTTTACCCTGTCGAAGCAGGAAATTCCAAGTGGATAGGAGGAAGCAGTGGACATGATACTTCTGCACTTCAGTAAGGCTTTTGAAACAGTTCCACATGACATTTCCATAAACAGAATAGGGAAATATGGTCAAAACGAAATGATTGTTCACAAGGAATAGTTATCAATGGTGTCAAACTGGACAGACATATCAAGTGGGGTCCCATAGGGATCAGTTCTGGGTCTGGTACTAGCCAGTATTTTCAGAAACACCTTGGAAAACAACATTTAAAGTACACTTATAACATTTGCAGAGGACACCAAGCTGGGTGCGTTTGAAAGCACTCTGAAGGACAGGGTTAACAATTCTCCCTCATCCTCAAGCACCCACCCCAGTACTCTGGATTTCCTGCTACCAAGGTCACTGCCCCAATTTCTCCTTTGGGCCCTAGAAAGGTTCCACAAGAGGCTCTCTGGCCTCATTAATACCCCTCCTTGGGGCTAGTTTATTACAAACACATAATGCAAATAATCCATTACAGAAGTCCCAAATAACCCCCAGTGCATATAGTTACTAAAATCCCATGCTACCTAATTCATTGACATAGCACATATTATACTCTGGCATCTCTCATCACACTCAGGATCTTCTTTGGTCCCCTTCTGTCCTTCTACCAGGACAGCCACCCCAGCTGGAGTTCAAACCTGCTCTTCCAAGTGGGAACCCCCAGAGTCTCTATGCTGGGAGCTTATCCTCCCCAGGGGAGCATCCATCACTCCTCTGTTCTATTAACCTCTCTCCTCATGCAGACCAGCGGATTAGTCCCTGTTCTTCTCCCCTGTCTTCAGCCCTCTCCAGCCTCTGCCTCCAGCTCAGAAATCAGCTGGCAACTCCCTCTGCTGCTCTCCTATCTTCAGCCATTGCTCTGCAGCTTGAGGAGATCAGCCAGTAAAGACCTCTGCTACACTCGTGCTTTCAGTCTTCCTTCAGGGACCTCTCTCCCTCTGCTTTTCCCTGAGCCTTTATAGCCCCAGCTGGTGCCCCGCTCTTTTACTGGGTCAAATGGGGAGCATCAGTACTGGCACAAGGGCTCTGAACCAGCTTCATTTAAAGGGGCCAGCCACCCTGTGACAGACAGGTTTAGAATTTGAAATGATCTTGATACACTGGGGAACTGGTCTGAAATCATTTACATGAAATTCAACAAAGACAAGTGCAAAGTGCTGCACTTAGGAGAGAAAAATCAACTGCACAAATGTAAAATGGAAATACCTGGTTAGATGATAGTACGACAGAAAAGCATCTGAAAGTTGGTGCAGATTGCAAATGGAATGAAAGTCAACAATGTGATTCTGTTGTGAAAAGGGCAAATGTCTTTCTGGGGTGTATTAACAGAAGTGACCATATGTAAGACTCAGGAGGTAATGGTCCCACTCTACTTGTCACTGGTGAGGCCTCAGCTGGAGTATTGTGTTCAGTTTTGGGGACTATCATTTAAAAGAGATGTGAACAAATTGGAGAGAGAGTCCAGAGAAGAGCAAAAAAAATGATAAAAGGTTTCGAAAAAAATCTGTGATGAAAGGTTGAAAGAATTGGACATGTTTAGTCTAAAGAGAAGGCTGAGAGAGGACATGATAAAAAGTCTTCAAATATGTAAAAGACTGTTATAAAGAGGGAAATGATCAATTGTTTTCCATGTCCACCAAGGATAGGACAGGAAATAATTGGCTTAGTTTACTGTAAGGATAATAGGAAAAACTTGCTAACTATAAGGCTAGTTAAGCACTGGAACAGTTTACCTAGGGAGGTTGTTGAGTCCTCTGTCATTGGATGGTCCAGGTATATTTAATCCTGCCTCAGCATGGGGTGATGGACTAGTTGACCTCATGAGGTTCCTTCCAGACCTATGATTCTATGAATATCACAACATTCTTACATATAGTAGTGGCTGAGTTATTATATATGTTGATTAACATGTTGAGGTAAAGGGTTTGGTCAATTTTTATAATTATATTTTTAAATGTGTCGAGGAGCATCTGCTGCATAGGATAGATTATGATCTGTACTGAATGACTGTAGAAATCCAAATAATATCACAGTACAATTCACAGATTCCCCAGTAAAGGTCTGTTGTTTCCTATTTCAATTAAGAAATTCAGTGGAGACGCTGCACAACTAACATTTCTTTCTAAATAAACAACTAATGAAGCCTCTCTGACTAATAAGCAGCAAGGCTCTGAGTGAGAAAGTCCCCAAGTCCTAAATGCAGGGTGAAGTCTGAATTGGCATCTTCACGTCACACTGTTTTGCTCTTTGCTGAAGACTTTGAGGGTTAAAGACAACACCAACCTTAATTTTGTATTAGGAAATGTGTCACAACTTTAACATTATTTCAGTTTAGCCTTCCTATTTAATTGTAGATTATATTTCTTATGAAGAGAGCTTTTTTTATGGTTTTCATTTCTTTGTGTTTACATTTTCACATTAATATTTCCCCACAAATCTGTAATTTAGAGGCTCCTTCTAGGACAATAATGTTAATGGCATACACTATGCTTCTGTTCCACTACAGTGTATGTTTTTTAACAACACAAAGTGCCCATTTTGCAGATGCTCTTACAATCTCACATTCCTATTCTTGTCAACATTCTGCAGTGATACTCAACCTTGACTTCTCTCCTAGCCCAAAGGGACTTCAAGAGAGAGTAAAAAATTTAAATTAATTGAGTCCAAGGGCTACCATCACAATCTCATGGCTCAGATGAGAATGGTCACAACCATAGCCCAGTCAATGCAAACTAATAGAGTGCTAACAGCTAAACAAAACAAAAACAGCAAGACATAGAAGAGCAGATGTCTACAAGAGGAATTATTCTCCAATTTGTCATTATTGAACTGTCCAGTGACATGATGTCATTAGAGATCACAGAAGGATTGTAAAAGGGATAACTTGCAGGCAGCAAATCTGTCTGTATGGCTTAACTTCACAGTGAGAGCAGGTGGGGACACTGCAGCCTTTTTCAACAGAGGGAATTCACCCTATTTGAGCTATGTGTTTTTTCGTGAACATGGCTATGAAAATATATGTTGAGTAATCTCATTATATTGCAGAGCACGAATTCATTGCCATGAGATAGTTGAAGAGTCCTCAGGAATCCTTTCTGAGAGTTCATAGAAGTCATCCCAGGAAAGACCTTTATTTCAAGGAATTTTTAAAATAGCTCCTTTGGACAAACACAAAGGGCCTGAATCAACGCACAATGAATTCTACAAAAAGCCTGAAAGTTCATCTGTTTTGCTAATTAGAATGGACTAGAGGGCAATGCCTTTATTCAGACTGAGTAACGCTTGGGTGTGAGGTAGGGTTCCCATCATCCTGAGAAAGGTTAGAAGCTGTCCCAATAAAAAGGAGTTTGGATTTCTTCTCCCCCCCACCCCCGCCCTGATGAAATACCCTGTCTTCTCTGTTAGGGCTAGTCAATATTTTCTATCAAAACTGTTTTCTGACAGAAAGTTGGGTTTCAACAGGGTGGAATTTTTCATGAGAAGTATCTGCTCTTTGTGGAAAATGTTGACTTGTCATTAAAAAACAATACCTGAAAACTGAAATATTTAATCTGATAACCAATTTTTCCCATGGCGTAAATAAACCCAGTTTTTTTTAAATCAAGCTCTATTCGCTATTTTCATTTCCCTACAAACTATCCTGATTCTCCCCAACACTCATAATCATAATTCTAATTAGATACAGTGGCACCACTAGTGAGAGCAGATCTCTATTTAATTCTCCTACTACTGTATTTGGGAGGTTTTGCCTCATGGCTGTAGTGAATGTTACAATTAGCCTGTTGGTGAATTGGATAATATCTGCTATTTAGACTCCTAGGAATATATAAACTTTTCAAATTTTTTTCCTCTGAGGGAAACAAGTGGCAGTATGGTAGGCGTTCACACTGTGATGTTTAACACCACCAGGGGGAAGGTTATACAGGGTGCAAGGAAATGATCTAGTGTTTTCAGGAAGATTGCTGTTATTTCCCCAACATTTCAATACTTGATTAAAAAGTAAAATAGATTATGAAAACTCAAGATCCCAACTGTCTACATATCTTAATGCAAGCTCTGACCATCTCAGCCAGGAGAAATACTCTTGTAACTAGCAGTATTTGCTGTTTAAATTGTGAATCATCCAAAATTTGATAGATGAACAACTTCCTACACACATGTAAAATAATCCTGTTCTGCTTCTGACTAGCCCCTTCTTTGGTCTCATAATTGCCTGTGATTGAGGAGTACAGAGCAGCTGGTTTAATGCCAAAGATTTTGCATTAGGCTCCTTTTCTGGAGGCCCATGAGGCAACAATTGATATAGGTACTATTTTAACTTTACCTCAGAAATTGGTCCTCTTGGGTTCCAGGGAGGTGGGCGGGCATAAGCCCGCCCACAGCTAAAGGACCCTCCCCCAGCCTATGGGGAGGATCCACTGAGCCCAGGACTCAAATAATTATGGGGCGAAACAGAAAAAATAATAAAGATAGGTGTGACAGTCAGAGAGTCAAAAGTAGGGTGATTGGAGGACATTTTTTTTTAAGATTAAAAATTTTCCCATGTAGAAGGCAGCAAAAGTGTTTAGTATGACCCACTTTTTAAACCCTCTCTTTTTGCTAAACTAGCAAAGGAGGAAATATTTTAATCTGGCCCACCCACAGCAGCAAGGTATAAACATTTGATTGTGTCCCACAGCCAGAGCTATTTTAGGTTTTAATTATATGCACTCTCCTTGCTCATTAGCCACATACTACTGAAGTGCAAGACAAGTAGGTGATTCATTGCTGACACATGGCCTTTCATGAGCAGTCATTAATTAGCAGACTAGCACTTGGGCATAACTTGGTGAGGAGGATCAGCAACAGAACTCGAATCAGGGTTTTCCCCCCACTGTTGGAGGAGCCCCTATGGCTTTCAATATCTGCTCTCCCGTCCAAACTCAGTCCTCATCAGAGCAGTTGAATATTAAGAGCCAGAATCTGACCAGGAGTTACACTGATTTGTGCTAGCTGAAGATCTAGCCCTGCAGGATAAGAGAGATCCAAGCTGGAGCAGCAGGGAGCCTTTCCCTTCTGCAATCAAGGGCTGAGGATGAAATTCTCTCTCCAGCCACAGAACTAGCACAAGGACTATACCTTCTTCCAGAAGACCAAAAGAGGGTTTAAGTGGTTCTGGATGGGGCTCAATTGTACCCTTAGGCCCACGTTCAACAAAGTACCTAGATGCCTACATCCCAGTTTTGGCTCCACTGCAGTCCACAAAACTCCTGCCAAACCAACCTTAATTTCCAGAGTAACAGTTCCATGGTGGATACATATTTAAATAGTCATTGGAGGTGAAGGGAGGGAAACAAGCCAAAGTAGGTGTTCCTCTGTAGTCCAGAGGTTAGAGCACTCACCTGGGAGGTGGGGAACCCTGGGTCCTGTCCCACTGCTCCCATCACTCTTTCATTATTTATCCACAGTGGATCAGCTTCAACAGGAGAGACTGAGGATGCCCCATTGCAGAATATCCCATTACTCAGTGGTTCACACCCTCTCCTAAAGCGTAGAAGACCGCTGTTCAAATCTTTTCTCCACCTCTGGCAGAGAGAGGAACTGAACCTGGTTGTTCTGGCTAGATTGTCGGGCTCAACGGGTAGTGATCAATGGCTCCATGTCTAGTTGGCAGCCGGTGTCAAGTGGAGTGCCCCAGGGGTCGGTCCTGGGGCTGGTTTTGTTCAATATCTTCATAAATGATCTGGAGGATGGTGTGGATTGCACTCTCAGCAAATTTGCGGATGATACTAAACTGGGAGGAGTGGTAGATACGCTGGAGGGGAGGGATAGGATACAGAAGGACCTAGACAAATTGGAGGTTTGGGCCAAAAGAAATCTGATGAGGTTCAATAAGGATAAGTGCAGGGTCCTACACTTAGGATGGAAGAATCCAATGCACCGCTACAGACTAGGGACCGAATGGCTAGGCAGCAGTTCTGCGGAAAAGGACCTAGGGGTGACAGTGGACGAGAAGCTGGATATGAGTCAGCAGTGTGCCCTTGTTGCCAAGAAGGCCAATGGCATTTTGGGATGTATAAGTAGGGGCATAGCGAGCAGATCGAGGGACGTGATCGTTCCCCTCTGTTCGACACTGGTGAGGCCTCATCTGGAGTACTGTGTCCAGTTTTGGGCCCCACACTACAAGAAGGATGTGGATAAATTGGAGAGAGTCCAGCGAAGGGCAACAAAAATGATTAGGGGTCTAGAGCACATGACTTATGAGGAGAGGCTGAGGGAGCTGGGATTGTTTAGTCTGCAGAAGAGAAGAATGAGGGGGGATTTGATAGCTGCTTTCAACTACCTGAAAGGGGGTTCCAAAGAGGATGGCTCTAGACTGTTCTCAGTGGTAGCAGATGACAGAACGAGGAGTAATGGTCTCAAGTTGCAATGGGGGAGGTTTAGATTGGATATTAGGAAAAACTTTTTCACTAAGAGGGTGGTGAAACACTGGAATGCGTTACCTAGGGAGGTGGTAGAATCTCCTTCCTTAGAGGTTTTTAAGGTCAGGCTTGACAAAGCCCTGGCTGGGATGATTTAACTGGGAATTGGTCCTGCTTCGAGCAGGGGGTTGGACTAGATGACCTTCTGGGGTCCCTTCCAACCCTGATATTCTATGATTCTATGATTCCACACCCAGGCAAGTGCTGTAACCACTGGCCTAAAAGTTATACAGGAGGGGATGACACATACACACACACCCTGGCCCAGCCATTTTGTATGGGTTGTACCTAACTCATTCCCATAAGAAATACCTCAGCTGCCTCACTCTAGTTGGCAGGTTCCCCTGTGTGGATTGCTAAGCAGAGATAGGCACCTCCCTGCCACACAGACTTAGGCACCTATCTCTAAGAGGGGGTGGCACTTAGGACATACCCCTCTCATTGGCAAGTCCCATTGGCTAGTTTAGGCAGCTCCCCATGTGGCTTTTGTGGCTCACACTTTAAGGCACCTATTTCTCCCCATTCACTGTATAGGGAGCTGTGACAGGATGCAACTCACCACTGCAGCACCTCCTACCAGCTGTCATGAGAATTAGCTCTGCTCACTAGGGCACCCTCCTCTGGTGATGCCTTGCCGCCATCACTTTTGTTCCAGTGACACTGTCCTTTAGCTCTGCCACACTCTGTGTCCCCCTGCCCTTCTGGGGGACCTGCAATCTCAGTCCAGCCATTCCCTCAGTGGCAACTGCAGTCCATTGTCCTGGGGCTGCTTCCCATGCAGTGCTAACAACCACTTCTGCCCTTACTTCAGAGCCTCAACCTACAGGCCCTAGCAGCCAGCCAGGAGCTCTCTCTAGCTCCCCTGGTCCCTGCTTGCAGCACTGCTCTATCCCAGGTGCTGACACTCCTTCCTTCTGCTCAGAGTCTGGTCTTCTCCCCTCAAGCTATAACCTGCTTCTAAAGCTGCACAGCTCTGCCAGCCTGGCTCTGATTGGCTGCTTCTCACAGCCTTTCTCTAATTGGTTGCCTCCTGCCATCCCTGTTGAGGTTACAGGGACAAACCATCCCGATGAGTCGAAAGAATAGTAAATATGGCAGGCGACCAGCTTGGCTTAATGGTGAAATCCTAGCGGATCTTAAACATAAAAAAGAAGCTTACAAGAAGTGGAAGGTTGGACATATGACCAGGGAAGAGTATAAAAATATTGCTCGGGCATGTAGGAAAGATATCAGGAGGGCCAAATCGCACCTGGAGCTGCAGCTAGCAAGAGATGTCAAGAGTAACAAGAAGGGTTTCTTCAGGTATGTTGGCAACAAGAAGAAAGCCAAGGAAAGTGTGGGCCCCTTACTGAATGAGGGAGGCAACCTAGTGACAGAGGATGTGGAAAAAGCTAATGTACTCAATGCTTTTTTTGCCTCTGTTTTCACTAACAAGGTCAGCTCCCAGACTGCTGCGCTGGGCATCACAAAATGGGGAAGAGATGGCCAGCCCTCTGTAGAGATAGAGGTGGTTAGGGACTATTTAGAAAAGCTGGACGTGCACAAGTCCATGGGGCCGGACGAATTGCATCCGAGAGTGCTGAAGGAATTGGCGGCTGTGATTGCAGAGCCCTTGGCCATTATCTTTGAAAACTCGTGGCGAACGGGGGAAGTCCCGGATGACTGGAAAAAGGCTAATGTAGTGCCCATCTTTAAAAAAGGGAAGAAGGAGGATCCTGGGAACTACAGGCCAGTCAGCCTCACCTCAGTCCCTGGAAAAATCATGGAGCAGGTCCTCAAAGAATCAATCCTGAAGCACTTAGAGGAGAGGAAAGTGATCAGGAACAGTCAGCATGGATTCACCAAGGGAAGGTCATGCCTGACTAATCTAATCGCCTTTTATGATGAGATTACTGGTTCTGTGGATGAAGGGAAAGCAGTGGATGTATTGTTTCTTGACTTTAGCAAAGCTTTTGACACGGTCTCCCACAGCATTCTTGTCAGCAAGTTAAGGAAGTATGGGCTGGATGAATGCACTATAAGGTGGGTAGAAAGCTGGCTAGATTGTCGGGCTCAACGGGTAGTGATCAATGGCTCCATGTCTAGTTGGCAGCCGGTGTCAAGTGGAGTGCCCCAGGGGTCGGTCCTGGGGCCGGTTTTGTTCAATATCTTCATAAATGATCTGGAGGATGGTGTGGATTGCACTCTCAGCAAATTTGCGGATGATACTAAACTGGGAGGAGTGGTAGATACGCTGGAGGGGAGGGATAGGATACAGAAGGACCTAGACAAATTGGAGGATTGGGCCAAAAGAAACCTGATGAGGTTCAATAAGGATAAGTGCAGGGTCCTGCACTTAGGACGGAAGAACCCAATGCACCGCTACAGACTAGGGACCGAATGGCTAGGCAGCAGTTCTGCGGAAAAGGACCTAGGGGTGACAGTGGACGAGAAGCTGGATATGAGTCAGCAGTGTGCCCTTGTTGCCAAGAAGGCCAATGGCATTTTGGGATGTATAAGTAGGGGCATAGCGAGCAGATCGAGGGACGTGATCGTTCCCCTCTATTCGACACTGGTGAGGCCTCATCTGGAGTACTGTGTCCAGTTTTGGGCCCCACACTACAAGAAGGATGTGGATAAATTGGAAAGAGTCCAGCGAAGGGCAACAAAAATGATTAGGGGTCTAGAGCACATGACTTATGAGGAGAGGCTGAGGGAGCTGGGATTGTTTAGTCTGCAGAAGAGAAGAATGAGGGGGGATTTGATAGCTGCTTTCAACTACCTGAAAGGGGGTTCCAAAGAGGATGGCTCTAGACTGTTCTCAATGGTAGCAGATGACAGAACGAGGAGTAATGGTCTCAAGTTGCAATGGGGGAGGTTTAGATTGGATATTAGGAAAAACTTTTTCACTAAGAGGGTGGTGAAACACTGGAATGCGTTACCTAGGGAGGTGGTAGAATCTCCTTCCTTACAGGTTTTTAAGGTCAGGCTTGACAAAGCCCTGGCTGGGATGATTTAACTGGGACTTGGTCCTGCTTTGAGCAGGGGGTTGGACTAGATGACCTTCTGGGGTCCCTTCCAACCCTGATATTCTATGATTCTATGATTCTATGTGCAGCCTCCCTAGGGCCCTCTCTAACTGGCTGCCTCCTGTGCAGCCTCCCTAGGGCTCTATTAACCCCTTATGGGCGAGTGTAGGGCAGACGCCCCAACATAGGAGCCTATGCATTTCACTCAGTTTTGTAGCTCACAGCGTCGTTCTTGTGATTTTCTAGGCACCTAAAAGTTAGGTGCTGTGGCGCTCAGCATTGTAATGCCTAAGTGCCTTCATGGATCCCAACCCCTGTCCTTTGTTTCTCCCTGAATAGGTAAAAACAACTAGCAAGCATTTTCTACCCACTGTACTTAGCATATCTGCAAGTTTGACATGAACTGCACTTTAGTTCATTATGAGGAAGGCAGAAGAGGGTTTCATACTCCTCTACTCTGAAAATAAGAAAGCTTAAAGAGAAAAGATGATGCTCAGAGGATAAAAACAGAATAACTGAAATTCCTATGGCATCACATACAACATTTTTGCTAATACTAATGGATTTCAGCATGATAAATGTCACTACTATGAAGATCAATGAAATTAATGATTTGCCAATTCTAACACGGTCCAAGATAAATCTGTATTTATGATCTCATCCCAAGCATTGAAAAAAAATCAAACTTCCACAGCAATGAACCCTTATAATTCTCTCCCTGCTGGTTAATTAGGCATTTAATCACCTGACGGATCACAAAATTGAAGACTGACATTACCTTTAAGTTCCACCCTTAAAAGGAGTGTTTCCAGAGGATGTTATAGATTCATGAAGCATTCTATATGGTGCTGATGTCAGTCAGCACCCCTTTTAGAGGTGGTAGAGTTAGAGGAGTGATATAAAAACACAGTCACCTGTTCTCACCATAGGTTGGTCATGTATTCATGGTACACTTACAGGCAGCTGGGACAGCTGACTATTTAAAACAGTACAGAATACAAGTTAATTTTTTTTACTTTTTTGTGACTGATATTTTTCTCAACTTAAACTTCAGTTTAACAAAATTGGGGTGGGGGAGGGGGAGAATAATGCCTACACTGCAATTAAACCCCCATGGCTGGCCTGTGTCAGCCGACTCACGCTCATGGGACTCGGGCTGAGGGGCTGTTTACTTGCAGTGTAAATGCTTGGGCGTCAGCCTGGGCTTTGGGACCCGCCCCTCTTGTGGGGTCCCAGAGCCCAGGCTCTAGCCCAAGCCTGAATGTCTGCGTTGCAATTAAACAGCCCCTTAGCCCGAGCACTGTGAGCCTGAATCAGTTAACATGGGCCAGCCTTGGTGTTTAATTGCAGTGTAGGCATTATTCTCCCCCCCCCCAACCTCACCAATTTTGTTAAACTGAAGTTTAAGTTGAGAAAAATATCAGCCAGAAAAAAGTAAAAAAAATTGGAAGCTCCACTGAAAAACATTGAAAGTGTATTTCAGTAGGAGTTGTGTTTCTAACTCACTCGGGGCTTTTCAAAATCTCATCCTACATTTATTAAGACCAACTGGACTACTACCCCAGTGAAATTAGTGACAGTAGAAAATGATTTGGGGAGTATTTCAAGCTGTCACTAATGTGTATTAAGGTTACAGAAAAAAATTCTGAAATATATTGTGTTTAAGATATATTATATGATCACGTAATTGAAAGCTGTTCTAATGCATGCATACAAAGGGCCAGAGTTAAGGTTGCATACGCAATCGTAGCTTTGTCCCTTCCTGTCTTTTGAGTGCCTAACCAAGCAATCTTAATGCTCTATTAACATAGTTTTTATAGAGATATATATGGACTAAATAATGGTGTACTGATGACGCTTATATCAGCATGAGTTTCAGGTGCAGTTTAAAGGAGATGCAGCAGAATGGAGAATCTGGCTCAGTGAGAAGGACCGATAGGCTAGACTGGGGGTGGGAGCCTTAGCTCAGCCAACTCAAATCTAAAAACAAAAGTTCAAACTCTGTTTGAGCCCAAGGCAAAAATGTGGTTGGATTTTCATGTTTATAAATAGTTTGCAAAGGACTGGATGGTCCAGGAGATTGGTAATATCCTAGAGAGCCTGTTATTCTAGGTAACAAGTTAGATTGCCCAGCACGTTACCATCAGAAGCACTGTTTACCTACCCAAGATGGTGGGATCAGTGAGGCTTTGTATAGGCAGCTATTTAACATTGTCACAGCAGGCATCAATTGGTAGTTTCAAAAACACAGGCCAAAGATTTCATGGACATGAACCAACTACATCCTTACATTGAATGATGGGTCGCTCAAGAACAGAAGGGAAGCTCATTTATGCAGCCAGGCAGAGATTCAAATAGGACTTAATCATGTGCTTAAGTTCCATTTCTGAACTGGGTTGCAATACCATTGTGCATGGTGTACATCGTTTTGTGGATAAACAGAAGAGCTGGGCTTCCAATGCTAATATTCTAGCATCACTCACCAAAGCTAAAAATAAGTTGAAAGCCTTGGTCAGGGACTGTAAAAGATGTGTATTTAAAAACCAACCAACCACTGAATGCAGTGTAAAGATTCATCAAATAATTGTTTTTTTATTCTGGCACTTCCACTGAAATCTTCATTTTTCACAAGCTTAGCAACTTTAAAAACTATGTAACAAGTAGAAAACAGAGGCTTAATTCCCCAACGTGAGGATCAGTTCTGTGAAAAGCTGGGAAACGCTATTATTGAACTTTTTGAATTAAATGAAACAAGTGTATTCCCATTTGGCACAGTCTGGGGTGTATTTAAGGCATCAATAAGGGAAGAAATCACTAGTTATACTACTAAAAAGCGTAAGGACTATGATCAGGTCACTAATTACTTAGACAAAGAAATAAACAACACTGAATTTTGCAGGCATGATTGCAATTCCATAATTAAGGATGCATTGAGATTTGCACTAAAAAATGGGATTAAATCTTTGTGATTTGTGTGGATAATACAGTGCTTCCCAAATTTACAGCACATACAAATATTCAGAAAATGCATTCTGCATTTTGTGTATCTGTTAGCTAGTTTATGAGATAGTCATTTAACATGTGCCATTAAAAATATTTTTGTGAGTCTAACCTTTGTTTCCACTCAGGCTAGCAAATAAATTCCAGATTTTTGAGATTTGAAAATTGATTCACTTCTAGATTGTATCAAAATCTAATAAATATATAGGCTACTTTTTACGTTTATTAATGTGTGTGATGGGGCGGCTGCCCCTCACTGGTATAATAGGGGTTAAAGTAACCCTGGGGAGGCTGCACGGAAGGCAGCCAATAAGGAAAAGGCTTGTAGTGCCAGCTAATTAGGGGAAGGTTTACTGGAGGAGCCAATCAGGGCCAGGCTGGCCTATATAAGAAAGGGCTGCTGAGCAAAGCAGAGGTAGTCACTCCCTGGAGTTTGAGGGAGGACTATAGACAGAGCAGTGCTGGGTAGGATCAGCAGGGTATGGGGAAGATCCAGGCTGATGGCTACCAGACTGATGGTAGAGTTGGAGGAGGGGCAGCACATGGCTGCTGGCTATAGGCTTCCTAAGTCGGGACCCAGAGTAGCGGGCAGGCCCAGGTCCCCCCGCCTTTGCCACCACTTGCCACTGAGGGGAGTGACCAGTGTATGGACTGCAGTTTGCCACTGAGATGAGTGCTTGGACTGAGGACTGTCAGTCCCCCGGAAGGGGGGAAGGAACTGAGCGGGACACAGCCGGAAGGCTGTGTCCAGAAGAGGATGACGTGGTCTGGGGAGTGATACGGGTTCCTGGAGGTGGAGACAGAAGTGATGACAGGTGAGACACTACCTGAGGAGAGCGCACTGGCAATCCTGAGCTAATTCCCAGGATGAGGTGCCACAGTGGTGAGTTGAATGCCCTATTACACGTGGTGGAGAATGTTGGCACACTGTCACCCCCATACAAGGGCAAGACAGAAGACTGTGGGGACTATTGCCTATTTGAGAAACTAAGGTATACGTCAGGTGGAGAATGGAATTGGAGTATACTGAGGCCTTCTTTGCGGAGGGTTCTGGGGCCTTCCGAAACTGGACTCCAAAGGCAGTGCCCCGTGGCAAGGGGGCGAGAGGCTGCAAGGGCAGCATCAGACTCTGCTACAGCAGGTGCTCGCCACCCAGAAGACACAGTGGGAGGTACGGGAACAGCTGCAGGCCTATATGTCTGGGTTAGCAAGACAGCAGCTGTGCCTATTTAAGTTGTTGTGAAGGGGAGTCCGTGAGAGTCGCAGGGGGCAAGAGGGGAAGCCAGGCACCAGGACCAGGAGGCCGAGAGAATGTTTTGCCTGTGGGCACCTGGGACACGTTAAGAGGGAGTGCCCCAACCGGGATGGGGAACGGAGGCCCAACCGGGATGGGGAACGGAGGCCCAACCGGGATGGGGAACGGAGGCCCAACCGGGATGGGGAACGGAGGCCCAACCTGGAGAATAGGAAAGCAAAAGCGCCTAAGAGAGACACCTTGTGAAGAGAACAGGCAGGCACTGGGCATGTTGGGCCTGTGGGCAACAGGGACATGTGTGGAAACTGTGCCCTCTGGTTTGTAGAGATAATTCTAGCCCACGGGAAGGGGCCGAGCTAATGGAGAAGGACCATGAGAGGGCCATGGCCAAGGGGAGACAAAAGACATGCATCCAGTGCCATGAGAAGGGCCATATAAAAAGGCATTGCCCTCAGAGGAGAAGGTGGGGGGTGCCTGAGCGCTGGGCTCAGTTGAAGAATGTTCAGAGCGAGGGGGCAGTGAGGACCAAGGCCCTGACAGCCATCTCCCACACCCAGCAGCGGGAGGTAGGGAGGTGATGGGTAAGATGAGTTGGGCAGAGAGGACCCAGAGAAACAGGGGAACCCACATGGGAGTAGGATAAGCTACGGTGTAGACCCAGACAGACAAGGGAACCCACACAGGAGTGGGACAGGCTATGCTGGGGACCCAGACCCTGGAAGAGGGAGACAGGCTGCTCCTCTTGGTGGAAAGCCTGAGGCAGGAGAGAGACACCTTGTGGGCCCAGCTGCAAGGGAAGCTGGGAAGATAGAAAAACCTCCTTGACATACCCCCGCCAGGTATGTGGTCTTAAGGGGGAGGGTGTGTGATGGGGTGGCTGCCCCTCACCGGTATATAAAGGATTAAAGCAACCCTGGGGAGGCTGCGCGGGAGGCAGCCAATAAGGAAAAGACTTGTAGTGCCAGCCAATTAGGGGAAGGTTTATTGGAGGAGCCAATCGGGGCCAGGCTGGTCCATATAAGAAGGGGCTGATGAGCAAGGCAGAGGCAGTCACTCCCTGGAGTTAGAGGGAGGAGCACCATGGACAGAGCAGTGCTGGAAAGGGTCAGCAGAGTACGAGGAAGATCCAGGCTGACGGCTACCAGACTGAGGCCCTGATACAAGGGCAGAGGAGGTGCTAGGGCTGTGGGGAAGTGGCCTACGGAAGGAAACAGCGAAGTTGGAGGAGGGCAGCATGGGGCTGCCAGCTATCGAGTCCCTGGTTCAGGACCAAGAGTAGCGGGCGGGCCCAGGCCCCCCCCCCCGCATTTGCCCCCACTTACCACTGAGGGGAGTGGCCATTGTATAGACTGCAGTTTGCCACTGAGATGAGCGGCTATAACCTGGACTGCAGTCCAGCACTGAGGCAAGTGGTTGGACTGAGGACAGTTGGTCCCCTGGAAGCAGGGAAAGAACCGAGTGGGGCACAGCCAGAGGGTTGTGTCCAGAAGAGGACAATGCGGTCCGGGGAGCGACATGGGTCCTGAAGGTGGAGACAGAAATGACGATGGGCAAGACACCGCCTGAGGAGGGCTAACAGGCAACCCTGAGCTAATTCCCGGGACGGCCAGCAGGAGGCGCTGTGGTGCTGAGTCGCACGACCGTTACAATCTGTTACATTTTTATTTATTAATCCTCTTGGTCATAACCATTTCTATGTCATAACACAAAAATAAGGTAATATGCAATGGAATTAAAGGTGGTAAATTTAAAAATGATAAAAGGAAATACTTTTACACAAAGTGTAATTACACTGTAGAATTGTATTGTTACGGGAGGTTGCTGAGGCCAGGAATTTAATAAGATTAGAAGAGGGATTGGACATTAAAGAGGATAACAGGAATATCCAGAGTTGTTATAATTAATATCAAGACAAATTCCGGAAGAGAGATTAAATATCATGCTTCAGAGTTTACAGCAATCTCTAGCTATTAGAGATCAGGATGAGCCCTAATATGTGTACAGATCATCCCACATCCATTAACCATGGGGTTCTTGCACCTTCCTCTGAAGCATCTGATGCTGGCCACTGTTGGAGACAGGATACTGGACTAGATGGACTTTGGGGCTGATCCACTAGTCCTATGTTCCTATGATTATCATTAATGAATCATTTCCATAAGTGAATTGTATCATTGAATCACCTACTCATTAAATGGCTGCACAAGCCGAAAAAGTCACAATGCACAGCCTAAACTCCACCCACTTCCTTTGTTGTTTTGTTATATAAACAAAAAGGTGGAAGGAGGGTCTTACAGTTAAGGCAGTGGCCTGGGACTCAAGAGATGAGAGTTTAGTTCCTGGCTTTATCACCATGTGTCTGTCTGTGCCTAAGTTCTCCATTGGTAAAATATACTTCCCTACCTCTCAGGGCTGTTGCAAGGATAGATATCATATTGTTGGTGAGATGCTCTAATATTCTGGCAATAGGAACCAGATAAGTACCTACATAGAGTATACATATGAAACAGTGTGTATGAATATGTACATCACTATTAATTAATGTATGATTTTATTTAACTATGTATTGCATTGTCCACCTGATTTTTGGAAAGCCATAAAAAGTGTTTTAGATAAGGAAAAAAATTCAGAATAAATTATCAACTTTTACTATTTTCTCTCCTTTGTATGTTATGCTAAAAATGTAATTTCAAGATTATATTTGTCATTAAACATTTTAAATATCGCAAAGAGAGATTTAAGCTGTGTACTGCAGCAGGACTTTCAGCTCTTGGGTGTGTGCATTGAGGGTGACAGTATTGTTGAACTGAAAGGGTGTGTCAGAGTGGGCATTAATGTTTGGTGTCGGAGTGGGCTAATGTTTGGGGACTGTTATTGTACTGAGTATATATGTTGCCTTAATTGAGGATTTCTTTTCATTTTAGTGTTTGTGGTGTTGAGACAATACACTTGAACAATCTTATTTCCCAGATAATGAATTTTTTTTTTAGTTGGAATTTATCAATCACCTGTTCAGCTATGATCTATCTAATTAAGATGTTCTTGCTCCATCAAAAGTCCCAATGTAGCCATATACTCACACCAACTCAACACCTTAGAAGTAAAGTTTTGGTAAACTCTACCAAAAAGTAAACAACACAGAAGAAAGGAAATGTGAGACCAACTTTTGTACATTATATCTACTGTATTCCCCGCTATAAAGATGCATCTATGACCCAGAAATTATTTCTGAATTTCCCTGGAGTGACATTTGGTTTGGATTGTACAATGTTCTCATGGACATATATATTGTTTCTCTTCTGTGTTTTCTTTATCTTTATATCCTTATTTTCAGCTATAATATGGAAAATAATGAATTGAGAACCCAGATTTGTCACAAAGGATCTGTATATTTACTGGTCCTATCCCAAGCAACTAGCATATATTTACCCCCGTGTCTCCTATTTAAGTGCTGGATTTTTATTAGCAATAGTGTGATTGAACATGTGCTGTAATTCATATGCCTATTTTGGTCCTTCCTTGTTTGTCTTTTTTATTACATTTTTTTGTTTAACTCAGGAAAAAACAATGAAACCAAGAGCTTCTAGCACTAAATTGTCTTCTGTCATTTACTTATGTACAGTTCAGTTATGAACTTGTCCTACTCCTTCTTTTAGGGTTCAGGTTTTTTCCTTACACAATATCTGTACATTCTGATGTAAATATATGTGGTACTGCCTCTAATTGTAATGTGACTTTTTCTAACCTTTATTCCCCTCGTGTGCTGTGGCTTGTACAACAGATCCCACAAACTTTCTTGATGCAAACAAACAGTTCTGGCACATGCTAGGGTGTCAGCAATGTCAACAGGACAACTCACATAAGAGAGGATATCTGGATCAGGCTCATTAAGTGTTGACAAAAGAAGCCATTACAAGAACACCCTAGTATAGATGGGCACACTACTGAATTAGATTAAAGGTTTCAGGAAATGTTCTTACCTACCCGCAAGACACAGTAATGATTTCTGAAGGACTAATGCACCCATAGACTTGGGGGTAGAAGCACTCTGACTTTAAGATCAGAAGGAACCATCGTGATCATCTAGTTTGACCTGCACATTGAGGCCACAGAACCTCACCCACTCCTGAAATAGACACCTGATCAGTCCAATAAAACAAACTGACAGATATCAGAGCATGAACAAAAATTACTAATTATGATTCTAAAGTCCTTCCATAGAATTCTAGAAGCAGCAATCCAGGGTATTATATAGAGGTCTCAAAGTCCCAGCCCGTGGGCCATCTGCGGCCTGAGAACCTGCCCACTGCAGCCCGTGGAGGAGAGATGCAGGTAGACACGCTGCCAGCAATGTCTGCTGCAGGCACACACACACACACCCCGGCTCCCGCAGCTCCCACTGGCTGGGGGACAGGGACGGAGATACCATCACTAGTCACTGGGCAAAGTCAGCCATGGAGGCAGCATCATTAGTCGCTGGGCAGAGTCAGCCACGGAGGCAGCATCACTTTTTTCCCCACAATAAATATAAACAAGTCAAAATACCGAACACAACTATCCGACGCACACCCCTTGCTGCAATCCTGAAGATTTCAACTGCTCAGTCACTGAGGTCAAACATCAACAAACTGACAAAACTGAAGCGTTGCCAGGTATCTGGCAAACACTAAACTCTCTGGCAGGTGAAGAATTGTATAAAGTTGTATGACTTTTATTATTTCTAAGAAATTTGAATTAAAAAATACAATATAAACATTTTCTTTTCTGAACACCATCTTCAGTGACAGTATTGGCCCGCTGGCAAGATTTGAAGACTGGCACTGGCCCTAAGGTAAATTGAGTTTGAGACCCCTGTATTATATATCTTAGTCAGGTGAGTGTTTTACATGCATCCTCAACACGAGGATGAATTATTTTGCCAGTGATACAAGAATGGGAAAATAGAATAGTAATACATACAAGTTGGAAAGGAGGAAGATACAACAAACAGCAGTCAACTGCTACATGGACAATTCAGAACTGCATCTCAGTGTCTATGCCAAATGTAAAGGTATACCTATCAGAAATATACACTGGGAAATAGAAATGAAAACTTCCAATAATAATTTCAATAATGGTTTTGATAATGTTTTAAATGAAAAATTTCAACTAAGAATGTCACCAAAAAAGTTGCGAAAAGCAAAAGGCAATTTATGAAAATGTTCCATTTATGAAAAAAGGAATATTTTCCAGCAAATATTTTGAGCAGCTGTAGCCCAGAACCACAGGGAGGAGGATAAGCAAGCCTTTCCTTAGGAGGAGGTGATCCATCCAGTAGGAAGCTAAGACTGCCCCAGAGCCAGAGGCACAGTGAAACCAAGCAGAGGCTGTAACTTTGGGTTTGATACTATGATCTTTGTGTGGAATGATTAAGGGATGAGAGTTTCAAACATTCATATTTGGAACATCTTGAACAATGCAAAAATGAAGATGAGCATCAAATCAAACCTGATTATCCCAATTATGTGCTGGAGAAAAAACTACTATATTCTTTACATATACTGGGGCTATAATCCCAAAATAATATGGAGGCAAAATTGGCCAGGTATTTGTACAGCCTCCATGCATGTCAAGGCTCTAAGGATTTCATTGGCAGTGGTGGACATAACATTTAAAAATGTCCAAATGGATATCATTGAATCCTTAGGGAAAAAAGGGTCATAGCTCTGTTTTTTGTTGATCTATGCTTATGCTACTAGCTGTCCAAAGACCATCCCTCTGCATATACAACAGCTCATCAAGCGGCTGAGGAACAGATGACGTTTTATGAGGGTGAGTATTCCAAAAGAAATTAAAAACAAGAATCCACAAGAATGGAGGTCCTTAGAAATTAGAGAAAACTGGGAACTGATCAAGAACAGAACCCCACAGTGATTGGGTATGACCTGAGAAGGAGAGAGACATTCTCTTGGCCTTGTAGACTGTCAGCTGGAAGGCCACATGGGGTATGTCTTCACTGCAGCTGGGAGCATGCCTCCCAGCATGGCTAGACAGATGAGACCCCTGTATAATACCCTGGACTGCTGCTTCAGTTTTATAGGGGTATTATACAGGGGTATAACCACCTCCGCAACCTGGGACCCCAAAACTAATTACCACCCTGCTGCCCGGAGGAAGGCCACTCCAAAGGGAACGCACTCCACAGCCCAGGATCTCGCTGCTGCATGCTGTCCTTCCAGGCAAAGAGATATCATGGCCAGTGAGTCCAGTCCCCCGCCAAAGCAACTTCACCTCCTGAAGCTTCTCTGCCAGACCAAGAGGAACCACCTGGTGAGTCTGGAGGCACAACAGAGACCCGCCCCACAGAGGGTGAGACAGGGGAAGACGACTGCATCTACCTCCAGTACCTGATCCCTACAGGCCTCCTCCTCTGCCCCTTCTGCTTCCCCTTCCGTGGAGTCCAGACCCTCGGGGCCCTCAGCAAACACATTCAGAAGGCCCACAACAAACGGATCACCTTCCAATATAGCCGCTGCGGTCTACCCTTCAAGACACAAAAGAAATGTAAGTACCATCAAACCACATGCAAGGGACCCCGCACAACGGCGAAGGTCAATCCCACTGACACCCTGCAGGTTCCAACCCTGATCCCCACAGATGCTCCATCTTCAGCACCCCAACCAGCATCCCCAGAGCCACAGCACATAAGGGGGGACCAACACCAACCAAGGAAAGCACAATCCCAGCCTTGAGGACTGGCTGACGACGCCACCAAAAGAACCAGCCCTGTCTCCAGAATCCCCACGCTGGACCCTGCCATGAGGGGGGATCACCACCATCTCACAAGTCAGCAACCTCACCAGACTCCTCAGCAACCTCATAGAAACCATCCGGCACAACACTGATAGGACACAGGGCAGTGCTCCCCAGCAGGTAAGCTCATATGGCCCTGCAGTAGGAGCAGCTAGCATTGCCCCCAAGGCAGCCCGGCGAGATCCAGCCAACAGAGGAGCTTCCCGCAGCCCCCAGATCTCACAACCAGACCCCACCCCTGGGTGACCCAACACCTCCTTCAGGGTTGCCCAGTGAGACCCCGACCGCCAAAAATCCCATGCCCCACTGAGGACCCCCCAGCCAGATACTGCCCACAGGAGAACCAGAACCGTCCCCAGTGCTTCCAGACATGACCATATCCATCTCTCCCCCCCCCGCAAAGTCCAGCACCAGTGCTTCCAGAACCCTACTCCCTCCTGCAAGATCCAGCGCTGCCTCTGGGACATCGAGAACTGCCCCTCCCCCCACCGCACCAGGACCCCCGTCTCAAGATCCACCTGAACACCACTCCCCAGTCCGAGGGACAACAAGGCCGCAGACCGTCCCTGCAGCACTTGAACCTGCGGAGACAACGCAGCAGGAGGAGCGATGGCTGCGAGCAAGGGTCGCCACGCCGTGAAAATTCGCCTGGATGGAAGAGCCAGCAAAGGCTGACAACTTCGAGAACTTCGACACCCTGATGGACAGGCTGACTGCAGAACTGTCTGCAGAAATCACAGCTGGTAGGAGGGAATTCCAAGAGGCCACACAGACCACTCGCAGATTCCCAGCGCTGAGCCGTAACAACACTGCCAGAGAAGGCAGGAGAGGGGAGGCCGGCCACCGCTACAATCCGGCGGCCGCATCCTGTATTCAGAAACTATACAGAACGAAGCTCCTGAAAGCCATGAGGGAGATCCTAGATGGGACCTCCTCCTACTATTGCACCATCCAGCCCAATAGGCCCTACTCCTACTTCAAGGACGTGTTTTGATCGCGAGGCCCAGACCAACGTGCGACACCCAGAATGCCTTCTCCTGCTACCCCGGATCAGCCTCACGGAGGACCTGGAGCAAGATTTTTCCCCGCAGGGGGTGCTGGCGAGGCTGATGAGGACCAAAAACACCACCCCTGGAAAAGATGGCATCCACTACCACCTGCTAAAGAAGCAAGACCCTGGCTGCTTAGTGCTTGCCGCCATCTTCAACAAATTCAAGCAGTTCTGCCACGCCCCCCGCTCCTGGAAAAAATCCATGACTGTGCTCATCCACAAAAAAAGGCGAACAAGATGACCCTGGCAACTGGAGGCCCATCTCCCTCTGCTCCACCATCTACAAGCTGTATGCCAGCTGCCTAGTGGCAAGGATCACGGACTGGTCAGTGTGCGGGGGTGCCGTCAGCTCAGCGCAGAAGGGCTATATGTCCTGCGAGGGATGCTACGAGCACAACTTCCTACTTCAGACTGCCATCCAGGCAGCCAGGAGATCCAGGAGGCAGTGCGCTGTAGCATGGCTCAACCTGACCAAAGCCTTCAGGTCCATACCCCACCATCACATCTTCGCCACCCTGGGAGAGTTTGGGATGCCAGAGGCCTTCATCCAGATCCTCCGGGACCTCTACAAGGACTGCACCATCACCATCCGCGCTACGGACAGAGAGACAGATGCCATCCCCATCCACAGCGGCATGAAACAGGGCTGCCCCCTCAGCCCCATCATCTTCAACCTGGCCATGGAACCACTCATCCGAGCCATTTCCAGCAGCCCGACCGGCTTTGACCTGCTCAGCAAGAAAATCAGCATCCTGGCCTACACGGACGATCTGGCCCTGGTCGCTGACAGCTCGGAAAGCCTCCAGCGGATGCTAGACATCTCCAGCCGAGCCACCGAGTGGATGGGTCTCTGCTTCACTCCAAAAAGTGCTCCTCCCTTCACGTCAAAGGCAACACCAGGGCTCTGGTCCGGGTGACACAGTTCCTGATCCAGGGCAAGCCCATGACCTCCCTTGAGGAGGGAGAGGTATACCAACACCTGGGCACACCCACAGGAGTCCACGTCCGACAGACCCCCGAAGCCACCATTTCAAAGATCCTGCTGGACACGTCACAAATCAATTCCTCCCTGCTCGCCCCCTGGCAAAAGATCAATGCCCTCAATACCTTCCTGATCCCCTGCATCTCCTCAGGGGATCGGCCGTAGCTAAGGTGCCCCTGAACAAGGCTGATAGCACGATAAGGCAGCTGATGAGGAAATGGCTCTACCTTCCCCAGAGGGTCAGCATCGACATCTACATCTCCCACAGGCAGGGCAGCGCCAACGTCCCCCAGATGGGTGACTTGTGTGATGTGGCAGTGATCACCCACGCCTTCCGCCACCTGACATGCCCAGACCCGACGGTGAGGAGCATCGCGGAGGAAGCCGTAAGAGACATAGTCAGGAAACGCATCGTCAGGGCCCCCTCCATACAGGACGTCTCCACTTACCTCTGCAGCTCCCTGGAAGCTGAATTCGGGAGAGAGGGGGAAGACCCGTCCTCTCTCTGGTCCCGCGCCTGCAACACCTTGAGATGCCTAGAAAAGAGGATCGGCTGTTGCTGCAAGTGGCATGAAGCGCGCCGGGAGCTCAGAATACTGGTGCCACACATAAAGACCCCGGACCACACCATCATCACCCCAACCGCCAGAATGATGCTGGAAAGGACCCTGAAAGACGCCATCCACTACCACTACACCGAGAACCTCAAGAAGAAGCATCAGGGTTCCTTCCCCACTCTGAACTCTAGGGTACAGACATGGGGACCTGCATGAAAGACCCCCACTCTTATTTCTACCAGCTTAGGTTAAAAACTCCCCAAGGCAAAAATTCTCCTTTGTACCTTGGATTAGGTAACGCTGCTGCCACCACCAAGTGATTTAGACAAACTCAGGGAAAGGACCACTTGGAGTTCCTACTCCCCCCTAATATCCCCCCAAGTCCCCACACCCCTTTCCTGGGGAGGCTTGAAAATACACAAGATGAGCACAGACCAACCTTGGGATTTTTAGGACACTAAATCAGATTCTAAAAGAAACAGAACTTTATTAGAAAGAAAAAAGGTAAAAGATGCACCTCTGTAAAATTAGCATGGAAGATAATCTTATAGGGCAATCAGATTCAAAAACAGGGAGGATTTCCCTCTGGGCCAAATTTTAAAGTTACAAAAAGAAAACCAGGAATACACCTTCCTCTCAGCACAGAGGAAAATCACAAGCCAAAACAAAATAAGCTAACGCATTCCCTTGCTAGTACTTACTAATTCTAATGGAGTTGGATTGCTTGCTTCCTTGATCTGTGTCCAGCAAGTACACAGAACAGACAGACCAAAACCTTTCCCCCTGCCCCCCAGATCTGAAAGTATCTTGTCCGCTTATTGGTCCTTTTGGTCAGGTGCCAGCCAGTTTACCTGAGCTTCTTAACCCTTTACAGGTAAAAGGATTTTGTGCCTCTGGCCAGGAGGGATTTTATAGTACTGTACACAGAAAGGTTGTTACCCTTCCCTTTATATTTATGACACCCCCCCCCAAATCACAGATAGTGTTGGACAGCCTGTTCCACACTGGCTGTGATTTCTTCCTGGAGCTCTAGGAGAAAACAGAGTAAATAAGACACATATACCTTTAGATATACTACTGACTATATAAAAGCTAACTATTTTCCACATTTCAAGGATGATTTTAACCAGTTGATTCTGGGAAACTTTCATGGGAGAGTGCATCAGCCACCTTGTTAGAAGCTCCTGAAATGTGTTGTATTTCAAAATCAAAATCTTGGAGAGCTAAACTCCACCAAATAAGTTTTTTGTTATTTCCCTTGGCGGTATGAAGCCACTGTAGCGCAGCATGGTTGGTTTGCAGGTGGAAAAGCCATCCCCAAATGTATGGGTGTAGCTTTTCCAGAGCGTAGACAATGGCATAACATTCCTTTTCGCTGACTGACCAGTGGCTTTCCCTCTCAGACAGTTTCTTGCTGAGAAACACAACAGAATGGAATTCTTGATCTGGTCCTTCCTGCATTAAGACTGCTCCCACACCATGCTCGAACGCATCTGTGATTACTAGGAATGGTTTGTCAAAGTCTGGGGCCCTTAGTACAGGGTCAGACATGAGTGTCACTTTAAGCTGGTTAAAGGCCTTCTGACACTCTTCAGTCCACTGAACTGCATTGGCTGTTTCTTTTTGGTTAGATCTGTCAGTGAGGCGGCGATTTGGCTGTAGTGCGGTACAAATCGCCTGTACTATCCGGCCAAGCCTAAGAAGGATTGGACCTGGCTTTTTTTGTTTTGTTTTTTTAACTTTGGGACAGGCCACTTTTGGATAGCATCCACTTTGGCCTCTAGGGGGTTGATAGTTCCTTGACCCATCTGGTGTCCAAGGTAAGTCACTCTGTTGAGGCCTATTTGACACTTCTTAGCCTTAACAGTTAGTCCTGCCTCCCTTATGCGCTCGAAGACTTTTTGTAAATGCTCCAGGTGTTCTGCCCATGAATCAGAACAGATGGCCACATCATCAAGGTAGGTGACTGCAGATACTCCCAATCCTGCTAGGAGACCATCTACAAGTTTTTGGAAGGTTGCAGGTGCATTTCGCAGCCCAGAAGGGAGCACATTAAATTCATACAGCCCTGCATGGGTGATGAAGGCTGACCTTTCCTTGGCAGATTCATCAAGCAGTACTTGCTAGTACTCCTTGGTTAAGTCTAAGATAGAGATGAACTGGGCCCGTCCCAGTTTCTCTTATAGCTCATCTGTGCGTGGCATTGAATAGTTGTCTGGGCGAGTCACAGCATTTAGCTTATGGTAGTCCACGCAAAGCATATTTTCCCCATCTGGTTTGGGAACTAGAACCACTGGAGATACCCATGCACTGTCAGAGGGGTGGATTACACCCATCTGTAGCATATCCTGGATCTCCCATTCTATAGCAGTTTTGGCTTGAGGAGACACCCGGTAAGGTTGGGCTCTAATTGAGCGAGTATTACCTGTGTCAATGGAGTGGTATGCCCATTCGGTCCGTCCTGGGGTGACTGAGAACATCAGTGTGAAGCTGGCACACAGCTCCTTGATCTGCTGTCGCTGCATACGCCCAAGGGTCATGGAGAGGTTCACCTCTTCCATGCCACCGTCACTTTTTCCTTCATTGTAGACACCTTCAGGCCCCTCAGCATCATCTCCTCCCTGGGCTGTAAACTGACAAAACTTTAATTCTCTGGAATAAAAGGGCTTTAGGTTTGAGTACACCTTACAAGGTACATGGTACACCTTAGGCTTTAGGTTTGAGGTGGGGGATGCTATGAGATACTTAACAGCTCCTAGGAGCTCTTGGACCATGAATGGCCCTTCCCATGATGCTTCCATCTTATGGGCCTGGAACACCTTCAAGACCATGACCCGGTCCCCTACTTTGAAGGAATGCCCTCTGGCATGTTTATTATACTAGGCTTTTTGCTCTTCCTGAGCATCTTTTAGGTTTTCTCTAGCAAGGGCTAAAGAGGTTCAGAGGGTGTTTGTGTAGGTTGGTTACAAAGCCAAAATGTTAGTTCCTGGAGAAGGAGTAAACCCCTCCCATTGCTGCTTCCCCAACTGTAATGGCCCCTTAACCTCAAAGCCATACACAAGTTCAAATGGTGAAAACCCTAAACTGGGTTGTGGTAGAGCTCTGTAGGCAAAGAGCAACTGCTGCAACACTAGGTCCCAATCATTGGAGTGCTCATTTACGAATTTACGTATCATGGCCCCCAAAGTTCCATTAAACTTCTCCACCAGGCCATTCGTTTGATGGTGGTAAGGGGTTGCAACTAAGTCATTTACCCGTGAGCTTCCAAAAGTTCCTGCCAGGAACTTAGTTCCTGAATCTGTCAGGCTGTCAGAGGGCCAACTTACCCTGGCAAAAATATCTGTTAATGCCTGGCACACACTTTTAGCCCTGGTGTTGCTTAGAGCTATTGCTTCCAGCCATTGGGTGGCAAAATCCATGTAAGTCAGTATGTACTGCTTTCCTCTGGGTGTCTTTTTCAGAAAAGGACCCAGAATATCCACAGCTACTTGCTGAAATGGAACCTCAATGATGGGGAGTGGCTGGAGAGAGGCTTTGACCTGGTCTTGAGGTTTTACCACTCTTTGGCATACCTCACAAGACCGGACATAGGTAGAAACATCCTTGTCCATTCCCTCCCAGTGGAAGGACTCCCCCAAATGGTCTTTGGTCCTGTTCACTCCAGCATGGCCATTAGGATGATCACGGGCTAAGCTCAAAAGCTTTACCCGGTACTTAGTTGGAACTACCAACTGTCTTTGAGGATGCCAGTCTTCCTGGTGTCCACCAGAAAGAGTTTCCTTGTATAAAAGTCCTCTTTCTACAACAAACCTGGATCGATTAGAAGAGCTGAGAGGCGATGGGTTGCTCCGTTCCGCCGTCTAAGCTCTCTGGAGGTTTTCATCTGCTTCCTGTTCAGCCTGGAACCATTCCCTTGATGCTGGAGACATCAGTTCCTCATTGGATTGTGGACTCGGGCTTGGTCCCTTGGGAAGCGACGTAGGGGATGCGGCTGTTTCCGTTGACTGTGAACCGCTCTCCGCTGGTGCACAATGTTGGGTTTCAGGCTCCGGTTGACCTCTTGTGCAGGTTTAATTGCTGTTGCCAGTGTGGGCTCAGTGGTGCCCTCTGGTGTTGGGGTTGCAAGTGCTGGATTCAGTGCTGGCAATGGTTCTGGTGCTGGTTGCTCCGCCAGTTCCAGTTCTGGGACTGGCTCTGTCTGGGTCTCTGTGACTGGATCCACTACTGCTGTCGCAGTCGTTGGCATGGGGTCTGGTTCCACCACCTCAGTTTGAGTCTTTGGTAACACAGACTGGGCCCTTGTAGAAGGCTCAGGAATGGAGCTAGTTGTGAAGATTTGCTTAGCCTGGCTGCGGGTGACCATCCCCACCCTCTTGGCTAGCTTCACGTGGTTGGCCAAGTCTTCCCCCAGCAGCATGGGAATGGGATAATCATCACAGACTGCAAAAGTCCACATTCCTGACCAGCCCTTGTACTGGACAGGCAACTTTGGCTGTAGGCAAGTTTAAAGAGTTTTTGACATGAAGGGTTGAATTGTCACTTGGGCCTATGGGTTGATGAATTTGGGGTCCACTAAGGACAGGTAGATAGCTGACACTTGTGCTCCAGTGTCCCTCCACGCTGTAATCTTCTTCCCACCCACACTCACGGTTTCCCTTTGCTCTGAGAGTATCTAGGAGGCATCTGGGCCTGGGGACCTTTGGTGTGATTGTGGTGTAATGAACTGCAATCTGTTGGGGTTCTTGGGGCAGTTGGCCTTTACATGCCCCACCTCATTACATTTAAAATATCGTCCAGCTGACTGGTCACTGGGGCGAGGTTGGTTGCTGGAGATGGGTGTGGTGGGGCGATAAAGTGCCTGGGGTTTTCCTTGGGATGTAGGTGGGGCCTTGGGTGGCTCCCGGTGATAGGGTTTTGTTTTGGGTTGCCCCTTCTGATATTCGCCCCAACTGCTACTAGTTTTTTTCTCTTCTGCCACCTCCACCCGTTTGGCTCCAATCTCCCCCGCCTCAATTACAGTTTTGGGCTTCCCATCTAGGATGTACCTTCTATTTCCTCAGGAGCACCCTCTAAGAACTGCTCCATTTGCATTAGGAAGGGCAACTCTTCTGGAGATTTAACACTTGCTCCTGATATCCAGGCATCCCAATGTTTCACAATGTGGTAGGCGTGTCAGGTAAACAACAAGTCTGGTTTCCACCTTAGGGCTCTGAACTGCCGAAGGACCTGCTCGGGTGTTAGCCCCATTCGAATCCTGGCCTTGTCTTTAAAAAGTTCATAGCTGTTCATGGATGCCTTAGGCATTTCAGCTGCTACCTCTGTTAAGGGTCCACTGAGCTGTGGCCTCAGTTCCACCATATAGTGATCTGTAGAAATGCCGTACCCAAGGCAGGCTCTTTCGAAATTTTCTAAGGCCTCTGTATCATCGCCTGCCTTGTAGGTGGGAAATTTCCTTGAGTGGGGAGCGGTACCCGGAGAAGGATTAGTAGGGTTAGCTGGTAAATTCAGCTTAGCCTTTTCCAGCTCTAAGTGCTTCAGTGTTAACTCCGTCTCCAAGCGGTGCTTCTCCGCCTCCAAGTGTTTTGTCTCTTTCCTCTCCTCTGCTTCCAACTCCAAGCATTCTAAGGCTGTCTGTCATGTGCTTTTTGTCTCTCTTCAGCTTCAAATTTAGCTAATTCTAGTTTCTGTTGGACCTTGTTTTTTGCCATCCTAGCTTCTGCTTGCTTAGCTTACCCAAGAGCTAAAAAGAAAAAAAACTGCTTGTGAATTTCCTGGCTGTAGTTAACACCTTTGTTTAAAAAAAAACCTAAAACCTCTGCCTCCAGGCAAAGAGAGAGAAAAGGGGGGGAAAAAAACCCCACCTCCAGCTGTTCTCAGCTCCTGCTTTCCCCAAGCAGCTAAAAGAAGAAAAAAAATTCCTAAGGTTTGTGCTTCTGATTCAAAATGATCTCTGGTTCAAAATGATCCCACCGCTCTGCCACCATGTCAGGGTTCCCTCCCAACTCTGAACTCTAGGGTACAGACGTGGGGACCTGCATGAAAGACCCCCCTAAGCTTATTTCTACCAGCTTAGGTTAAAAACTCCCCAAGGCAAAAATTCTCCTTTGTACCTTGGATTATGTAACACTGCCACTACCAAGTGATTTAGACAAACTCAGGGAAAGGACCGCTTGAAGTTCCTACTCCCCACTAAGATCCCCCCAAAGCCCACATCCCCTTCCCTGGGGAGGCTTGAGAATAAACAAGATGAGCACAGACCAACCTTGGGTTTTTTTAGGACCCTAAAAAAAAACCCCAATCAGATTCGAAAAGAAACAGAACTTTATTAGAAAGAAAAAAGGTAAAAGATGCACCTCTGTAAAATTAGAATGGAAGATAATCTTATAGGGCAATCAGATTCAAAAACAGGGAGGATTTCCCTCTGGGCCAAACTTTAAAGTTACAAAAAGAAAACCAGGAATACACCTTCCTCTCAGCACAGAGGAAAATCACAAGCCAAAACAAAAATAAGCTAACGCATTCCCTTGCTAGTACTTACTAATTCTAATGGAGTTGGACTGTTTGCTTCCTTGATCTGTGTCCGGCAAGCACACAGAACAGATAGACCAAAACCTTCCCCCCCTCCCCCCAGATTTGAAAATATCTTGTTCGCTTATTGGTCCTTTTGGTCAGGTGCCAGCCAGTTTACCTGAGCTTCTTAACCCTTTACAGGTAAAAGGATTTTGTGCCTCTGGCCAGGAGGGATTTTATAGTACTGTATACAAGAAGGTTGTTACCCTTCCCTTTATATTTATGACAGGAAGCAGAACCAGGGCAAGGTGTTCGAGGTGTCCAGCAAGTGGGAAGCCAGCAACCACTTCCTCCCCGGGAGCAGCTTCACCAGGTTCACCGACTGGCTGTTCGTCCACTGGGCCCAACTCAACTGCTTTCCCCTCAATGGAGCCATCTGCCACGGTAACCGTGACAAGAGCTGCAGGAAGTGTGGCTGTGCCAATGAGACTCTGCCCCACGTCCTGTGTGGTTGCAAACAGCACTCCGGAGCCTGGCAGCATCACCACAATGCCATCCAGAACCGGCTGGTGAAAGCCATCCTTCCATCCCTGGGGAAGATCACCGTCTACTCTGCCATCCCTGGGACAGATAGCTGACTGCGACCCAACATTGTCATGACCAATGCGGAAAAGAAGAAGGTCCTCATGGTAGACGTCACGGTGCCATTTGAAAATAGGTCACAGGCCTTCCACGAGGCCCGAGCACGGAAGGCATTGAAGTACACCCCGCTGGCCGATACCCTGAAAGCCCAGTGCTACGAGGTCCAGATCCATGCCCTGTCACGGGACCCCTGGGTGCATGGGACCCCCACAACTAGCCGGTACTGAGAGCATGCGGAGTCGGTTGACGCTATGCCCGGCTCATGAGACAGCTCATGGTGTTGGACACCATCAGGTGGTCCAGAGACACCTACATGGAACACATTACAGGACACCGACAGTACCAGGCCGAGTAACCGAGAATGCTGACCAGGGAAATAACCCACTTCCTTCCCTGACAAATCAAGGGACGCACCCCACCGATGTACTTATTCTCTACACCAATACTGACTTGGAATCTTAATACATTCCATGGGTGGCGTACCCGAGCCCATTTATCCACTGACACTTTAAAAACTCCCACACCCCAATCTGGATCTATGCTGGTTATATGATATGTCTGTACCTTGTGAACCTTGTAACCGATACTTGCAATCCCCCATAACCCAAGCCCGACCCCAGATGTACCTGTATAAATTTGATTTTAAACATTAACTTTAATAAAAATTTTAAATCTGTTCTGCTTCAGCACTAAAAATAGTAGCATGGACGTTATGGAATGGGCAGCAGCACCAGACTAACCATCTAAGTATAAACCCACCTGACCCTTGGTCTGAGCTCAGGTAGCTAGCCCAAGCCACAATAGTCACGCTGCTATTTTTAGCCCATTAGCTTGAGCAGAACTAACACAGGTCTGTCTACTTGGGCTGGGAAGCACTATCCCAACTGCAGTGTAGACACACCTATAGGAACTGTTCTACATGCCTTGATGATGTGGCAATGCTAGCAAGATTTGGGAGAAATATCTGGAGCATCTTGTCATGGGGGACATCAGTCACTCCCGGACTAGCGCCTCCTCCTCTGGAGATTAGTTCAAGGCCGATGCCCCCGTCACTCATTCTCTGCTGACCGCCTTCAACCCCTCTCGCAGTGTCAGGAACCACAGCATCCTCTTTGTGGCTTGGCCCCCCAGCTGTATCACTATCTGTGTTCCCCCTTCCGGGGGAGCTTAGCTCCTAATGCATCCACTTTCCCAGAGGTGAGTGCAGTCAATTGTCCTGCCACTTCCCCAGAGCTGAGGAAGCGGGACATGAGGAGGACTGGGCCTGCTCGCTACTCTGGGTCCCAGGCCAGGGACCTTCCAAACCGTAGTCACTTACTGCATTCCTTTGCCTCTATTATCGCTGCATTTCCCTGGGCTACTTCCCTATAGGCACAATACCCTCCTCAATCTCAATTCAATACAAGAATTCAACCCTCACACACATACATGAGAACTTTGTACCCCTCAAGCATACATGTTGTGATAACAAATGAACTAGTGGCATTGTGCTGTTCTAGGACATTGTCACCTAGGCACATGCACACAATTCAGCAAAAAAATAATTTAGCTTAATTTTTTTTCTATATCAGAAAAATATGTGGGGTACAAATATACTTCAAATGTGTTGCACTGTTATCCTGTATGTTTAGCAGTTCTGTGTACACACATTTGCTTCTAGTGCAAGTATCTTGTATTGTAATAGTGGTAACTATGTCTTCCTCACTAAGCAAGCTGGGTTGTTTTTTTTTTTTACATAAATGGAATTTGCATATGCTAATTGATAATGCATTGGCAGGATAATGTTGTACCCCATGTGCATATATGTTGTAATAACTCATGGACTAGTGGCCATCCAATTATGTTGTTTTAGAACATTGCATATGCTAATTGATAACGCGTTGCTGCACACAGTCACACTAAGATAGAAGATACTCCAGGGATGTGTGAAGATTGCATATAGCCTCACACTGATGAGATTCCTGCTAGTTCTTTCAACTTGCTAGTTAAATAAAGATTTTTTTTAACCTAAAACTTTAAAGAATTGTTCTTGGTTTCTGAATGCAGTGAGAGA
This sequence comes from Chelonia mydas, assembly GCF_015237465.2. Classification (NCBI taxonomy): domain Eukaryota; kingdom Metazoa; phylum Chordata; order Testudines; family Cheloniidae; genus Chelonia; species Chelonia mydas. The sequence goes on from NC_057849.1 coordinate 281,487,927, forward strand.
CAAAAGTTAATGTAACTTTTTTTTCTCAACATTGGATGAAGGTTAAGCACAGATCATACTCCACTAACTGGATGGATAGTATGAAAGATAAAATGTCTGAATGAATATCTGGATTTCACCTCTCCAATCATATAGATAATACACCTGTCCAGGTGTTCTTGTCGTCGTCGTCATCATCACCATCATCATCATCAGTATGTAATGGTGTAAAAAATTTTCATAGGAAAAAACTTATCAACCCACTGGTCTTTTCTAAAAAATTATTTTTATATTGAAATTCTCCATTTTTATTAAAATTTCCAAAGTTTATACCAACTTTTTTAATAAAAATTTTCAAAACAAATATCAAAATTTGTCAGTTACTTCAAAATTGTGGTTTTTTTCTTACTGTACCTTATTTTTTCAGCAAATACAAATATTCAAAAATTATTTCTGTAAATCTGTACATTTAAAAATTACAATGGAAACTTTTTTATGAAAAAGGGTTCCATTTGAAATCCTGTGAAACAGAAACAACCCTGAAATGTCTAATATTTTTTCCTGAAATCCAGTCTCCAGATTTGGACTAGCTCCAGAATGATGGCAGCAAATAAAACTGAACGAACAGGCTCCATCTTGACTAGTGACCTCTAAAAAGCCCAGAGACTACAATCTCTCTCTAGGGGTACACAAGGCTTTTGACAGCACTAAAAGCAACTACATGTCCTGTATTAAAATAGGTTGATGACAGGCAAAATAATATATACTGGGCCAAGTTATAATATATACAGGGACTGAGTTCAGTTGTAGTCCTTGCACTTTCCTGGATTCAAGGACTGCATCACTAGTCACACTAAAAAGAATACGACAGATAGCGGAAGTGAGTGCAAACTCCATACTGTATCAGCCAACAGTGCTGACCTGCCACAGGGGAGCACACCCAGTGCCCTGTGAAGAGGTATAGCAGCAGACAGTCTCCCCTATGTATCTCATAGACTTTAAGGCCAGAAGGGGCCATCATGATTATCTATCAGGGAGCCCTGGGAGGCACTGCAAGCAACACTGGAAGAATAAACTATAAAGAACCTGTTCTGAAGTTGTCTCTATTGAATCTATCATGGTGGAGGAATTATAGTGACCCCAGACAAACAATATCCTCTCCCTATCTCTTCTACATCCTTACAGAATTTAATCAAGAATAACAAAATTTCTATAAAGACAATGAGGAGTACTTGTGGCACCTTATAGACTAACAAATGTATAAGGTGCCACAAGTACTCCTCGTTGTTTTTGCTGATACAGACTAACACGGCTACCACTCTAAAACTTTCTATAGATTTTTAAACAATCCTGTAGAATTCTGAAGCTGAGATATAATTTCTCCTAAATTCTATCAATTGGCTTTTATACATTCTGTGGAAAGGAAAGCATTCCCTATTAAATTTTATTCCTAAGGAAGCCTAAGAAACTTCCATAATTTTGATAGAATTCCTATTGGTTTTAACCCTCTGAAATTCTATCGGGAATAATCAAAAAGAAATCAACGAACTGTTTAGCAAATTCCCCTGGGAAAAAAAATACTTTCAACTCCATCTCCCCCATACCTACTCCCTCTTGAATTAGTCTTTGATAAACTATAATTAAAATGTATCTAAGGAAGCGTACATTTCCCCTTCACTGAGAAACACTGTTTGGCTTTTGCCCTGCAGAAAGGTTTAGCTTAATCCCCCATCCGAAGGCCCAACTGCTTAAACACAGAAATGAAAACAAACTCTGTCAGCCTTTAAACTGGATTTTTGATCTTCATTAACATTACCAGATCTTAAAATAATTACCGAATCAAAGAGGCAATGCAGAACTAAGCCTATCTATAACTAAAGAACAACATAAAACCTGATTAAATGGAAAAAATGTATTTCAGCATTTTCTGAAAATCCACTTAATTGGACAGTTCTTACATTGTGACTGCGTATTTTCCTGCTGGGACAGCACAAACCTCTCCCAGGAGGGAATCACTTAAGGCTAGCAGCATTAAATGCTACCAACCGTTCTCACATCTACTGCTTATAACTCTACCATACTGTAACGTTACAAATCTGACAGGCAACTGGACTAACAACATTCTTTCTATTCCTCATCATTACAGAAGAGATCAGACAAGGCACTCTTGTTGACAGGCCCTAGACTTGAACTCTTGTGAACGACAGACAGGGTGTTTTGGCCTTTGATCTCATTCATGGAACGTTTTGGCTGCTTCAGGGTTTCAGTATGAAAAAGTTTTCTATAATCGCTTGCTAAGAAATATGTAGGAATTACCTTAATGTTGGCCAGACTGTTCAGAAATCAGTAGTTCTTTTCTATGCCCCCAAGAGGGAGCCTATTTTCAAAAGCCATATGGGCACATGCAGTAAATTAAACTAGAAGAGTACATCTGAAGTGTAAACACACAGAGAATTTCTTCACCTAGAGTGCAGGAATTTTGAAAGGGGACTAAAGTGCCACACTGCTTTAGTGCCTGCTATTTCTGTGGCACTATACCCCTCTCTCTCCCTGATCCCAATAGCCCCCAAAACAGCCATAACATCTCTCAGCTCTGCTTCGTGTCCTTCCTCTAAGGACCTGGCAGACTCAAGAGTGGCCAATATGTCACTTGGTCAGTATCAGCTCTTTTGAATTAGTTTGGACACAATTCATTTAAACAAAATAAGGCTATTATAATGCCCTTCAGTCATTCCCATCAAACATTGCAGCAAGTAAACACAGCTGAGGGTGGTGAAAATCTGATGGGTTTACTGCTTCGCAAGAGACATAATTAGAGAAAGGGCTCTTGAACAGTTTTACACAATACAACAGTTACTAGCCCCATACAATTATATTTTTTACTCTATCGGGGGACTGCATTGGTATCAAAAAGCAGCATCTCCCAGACAGCAGATCCCTGTAAGTGACAACAGAGAGAAGAATGTGGACAGAGCTCAAAATTACAGTGAACATAGAGAGGTGTATTCACTATGTTCAGCTACTGCCCCCCACCCCACTCCTAACCATTAATAAAAATAAAATATTACCCTGCCACTGCAATCCAACACTCATTTGATGTACCTCCCTCTAAGCCTGTGAACCTATAGAGTCCTCGAGGGGACTATTACAATGGGTGTGTCAGGACACAGCTGCCCACAGAAGCCTGCTGTCTCTGGAGCTTGGCCATCACTAGGTCAGCTCTGGATGGTCAGGGATGGAACCCTAAGGCTGAGGAAGAAGAAAGCCATTCAGGGTATGTGTACATAGCCCGCAGCAGTGAGCCTCGGAGCCCGGGTCAACAGACTCATGCTCACAGGGCTCATGCTAAATACAGCTGTGTAGATGCTGCAGCTCAAGTTGGTGCTTGGGCTCTGAGGCCTACAGGGGTGGGTTTTGGAGCCTAAGCCATGCTAGCGCCACAGTTATCTTTAGTGCGGCAGCATGAGCCAGAGTCTGTCAACCCAAGGTCTGAGACTCACTGCCGCTCTCTGTGATGGCGTACCCTAATTCACTTTACCAGCTGAGCCACAAGGTGCAGCCCCGGTCAGCCATAACTTGGGCCTGAGTGCTCACCACAGCCTCAGGTCCACCTAATTCCCATGGAACTGGGCATCCAAATCACTTAGGTGTCATTGAAAATCTTACCCTATATATATATATATATATATATTGGGGGGTAGGGGAAACGGTCAACTGCATTAACATAATATTATATACATCAGGAATTTGGGGCCAGATTGTCAAAATTAGATGCAAATAATTGCATGCATAAATCTGCACAAGCCTTATTTGTTAGTGTGTATTCCCAAGAGGCATGCACAACTCATGTTTGTGTGTCTGTGTGTGCATCTGGCCAGGCAGACACCTAACTGTCCACACTTCAACTTGACAATCTAACCTTTAGTTTGTACCAGTTGTACTTTCTAAAAAAAAAATTAATAAGCTTCAGTTACGTCGTCTTATCAAGTATATGCTGTTGGTTTTATCCCTCTTGAAACCTTGGAAAAAAATAAGCAATGAAAATCCTTCAGATAAATTCTTCGTATCAAAGCCTGTTTAGTCTCATTTGCCACTGTCCTTTGTGGAGCTGCAGTTTCAGTGAAAGCAGCAGGTCTTGGTCTTGGGTTATAACAGATGGCCTCAATGATGTGACAGTAATAGCATCTGACATGTTGTTTCAATGATCTCTTTAACTCTCTGAGAAGTATGCAAGCGTTACATACCATGTGTTGCTTCAGATTGTTATTTTTGGCATGCTTCTGTTGGCATATGTTACGGTAAACCATTCCCAACATATTACATTTTCATCATAAATTAAAAAAGAAAATCAGAGTCCATAGGCCTATCATTTATCTCTGTTCCCAAGGTAACTTTTATTTTTTGGGGGGCAGGGACAGGGGGGCATAAGGACTAGCTCTACCAAAATAAAAACCCAAACTGTGTTATAAGGGTTTTGCTATGTTGTAGAAAGTGGCAAGAAGAATGGAGTCCTGGGGATGGTACAGAGACAAGCCGAATGAAATATTTATGGCTCTGCTCTCAGAGTATTTTGCAGCAACACATAATCTCAGTTCCCCACAACATGCATTAAAGGGTGACAGTCCACATGGTGCATTATGAATAGCACCTTGTGATTAGGTACAGAGACTAGCTGTGACATGCAGAATCAGAAGGGGACTACTGTTTTTTCAAGAGCTTTACTGCTAATTGCAGACTTAATTAATAGTTCCCCTTCGAGTCTGGGATAGATTTTAATTATTATTTTTTTAAGAAATCTGTGATTTTACTCACTGCCAGATTTAATAAAATAGGATTTCAGGCAGTTCAGTGCTTTCAACTACAAGTAGCTAAATCTAGTTAAAGCAAAAACGTCAATGATTTTCACTGAGTGCAAGTCATAGAAATGTCTTAGCATCATAAACCACTGTTGATTGCTTCTTTCACAACAAGCTGTAGCTAAATAGAAGACAGAAGACGGCAAGGAAACCCACCTAGATTTTTCTCCTCCTCAATTTGCAGTTACACCTCACACTAAAAAAATATTTCCTTTTAAATGCTTATCTATCTCCTCATACGATTATTTATGATGGTTGGTCTATAGCTACAATTTTCTGTTTATTCTGTAATGTAACTACACTCTGCAGAGGTACTCCACCAAAATTCCCTCAGACCCTTAGCTTGTACTTAAACTGATGTCCCTTTTCCTTGGGCTCAGCACCATCTCAAACGGCAATGTAGAAGCTATCATTCAAATGCTCTGTAGTCCTTTCAGAATTATATATGTACACTCCAGTGAAATCCCCTTCTTAACTGCTTCTTTTCCAGAGTATGTAGACTATATTTCATTACTCTACAGTGGTTTTTAAGAGGAGATATGTGGGGGCAAAACTACAGAACTGGGAGGAGGGGTGGGGGTGGAGTCACATTTTTGGCCAGTTTTGTTAAAAAGAAATGAAAACATAACAAAACCAACCATCCTTACCCACCCTCATTTTGAAGCATTGCCTTGAATTTTCCACTGTTTTACCCCAAGTGAAGAGGAGGTGACTGGAATCAGAGCCTAGCTACTCCTGGGTTTGCTAAAATAGTAGATGAGGGAAACTGAAAACTGAACTATTAACACCAGGAACTCTCAGGATAAGGACATTAAAAGAGTAATACCTACTAAAAAACTAAGAGACAATTTTACTTCATCCTGGACATAGAGATAATGCAAGAGTCTCATGGCAACTGTTAACCAGAAAGGAGAATCCGATCAAGCCAGTGTGGAGAAGAGCAGCTGAATACAGCATCTGGAAGACCCAATGGAAAAAGATTAGGGAAGAAGCAGAGAGAGAAGAGCAAATGGGGTCATCTGCAAAAGCACCTGCGTGAGAAAGGAGCAGCTGTGAAGGAGACAGAGCAGTAAGTGGCTGAAGATAGCAGCAAATCAAGCTAAGAGCAGGAGTCCAATCTTGTAAAACTTATTAAGTGAACTGGGGAGAAAGAACAAGACTTTAACCCCCAATGAAATGCATTTTTAGAGGGGTAAAGTAGATAATGAATGTCGACATTTATACTCAAAGGGTCTCAGATTCTTTTGAACATATTTATTCTCCAAAGTTTTCAGGAAAACAGAGAAGAGTAAAGCAGAATTTGGAAAAAATAACCTGGATAAGCAATTGCTGTGCAGAGACTTAGGATAAAATAGAGTGACATTGACAAGGAAAGATACAGCTGCAGTAGAGGGTCCCTCTATGAATAAGATTGAATATTACAAACTTAGCTCAACATTATCATTGCGTATAAAACTCCACCAGAAGTCTATGTGTAAGTGACCAGCATTATCATAGGGAAGTACAGTACTATGTGTACCTATAAAGAGCTGCAATTCTCCAAATAAAATACTTTATTTCCTTTTGCAGTGTAATGGGCCTATTCTGTAGAAATATTACTTTTAATATCTTTAATTCATTCATTCACATATGGGGAAAATACATTGGATATCTATTGCGAACAAACAAGAAGTTGGCATTCTTAGATAAGGGGTTAGCAACAACTGTATCTCCTCCAACTCAAGTTGAATTGCTGAACCATCAACTCCTCTCTCTGCCTCCCCACCCACACCCCGCAAACCACTAGGAGCTGAACTCCTGGATTTCCAGTCCATTTAACCAAATGAATTTGCATTTATTACTATCTAAATCTACATCCATTCCTGTAGACTTTCACCATTGTGTGGTACTTTCCCTACTCCTTGACTGTACTGCCCACACTGCATTCATCATTTTCTTTGTTTTAGAGTTTAATCCTAGGGGAATTCTGCACCACTGCACATGTGCAGAATTTATGTTCCCCGCAGATTTCTTTGCTTCCTCACTGAAAAATGACTTTCTGACGGGGAAGCAAAGAGAAGCCACAAGTGCAATCATGCGACCCTCCCCAGTAGTATGTTTTGGGTGCCCAGAGCAGCCATCAGAAAGGTAAATCACTGTGGAGGCGGAACTGGAGAAGAGCCGGCTGGTGGATCCTAATCTGTGCCAGGGTCAGTTGCTAGTCCCTGCTGGGCTGGGGAAGAACAGGACATCCTCTTCCCCTGCACACCATCCGGGGCTGTGTCAGACCCACCCGCCGATTTCTCCCCCTGCTGTAGGAAGCTCTGCAAACTCCCCAGCCCCACACAAACACTTCCTGCACCCATCGCTCCTCAGCTACAGGGGGAGGGATCACTGTACAGGAAGCTGCTCCCCCATCTGCCCAACTCTCATGCATCCAGACCTCCTCCTACCCAGACCCTCCCAACAAGCCTCACTCCCCCCACACCCAGAACCCCCAACAAGCCCCATTCCCTCTGCACCTGGACCATCCCAACAAGCCATCCACACCCAGATCCCCACCCAACTGAGCTCCAACCAGCTGCACCTGGATCCCCACCCCACTGAGACCCACTCCCCCAGCATCTGGACCCCCATACTGAGCTCCCCACACCCAGATCCTCCTGCCAAGCTCTATCCCCATCACACCTAGACCCCCAACCACCTTCACCTGGACCCCCTGCAGAGTCCCATTTCCATTGCACCCAGAACCCACCAACAAGGTCCTGTGCATCCAGATCCCCCCTGCACCCGGATCCCCCACTGAGCCACCCACACCCAGACTGCCCCACACAGAACCCTCTCATCCCACACCTGATCCCCTCACACTAAGCCCCTCCACACTTGGATCCTGCCTTGCTGAACTTGCCTGCCTGCACCTGGTGCACCTGGCACAGAGGGGCAGGGCCCTGCGGTGTTTCTGGGGCAGGTCTGGTCCTTTCACTGTGACAGGGTTGGGTGCAGCCTCACCGCTGGGTCCACGTCCCAGGATGAGGGAGCTGCACAGTAATCTCCCACCTCTGTGTAGCCAGTGGCCTGTGCTCCCCAATGCCATGCTGGAGCCTCCACATTTATCTGACAAATAAAATTTGCAGAATTTTAAAATATTGTATGCAGAATTTTTATTTTTTTTGGCACAGAATGCCTTCAGTAGTAAGAATTTTACTGGAAATACTCCTCACCACCCATAACTCACTTAAGTCCTCTATTCTAAATTTCAGATAGTGCTCAGGAATGTTTTTAAACTCTATGCCCTACTCACCCACAAGTAAAAGCAAAAAGCCAAATAATGCCAGGTGTTTCTTAATGCAATACACTCTGTACCCCCTTAACTTTTCAAGGGTATCAAAAAAGAAGATCAAACTCACTGAGTAGAGAAGGCCAAATTCCATTTTTTTAACTATGGTCTGTAAAATGGGATATAAATTTAAAATCATACACCCCTTCAATCCACAGCTGTTCTCCCACTGACATCAGTGGGAAGACTTACACAAAAATTAAGGGTAGAACATGTCCTTTATGTAGTAACTAACCGTTTGTTTTATTTGTTCATCACATTATTGTTCCAATCTACTTCTCCCTGTGAGAACATTCTCATCTTTAGGACCACCACTGTTTCTGTTCCCCCTTACTCTTCCTTCCCCATCCTCTCTTTGTTTTTCCCTCTTCCCTTTCCTTGTGTATCTTCTCTGCTCTTTCCTCTGCATTTTCTTCTTTGCAGCAACTCCCTGTTCCCATGCCCCCTGGCTTCACTCCCATCTCTTCCCCATTCCTTCTGATAAAATGATCAGTAATGAAATATTTCAGAGTAGCAGCCATGTTAGTCTGTATTCGCAAAAAGAAAAGGAGTACTTGTGGCACCTTAGAGACTAACAAATTTATTTGAGCATAAGCTTTCGTGAGCTACAGCTCACTTCATCGGATGCATTCAGTGGAAAATACAGTGGGGAGATTTATATACACAGAGAACATGAAACAATGGGTGTTATCATACATACTGTAAGGAGAGTGATCACTTAAGATGAGCTATTACCAGCAAGAGAGCGGGGGGGGGAACCTTTTGTAGTGATAATCAAAGTGGGCCATTTCCAGCAGTTGACAAGAACATCTGAGGAACAATGGGGGGTGGGGGTGGGAATAAACATGGGGAAATAGTTTTACTTTGTGTAATGACCCATCCACTCCCAGTCTCTATTCAAGCCTAAGTTAACTGTATCCAGTCTGCAAATTAATTCCAATTCAGCAGTCTCTCATTTTTGAAGTCTTTTTGTTGTAATATTGCGACTTTTAGGTCTGTAATCGAGTGACCAGAGAGATTGAAGTGTTCTCCGACTGGTTTATGAATGTTATAATTCTTGACATCTGATTTGTGTCCATTTATCCTTTTACGTAGAGACTGTCCAGTTTGACCAATGTACATGGCAGAGGGGCATTGCTGGCACATGATGGCATATATCACATTGGTAGATGTGCAGGTGAACGAGCCTCTGATAGTGTGGCTGATGTGATTGAAATAGTTGATGGTGGCACTGAAGTGTCATCAGTGGACTTCAGAGTAGACACTCCAGTGGGAATAACGAGGTTGAAGAATTTCACATCTCTGAGTCATTGTTTCAGGCTGTCTACAGACTCAGGCAGACACCACTGCATCAATTACACTCAGTTCATATTTCCAAAGTTTTCTTCACAAGCATGAAAGCTGAAAACTTATTCTTTTTTTTTTTTAAAAAAAAAGCTTAAATGCTGTAAAACAATATAAGCTTAAATGCTGCACAATCTGAATCAGTCATGTTGGCCTCATAAATCCAGCAGGCAGAATCTGATCAAAAGCTAGGTATATGACCCCCCCATTATAGAGCAAGCATCTGAAATTTCTCTCAAGAAATATAGAACTTTTCCAAACGCAGCTCAGATTCCTGTTCCCCCTCTTTAGGAGTTGCGTTAATTTAAGGGACAGTTCTACTCTGAACACTGACTCTGCAAAAAAAAAAAAAAAAAAAAAAAAAAAGGTCACATGAGGGTCCATATTTATTGTTTCTCAGTGACTTCCAGATCAACCCTGTTCAGTTTACAAGTAAAGAGATGTTGTTTCTTTTTCCCAGCTGCCTGTCCTGAGAACTCTATCTGGAATCTAAAGCTCCAGAAAGGCTTTTTTTATTATTAATTATTATTATTCCCCAGCTCAGGAATTGCCAGCAATAAGGGTCTGAAAGGTATTCAACAGTTCTAGTGATCTACCTGTCTTAGATAGGTCTGTGGTGTTCATCCACCCAGACTACAATCCAGCCTCCTCCTCCATAGCTGTGGGACTCTATAGGAGCAAAGAGTGATGTCATATTATTTTAGTCAGTAAAATAAGCAAATATGACACAGGGAATTTTGGGGGGTTTTTTCAGTAAAAAGGTGCCATTTTTGCACAGTCATTTTTCAGAGCGGAGCTGCACTTTATGCCTGCATCGATAATCCATAAGAATGGGAATATTTTGATACCAGCACAGACTGCTACTGCCATAGGGCTACTAAACATGCTCCCTGAGCCATCTGGTTATATGAGCACTATGGGCCCTGTTGCCTTCACAGATTTATAGCTCCCCGTTCTGTTCATCAGAGCAGTAAGACACACTCACCTGCCTCACCTCTTTGTTCACAGGCTGGACTCAGCCAACCTCTACAGTACTACACTAATAGAGTGGCCCCAGTTTGAAAAGTTTCCTTTTACGGGTAGGGTAAGATATTACTGATTCTAGCACAGGTCTCTGTCATAGTTCAAGGCAACTGGACCTGTATTCCCCCTATATGGCCCACCAAGAGCACCCACTCTAGGCTCCAGGCTCCCCAGTCTTCTTGAGAGGAGACCTTCATCTCTCTCTCTTCTGACCAGGGCATTTCCAGGCTGAACAGTTCCCTGCCTACACAGTGTTATTCCCCAAAAGACAGACTGCCTGAGCAGGCCTGCTTCGCTTCTCTCCTCAGATAGTGTAATTGCCACCGTTACGTTACCACACAGCCCCTTCTAAGCAAGCACTTTTATTCTTAAGATAAAAAGCGTTACAGAGAAAACATTAAAACAATAAAAACCTATGAGCATGCTAATACGCTTACCAGAGATCACCACCTAACTCTAACATGGGCTCTGGCTGGTGATCAGTCCTTCCAACACTACACAGGGGTTTTTCCTGTGGTCACAAGTTCATCACAGATTCTGCTCAGAATAAGCACCCCAAGTGTTATGGGGCCTGAGTGGGCCAGAGATCCTCCAATCCCGCCCTAAGGACTGGGGCCCCCCTTGGGCCAGAGCTCCTACCCATTTGCTGGACCACGAAGACAACTTTGAGTTAGTTTGAACTCAAGCTATTTAACCAAAAATCTTTTCTTTGTCTGTTGGTCCCTGGAGAATCCAGTTTGAACCCCAGTACATAACAGCCTCTCTCCAGGTGGTGATTGCTCTCTGGAGCTATTACAACCGGAATTTGCTGAACCATCCCCCATCGTTCTTAGTTCCTGGAGGGCTGTGGTCCCCCCTCCCCTCATTGGAAAAACAGTCCTTCAATACCACATAAATATTTGCATGTTTAATACAATGAACTCCTAAAATACTTAAACTTAATTCAATAAGGTTTGTCCACGACATTGTCATACCTGTCACAGTCCCCATTATAACACTATAACCTGGTGATACATATCCTACTGGCTACAAGGTAAAACAAAACTTTAGCTGCTCCACAGTACGAAGGCTGCCATTTGTGTGCATGCAGGGTTCCCGTGTGAGCAGCACTGAATTGTGCCGGTCTCACAGGAATTCCTCTCAGAACAGTTACTACTTTATTTAATTGGGGAAGGGACATGTTCTCTTGTGCAGGAGCCAAAATGACTCTTTTCCATTTACATCTGGCCAGCAGTTTGCAATACTACTGTCCCTAATCTTGATCACCTCTCGATTGTCCTACTTGTCACATGCTCTACAGAGGGCTTTGCCTTGGATTCATCTGAGGCTGGTGCAGAATGCAACAGTCATTTGTTATGTGGACTTTCCTGCTGTGAGCACATGCCCTTGCGGATCTCAGAGACAAGGTGTTAGCTTTGACCTATAATTATCTAAAGGGCTTGGGAGTGCTTCCCAGTGTGGGGAGACAGACACGCACTAGCTCTGTTCAAGTCAGAGCATTAAAAAGAGCAGTGTGGCTTTGGCAGCACAGACAGTGGCTCAGGCTAGCTGCTGAAGTACGTACCCAGCAGGTCAGGTGGGCTTGGGTGGCTAGTCAGAGCCACCACCCATGCTGCCATGAGCACACTGCTATTTTTCATGTGCTACCTCAAGCCAAGCTAGCATTTGTCTGTCTACCCACCTTCTCAGCTTTTGTATAGACACACCATCAGAGAAGGAGCTGCTGACAAATTTGCTGTGATGGGCTCTAAACCTTTGAAATTTATTACCTTAGTCCAAATGGCCTGAACTTTAACCTTCCCAGGCATGCTGTAAAAGCTCTCTACTCCCCTGGGCTGGGCACACTGGAAGCAATAAAGGCTGGGATTTGCAGGTAGGGTGAGTTATTTTTGGATGATATAGTTGGGGATTGGTCCTGCTTTGAGCAGGGGGTTGGACTAGATGACCTCCTGAGGTCCCTTCCAACCCTGATATTCTATGATTGTTTGCTTCCAATTTGTTATTCTTTAGTTAGCATTTTCTGGCTTTAAGGAGAGAGGACATTGCTGGTTGAACTGTTTCATTACTGGGCTGTTGAGTATGTGCCACAGGCAGCAAGAGTGCTGGAGAGTCACTTTTCTTTACGAGGGGGGAAGTGGAGGGAGGAGAAGAGAAAAGAGAGATCTGTATCATCAACTGGAATAATTAAATAAAGGTAAAGACCCTGTCTGGCCAGCCAGCCAGCTTTTCTCAGGGGACCATGTGAGCCCTACAGATTTTATTTACAAATAACTAAGGACCTGATATTTTGACAGCAAACTGCCTACATAGTTCACAAGAAATGCCCAAATGACCCAAGCTGTAAAAACAACTCAACTGTAGTTGGAATTTGATTAATTTTCCTTTGGGCAGCACATCAACATTTTAGGAACCCTTTACCTGATTTATGCTCAAATAGCCTAATGCATCTGCCACCAAAGTTTGACACAGCCATTTCCTTGCAGACTCCAAGGCCTGAGGATATCAAGTGAATTTTGGTAGTTTTATTCCTCAAGAGGGAAAATTAAAAGCTATTCACCTAGAACCAAATTAACCCTTATCTTGTTTGGATATAAAATGTATGGTTGGGGCTATGATCTTGATCCCTCTAGGATGATACAGTGGAACATTTCAAGCACAATTCATGGTAGGAGTCTTTGTTCCCTCCTATACTATTATTACTTATGCATGCAGTGAGGGAGAATGAATCATAGATGTTTATTATATTTAACCTTGAACTATAGGTAAAATATGCCCAAGAGTACCGGGGTTGAGATAAATCTGTGAACTACACGCATAATGGAAGGTTTCAGAGTAGCAGCCGTGTTAGTCTGTATCCGCAAAAAGAACAGGAGTACTTGTGGCACCTTAGAGACTAACAAATTTATTATAGCATAAGCTTTTGTGGGCTACAGCCCACTTCATCGGATGCATAGAATGGAACATACAGTAAGAAGAAATATATATACATACAGATAAGTTGGAAGTTGCCATACAAACTGTCAGAGGCTAATTAGTTAAGATGAGCTATTATCAGCAGGAGAAAAAAAACTTTTGTAGTGATAATCAAGATGGCCCATTTAGACACATTTGGGGACAATATATACCTTCAAGTCAGCGGCACTGCTATGGGAACCCGCATGGCCCCACAGTATGCTAACATTTTTATGGCTGACTTAGAACAACGCTTCCTCAGCTCTCGTCCCCTAACACTCCTACTCTACTTGCGGTACTTTGATGACATCATCATCTGGACCCATGGAAAAGAGGCTCTTGAGGAATTCCACCATGATTTCAACAATTTCCATCCCACCATCAACCCAGCCTAGACCAATCCACACAAGCGGTCCATTTCCTGGACACTACTGTACTAATAAGTGATGGTCACATAAACACCACCCTATACCGGAAACCTATTGACAGCTATACTTACCTACATGTCTCCAGCTTCCATCCAGGACACACCACACGATCCATTGTCTACAGCCAAGCTCTAAGATACAACCGCATTTTCTCCAATCCCTCAGACAGAGACAAACACCTACAGGATCTCTAGCAAGCATTCTTAAAACTACAATACCCACCTGCTGAAGTGAAAAAACAGGTTGACAGAGCCAGAAGAGTACCCAGAAGTCACCTACTATAGGACAGGCCCAACAAAGAAAATAACAGAACGCCATTAGCTGTCACCTTCAGCCCACAACTAAACCTCTCCAGCGCATCATCAAAGATTTACAACCTATCCTGAAAAATGATCCCTCACTCTCACAGATCTTGGGAGACAGACCAGTCCTCGCTTACAGACAGCCCCCCAACCTGAAGCAAATACTCTCCAGCAACCACACAACAAAAACATTAACCCAGGAACCTATCCTTGCAACAAAGCCCAATGCCAACTCTGTCCACATCTTTATTCAAGTGACACCATCATAGGACCTAATCACATTAGCCACACTATCAGGGGCTCGTTCACCTGCACATCTACCAATGTGATATATGCCATCATGTACCAGCAATGCCCCTCTGCCATGTACATTGGCCAAGCCGGACAGTCTCTACGCAAAAGAATAAATGGATACAAATCTGACATCAGGAATCATAACATTCAAAAACCAGTCGGAAAACACTTCAACCTCTCTGGCCACTCAGTAAAAGATTTAAGGGTGGCAATTTTGCAACAGAAAAGCTTCAAAAACAGACTCCAACGAGAAACTGCTGAGCTTGAATGAATATGCAAACTAGATACCATTAACTTGGGTTTGAATAGAGACTGGGAGTGGCTGGGTCATTACACATATTGAATCTATTTCCCTAAAGTTAAATATCCTCACACCTTCTTGTCCACTGTCTAAATGAGCCATCTTGATTATCACTACAAAAGTTTTTTTCTCCTGCTGATAATAGCTCATCTTAACTAATTAGCCTCTCACAGTTTGTATGGCAACTTCCAACTTATCTGTATGTATATATATTTCTTCTTACTATATGTTCCATTCTCTGCATCCAGTGAAGTGGGCTGTAGCCCACAAAAGCTTATTCTCTAATAAATGTGTTAGTCTCTATAAGGTGCCACAAGTACTCCTGTTCTTTTTATGCATAATAGAAGAACAGGATGAACACATGTGGATGTATGTATACACACACACGAAACATCAAAAGCAATTTCTTTCAAATAGGAATGATAATTTGTCGATAGTGTATCTACAATCACTAGAAGTTCAGCCAACCATTCTTTTTTTCTTTTTGAGCCAGAAGACAGATTCTGGGCCAAATCCTTGAGTTCACCCAAGCTCTGTATGATGCAGGCCATGGGGGAGGAATACAAAGGTGACTGTTTGCTATCTTTGTGATTCCTTGAGCTATGAGGCTGCCAGTGCAAGTTATAGGAACCCAAGGGTTCTGCTAAACTGTTTATTCTGGTAAAAGCTCCCAATACTCTGGTCCCCTTCCCAAAGCCACGCTCCTGGTATGCCCTCCACCCTACCCCATACACAAGGTTTGAAGGTGCTGGAGATATCTAGTGTAAAACTAGTTCAAGCAGCTTTATGCTGTCTGGGAGTTCCCCTACACATAGGGAACTCACAGCTTCCCCAGAGCAGTGTAAAGGGGTCAGAGCAGAAACCAGCGTCTGACTTGAGGGTTTATCTTCCGACAAAGAAAATTTGTCTTTTCTGATCATTCTCATTAATGAGAGGATCCACAGAGGGCTATCAAGCTGCAAGGCAGTTCAGAATAACTAGGAATCCTTGCATTATTTCTCAATCTCTTTTACCACCTCAAACAATTTTGAGACAGTATCCCCATTTCTCCCCACCACACATACTCAACTCTGAGATGTGGTTTCCAAATCCTGAGACCACCTCCCCTCACGATTGCTATAGTCAGTGATCTTTCCCTAACTCACTGACTGTTAGGTTCTATCCCAATGTGCATCTCAGGGTAGCTATGGAAAATGCCTTCAAGTTCAAATATCCCCAGCAACAAGCTACCATCACAAAGCCTAAATGAAAGAATAGAGTACGCTTTTTTTCAGAGACATATAGCTGTGTGTGTGTGTGTTTCTCTGAGTCCACTTAAGGGAGATTAAGTGAGATCTTAATCTGAGTCTGGAAGCTCATTCAGACACATACTAAATGAACAAGGTGCATTGCAAAAGAAAACATTAACCAGACACTATTATTCATCCTACTCTCACAAACTGTACAAGGTCTGCAACATCATCTAACTCTGTTTTAGAAGGCCATGAGAATGCTTTTTCTGTTACTATTATGAACCATGTCACTTTAGGAACTGTCTAGCAAAGGAATACCCTGAATTACTTGCACATGGTATCAGTGCATCTGAAAGACTGACCAGACTGCGGTACAAGCGCCACAAATTCAGTACCTGACATGCAGAACGTTCTAACGTAGCACATTAGGCAAATATTTTATTGTCTTTGTGCTAAAAGAGTGAGCTGTAGCCTTGGTTCTTACCCGCAGGAGTTACATATGTGCATCAAGAGGGCTGGTATTGCTCATTATTGTCAGTGGTTTTCTTGGGTCAATAACTTCACCCTTAATGGAGTACATGTATTTTTTCTTGAGGATATAAAAAGAATGTCTATCTATCTAAGTACTTACCTGGTCCCCATCACCATAGTATCTGTGCTTTAATTACAGTGTTATTAATGGTTATCCATCCTCTGCTAAGTAAAGTAATCCTGATTATCCCTGTTAATCAATTAACCAATTTTTGGACAAATGAACTGAGCTTCTCCTTGCACTAGGACAAGTAATTGTAATTATGAGATGTGATCAGCTATTGAAATACTATAATAAATGAAATAAAAAACAAGGAAGCTGCATCTGGCAAAGAAGCAAAGTTTTAAATATCTATAAAAAGACTGTCGTAACACAGAGTCGTGTATTTTGTAAGTCCAGTTAGCGTTTGTCTAAAGCCATTAGCTATAGCTTATCAGTTATCATTCTTCCGAGGAATAATGAGTGAACGAATCTAATGTAGTTGATATAAAGGTCCCTTGCTGAAGCCATCGTCCATCTGTCCATGTAAGTGCTGAGCAAAATGGATTGCATTTGCAGCAAGGTCACAGTGTATAAAAGGAGAAACATCAAAAGCCAGAGATAGTATAAGGAGCTAAGAAAACACATTTAGTTAGTAACTCACCACAAGCCTTATACACTTCAAGGCATCCAGTAGTCAATATGGGTTAGTTATGTAATAGCAACTCTGCTTCCTGCTTGAGAACCCCACATGCAACTGTACAGAACCTTGGGATGGAATTAAAGCTAGGAGACCATGGAAATATCTGTTGGGAAAATAAGCTAGCCTTTTTTTGTTTTAAATTAAACACATATACATACCAATCAATAAAAGCTCAACAGCCTCACCGTACCTGGGAGCTGAATTAAAACAAACAGGTCATTTGAACAAAGGAGACAACAAGGGCAATGAGAAATCATCTAATAGAATCAAAGCTTAGTTGAAAAGCAGTCTAGGAGATCTGAGCAATGCTTGGTTCCAAGCATTACCATTCCCGGGGATGGGATATGTCACTGTCAGTGAATGGCATGTGGGAACTTTATGCAGTGAGGCAAGTGAGTGAAAGTACATGTGCTGACTGCTGGGTCTATCACAAAACATTTTTCAAACAGAGAAGAGAAACAAAAGTCCTCCCTGCAGTTGCAAAGATGAAGCCAACTTCTAAAAGAGAAACACAAATTATCATTCACTCTGTGCTGTAGTGCCCCAGACAACAGCAAATAAAGATGCCATAGGGAATAACAACATAAGTGCTGCCTAAAACAACTACTTACATGGGGGGGTGGGGTGAGTTATAGTGCCCCCACTGGCCGGAACTGAAGCGTACGCCTTCTTGAATTTAAACTGCTGTAAAGGGAAGTGAATGAAATGTCCTCCTGCACTGACAAAGTGGGGAATAGTCACTGATGGGAAAAAATATCAATTGTTTTTTTCCCTTTGCTCTCCCTCAGACTCGAGACTGGCTGGCCAGAGTGTCTGTTGAACCCAGTATCCACGGGGCACAGCAGAAGTGAGTACACCACAAAAGAGGAAGTTGTGTATCCTTGATTGTAGGCATATTTCAGCGCAGACTTGGGGGTCATTGTAATGTACACCAGTTGGCTATGACTCCCACGGGGCCAGCTAACAGCCAAGAATCACCAGACCCCAGAAGTTCTCTGCCCTGGACCCACCCACTGTTCTACATACCCTCTATATCAAAGCCTTTGAATGGGGTACTGTAAGAACTGGCTACATTTGGTCTACATGAGATCTTCCCTCTACAGTGTGAAGAGATGCTCCTGCTGCCAATGTATGATTTCTGACAAACTGTCAGAACAGACATTTTTTGTTAAACTGCTACTTTGGATCTCTCTGTCTCTTCTCTTTTAGCCACGCTGTTGATCTTGAAGGCAAAAGTCCTTTGTAGCTTTCTCTTTCCTTTGTATGATACTTTATAGAAATGAAGCACTTAAAAATAAATTTTGCCCAGAAATGTACTTGTGGGGCTCCCATTCAAGTCAACAGCCGTTGTGTACATGCATCAGAGAGCCACTGTAGCAGTATGTAACCATTTTGCTGCTGTCTGTACCTTACATTTTCCTGTTTCTAGAGCCACTAACTGTGTAGTATTTATATCATCTTGGCCCCTGCAATCCCCAACGTTTCACTTTGCGCAAGATCTTGGATCTCAGCGGCTCTGTTGGCTTTGTTGTTGATATCAATTTAAATTGCTGTCAGGCTAAGTGCAACTTCAGGATCATCTTTAAGCTTATTTTTTTATGGTGAGCCTAAATCAGGTCTGCCATGAACAGCCAGACTCATTGGAACATAGGGGATGGGGACCTTGGAAAGTAGATGGCTGGCAGGGATGTCCCCTATTTATCTTTTATGTGTTTATATAGTTTATCATTTAATATAACACTCAAAAGACTCTAGCTGTGCACATAGCTGGCATTGTTAGCATATGTTCTTATTGCTATTTCCCTCCTCTTCCTTCCCCTTACTCTTTCTATTGGTTTTTATAGCCACTGGTGTGTCTTAATTTAAACTGTAAAGTTTTCTGGGGAAAGGGCTATCATTTTACTATGTGTTTGTACAGCACCATGTACAATGTGGCCTCATAGGCACGATGGTAATACAAATAATAAATATCAAGTCCTATTTTTCCCCCTCATGCAAGCAATATGAGGGCACTGATTCCCAGTAACAATATATGTAAACCATTGGAGCAGGCTCACAAACATTTTCCAATTAAAACCTGAAATTCTTCATAATCTGGGTGATATCTATCTATGCTCAATAAAGTCAGTAGTCATACAGAATCAGGATACCATTCATTCTTGCAAAGCAGCCTAAGCACTGTGTACTAGAGCCCTTTGGGAGAAGCATCCACTTTCCCTTGGAGTTTGAGTTGTCAGCTCATCTGAAACATTTGATGAAGGAACTCAACCAGGAAGCATTTTGTGATTTCCTTTCACAGACCAGGTAGAGATAGCATTAAACTGTAAATAGAGACTGAAAACTGAGACCTCCCATCCACACTTTCCCCTTTGGGTCTATCTTCTCAAGGCTGGGTCAGTTCTCTGTTCTGCTCTATCTGGAAATCTAGTTTAATTTACCAAAGTGCTACAATAAAGCATTTGGAAGATAAAATTTTCCTCATTTTCCCTTCCTCCAGCCTTTACCAGCAAGGATTTATATAGCTATTTTTATTCTTCTCATCCATCGCAGCCATCCCTGTTTATGAAATGTAATAGACAGATAATTGCACTATTGCACTACAAAACAAGGAGCTGAATATGAAACAGGACTCAGAAATGGAAACCTTGTCAGTTAGATTGTTAGTGAATCATCATATGAAACAAATTGTTCACTTTTTATTCAGTCCATTAGCTACAAAGATGGAAGAATTGCCCTCCCAACACATAATATTCCAATTTCCTATATTCACTTACCACTTCCCCTTTTTCTTTCTGCACATCAAGGACATTTACATTCTAGGCTTAATTTACTCTCTCTGACCAGGTTTTCATTTGAAACTCAGACAAACCTGAGCACTCTATGAAATGGAGCACTAAGAGTGCAACAGCTTTTACATGATGTTTGTGAATACCGAGCTCTCTCTCCTTTGTAAGTGAGGTGACGCCAGGGAAAACCCACAGTATCATACGGCATCCCCTGTGCCTGTTCCATTGTTCCGATGCTCCTGAGTTTTACAGGGTGTACATACCATGGCTGTACGCACAGTGACTACGCCTCATTAAAACATTCAGTCTGTGTCAGAAGGCACTATCCCGGAGGATCTGAGAATACCACACTTTTCTCTTATACTTAGAAGAGCCCTGTGGAAACTGTTGGCTTAATGGCTTCTAGTACTAGTCTTCCTAAGTAAGCTACTTAACCCATTCCATCTTTAAAATAAGGGTTAAGAATAGTATCTTGACACAGCTGAGATCCCTAAATGTGGATCTGTTACTTCCTGAGTCCCGCGAGAGAACTGGAGAGATGATGGTATTGGCCCCAGAGGAGGAGGATTGGTATATACTCTTACTGGATTATTTAGAATTGCTAAAATCCTGGTTTCTAGTGGATTATTTGGCCAGCAAGTTGCTCTGAAATGGGCATAGGTGCTGGAACTAGGGGTGCTGCTACAACCTCTGGCCTTCAAGGGGTTTCCATTCTATACAGCGTTTACAGTTTGGTTCAATGGCTCTCAGCATCCCCACTATAAAAATTGTTCCAGCACCCCTAGAAGTGGGTGCAAGTTCCTGTCCTTACAGAGGCCCTATCATCCAGACCTGATACAGAAAAGGATGTCACTGAGAGCAGACCTGGGTTTTTTCAAGCAGAAGCATCCTTGGTAAGAAGGATGGGTTTCAAGTAGGAACATCTGGTTTGTCATGAAGCTGCATGTTAAAAGCCTCCTACCTTAAATACATATGCCCCTAATCCACCCACACAAAAACTTGATTACAGAAAGAGCTCTACTGTGAAGCGCAAGTCACAGAAGGAAACCAAATAGCAGTTATTTGAGGTTGCAGAAGCCTCAGTGAATGAGAGTGGGTGTTCCATTCTGAGACAGAAGTGGTTTTCTAATGTTGCTCCTTGTTATACAATATAGTCAGGACATAATGTTCTCTTACTTCACTATGTGCCCAAAAACTTCCTCACTCAGCTGTATTAACTGCGCTGATCAACTCTTGCAGAAATCAACTGGCTCTTTGAGACATGGCTTTTGAAAAGTACAGTGTGATTCAATCTTTTGTGCTGATGTTTGCACTTAGTTTGGTTATAAAGACTATATTGTAAAGGGGTTTTTTTTGTTTGTTTTTTAATGTATTTATTTCTGGAAAAGCAAAACCCCTAGAATTTTGGACATTCTGGGCCAGAATCTGCTCCTGTTTTTGCAGGCACCATAAAACAAAGGCCAGGCTGATGCCCAGCTGAAAAATCTGGCCCCTTGATTCCAACTCAGCAGCAGCTACAGAACCTAACCCTACTATTTTGAGCTAATTCTATTTAATTGATTGGCTCTGGCAATAAAATGCCTAGTAGAACATGTGCTGTCCTTGCAAGGGTGAGATTTTACATCTAAGCACGTCTGATTTGAGAAGCTTGCTCTTTCCTAGTTCTACATATAATGATCAATCAGGTGTAATTATCAAAAGGGAATTCATCCAAATTGATCCTCAAGAACAAATTCTGCTGGGGCAGCAAAACTACTGTGTTCGTAACCTTACACTCATTTACCAATAATTGGCCTCATTAATGTCTATGAAGTTAGCTATTCACTACAATGGGGGGGGAGCGGGGCGCAGTGTTGCATATTAGATGTACTCACCAGTTTGCAAGCACTGGGCAATCATGCCACTGATTCAGCACTTCTTTAGTTCCATGTAAATTAGCAAAAGTGGGGAGAAAGTTAGGCAGCAACAAGAATGGCTTGAGGGAGAGAACTGCTAAGAACATCCACCATTCCAGAATTAGTATTTCTCTTCAGAACCTTAACAGCAAAAACATACCACCTGAGTTCTATTTTATATAGATTTGTTTTAATAGAAAATGAAAGTGTGGTTTGATTTGAGCCATGCTACTCTCAAAACACCCACTTTGCCTCTGGTGGATGGCAAGGCTGTTTGGTTTTGGGGTGGTTTGTTGTTGTTCAGTTATCAGAATTTTATTCACACCTGATCTGGCTAGTGCGGTATGTAGCAGCCACAGAGGCAGGTGTTTGGTTTACATTTTGGGCTATTTGCCCTCTTAACAGGGACTGAAATCCACTTCTTGCTGCTTTGCAAACAACCATTTTCCTCTGAAGATGGTGGGTGGCAACAGCAACTTTCCTCCCTGGTGATTTTTTTGCAGTGTGAAATGTACGAGTTACCAAAAAAATCTGTTGCATTTTGAAAGCATATGACTGTGTTATCCACGTCACATTTAGTTCACCGGAACCATCCACTTCAAGCCAAATCCCAGGTGGCTATCAGTACCTATTTTCAATTTTAATATTAAATCTCAGCAATTGGCCAAGATGTGAATTTTTTATTTGAGGGTGTCATGTTTTGTGGGGGGTATTTTGTGTTAAGTGAATTTAGTGATTGTGAAAGGCTCTGGACTGACAACACTGAATTTGTATTTATTTATTTTATCCACACATCAGCTACAGTCGGAGGCAGTTCAAGCTTCCCAGTGTACTTCAACCTGGAGGATCCTTATCTAAGAATGGGGAAGTAGGTTAGTCTCCATGCAGGTTTACTTTACAGGAGGCTGCCAATAAGGACGCCTATTCTATCTGTGGACCCATCACTATGGTTATGACAAGTAGAGACACCTTATTAACTATTGTCTGGAAGCATTACCAAAATATTATCTGTGTCCCCTGCCTCGTGTATTTTAAAGCTACAGTGGAGAATCTGTTGCTATCAGCCAATCCGTCATTGAGAAGGAGAGAATATGCCTCTGGACTACTTCCAGAAATGAAGCATTCAGGGTTATGGATAGCAGCCATTATAAAACAAAACTAGGATAATTTCCCTTGATGGTCCAAGTCCAAGCTAGTAAGTACTAGAAAAACAGGTTGAGGCAGGCAATGCTTATCTCCCTGGAGATACTATTGTAACAAAGAAACTATTGGGCAATATTGTAATGGATTCCCACGGAGCTAACAGGGAATCCGCTATATGTTTAAAAAGATATAACCTGTGTCTTCACTGCTAAAAAAAGGTGTTTTTTTTTTTACCTGGAGGTAACTAACATGTGTGAGCTATCCTGAGGTGAAAACATGACACTTTAGCTTGACCATGAGGTAGTACTATACCCCCACCTGGGGTTGACCTTGCCTAGCTGATCTCACAGTAAAACTAAAGCACCTTGTCTTCACCGTGTTTTTACCTCAGGATAGTTAACGCACATTAGTTATCCAGAAGAAAACACATACACGCAAACACACACCATTTTAGGCAGTGAAGACAAGGCCATAGCCTCTTACCCAGGCTAAGAAGACTGCAGGAAAGACAGCTGTGAGTGGGGTTGGAGGAGGAGCTGACTTTTTAAGAGAATATGAATTGATTCAGTTCTTATCAGGCACTCAGGCTGTATTCTCTTAGTTAATCACTTGTAATGAAATAAAGCATAGACTTCAGTGTGATCAACCATGCCTTTAACACTTATGGGTTTTTTTTTTCGATCTTTAAATTAACCTTGATTATAAAAAAAGAGAACTGCTGGCTGTCTGGAGAATTCAGACAGTCTTCCGCCTCCGATGAGAAGTAACAAGAAGGTATCCACCCACCCCTCCATGAACACACAGGGTCCTATCAGAACAAATGGTCTGTGATAGTGCACTCAAATCATGGGATCCTCCCATCAGAAGGTGGAGTGGCAAAAAGCCAGTTACCTGGGGTGATTCAGAGACCAAAAGAGGAGACAGAGGTATCGCCAGACTTTTAAAGTTCCACGGTAGTGTCTAATTGGGATTATATATTTATATATATACGAACACCACTGCAGCTGGAATAAACTCACAAACTCACCATATATAAGCCATACTGCCACCAGAAGGTAATAGCTTTCGGGAACTTTTGAGCTGGACTGAATTGAACTAGCAACATAGAGGTGAAAGCCCCACCTCATTTTCAGTCCTTTGGAGGCAGTCAGTCCACTCAGACCATGTGAAACTTTTTCCAACTCCACTGTAGAAGAGAAGCTTCCCAAAGAAGACTCAAAAATTGGAATCTTTGTACTCTTCCCCGTCCTCCCACACTGTAGGTGAGGCGACAAAAAGATTCATAACAACAGGTAATAAAAATTAGGGAAACAACAATTTAGTTTCACAAAAAAATCTGAGGTTTCAAAATTTGTTTTTGTTCCAGTGCAGAACCAAGATGAGACCTTTTGAAATTATGTTGTAAAAACATGATAAGAGCAATCAACTGCACAATAGCCTGTGAAAACAACGAGGAGTCCTTGTGGCACCTTAGAAACTAACAAATTTATTTGGGCATAAGCTTTCATGGGCTAGAACCCACTTCATCAGATGCATGGAATGGAAAATACAGGAGCAGGGATAAATACATGAAAGAATGGGGGTTGCTTTGCCAAGTGTGAGGTCAGTCTAACGAGACAAATCAATTAACAGCAGGATACCAAGGGAGGAAAAATAACTTTTGAAGTGGTAAGAGAGTGGCCTATTACAGACAGTTGACAAGAAGGTGTGAGTAACAGTAAGGGGAAATTAGTATTGGGGAAATTAGGTTAAGGTTTTGTAATGACCCAACCACTCCAAGTCTTTATTCAGGCCTAATCTGATGGTGTACAGTTTGCAAATTAATTCCAGTTCTGCAGTTTCAAGTTGGAGTCTGTTTTTGAAGATTTTTTGTTGAAGAATTGCCACTTTTAGATCTGTTTTTGAGTGACCAGGGAGATTGAAGTGTTCTCCTACTGTTTTTTGAATGTTATGATTCCTGATGTCAGATTTGTGTCCATTTATTCTTTTGCGTAGAGACTGTCCGGTTTGCATAGAGACTGTCTTGGCAGAGGGGCACTGCTGGCACATGATGGCATATATCACATTGGTAGACGTACAGGTGAACGAGCCCCTGATTGTGTGGCTGATGTGGTTAGGTCCTCTGATGGTGTCTCTTGAATAAATATATGGACAGAGTTGGCACCAGGGTTTGTTGCAGGGTTTGGTTCCTGGGTTGGTGTTTTTGTTGTGTGGTATGTAGTTGCTAGTATTTGCTTCAGGTCGGGGGGCTGTCCGTAAGCGAGGACTGGCCTGTTCCCCAGGGTCTGTGAGAGTGAGGGATCATTTTTCAGGATAGGTTGTAGATCCTTGATGATGATGATGAGAGGTTTTAGCTGGGGGCTGAAGGTGATGGCTAGTGGAATTCTGTTATTTTCTTTGTTGGGCCTGTCTTGTAGTAGGTGACTTCTGGGTACCCTTCTGGCTCTGTCAAACTGTTTCTTAACTTCACCAGATGGGTATTGTAGTTTTGAGAACACTTGATAGAGATCCTGTAGGTGTTTATCTCCTTCTGAGGGATCAGAGCAAATGTAGTTGTATCTTAGAGCTTGGCTGTAGACAATGGATCGTGTGATGTGGTCTGGATGAAAGCCAGAGGCATGTAGGTAGGCATAGCGGTCAGTAGGTTTCTGGTATAGGGTGGCGTTTATGTGACCATCGCTTATTAGCACTGTAGTATCTAGGAAGTGGACTTTGGTGGGGTGGAAATTGTTGAAATCTTGGTGGAATTCCTCAAGGACCTCCTTCCCATGGGTTCAGATGACGATGTCATCAATGTAGCACAAGCAGAGTAGGGGCATAAGGGGATGAGAGCTGAGGAAGTGTTGTTCTAAGTCAGCCATAAAAATGTTGGCATACTGTGGGGCCATGTGGGTTCCCATAGCAGTGCCACTGACTTGAAAGTATAAATTGTCTCCAAATCTGAAATAGTTGTGGGTGAGGACAAAGTCACAAAGTTCAGCCACCAGGTTTGCTGTGATGGTATCAGGGTTGCTATTCCTGATGGCTTGTAGTCCATCTTTTTGTGGAATGTTCGTGTAGAGAGCTTCTACATCCATAGTGGCCAGGATGGTGTTTTCTGGAAGATCACCAAAGGACTGTAGTTTCCTCAGGAAGTCAGTGGTGTCTCGAAGATAGCTGGGAGTGCTGGTAACATAGGACCTGAGGAGAGAGTCTACATAGCCAGATGATCCTGCTGTCAGGGTGCCAATGCCTGAGTTGATGGAGCGTCCAGGATTCCCAGGTTTATGGATTTTGGGTAGCAGATAGAATACCCCTGGTTGGGGCTCTAGGCATGTTTCAGTGTAGATTTGTTCCTATGCTTCTTTAGGGAGTTTCTTGAACAGATGGTGTAGCTTCTTTTGGTAACCCTCAGTGGGATCAGAGGGTAATGGCCTGTAGAATGTGGTGTCAGAGAGTTGTCTAGCAGCCTCTCGTTCATATTCCGACCTATTCATGATGACGACCGCACCTCCTTTGTCAGCCTTTTTGATTATGATGTCAGAGTTGTTTCTGAAGCTGTGGATGGCGTTGTGTTCTGCACAGCTGAGGTTATGGGGCAAGCGATGCTGCTTTTCCACAATTTCAGACCGTGCACGTCGGCAGAAGCACTCTATGTAGAAATTCAGTCTGCTGTTTCAACCTTCAGGAGGAGTCCAGGCAGAATCCTACTTTTTGCAGTGTCGGTAGGAAGCTTCCTGGGGGTTAGTATGCTGTTCAGCGGTGTGTTGGAAATATTCCTTGAGTCGGAGCCTGGGAGTGGTTGGGTCATTACAAAACCTAAACCTAATTTCCCCAATACTAATTTCCCCTTACCGTTACTCACACCTTCTTGTCAACTGTCTGAAATGAGCCACTCATTACCACTGCAAAAGTTATTTTTCCTCCCTTGGTATCCTGCTGTTAATTGATTTGTCTCGTTAGACTGACCTCACACTTGATAAGGCAACTCACATCTTTTCATGTATTTATACCTTCTCTTGTATTTTCCACTCCATGCATTTGATGAAGTGGGTTCTAGCCCACGAAAGCTTATGCTCTAATAAATTTGTTAGTCTCTAAGGAGCCACACGTACTCCTGTTCTTTTTGCGGATACGGACTAACACGGCTACCACTCTGAAACCAATAGCCTGTGAGAAACCCAGGTTCCAGTGTCTGCTCCATACTCATCTGGGATCTGAGACACCCAGGTACAACCCCCTGTTCTGCCTGATATGGAGTGGCGACTTGGGCTCCCACATCCCCAATGAGTGCCCTAACTATGGGGCTATTGGCTATTCTGGTCTCTCTCTCTCTTTCTCTCTCTCTCCCTCCCTCCACCCCCATCCTGGACCTGAGAAATCATCCTGACAAAAATTTCATTGAAACAATTACCTTTCTGCAAAACATTTTGGTTTTGATGGAGAAAAAAAAAAAGGTTCTTGGAATATTTTTCAATCACTTCTTAGACCCATTTTGTTTGAAAGACCTGATCTTCACTGGGCTTTGGATCAGGCCCCAAATGAAGTAGTGAACACAACATATTGTGTTAATGCCTGCTGCACTCCCCTCCATCCTGAGTAGAGGAAACGAAACAACATGAACTATGTCTTTGTTTGCTAATGAAACTTTGGATTTGCTGCAATGTCTCAAATTGCTGTTTTTCATGTTAGATTCTGCATGCTGGTAGATGCTGAAATGCTTTACATTCATTAAGATTAGGCCCATTTACTCTGTGCAAGCAAAGCAAGTACATATATCTCAGACCCACAAAGCATAAGCCTGGAATTACACAGCAAATAAATGAGTCTAAACCAGAAGTCCAGATTCCAGATCACTAAAGCTTAACAAACACCTTCGATACATGTGACCTATTTTAAATGAAACATTTGTGTAATTTGACAACTGTCAATAATTCCCTCGTTATGCCAGATGAACTTGTCATCCATGGAGGTGGATGGATGGCTGATCTTGATTTGCTGAGAAAAAATGCAAAGAGAAATTTCTGCTAAGATTAAAGTATCTGATTCTTAAAAACACAGTGGGGCACTTTCTAACATGTCCCTCCTGGAACCCTGGATTCTGACTGGGTGAGGCCCCTTATACGATTTCTTTTTCTAACCCTATCAGAATGGAGCTTTACCATATGAGAACAGTGAGCAATTGTCTCTCTAAATCACCATTGTCCCCTCAGTCTATTGTACTGAATTTATTTTTAATCATGGTGTATAATAGAAATAAAATCACTGGATTAAGCATATATCTAGCAGTGGGAGCCAATTATCCTTTTGACAATGTTCTGTTTCATTGATATTATATCTTCATCATAGACAGTTTCTTTGCCATCATTAGTCCTAAAATGACTATTAATTTCAAGAGTTTCTCCCTAATCCAGAATAAGATTTACTTGTTAACTCTACAAAACAAAACAGAGATGTGCTTCTATTGTTTTACTGCTGCAGAAGCCCTCTTTCAAGAACAGTCTATTCAGAACAGTTTGAGACTAAATCCAGACAATATAAATATTAAGTGTTTCTCTGCATGATTCTATAACAAGGAGGAAACCTTTGTGAATGTTGCCTGTGTGTTTCTCACAGTGGTTTAATGTTACCGAAATGAGCAGTGATGATTCCTTTGTTAGATTACCTGACTCCTGAACCAAGTGGAATCTGTGATTCCTCTTCTAGTGGTTTTCAGACCCATCAAAGGAAGCCCAGGTAAGGTACATTTTCTCTACAAAGCACTGAAAGAGGTTATCAGACTCCACTTGAAAGAGGAGGAGGAAGAGTCAGAAAAACTTCTGCGCGGGGTCACGAGCAACTCTCCAGTGATAAATGCCAGTTAATGGAGTCAGCACTAACATGTGTAAATAAAGAACTCCTTCAGCATACTGATTCCCTGGGGATAAGCCAACAGCTTTTCCTTTGCACCAATGGCAGTCACAGTTAAATCTAATACTGGATTTTTCCTTACCTTGTAGAATGAAGCAGAGATAGCCCAGAGGAGAGAGAAGGCCTATTTATCTTACAGATATCTTCAAGATGGCAGCCTTCTCTATGATAATCATTATCCCTACAGATTACCTCTTCTTAAGGGTGAGTTATTGATGTTAGGTAAGGGCTGGGGTAGGGACATGCACATCCTAAAGATAAATGCCAGGCTGCACAGATGGTGTCCTTGACCAGGGGATGCTATTCCAGAAGGAGTGCTGCTGGGAAGAGATGGGGTCCACCTGACCAAGAAGGGGAAGAGTATCTTCACACGCTGAATCACCAACCTAGCAAGGAGGCCTTTAAACTTGGCTCAAAGGGGGCAGGTGACAAAAGCCAACAGGTAAGTATTAAAAGGTAACCTTAGAATGCTAGATGTGGTGGGAGAGAAAATGGAAATTACAGTAGAATCATAGGAGAAGCAAGAGGGAAAACCATGGGGGAATTTCCTTAACATCTTAGATGTCTATACACAAATGCAAGGAATACAGGGAATAAATGGGAAGAACTGGAAGTCTTAGTATACAAGCTACATTATGACTTAATTGGCTTCACAGATTTGGTGGGATAAATCTCACGACTGAAATATTGGTAGAGAGGGGTATAGATTGTTCAGGACGCACGGGCAGGGAAAAAAGGGAGGGGCGTTGCTTTATATATCAAGAATATATACACTTGTTCTGAGGACAAGAAGGAGGTGAAAGGCAGACCAGCTGAAAGTCTCTGAGTGAAGACAAAAGGGGCAGAGGAAACAAGGGTGACCTCATGTTATGTGTCTGCTATAGACCACCAAATCAGGATAAAGAGGTGGATAAGGCAGTTCTAAAACAAAACAGAAATATTCAAAACTCAAGTGTTAGGATATAGATATTCTGGACTGTCTGTAAAGGCCTATACTCTAAGAATTTAGGTGTATTCTTATCACTTGGCTAGTTAGAGGTATAAAAGAAAATCAAAATCACTGTCTGCCAGTGTAAGGTCCTTCTCTTACTGTGACAGTCTGAGGCCCTGTTCTTAGGCTAAGGCCTTTGGCTAAGCAGCAGAGGCAGCCATAAACTGGGAAATGACCGGTCACATCCTCACAATCCAAACTAGTCACGTTGAAAGAAGGTGCTATTTGGCTGTTAGGAATACAATCCTGTCCTGATAGTGCCTATCACCTCCAGAGAAAGGGAAGTGCCTAGAAAATGTAAAAGGAAACTTAGTTTGATAGCATCCTGTCTGGCAAGAACTCACTTACCAATAGCTGGGATGTGAAATCCTCACTTCTGTATTGTTTTGTCATTATAGTTCTCACTTTGCTATTGTTTGTCTGTATAATCTCAGTCTGGTTCTGTGATTGTTTCTGTCTGCTGTATAATTACTTTTGCTGGGTGTAAACTAATTAAGGTGGTGGGATATAATTGGTTACATAATCATGTTACAATATGTTAGGATTGGTTAGTTAAATTTCAGGAAAATGATTGGTTAAGGTGTAGCTAAGCAGAACTCAAGTTTTACTATATAGTCTGCAGTCAATCAGGAAGTGGGTTGGGTAGGTGTGTGGGTGGGAAATGGGAACAGGGAATGGGGGTAGGGAAATTGGAATCATGTTTGGCTAAGGGCAGGAATGGGAACAAGGACACAGGTGTAAGGCTTTGTGGTGTCAGAGCTGGGAAGGGGGACACTAAGGAAGGAAACTGGAATCATGCTTGCTGGAAGTTCACCCCAATAAACATTGAATTGTTTGCACCTTTGGACTTTGGGTATTGTTGCTCTCTGTTCATGCGAGAAGGACCAGGGAAGTAAGTGGGTGAAGGAATAAGCCCCCTAACACCAAGACCTGGTAGTAATGAGGAACTTTAACTACCCAGACATCTGTCAGAAAAGGAATATGGTAAAACACAAAATCTCCAGTAAGTTGTTGAAATGTGTTGAGGACAAGTTCTTGTTTCAGAAGGTGGAGGAAGAAACTGCGGGGCAACCATTTTAGACTTGATTCTGACCACAGGAAGGAATTGGTTGCAAATCTGAGGGTTGAAGGCAATTTGGGAAAGAGTGATCATGAAATTATAGATAGGGATAATTATTATATATAAGGCAATGAAGGAGTGAGAGCGGCAGAATACGGACAGTGGATTTCAAGAAACAGATCTTAAACTCAGAGAACAGATAGGTAGGACTCCATGGGAAGATAATCTATGGGAACAAGGAGTTCAGGAGAGCTGTCAGTTTTTCAAAGAGACAGCATTAAAGCAAACAGCAGCAACCTGATGTGAAGGACAGATAGAAAGAATAGTGCTCCATCAGGAGCTCTTTAATGACCTGAAAAACAAAGGGAATCCTACAAAAAGTGGAAATATGGACAAATTGCTAAGGATGAATTCAAAGAATAGCACAAGCATGTAGGGACAAAATCAGAAAGGCTAAAGGACATAAAAGATAAGAAGAAGAGGTTCTAGAAATATATTAGGAGAAAGACAAAGGAAAGTGTAGGTCCGCTAGTTAGAAGGGCAGCAGAATTAATAACAAATGACATTAGGAAGCCTGTGGTATTTAATGCCTATTCTGCTTCAGGCTTCACTAAAGAGGTTAATTGTGTCCCGATGCTTAACACAGTTAATATTAACAACAAAGGGGAATGGACACAAGCCAAAATAGGGAAAGATCAGATTAAAGAATATTTAGATAAGTTATAAGTATTCAAATCATCAGGGCCTGAGGAAATTCACCCTAGGATACTTGGGAACTAGCTGAAGCAATCTCTGATTATCATTAATGATTATCTTTGAGAACTCATGGAGGATGAATGAGGTCCCAGAGGACTTGAGAAGGGAAAACATAGCATCTGTCTTTAAAAAGGATAACAAAGAGGACCCTGGGAATTTTAGACCAATCAGCCTAACTTCAATACCTGGAAAGATTCCAGAAAAAAATTATTTAACAATCTAGTTGTGAGCACTTTGAGAATAACAGGGTAATAAGTAATAATCAATATGGATTTGTCAAGAACAAACAAGGCCAAACCAACCTAATTTCCTTCTTTGACAAAATTACTGACCCAGTAGATCAGGGGGAGCAGTAGACAAGATATATCTTGATTTTAGTAAGGCCTTGGACACAGTTCCATATCTCATTCTCATGAGCAAACTAGGGAAATATCGTCCGTCTGAAATTATTATAAGGTGGGTGTATATCTGGCTGAAAGACCATACTCAAGAGTAGTTACCAATGCTTTGTTGTCAAAGTGGGAAAATGTATTTAGTGGGGTCTCACAGAGGTCTGTCCTGGGTTTGGTACTATTCGGTATTTTCTCTGATGACTTAGATAATGGAGTGGAGAGCATGCTTATAAAATGTGCCGATGACACCAAGCTGGGAGGGTTTGCAAACACTCTAGTGGACAGGATTGGAATTCAAAATGATCTTGATAAACTGGAGAATTGGTCTATAAAATCGAGATGAAATTCAGTAAAAACAAGTGCAAAGTACTACACTGAGGAAGGGAAAATCAAATGCACAAACACAAAATAGGAAATAACTTGGATAGGCAGTAAATACTCCTGTGACACTGAGCCAGCGAGGGTTAAGCAACCAACCAGCAGGCTGAATGACCTAAAAGCAACCCTTAAGGACATAGAAGAATATTGAAATGATAAACAGGGCCATTCCTTGTAGACATGTTAAATAGATTAGAATCCTTAATATGTAGGCCTGCATTGTTAGAGGATCAAAAGTAGATACTAATTGTATTTGTCTGTTTTTACTTATATATTGTTAGAAGTTTAACAATGTGATCTAATCAGCTTGTAGATGCTAAAATTCTGTTCCTGTCTTTAATGATTCATTAGGTATTCTATTGATTCAGAGGTCAAAAGGGGATATTATCATTTAGAAGGGACTTATAGTGTAATAATAATATGGTCTTCATTTCTCTTTGAAATTTGTAATTCCACCTGGTAAAACTACCTGTGAACTGTTTGAATGGCTAATTGCCTTATGCTAATGAATACAACTAGTTATTGATGTATGCCTAGGAAACAGACATTAGCTTCAAAGCAACAACGTACATTACCTATTCTTCATCCAAGGAAGGCTGCTGTGATCATTTGCTGTCAAGAGACTTATCTGCTGAACTTCAGCTATATGGAAAGTTTCGGGTCGGATCCTTTCTATCTCAGATCTGCTTAGTCTTTGACAGGGAAAGTCTAAGCCCACAAGACTGAAGTCTCCAGGTCTACTCAGGATTAAATCGTAATTCTCATGGAAGAATTTGAACAAACACTGCACATGGACTGCTTATTGGACTATAATCTTTTAAATCTATTCCAGAAGGATTTTCACAAATCAGCAGCATCACCATCTCTGCTATGAAACTGACCTAAGGACTTTATTCAGATCTGTATGTATATTGATCTTTTAACCATAGCAACTCTATTTTCTTTTTATTAATAAATCTTAGATTTAATTAATAAGGATTGGCTCTAAGCATATATTTGGGTGAGATATGAAATATTCATTGATGTGGTGGCAATGTGTCTGGTCTCTTGGGATTGGTAGAACTTTATATATGGTGAATAAGGTTGTTAGTAACCTGACTATATTAGACTTGGCTGTTTGGGTGGGAGCCAAAGGCTGGATTGCTTGAAGAGGACTGTATTTTGGCTTCTTGGTAACCAGTAAGGGATTACAGAAACTGTGTGGTTACTGTCTTGGTGAAATCTAATTATAGAATAAACCACCAGTTTTGGGGATTGTTTGCCTTATTCTTTGCAGTTTGCCCTGAATAAGCATTCTCAGTGTAGCCCCTCTAGACACCATCATCACAACTCCTGAAAAGGATCTGGAGTTGTAGTGAACCACAAATTGAATAAAAGCTAACAATGTGATGCAGTTGCAAAAAGGCCAGTATTCTGTGGTATGTAAGACACAGGAGGTAATTGTCCCGCTCTACTCTGCACTGGTGAGGCCTCAGTTAGAATATTGTGACAAGTTTTGGGTGCAATGTTTTAAGAAGGATGGGGATAAACTGCAGAAAATCCAAAGGAGAGCAACAAAAATGATAAAGTGTTTAGAAAACCTGATTTCTGAGGAAAGGTTAAAAAAAATCGGTATGTTTCGTCTTGAGAAAAGACGACTGAGGTGGGAATCTGATAATCTTCAAATATGTTAAGGGCTGTTATAAAGAGAACAATTATCAATTTCCACTGACGGTAGGAGAAGTAATACTTGGCTTAACCTGCAGCAAGGGAGATTTAAGCTAGCTATTAGGAAAACGTTCTCATTATAAGGCTAGTTAAGAATTGGAATAGTCTTCCAAGGGAGGCTGTGGAATCTCCATCATTGAGGTTTTTAAGAACAGGTTAGAGAAACACCTGGTCTAGGTATATTTCATCCTGCCTCAGCACAGGGGGCTGGACTTGATGACCTTTCAAGGTCCCTTCCAGCCCTACATTTCTATGATTCTGTGTTATCAAGTGGCACTCATTTTATGTTGAAATTGCTAGCAACGTTTAGAGCATCTGCATAGATATTTCAGCTGAGAGAGTGGTTTCAATACGTGTCTAAAATAGCTTTGCAGATGCTCTAAATGTTGCTAGTAATTTCAACATAAAATGAGTGCCACTTGATAACACAGAATCATAGAAATATGAAATCCCTCTGAAAATATTTCTGAATAGGGGAATGCGGAAGGCACATAATAATCATAGAAGGTTTTACATTGACACCTAACTACATGGAGTGATATCAGGATCCTCACTATTATTTCCACTTTTCAAGGGAAGGATTTTTGGAATTATGTCACAGATCAGTGGGTATTTCTGTAGCATCCACAAGTAGCAGCAGTGTTAAGTAAAAATATTCTCCTATTTGAATTGTCAAAAATTGTAAATTGTTTGCAATTATTCAGCTAATTTGAAATATTTTTCCATTAAGTGTCTTACAGTTTACAACTCAAAAGCCCTTTTAATAACAATATATGTCCTTCCCTCCCTTCTCAGTATTATATAAATTCTATTATTCAGTCACAGGAGACACTCAACTACA
This sequence comes from Chelonia mydas, assembly GCF_015237465.2. NCBI lineage: Eukaryota > Metazoa > Chordata > Testudines > Cheloniidae > Chelonia > Chelonia mydas. Next base: position 281,523,006 of record NC_057849.1, read on the forward strand.
GAGGCATAAAAGGAAAATTTGTCCTCAACAATAGAGAGAGAAATATGGATCCATACAAGGGAAAAAGAAAACCTGGCAAATGTTTTTTCAGAGTCTCACAGGGACAAGAGGTTGCAAAGAACTAACCGGTATGTTTAGAATCCTAATGAAATCACAAGCCATTTTTTATATGTTGCTTTTAAGTGAACAGACTCTTTAAGTAAACAAAATCATTGCCAGGTAAGCTTTTAATAGTGTATTTGTACATGACATTCTCTTATGGAATTGCTGGTTATATGCCACCACATTTCTTGTTGAGTTTGCAAGTTAGCATCGCCTTGTTTCGTCTGCAAGTTACAATTAGAAATACACAACGATGCAAGTCGCTGATCAAGCTGCAGAGGGAAGATGGATGGTTCTAAAGCTGGAGCACATGATGTTGCTAGCATAGCCATAGAAGCAGCAGTGGATAGAAAAGCTACAGTGCCACAGACATCAAATGCCCAAATATCTGTTCATTTTGCTTAAAGCATCACACACCGTGTTCAGATCACTCCGAAGGTCCTGGACAACGTTTTCTATACTTCTGGTGTCTTTCAGAATTTCAATGCTTTGCGTGTATGGGTTGAAATACACTGAAAAGGGACGGTTGATTGATTTTGCAAAGTCCCTGAAAGAAAAAGAAAATTAACACCTATTTCTGCCACATCCAGAGAAGGGAAAATAAGATTTCGTTTTTAAGAGTCAAGGGAAATAATTTACCTCATCTTTTCTTTGGCTTCTTCAAAACTTTCTGAGACAAAGTAAGCTTCCTGAAAAGTGGTGATAAGGCATTCTTGCAAGCAAGTTGTCTTTGGATCAAATGTTCTCACACTGGCCTTGTCAGACAAAGCATGCTGCAAAATACACCACACAATTTGTTAAACTGTGTTATGAGGCTCCTGAATGCCTATGCAGTGTTTTCTGTATACACCCAGCTTTTATATCACTGTTATTGTACACTCCCAGTCAATAGCTAGTCTCATGTTTTACACACAATGGATCTTTCATCGTGAACAGAATAATTCAATCTATTAGCTAGTCTTTTTTTCTACCCAAAGTTATTACTTTAAATAATCAAGGGCAGTTCAGTTATGTATCTACCCCATAGGTATAGAAACTACAATCATCAGCTGGAAGAGGTAAAAGTAATAAAATATGTATATATATTTTTCTGGAATACAACTACACACATCTGTATCCCAAAAATCTCTCTTAAATGGCAGAATTTATAATTACCTCTGCAGGTAAACAGAGTCTGACTAAATCATTCAGATAATCTGTGCCATCCATTTTCAGGCCATATGTGCATGCCATTTGCGTTACAGTGAGTTTAAGACTGGAGCTAGATATCTGAAGACCATTACATAATGTTCACTTAGTGTGTACTGATGAAATACATTACCTTTCCACCAAGTACACTTGAGCAATAATGCACCAAATAAATATTGCATGGAAACAAGAAGAAACAGGCATATTTATGTACCAAACAGACATTAGAAAGACAAGGAAAACAAGTGTGATTACTTGGAGAATAGCTATTAGAGCTGTGTTCCTCCTCACATGATTGGCACGTGGCCACTAGGAACAAAGACTCTGGATTTCAATGCTGAGAACTAGCTATTGCAAAATTTTGAGGCAGCTCACCTTCCACTCCTTCACTTTTTATTTACAATACCTCTACTAGCTCCTGTATCTGTCTTATACCTTAGAGGACTAAGGACAAGTATATTTATATTTATTCTTGGTGCTCTGCATTGAGGTACCAGAACTGAAGGCAAGTGCATTTGTTTTCAGTAGTGCAAGTCCTTGATCTATCTATCTGCATTGAAAGGTTCTGTACATAAACCTTAGACAGATAAATTACACACGGGGAACAGGACTGCTGAGTACAAAGGTTCCTCTTTTTTTTTTTTAAACAGACTCTTCAGAGTAGCACAACACCAAGCACGTGCTAATTCAATTATTCAGGTAGAATATGTGCATGTATATTTACAATACAACATAAACCGATAAAAAGAACCATGTTGACCCAACTTGTCTGCCTTAGCCAGCACCCATTTTAAACGAAAATTGCATTCCAATACCACTTTACGTTCCTTGAATAGTCTGAACCCTTCCTGCACCTGGCAAGCCATGCCTCCCTTGCAGATCCCATTGGATACTCTCTACCTTTAAAGGGGCATTAGCAATTGTACCAGCCAGTTTGTCATATTTTCTTTTGAGCTCTGGTGCCACCATTGTCTAAGGGCTAAATCCATAAAGGGACTTTAGACATTGCAATGCTCAGTGTTGCAGTGCCTAACTTTTAGGTACTTTGCCAACCAATGGAATCCACAACCCATTAATTAGGTGCCTAGACTTCTTATACAAGCCATGAGGAGAGAGAGGTGCCTAAGAATAGAATCCACAAAAGCCAGCCCACTAGGTGGGGAGCTGCCTAAGCTAGCCAATAGCAGATGTAGATGCCAAGGAAAGGGGTGGGTCTTAAGCCCTGCCCCTCTCAGGGAGTTCGGTGCCTAAATCCAGGTTTGATGGAGGCACCTGTTTCCAGCTGGGTCTCACAGCTGTGAACTCTCTCCTGGAACCAGGCACATAAGCCATTTTTCTGCAGTGGGACATGCCTAACGACACGCAACATGGCAGTGGCAGCCTATAGCCCCATAGTTAAGGCACTCACCCAGGATGCAGGTGGCCCAGGTTCAGGGGATGGGGAGCTGGGATTTGTAGATGAGTCGCCCACTTGCAGGTGAGTGTCTTAAGCACTGGGGGATTCTGGTGTGGGTCTTTCTCGGTCTTTCCTGGTGAAGCTGAGCCACTCTGTATTTCTGTATTCACTGGGCCAAAGAGCAAGCGAGAATGACTCTCTAGTCCAATAGTTAGGGCACTTACCTGAGAGAGAGGAAACCCATGTTCAAATCCCTTCCCCTTACCAGGCAGATGGGGAAATTGAAATGGGGTCTCCCATGTCCCAGCTGAGTGCTCTAACCACTGGGATAATTGTTATGAAGGAGGCTGCTTTCTTCTTTTCCTTCTCTTCCCAGACGTTTTGTGTGGAGTTAGGCATGCTCTGAGCTCACCTACTACATTGGGTCTGATAGGCAATATAGATGGGACAACAACTAATTTGGGGTTTAGATGTGTCAAAGGCACTGAGCTCCTGGGCAAGGTCAAGACTGAGGCAGCTGTGTGCATACCAAATATGGGTGCTTAGGGTAATTTTACAGTGGCAATATAATCATAAAGGGACTTTAGGTGCTTGTAGGGTTAGACAGCAGCTGAATTAGGGGTTTGAGGATCTCAGTGGTTCCTAAATGTTGGAGTTGGGCACCTAAAGTGGCAGTTAGCCACCAAAGTCCTTTTGTGGATTTGGCCCTACATTTTTTAATTCTGAAGCACTGTGAACAATGGAGTATGCAAATTCTGAAATTGGTAGTGTCAGGGTGTCATAAGTATAAAGGGAAGGGTAACCACCTTTCTGTATACAGTGCTATAAAATCCCTCCTGGCCAGAGGCAAAACCCTTTCACTTGTAAAGGGTTAAGAAGCTAAGGTAGTCTAGCTGGCACCTAACCCAAATGACCAATGAGAGGATAAGATACTTTCAAATCAGGGTCGGGGGGGGGGGGAGGGGAACAAAGGGTTTTTCTGTCTGTATGATGCTTTTGCTGGGAACAGATCAAGAAGGCAGCCTCAGAACTTCTGTTAAGTTAGTAAGTAATCTAGCTAGAAATGCATTAGATTTCCTTTTGTTTACTGGCTGGTAAAATAAGCTGTGCTGGATGGAATGTATATTCCTGGTTATCAAGGTTCCTTCCCCACTCTGAACTCTAGGGTACAGATGTGGGGACCTGCATGAAAACCTCCTAAGCTTACTTTTACCAGCTTAGGTTAAAACTTCCCCAAGGTACAAACTATTTTACCTTTTGCCCTTGGACTTTTGCTGCCACCACCAAATGTCTAACCGGTATTATTATTAGGAAAGAGTCCATTTGGAAACGTCTTCCCCCCCCCTGAATCCTCCCAAACATTACCCCCCCTTTCCTGGGTAAGGTTTAATAAAATTCCTCACCAATTTGCATAGGTGACCACAGACCCAAACCCTTGGATCTTAAGAACAATGACAAAGCATTCAGTTTCTTAAAAGAAGAATTTTAATAGAAGTAAAAAGAATAACCTCTGTAAAATCAGGATGGTAAATACCTTTCAGGGTAATTAGATTCAAAACATAGAGAATCCCTCTAGACAAAACCTTAAGTTACAAAAAGACACAAAAAGAGGACTATCCATTCCATTCAGCACAGCTTATTTTCTCAGCCATTTAAAGAAATCAGAATCTAACGCATATCTAGCTAGATTACTTACTAAGTTCTAAGACTCCATTCCTGTTCTGTCCCCGGCAAAAGCATCACACAGACAGAGAGTGAGACTTTGTTTCTCCCTCCCCCCAGCTTTTGAAAGTATCTTGTCTCCTCATTGGTCATTTTGGTCAGGTGCCAGCAAGGTTACCCTAGCTTCTTAACCCTTTACAGGTGAAAGGGTTTTTCCTCTGGCCAGGAGGGATTTTAAAGGTGTTTACCCTTCCCTTTATATTTATGATACTGGTTTTGTGTCTTTTTGTAACTTAAAGTTTTGCCTAGAGGGATTCTCTATGTTTTGAATCTGATTACCCTGTAAGGTATTAACCATCCTGATTTTCAGAGGTGATTCTTTTACCTTTTCTTTAATTAAAATTCTTCTTTTAAGAACCTGATTGATTTTTCATTGTTCTTAAGATCCAAGTCTTTGGATCTGTGTTCACCTGTACAAATTGGTGAGGATTCTTATCAAGCCTTCCCCAGGACAGGGGGTGTAAGGCTTGGGGGGATATTTTGGGGGAAGACGTCTCCAAGTGGGCTCTTTCCCTGTTCTTTGTTTAAAACGCTTGGTAGTGGCAGCATACGGTTCAAGGACAAGGCAAAGTTTGTACCTTGGGAAAGTTTTAACCGAAGCTGGTAAGATTAAGCTTAGAGGGTCTTTCATGCGGGTCCCCACATCTGTACCCTAGAGTTCAGAGTGGGGAAGAAACCTTGACACAGGACTTGACAGAGAGCTCTTAGCCAGACCTCCTGGGTCCCTTCCTATGCTGTCTTAAAGCAAAGTGGGACAACAAGAACATCAGAAAGGTTGTAGGACATCTGGTTAATTTTTCAGGTGGACCCTAGTGCTGTGAATGTCAAAGTCTGCTTGCTCTGTAGGGAATGTTCTGTATGCTCATGTGCTCAGCTAATGCTCAGTAGGGAGTGCGCAGGGATGTGCTCGGTAGGGAGTGCAGAATCTCAAAGCAGAAAAACTATTAAATTGGTGGGTCCGGACCATTTTATATGGAGGTGTAATCACAATGTCACATCCTGGTTTCTTTAGGGACATTAGCTATTTATGTAATGTTGTAAGCAGTAAAAAAAACCTCACAACATGTGCAGTTATATTGGCTACCCACCATTTGCTTTGGATATGTTGTTTGCCCATATGTTTTCAGACAACCAAGATGTGGAAGTATCTAGTAAATATTTCCCTACCCCCATCCTCTTCCTTTATCTGTCTTCACGGAATGTAATTGCTAATGTGTATGTGTACCACAGCCTGCAGTTGAATGGAATGTCATGCCATCTCAAGGGCTCGTGGTAGAGGCCTCCTCTAGAGGCTTATTCACACAGGAAATAAACTGTTGCTCTAGTACAGTCAATGGGGATTTTCCATTAGCTCAAGCTGGGAGACTTGGTATTTTATGGAGCAATGGTTCCAAGTTCAATCCTTGCTGATACCTATGAAAGGTAGCAGTATTTGACAATGGGACTGCTCAAGAGTGATAGGATATGCTCCTTTTTGCTGGGAACAAGCATAATACCTCCACAGCATTTCCAGCTCTGCTAGCAAAGGCAGAGAGAGACAACCTATCAATGCCATATTAAAAGAGAGTTTTGTTGTATGCTTGCTCATTTGAGTGTAAAGACTGGGTTGTAATCATGTAACACACACTTATTGAGGTTTACAAAAATACCACCAAAAAACCTTCCGATAGCAAGAGGAGAAACTTGAGATGGGTTATAAATGCTGTACTCTCTGTAGGCCAGAATCAAACCCTTGGGTGATAAGAAATTATCCGCATCCCTGTATTGGTTTTATTGTCTTGTTATTCTGTGGGAGAACACAAGAGTACCCAGGAAAAACATGCTCCTAAATGTTTTTCTGCTGATCTGCAAATGGGCTATTTCCAAATTGTGTGCTGATGTTCCCAGAACTTTTTTATGATACCAATAGAATTTTATATATTGTTCAAACAAACAGAAAAACACTTTAGTGGTAAGAGGTAGTAAAATGTGTACTGGGCATCCAGGTGTTGTTATAGCCATTGTCTCCACCCTCAACAAAAAAAAAAAGTGTTGTTGTTGAATCCACTGCTCTTAGTTTTTAGGTTATAATCAGGGACATACTAGTTTTATCTATTCATAATCAGATGTTTTATTGTGAGCACCTTTGACTGAAAAAGGTATAATTCTACAGGACTGGAACTCTGCTTCCTCATTAAACACAGCAATGTGGCACAGTAGACCAGGTGTACAGCCCAATGAAGTCAGTGGGAAGACTTCCACTGACAGCAGAGTTCTTTGATTCAGACCCTTAATGAAAGGGCTCAAGAATACATTATGAAATCCATGGACAACATATTTTTAAACACATTTGATCTGCCTTTTTTAGAATCATAACTACTTCGTAGAAATAGCGTGTTTACTGAATTGTGTATTCAGTCTGACTTCTGAACCACAAATGTATATTGTGTAATAGCCTTATCTAGAGTTAACCTGACTTTATTAGGGCTGAACATTTTATAACAGCTCACTCTTTTGGTTCCTTTCCCACACTGGTTTTAGCTTTTAATCCTCTCTTTCTCCTTTGTGTGTGTCTGCATGTGCGAGCTTTCTGTATTTTCTGCTTAATGCATTTTTTCCCATGTAGCACATATTTTCTTCTGCATTTTGTTGTGTCTTATATTCAGACTAGTTCTAAATATTGAAAAAAAAATCTTTGGGGGGTGTAGTGGGGTGGCTGCCCACTCCTATCCTAGATGGGGCTTCAGCAGGCCAGGGAGGTGGTGCAGGTGGGTGGCCAATCAGAGAAGGCCTGCTAGGGAGCCAATCAGAGGCTGAGTTAGAGACAGCCAATCAGAGACAGACTCAGCCATATATAAAGGCTGCCCAAGAAGGGAGTGGGTAGTCTCCCCCTGGTGGTCAAGGGAGGAGGACTGGCTCCTGGGCTGAAAGGTAGCACCTTGGACAGAGCAGTGCTGGGGAGCTCTGACCAAGGAAAACCCCAAGCTGCTGGCCTAGGCCAGGCAGGGGCGTAGGGCCGAAAGGGAAGAGGCCCAGGGACAATAGCAGGGCAAGGGGAGAGAAGGATGGCAGAGAGGCTGCTGCTAGAGGGTCCCTGGGTCGGGACCCAGAGTAGCAGGTGGGCCTGGGTCTGTCCCCCTCTTCCCCTTGTGCTACACCTGGCAGAAGGGGAGCGTGGCCTGATCCAGGCTGTGGCTGGTTCCTGTGATAAGGGACTAGACTTAGAGGCTGCAGCTGGCCACTACAACAGGTGCAGATTGTGGTCTGCTGGTAACACCAAACCCCTGGAAGGGGGTGAGACTGGAGCAGTGGGCACTGCTGGAGGGCAGTATCCTGAAGAGGACGCTGCCGAGTAGGGAGCAACGAGGGTCCCTGAAGCAGCAGAGCAGATGAAGGGCAAGGCACCATGCGAAAAAGGTGCTCCATGACTGGACAGAGCTAATTCCCGGAGCAACCAGCGGGAGGTGCCAGCGGTGGTGAGTCCTAACCCCGTCACAGGGGGGAAAAAGCTGCTTTGTACCTACATTCCTCTGATTTTTAGTTTCTTGCTGCTGAAGCCATTGGCCAATTTTCTAGAGAAGAGCCATGTAAGGCAGAAAAAGAGAGAATGAGGTTTGGTTGAGTTTGAATATATGCCAAAATATTACCCAGCAAATTCACTCTTAACAGTTTGTGTTGCCTGACACTTTTCCATCTTGTTAAATATTTATAAACAAGACCATTAAATATGTATATTTACTATTCAGAAATATACTTGAGATCTAGATTTATTTGTATATAGGTGTGCCATAGCGGAGAGGGATGTCAGCTCTGAAGCAATTTGGTGATATAACTGGGAATGAGGTAGTGGATACAATTTTCAAAAACACTTAAGTGACTAAGACCTATTTTCAAACATGCCTATAGGCCAGATTTACGAAGGTATTTAGGTGCCTAAAGATACAGATAAGCACCTAGTGGGAGTATCAAAAGCACGAAAGCAGGTTAGGTGCCTAACTCCCATTGATAGTGGGATTTACATACCTAACTCACTTAGGCACTTCTAAAAATCCCACTAGGTGCCTATCTGTATCTTAGACACATAAATCAATTTGTAAACACCTAGACGATAATAGAAAGAATAGTGAGCACGGATTTGTCAATAATGCCAAACAAGTTTAATTTTCTTCTTTGAAAGGGGCACTAGTCTAGAAGATTCGGGGAGGCAGTAGATGTGATATATCTTGATTTTAGTAAGACTTTTGACACGACATTCTCATAAGCAAACTAGGGAAATGTGGTCCAGGTGAAATTATTATAAAGTGGGTTCAAAACTGGTTGAAAGACCATACTCTAAGAGTAGATATCAATGGTTTACTGTCAAAGTGGGAGGGCATATCTAGTAGGGTCCTGCAGGGTTCAGTCCTGCAGCCAATGTTTTAATTAGTGACTTGGATAATGGAGTGGAGAGTGCTTATAAAATTTGCAGATGACACCAGCTGGGAGAGGTTGAAAGCACTTTGGAGGACAGGATTAGAACTCAAAACGATGTTGACAAACTGAAGAATTAGTTTGAAATCAACAAGATGTAATTCAATAAGTACAAGTGCAAAGTACTTAATTTAGGAAAGAAATCAAATGCACAACAGCAAAACTGTCAATAACTGACTAGTCGGTAGAACGGCTAAAAATGATCTGGGAGTTGTAGTGGTTCACAAATTGCATACGAGTCAACAATGTGATGCAGCTGCAAAACAGGCTAATATCATTCTGGGATGTATTAACAGGAGTGTCCATATATATGACATTGGAGGCAATTGCCCACTCTACTTGGCACGGGTGAAACCTCAGCTGGAACACTGTGTCCAATTCTGGGCATCACACCTAAGAAAAGATGTGGACAAATCAGACAGAGTCCAGAGGACAGCAACAAAAATTCATAAAAGGTTTAGCCAATCTGATTTATACAGAAAGGTTAAAAATAACTGGGCATGTTTAATCTTGAGAAAAGAGGACTGATAAGTCTTCAAATATGTGAAGGAGTGTTATAAAGAGTACAGTGAGCTATTGTTCTTCATGTCCACTCAAGGTAGGACGAGAAATAATGAGCTTAATCTGCAGCCAGAAATTTAGAAACCTTCCTTATAAGGGTAGTTAAGCTCTGGAATAGTCTTCCAAGGGATGCTGTGAAATTCCCATCATTAGAGGCGTCAGGGATGGTCTACATTTACAGTACTTAGTCCTGCTTCAGCACAGAGGTTGGACTTGATGACTTAAAGTTCCTTCCAGCCCTACATTTCTTGGATTCTATCATTCTAAATATGTTTGCAAATCTGGCCCTTAGGCACTTTTGAAAATATTTTCCATTTATCCTTTTCGGATAAGAGGTATCACTGCAGAGCTGTTCTCCTGCACTTATTTTATGTAATACTTTTACAGTTTAATTATTCAAAGAAAAGTTCCCCATTTTTTCTCATATACAATTTTCATTAATAAATCAAGTTAATAAAATGTTCACTGACATAACATTAAACTATGTAACCCTGGAACCAAACTGACATACATGGTGAAATAAGAGGGCCTGATGGGTTGAGCAGTGAATAGATCCAATCAGCTGGAAGTGATAACACTGCATAATAAGGCACACAATAGGCAGTGTATTGATTGTACAATAATTCATGTTTACATGCTCTGTGGAATGAGACCTCCGAATGAGTGCCATCAAGTCACCTTACAGAGGCTAAATCCTGGTTACTTGACTCGTGCTGCAAATTAGTCCCCCTCTGTTATTGCTAGAGGTATATAAATATTGTTGCATATGTAACATAATAGGAAAAGTATTTGATATATGGTATGCAGACTAACCTTTGAAGCTGATCAATAGATGTCATTTATGTGCACATACATCATTTTTAGTGTTGCTTTGGAAAGGGTTGAAAGTTCATATTTTGAGATTACTGCTGAACAAATAATACTTATCTGGGGTCAGAGTTAAGGCTGTTTTTGTGATGAAATATGCTTTTCAGTATACTTGATAAGAATAATCTGTTCATTTATGGACAGCATAAGGTTTATGATCTTGACTATTCACATGCTTGCACATATGTGTTTATTTGTAAATAGTGTGATAAGTGACAACAATGAAATTACTTAACTGTTATTTTAAAGTAAGGGCCTGCTTTTCCATGGGACCTTGTGTAGATTTTTAGGACTCAGTTCTCAAAAGGTGTTGGACCAAAGGGATGGGAGACAGAAGTGTTCAGCACTTTAATGGATTGAGCCTTAACCCTGTAAAATACTACCATTCTGATACCGTGAGGAGTAAAATTGTCGTACTGAAATCCTGTGTTGTAGTCAGAACAATGATAAAAGTGTCAATATATTTTTTCCTTATCCCTTTTTTCATGTTTTTTTTACTGCTCTAACAATCTTAGTCACATAAGGGACATAATGAGTCTAACTAGTTCCAGCTAGGACATTTAAATACACAGAATAGACAAAAAAGTAGAGAGACTGAGTTATTAATAAAAGCACTAACAGCATTTGTAGGCCCCAGTACAGAAAAGCTTGGCTGTGCCTGACTAGAGCTGGTTGAAAACACAGTAAAAAATGTTGCAAATATCTTGTAAATTTGTCCTGTTTGGGGTTTTTTTATTTCAACAATTTGGATCCTGTGAATACTTATTGAACCCACATGCTTAAATTTACACAGTCCAATTGACTTCAGTGGAACTACTCACAATATGTAAATTTAAATACCTTTGGTTTTGAAGGATTGGGGCCCTATTCAGGAAGGTCAGTTAAGCTTACATGGCTTCCTGAACAAGGAGGGATATAAGCACATACTTAAATGTTTTCCTAAATCAGGGCCTTAATATTTCTAGATTGTGATCTGAACACTACTCACTTTACTCAGAGGAGTAATCCCACTGCAGTACACAGGATTACTCACTTAAATAAGGCAAGCAGGATTTGGCCTTATATTGCCATATTATGCAAACAATTTTTTTTACATAAGGGTCCCAGAAGCTGTGATATAAGAAACCTCCTACTCAGTAAATAGAAAGGGATTAATGTCTTCACTAGAAGTAAATTCATGTGTCTCATTGGCTACCAAATCTTTAAAAGCAAGCAAACACGCAACAACAAAAATGCGCTTTGCAACTTTTCAGTTTTAGCACATCAGTTCTTATTGACTTGTTTCACACGCCAAATTCCTGCTGAATTTTGGGAGTAAACCTTCAATCTAAAATACCTGACCACTTTTTTTTAAAGTAAAAATATTCACACTTCGTTAATAATTTTCCATCATTCTAAAAAACTTATTTCAGCCTGCAGGGTACTTTCACTCACATACCTTTAATTCGCCAATAGAAGACAGGAGTCCTGCCCCGTAAGCACGTAGCTGTCCCTCTTGCTTGCAAAGGCCAAATTCGATAGTAAAAAAATAGCACTGTGAAAATAGATAGATACAGATATATGTAGCGAAGCTGTAGACAAGCACTTGAGTAGCACCAATTGGTACTATTTTCACTTGAGAGCCCCATTTCCTCAGATTTTCATGTTTTTTAAATAAGTTGAGATCAAAGACACTTACTGTTACGTACTTTAAATGTCATGTTAGCAGTGAAGTAGAGCTGTATAAAAAAATAACACACTGGGAAAAAACCAGCAAGATTGTGCTTTTTCTCTGGTTTCCCAGTCACCAAGGGCCAGATTTTAAAAGGTATCTAGGTGCCTAAAGATACAGATTGGTGCTGAGTGGTCTTTTAAAAAAATCCTAAAGACATTTAGGTCTAGATTTTTAAAAGGTATTTAAGTGCCTAAATCCTACTGATTTCAATGGGAGTTTGGCACCTAACCTGGTTGGGCACTTTTGAAAATCCCAATGGGCACCTCTGCATCTTTAGGCACCTAAATACCTCTGAAAATCCCATCCCTAGGTCCTAGTTCAGGACACCATTTAAGCATATTCTTAATTGCAAGTAAATGCTTAAGACCCATTGACTGATGGAATTAAAGCTGACCGTGTGCTTAAGAACTTTCCTGAACTGGGGCCTTAGACCTCATAAGATTTTACTAACTTTGCCATAAGTGAAGAAAAATGTCACTTGCTTTCTAAATTACACAATTACAGCCACTCCAGTAAGCTCAGTGGACCAATCCTTTCCAATTGTTCATTGAGGTCTATGTTCAACCCATAAAACTAGAAGGGCAGTTCGTACTGTCTGAACAAAATTACTGATGAGAAATTGTGAAAAAGATTAGCATAAGAATAACTACATCTAATTTGCATTAACTACATAAAACTCTGTTAAATATTACAGAAACCTTTGGGAAACAGGTATTTCAATATCTCTAAACTGGAAAAGAAAAGCCAAATCACTTCTGCTCCTAACAAGTTTTTAGCTTTTGATATTACACATTAAGACTTTTTCTTTACCGTATATCAGCATGTAAAAATAAGGAAATATTATTGCTCACCCCAAATAAAGCATCCACATCAAATTAGAGTAGTAAATAACTATGTGCACACAAAGGTTTTGGGAATCTGGTTTCCAGTACCCATGGAAATACTTCATTCATAGATGTAATTGTGCACTATTGCTTTATCTGACACTAGACCAAATTCAGTGTTTGTGTAAAGGAAGTACAACATCATTGAAGCTAATGGAGTTGCATCTCTTGTATGAGATCTGAATTTAGCGTATTGTTTCAATTAAATGCATCCAGTAATGGATGATGCTCAACAGTATTTGGAGCTCAAGGTTCTCTTGAGAAAAACAGTCCAGAATTTAATACTTATTTGAAGCTTATCTGAACCTCTTGAGTCTGGATCACTCAAGAGTTTTTGTACTGGCTGTTTCTCTCAGCAGTTCTGCTCTTCTTCTTCTGGTAGCTGATAGAACTCAGAAATGAAAAATAGTTTTTAAAAGTTAACCAAACATTTCAGAAATGAGAGTTTCATATGGAATTTGGCTCCAGAAATGCCAAATTCCAAATGAAATGCATGGTTGGTTTCCCCCCCCACACACACACAAACTGTTTCCCCCATACAAATATTTATCTAGCTACTCATTAATATCAAATTTTTTATTTTCTTTTTCTCATATAAAAGTTGAGGAGGGACTACTAATTTGTTTACTACAGCACTATGCAAAAATATAAGGTAGAGTTTAATGAAAACATGCACCTATGGCCTGAATCAAAGCCCACTAAAATCAATGAGTCTTTCCATTGACTTCAGAGGGGAATTTATCAGGTACCACTGTAACTGCCAACAGGCACTGAAAATCACAAAGAAAGCATGGTTACAGCACAAGAGTAAATCAAGAAATCTAGATTCTATTTCCATCTTTGTCTTCGGCTTGTGCAACTCAGCTGTGGACAGATTTTCAAAGCTAGGCACAAGCAGCTAACATGCACTAGTAAATGAATGCCAAGTCAATTGTTTAGACAAGGCAGGTGAGGTAATATCTGTTGTTGGACCAACTTCTGTTGGTGAGAGAAGCTTTCCAGCTACACAGAGCTCTTCCTCTGATCTAGGGTAGGTACTCAGTGTCACAGCTAAATTACAAGATTGAACAGCTAGTTTAGCATAAGTAGCTAGCACACATTCTAAGGAACCATTCAAGGTGAAGTGGCCCATTAACACCCCTGTGCTTGGAGGACAAAAGGGGGGGGCAGAAGGCTAGTGGGTTACAGTGTGTTGTAATAAGCCATAAATCTAGTGTCTTTATTAAGACCATGATTTTAGTGTTTAGCAGAGTTATGAACATAAGTTCCCAGGCTCGTCTTTTGAAACTGTGTTGTGCAGGTTTTCTTTAAGTCAGTTGATTCACATATAGCTGCCCTTAGGCAACATGAAAACACCAGACTGTAAGCTCTTTGGGGCATTGACTGTTTCTCACTATGTATTTGCACATCACCAAGCACAGTGTCCTTGGCTGGTGTCTGTAGGTGCTACCATAATATAAATAAATACTTGAATTGCTCACACAAATTAGGTAGCTTGAAATCATACATTGGCCGCAGGCAAATGTGTACGCAAAATCTAGCCCTTGATCTCACTATTAGTTTCCCCATTTGTAAAATAGGGACAATATTTTCCTATCTGACAGGGATGTAATTAACCCATATTTATTTGCAAAGCTATTTGAGATCCCTGCATGGCAGATGCTATAGAACTGCAAAAAGCATTATCATTATTATAAAAGGAATAACTTTTATGAGCATGCACATGCTGAAAGAACAGATTTTTGTTAGAATGGCAGTTTTGGAAAGCCTGTATTCTCTGTGTAACTTATTTAAATCAAACATCTAAAGTGACCAGATGGTAAAATATAATGTGTGTCTGCCTACTACTAATTTATGGCAACGTTACACATTAAGAAAAACCCTTTAAATGAAAAGCTGATGTTGGGATACATTTGCCATATGCAAATAGCTACAATATATCCATATATATCTTTGAAGAGGTCTCTGCTTTAAGTAAGAAAATGAGATAGCTCACACAATGCTGCCATCTTCAGATCATTAGTCAGCAGTACATCATTATCACCACTACTGAAGATCCAGTTTATTATTATCTGTGATCTTGCAGGCTTTGAACAACTGTTCTACCAAGTCTACAAATAATGAAGCATATTGATAAAGAAGCTAAACATTAGTCATATTAAAAACCAGAGGCATAATATATGTGCACAATTGCATGTGTACAGCTGCATGGTTAACTGCCATGACTGCACAAATGGTATAAATGCAAATGCTGTTTGAGTTATTGAAGGAACAAAAAATCACCTGCCATGCAAAATCATTCAATTTGCACATGCAGGCACAAATGTGAGCATGCAGGCTTTGGTTCTCTGGTTTCAAAGAGATGACCGACAATTTCTCCAGTCTATCCAAAACACTGCAGCTACATTCATCTTCCTGCCCCGCTGCTCCAACCATGTCAATCCCTCTCAAACGCCTCCACATCAAGGTCAGCCTCACCTTTGCAGAGCTACTCTGTTCCACTTTAGCCTAAATCTGACAGCTCTTGATACTCTCCCGCTTGTGACCTATGCTGTTGCACACTCCCTTCTACTTAACTATCCCTGTGTAGCCTTCTCACACTGCCATCTCCATGCCTTCCGCCCACCCCAAGCCTCTTTGCCTGGAATAGCCTGGCTTAGTTCTTTCTACACACCCAGTACCATCACCCCTCTAACTCCGGCCTCAAAACACTCTCTCTCTCTTTCTGTTTTTCTACCGCCCAATCTCCAGTCTGGTGCTCTCTGCTCCCACTGTCACCTGTTATCATTTACAATGAAGGGAAATGCAAATACATTAAAACTGTAAACAAGTATTTTTAAAATATTACAACTCAAAATATGCACTAAATAAAACAAATCTCATCAGCTTCCATTGTAAACAATGAACCCTTTCAATATCCCTTTTTCCCCTTTTCTTTGTCTCTTATCCTTCCCTTCCAAAAAAGATTAATACTATATAATAGGAGCAAAGATCAAATGCCTCCATTCAACAGCATTGCTGGATATGTTTACTATAGCAATGGTAAATACTAACATTACACAATGTTATACAGCAGCTCCTAGCAATCACAGAGGTAGATGCTCTCTATTAGGGGCCTGATCTAGCTCTCCCTGAAATAATCAGAAACACTGCCTTGACTTCAGTGAGAACTGGAACAAGCCCTGGAATGCAAGATAGGCAGACAGGGAGTCTATTCTATTAGAGCACTGTGATTGTGGTTTCCTGGGGGAATGATCAATGCAAACAGCAAGCCACAGGAACAGTGGGATGACTCACAGAAGCAGAAAGTTTATCCTTCATTCCCCTGCTGGTCCTTGAAAAGCCTTTGCTTGAAATTCCACTTTTGACCAAAATCAGCAAAGTGAGAAGATGAAGCGAAGGGTCAAAAACTAAAGGGTTTAAAAGAAATGAGAAAACGAAGAGCCAGAAGTGGTGTTCAAGGCTGCGCCTACAGGTCCAATATATAGCAGATCTACAAGTCAGCATGGATTTAATTTTAGACTACTTATTTTGGCACATTTGGCTTAAGAATATGGAAGAGCATTTACAGTAGTGCACATGAAAGGTGTAAGGCCCCAGAGACGGGCACCCTCTGTTTACTGACAGGACAGGTACAGCAGCAAAGTAAGATTTGGCAGAACTTCCAGCCAGTATACCTCAGAGCTCGTTGTAGAGGTACCTCTCTCTGCAGAGGTCAAAGGGTAGTTCATTATCCATACACAGTATTTTGCCTTGCCACCTAGGCTGCCAACAAACATGCCAATTAGAGCTAGTTGGAAAAGATTTTTCATTCAAATTGAAATGGAAGCTTTTCAAAGGCAAAAATGGGAGTTAGATGCCCAACTCCCATTGACTTTTCATGGGAGTGGGGCACCTAACTGTTCATATCTTTGAAAATGCCTCTTACAACATTTCAGTGTCCTGTCCCGTCCCCCCCCCCAACCGCCATACCAGTTATGTGCTGGTGGATCTCTCTGCTGGGACCTGGGCTGAGGTCACCAATTCATTCACATAGCCAGCTGATGTGGGATCAGAGGATAATGTCCTTCAGTCACTATTTCAGCAGCTGACTTATGTGAAAAATCTCTTTATCCCATTCTATCTAATGTAGTTTTCCCATGGTACAGCTTCAGAAACTGATGTTTGCACTTAATAAACAGTCTTCCACATTATGCATGACATTTGATTTTAGCACTCCCCAAAAATACCTATTCAGGAATTATCTAAGATGATGATTTAGGGCCCAATCCTGCACACACCAACCCATGTCAGTAACTTTACACACATGCTTAGTCGCATTTAAGACAAATGATTGATCACAGGATGAGGGCCTAGGAAGCTTCTTTGATGTGTTGGTTCTTCCACTTGATCATCTGCTTAAGAGGGTATTTTAATGCACAACTCTTAACTCAAAATATCTGATATGTCCCAAAACACGCAAAGGAATATTCTTGTCTCCTCCATGGAAGAGGAGGAAAGCTTTGACCTTTTAGCTCTAAAATTGCTGCCCTGAGGACTGCATGGCTCAGAGAATTGGTAAATAGTTACATGCAAAGGGGAAACTTACAAAAATAACTCCAGTGCAGTTTAAGCCTGCAAGTTATAGAAAATTGAATACCTGAACAACTTGCCTACAAATATTGATGGAATTTAAAATACATTTTAATTCAAGCATGTTTGTGATCCTTTCCAGTTGGCTTTCTGCCCCACTGAGCTTTACTGGCATGAACGTTTGCAAAAATCCACTGTTAAAGGCTTGAACATTCACAAAAAGTGCATTCTGAATTGCACATTTGATTGAAATATCCTAAATTTGTGAAATTCACAGTTACATACAAGAGGTCATCCTATATAGGAAAGAGATACAATATATGACTTAGGTAAGTAACCAATATAGCACAAGTGTTGGAATTTGAATATCAAGCAGTCAAGTCTCCTTGGCAGCTCTTGATACAGGAAAATCTTTGCTTAGAAATTCATGCATAAATCAAAGAATTTTGTGATGAGCTCATGAATAGTTCACAAACAGAACGAGAGGCAAAATTCAATGAATAAATTATTCATTCCGGATTATTTGCTCAGTTCTGCTAAAAAAAAAGTGACCCTATTCATAGCCTACAGCATTTCTAAATAAGAAAACTAAGCTTACTCTAATTTTTCAGGCTAGTCTTCATTGAAGCATATTGTGTAGCTCACTACCTTGAAACACATTTGGGCTCATTCAGTTGAAGTTTCCTTCATGGCTTCCAAAGAATATCAGTATAACACTTTCTTTTATCAGCCTACTGCTTTGCATTCATCTTTTTCCGACAGTGAGTGTTTGGAATAAACTGTCTATACACAAACTTGAACATGTATGGCACCTATTCATTGGTGCATTGTGGGATAGAAGTAATGCAGCACACAGAACTTACAGTGGTTGCACTTCTGTTTGCAAACATCCACATTTTGATACAGCGTATTACTTCATGCAAATCCCTGATTCTGAGGTTTGCAGAGGTCATACTCAGTGACAATATGAACATTGCTGTCTACACTGACCCAAAGGTAGGGCTGTTATTTAGCTGCCACCCCTTACTGACTGGCTGCCAGAATGACACTGTGATCCCCACTGAACTTCTTCTCCCCATAATGCCTTCCTAGACATGGTGCTCCTGGATGTCTCTGCATGGAGGGGAGGAATAAAACAGAACCAGATGGAAGGTATTTCAATCCCTCTGGAGACAACACAGACAAGGCTAACAGTAGGCATAACCAAAGTAAGTATAAGACTTCTTAGGTTTTGAACTATGCTTGCAGTCCAGTGCATTTTTGCTTTTTAGAATCCTAGAAATACCATGTTTCTTTTCCAGTCAAACATTTGGAATTACCACGCAGTTTCCTGGGTTCTGCATTAAAATTAGTTCACTGCTGTCTTCAACTGTGTCCTCCAAACTTTTCCAGGATAGCTCTTTCCATCCAAGATTCTTCCATGTCCTGCCTTGATCTTGCACAGTGCAGGTTCAGAGTATTGTAATTAAAAGGACAAGATTTGAAAAGTGGTGACGAGGACGGGGAACACAGTGGGATCCAGTCCTGCACTGATGAAACCATCGCTGCTAACTTACTCCTCTCTAGAAGTAAGAATAATGCCAAAGAGAGGAGCACATAGCTAAGCATTTCATTTACATACTGAGGGTTGCATTGAAGTCTACAGCTTCTCAGACCTATCCATTCTCCATCCACACACTGACCTTATCCTACTTTGCTCTATTGAAAGTAAAGGGAGGTGTGCAAAAGGCTTCAGACTTACTTCTGCTCAGCACCAGGGCTGGATTAAGGCACAGATTCTACAGCACTGTAGCCCCTCCCTAGCTCCTGATCGTGTCGCTATATCAGAATCTCAGCTTTCTGTTTTCAAAAGTTTCTAGCCCCAAATAATGGTGAAGAAAAGCTTGAAAAAATAAACCAAGCATAGCTGCCACTGCAGCATCTGCCTGAGTCTACAGCCAGCCAGAAACATAAGCTCTGAGAGGTGTGATATTAGCAGCTCAGTGGGATATTAGCTCCAAGACCTACAGCTCTACAGGGGCCCACACTGGAAGGCTTAGAAGAGGAGTTTGTAGCAGGCATAACCAGCCCAGCCATGCAGATGCACCCCAGATGCTGGAGTAGGTACCGGGGGATCACCCTATTGCCATCCTTGCCTCTTGGGAAGAAGGAAAGAGTGAATCCCTGCTAACACCCCCCCCGCTGATCCTGAAGGGGCCCTACTGCACTTCTTGGGGGAGGGGAGAGGAGGAGCTCCATGCTGTTGCCCTGGCCTCTCTGGAAGGAGAGGGCAGGGCCATGGGGTGGGAGCCATGGGAGGGCCCATATGTTGGTGTGCCTAAGGCCCCAAATGATTTTATACCAGTCCTGCTCAGCACAGAGAACTATGTCTTGTGTCTCCACCTCACCACCATTCTCTCTTCACTGCAGTGCAACAGCTTGGAGCTCCCTGCTGCAGATTGAGCAAAGATGCAGAATTAAGACCTCTGTAACTAGCCAGTAGGTATTTCAACGTAACAGGGTGCTGCTGGTTAATTCAACAGTTACTATATCTCTGGCTAAAGAAACGGCTTTGGCATTAATTTAAAACAGGGTAGGATTACTACCATGCAAACAGGAAGTGCCCTCAAATGATCCAGTTCAGGCCAGCACTCAGTATTATTTCCAGTGTCACCCAGGAGACTAGGAAGAGCCCACACCATCACCAGTCTGTTACCCTGAGCTGCAGTTAGCATATCACAGAACAGTAAGGAAAAGAACCTCACATTTTTGCATCCTAATTAACTGGCAGGTCTGCAGCACAACGTAATTACAAGTAGATAAGACCACTGAAAGTCTCCTACGAGCTGCTGCTTAAAGCATCTGTTAAAAGTGCTGTACTTAAGCCCAAAGGCTTTGCTCTTCCTGGCTTCACTTCCCTGTCATTTGACTCTTATCTTCAGCAGCTCCCAAGACTTGGGGCTTGAGGTTTATTATTTTTTATGGCGTTATTAAGAATGAATGATGTGCAATAATGAGCAGCATTCTTTCCAATTTACTTTACAATGTGTCAGATGAATTCATATCCAAGGTTCTCCACAGGAGCTGGAATGAACATGTGCTCATTTGTTTTTCAAGCTCTTGCTTCAGTTCTGGCTGTCTGACGTAGCTCTTGCTGCTTGCTCAAGAGAGGAAGACCAAGGCTTTTCGACATCCTCTCTGGGACTCCAGGAGATGGGATCCTCTGAACGTCAAGTTAAAACAAATAAGCTCGGTAAACATGTGTCATCTCTGTCCTCCCACAGCTTATGGTGTCTGGCATGCCAGAGCTGCTATAGTATCATCCTTTGCAGTGCAGAGGCTAGAGTCAGGTGAATGTTATGTCAAGTCACCATTCAAAACAGTGGCAGCTTACAGTCCTTGAAAAGAGGCATGGCAGAGCCCTAAAAACAAACGTCCATAGCAAAAGCATTCATAATTGAATATAGTCTAGCCCTAGAGTGGGACCTCAGGAGTGCCTCTCAGCGTTCGGATTCATACTTCAGCATGGCACAACTTGAAACCTACAGCGGAGAACTCTGGACTCTGATGTCAATAGGATTGCACCAATCTAAGTGAGATTAGAATTTGGAACATATGCATGCTAAGATTAGAAAAGCAGAGAGGTCACCTTGCAGTCCATTGCCTGCTGGGATTTCCCCTATTTTCTAGTGGTTTATGTAGCGTAATGGCTCAGGAGATGGTGGCCCCAATCCTGAGAGCTGCACCTTTCAGTCAGTGCAGCTACACAGGCACAATCTGATGGTGGGCACAGATGACTTTAAGTTGCCCTGTGTCCTGGATTCTAGGCTTCTTTCCCCTCGACCCCATGCAGCTGCAGGGGCGCTGAATTATGGATGCTTCCTGCAGTCACTTGTAGGCCACCCCAACTGTCCAAAATAGTACAGCGCACGCTGGCCACCCCCTCTAACACTCCTGCATACACCCTAAGATGGGGGGCTGTGAGGAGGCACTGAAGGGCTGCTCCACCTGCCCTAGACGACCAAAGAAGACCCTAAATGCCAAGGAGACATTGGCCACTTTACACTGTAGGAGTATCATAAAGGAGCAATAGCAGGGAAGAGAATTGAGGTTAAAGTTTCCCCTAGCCTCCTTGGAAGGCTATTCCATTGCCCAGCTTGTGTCACCATGAGGAAGATTCTGCAGAGTTACAAGAAGCAAGGTCACAGCTACCAAAGGAAATGACAGAACCTCCTTACTTAGAGCTGGTCTTCACTACCGGGAGATCGACACTGCTGCAAACAATGCAGCAGGAATTGATTTATTTTAGCGGGTCTAGTGAAGACCCACTAAATCAATGGCAGAGCACTCTCCGGTCAACCCTGGTACTTCAGCTCTCCGAGAAGAGTAAGGGAAGTTGACTGGAGACTATTTCCCATCGACACAGTGCAGTGAAGACACTGGGGTAAGTAGACCTAAGCTACGTCGACTTCAGCTATGTTATGGAGTAGCATAGCTTAGGTCAACTTACCCCAGTAATGAAGACAAGCCATTAGTAAACAGAGAGCTTTCTGAATCACTGGCCTAAATCAGCCCAGAGACAAAATTACTTCTGGCTGCGGAGCCCTTTAAAACTTATGCTTGGCTAATGTACAGCCAGAGCCCAAGCCTCTCTGCGATGTTATTTCAGGGGACGCATGTGATCCCCCTGATGTCATTCCCTGGGGCAGACTGACCCACCTAACTGCCAGACCAATTATCACCCACAGCAATTGCACTCAGGAACAGTGTCAGGAGAGTTACTGAGCCTGCTGAGTGCATCCCCTGACATATTAGCTGCGGGTTAATGGGATTCATGAACATCTGGCTTGGTCAGCAGAGAAAGGCCTAATTTACCTGCTAATGAGGAGAAACCACCTCCTCAGAATTGTGAGCAGCCTCCATGGACTGTGGTGCCTAGGAGGATTTTGGAATTTTTGCAGGCTCTGCAGCTGTGGAGGCAAAAACCAGGCAGAAGATAGCACAATATAGTAAACAAGGGTACCTTTCACCCTGCCAAACCTCGCTGGGGAAAACATTTCAGGAGAAAACATTTAATATTTTTGGTGGTAATTTTCCTTTCCTAAATTAAAAACCTCAGTTTGCAAAAAAAATTATTAATTTCCTAATACATTTAAATTAATAAAATAACAAATCCTGCACTTTTTAGCTATTTTAAAAATTAATGATTTTTTTAACAAAAGTTAAATGTACTGTATCTGTTTACTAAGAGCTAATTCAAGAGCCAGAAAGTACATCCTTGTCTTTTAAAAAAAAATCTCAGATTCCAAAGAGTTTTACTGTTGTAGTTAAACTTGGAAACTCTGTTCTTTTTACCATTTTTATGTGAACCTACGTGGACCCCAGAGACCTTCTGTGGCTCTTGATGCATGTGTGTGTCCTGCTTTGAGGGGGGGGAAAAAAAAGGAAGACATCAGTGCAAAGGTATCAGTTTCCAGCTGAAGAACAGACCAAGGGAGAATCATAACTTGGGGAATTTTAAGTGTCTATTAATTATGTTGCTAAAAAATATACCCAAACAAGAAATTTTTTTCACAGTCCCTAAAAAAGTGTACATTGAGCATCTCCCAGCATGCTTTTCAGCAGTAAGGGCATAGACAAAAATCTGTCATAAATACAGATTAGCTGGATGAGTCACCGTTGAGTTTCCTGCCAGAAGTTTGTAAACATATCATAGATGATCTGAATATACCCAACAAAGTGGAAGCAAGTTATACTGAGCAAGTGCTTGTCATTACGAAGATCACAGTAATCCACTGTGTTCCCCAAATGGCCTGAACAATATACAGTACCTAGGATGTAGTAATAGAGGCATAGTAAGCTACCCATATGAAAATAACACTGAAGTCGTCACTAATCACACACAGACAGGTGGATAAGATCTGTCCTGTAAATTGCCCAAATTAACTGCATACGTATGACAAACTGTTTATAAACTGCAAACCCCCAAAGTTGAAAGTTTAAGTGTAGGAAAATATAAAAAAGTGAGAAAGTAAAAATGGCTAATTATATCATTATGGTTTTTGACTAGAGTTATTAGTGAATACAATCTTACTGGATGCCATAAGGATGCATTACAGCCAGTTATGCCTTCAGAGCAGTGTGCAAAGACCTGCTGGTTGCATCAATTCAGTTAGTGGAGTAGCGGATTTCTCTTGTCCCAGATCATTCATAGAAGTTTGCTTTTCCTCTCACAGACTCTGCTGAATTAGTACTAACTGAAGCTGACTAACAGGAGAGTTGGTGGGTGGATAAGAACAATGGAAGAGAGAAAGAAGTGAACGAGGGGAAATCCATGCATTGGCTAGAAAAAGAGAAAGATTTACACTATACCACCACTTCTCTATATCTAGTTCATTCACTGTAGAAACCCACATGCCTACAATGCTTTTTGGTAAGCAATGGATTAAAGTTGATAATGCAGGGTCAAATTCCATCCTCATATACATGTATGGACTCACACAAACTGTTATGGGGCTGCACACATGGAAAACAAAACAGAATTTGGCACAGAGGTCCAAACCCATTTAAGTCACTGGCAAAACACCCATTCATTTATGTGGTGTCAGAATTGGACCTGCTAAGTATGGTAGATCACCTAAAAAGATCTCAACTAAAAATCTGGAAGAGCACAGTTCATCCAGCACTTTGGTGCCATTTGATACTAAGATGACAACAGATATTAGAACCAGTTCAAAAGCTGTAGCACTAAGTAGTTAAGTATCAGACATAGTCAGCTCCTTACAGGTATCAACCATATTTTGTCTAACTTTTTTATTTTATCTACACATGCAAAGATGATGTCCAACAACATACCGGCTGAGAGAATCAGTTTGGTACATTTTGTTGTGCCCAGTTTGGCTAGACAACAATTAAACAAATGCACAATTGTGAATACTAAAATGAGCACTTTTTCCTTTGAGCAATAAGATAAAACTCCTGCTTACACGGCTGTGTAGAAACATGGATTTTCAGAATCTTTCCACAAAAAGATGACGTTTGTGCTAATGTTAGTAGACACAACTAGGAATATTCCTTTTGGGAGCAATTACTTACTGAAAGATTCCAGACGTTAACAAAGCTAACGTGTGGTTTGCAGACCTTTCCTTTACCCTTTATTGACTCAGTCCATACCTTTAGAAAAAGTCGGAACAGAAATCCTTGGCACTGCTTTATGGATGAGCAGAGCAGGCCCAGGTAGCAGTAATATGTATGAAAGGGTTTTATTTCCCAGGTGAGTATAGATTTCCTGCGGATTGGCTGGAGTAGAACATCGAGAGGCACCTCTTTCGTTTAGGCAATCTTTTTATAGTACGTATACGCAAGCATAGAAAAGGTAGGCTCAGATCGGTTGTTGATATGGTTAATAAATGTTGCAGTATTAACCGTAAAGGGAGTCTGAGCTGCTATCTCCCTAATCTCCAACTTTCCCTTATAGCTACACACTGCTGGAGGAAGACCTCAATTATTTGCACTAATGACTGGCTAACTACCATTGTGCGTAACTGAATCTTGCAGATTTAGCAAGTAAGTATACAAACACAATAAAAAAGCACGTATGCTGCATCATAAAATGTACTTTGCTCACTTACGCTGACATCTGTAGATTCAACTGATAGTAATTTTTAATGTACTGTAGTATGTTACACAAATAAAGCCTTAGTGACTTAGACATCCATGGTACTGATTTGAACATGCACAATACTGTGACTAAATGCAAAATTTTAAAAAGTAGCAGTGTCAACATGTATTACATTTTCACAGAGCTCGCTCTCTTGCTCTCTTTTTCAGTGTGTATGTGAAGGACAAGGAGAGTTAATGGGTTATCATCAATGTTGTGTTGACACCCTGCTCTACATCCTCCTCCTCATCAGGCTCAAGTGGAAGTATTTCTCTGCTCTCCCAGCAGCAGACAGACATAAGAATTTAGATGAAATCTAGCAGAGGCTGAAAAATTCAGGAGTGATTCTTGTTGATGGGGGTGGGGGGGGGGAGGGGAGGGGAGTGTTGTAAAGAAGAACTAGCCAGCCCTCAAATGGTCACTTTGGGGTCAAACTCAAGGAATTCACTGTGGTGCATAACAGTATCATGGTGCTTGCTTTAATGGCTATGGTTTACTCAAAAGCCTACTACTTCATGGCATGGCACATGAACTTTGCAGAAACTCTCAGAAGTCAGCCCCAAGGGTGAGCTCACAAAGACAGGGACAGTGATTCTGAAAATCACTCCTGCCAGAAATCCATCTGACCCTGAAACTGACCACATTCAGACAACATGGCAAAATGAGCCTTGCTTCCACTAATGAGAGTTAGCTGCCATTTCCCTGGGCAAGTAATCTCATTGCTGGCATTTCCTCTTTTTAATTGTTGGCCTGATACATGTGTAAGATGGAGTATGTGCCCCCTGCATTTGGTGAGCCTCTGCTGGTCTAAATTATACAAACTCTACCCAGCTGATATGGTGATGTCTGTGATGAACAAACAATGTTGCAAAAATCTCCCTTTCCAAAACTGTGCAAGAAGGGGCATCCTGGTCTAGTGTTCAGAGCACTGGGCTGGGATCCAGGGCACCTGGGTTCTAATCTCAGCTCTGCCACTGACTTGCTGTGTGACCTCAGCCTTCTCTGTGCCCATTTCCCTTCCCACACTTTACTATCTAGACTGTTCACGTCACGGTCTGTCTATTACTATGTGTTTATACAGTGCCTAGCACAATGGGGTCCCAAGTGCTACTGTAATACTACTACTAATAAGGCAGAGGCATGGAAGAGATCAGGCGCAAGTGCAATTTTTAACTGTAAGGGTCAAATTCCACTCTGATATTCTCTTGTGGTTCCCACTAACTTCAATCCCACGGATTTTTGCGGCTCACAGAACTACTAGGAGAGAATTTAACTCTGATGAACGTAGTTGAGTTTTTTAAATCTCTGCCATGGTGGGATCTTCATTTCAACCTTGCAGACAATAAATATATATAAATTTTAGAAACAGCAACAGATTTAGAACCCTTCAATTAATAAAACAGTTAAACAATTTTTTCTTTATGGAAGCCACTAACCCTCTAACTTATGTGATTTGTGTGTTTAGAACCTGGAATTTCTATAGACACGTGTGCAGTTGCTGCTCACTAGTGGCTCTTGCTGGGTGCCTCTCTTTCTACAGACTTCTATGGCGTTTACAAAAGACACTGTTTGTGCTTCTTTGCTAGCATGATTCCTGCTTTTTACACCTAAAAAGAAAATCAGTGAACAAAACCAAACCACAAAGACTCCATCAAAATACATTAGCCCCCTCCTACCTAATCTGAACTTCAATCTACATCAGCTAACACCAATGCTGAAGCGGCCAAGGTTCATTATTTATGCGCACACCTAAATTCTACAAATTCTCACAGAGCTACTTAGTTAGAGTATCTTTTTTTATTACCACTCTGGCAGAGCACACAGTCACTGTATTAGCTACTGAACTGCCAGCAAGGACTGCGATTGCAAAATCTGTACTTTCTTAATTATAAGAATGTTTCTCCTGAAAATAAGTAGTCATAACATTTAAATGTTTTGTCAAATCCACACCATTCTCTTATCTTGTAATGTCAAAATATATTACTTTTGTGATGTAAATTTGTACTTGTACTTCAATAATTCACTGGACAATTTTTATTATTTGACAAATTTTATTTCAGAACTATAAACACTGTCTAGACTATTATTACAATACACTGCTAAGTTTCCATGTAGCCTGTACATTTTCAGCCTTCTAAAGTTTTTTCTGCATTTTTAACTATTTAGGGCCTGATTTTCATAAACAGCATCGCATTTTTGCGGGAGCAATTTTATATCTAAGACACCCCAAATTGTGACCCGCAACTAATTTTCAAGTAGTCCTCTTATACATCTACCTACCTGATTACAATGCCAAATCAATGCCTTCATCTTACAGTTGGATCCCTGCAACACCTACATGAATTTGATTGCAGGCCTGGGGCCTAAGGAGCTAAACGTATTAATGATATCATGCCCAAGATCAATCTATAAAATCTGTAATTATTTGTGGGTGCAGAATTGTGCCTGAAAACTGGAGGCCCATTCAGCAATCAGGCTGAACAATTGCTTAAGCACGTCACAGCAATCTTTACTGCTTACCTTCAAAACAATAAATAACTTTCTATTCCTTCTCTTACCTTTGAATGATATTTTAGAAAGCATAAATGCTTTATTTCCACGTGCAAAGTGTATCCTGCTAGGACTAACCTACTTAGCTTATAAACTACCTAAGCAGGAACCTTGTCTTTTTAAGTGTTTTTCAAAACACATTTACTCTACCCTATAAATAATAAAAACAGCAGCCGCAATGGCCCAATTCTCCACCACAGTTGCAAGGCTTGGCACAGGTGATTTCTCCACATGTTGAATAATTTCTCTGTCTCCACCACAGAGCAGCAGAAGAGCTGCTCTGAAGCCCCTACTGCTGCCCTGAAGCTACAGGAACCCATTCCACAGGGATCCGTGACTGATAGAGCCACACAGCAATTGATCCACCAGGCTTGCCTCCTGCATAGTATCCAGAAGCCATTTCTTCCCTCTCCAGCAGAACCACGCCAGTTCCACTGCACCGGGGGTCCTCTGTAGCCAGAGAAGAGAGCAGGATTTTGGCTTTTTGAGATTATGGGATACCCCACTTCTAAATTCGGTACGAGTCAAATAAAATAAAATCTGGCTTGAACCCTCAACACCATTCATGATCAAAACCCAAACCACTTTGGAACTGGTTTGTTTACAGTAGCTCACTCTCTTGTTTGTAGCCTTAGCCTTTGTATCTCTCACTCTCCTTTCTTTTCCCAATTCTAAATGCATGATAGTTCCTAATCAAAGCCCATTGCTGTACCCTACTCCTGTCCAGAATGAGGAATTTAGCGGGCTGGGCTGCCCAAAATTTTCTTTGAAGTGTAACATTCTCTACCACTTGCAATGAGAGTACCTTTGGTGTTCTTGCTATTGTATTTTTTCTAGTGTCTTGGTAATGATTTTCTTAAATAACTGCGTCAGGATTAATTGCTTCTGACTCTCAAAGCTTGTTAGATATTGCCACTAAGCATTTGTTTCTCTGCCCATGCGTCTCTGAACTAGCGCCCTTGATAAAGCATTGTAAGGAGTGTAGCAATATTCTAATAACGCAAAACTGATTCCTTGAATCCACCAGGTCTTTTTCATTTAGTCTCGTTCTTTTCTGCTAGTTTATTTGCCTGTGCATACTTGAGGAAGGACTTTACATGACGTGCTGCAGCTGATTTAGCTGAGAGACTTGCTGAAATGAGCCACCTGCAATTATTAACAACTCAGCAGGAATTCCAAAATGAGAAACCTGCACATTGCAATGTGCAATTAGATTGCTACTCCATGTGCTGTGCCACAGCTCACTTTAGAGAACAAGAGAAGTAACCCACTCATAAGAGGTTATCTTTCTCTTTTAATTCAAAGAGATCTGTGCAACTCTTGGGGTGACTGGGAATCTCATGTGGTTTCAGGAGTTCTTTTGTATTCCATTTCTTATATCTATTGCAGATTTTACAATGGGATACATATCCAAATAAATCCAGTTGGAAGCATTTATGCCTGGCCAGAACAGAATGGCTCAGGTGTGTTCTTGTACTTCTCAACCAGACAGGCATTGTGGATCATGCTTAGCATTTTCATGATGTATCCCATCATGTGTGGCAGTTTCCTCTCTACTGTCCTAATAAGTTTTTATCATTGGAGGTGCTTGGGCCTTTCCTTTTGTCCAAGTATCTAGAATCACGCTCTCTAGCTTTTATCAAGTTGGCTCATTATGGGTTTCTCATCTGAGCCTGTCAAATTTTGTTTGGCAGAGGAGTAGATTTTGAGTCATATTTACTTCAAACTCTTCTTGCAACTCCCAGTTTCACTATTTATAGGTGTTTGTGGAAGCAAGATCTCTATAAGAAACAACTTCACTTATTCATTGTGTTGTACATTTTTACTGTGCTCATCCCTAGCAAAAAAATTTCAGAGGAGCTTGCTTTGATTGATCAGTGGAGTTTTCTGAAGGCTGCAGCAGTCCCACAGGCCTATGGGAATTTTAGTTCATTGAATTAATTGTTTCATAATGAAAGAGACAGCTGCCCAGCTTTTAACCCTCTCTTACAACTCAGAATGAATGAGAATCCTCCAAAATTGAGGTAATGTGCCAGCTCCACCTACAGGCAGACATACTTCAGGCAGACACTATGCAAGCCTACGGAAAGAGCAGTTACAAGGCAACTCAGTCCTTATCTTCAACAGCCCCATTTTTCTTGTTCTGGTTATCTCCTTAGCTGATACAATGGGCAATTGTCCTGAATTAGGTGCCTCCTGTTCAGTCTGGACAAAAGAGCTAGGATGAAGCCAACAAATTCAAATAATATTGATCTTCAATGAGGAAAAGCAAATGGACTAACCCAACGGACCACTTAGTTTACCCTTACTAAGAGATTTCTGAATGTTCATTTTTTAATATGCATACATACAGTATTTTGTATATACATGTATATAACACACATATATAGACAAATAGTCTGCTTTAAAAAGACTGACTACATCACTGGCCTCATTTATTGTTCAGTGAAGAGTAAATCATTTACATTTATAACAACAAGCTTGAAATTAATTTATGAAACCTCATCACGTTCAAATTCCTCCAGTTTCAGAAGCAATTCATTGCAGAAGTTTTCTGTACACAGACCAGCAAAAACAGGATAAATTGCTTGGTTTCCACTATGCTCTACTATCAAAATGTTAAAATAAATATTACAAAGGGAGAGAGAAAGGGGACACCGATTTTCACCTCTGGAGACTTCAAGGTTTAAATGCAGCTTCAAGTAAGAGACAACAGGAAAGAGTTTAATGCTGTCACTTAGTCTCTAATGGCCATGCCCTTAACTAGACAGATTTGTTGACAAACCTGGGGGAAAGGGGAGGCAATATCTGTATGCACTATTCCTGCTTTGGAGTACTAACAGTTAACACTTTCCATCCAAAATAGAGAGAGAGAATATGTGTGTGTGTGTGTAAAAATAAAAGTAAAATTAGGTCAGAAAACTGGAAACATGAAGCTAACCACAGTGCTCCAAGCAGTAAAATAGTCTGTTTTAGTGGTTTGTATTTTTACGGTGCTTTGTGTGTTAGCCACTTGCTTTCTATACTGCTTCTCTCTTTGCGGAAAATTTATTGGTTTCCTCCCTCCCCAGAACTTCTTAAAGAGAAAATCCACTCTGAAAAATTACTGTAAAAATGACCTTGTGGGCCTCTTTCGATATTTATTTTCTCTCAAGGATTCATAACACAAATATGCTCAGCTTACAGATAAAGAGGCTCTTCCTAGCAGCCAGAGCTTCAAATATCACCTGAGAGCTGAGAGTTAAGCTGAGTTCTTGCCTTCTCATGCAGCACCACCACTAATAACGGTTCAACAGAGAAACCACTGAATGCATCCAATGAAGTGAGCTGTAGCTCACGAAAGCTTATGCTCAAATAAATTGGTTAGTCTCTAAGGTGCCACAAGTACTCCTTTTCTTTTTGCGAATACAGACTAACATGGCCGCTACTCTGACACCTGTCATTTTCACACTGACATCTATAAAATATAAGTCTTTAAAATATGCTCTCAGTCACACCAGTGCAGTGTCACTGACTTTAATGGGCATGCACGGGTGAGTAACTTACTGGAACTTAGTGAACGATTCCGTTCATGTACAAGGAATAGAATCCCACTCACATTCTCTCAGTTGTGTTCGTGCTGCAGGATGAATGGGAGTTAAAAAAAAAAATCAAACTTATTTTTGCCTGTAATACACACACAGAGTAGATCTGCTGAGTAAGAAGGTGCCATTTTTACACAGTTGCTTTTCAGAGCAGAACCTCACTAAGTTCATGGAAACACCTATTAGGAAATCACCTGTAATAAACTTCCCCATTTCTGGTCTGAATTCCTGAGTTTTTTTTCTCTCTTCCCAAAGCCATTCTCCTTCTCAGTGATGTCTCAGTTGTTAATCTCATTATCTTTTGAAACAGGTCATGATAATGGGTTACTTGCTTCAGCACGTTACTCTAGGCACATTAGTATGCAAGCTCTAGGTCAGTTCATCTGTTTCAGTATTTACTTTGAAGCTGCCTAGCTGGAATCTCATTCTGTTTTCTGTCTTAGATCTTTGGCTGATAGTCTGCAGCTCATTTTGTTTTCATATCTCATTTCCATCCCTGGTTAAACATAAAATGTTGTTGTAAAAGTCAATTAATAGCAACTTGGATGCCATTTAATGGATAAAATTAAAGCTGTTCCCTTTGCCCGCCCCCCCCCCCACATGCTAACTGCTGAGAAGCAGTAAAAGACCCTATTCTTTTCACCTGCCCTCATGTAGACTCCCACATCCTGATCCTACATGTTATTAATGTGTGTGTGAAAGATTTTTCCCTGTATGGGAGATCACAAAGCAAATTTTAGGAGCTGCAGTGTGGTATTGGTCTTCTTGTTGCTGTGTCCTCATACTGCTTCCCACCACACCCGTACAGATGCGACTACTCGATCATGGCACTATGGCATGTCACTGGAAGAGCATTCTTGCTCAAGCAGCTGGTATCAGAGGAAATGGTTCATATTTTGAGGCTCTCTGCCACAGTCTTAGGTATAGGGGCCAGTGATGTAGCCTCACTTAATGATCAAGTCTCTAGACTGGCCAACTCTAGTGTGGAGTCGATTAAGGCAACACCATATAATCCAGGGGTGATCTGCACTGGATGATATGCACTCAACTAGTGGGAGCCAGAGCACATCATCTGCAGGTTCGTTCTTTATTCTTGTTTGTCATAACTGAGCCCTTGGTGACAATCTTAGGAGTTTAATGATGGCAAGAAAACTTTCTTGTGACTTCAGTCGACTCAATATTGGTGTTATATCGTACTACCACTTTCCCATTTCTTATTACTGTGATAATACAAAACAAAAGGAAGACGTCAATGACCAGAACTTGCATCCAAGCCTGGACACCAAGAGTCCTCCTTGAGACTAGTGCTATCTGTTCTCTCCATAAACGTTGAAGGACTGACAGCTTCTAAAGAGGCAATGATTGCTAAATGGTATTGGTGATTCACTAGGCACCCTTCCCCCTCACTTGTCGTCTTTCACAAGAGGATTAAAGCCAAAGTCCTGATCTTTTGTGGCCATTAAAATCCCATTACATATCTCACAGGAATGCAGGTGTTATTTCCAGTTGTCTGGCTAAATTCTAACTTGGGCATTTACGTTCTGCCTATTTAAAAGTTCTCTTGTAGGTTCAACTGCATATGGAATTTTTAGATATTGGAAATATTCATGTTTGTTGAGTTATCTGAAGAATGTGGTTTACAAAATTATTTATAGTATTTGTTTTATAAGGATAGAAAATGAAGGGTACAATAAATTAAAACCAAACTATAAAATGTATCAAATCATCTCGTTATTAGACATGCCCTAGGGGGAGTATCAGCTAAACACATTCATTCTAAATTCATTAGTCCATCATATACTATATTATATTGCACACCTTCAAAACAGATCAGAAAGAGGGAGACAGACAGCGGTACCACTAAGGGCCACATCAGCTCCCATATACAGACAGCTCCCATTTAGGAGAACTTGGAGCTGCACGCACAAACAAAGGAAGACATTTTCCCTAAAAATGTCTTAGTTGCTTTGTTTCCAGAACCTGGAACAGGAATAATCAATGTTAACTAAACCTTGAGATTAGGTGGTACAATATAGAAATATTAGTGTTACAAAGCATCCAGTGACCATATGCTTGTTCCCGCTCCTATTAAAGACAATGGAAAAATATCAGTGCCTTCAATAGGGGCCATATAAGGGCTTGTAATTGTAACACCACAGTCGTCATCTGAAAACTGAAGAATACATTTTAGAAGCCATTAGACAACTCTTCATTTTAGTAACCAAAGAGAAACATAAGTCAGGGAAAAGATGCAGCGATTGACTCACAGTAGCTAGTTTCTGAACTTCTTCATCAGATGCTCCCAGTGAGGCCAGTCCTATTTCTTGTGAAAACTGGGCAAACTTGGGATCAGCCAGTAGAGGCACATGCCCCAGGAGTTCATGGCACGTATCTCTGACAGGAATTAGAAGGAGAAGAGAATGTTACACATATAGAAATAGCATTAGCTAGTATATTATCACTGAGAGCAGTTTGATACAAGCCATTCTATGCACAGTTACTGCCCCTCAAATGTATATGTACCATTAGTATTTCTTACAGTTAAATATTTCTATTGCAGTACCAGCACACTCAAATGTATACAACTCTATATAGATGAATGCATTTGCTTTTACAAATAAATAGATTAAGTTATTCATTATATTACCATCGCACCTCAGAGCCCCAGTCATGGACCAGGTCCCCATTGTGCTAGGCACTGTACAAACAGAGAAAAGACATCCCCCGCCCCAAAGAGCTTAAAATCTAAGTGTCGATTATCCCCACTTGCCCCTTAACCTCACCAATCGTTATATAGTTGTCAGTAAGGGTCTGAGCACTGTGTAACTCGGCCAAGAGGGCAGCAAAGACCTAACTGCCCAAAAGAAAAGAAAATCAAGCCCACTCACGGATACAATTTTCACCATTTCTCCCCAAGTGGAGTGAACCTGGCACTACAAAAATAAAAAAAAGTCTCAACTCTCTTGGATTCAAGCTCTCGAGCACTGTGTTTTGTTATCTGAGGTTGAAAAATATGGTTGTGAAATTGTACTGTTTCTGTTGTATCCTCTTGCTGGGCACAAGTGATTGAACGTCCCCGCCCCGAGATCCCGTATTGAAGTTTAAACCATAAACATAACGGGCCAGATCTGCAACCTGCTTTGTTCCTGTAGTGGCATAACCCTCTCCTAACTGGCCATTTGAGGATTCCCCACAGTCAGGGGATCTTCAGGTGGTACAGAACTGCCATCACAGCTCCCACAGCACCTCCTGTCTCAGCTGCAGCACAGGAGGTCCCTGCCCCTAGATGATCCTCAGCTGCTGAAGTAGCTTCAGGCTGCTCTGTTTTGTGATGGGAAGTGTACTGGCACTGGGTTGGCTCCAGGATTAGGGGCTTAAAGTCACTTTTGCGCCCTTCTTCAGTTTTGCACGGAACACAGCTTAGCCAAAGCAGAGAATCTAGCCCGTTTCAAAAAGGCTTGGCATCTGCTCAGCCATGGATCTTTTGCAGTCCACAGCTGGAAGTACAATATTAGTCACCACAAAACGCAGTCACATATTCACAAATAAAGAGAGTATGTACAGCATCTAAAAAAGCTCTTATACTGAACATTCTCATAACTGTGTATTTGTTTCCAACAAAATAATGGACCTGGTGTAGTAAAGTTCGATTTAAAATCTAATCTGACATTTCCTTTCCTTTTGTCTCTTTAAAGAGGTTTCTTTTTTTATTGTAGCTGTAAAGAAATGTTTTAAAGGCAGCGAGAGAACGTCAGGTTTTTATTTTCTATCCAAAATCATCCCATTTGTCTTTTATAAGGTATGTTTTGTGCTGAATGACACAGAATCTGACATTTCAGATAAATCACAAAAAGAAAAATCAACTCTCTATTTAATTTAAAGGCTCCTATTTGTAAGCACTATTCTTCACTCAGAAGTATGTGGTGTCTGTCCCTAGGTAGAAAGTAGTTCCTGCTTTCACACAAAATAATGTTAACATTTTTGTTACTCTCTCCCCTCCTCTCACCCTCCCCCCCGCCGCACATCCACCCCAAGAGTTCACTGATTCAGTTGCATTTTGTGGCCTGTTATCCCAGCTGTCCTCAGTCACAACAGTGTAACGCAGTATTGGCTAGACAAGCTGTATTCACACTGCCCCACTCACTGTTGCTCCTAGTGAGACAATCATAGGTCTCTAGTTACGTAATGCTATCCACGTACATGACTGGCTAGTTATATGATACGAAAGAATTAGGCAATCTCACTTTCCTTATGTCTATTTTATCTGTATACACTTTCCTATGATAACAGGAAAATATGCCAGGGGTATTACGAATATAGTTGCAGCTTTAATCCCCAACATTCATAGCCTGGTCTGAGCATTCACTGCTCGCAAAACCAGACTAGTGATGTCTCCTGGCCAACTGAACAATGTTCCAGAAAAGCCTTGCACTGAGTATTGCCTTGAAAAGTTACTTTCTTCTGAGCACTACAGCTATCTCTGCAGAAGAAAGATGGCAAATTGGGGAGCTGAACATGAACTAATCTGATTTCTAGATTACCACCGGGTCAGGTGAACTCTGTGCAAGGAATATGGATGCACTCAGTCCACAATGACAGCCCACCATTTCTGCTCTACAAATACAAAACACATATGATATAGCTGACCAAAAGCAGTAGGAGACATTGGAAGAGTCGTTACCCTAATGTAAACATGAGGTAAAGCAGAGATACACAATGAAGAGAATTCCAGGTCTGAGATGCACAGTTACTCATGCTTCCCCAATGGCAGAACATTCACTGCTTTAGCAATCCTAATCTCCCTCTGTTTCCTACAATATCCCAGGTCAGCATGATTAAAGCACCAAAGTCTGACCACCTCATTTCCCAGAAGACAGCTGCAGCATGAACAAGCGAACAATGAGGGATGGAAGAGGTAATGGAATACACAGAAGCAACCATCAAGATTGAGACCCTTACTATTTCTAGAGTCAGGAACAGACTATCAGATCCAGTGGGAGGCCATGAAAACAGCCAGAGGCACATATGGACAGACCCAACAGGAATCTTGGAAACTCAGTGTCCAGGAGAGAGCGCTTCA
Source organism: Chelonia mydas (assembly GCF_015237465.2). Classification (NCBI taxonomy): domain Eukaryota; kingdom Metazoa; phylum Chordata; order Testudines; family Cheloniidae; genus Chelonia; species Chelonia mydas. Next base: position 281,559,314 of record NC_057849.1, read on the forward strand.
GAAGGAAAACAATATCCCACAGTACCTCTTATTGAAAAGAAGGACTTCAGTGCTAAGCTCCCTAGAAGGTCACCCGGCACCCATTTTTCCCCCTCAACTAATGCAAACTGCCTGCAAAGGATGCACCGATGCAAACCAATAGAGGTGATACAACCATTTGCTGAAGCATTGTGTCCCAAAGTAAGTGCTGAACTAATTCCATCTAGGGGTCAAAGTGTTATGCCTTAAAGAAGGCTCCAAATCATCATAATCTTTCAAAGGTGCCAGTGAAGCAGAGCCCAAAAGCAATGCCTGCTCATTCTGAAGCTGTGATGTACCAATCCTTGGCAGGGGGGCTGTGGCCATAGGCACCGACTCCAGGGCTGGAGCACCCACAGGGAAAAAATTAGCTCTCCTCCCCGCTGCCCCACCTCCTCCTCCCCCCCAAGTGCGCCGCATCCCCGCTCCTCCATCTACCTTCCCGTCCGGCCGCCAAACAGCTGTTTGGCAGCATTAGCACGTTTGAGGTGGGGGGAGGAGCACGAACATGGCGCAACTCAGGGGAGGAAGCAGGGCCAGGGCAGAGACTTGGGGAAGGAGCTGGAATATTGGCAGGGAGGGGGCAGAGTTGGGGCAGGGACTTTGGGGAAAGGGTTGGAATGGGGGTGGGAAGAGGCGGGGCCTCCTGGAAGAGGTGGAGTGGGGGCAGGGCCAGGGCCGGAAGGGGGGTCAAGCACCCACATGAAAGAGGGGAAGTCGGCGCCTATGGCTGTGGCCATGCTGAGGCATCAAAATATAGGGTGAGCAGAATCCCATTTTTAACGGGACAGTCCCGTATTTAAGCCCTCCTGCAGGTGTACCAACGTTTTCTTAAAAACGGGCAAATTGTCTCGTATTTTCTGTTCCCACCCCCAACAGTACTGGTGGGTCCTGCTGCTGGCTGGATCCCTGCTCTCCAGCCAGAAGTGTGTGTGTGGGGGGGGTCCAATGGCTGACAATGGTGGGGAGGTGCAAGACTGGTGGAGGGGAGAAGATTCAGAGCGCAGGGCCAGCCGCTCCCCCTGCTGGTCCTTTAGCACAGCCCACGCTGCGTGCTGGCTCTTGGCTAGCAGGGCCCTGCCCCCCGTCCCGTTTCCAGCTGGCACAGGCTGCATGCTGTGGTAGGTGGTGAGTGGTGGCCAGTTACGTGTCAGCTCTGCTGACGTGCTCCCCCTCTTGCTTTCCTCTCCCTGCTTTGCCTCTTCACACACACCCCCGCCCACGCCCCGCCAGCCCCACTGCTCCTCCACATCCCCCCACAGCGGGGCGCATCCCACTTCCAGCGCTGTGCAGTGAACCAGCCCTTGGTCAGAATGCTCAGCTCACTAGCAGCCTGGCCGGCCCGCTCCTTCCTTCCCCCCACTGCCTCTGGCTGGGCTGGCACCCCAGGAAACCCCAAGACCCTCTGGCCCGGGGCGCTGGCAAGGAGGAACCGAGTCCTGCATGTGTCAAAGCTCCACACAGCGCTGGCACAGAGAAGCCTCTTCACCCCTCAGCTAAGCTCTGGAGTCATGGGGGAGGGGAAACTATTTCCAGCCTGTTCACACTGCGAACCTGCAGGCTCCACAGCAGCCCCCTGGGTAGGGGCTTAGTGCCCTCTTCACCCCCCACACACCCAGGTCCTGCCCCCCTGAGAGCGTGGGGCTGCTCTGGCCCCTAGGCACCCTCCTCTGCTGAGCCACCTTTCTCGTGGGGTTCACTGACGCCCCTGCAGTGAGGTTCCCTGGGCTCTGGTGCACAACGCATCCTAAGGGATTAACCCCTTCCTGCCTACACTGTAGCCAAGGGACAGGAGGCAGCTGGGTTACGTCGGTGGCCAGCAGCAGCCTGGAGGTGTTAGCTGCCTTTCGACACTGTGCGGGCAGGAAAGGACAAGCTGCTTCCAGCCACACAGGAGTGGTGGGGGAAGACGTGAGCTCTGCAAAGACACAGGCCAGGTCATCCCTTCCCCCTCCTCCTCCCCTGTGGCTGGAAGCAGCTCCCTTCCCTTCCCTCCCCTCCCACACAGTGCCGAAAGGCTGCTGCTGGCCACATTCTGATGTGAATCCTGGCAGAAATCTGGGGAGGGGGGCATGTGACCTTGTGTGCCCCCCCTCCACGTGTTGCCTCGAGAAGACATGGTGCCAGGTACCAGGAGAGGTGGGTCTATCCCGGGGGCCCAGCCAGGCACGGAAGATGGACAGCGCCAGATAGGGAGAGTCAGGTTGATTGGTCACCACCCGTGTGAGAGAGGGGTATGGGTGTGCATGTGTCACCTCTCCCTATGTGAATCCTAAAGCCTTAAAGATAAGAAGGTAAATAAAAAGAATCCAACTACACAGTATTTCTTTTTAAGAGAGGCTCAGTCAACTTGATGTTAATTTAAATGTTTGTACGATTGATTGCCATTGAACTCACTTGAATACGAGTGATTTTACCAGGTGTCCCGTATTCAGCATAGGGAAATACGGCCACCCTATCAAAATGCCAAGCCAAAATAGTTGAACAGCTTAAGCACCCGGAGCTCTCTAAAGCCCCAAAGTACTAACTCTTAATAGAGATGTTGGGGTTATTCTGAAGTGCTGATGTGTCCCGACATAGGCACTGAAGTGCCAAGACTCTGTAGACGCATGAGGGCCATTCTGAGCATACAGAGCTGTGCTGAGCTCCACTTCATGGTGGTGACAGGCTGAGGCTATTATGGAAGAAGATCTTAATGTGCTGAGGGCCAGGGCATCAACAGTGGGGCTAGCATCCCAATGCAATGTGAGACACTGAGTTACTGCCACATCAAGGACCTACTAAGGCCTTTTTTGCCCAGAGATAACTATGCACAGAGGCCTCATGTGCTGATGGCCTGAGGCATTAATTTGTCAAGGTTATAAGGCTTCAGAATAATGACGACTCACCTAGGGCCTCTCTAAGGTACTGGGGAAGGACACCACCAGAGTTACCAAGGGCCTGACAGACACAAAAGCTCTGATGCCTCAAGTCTCTAAAGTATCAAAGGCCTACTGAGACCTCGTCTGATGAGCCAAGGGCTGCTCCATTTCAATGATGCATTGAGACACAGATGAACTGATTCATGAGGGTTCTGAAGGCTGACCAGAGATCCTAATACATTGAGGGCTATGCTATGCCATGCCAAGCCAAGATCCATACTGAAGGTCTGTGGACTGCACCAAAGACCCAAGGCCTGTGAGGAGCAGAAGCCCATAGTGATACTGTTGTGCCAAGGGGTCACTGATGTCAGAAAACAGCACAAGTCTAGCCCTGTCCCCAACATACCAGTCTAGCTCGGCCAGCCAGTGCAGAACCTTGACCCCTTTCCAGGCCTCTCCACCCACACTGGAGAAGCTAATACTGTTGTCTATACTACAAGAGAATACAAGGACTAGCCCTGCACAAGGACTAGCCATGCACATGGCAACAGGTCTGATGAGAGGCTGTTTGCACCCTTTACATCCTTGCAAACCCACAAAAGGGTAGACATAATCTTGCCCTATCCAATTTGCTACATTAGCAACCACCCCACTTTTGGCTTATATATTTCTCTGTGGGAAAAAAATTTTTTTTTTTTTTTTTACATGTGCTGTTACAGAGAGTTGCCTTTAAAAAAAAACAAAACAAAAAACACAAAACAGTACCGTGCAGGCAGAATCATGTACCGATGTTTGGAATTGTCATAACAGTCTCATAGATTTCCCAGCAAGTCTGGTCCTTTAGAGATAGTCTAAACAATATAACTCTTTTCTTAACTACCAGACTCAATTCTTTTGTTTTGTGCTATTTGAAAAATAATTAAGTGGCTTTAATTTATTCATACACATTGAGAGGAAAAGATTTCAGTAATAGTTTTCACTGTGAAAGATTTTTGTAGGAGCAAATTGGCCAGCAGAGGAAATCCATATAGTTCTATGAAGGTAGTAGAAATATCATAAAACCAGGAAAGAAAATGTTTTAAAACGCAGATAGTGATGATAAAAATCAAAAATCAAGCAAAGTGAATTCCCTAATTTCCATCTGGCTCTACAGTGTGGGTGGGAAGCCTGATCATGAAACCTTATTCTCAAATAAATTTATTAGTCTCTAAGGTGCCACAAGTCCTCCTTTTCTTTTTTTAAAATCAGTAGGAGTCATTTCGTCAGGTTGATCGTATTCATATGCAACATTCACAGCCTCAGACACCTGCAACAAACCGCAATATGTTTCCATACATCAAATAAGAGAGAGCAGGGCACTGCAATTATTGTACTGCAAAAGGGTGAATATTAAGGGTGAAATCCTCTCCCCACTGGAGTCAATATGAGTTTTGTCATTGACTTTAATGGAGCCAGAATTTCATCCTCAGTTTCTGAGAGTATCTGCTGTATGCAAAATCTTATGAAAAATCAGACAACGTTAACAAGGTATTTATCATTTTTTGCTCTTCATTTTTCTGAAATTTTATTATTTTAGAACAAAGATCTGCATAAAAAGAATAAAGGTCCTTTTTATAATTAGCTTCTTAACAGTGTTTCAAATGCTAGTACTGTACCTATATAATTTATATAGGTCTAATGCTTGGAGTCATCAAGGCAATAAGGATTTCCCATTAAATTCAGAAACAAAAGTAATAATTTTAATTTCACTAGAATTACTACAGTGACTCTTAGGACACCATGAATGGGCAGTTTTTCATAAGAATTTCTGTTATTATTAGGGTTGCCAACTTTGTAATATTTAAAAACCGGACACTCGAGCAGGAATGCCAAAACCTCCTCTTCCCCCTGAGGACCCGCCCCTGCCCTGTCTCTTCCCGCCCAGGTCTCACCCACTGACCTCCCTCTTTTCCTGAGGCCCCACTCCTGCCCTACCCCCTGAGGACCCACCCCCCGTTTGCTCCTCTTTCCCCCCTTCCTCCATCACTCACTGCTTTTCCCCTCCTCCCTGCATGGGTCGGGACAGACTCACCTGCAGAGCTGGGGCTGGGAGCTGCAGTTGCCCAATGCAGGTAGGGGGCTGCCCCGTCTGAGACAGGGCTGGCACGAGTGATGACCTGGCGCCTCCCCACCTCCCCTGCTGGCAGTAACCGACTTTGGGTGTCCGGTCAGTTGATCTGACTGGACACCATAAGGTCCCCTTTTTGACCAGACTTTCCATCTGGCCACCCTAGTTATTACATATTACGACCTAATTTCTAAGACTTGCTACACAGTTCGGAGCCTGTATCAGACTAAGCATTGATACCATAAATATAGTAGCCAAAGGGACAGCTCATGTGAGCAAAGTTACACACATGCTTAAAGTGTTTGCTGTCTCAAGGCCTTTGCACTTACTGGGATAAATCTCCATAAATCTCCTTGCACTGGCTAAGAATATACTCCAATTGTTTTTACTTCATAAATATCATCCCTCCTCTGCTGAGTGTTAGCAGATTTTGGGGCTTGGCAGGTTGTCTCCCCATTGGAAAGATCAGTGTAGCAGAGTCTAGTATTTTCTTAGAGCTGTTTATTTATTTATGCTATGGGTTCGTCTACACTACCCTGCAGTTTGGACTATGGGGGGCGTGAATAGCAGTGTGCACCAAACTGCTGCACTGTAACTCCCCTGGTGTGCATGCTGAAGGTGAAAACTGAAAGGTTCCTAGTTCTCATTAACGTAGTCTTCTTCACACAGGATTATATTAATGCAGAGTAGGAACCTTTCAGTTCACACCCACAGTAGGTATATGGGGGAGTTACAGCAGAGCACTTTGGTGCGCCCTGATATTCATGACCCCCCCATAGTCTGAACTGCGCAGCAGTGTATACATGCCATATATACACAGAGGTGGTCAAACAGCATGCAATTAATCCCCTTTTTCAGGAATCTCAGCCAAAACACCAGAGCTCAGTTTCTTTGCAGCAGCTCTGCCTCAGGAACTGACTCTCCTTTGACGCTTGCCACAGCTTCCCCCAAAAGATCATGCATTACAAAACTAGCAATCCATCGTTTCTTCAAATGGTGTACAAAGCTCCCACCATAAGAAAGAGAACTTCTAGCGTGATGTGTAACAGTGCCACCTGGTGATTCCCACCATAATGGTACATTAAATTATTTTTAGATATAGCTTTTAACTGTAAAATAAATTTTAAAAATGCAGCTAGGTTATTGGATTTATATCTTAAGATGTTTTCCCAGGGCTTCAATGGATCTGCTCTTGTGAGCAAAGTTATGCATGGGCTTAAGTGTTTGCAGGATTAGGGCCGCAGATATTAACTCATTTGTAAAAAGAAAAGGAGTACTAGTGGCACCTTAGAGACTAACCAATTTATTTGAGCATAAGCTTTCGTGAGCTACAGCTCACTTCATTGGATGCATTTATGCTCAAATAAACTGGTTAGTCTCTAAGGTGCCACTAGTACTCCTTTTCTTTTTGCGAATAAAGACTAACCCGGCTGCTACTCTGAAACCAATAACTCATTTGTGTAAGCTTTGGCTTTGGTTTTTGTTGCCATATACTTTACAAAAATAAAATACACCAAAATGGTACATGCTGAATAAAGAAAGACCATCATTTCATGCTAGATATCTGATAATTGGTAAACTGCTCAAACATGGCCCTTATGGTTTATGCAGTCAGCAGTGTCTCTTGATGGAATTACTATTCTATTATTTACTTGCATAGAACATGAAACATTCAATACCAAAAAAAAAAAAAAAAAAAAAAAAAATCTCCTAGAGGAGCTATTTGGAATTTTTTTAAGGATATTAAGAGTTTTCAGTTTTCATCTAAAACCCAAACATTTCAATTTGAAAATGCTGGTGTGGTGCCTCATTGGAGTCATAGTTTGAGAGCCGGCAACGGCCGGGTATGGGCCCAACGCTCCAGCGCCATCCATTTTCAGGGCTAGTTGATTCGGCAGGTGAGTTGTTACACACTCCTTAGCGGATTCCAACTTCCATGGCCACTGTCCTGCATCTGAAGAAGTGGTGTTTTACCCATGAAAGTTTATGCCCAAATAAATCTGTTAGTCTTTAAGGTTCCACCAGACTCCTTGTTATAGTTTGAGAGCGTCACACTCAAGTTCTCTTCTATGGCCCAGGTTCTCTGATCAGATTACATCTCCCATATTGCTCCACAGTCCCCTCTCCTGGTGAGGGGAGGCAGTGTGTCATGGAATACCATGCCTGAGGTGTATGAGAAATGAAGTCAGGTTGGGGAGTCCAGCCCATAGAGTAGAACAGGGACATGGAGATACCCAAACTACTACTCCCAGGAGGCACCATGGTGGTATATCTACATTAAAAGATTTCAGTTTTTGGCCAAACACTGGGGGGAGGTGGGGTGGGAATTGGTTTTCATGCCTCTGGTTTGTAGACCAAAAAAGCCTGACATTTTCTGCAGACGCTTTGACGAAAAAATTTATTTAGTTGAAAACCCAAATTTTCCATCAAAAACAGCTGAGACAGGAAAAAATTCAACCAGCCCTACAAACAACAGATGCCAAATCCTCAGACCTACCACAAAGCCCACGTTAAAAAAAAACCCCAACTTTGGGTGAAATTCTTACTCCCCTTATGTCAGTCAGAGTTCTGCAATTGACTCCACCAGAGAAAAGATTTCATGCTTTGTGCAAAGGTTCTCCAACTGGAGTCTAGGAAAAGAAGTGGATTGTCGAAAGGGCTGAATCAACATAACAATTTAGAAAATTAAGTTATAGTTATAGTTGATTTTAATAACAAATGAATAGGACAAGGTATACTTACGGTTCTGGCGTGTAGAGAGGGTCAGAGCCATGCCGTACATATTGAGTGCAGTGAAAAACTCTATAGGCTAATCCTGCTAAAAAATCTCGAGGAGATAGATATCCAGCAACTGGTCTCACCGTGAAGCCAGACCTTTCTAAAGTGGAAGAGACAGTGAAAAGACCAAATTGGATACATCAACACCTGAGAGCAAGCAAGGATTTGTAGTTATTTATTCTGTCCGAAACAAGGCACTGAAAACCTTGGCCAAAAATGCTATACTATTTGCACCCACCTTGCACTGCTAAAATACCCTTAATTAAAACAGCTTGAAGTAATTCATGGCTTAAGAACTTTTACTAGAAAAGAAGTCAAGTCTATAGTGAGTAATAACATCATGAAATATCTGTTTTTATGTATGGCACCAAACAAGAACAATATAAAAGTTTCCAACACAGAACCTGAATTCTGTGAAATATGATGTAAATCACCTTTACTGAAATTAAACTATATAAAAAAATAAGCGTACATTTAAAGTACTATCTTATAAATTATTTAAACATATGGTGACATGAATATATCAGATGCTCATTTTTACATTTAATAATGCATTCCTTTGTCAGATTAGTCCTACAGGGGAGTTATTTCAGACTCACAGTGACTTTGAACAGGCCAGTTCTTTCCCAAGTTCTCTCTCTACTCATTAGTGGCTGTTTTCAAGGTGTTTACAGGAAAATATTCCAAGTTCAGTTTCCACAAAAATTGTGCCTGCTTTGACTGGTCTGAAAGTGTATTTCTGTAGCTCTGTTGCTGTTTTTAGCTTCTCATTAAGAAAAAAAGAATCATGATTCACCATTCCCTCAGACCAAGAGAACAACATATTAGTGACTTAGGAAGATATGACCAAACTCAAAAAGCGATGAGCCAATTGTTGCTGAATGCTGGCGACCATAAACAAGAGGTAAGCATGTAGCAGGGAAGAAGGAAATGGGTACAGTTATTCTTTCATACCAAACAGTGTATTTATTTTAAGTTAAAATTCTTCCATATACATTTTGGACACCACTGTTCCTTACCTTTTTTTGTATGGCACTTATAGCACAAAAGATTTTTGTTTTATAAACATTTGTAGGATATTATACACTTGAGCTCCCAGGATTGCTGCAAGAGACAGCAGCATGTTCCTGCCCCTGAAGTTCTCAAGATATCTTTGAGGGGAATGGACAATGAAAGAATTAGAACTGACAGACTGCTCTGAACCTTGAGGGCAAGCCACTAGAGGGCTCAACATCTGCATCTTCTCCTTTCATACAAGGCATGTTTTCATCAGAGATGGGGAAGAAGGGCTTTTTCAAAAGCAAATAATCATTTAGGCCTTGATCATTCAAGGAAATTCGCTGAAGGAGAACCTCTGCACCTTTATGGGGCCCTGTTCACGTGGAGCTCATTGCAGCGCTGGGACCTTGATAGGTGTATATAAAATGGGTCTGTCACTCCAAAACCAGAACTTCAAAATTGTACTGGAATCCTGCAAAGTTCACTTGGGAATATTCGAACACATCTGGATAAATGCATTCCCACCATCTGCAACCCTTGGCATAGATACAGATATTGTAATGAACGAGGATGCCTGAAGTCATCTTTAAATTCTACTATCTCAACATTTCATTCTTCCTCCCCACTAGGAGGAGCTACATGAGAAGCAGCGTTCCTTCAGTGTGTTCATTACAACAGCACAGCTATCTGTGCTCGCCACCCGTGTCACACCACAAGACCTTCCTCTACCTCCAATATAATTTTATATGATGTGTAGCGTGCAAACTCATTTAGGTGTGCTACCTAGCCACCTTTCTGAACTTCCTACATTCCTATTAAAACAACTATCACTCACTCCAACAATTTCTCTCCTGTGGAAAACATTGCAATGAGTGCGTGCTTGTTGACTAATGGCCTGATTTAAAATCCACGGACATCAATGAAATTTGGATCAGGTCCTAAGAGAAGACAACATTTTTCCATGACATCATGCCTATTCAAAAATCAAACATGAACCTTACCTTTAAGAAAAATAGAAACATCTTCCAGTTGGGGTACATTATCCTCTCTATAACCACAGTACTTGGTCAGCAAAGGGAAGTTTTTTAAATATTCACGACAAGCATGAGTGGGATAGAGTTTTGTGAGTTCCCTGAATACTGTCCCCCAAGTTTTAATTTCTTCAGCTGTGTACTCCACCCTGGGAATGGGTTGACCACTAAAAAGAAGGAGAAATATTCTTAAACACATAACAGTTGCTAGACTGATTTTAGACAGTAAATTCTTCGGAGCAGGAACGTCACTTCCATGTATCTTTTATTTCTACATCAGTAAATAACTGTGTGCATTAATGGTCCTATCTAAATAATAAAAACCTGAAATCAAACCTTCTGTTAAAACAAATACAAATATTATTGGGATGTTTCCTGACATTGCTTTTGTTCTATATTAATAATAAATACATTGTGGTATCAGGAAGGACTCCTTGCACCACATAAACCGTGTATTTCTGAACGTGAGGCCACTTATCCTTTCACACTGGCTGCATGAATATCATGATTCAGTCCCTTTGTTTTCTCTCTCTCAAGCAATTTCTGATCGATGACAGAAATTGTATCTGTCACCCTAGACTACTTTCTGTAGTGGCCCCTTGTGAGGAATTTGCCAAGTGCTCACTTAAAGTCCAAACAATTAAATCTACCAATTCTCCTTTATCCACTCTTTTGTTGAGGTGCCCAAAGAATTTTAATAGATTGGAGAGGCACACATCTCCTTAAAGAAGCTGTGTCAATTTGTCCGTATCGTATTGGACCACACCTTCAGAATTAGCCGTCTGGCATCCAGCTCAATTTAGGATGGAGGGCACCACTAAAATGCCTGTAAGCCACCTTCATGCCCCACCCATCCTCAGGCTGCCAGTCTGATCCTGAAGAGCATAACAGCTGCTCCAAGTTGTGTCAGCTGCAATGGACCTGTGGGGCTGTTCTATCAGCCAAGGATCACCAGAGCACAATGTTCTAGCCATGTCCCTTTTTCTGCAGCCACACTCTGTGCTGGGGAAGCATGAGGTAGAGGTTGGCACAGATCCAGCAACATCACTAGAAAATTCCCTGCAATATGGGAAGCCTCATCTGGCCATGTAAGCTGGCTTCATATCGGCTTTGTGTCACTGAAGAGGTGCAAAAAAGCTAAGAAATTGGGGCATTTTAAACTTGGGTGTTTTGTAATTTATTTGTTGTCCCAACTAATTCATTAGACCCTGGCTTAACGTTCATTCACCTTTAAATTCCCTATCAGAAGGTGCATCCTGTCTATGTGAGTTTGTTCTACCTGTTCCTCCCTCTTTCCATCTCATCATGACACCAATTTCCTCAGCTGGAGGATCAGTGAAGCCAGTTCTGAGTTGAGCCTGCTCTCTCACGTCTATACATGCCACATCTACAAATAATTCCATCTCACTGCCATCTTCCACTCAGCATCTCTGTCCACAGGCTCGGAGGCCCACGAGCTGCTTGCACCACCAGGAAAGTGGCGGTGGTGCATGATGAATTTGCAATCTGTGCAATGAACAGGGTAGCCCCAAACCTGAATGATGTGTTGCTGAACTTTTACTACCCTTAGTTACAGTGGAGGCTTTACTCAGGGCCGGCTCTAGGATTCTTGCCGTCCCAAGCAAAAAAAATTTTGGCCGCCCCCAGCTCCGCCCCTTCCCCAAATCCCCAGCCCTGCCTCCTCCCCCAGGCGTGCCACATTCCCCCCCACTTTGCTTCCTGCAGCTCCCCCCCCCCGCAACCCCCAGCCCTAGCTCACCTCCACTCCGCCTGCTCCCCTGAACACGCCGCCGCTCTGCTTCTCCCCCCTCCCTCTCAGGCAAGGGAGAGGCAGCGCGTTCGGGGAGCAGGCAGAACGGAGGTGAGCGGGGGGTGGGGAGGGAGTAAGGGAGGTGGTAGAGAAACAGCTCCCTGCCCCAGCTCACCTCCGCTCCACCACTGCCACCTCCCCGCTTCTCCTCCCTCCCTCCCTCCCTCCCAGGCTTGCTGTTTCGCGCGGGGCAAGCCTGGCGGGGGGAGAAGCAGAGCAGTGGTGGCGTGTTCAGGGGAGCAGGCGGAGGTGAGCTGGGGCGGCGCGGGCACCTTTCTAGGGGCGACATGGCCGGTGCCGGAACGCCGCCCCTAGAACTGTGCCACCCCAAGCACCTGCTCGTTTTGCTGATGCCTAGAGCCGGCCCTGGCTTTCCTCCAACTGAGGACTAAGGGTGACCAAGATTTTATCCATCTCTAAGTTAAAAGATGAGGGTTTTTTCCTGGCTAGCCACCCAAATAAACACACAGGATCTCGGATGGGGTTGTACTTGTGCGGGTTTAGCCTATGCCACTGCCTGGGCCACCACAGTCACACTGCTATTTGTAAACCGACTAGCTTGGGCGGAGGTCGCGTGTGTATGTCTACCCAAGCTGGGAATTACATCTCCCAGCCGCAGTACAAATGTACCCCGCCCAGATGGCTAGGTCAGACCAACCTGGAGCATTTGGTAGGTTCGTATCTATGTAAAAAACACGAGTAGGCAACAGTGAACAAGAGAGTGTAAGCAGGAGAGAGAAAATGTATTCTGTAACTAATCACAAGATACAAATGCCCTCCCTCCTCCCCCACTGTATAGTTATTAGCTTTATAGAAAAACATCATAACTTTTTACAGGCTGTTTTAAAAGGTTTTTTTTTTTCCCCTCTGTCAAGTTGGTTTTTTTCTACTCATTTTTTTTTTTATGTTTAAATAATCAAAGTAGATACAAACAAGAAAAATGACAAATCTAAAAAGGGATGCATAAAGTTGAAAAGAACAAGAAATTAATATGTGCCTTCCCCTATGTGCTAGGACTTAGGCCTATTACAAATAAAATTTGAATGTGATTGAAATTCATTTGACTTGGAAGCATGTGTGACAAGAAAATTACAACACAGCAGGTATTTGTAGGTAGCGCAGAAAAATTACTAACTCCTGGGGATGGTAATGAATTCAAAATATAGGCTTGATTTGGCAAGACAAAATTAAAAGTATGTAACTGTTGTATTTGTATGTGAAGGAACAGATACCATTAACTCCAGAGAAATTCACTACATCAATCAGAGTAGTGTTAGCAAGACTAATAAGGGTACTCTGCAATCTCCAGAATAAGAAAAGCAGAGAACAAAACAGCATATGACAAGAACGGAAAACTTAGATAGCAACAGGGAGAGTTTGGCTAACTTTAGTTTTCCTATTACCAAGCCAAATCCTGAAATGCTAATTCACTCTTTACTTATTTGAAGTCAATGAGACTAACGAATGAGCAAAAAGAGAGTTAGCACTTAACTACATGGCGACACTTGCAGATGTAAAAGCGCTTTGAGTTAAACCAGCCTTCAGAGAGCGCAATAGGGAAAGCGCTGCAGTCTGTCCACACTGACAGCTTCAAGTGCACTGGTGTGGCCACATTTGCGGCACTTGCAGCGGTGCATTGTGAGCAGCTATCCCAGCATGCAAGTGACTGCAACATGCTTTTCAAATGGGGTGGAGTGTGACAGGGAGTGTGTTGTGTGTATGTGGGGGGCTGAGAGCATGTCAGCATGCTGTCTTGTAAGTTCAGACAGCAGCAGACCCCCCTCCAACGCCCCTCCCCGCCTCTCTCTCTCACATGGCATTCCACACTAATGGTTGCTTTGTCTCGGAGCAGATAAGCAGCCGGCTGTCAGAAACGGTGCTTTCAAAGGGCATATCTGCATTCCTGCAGCAATTCAAAAACAATGACAAGAGTGGCCACTTGACTTAAGGGGATTATGGGACGTTTCCGGAGGCTGATCAGAGTACAGTAATGCAACACCTCGTTCATACTGACACCTGGGCATTTCAGCCAAGATGCAGCAAGCGTTAATCTTCTCACTGAGGTGGAGTACCAAGCCGTGAAGTCAGAGTGCTCTACGTGCCTTGCCAATGTGGATGGGTAGTGAGCTAGGGCGCCCGGGTCTGCTTTAATGTGCTCTAACTCGCAAGTGTAGCCAAGCCCTTGGAGGTACATCTGAAATACTATTAGCAGTGTGGAGACGAATGAGGGGTAGAAAGTCAAAAGGGGGCTGGGCACCTGACTACACTAGGGCCCTTTTGAAAAAACCCATCCTTAATTTACTATTGAGCCTGCACACAAAGTCAAGGACCATTCTCAAAACAGCTGATGTACACAGGAGATCAGACTGTCCCATAATTAATAATTAAGAGACTGTCTTGTCACCCAGCCACACCCCATTAAGGATTGCACGTACCAGTTACTCTGCATTTGGGGACCCACATACACACACACCCCCGCCAAAAAAAAACCACCCAAAAACCCAACAATTTTGTGACAATAATGACATGAAAAAGTAACACTAAGAAAATAGCTAATGGATTTTTATCTTCTTTTAATATGACTTAGCATCTGGAAACAAGGGAGAGAGCCAGCACCATGCAACTAGCCAGCACCAATCATACCACGAATTGCAATTTGTGAATCAGTACAGAAGATATTAGCTCGTGATTTAAATATTAATCAGACCATGGTCACTTGATCTTAACAGCTCAAAGGCATTTTATTTATTGATGAGTTTTTCATGTTGGTGGGGAACAAGTTATGAAATATCTGACTTACCCAACTGTCCAGATAGCAATAAAATATTTGCAGAGTAACATACCTGATACAGAAAAAGCATGAGCCAAATATCTGGCACCCCAGGAAATTCCCCAAAAGGACTGCTTAAGATTAGGCCTAAAATGGTCTCATTAGCTTCCAATACCAGAGAATGGGGAGAGGAAACTCCACCAAAATATGAGGAAGCAAGAGAGAAGTGTAAAGGAATATGCTACATTTTTAACTGATCTGGAACAAAACTGAATGAGGCATATATATAAAACTGTGGGCTAAATCCTGACTGAAGTTAATAGTAAACTCCCATTGACTTCAACAGAAGCAGGCTTGGGCCTTTTTGTATGAGAACCTTTCTTTGTGAGCAATGGGAACAGAATCTGGCCCTAGGGAACTTTGTAAAAAAACAACAACCAGGACTCCACTGGTTATTATCAACTACAGGAGGATTATAAAAGGGCCCAACTCATGTGCACTGGTTGTATATTGGTATAATTCCATCGACTTCACTGTAATTTGCACTGAAGTAACTTTGAGCAGGCTCAAAGTATTCTTTGCCCTGACTGCTTGACTTCAACCTGAGAAAACTTTGTACTAAACTACTGTAATTGATGTTTGCATGCACCTGCTAAGTCAGATCTATCATTTTCTGTATTTTATAGAGGGGTAAAATAGGTCTTATAGGTCACCATAATAGAGGCTCAACTTAAATGTATACCCCAAATTAAAAAACATAGTAACAGAACCAAAAAAGAGCTACTGTGGCTAAACAACAAAGTAAAAGAAGCAGTGAGAAGCAAAAAGGCATCCTTTAAAAAGTGTAAGTTAAATCCTAGTGAAGAAAATAGAAAGGAGCATAAACACTGGCAAATGAAGTGTAAAAAGCACTCAAGGACGATAAGGCCATTGCGGAGAAACTAAATGAATTATTTGCATTGGTCTTTACGGCTGAGGATGTGAGGAAGATTCCCAAACCTGAGCCATTCTTTTTAGGTGACAGATCTGAGGAACTGTCCCAGATTGAGGTATCATTAGAGGTGGTTTTGGAACAAATTGATTAATTAAACAGCAATAAGTCACCAGGACCAGATGGTATTCACCCAAGAGTTCTGAAGGAACTCAAATGTGAAATTGCAGAACTACTAACTGTAGTCTGTAACCTATCATTTCAATCAGCTTCTGTACCAGATGACTGGAGGATAGCTAATGTGACGCCAATTTTTAAAAAGGGCTCCGGAGGTGATCCCGGCAATTACAGGCCTGTAAGCCTGACTTCAGTACCAGGCAAACTGGTCGAAACTATAATAAAGAACAATATTGTCAGACATATAGATGAACATAATTTGTTGAGGAAGAGTCAAGATGGTTTTAGTAAAGGGAAATCATGCCTCACCAATCTACTAGAATTCTTTGAGGGGGTCAACGAGCATGTGGACCAATGGGATCTAGTGGATATAGTGTACTTAGATTTTCATAAAGCCTTTGACAAGGTCCCTCACCAAAGGCTCTTACGCAAAGTAAGCTGCCACGGGATAAGAGAGAAGGTGCTCTCATGGATTGGTAACTGGTTAAAAGATAGGAAACAAAGTGTAGGTATAAATGGTCAGTTTTCAGAATGGAGAGAGGTAAATAATGGTGTCCCCCAGGGATCTGTTCTGGGACCAGTCCTATTCAACATATTCATAAATGATCTGCAAAAGGGGGTAAACAGTGAAGTGGCAAAATCTGCAGATGATACAAAACTACTTAAGACAGTTAAGACCCAGGCAGACTGCAAAGAGCTACAAAAGGATCTCTCAAAACTGGGTGACTGGACAACAAAATGGCAGATGAAATTTAACGTTGATAAATGCAAAGTAATGCACATTGGAAAGCATAATCCCAACTATACATATAAAATGATGGGGTCTAAATTAGCTGTTACCACTCAAGAAAGATCTCGGAGTCATTGTGGATAGTTCACTGAAAACATCCACTCAACGTGCAGCGGCAGTCAAAAAAGCTAACAGAATGCTGGGAATAATTAAGAAAGGGATAGATAATAGGGCAGAAAATATCATATTGCCTCTATATAAATCTGTGGTACGCCCATGTCTTGAATACTGTGTGCAGATGTGGTCGCCCCATCTCAAAAAAAGATATATTGGAATTGGAAAAGGTTCAGAAAAGGGCAACAAAAATTATTAGGGGTATGGAATGGCTTCCATATGAGGAGAGATTAATAAAACTGGGACTTTTCAGCTTGGAAAAGAGACGGCTAAGGGGAGATATGATTGAGGTCTATAAGATCATGCCTGGTGTAGAGAAAGTAGATAAGGAAGTGTTGTTTACTACTCCCCATACCACAAGAACTAGGGGTCACCAAATGAAATTAATAGGCAGCAGGTTTAAAACAAATAAAAGGAAATATTTCTTCACACAACACACAGTCAACCTGTGGAACTTCTTGCCAGAGAATATTGTGAAGGCCAAGACCATAACAGGGTTCAGAAAAGAACTAGATATATTCACGGAGGATAGGTCCATCAATGGCTATTAGCCAGGATGGGCAGGAATGGTGTCCCTACCCTCTGTTTGCCAGAAGCTGGGAATGAGACAAGGGATGGATCACTTGATGATTACGTGTTGTGTTCATTCCCTCTGGGGTACCTGGCACTGCTATGGTCGGAAGACAGGATACTGGGCTAGATGGACCTTTGATCTGACCCAGTAGGGCCGTTCTTATGTCTTACTATATTAGCTTTGAATTTGGCTGTCTCCCACACTGCAAGCAAACAAATGCATTACCTGTAGAACTGTCACAAGGCTAATTGTTGAAGCATCGTGTCTTGGAGGACTAAATAAATCATCTTGCAGGGCAGGACTTAAGATATTTCTAATGCTCCTATCTATGTATTAGCTATGGCTGGAATCAATGATCTAGGCCTTTTTCCTCGCAAACATTTTATGATTCTATCTCCTGTACCTCAGGAATGTTCTCTCAGCTGTGTATGTGCAAACAGGGTAATACTTCTAACAGCTTGTTTTAATCCTAGGTAGTGACATAGACACTCCAGTGAGTGTGTATCATGTTCCTCTGCAGACACAGAAATCTACGGGCAATGCTCAGCATGTTTAGGCTTGCTTGTTCCTCTGTCGCTTTCAGGTTCCTGTTAATATAAGTTTTGAAATGGCTTATTTCCCTTCTTCGTACCAATGTTTTTCCTTACTTCTGTGGATTATATTATTTGCTTTGCCCTTTCACAGTTCTGATAAGAAACTCAGAGATTTAATACTAACCTCCAGTGGGATTCCTGCTGCCTCTTCAATAAATCTCACATACTCCTATTCTGTTCTAGAAGTTATTTTCCCAATCAGCTGCCTCATACCTCATCCTGTCTTTTCAAATTAATTTGTAACTGACCGTTTCCCCACTTTTGCTTTATGTTCTGGCCGTATAAGTTGGTTCTCTTTTTTTTTCTCTCTCTCTCTCTCTGGGGCTGGCACATAACTATCACCCAACCCCCAATACACACATCCCTCTGCTTTCCTCTACCTGCCTTTGAGGCCTCATTCTTCCCCAGACATCAGACTGGCTGGCACTTATTAATTGGTCAGAGGTGCTTCCCCCCGCAGCAGGAGCAGGTGCTTGCGGCTCCAGCCCCATGGGGTGGAGGGGCGCGGAGGCTCAGAGCTTTCGGCCCACGGTGTGGAGACTTGCCACAGGCCAGATGTTCCCCATCCCTACTATAAACCCTGAGAGACCCAGCTCCAGTTAAGCCTCCACAGCTTCCAGGGTTGCCAAGCTCCTGGCTTCATGGCTGGGAATGTGGAAGCCTGAGAGCCCCATTTTAAGCCTGCCTGCCTCTGAGCCCTGAAGGCTTCCAGAGTCTGCAGCTCTGAGGCAGCCCCACCATGCCAACTGCTTCAGAGTCAAGGACAACAGGACTTCCAGGCTCGTAGCAACTCTGGGAGTCCCAGCTGGAATCTCCTGCTGGGGGCCTCGGGGCGTCCAAACTTCCTGCCATGCAGCCTACGTCTGCCTGTGGCAGAAGTTCATAGAAATCTAAATGTTTCCATGAAACATTTCATTTTGGACAATTTAGCATTTTCTGATGAGAAAACACTTAGAAAATTCCCAATCCGCTCTAATCATGCAAACACTTTGTATGATGCTGCCCTCTAGTGGCTGTTCTGGAGAGAGAAAAGGGATTCCATTTGTAGTGGGGGAACTCTTCTTTGGCTCAAGTGCTAGAGGCCTATGTTCTGGAGTGAAAAGACCAGGGTTCTAGGCCAATTACAGGAGGCGTCTGTGTCCATGGCACATGGGGATTCATTTCATTATAGGATACGCAAACATTTGTAAAATAGCTCCTTACATTAAACTAGCCAGGAACATAATGGTGACAATGTAGCACTTAGCCTCTAAACGCCTCACTTGCTTATGGTTATATTGAAAATTATATGATTTCAAGCTTTTGGTTTGTCATTTGTAACATATACTAAACTGGTCAAAGATCAATGGCTCACTTCTTTTTTCCAAAACTTCATGCTAACAGAATTAAGTGGAGTGGAATTTTTTCTAACTTAGCAGCACAGAAAAGAAATATACCAGTACTTACTATTTATAACTCATGGCAACATCCACAAAATACTTTCTTCTCTGTCGATATACATTGTCCTTAAATCCCTTGAGAAAGGAAGACGAGATTAATTTATAACAAAGAGAAAGAAAATTAGCTGTAAGAATTTTAAAATTAATCATTAAAGTGTTTACTTTGCATTTAATTATATTGCTTTCTGATTAACAGCATCTATTTTAATAAGATATATAATAATAAATAATAAATATAATAATAAGAGAAAAATAAGCTAGTATCACACTTCCTCCAAAAGGAACATTTCCAGGAGAGGTGCTATGCACTAGTGCCATCACACAGCCAAAAATATTAAGTATGGGAAAACTGGTTATGACTCAACTTCAGCCCACCCAAACACCTCCATTACCTGACTGGAGTCTCCCAAGCAGGCAAGAATCTGGGTTCTTGGCTCATGCATCACACTTCTTTCATGGCTTGGAAACTGAAGTGCCTCAGAATTCATGAAGAGCTTGTTTTGAAGATGCTACTGTGATGGCCACCATCTTGGCTATCACGCTGGGGACTGAACCAAAAACCTCCAGAGCTAAAGCATGAGCTGCTGCAGCTTGCGCTAAAGTCCTGTAACTGTGGCTGTAACGGACTTATTTTCTTTGAGGATCAGCCGCAGAGGGACGTATGTGTAACGTAAACACCTGTGGGCTAGACTACTTTCTGTTATTCTAAACCCCATGCAACATTTCTTCTTTATACACAAAACACTCAGACACACTTCACTTTTCAGGCTAAGTAGTAAGTGTCAACTTCAAAGGCAAGATTGGAGTGGGTTAAAATTTAATTTCAAACAGGCATAGCAGCCCAGAAAGTATATTTGCACTCGCCCCACTCAACTGGGCAGTAGTGTAACCAGAAAAAAAATACCACTCTCCTCTGTCACTATGCATGGACAAAAACACAAAAATGATAGAAAAATGGCTGTTGGTCCACACAGCTTCGATTCATAGATTTCATAGCCAGCGGAACTATTTGTGATCATCTAGTCTGACCTCCTGTATAGCATAGAGAACTTCCCTAAAACAATTTTTATAGCAGAGCTTTTAGAAAAACCTCCAATCTTGATTTAAAAATGGTCAGTGATGGAGAATCCCACATGACCCTTGGTAAATTGTTCCAATGGTTAATTATCCTCACTAAAAAAATTTATGCCTTATTTCTAGTCTGAATTTGTCTAGCTTCAACTTCCAGTCATTGGATAGTGTTACAAAACTTTTTCTGCCAGACGGAAGAGCCCATTATTGAACATTTGTTCCCATGAAGGTAGTTATTGACTGTACTCAGGTCACACCTCCTCTTTGTTAAACTAAATGGATTGAGCTCTTTGAGTCTATCACTATAAGGCATGCTTTTTAATCCTTTAGATCAATCTCATGGCTCTTCTCTGAACCCTCTCCAATTTATCAACATCCTTCTTGAACTGTGGACACCAAAACTGGACACAGTATTTCAGCAGTAGTTGCATCAGTTCCAAATACAGAGGTAAAATAACCTCTCTACTCCTACTCAAGATTCCCCTATTTATGCATCCCAGGATCCCATTAGCTCTTTTGGCCACAGCATCACACTGGGAGCTCATGTTCAGCTGATTATCTATCATGATCCCCAAACCTTTTTCAGAGTCACTGCTTCCAGGGATAGAGTCCCCCCCCCACTGGAAGTATGGCCTATATTCTTTGTTCCTAGATGCATATAATTACATATTTAAATGAATATTGTTTGCTTGCCTAAGCTTCCAGAACATTTTGGATTTGTAACAGTCATGGGGCTCTCAGCCGCAGCTAGTGCACTAAGAGTGGCAGGAAGCAGCCACTATAAAGTACATGCACGCACACTTGTGTGTGTACACACACGTACTGCTGCGGGATGTAGGAGAGAAAACAAAAGGGATTGTGAAAGCATTCAAGCTTCCTACTCTCAAGCCACAGTCCAAGGCAGCAGAGGCCTTGCAACATCACTCAGATGTTTGGAGGACATATTTCCCCTTAGTTCCACTAGCATGACTCGTCTAGCCTACATCTACAAAGAGAAAGCTAGTTCATGAACGCTATTTCTTCACTATTTTGGTCGCAGCTTCCAAAAACCATAGTTATTCCCCTTCCCTCCCCCTATACTTTTGTTGGCTGCTGTACATTGTTTTAAGTGAATCTCTAATGAAGAAGAATAGTTCAGGGTGACAACGGTGAATTATATGGAAAATTATGGAAAAGGTTTCTTACAGGCATAAAGTTGTTGATCCTTACTGGAGTTACACCTTGACTGTTTAAAACCTTTATGAGTTAATAAGCTGCAGACTTTGGATCAATGGTTAGGGGGATACCTTTTTCCTCCTAAGAGAGGCAAATGATTTTGTAGGCTCAGGTAGAAAGGGACGGACGGTAGTATAACTGGTTTGTTGTGACTCAAGAGTGTGTGTCATATGTAGTGAAATTCTGTTCCTGTTAACAGGACTGGTCCTAGAGCTCAGAGGATATTTCTACACCAGGGGCAGGGAACCTACGGCCAGTGAGCTGGATCCAGCCCTCTGCCTAATTTCATCCCACCTGCAGCAAGTCTCCGTGCCGCGGGTCGGAAGCCCCAAGGCTTGGCGTCCCCCTGTGGGGCTTGACCCGCGAGCACTGCCTCACCCTGTTGCAGGGGGAAGCTAGGGTTGCCAGGCCATTAAAAGTCTGGTTGGGTCTGCACAGCTCCCGCAAGCAGCTGGCATGTCCCTGCGTCCCCTAGGCACAGGTGCGATCAGGGAACCATGGCTAATGGGAGCTGCAGGGTCAGCACCTGCGGGCGCAGACAGAGTGCACCACACAGAGCTTCCTGGCAACGCCTCTGCCTAGGGGCTGCAGGGACATGCCAGCTGCTTCTGGGAGCAGTGCTGAGCCAGGGCAGGCAGGGAGCCTGCCTTAGCCACACTGCACTGCCGGAAGCCACCTGAGGTAAGCGTTGCCCCGCTGGAGCCTGCACCCTGAACCCCCGACCCAGGTCAGAATCCCCTCCCACACCCCAACTCCCTCCCAGAGCCCAGAGCCCCTCCTGCACCCCAACCCCCTGCCCCAGTTTTGAGCCTCCTAATGGAGCCTGCACCCTGCACACCAACCCGCACACCAACCCCTTGCCCCAGTCCCGAGCCTGCTCTCACATTCCAAACCCTTTGGCCCCAGCCCGGAGCCCCCTCCTGCGCCCAAACTCCCTCATCCCCAGCCCCACCCCAGAGCCCACTGTGATGTGTCATTCCATATTCTTTATGAAAATATGCTTATGATATGAATATGACATAACTACGATATACTTTATGCAAAATGGCTCATGTGAGATATCATTGGAAAGGTTATGATTTACTGAATGTGATTATCCTATTTGTATGCATGTATCATTTCTGTATCTGAAATTATGAATATTGACTATGTATGTATATTTCAACTATGTTACTTTGGGTGACGCCCCCGCTAATACTTCAGGTACAACAATGAAAAAGTCTGACAGTGCTGATGGGCCATCAGCAAGAGACAATGGACTGTAAAAGAGCTTAGTCTTCCTGTGAATGTGTGGGTCAGCCTGTGAAGAATGGCTACAGGGGTCCTACAGAGGCATGTGACCAAGTCACCTGATACTGGAACCCATCTTGAATTCTGTACTTTTCCATGAGAAGCTGGGGGTGGGGGTGGGGTCTCAAACTAGGAAACAAAGGACTCCCACCTTATGTAAATCCCATTTAAGGGTGGGAGTGAGGTAATCCAGGTCATCAACTCTCCCCTGCTATCCCACCCAAGATGACTGCTGGAAACAACTAACACTGAACTGGGGGGAAGAACTGGACCCAGACTGGAAGGGTGTCTGGCCTGTGAAGAAGATTATTAGAACCACATTTAGGGTGAGAACTTACATGTAACCAGTTTCTCTAGTGTTTTAAGCTTAGTTTGCGTGCTCTGTTTTATTTTCTTAGTAATCTGCCTTGTTCTGTCTGCTCCCTCCTTAACTACTTAAAATACACCTGTTGTAGTTAATATATTGTAAACCAGAAATAAATTTAACAGTTCATGAGATTTCTAACTGGGGTGGGGGGAGAGAAGTTGTGTATACACTCAAACATTGAGGGAAGAGGCGAATTTCATATAATTTTGGGTTTGTACTCCAAAGGCAGGTGGACATCTGGGTGCTGTGGCAAGCCTCTTAAACTGAGCCTTCTCAGAGTGGCTCTGTTTCTCTGTGCAGCTGGCTGTGGCCCTGCCTGTGTGCTTGGCTGGAAAAGGCTGGGGAGCCTAGCCCAGCAAGACCAGGTAAAAGGGGGCACTGGCTGGCAGAAAAGGCTGCCTCAGTGGTGTCCCAGCACACCAAGTGACATCCCGAGCAGTCCAACCCGTCACACCCACATACGCAGCTGGAGCCCTCACTCCTCCCACACCCCAACCCCTGCCCCTCTGCAGAGCCCCCTCCCGAACACTGAACCCACTTCTGGCCCTACCCCGGAGCCTGGGGAAGCCCTGAGCCTCAGCACCCCCTCCCCCGCACAGGGCTGTGTGTGGCCCATGACTGATTTTTCTGTGGGTCATGATAGGACCTTGATAGAAAAAAGGTTCCCCACCCCTGGTCTACACGACAGTGTAAGCCTAGGGTTAGTAGAATTTGAGTTAGCAGATCCAGGGTTTCAGGGGCATGTACAGAAATTTAACTTTGACCCCTTTTGGGGTGGCATGTTCTGTTTCCCTTTCCCCGCCAGCTCTGGCAGAAGCTCACTCTTCCATCCCTCTCCCCTGCCCTGACTCCGGCTCCAGTAGGAAGTTGCTCTTCCCTCGACCCGACAGGAACTTGCTCTCCTCCCCACAGCCCCGGGGCCAGGAGGAGCTTGCTCTCTCTGCCACCATGGCCCCAGGGCTGGAGGAGTTCTGTGCCCCCAACAATTATTGGTGAGGCCCATGCCCCTACTTCCCCCACCCCCTTGTGTGCACCCCTGTTGGGTTTGTTAACCTAGGGCTTGAGCAGCTGCACTCATTTGTAACCCAAGGTTAGGAATTGTTGAATGTTGGGTCCCAATCTGGGGCTCCAGTATCTACACTGCATTATGCAGGTCCAAGTCCCACTACCCATAGTCAAGACTTGGCAGTGCTCTCCCAAAATGTGGCCGGTTCTACCCCTTTGTTCATGGTGCAGTGTGGGAAAACTTGACTGTCCTCTGAACTTAACTACCCAGAGAACAAAGAAAATCAGTCCACAGGATTGTGGGATACTTTTGGTGGACTCCCATGCAAGAGTCCAGTGGGGTGAGTCCAGGGTCTACACTGCAAAGCAATAGGCTTGAACCCTGGGTCCTGACTTGACTCAGGCTCAAACCATACACTCCCATGTGGTCCTGGGACCCTAAGTCCAAGCGCTGGGTTAGCACGATTTGTGTGCAGACAGAAGTGGAATTAGACTTGAGCCTGAGTTCAAACTCTGGGTTTACACTGCAATGTAGACATACCCATGGTGGCCTTGTGCTGCCCCTGCATCAGGGTAGTTCTTCATGGCCCATTATGACTCCTGTATGGCGCCTATACACTCCACAGAGGGGTCAGAGGAGAGACCAGAAATAGTCTATTGGTGTCCAACAGTAGGTTTTGTTCCATTTCTAAGTCCTAGCGTTCTGTGTAGGTATGGTACAAATGTGGTGTAAATTATGCCTATCTGAGTTGTCTAAAGTGTAATAAAAACTCTGCTTTTATTTCATGCAAATGTCTTTTTCATTGTGTATAAAACTAAAGTGATCTGCAGAAACCTGCCTTATGTATTCAGTGTAGGCACCAGCTCGAAATATAAAACAATATTAAGTTGATGATTGTGATGGGCCAGGTGAGGCTGAAATGCTTCTATTTGAAGCAGAGTTACTATTAGTGGCCACAGGTGCCAACTTTCCTTGGTGGCGGTGGGTGCTTGTGCCCCCGGCCCCGCCCCGTCCCTGCCCCTATCGGACACCTCCCCAAATCCCCGCCCCAGCCCCACCTCTTCCCCAAGTGCGCCGCGTTCCTCCTCCTCTTCCTCCTCCCCCATCCCTCCCCGCGCTTGCCGTGTGAAACAGCTGTTTCTTGGCGCAAGCGCTGGGAGGGAGGGGGGAGAAGCAGGACGTGGCGGTGCGCTATGGGAAGGAGGCGGAGGCGGGGCGGAGGCAAGCTGGGGAGGGGTAGGGAGCTGCCAGTGGGTGCAGAGCACCCACTGAGTCAGCGCCTAGGTTAGTGGCTGAAGGTAATCTGCAGATTTGGGAGTTTCCGAAGATGCAGACTCTCACCCTTGCCCATGATAAAGAAGTGCACAGAATGACTCAGGATTTCAGGGTGTGCTCCCCTTGGGTAATGATCCAATACAGCAGCCTTCAGCTATTGTGAGCTACACAAACGTAAATTAAACCAGGTGTCAAGGGTTCCTAGGGTCTGATACAGAAGCCAATGGTCAGCAAGGCACAAGAAAGCCCTGGTAAAGCCTGGCCATTTCCCAAGGGTAATAGGGAGGGGCTGACACAGCAGTTGATGGGCTGGCTCTATACCCTTATAAGATCCCCTACACTGAGGTGATCCTCCCTACAGTATAGAGCCACTTTGCACCAGAAGCACAAAGCAAAGCAGCCTCAATACAGAGGAGAATCCACGACAAGTTTATAACATGACAACGAACTACAGGTAAGTAACATGTGAAACAGTAATTTTTCCACTCTGTAAATTCTTCAAATATATATGAGTGATATATCTTACAGAATGTTTATCCCCTCCCACCCCCAGTTACTAAGTTCAAATGCTCTATATAGCCCAGTGGTTCTCAAACTTTTGTACTGGTGACCCCTTTCCCATAGCAAGCCTCTGAGTGCAACTCCCACTATAAATTAAAAACACTTTTTAATATATATAACACCATTATAAATGCTGGATGCAAAGCGGGGCTTGGGTGGAGGCTGACAGCTCGTGTCCCCCCGTGTAATAACCTCCCGATGACCCCCAGTTTGAGAACCCCATAGCCCCTCCCCATTCTGAAAACCAAAATAGAAGCAAGCCAACAAAAACAGTTGTGGAAAGTTTTTGATTGTTTCCATTCACTTTGATGATTGCCCATCTATTAGAGCAGAGACAATGCAGATGATATAAACAGATGAGTTTCTTCTAGCAGCCTATCATTATAGTTCATTCTTAAAGTCTCTTAGGTTAGGCATATGTTGAAGAAAACCATGATTGAATGAAAAAAAAAAATTACTAAGGGCTCATATTCCTTAGCTTTAGATTTGGAATATTTAGGCATTACACAGGGTATGAAATAGGGACTTATACACTGGCATTGATTTCAGAAAGCACAGTAAGAAACCTATCCATACACTGTATTCATGCAGAGATTGGAGTGTACTGTGCTGTTGTACCTTGTAACTATCCCCTAGTCTGAGGGCGAGCATTCTTTCAAATGCTTTGTTCTTCTACACCCACATTGATCTGAATTTTTATTTAATGTCCATATTCTTTGATTTGTGGCAGAACCTAGGTTTACAATAACCCAAACTGTTTAGAATATCAAAGCTTCTATCCGCCATCTATTTTAAAAATATGAATGCAGTGTATAAATGGGGATCAAACATGATTTTGGAGTGCCTCAGTTTTTGAGTCTCCCAACTTGAGAAACTGAATGAATTCATTGAATGACACCCTCTAAAGGGACCTGATTTTCGTAAAGTGCTGGTCACTCACCTGCTGAAAATCAGGCCCCTTTACGGTGCCAAAAAAATGGAGGCCCCCCAAAATTGCTAATCAATTTTGAAAATCTTTGCCATGGTGCTTATAACTCGACTGGTTAAACAATATGAATAACTATCTACAAAATTATTTTTAAATTCTGTTGTGGATAACAAATTGCCCTGCAACTAGGACTTAAAATCCAAATAAGATAATGAATTTATTTCACACTTACTGGGTGATCTGCATCCAGCTCAGAGCCATACATTAGAACTCTCTGCGAGCATTTGTCTAATTCAGCAATCTTCCTGGGGAACCAAGGGACACAATCAAGTTCTGTGGAAGATAGAGTGGGAGAAAATATTAGAGGATAAGACTGGTGTGGTTTCTAAATGAAATGTTTGCTAATTTCTAAATAAAGCAGCTTTACCGTCTTCATCAGTCCAGATGTTCTCTGGTGGATTAAGAGTTACGATGTTAGTCTGAAACTTTAGCAACTGAATTAGTTCATTAAATTCTTTCTTACTGCAGTCACATTCCACAAAAATTTCTACCTCTGAATTCCTCCTCTTGGATTTTCTTGATTCAATGTGAACCATACTCACATGCTTCTCCTGTGGGAAGATGAAACATTGGACTCTATATATAAACAATTCATTTAGAACAACAAAATTGGTAGCATGAATTTCTGTTATAGAAGTTCACATTAAAAATACTCAGCCTACTACTAAATGCATAACCAGTGATTTGTAGTGTATTAAAGAAAAAAATCTGCTCGCTTAAGGTAAAAATTGCTCTTTTTCATTAGATGACTATGATAGCTATAATATCCACAGGGGATTTAAATGTGATTTACCAAGACCTTCTTTTACAAAGGATATTATGTTAGTTGTTTTAAAAATGATAATACAATGCTACATTGATATCAAAGGTAGATATAAAATATGCAGTGCATTGTCAGTGTTAATTTCAGTATATTTTAGTTTTTCCAGCTAAGAACACCATTGGTACAAGAAGCTGCATTTATTCAATCTCTCTCTCGACAAGCTAAGAGAACATTTATTTTGTGATGATAATTATATTTCATTTCTCATCTATCTTCCTTGTACTAATTAGGAATCACCCTGGAATAAGAGTAACAAAATGCAAGTCCAGACCAACTGATTGTCTAGAATAACGACCCTGGTAAGATCTACAACCCTCAGTGAATATGGATGTCAAAATGGCCTTCCCCTGGTAGAACTCTCCCACCACACCACTGCTGATCTGCGAACGGGTGTCAAGAGGAGACTGCAAAACATTCATAATGATTTCTATTTTTGCATGCATGAGGCACAAACCTGTCAACCAATCCATTACTTTTTACTACCTTCCTCCCCACCCATTAAAGAATGCCAAATCTGAAGAGATCTCTGCCGCTGTCTACACTTGGCCCCTACACTGTATGTATTTTCATTCTGGGTAAAATTCACCCCAGGGCAAAGGGCCAAGCACAAGTTTCTGCCAGTCCCTATGCACCTTCAGAGGCTTAAATGGTATGCAGTTTTTCCTCTGGCTTCCTGTATAGGGGTATGTTTCACCCTTGGTTAATACATTTGCATCTAATACTTATGTTCACAATAAAAGAAGTTTCCACCCTGATCACTTGTTGTAAACTCAATAAGATATTTCAGTTCATGTATTCTGGTACTGAATGCATACCTAGTTGCATTAGTGACATTACCCCGGCACTATGCCTACTGGCACACTACAGCATCATTCCTGTAACTGATAGCGCTTCGATGGCCTGCTGTGCTAGCAGTCTGCCCATCTGCAATCAACTGTATCAGGGCCTTAATGTGTATTAACATGTCATAATTCCCATTCTACTGCCGAAGACCCTGATCCAACACCACACTTAAGCACAGGCTTTAAGCAAATGAATAGTCCCACTGGAGTCAACACCAACATTAGAGTCAATGAGATGATTCTTGTGCTTAAAACTTAAGCTCAAGCTTCAGTGCTTTGCTGGATCAGGGCCTCTGACAGCTAGAACTTTAAGCACATGAGCAGTCCATTCATTTAACGGGGACTACGTATGTGCCCAAGTCAAACACATGCTTTAAATACTTTGCTGGATTGGTTACATGCTCAGTTAGCAATCAAATTGAAAGTGTTATGTCACATGCTTCTTTGACTTCAGCGGAGCTACACCAGTTTACACCAGCTAACAATTGACCCAAATGTCTCCAACCTTTCCATTAATTCTAATGATTTGTAATATTTACCTGGAAGAGCCTGAGAGCTTTCACTAATCCACCAACTTCATTTTTCAAGGAAAACACTACAGCAGTCTTTCCGCTTTCAGAAACTGATTCACTTTTGCTGTTTCCTTTATTCCCTTTCTTCTCATCATTTTTACCAGAATTGGCTCGGTTTGGCTACAAGAAAGTAGATACAAAATACAGTAGTTTCCAATGCGCATTTCTGAAAAATATCAAACATTCCTTTCACACAGACAGCTTTTGTCAGAAAACATCCGAATGAAAGTGATCCAAAAAAGATAAGCAGCATATTCAAAATCAGAAAAGGTAACAGACAAATGTCAGAGACGGAAGAGACCAATACAGAAATATGACACAAATAAAGCAATGTTACTATAGGTAATAAACAAAGATTGGATGGAACAATTCCTCACCCGGCTAAATTGTCGTAGCTCTGACTGCAATGGACTGTGCTGACTGACACCAGCTGATGATCTGGCCCAGAATTTTGAAAATATTTGAATTGTCCATAAAATCCACAAGCAGAAACTTCATATTCCCCATTGGACTAGATTTAACGTTGCCGCCTACTTTTCATTGCTCCTAATGAACTAAAAGCTATCCACTGATTATACAAATTAAAAAGGGAGAGATGTTTAGGCTCTATCTATCATAGAAGAAATCTGAACTAACTGAACCTTTTTAAAATTTGTTTCAGCCAACTAAGTCTGACCTCCTGAGAACAATCCATTTATCCCAAAGGAGCATTTCCTTTTTTATTTTTACACTGTTGAGCTTCCCACACCTGTAAGATTCTCTCTGTGCTGAATTTCCTTCTATATTTTCCAATAGTGCAACATCCACAGCTTAAGTCTTTTTTGAGATGCCTCTAGGTAGTCCATACATATATCAAGAGCTTTAGTAATACTGGCCAAGATTCTCAAAAGTGACTAGCACTGGGTATCGTGCTTGAGATACCTGAATGCAGACAGATCTTCAGAGGGCATGTGTTCTGCACTTATGAACATCAGACCCCTTTAAAAGTGTTTCAGATGTTTGCAACCAAAAAACATGACTATCTTGGCCACTGTGTCCATTTCCAATGTAAATGTTCATTGGTAAATTCTGTTCTTGAGATAAAAACAGTGAACCAGCAATTTGGGGAGAGGGGAGCCAACAATACAGGAGGGCAGCTAACAAGGTTTGGAACCTTTAAAGCCATGTTCAAATCATTCCAAAAAACTATTTTTAAGAATAGGTGGGAACCCTGCAGCAGTTCACCTCCTTATTTCCATCAGATCCTCCAGTGACTTCAGTGGAGCTGTGACAATTTACTCCAACTGAGGAGCTGCCCTGAGTCCCAAACACAGTTTTCAAAAGCAGATTTAATAAGGTTTTGCCTAGTCCTCATTGACCAGGCACAGTATCTTAAACTTCTTTTATGCTAAATCCTTTAAAAATTGGATCAGATACTTTCTAAAACAAATCTCCATTGCTGACAAGGACTAATCTGTAATTGACACAGTTTCAGTACAGACAGTTCAGTGCATCCACACTGAACTGATTTAAGTTTTACCCCCAGGCTAGTCCATACTAGCAGTGTCCTAAACTATTTAAATTACAATGTCCTCTGGGTAAATAGCCTGCAATTCCCCGGTCAGTTCCCAGAAGCTAGGCATTCTGGAACATTTCACACAGTCACCATACATGGTGGGAAGGTAGAGAGGCGACAAGTGACGTGTTTCAGCTTCTCTGAATCCACACCGGCACTAAAGCAGTACAAGCTGAACCGGTTAAACTTTAACTAGTTACAAAACCAGTTAAAACCTTTAGCCTGTTCTAACCATTTATTCGAGTATTTGTATATCATCTGGGGTGTTTTGTCTGTGTGGACACAGGCATCCTAGAGGCTTTAACCAATTTAATTTTTCTAGTGAAGACTGTCTGAGCCCTGGTCTACACTGGGGCGGGGGGGGGGGGGGGGGGAAATCGATCTAAGTTATGCAACTTCAACTACGTGAATAACGTAGCTGAAGTCGGCATACTTAGATCAACTTACTGTGGTGTCTTCACCGCGGTGAGTCAACTGCTGCAGCTCCCCCGTCGACTCTGCCTGCGCCTCTCATGGCGCTGGAGTACAGGAGTCGATGGGAGAGCACTCGGGGGTTGATTTATCGCGTCTAGACTAGACGCGATAGATCGATCCCCGCTGTATTGATCGCTGCCTGCCGATCCGGCGGGTAATGAAGACATACCCTCAGTGTCAGTAACAAGTGCAGGTAGGTGCACCAGTGCTGTATGTAGTTTAGCAGTAAACTAGGCTTTCACACATTTTTTTTGGCCAGTCAAAACTTGTTTGAATCCAGTTTATCTAGAACTTGTAGAAAGGGCCAAGTGGTTCAGTAACCATGTGTGGGCTAGTTCCCTATTTTATGCTCAAACTTTTTTAAAAAACAGTTTTAAAGAATGTTTGGCCCCATATTGGGTGATAGGATTGTCTGAAATCAATCCAGCTGGAACTATGTTTAGATTGAGTCCAAACTTAAACAGTTTTCTAACATGGTTAAAAGTCAAGTGTAGACAGGGTCTGCATGAGTTTGCACTTATGAAATGGATCACCCCATTGTCTTTAGCTAGCAAGCCTCTTTTAGGCCCTGATTCAGGAAAGCACTCAAGTATATGCTTAACTTGAAATACGTGCTCCTGAATTGGGGCCTTACAAATTTGTGTTTTTAATCTTTTTTTTTTTTTTTTGTTATAGTTAAACATTTTTTCCCAATTATTATTTGGGAGATAACTTACATGTCAAGTATGCAGCCTACATGTGCTTTGACAAAAATACTATTTTTAATTTTGCAGTCTATCTAGACTTGTCTGTGTGTGTCCATTTTTAGAAGGAAAGTACAGAGAAGCATATTAATTTACTTCCCAATCCTGAAAGGTGCTAAGCACCAATTGACTTCAGTGGGAAATGATGGTACTCAGCACCTCCCAAGATTGAGCCCCCTGAGTTCTTGTAATTGTGTCAAATGGATAATATCTGAAATGTCTGCTAAAAGCCACCATTCAGCTTGTGAAAACTAGATGAGCTAATCATTATGAAATAACAGAAGAAACTGTGATACTATGAGAATTAACTTTATTAGCCATGCAGGTTATTACTGTATGTGATTAAATAATGACTTGTAGATGGTCTTTCCTAATGATGATGACGTATTATTATCAGGAGCAAGTGCAAATATTCAAGAAATCATAGAGTTAAAGCAGAATCCTAGTGAAGAGAGAAACACTAAGACATCTTATATAGGCAGTAAAACAGATTCACCCCGTTTAGTCCAGTGATCCTTATTCTAAGATTTCCCAGTGATATCAATAAACACCAATAAAACAGGTAGAGATGAGTAAACACTTAAATATGCATATATGATAGTAACACAAATAGGGATATTTCATCTTTACTATAAAGACAATGGGTCAAATCCACAGCTGGTGTAAAATGGCATAACTCCAGTGAATCCGATAAAGCTATGCTGATTTACATCAATTGAGGGTCTGGCCCCATATTTTCCACATCTCTCTCTCTCTGTTTTACTATTATTTGTCAAAGTAGATTATTAATATGTATGAATTATATTAGGATTTTATACAAAAATTTACAGATACCATTTGTTTGCATAAAAAGTTGAAATACAACCATGAAGTGGTTGGTGTAACACTCTGAAAATACCAAAGTATCTGCTGGGTCTTCAGATCATGCTACAAAGATTATTTTACATCTTTTGATAGTATTTTTACCTGAGGAGACATTTTTAGCTACACATTTTTCTATATGCTATTGTATCAAAAGAATCAAAACTCCAATATGTCAAAGCCAAGTATTCACACTGTATCAAAATGCTGGACTCACCAACTCAGTGTAAATGTATCTGATTTGTAAATGATCTCAAAATAATTGGTCCCAAACCTGCAACTGACTCTGTGAAGATAGACTGTGCTGCCCATGGAGCATCAATTGCAAGATCAGAGTCTATAAAATTACTTAGGTATTTTCCTCTTATTGACTCTGATTCAATCAAACACTTAAGCACATGTCTAATCTGAGAGTGCAGGTTAGTCCAATTGACTTTGCTGGGACTACTCACAGGCTTAACATAAGACAGGCATTTACTAACTAGCTGAATGGAGGCCAAACTCATTTACCATTGATTTTAGGAGTACTAAACATGGTGATTCTCTCTGATATTGCCTGTGAAATTTAATAGGCTTTTTGCTATATTTTATCTGAAGAAACTATACAAAAGTACTAGTGGTGATTAGGACTAGAAGGAATTGGTCAAACCTAGTTACAAATAAACAAGGTCATTCGATATTTTTAGTTACAAATAATTAAAAATATCGAATGACCTTGTTTATTTAAAAACAAGGCCAATAGGTAGCTTGCAGGGTTCCCCCAGGTGTGTAAACTATTTGTAGCATTAGCTATCTGAATAAAAATGACTTATTTAGAAGAATCTAAGAATAAGATTATCTGCTTTCCCTCTCTGTATTTGGGCTTATGTTATTTTCCTTGTATGCTTGCTTTCTTTGTTTTTGCTGCTACCACCACGTGATAATTACTATTCTGAAATATTGAAACCAAGATTACAATTTTCCTTTTGAGAGTTCTCAATAACTTCTGTTGCTTGCTTTGGAAACCACGTACTAAAGACGGGCAGAACCTTTGATGCTACTTTTTGGATTTAAAAAGCAAAATCAAGAAAGCCCTAAAATACGGAGCACATGCAAGCCCACCCGCTGAGCACAAAACACATCCCAAGAGCGATGCAGTGTTATTGTCCCCCTCCCCCCCGTATCTCTCTTTAGCATCACTGGATTAGAGGTTTACAGTCGGTGAGTATCGCGTGGGAATACGTACACACTCCAAACAGTAATTGACAGAGTTTGGGCGCACAATGGAGGTAAATCAGAGCCCATCGTTATCGAGCACACGGATGCCCTGGGCAGCTGCAGCGTGACAGCCCGGGATACTTACTGTCAGGTTGCTGAGTCCTGGGTGCTCCCCGGGCACGGCTGAGTCGAGGGAGAGCCCTCTCCTGGCCCAGTATTTACTGGAGAACATCATCATTGCGGGCTGCATGGGGCCCCGTGTGTAGTTTTCTTCCTCCACAGCAGGGGGAACCCGGCGGCAGGCTGCAGGCAGCGCGTTGTGAGCTCTCCCCTGGCGGCGGCGGCGGCTTTTATGCGCCCGGCCGGCAGCTGATGGGAGGCTGATAGGGAGGCTCGCGTGTGGCTGGCGGTGGCGGGCGGATGCCAGCGCAGGTTGCCTTGGCGGGAGCTGGTTCGTTCACACGCTGGCTGCGCTGTCGCAGCCCGGAGGAGCGGCCGGGTTAGGTTTTTACACCGATCCTGGAGGGGGGCGGCTTCACCTGCGGGCAAAGGGGCCCCAGCCAGGCTCGAGCCGGCGTGGCTGCTGTGGCTGGTGCCGGGAACCCCCCGCCCCAGCCCGGGAGCTAATGAGGCTGCTTGCGGTGTGGAAACGTTCCGCAGCTGCTCACATCTGGGCTGATGCCCGCCCCAGGGGAAGCTGTGGAAGGAGCCCAGCGACCCAGCCCCCCTCCAGGCTACCTTACACCTGTGGGGGGTGGGGCAGCGACTCAGCCACCTCCAGGGCTGCCTGACACCTGTGGGGCCCAGCCCCCCGCTGGGCTACCTTACACATGTAGGGCCCAGCCCTCTGGCCACCTCCCTGGCTGCCTTACACCCATAGGGGTCAGTCCCCCGCCAAACTGCCTTACATCTGTGGGGCCCAGCGATCCGGCCACAGCCCGGGCTGCCTTACACCTGTGGGGTCCAGCAACATAATACTTCTGGCCTGTCACTTCCTCCCTTCCTCCTCCACCCCCTAATTCCTTCTGTAGCACACTGTTTTGTCCCTGTCACTGGGCTACGCACCTAGAACATTATTGAACTCAATGTTAGTTAACATTATGATCGTCCTGAGGCAAAATGAACAGAAGCCAGCACAACACAGCTCCAAGTCGGGGAGGTAGTTCCTCCTTCACTCAGACCGGCATGGGGGGAAAGGTGACTTAAAAAACACAGCACAACAGCCTGAGTTGTGGCCTGCAGCCCTGCACTTATGATTTCCCAGGTTTCCCTCAGTTAATGCCAGCAGTGGCCTTTAAAGGAGAGCTGGAGAGGAATGGTACTCAACTTACTTCCTATTTGCATAAAATCACAGCTGTTAGAGAGGGGAAAGACCTATCAAATCTTCCAGACAGCCGTCCAAGCTTGATTTAAAGGTCTCATCCTAATTCATCGTCCAGCCAGTGCATAATCATTCCCTACTATGGAGCTTCCAGGGACCACAGATCTGTTATTGAACATTCCAGGTCCTCAGGTGTTCTCTACAGACCCTAGAACAGGGTCGGCAACCTGCAGCACGCAAACCGATTTTTACTGGCACGCTGCTGCCAGCCGGGGTCCCAGCCGCTGGCCCCACTCAGCCCACTGCCTGCCTGGATGAATGGGACCCCAGGCCGGCAGCAGGCTGAGTGGGGCCGGCGGACAGGACCCCGGCTGGCAGGAGCCGACGGACGGAACCCCAGACCGGCGGCAGGTGAGCCGCTGCCGGTCTGGGGTTCTGTCTGCCACCCCGCTCAGCCTACTGACAGTCTGGGGTTCCAGCCGCTGGCCCCTTGCCAGCCAGGATCCCAGCCATGGGCCCTGCTCAGCCTGCTGCTGGCCTGGGATACCAGCCGCTGGCCCCACTCACCTCGCTACTGGTCTGGGGTTCCAGCCGGGGTCCTGGCCACCGGACCCGCTCAGCCCACTGCCAGTTTGGGGTTCCGTTGGGGGCCCCGTAAAATTTATTATTGGCACGCGAAACCTTAATTAAGACTTGGCATGCCACTTCTCAAAGGTTGCCAACCCCTGTCCTAGAAGATCCATAGCTACAGCCCAACCCACACACTAGGCCTAACCTTGCTCACTACAAGGACCACATTTAGCACTACAGAGCTTTCAAGGTCCACAGGTAGGATCACTTTCAAAGTTTGTGGAATGATTATGCAGAACTTGTAGGCTGTGTTTATTGCTATTATCCCCATGACTCTCCTAAAGTCTACAGACCACTAACTACATTAAGTGAGTTTACAAACTGTACAGGCACACTCAAGAACATGTGTAAATTCCATGAGTCAAACAGCTCCCATTTAAGGAGCTTACAAAGCCAGTAGAACTGAATTCTGTAAGAAACTAAGCGGGAATTATTAAACCATCTGAGTCTGGTCTCAAAGGGAGTAAACACTGACCCACACAATCAAACCCCTCAAACAGAAAACTTTTTAAAGTAGGTGACATACAGAAAAATCCTTACACAATGAGTTTCTGTAGAGGATTTTCACCATGGAAAATTCCTATGCCAGAGTTTAGATGTGGATTTTTTTTCTTTTAGAAAGAAACTCAAGATGCAGAACTTTTTCTTCATAGAAACTCACTTAATTTTTCTTTTTATGTGAAAAATTGAAGATGGTTCAGAGAAGAGCCATACAAATTATTCCAGGACTGTAAAAAAATGCCTGATAGATTTAAGGAGCTCATTTTAATTAATTTTGTCAAAGAGCGTTTAAGAGATGATCACATTCAATAGGATTACCTAGGAAGGAGTACTGTGGAAAGGGATCTGGGGGTCATAGTGGACCACAAGCTAAATATGAGTCAACAGTGTAATACTGTTGCAAAAAAAGTGAACATCATTCTGGGATGTATTAGCAGGAATGTTGTAAGCAAGACACGAGAAGTAATTCTTCCGCTCTACTCCAAGCTGATTAGCCCTCAACTCGAGTATTGTATCCAGTTCTGGGTGCCATATTTCAGGAAAGATGTGGACAAAGTAGAGAAAGTCCAGAGAAGAGCAACAAAAATGATTAAAGGTCTAGAAGACATGACCTATGAGGGAAGATGGAAAAAATTGGGTTTGTTTAGTCTGGAAAAAAGGATACAGAGGGGACAGGATAACAGTTTTCAAGTACATAAAAGGTTGTTACAAGGAGGGAGAGAGAAAAAAAATGTTGTTCTTAACCTCTGAGGATAGGACAAGAAGCAATAGGCATTAGGAAAAACTTCCTGTCAGGGTGGTTAAGCACTGGAATAAATTACCTACGGAGGTTGTGGAATCTCCATCATTGGAGATTTTTAAGCACAGTTTAGACAAACACCTGTCAGGGATGGTCTAGATCAGGGGTGGCCAACCTGTGGCTCTTCAGAAGTTAATATGCAGCTCCTTGTATAGGCACCGACTCCGGGACTGGAGCTACAGGCGCCAACTTTCCAATGTGCCAGGGGGTGCTCACTGCTCA
The DNA here is from genome assembly GCF_015237465.2 of Chelonia mydas. NCBI lineage: Eukaryota > Metazoa > Chordata > Testudines > Cheloniidae > Chelonia > Chelonia mydas. The sequence continues at coordinate 281,596,619 of NC_057849.1, forward strand.
ACCCATGGCTCTGCCATGGGCCCTGCCCCCACTCCACCCCTCCTGCAGTGCCCTTGCTCCCCCCCCCCCCCAGCCTCCTGCAAGGAACGAAACAGCTCATCAGGAGGTGCAGGGAGGGAGGGGGAGGTGCTGATCGATAGGGCTGCCGGTGGGTGGGAGGTGCCGGGAGCAGGGTAGGGGAGCTGATGGGGGGCTGCTGACATATTACTGTGGCTCTTTGGCAATGTACATTGGTAAATTCTGGCTCCTTCTCAGGCTCAGGTTGGCCACCCCTGGACTAGGTAATCATGATGATCCCATCTAACCTTAAGAATCTATACATCAATCTTTTTCTATGAATTCTTCTATAAAAACCTCAGAGGTTTTTTTCTGCTTATACATACCATGACTTCATTCCTCAGTTATACACGTCCATCTGAAGGGGTGAAACATAAAAGCTTTTAAGCAGCCCAAGACAACATAAGTACTGAACTTGATTATTGTACCTTAGGCAAATAAAACTTGGATAATTTAAGTGAGTAGAACTTAATTACTCAAACAGTAATTTAGCCAGAATACCATAGTTGAATGTCTACGTTTTGGAGGACTAGTATTGGAATTGTTTCAGGATTTGTTTTTAAATCAACAAAATTAACAATTTTAGACCAAATCAAATATCCCATTTCACATGGCAATCTTCTCTTGCTTTCTCTTATTTTTGCTCTCTTTCCTTCTTCCCTTTTCTGATGCTTAGCCATAAAAACACTTTGAATAAAGAAGTTATTTTATATAAAGTAAATGAAACTGAGCTACCAATGCAGTGGGATTTTTAATAAGTGTCAAAATCTCTGCTTTAAGTCTCATTCAAACATACTGTTTCCAGCTTTATAGTGTTCTCTAACGCCATTCTGGGGCATTGGTTACTACCACGTCAAATGAAAGAGTGCCCTCTATTGAGCCACCAACACAGCTTTCTGCAGAAGTTTCCCATCCAGCGACTGCCTAGGCCCAACCTGGCTGAGGAGGACATTAACAAGATCAAAGCCTAAAATGGTATGACTATAAAATACATACAAATTGCAAATGAGAAACTGCAAGTAGATGTCAGTGACTAGGATACTAGCTTATTAGTCCAGGGCTACACTAGAAAAGTTTTGTGGGCACAGCTGTAGTGGCAACCCTCTCTACCATAGATGCAGCTTATACGAGAAAAAAAATGGTATTGCTGTACCAGCAAAACTCACTTTTAGCTGGTATAATTAATTGCGGTTAGGGCTTATGCCACTGTAGAAATGTTGCAATACATAAATCCCCTCACCAACATTGCTATACTGGCGAAAGTTTCTAGTGGTAGGCCTGGCCTTTGTCAATCAAGCCACTTCTCCCCAGAGGAAGAATGGTCTTGTGGTTGAGGATTAGGACTGTGAATTCAAGTGTCATAGTTTCAATTCCCAGCTCTACCATAAACTTCTTGTGTGACCGTGGACAAGTCATTTAATCTCTGTGTCTCAGTTCCCTATCTGTAAAGCAGAGTAATACTTCCTTTCTCCCACCCTTTGCTTGTCTATTTAGATTAACTCATGAGAGCAGGGACTGTTGCTTGCTATGTATATTGTGACAAAGTTCCTCCTCTGCCTCGGTGGGTCCTGCGCTTATTGCCTCAGAGATTTCACGGCAGCCCTCAGTTTGGCCACTCTTGCTAGTGGCTCAAACCTGCCATCCACTCAGCTAACCTCATTACTGGCCGGCATGGGGGAAACGCAGAACAATCCCCACAGTCTCTGTGTCCCACCTAGTGGGTCGGGGACAGGGCAGATCCCTTTCCAATTTAGACCTTCCCTTCTGATGTTTCTCACAGACCAGGTCAACTCCTCCTGTGTCTGATCAGGAGTTGGGGAGATGGGGGGGAACCCGGGCCCACCCTCTACACCAGGTTCCAGCCCAGGGCCATGTGGATAGCAGCTGTCCACAATGTTCCCTATATCAGCTGGGCTACTTCCCCATTGCCTTCCTCCCAGCATCTTCTTTATCCTCACTGCAGGATCTTCCTCCTGAAGCCTGATCACACTTGAACTTTTCACTCCTCCAGCAGCACGCCTTCTCACTCCCTGCTCCTGGTGCGCTCCCCTACTAACTGATGGGAGGTCCTTTTTAAACCAGGTGTCCTGATTAGCCTGCCTACTGTAATTGAATCTAGAAAGTTCTTAATTGGCTCCAGGTGTCTTGATTAGTTTGCCTGTCTTAATTGGTTCTGGCAGGTTCCTGATTGCTCTAGGGCAGCCCCTGCTCTGGTCACTCAGGGAACAGAAAACTGTTCATTCAGTGGCCAATATATTTGCCTTCTACCAGACTCCTGCATCCCACTGCTCTGGGTCTGTCACAATATGTAGATGGTCCAAGTCAATCTCAGTTAGGTCCTGTAGTTGCTACTGTAAAACAACAACAAAAATGGGTAACTCACTTCTTGTAACTGTTGTTCTTCAAGATGTGTTGTTCAAGTCCATTCCAATCAGGTGTGTGCAAACATGCATGGCAGTTGGAAGATTTTTCCCCTAGCAGTGTCAGTTGGGTCGGGGTCCAGGCACCCCCTGGAGTGGCACCATCATGGCGCTCAATATAGGGCCTACTGACCTGCCACCTCCTCAGTTCCTTCTTGCCAGCTACTCTGACAGAGCGGTAGGTGGGTGGGTATTGGAATGGACATGAACACCACAACTCGAACAACTGTTACGAGAAGGTGAGTAACCGTTTTTTCTTCTTCAAGTGCTTGTTCATGTCAATTCCAATCAGGTGACTCCCAAGCCTAAATTCAGGGGGCGGCATCAGAGCTATCCACTGATCTACTGAAGGCCGCATCGCCTCTGGCCTGCTGGGTAATCGCATAATGCGCAGTGAGAGTAGGTATGGAGGCCCACGTTGCCGCTCTGCATATTTCCTGGGTCGGGACTTGTGCCAGGAACACTGCTGAAGAAACTTGCACCCTAGTGGAGTGCGCTGTTAGTGGAGGGGCAAGCACCTCTGCCAGGTTATAGCATTCATGGATGCAGGATGTGATCCATGAGGAAATTCATCGGGAGGAGACTGGAAGATCCTTGATCCTGTCTGCCACGGCCACAAACAGTTGAATGGACTTCCTAAACTGTTTCATTCTGTCGATGTAAAAGGCTAGCGCTCTGTGGACGTCCAATGAATGAAGCCTCTGCTCTCTGCCACTTGAGTGTGGCTTAGGATAGAACACTGGGAGGAAGATGTCCTGGTTGATGTGAAACTGGGAGACAAGCTTCGGGAGAAAAGCTGGATGTGGCCTGAGCTGAACCTTGTACTTACAGAACACGGCGTAAGGGGGCTCTGATGTTAGGGCCTTGAGCTCAGACACCCTCCTAGCTGAGGTTATCGCTACCAGAAACGCCACCTTGTATGACAGGTAGAGAACAAGTTGCCAGTGGTTCAAAGGGCAGATCCATCAATTTGGAAAGGGCCAGATTGAGATCCCAGGTCGGGGTCAGTTGCCGGACATGTAGATATAGCCTGTTGTGACCATTCAGGAAATGGCTAACCATAGGGTTGGCAAAAACCACCAGCCCTCTGAGCCTGGATGGAAGGCAGAGATGGTGGCCAAGTGAACCCTTATTGACAACATGGGCAGACCCTGCTGCTTGAGATGGAGAAGGTAGTCCAGTATGAGTGGTATAGAGGTGAGCATCGGGGACAAGTGATGCTGCGCTGACCAGAATGAGAATTTCTTCCACTTGGCAAGGCAGGTAGCCCTGGTTGAGGATTTCCTACTACCAAAGAGGAGTTGTTTAACCAGGTCCAAGCAGAAGAGCTCAGTGGGGTTCAGCCAGGGAGCTTCCACACCATGAGGCACAACGACTCGAGGTTCAGATGCTGGAGGTGGCTGTGATCCTTAGTTATTAAGTCCGAGAGGAGCAGCAGGGTGAATGAGGTTTCCACTCACATTTCCCAGGGTGATGTGTACCAGTGTTGGCGGAGCCAGGCTGGAGCTATCAATATGACTGAAGACTCTTCCATCTGTATTTTGACGAGCACCTTGTGAACGTGTTACCAGCACAAAATTCTCTGTTACTCACCCACTTAAGGGCACCTACCTTTATCCAGTTCCTAGGGCTCAAGGTGTAACCCTCTTAATTTAGGCACCCCCACCCTTTCCCAGTTCCTAGGGCTCTAGGCAAAAACACCGAACTTTACCCCCCGTGGGCTCCGGACAAACACCCTTTCCCTGTGGACTCAGGGCTTAATCTTTTGTGGGTTTACGGGGTCTTTTACTAGTGAAAGTTCCTTACTCAGTAATATAGTACATAACCTCTATTTATTAAAAATAACCAAAAACAGAATGCACACACTACACATACAATGCTCACCACTCCCAATAAGACAGATGAACTTTTCTTGATGGCCAGTCAGGATCAGGTCAGTGTTGAGGTCTCTGATCTTTGGGGCTGTGTCCTGGAGGTGGTTCCCAAAGAACTTCCTTTTGGACCCCAGTTTATTGAATCCTTTTTAGCTGTACCTTAACCAATCATTATACTAAAATTTTAATAACCAATCCTAACATAGTGTAACAAAATTCTCTAACCAGTCCTATCCCACCACCTTAATTAATTTATACATACATAATTAATTTTGCTAACAGACAGAAACAATTAAAGAACCAGACAGAGACCATATGGATAAACAATAGGGAAGTGGGGACCATAATGACAAAACAATAAAGAAATGAGGATTTCACAACCACAACTATTGATAAGTGATTTCCTGACAGACAGGAGGAGTCTGGTGGACTTTAAATGCATCTGAAGAAGTGTTTTTTTTACCCACAAAAGCTTTTGCCCAAATAACTCTGTTAGGCTTTAAGGTGCCACTGGCCTCCTTGTTGTTTTGTGTGCGTGTTTGTGTGTGCGTGCACACATACAGTGTACTTATTCCATGGCCTTGCATCTGGATTACATAAAAGATATTCCTTCATGTTTATTCATTATTGTTCAGGGAAAGAAGTGTGTGTCATCTTCTCCAGGCCCTGATATATCACACTGATAGATCTGAGGCATCTTGACAAATTTCCTGAGGTTGCCTGACTTATGTGAGCAAGATTGCCTGTCACTATCTGAAACGCTCCAGTGACTACAACAAGCGCTGCTGTGCAGGTTTTTCTTTTCTTGGAATGACAGAGCAGGGCCACCTCTGCTGTTAGATTCTAGTTTTCCAGCTAGGACATCACACAAAACTAAGATGACCCTGTTACCCAGACAGTAGCATTGCTCCTCTATCACAGCTGAGTTTGGTAACAAGCGTGTAGTAAAGGTATTCTCTCTTTTTCATTCTTTTAATTCTCTTTAGCATAACTGATGAAGACAAAGTGAATGAAGATGACACTATGACAGTACAAACTATAGAGCATTCAGGGATGATCAATTAATCAGATTACTCAACTGTTTTAACAATCCTACCCCTGCAATTCATTTCATAAACGGTTCTTTGGTGTGTTCCATTTTAACAGTTGGACTCTACCATATTAAGGCTACCCTGCGGGACAAACATTTACTGGACTAAAAGTTTATTTCATATCTCACTACTTTTATTACAGTGTACATATTTCTCTGGGAGTACCAGTGTTTATGCTACAGAGGTCATTCAGAGTTCACTAAACAGAACTACTTACCTTCAGTTCATAGTACTACAGGCAAAAAAGTAGAACACCTGAATAAATACTCAATACAAATTCACAGACCAAAAACTACATTAAGATGCAGTTAAAACGGAGTGTAAGAAACAACCACCATGAAATAACCATATAATTATGATTAACGGGCATTTTAGTGTTTGTGGTCCCAGATTTTGAGAGAGATTTTTCCTGATTTTAGCATCATTATAGGGCACAGCAAAATTGTTTGGGTGCCTTAACTGTATCTCTCTTACACTTAAGGTTATCCTAAAACATTTGGATTTCCCTTACCTCTGAATTTCCTGGATTTATAATGGTTGGTTTTGAGATAATGGCAACATCTCTGTAATTTATTTTTACCCTTAATTTATTGATACATACTCTCAACCTTAATTCCATTTTAATTTAAGTGTTTTTTTCTGGAATTTCCATGGAAACTCAAAGAATCAACTTTAAATCTTTATTTTATTTTAACATTCCAGGGCACATTTCACTGATACACCACAGCAATGTACTCAGAACACAGCCAGCCCATCAAAATGCGCTTACAACTGCTTTGCGTTGCCAGGTCACCACAAAGCAGATGAAGCATACTGGTGAGTTTGCCCCTTAATCTGAATTGACATACTGGCTTAGAGGGGTGCATTACTGAGACTGGAGATGTGTGAAGTGGGAGCAAGGAGAGCCTCGTCGTTAGGGTTGCTCCTGCACTTCTGCCTCAGTTTCCCCAGCAGTACTGTTTCAGTGTGCAGTGGAGCCAAGGCACCAATGCCTTTAAGCACTGATGCATGCAGACATGGAATCTATAAAAAACAGTGACAGTTGGGCCAAGAAATCAATGAGAATGTTTGACATCTCCCTCAAACCACTGAGTCATTACACCAACAGAACTCTTGCATGCAAATTACCTGTAGTGGAAAGGTGACGATGGGAGTTACTTTTGATGTCTCAGGGGACCTCCTTTCAGCTTGGTCTTGAGAAGAAAGGTGCATTCTTAAGTTAAAATCCCGTGAAGATGGCAGTTTGTAGTTTTTACAGAAGTTAGTAGTGGAGGAAAGTTGAGGAAAAAATTAGTCCAACTCAACTTGCTAATGTCTGTGAAAACTATGAACTGCTTTGTTTTTGCTAGGATTTTACCTTGGGTTAGGAAAGAAAGGTGTCTTATTAACTAATGAAAACAGCCTAAGAGTTATCTTAGCTGTTGACCGAAGGCTGTTTAACCTAAACAATATTAGTAATTAGATACATTTGTTAATTTAGTTTAATTATAAATTGATTTCTTCACATGTAGTCTCTGCAGAGAAGGTCAATTAATTTTAACTATATGGACAGTTTGGAAAGTCTGTTTTATTCCATTGTGAAGATTGCTGATGAAAAAGAAAACAGACTGACAAGTGCTAAATTTCTTTAAAGGCCCAATTTTAATTAAAACTCAAACTAACAAAATTTCTTGTAAATTCTCAGAAAATTCAGTCTCTTCCACAGATTAAGTGGTATCATTTTTGGAAGCATACACTGTATTTTTCATACCAAACAAAGAGGTTAAATCACTGCTTTAATTGCAAAATGGAACTCAAACTTAAGTCTGGAGTTGGGACCAGTGCCTCCATAATACAGCACATCTTAGGGCACTAATCACATTATTACTAAATTCAAAAATACAAAACATATTCTGAATCATAATTCCTTTTCTTTCTTCAACCCCTGAGTAAATATTCCTGATGTCTTCACTGAAGGAACAAATGTTTGCACACTCAAGTACAATGGTTGCACATGTAAATGTCTACTGAAATACTCCGCTGGACATTTGTGCATGCTATCACTCAATTTGCATGTGCAATCACAGCAATAATTTATCCTAATGCAGGTGCATTGGACAGACCTTCAGTCTCCTCTTAAAAATTTGCCTTTTAAGGGCCAAGCAGGATTGCCCATTTTAAAATAAAGAGGATCTTGTGGATCACCCCCCCCCCCATGGTTGTATAGCCCAGTTTCATCCTATTTTTAATAGCATAGAGAATCTTCTCTCCCATCCATGATCACGTAACACCAGTGTGGCAAATACAACAATTTTTTACATGAGACAATAATGTTATTAAAACATTGAATGTATTCTAGTTATTTTAATGTGTATTAGCACCCAGAGCCATGTGACCATCCCGTTCTCCATCAACCACAGAGGACCACATCTGGGGAAATTCACTGTTAGGGCTTGTCTATAGAGCCCTGCAAATCTGTGGATATTTGACCATTTTTGTGGATAATGGTTCGGATGCAGATACAACCACGCAGGGCTCTACCCACCGGCGGCACCTGGCCCGCAGCATCTAGGTCAGGCAACCCAAGGTGCACAGCGCACTCGGGGACAGTGGCCAGCAGCCAGTGTCTGGGACTGGGCAGCAGGCTGCAGATGGGGCTGTCCGGCACTCGCTCACTGTGCCGCTTCCTCTCCAGCAGCTTGGGCCTCCTCAGGCAGCGCCAGCGTATCCAGCCCGGCAGCACTGGCCACGCTCCCAGTCCTGGGCCTGGCCACAGGGATTGGAGTGGGCAGGGCCCCAGCGCCTCACCCGTCTGCCCCACTGTGATGCAACACGCAGTGCTGCTGTCATGTGCCATCGCTTGCGAGCCCCCAGGAGCAGCATGCAATGTGACACCCCTCAGGCCCCTTCCCCGCACCACCTTTCTTCGAGACCGTGCCCCCACACTGCTCCTTACTTCCAGTCCCCATCCTTGCACTGCCTCTTCCCTCCAAGACACCCCCGCCTCCCTCGTCGCTAGCCCTTGTGAGACGGCTTGCTGCTGCGGGTGTGGATATGGATACAGGTAAAAGATGGCTAGGGGATCGCACCGTGGGTTGATCCTGGTGGATTCGGATTGTATGTGGATCCCTATTTTTGTATCCACGCAGCGCTCTACTTGTCTACATGGGGAAATTGACTAGAGTAACTATTGTGGAATAAGTCATTCTGCTACAACTATTCAAGGATAGCTCCCCCTGTGGATGCTATTCTGAATAAACCGCATTCGGAAATAATGAGCGCCCTTCTAAGCAGAAGAAGTACTCCAGTACAAAATCACTTTTGTTCTGGAATTGTGTCCATGAGGGGAGTTATTCTGGAATAGCTATTGCAGAATAGCTTATTCTGAAATAGCTATTCCAGTCACTATCCCCAGGCAAACAAACCATCAGATAAAATATGAGAGCAGTTCTTAACAAGGGGCCGCAAGCAGGTTCCAGAGGGTCTGCCAAAATAAACTAGAGAGCAGGGTCGGCATTAGACTCCTTGGGGCCCAGGGCAGAAAGCTGAAGCCCGAGCCCTGCCACCTGAGGCTGAAGCCAGAGCAACTTAACTTCATGGGGCCCCCTGTAGCGTGGGACCCTGAGCAATTGCCCTGCTTGCTACCACCTAACACCAGCCCTGGCTTTTAATCTACTAGATATGCAGAAAACCAGTTCTTGTGGCACAAGTGAGCCATGGACTTTTTATAGCATGTTGAGTGCGCAGTGGGGGGGAGGGGGGTGTCAAAGGTTGAGACTGCCTGCAATATGAGTCTGTAACAAACATCACTCTCCTTTTTAAAAAGTGGAATTTAAAAAGCAGGCTGAAAAGGAGCAGATGTGTGGGGGGGGGGGGGGGGGGGGGGGGGGGAGACAAACTTTCTTTCTTGGAAGTAATATTTCTCTGATGGGCAACATCACTCTCTAACTAGATAGGGATTCACTTGCATCACACTTGAACAGCCATGAGCAGCCAGTGAAACTGCAGCATTTTAAAATCTGGTTGTCCCAAAGCTCCTGTTAACGTCTCTAGCAGTGAATGCCATAGCACTTAGAATAAAATGTACTTCCAAGCTGGGATGCAAGTTATGAAATGGGAAATTACTAGAGAACTTCTAGTGCTCACCAGCAGGGTCCATATTGGCCAGCTGGTGCATGACTCACTAATTTACACCCCTTTGGTGCGGACTAAAGCACCACATAGACAAGTCCTAGGAATGTAAAAAGCAATCACTATACAAATACAATTAGAGCAGAATAATCAACAATGCAACATTAAGTCACTAATTTGTCCTTAGGAAAAATACCATATGAAAATTTTTAAAAAAATTCTCCAAGTGGACAAAATCAGTAACAAGATGGGATCTGTTAACATTCTTTCAATTCTCAACTTCACTCAAACTTACAGTTCAATGCAAAAAAGTTGCTAAATAAAATAGAAATCAAGGAATTTGATATTATAGTCCTTAAAGCAACCACAACTCTTATAGCACAAACGTAGCACCTATACTGTTCAGAGGTATCATTTATGCCAAACCAATACATATTCTCTTCCATTGAAGAGTGTTTAAGACACATTCGCTAGCCCCCCCAACGGTGCACACACAATTGTTTAAAAACCATGTCTGACACACAAACCATCTACACATTTATTTCAGTTGAATTGAACTAGGTTTAAAATTTCAGATGTGTACAGGTAAGTAACGCTCTTCCTCTCACTAATCCATCCTTTCTTTCTGGCAACATTAAAAGCTACTATAAATCAAACACTTGAGTAGGTTTAAAAACTTTCAAGGAACCGCTGATGTTTCTCCTTTTTCCCATAGCTCTCCTCTTGCCCAAAACAAAAAGCAAACAAAAACCCAAGAGAAGGCATCTTCAAAACTAGTGTAATTTTTTGTATGAGCAGGCCTGTAAGGGCAAATCACTATTGTGGACTGTCAGATAAGCAAAACTATATATATTTTTATAACTGATGTAATAAATGGAGTTAAGGTTGAGAGTATTAGTACTTTAACAGTTTAAAAAAAATACAGGGATGTTGTAATTATCCCCAAACCAAGCATTACAAAAACCCAAAAATTCAGAGTCAAGTTTACACTTAAAATAAATCCAAGATCACACTACCATATGATTAAGGCTGATTGTGGTCTCAGATTAGAGTAATGCATCCATAAAAATCAGTGGTAGATTTTTCCCCTTCAGCTGCATCACTGAACAGTCTACAGAAGAAGAGTCTACTAATGAGTGATCTTGCAATGGAGCCATCACTGTCATCAAAACATATCCAACCCGCTCCAAGCCTTCCAGCAGCTCTTTAGCACCAGTTCAAGTGCTGACCCTTTTAATCTTCAGCACCCCAAAAGTGGCAAAGATCTATCAATCAATACGGTCATTACAGCAAGTGAAAGGCAGAGTTTAACCGAAGAAAGTTGCAACCTTCTTTTAATGTTAATAACACCTTCTGTGTAATAAAAATAAACAATTTAAAGAAATGATTGAAACAATTCAACCTGAATATATTCTTCCTAAACTTCTAATACACTTATGTTCACCATACTGTTCAAATCTTGTTGAGAAAGGAGTAACAGGCAGCACAGTTCTAAGCCACACTGCAGAAGTTCAACATTTCTTCTGCAGCCACCAGCTTCGTCAGCGGTATCTGAAAAAGGAGGACTGATACCCCAGCTTTCCAATGGCATTGAGTGGAACTCTCAAAGATTGTCTTTCTGTATTTTCCATAAATGTGTTGAAATATCCATGGATCTCAGGACAGTCTTTGATCTAAAGATAGGATTTGTTTTACACAAAAAGGACGGAACTCTATGGAGAGACTCAATTTACAAATTTCAGAGTAACAGCCGTGTTAGTCTGTATTCTCAAAAAGAAAAGGAGTACTTGTGGCACCTTAGAGACTAACCAATTTATTTGAGCATGAGCTTTCATGAGCTACAGCTCACTTCATCGGATGAAGCTCATGCTCAAATAAATTGGTTAGTCTCTAAGGTGCCACAAGTACTCCTTTTCAATTTACAAAAGCAATTCGAAGGGCTTGACAAATTACAGACTGAAGATATTGTTGTTGCAGTTTCAATATGGCTTGATTTAATTAACAAAACACTGGAACCACACACAGATACTTCAAATATAAGATTCTGAGTCAGCAGGACTGAATTAAAAAAATAACTGTCATAGCATGAGCCCATATGAAGATCCTAGCATGAGGACGAATAAGCTTAATGCTAGCTCATGAAACAAACATGTGTTCCTTCCTTTTCTACCATTTAACGTCGAAGATCCAGATTTGTATCCCAAATATAGATTTGCAAAGGTAGTTTTTCAACAATTCATTATATCAAATTGTTGACAGTAAGTTCACAGAAGCCAGGATATGTTGAATTCAGAATTTTATACAATTCTGAACACCTCTGCATTCCTTCCAGCCAGCTCAGCATCAACGGAACGTGTTTTAACACACACAGATTGTTTTGGATAAGGATAGGTATTACAAAAGCAAATAAGTTGGTAAAAGATACTGATATCTAAGGACAGGGTGAAGATTGGTAGGCCTACTGAATTATCGGACCGAGGGACTGTATTCTTACATTTTAATGAACAGAAAGGCAACCATTATAATTTGGAAAATGCGTGCCTCTTTAGATTTGAGAAATACACACACATACAAGATGAACCACACAATATGCCTTTAAAAAAAAAATCTTTGTGCATTTGGGAGGGATGGGAACCTGTTCCATTGTGCTTTTTTCATGAAAGAAAAAAGCCACACTAACCTTGCAGATTACACTTTGGGGACTTTTTTTTTTTGGGGGGGGGGGGGGAAGGGGGGGGTCTCATAATATAGAATACATGAGATAATGGCGAAGAAATGAGCAAAGCTTGCCATGACAGTCTTCCTACTAAAACTTCACAGCTTGTGTATGGTTTAGCCATATTACCGATATAACATTTCTTTCACAGGATTATCCATGCAAATATTCTAGAAATATATTGTGCAAGGTTCTCAGTGAAACAAGGTATTTTGCTCTAGAACACACTAAAGCAAAACTCCGTTAATTTTATACTTTTAACTCATGTAATATACCAGAACAAATAAAGCATTAGATTTTTTGTTATGTAAAAAGAATTACCCAAACGGGAACAAAGGTATCATGATGCTTCCAAGCAATTTCCTGTAAAACAGGAAATTAAAGACTGTGGAGATGCTGAGTTCTGAATCCTTGACTTTTGCTGAATGAGTTTTTTAGTTATTAACTGATGAGAGATAACACACTGATGATATTAAAAACAAAATCTGTACTGATTCAACTAACTCTTTGCCATGTTTGCTCACAACAGGTGTGAGAAGTTGAACCAGGTCTCCAGTCATTGCAATGATTTGCTTTATCGACTGAAGCCTTTCTGTGTCAATTTAAGTATTTGCTTTGGACAGTTCCAGCATCATTTATAATAGTAAGTTGTTCCAAAGTAGGAGGGGGAAATACCTCCTCTGCCTACTCACTGTCAACAAACGCCTTGAGATGAACAATATATTCTACTCTGGAGAAATCAGATTTTTCCATTGCCCTTCGTTACCCATTCAAAACAAAATTTAAGTGACTTGGAAACTGCCATTAGGTATGTCCCATCTTCTACCTGTTTTCTCATATCAACAACCAGACAATTAAGTTTTTTCTCTAAATATGATTTAATTAAAAAACACTAAATTGGTTTTGAGGTTTATTTTATAATATGTACAATAGTTGCAAAATAACAATGAATATATTGAATCAGTTTTGTTAAATACCACAAGACTTAAGAAGATCATACAGCATGGCATGGTATAAACTCACACTGCCTTTTTCATATACAAAAGAATGTTTTATTAAGATCATTGTGATTACTATTTTCCAATAGTTTTGTACCTGCTTTTAAATGCCCTAAGGAGTCGGACATAGAAACAGTTTAAGTAGGAGTTTACTGATCAGTTAATATACTACTAGCAAATTTAATAAACATTATTGGTAAAGATAAACTTTGCAAGAAATTAATTGTAAAATTACACCAGGCGTAGGACTGATCATGCCCACAAGAAATAGTTATTATTTAGAAAATAGTTTTCAAAAAGACCCCAGGTTGAAATTGTTGTGTATTAATTTGGTCAAACTGACTAATGAACAGTGAAGTTTATTCAAATATTGAAAATATGCCTATCCTTTTAGTATTCACACATAATTGCTTATGTAGATAGTATATATATGTAAGTGAAGAGATGTTAAATGTAAAAAATATATTGTTTGTCCATTCCTGGGTTACACAAAATTCAGCATCTGGACATTAAAACGTCATAAGTCAAAACGTCCATTTCAAATCTACATTCAAACAGCAACAAATATTTTTGTAAACATTTGAGAAGGAAAAACCTCTGTTCATTTACAAAATGTTCCTCTTCTGGAAATCAGCATCTTTTCAGCATGGAAATGCTGCACAGGAGCTTCAGTTCACCCATTTTGAATCTGATCAAAACCAAAGAATCACCAAAGCTTAGAATAATAAAAGTCAAAACTCAGCAGATGCATCATTTCCAAATCACCCACCTTGTAACTATTAGCCATTTCCAGTTCATCACCAAAAAAGAAATGCACTTTGCTACAAAAATAGTAAGGAATGTTATTGAAAACAAAAGGCTATTTCGGTAGAAGTAACTACAAAAATAATTAGGTCAGGTCATGTTGTAAAGCTTTAATGCAAGAGCATTACAGTACAGAATTTCTTTCCAAAACCTTAAAGCTTAATCAAACACCAAATTTTAAACATCCACCTCTCAAGTGCTTGGAAAAAGAGCTGCAGTAAAGTGTCTCTTCAAGAATTTAACCAAGTGAATTATGTAGGTGTCAATCTATGGGCACTATGTGTCACAGCCATATGTTGTGCGTTATCTTTTGTTCCGTTGGCAGCAGTTACAGGCATTGAGATATTTTGATATGTTGATGCAGAACGACTCATCATAGTAACACTTTCATCTTCTCCAGTGTCTGAATCTGGTGTTGTTACAGCACTGTTCTCCATCCCCAGGATCTCACAAACTGCTTGAGGCAATTCCTATGAGGAGGAAACATTTATCATTGTATTTTTTATTCTATTAAACAAATTAAATTGAAGAGTTAATTGAAACACATTAGCAAGCATATTATGCTTAATAACTTCTTGAAAGCACTTATAAGAATAAAAGTCTAATCTGTAGTGAAAATGTGTTTAAATATTAATTTTGCGTAAGGGTTGATTGTTTTCAAGAATATTATCAGCTGCTATCTTTGCTCCCTGAAAAGATCTTTAAAGGTGATAGGGAAACCTTTATGCCACAGTCTAAATTATATTAATGTAATTATTATCTGATTAACAATGCTATTCATCTTTGCTCTGAACCCAAAGTATAAGTCAAATCAAATCAAACCAAACATTATAAATTTCATAACACTGCCTAAAGCTTTTTCTACCAATCTATCAATACTCAACTTTTCAGCACACAACAAAACTAAGTCTATGTGCTTTTAGTCCAGTAGGTAGCAGGGTAACTCAGACTCCCCTCTCATCCCTCCCCACACATCAAAAATCAACTCACCTGTATACCAGCTAATCTAACCTGAACGAAGTAAAAATAACAACCTATCCAAGAGCAAAACTCCAGCTTTTTTCACACAATAATACACTTTTGATAGTGAATGTACAACTCTTGCCTGGACAAGTGTATGAGGCTTTTGTAAATATCTAATCAAAGGCTGACAGCATATTTCCATCACTTCCAAAAACTGAATTATTTCAAAAGGGACTATTTCAAAAGGTATACATGTATATGAATATAGACAACTATGTATTTTTTTACTATCTCAAATACTCATAGATATACTTTAAAATAACTTTACCTTGCAATTCATCATCTGGATAGAAATTGCTTCCGCTTTACAGAGTATATCTTCCACATCAATTTTCATAGACAGTTCATTTATATGCTAAAAATATATTCACAAAAAATAAGAATGGAACAGTAGACTAGAAAAAATATGCTGTTGTATTAAAATAATAATATTCTCCTCTATTGTAAGTGCCACGATGGACATTAAGGGGTCAAACCTCCAAAATGCTCAAAACACTGCACATGCATTGATAAACAGGAGCTGAATGTGTTCAATCTCTCCAAGCAATTGATCAGCATTTTATAGGATTCTTAAAACGAGTCTATATCAGTGTTTCTTACTCTAATGTAATATACAATAGCATATCACACCAGGCAACCATAATTCCCAGAGCTGAAGAGGTAATAATAAATAAGTGTATAGAAGATAAAGTAACAATGATTTAGATTTCTGCAACTTCCTAGACGGTTTAAAAAGAGTAAGTGCTAATATTCTATCTACTAGAGTGAAAGTATTATTGACACTTATTAACCCAACACTAGAGGTTTAGCCTCTAAATATAGGTGAAAAATTACTGATCCATAATTACATTTGTTGGGTTGCCTTGCCCCTTAAAGAGTTCTGGAATGAAGTAACTATAACCGCTCAGAAGACACACTGTACATCTATGTCTTTTTCAGTATAGAACCAGAAAAGAATCCATTCAAAGGGTTAATTTACACTTAAAATTAAGAACCTCAGCAGATACCTTTAGTATTTCATTAAAACCATAATGCTTGTCCATTATTTGCTGCTTTTCAGATTCCAGGATAGCACAACAGATGAGAAGATGAAAATTCTGGCAAGGCAACTCTGTCCACATTACCTGTTAAAACGTTAAAACTGCTTTTTAAATTGGAAATGAGAATTTATGCCTTTCTTCTGAAGAGCAAGACAGACATTGAAGTATAACAACTTTTCACATTTAATAATAATATAGCGTCAGTATGCCTCCTAAGCCTAATGGTTTAATTAAACAACAAGCTCCTTTTTTAAGCCAACTGAATATTACTATCACTGGCCAAAAAACAGTTAGTGATAAATAAGTCTAAGTAGTTACATGCACAGTCCATCAAGACCATAGGTCCGCTGAGGATGTCTACGATGGATACTCTCAAGCCCAATGTGCTTTTATGGTCTTACTGATGCCTGCTGGTTCTGTCCTAGTTCAAGAAAAAAAAATCTCTTACGCAAACAAGAGGACAGGTAATTGTGTACAAAACATTTATGAATTCTAATTGTTTTACATGGCTTGACAGGTCTTGGTATAAAGCCTGGAGAATCCAGCGAATTGACAGAAACGCTTACTGTGCTTTCAAATCTTTACAAAAGGTTCTTATAAGCCAAACTGCCCCTCCATCCTCACCCTACCACTCTATAACAAGCCTGTAGTCAAAGAGCATGTATGCAAACTAATGGCTTGCTGCTTTGGGTCAAATACTGATCAAAGAAATCAATAGAAAAACCCCTCATTGCGTTCAATGGGACCAAGATTTAGCTCTTTGAACACAGTACACTTATAATTATGATGGCTCCATTTTAACATTAGGATTGGTGACTAAAAGAGGAGATTATAACAATTGTTTGAGGGAAGGGGAAATCATAAATGAAAGACCGAAACCCGCAAAATCTACTTGCAAGAGTAGTCCTTATTCAAGTGAGTAAAACCACCGAAGTTAATGGGACCTACTCCTTTAGCAAAGATTACAAACAAGAGTAAGAGTTCAGGAATCAGGCTTTGTTTAGATATGACATGGGGGGGGTGAAGAGCGAGAGGAAGGTTTACATAAAATAAGGTTCTGAAGTTGCTGCTTTCCACAAGGCCCGCACAAGTTTATCCGTGCCCCCCCCCCCCAAACACACAGTCATCTTGCATTCTTAAATGAATATTCAATAAAAGAGGATATTTTCTAACTAGAAAACTTTTCACTGAATATCCTTCAGGGAATAGTATGGAAATGGTTAATCAAACATCTTTTGTGCCAGGTATTTTCCCCCATATACATACAGGCACGATGGCAATCGACAATACAATCAGTAAGCAATATTCTTAACATATTTCAATGAAAGAGTTGCCTTCCTGACAGCACCTTATTGGATTTTTACTTTTACTAGTGAAACTTAAAGCATTTTACACTTCCAAACATTGTACAAACATCAAATCAATCAATCCTCAACACCCCTTTGTGGGAAAATCGAGGCAGAATGATTAGATGACTTGGCCCAGGTCACAGTGATTCAGCAGTAGATCCAAGATTACAAACACAGGCGTTCTTGATTCAGAGGTCCAAAATCAACCCACCAGACTATGCTATCCAAAGACAGCTTGGATTCTGGGTTTCTAGACTGAGCTGTTCATGTTCTAGAAACACAACTTTTTTAAAAAAGGAAGCAAAAAAACTGAACACTACACTAACCATACAAAGATTACGACCTAAAAATCTAAAGCTGGAGGCTATACAATTACATATAATTCATTACTCACAGTAAAGTACTGCTTTGCAATCCCAGCTCAGACCAATGTCACATTGTGGCTGTATGTCCAGTGGTGGATTTAGAGTTAGTGGGCCCTGTGTGCAGCCTCATTTTCGGCGCCCCACCCCAGGGGACCCAGCCAAGAAAAAGAACATTATATCTCCTGCCCATTTTTCATTCTTTTTTCCTTCATCCTCCTCCTATATTATAAGTAATGGGAAGTAAATGAAAATGAAGTGAGGTACCTTGATTGGGGCAGAGGGTTGGGGTGCAGGAGGCAGTGCAAGGGTTGGGGTCTGGGAGGGAGTTTGGGTGCTGGGTGCAGGCTCTGGGCTGGGGCAGGGGTGTGGGATGGGTCGGGCTCTGGGAGGAAGTTTGGGAGCGGGCTGGAGCTGCGGAGTCAGCGCCCAGGGCAGGGGCAACGTACAGAGACGCCCCCACCCAGAGGCCGCAGGGATATGCCGGCCGCTTCCGGGAGGGAGGCAGAGGGAGGGAGGCAGAGCGGGCAGGGAGCCAACTTAGCCCTGCTGCTGGCAAATCTCTGCGCGACCCTTGGGGGGAGGAAGGCAGCAGGCCTCCGTGCACTGCCCAGGGTGGGGGCAGCATGCAGAGTTGCCTCTCCCCAGCCTGGTGCACGCAGAGAATGCCAGCAGCCGGCCCCTTCCGGGAGCGGCGTGGAGCCACTGGCCAACGGCATGGAGGCAGCCTGCCTGCGCCTTGCTGTGCCGCCGGCCGTGACTCAGGCAGGTTGTCAGATGAGATTTGTCCTGCATTCTGGGGGCTCTGTGCCATCGCACAGTTTGTTTCATGGTAAATCTGCTCCTGCGTACGTCTACCTGAGCTGGGAATTACACCTCCCAAATGCTGTAACCTAAGTGACTTGCCTGATGTCACACAGCAAGTCTGTTGTAGAGCCAGGAATCTAAATCAGATCTCCTGAGTGAGTGCTTTAACCACAAGACCATCCTTACTCTTAAATCAACTAATGATTAAGAGACCGTCAAGCAGAACTAGAAAACATTTAAAATTCTCAGAGCAGATAGCCAATTGTATAGGCTAAGCCCCACCATTCACACTGTAAGGGTAATGGCAAGAACTCAGCAAGAGTCACCGTTACTTTCTACGTTTACATTTACCTTTTTCAAATTTCCTGCCAAAATATTCTTTTGGTTTAGAGTAATACCATAATAAATATATGAAATGTCCTTGCCCATGTTTCAGCAAGTATCCAGCAGTTGTGTTCCACATTTCTTTACATTACTGTGGTATCTCATATAGTCCAAAAATATTTTTTTGCTGAATTACAGAAAAAACAAGTGATTTTTTTTACTACAATAACTTAGACGACTAGAGAAAAACACACACGAGTTCTGTGTCACTTTTTCCCAAAAGTAAATGTTTTCATTTAGGTATGAGCAGCAGTACTTTCAGCAACAGTCAGGAGCCCAATTTTGTACAACTCTCAGAGCAAACAAAGGCAGCCTCAAAACTGTTCATCATGTTAAGAGTCAGCAGAACAAGCAAAGAATGTGATGTTCTGCTCCTCTGCTTCCAGCAAATACTTCATTCTCTGGAGAGCAGAAATTCTGATTTCACCAAAGAACTCTGCAGCAATCCATTTATATTCCATTTTTCTCTCCATGTCTTTGGAGACCAATTATCCCATTTTCTTTCTTCATGCAGATTATGGGAACCCACTGGGCCCTAGGAATTGTAGGAGAGGGCAAGTTTACAGTATGACGCCTAAAAAAGATCACTTTTCCATGATCCTCTCCTGAGAAACTGTCAGTGGACAAAGGCCATGACTACACTGCACACCTCTTGCAGTGGCATGTAGGGTATGTGTAGCTACACGCTGCAATGAAAAGCAGGTGTCAATGAAATCATGATTCATTCAGAGCTCTCAGATTTGAAGGTAACTATTTGCACCTCTCAGTAAAATAGGATCATACATAGTTCTCTGAAGTCAGTTCTGACCATTCCTAACTCATGTTCCCATTTGGAGTGGGATCAACACTCAGTTTTCACCACCTCTGGCACTAGTAGCCAACCACTTCTAGTGACAGTGTTGTAGTTTTTTGTTTGTTTGTTTGTTTTTACTAACTAGATGATTTGTCCTTCAAAGAAAATTCCCCTCAAGGAATGTGATTAAAATTCTAAGTTAATTGTTCTATTTCAGAGTCTAGGGCAACCAAAATAAATTCATCTTCTAGTTAACAGATAATGTTTACAATAATCACGCTGAGATTCAAGGGTATCAGCTGCATTCCTTCCTTCAGACTTTTTCTGGAGTTCTAGGTAGCAGCCTTGACAGCAAGAAGATTTCAGCTAGAGACATTACTTTTTACTACTATTTATTTATTCTTATTTAACAGCCTCATGTACCTCCGTGAACCCCTTTGAAAAGATTAGTAGTGGGTGACCTCATCCTAAATTTATGCCCACCCAACACCCTGGGACTATAAGGTACAAGTTGATTTAATAGTATCTTCCTCACAGGGATATTAGCCATCCCCAGCTTATAGGAAGAGGACCAGAGAAGAGGCCCATCCGCTATTTAGGCAGTTTTGGAAGCTAAGGGAGGCCATTTTGGGTATAATTTGCCGCTGCAGAGCTCTCTTCCCACAAACCACAGGAAAAAAGTGGTCCAAGTTCTCAAAGACAAGACAACTACCACATATGTGTTTGCCTTGCCTCTGTCAGCAGTTAGAACAATGATGCAGAAAAATGGAGGTTCCCTAAGTGGTTTCTGAATTTTATCAGAATGTAATCATGTCTTCCAGTTTGTTTGGGATGTTTCTTTGATTAATACACAAAGCAGCATAGCAATTCTGAGGTATGTTATGCAGAGCACCAAATCCTTTGCGTCAAAAAGTATTATGCAAAAGCACCAAACCCTTCTGGAAATCATCCTAGTTTGACGTTTTTGGCAAAAAGTCTAAGGTGAAGCAATTTTTGCCCCGAGATTATTTAAACAATTTAAGTTTTACATTTAAATCAGCACTAGAGACACATGACACTCATTCTACCAGAATAGCAACCACTTCCAAGATTTCTCTCTGAAAATGTATTTATTATAGATATTTGTCAGATTGCCACTTGTCACTTTTACTCAACATTACTATTTCATAACTGGAGCCAAACTGAATGCTCATTTCAGTGAAGTAGTCCTCCAGTGTTTAATCAGCTAACCACTTTTCAAGTAGTATTTCTGAGGAATGTTGCCACTTGTTCATCTCTTGTAGTGTAGATCTGCATAGGTAATTTCAGGTTGGGGAAAAATTACTTGCATATGGAATTCTCTGAACATATTTTCTTTGCACAACCACACTGACCCCCTTTCCTTCCCTACTTCTTCAGATTTGTACAACTAGTTTAGAAGAGGGAGGGAGGAACCAAAGGTGGTTATGGGATAGTACCTTTTATAACCATGTTGGAACATCTGAACTGTAGGACAGCATTTACGTTACTTTAAAATAGTTTTGGGATAATAAAGCCTAGCAAACGACTCTTATAGTGGGAATGTGAAGAGGCAATATATTTTGAGAGCTCGGTCCTGGCAAGTAATCTTTCATTGTTTGAATTTTTTTTGTTATTATTACAAACAGATTAATATGTTATTTCCAGCAAGATTATCTCAAATCTCTAAAGTTCCACTTTAGCTAATATCTTGCAAGCTATATTATTTAAATGAGATGGGCATATAGTTACTACATTTATCTCCTCTCAGTCTCAAGTGTTATAAGTGCACTCCTGTGAGAAACAAACAGTAAACCCTCTTGAAGGCTGTACTGTACATTACACAAAATGTTTCCTCTATTTTCCTTCAAATGTTTGAAAATTTAAGTTGAGACGTCATTTAACATGCCTGTCTTTCTACAGCTCAGATCAATTTAATACCAATTCCAGAGCTGCAACTGATTGACTTACATTATCTTTCTGGGAACTTAATTACCTTAGCAAATATATTTTTCAGGAAAAAAAAATCATTCAGTTGGCATTTGGCAGGGTGACTGACTATTCTTTTCTGATACAGATTTTCATTTGAAGATATAAAATATTTCATTAACATTATCAGTGGCTCTACTCAAACCTTTTTCAACAGGTCATAGCATGTCCATTTTATTGTTATTTTGCTTGTTTTTTCTATAAATTAAAGTTTCCCTGCGTTTTCTCTCAATTCAAAAATTCATGCTTTACTACAAATAATGAAAACAGTTTAGATTTTCTTTCCTTACAGGCCTCAGGTCTAGTTTTCATCAGTTGTGTTAATAATTATTAATGAGGCAGAAACTTTAAGGAACCTAGAAGGGAAGCACTTAGAAGCCCTGAGGAAATTCCTCTGCAGAACATCCAGGGCTGAAAAGAACCAGAAGGGAGCTCCATTATAAAATTCTCCCACATCCCTTTTTGACAAACTCAAAAATAGAGTGAAGAATTCTTAGCTCCAGTCATCCCTGCCCAAGTATCAAAAAGAGGAACATTGCCCATGTTTTGCAAAACCTTGAAATGATGGCAACCTGGAAAAGACCTTGTTTGAAAGGCCAGGATCTTTTATTACTGTCACTGGGTGCCAATCTCTATAGCAAATATTTGCTTGGTGGTGTTCTCAATTATCCTATCACCAATGAGCCAAATCTCACAATAAGAGATGGGCAGATTTCCTTTAGCCTTCATGAGGCAAGACAGATGGCAGTTTGACTGGGCCAACCTAATGTGCAACTCAGTTTTCCTGGTACACAGTGGATCTGACAAATAGCAGAAAGTTTTGATGCTTTCTGTAACGATGCTTTGCTTTTCAAGACTTTCTTATTGGTTGACATAGATGGCTAACGCTATGCTATTGATAAAGAGAGACTTAACTGACAAAGAACAGTTTGGAGACTTCTCAGGGATAGCACAGGAGTAGCTTATCTATTACAGATCAAGTGCAGCAGCTGCCTCTGTGTCTTCTCTTCTTAGAACCATAGTTTAACCCTACACCTAAACCAAAAAAAAACCACCTGCACTTGAAGCATAAACAAGAGTACAACAAAAAAATAAAATCCAACAGAAGTCCAAAACCCTTTACCTCATGAGTGCAGGGCTCACCCCAGGTAGCTCAGGGACTCTCAGAAGTCTTTTGCCAAACAAAAACTTACCCCACTCTGAGGCTCTGTACACAACTCCCTGCCTCCTCCACAGACCTTTAAGAGGCTTATTCTGACACCTCGTCCAGGCAGTTCTTCCCTGGCTCCCTCTCAGCTAAAGACCCTACAGCAGGTCATGGCCAGTCATCAGTCACTGGAGAGCCCAGCACATTTTTGCTTGGCCACCTCACCACTCAGTGGTTTAGGACGACTTATTTTAAAGAAGCCAGCAGAATGACAAACTAGCTATGCTTCAAAGTTTCAAATACCTTAAGTATTGAGTAATATCTACTTAAACTACATAAAAACATATTTATATTGCATTTATGGTTGCAATATCCATGTGATGAACACCACCACCATACAATATATCATGCACATTTTACCACATCAGCAACAGTCTGTCCAATAATCCCTCTCTAATGAGACTACTTGTAACATTCTAAACTTTTGAGCAGCTTTACACAGCTGCCTTTCCTTCTTATGTGGAATTTCCCTGTGTAATTATACTGGTCTACAATAAAGGGCAATCCTATAAAACTACAAATTTATGGTTTGGTATCTGGCAAACTATCAATGGTAGAAATGGATGTTTTATAGCATTGAAGCACTGGGAATTCCCCCTTTCCAAAATAATTTATCATTTATTTTTAGCCCTTATTGTGTGTGAGATAGATATTAAAATAATATTAAGATGATCTATAATAACTTTTTAGAATATACATTATTAGAGGCTTCTAAAATGAGTTAGCTATAATTTTCCTCTCCTTCGAAGACCTGGTATCTTGGCAGCCTGGGAGATCACAAACGAGACAATATTTTATTGGCACTATTTTTTGTAAAGGTTTTTTTTTTTTTTTTTTTTTTGAAGACTTTCTAGAGTTTTTCTGGAAAATAGGTGGCTTAAACCAAATACACGCTCATATGGCGAGGTATAAAGGTTTTACTGCCACTGCATAATCTACTCATAGTATTCCAACTCATGAATAATAAAAGTCATTCCAAAATCATACTGACAGAACATTTCTAACCATCATAAGAACATAAGAACGGCCATATTGGGTCAGACCAATGGTCCATCTAGCCCAGTATCCTGTTTTCTGACAGCGGCCAATGCCAGGTGTTTCAGAGTGAATGAACAAACAAGAAAATTATTGAGTGATTCATCCCATCATCCACTCCCGGGTTCTGGCAGTCAGAGACTAGGGATACCCAGAGCATGCATTTTTGACCTTCTTGGCTAATAGCCACTACTGATTCATCTAGTCTCCATGAATTTATCTAATTCTTTTTCTAATTCAGTTAGTTTTGGCCTTCACAACATCCTCTAGCAACAAATTCCGCAGGCTGACTGTGCATTGTGTGAAGAAGTACTTGCTTTTGTTTGTTGTATACTTGCTGCCTCTTAATTTCACTGGCTGACCCCGAATTCTGCGTTATGTGAAGTAGTAAAAGACAGTTACCTTTTCTGTTACTGGTGTTCTTCAAGACGTGTTGCTCAAGTCCCTTTCATATCAGGTGTGCGTGCTTGCCACATGCACCAGTGTCGGAAGTTTTTCCCTCAGCAGTATCCATAGGGGACCGACTCTGGCACTCTCTGGAGTGGTGCCCACATGGCATGGTATAAGGAACGCCCCCGGCTTCCCCAGCCCCTCCTCAGTTCCTTCTTGCCGGAAACTCCGACAGTGGGGAAGGAGGGCAGGTTTCGGAAAGGACATGAGCAACACATCTTGAAGAACACCAGTTACGGAAAAGGTAACTGTCTTTTCTTCGAGTGCTTCCTCATGTCCATTCCATATTAGGTGACTCCCAAGCAATACCCATGCAGGTGGGGAGGAGTTAACGGACATGTAGATTACAACACAGCTCTGCCGAATTCAGCATCATCTCTGGCTTGCTGAGTGATGGCATAATGAGCAGTAAACGTGTGAACAGAGGACCACATTGCGGCTCCACAAATGTCCTGGATAGCAATGTATGCCAGGAAGGCTACCAAAGACGCCTGTGCTCTCATTGAGTGGGCTCTGACAATCGGCGGCAGTGGAACCCCCACCAGGTCCTAATGCACGAGGGGATCCAATTGGAAATCCTCTGCAAGGACACCAAGTGATCCTTCATCCTATCCGTTGTAGTGATGAAGAGTTGAGTCGATTTACGGAAAGGCTTAGTACATTCTAAGTAGAAAGCCAAGGCTCCCTGAACGTCCAGGGCATGAAGATGCCTCTCCTCACTGGTCTTGTGTGGTTTGGGACAGAACACTGGGAGGAAGATGTCCTGGTTCATATGGAATGTGGAGACCACCTTTGACCGGAAGGCTGGGTGGGGCCACAACTGAACCCTTATCTTTGTAGAAGACTGTGTATGGAGGTTCTGAAGTCAAGGCTTTAATTTCAGAGACTCGTCTTGCCGACATCACTGCCACCAGGAACACGACCTTCTACGAGAGGTGGGAAAGGGAGCAGGAATCCAGCTGCTCAAAGGGTGGGCCAGTGAGCCTAGAGAGGACCAAGTTAAGATCCCACTGTGGGACAGGGGCCCGTACCTGCGGGAAGAGTCTCTCAAGCCCCTTCAGGAATCTGACCGTCACGTCATGAGAAAACACCATCTGTCCTTGGATCAGAGGGTGAAAAGCGGAGATGGCTGCGAGATGCACTTGAATGGAAGTGTGCGCCAGGCCCTGGTTCCTCAACTGGAGCAAGTAGTCCAGGACAGCCTGTGTGGAGGAATGTAAGGGAGAGATGCCCCATTCAGACACCCAGCAGGAAAACCTCGTCCACTTGGCCAGGTAAGTCAGTCTAGTTGAGGGCTTCCTACTTTCCAGGAGGACCTACTGGACTCCTTCCGAACAGGTCCGCTCCTCCAGGTTCAGCCACACAGACAGGTGGAGAGATCTGATAGGTTGGGGTGTAGGAGTCGACCGTGGTCCTGTGACAGTAGGTCCGGTCGGTTAGGCAGGGGCCAGGAAGGGGGCGCTGACAGGCTCATGAGCGTGCTGAATCAGTGCTGGCGAGGCTACACTGGGGTGGGGGATCATGATGACCTGTGCCTTGTCTCGCTTGATCTTTGCCAGGGCTCTGTTGATGAGTTGAATCAGAGGGAATGCATACATCAGGCTTCCTGACCACGACAGGAGGAAGACATCGGAGAGGGAGCCCTTTCTCAGACCTTGCCAAGAACAAAACTGGTGGCATGTCCTGTTCTGTCTGGCAGCGAACAGATCCACTTGGAGAGTTCCCCATCTTTGGAAGATCATGCAGGCTACCTCTGGATGGAGCGACCACTCGTGGTCAGAGGAGAAGTCCCTGCTGAGCTGGGCCGCCAGTGTATTCCTAATGCCAGGAAGGTGACAAGCTTCCAGTTGGATCTCGTAGCTGATGCAGAAGTCCCATAGACAGAGTGCCTCCTGACAGAGAGCCGATGAGCGTGCTCCCCGTTGCCTGTTTATGTACAAGATTGAGGCTGTGTTGTCTGTCAGGACTCGTACCACCTTGCCCGACAGGTGGGGCAAGAAGACTCCGCACACCAGATGGACTGCTCGGAGCTCTCTGACATTTATGTGCAACCACACTTCATCCAGGGACCACATCCCCTGAGTCCAGAGGATGCCGGTATGTGCCCCCCAGCAAAGGTCCAAGGCGGCCGACACCAACTTGATTGAGTGTTGAGGGCTGTCAAACAGAACCCCCTTCACGACTGTCCTGCGGGCTGTCCACCATCACAGCAAGATAAGTATCACCTGGGAAATGGTAACAATCTTCTCCGGGGGGGGTCTCGGGACTGGGAATAGACCATTGCCATTGCTGCAGGGGCTGCATCCGGAGCCTGGCACGGTGGACCACGTAAGGGCACGCTGCCATGTGACCCAGGAGACGCAGAAAGACCCTGGCTGTAGTCAGAGGGAATGCGGAGACTTCTGTGATGAGGTCTGCCATTACATGGAACCCTTCCAGCAGCAGGAATGCCCTAGCGCAGGTCAAGTCGAGGACTGCTCCGATTAACTCTATCCTCTGCACTGGCACGAACGTCAACTTTTTGTCATTTACCAGTAGGCCCAGAGAGTGGCACGTAGCTTGAAGCACCACAACATCCCTTTGGACTTGAGACCTGGAGCTGCCCTTGACAAGCCAGCTGTCGAGGTACGGGTAGATCTGGATACCCCGGCGCCTGAGGTAAACCGCTACTACTGACATGCACTTGGTAAACACTCTCGGTGCTGTTGCCAGGCCAAACAGGAGGACCGCAAACTGGTAGTGGTGGGGCCCCACTGTAAACAGGAGGAAGTATCTGTGTCCTTGAAAGATCGCTATGTGGAAGTATGCGTTTTTCAAGTCGAGGGTGGCATACCAGTCTCCAGGATCCAGAGAGGGGATAATAGAAGCTGGGGAACCCATGCAGAACTTTAGCTTCTTTCGGTACTTGTTGAGGTCTTGCAAGTCCAGGATGGGCCACAGACTGCCCTTGGTCTTTGCGATTAAAAAGTACAGGGAATAGAACCCCTTGTTCCTGTACTCAAGAAGAATATCTTTTATTGCACCCAGCTGTAGCAACCCCTTTACCTCCTGCACGAGTAGACTTTCGTGAGAGGGGTCCCTGAAAAGGGATAGGGAAGGCAGGTGGGACGGGGGCAAGGTGGATTTGATTTAAATCACTAGTCAGGAAGACTATTTAATCATGGATTTTTACATAAAAGTGCATTCTTGTTGATTGTTACAACCTTATCTACTCAGAGATAGATGTAGGTTTCATTTTTAGAAGGTACACACTATAAATTTTTAAAGTGATTTATTTTGAAAACTTTTCAAATTAGTTTTACAGCTATATTAGAAAATGAATGATTGTTTGGTTATTTCATTTACCAACGGTAATTGAAGCAGGTATTTATGAAGTCATTGGGAGGTGAACTATCTCCAGTTTAACAAGTTAATCATTAATATTTGGTTTCAGAGTAGCAGCCGTGTTAGTCTGTATTCGCAAAAAGAAAAGGAGTACTAGTGGCACCTTAGAGACTAACCAATTTATTTGAGCATAAGCTTTCGTGAGCTACAGCTCACTTCATTGGATGCATTATTAATATTTGGAGGATTTTCTTGCCAGGCTGTATTAGGAGGAAAACATCACCAGACAGACATTTAAATTGTTTTATTTAAATAAAACAACGTTATGTACTCTTGATTTTTTTCTTCAACAGCAAACATAATATTTTAACAAAACAAGCATATGAATTTTTGAATTTAAACAGTTTTTTAAAATCAGGTTTGTTTGTTAAAATTGTTGTTAATTAAAATAGTTAAATGAAATAATTAAAAAAAACAAATTAAATTAAACGGACTATGTCAGCCAGATCAAAGGTAACTGAAGCAAATATTTATGAAGTCATTGGGAGGTGATCTTCAATTCAGCAAGTTAATCATCAATATTTGGAGGATTTTCTTGCCATGCTGCATTAGGAGAAGAACATCACCAGACCTTGCATTTCTTTGTTGCACTGTTTGCATTTTGCACACATGCCTGTCTTAAGGAACTTCACTAAAATATTCCCAAACTGGGGCTCTTTTACAGCCTGCGGCCATTATAGGTTTTCACTTCTAGTGAGAGAACGGTATGGTAAATCTCAAATCAATGAAGGCTACACTCAGAAAGACCTCAAGACTTCTGGAATATGCTGCTCAAAGACGTTTCATTTTTGTTTCTACTGCCTGTCCCTCCCTTCTCACATTTATCTCCAGACTTCTTCTCGTTGTCCAGATCTAATCCACCCCCCAACAACCTTCTATTCATTGAACTTTTTAAAACATTGTACTTTTAGAGAAAGTTAAGGGATTGACAATGTGTACACAAATTTGCAGAGGGACAATAGGGTTGAGGTCTGTTATTTCTCACCTCTATATATTTAGATATTTATTTAAAAACATTTTTGCTGTTAGCAAGCATGTTATCTCTGGAGAGACAAATCCACAGTTTGAGAACTGCAAAAATAAGCATCTCGGATGGTATCTTCTAGACTGAGCACTGAGTCCCATTGGGTAGATTGAAAGATTAACCTAAATAATCTATACAGGAGCCCCCGGAACCCCATAAGATTGGGTCCCTAATCCATGAACTACTGGAAATCATTTACAAAACTTTTCTTAAACATTACATGAATATATTGTCTCATACTATAGAATTAGAATTTATAATCCCTATTCCATGGTGAGATATCTTTGAGCTATAATCAGGGCCGGCTCTATGTTTTTTGTTGCCCGCAAGCTCCGAGAGTGCAACTGCCCAAGCAAAAAAGGATGGCCAGAAGGCTGCACATGCTTGCTTTGCTGGTGCCTAGAGCTGGTCCTGACTATAATGTATCTTAATTAAAACTATCTTCAGATCAGTTTTTTTGATAAAATGCTTTTTGAGGAAAAAAATACGTTTTTTTTATTTTTTTTTTTAAAAAAACATTGATTTTTATCCACCCTGGAAAGGGGGCGTAAAAAGGAACTATAGAGTATAACCCTGTTCCACTGTGCTGAGGACCCAGTGGTCCGAGGTTATAGCCGTCCAGACGGGGAGGAAGAGGGAAAGGCGGTTGGAGAACACTGGGAAAAATGGATCTGGGGAATAGTATGGTAGGTCGCCCTCGGGCGTACCCTCAAAATGACCATTTGGCCCTCTGCTTATTCTGGGTCGAGCCCAACTGAGAAGAGGGTGGAGGTGGGTGGCTCAGACGGTGCTTATAGCCCTTGGCTTGTTTATGGGGCTGGTCCTGCCGAGGCTGGTTCCCCTGGCCCTAAGGCTACTGCAGTTTCAACTGCTTATGCGCCTGCTTATGACCCTGCTTATGACCCAGGGTCTTCAGAGTGGTGCACGAGTCCTTGAGGCAATGCAATTTTCTGTCTGTTTGCTCTGCAAATAGGGCCCAGCCGTCGAAGTGCAGGTCCTGCATAGACGCCTGGGCCTCGGTGGACAGCCCAGAGAGGAGCAGACAAGAGACTCATCGCATGGAGATAGCGGAAGCCATAGTGTGAGCAGCAGCAACGTCTGACACCACCTGGAGGGTCGCCCTGGCTGCGGTCATGCCCTCATCGAGGATCCCTCGGAACTCCTTCCTGGAAGCCTCGGAGAGCAATTCTTCCAACTTGTTAAGTTTTATTACTTTTTTATATATATATATATATATATATATATATATATATATATATATATATATATATATATATATATATATATATATATATATGAGAGAGAGAGAGAGCGCGCGCGCACTTTTATCCCAAGTGCTTTACAAGAGTTAGCAAACGGTACAAACAACATTTGGAAAGATCATTAAGTGGTTCGATGAGACCCTCAGCAATTTTCAAGTGGTCTGCGAAAAAAAAAGTTTAAGAACCACTGGTATAAACTAATTTAATTCCTCTCATTTTGTATGTATAATTGGGATTATGTTTTCTATTGTGCATTAATTTGCATTTACCAACACTAAATTTCATCTGCTATTTTGTTGTCCAGTAACCCAGTTTTGTGAGATCCCTCTGTAACTCTTCACAGTCTGCTTTGTGCTTAACTATCTTGAGTAATTTTGTATCTGCAAATTTTGCCACCTCACTGTTTACCCCTTTTACCAGATCATTTATGAATATGTTGAACAGCACTGTCCCAGTACAGATCCCCGGGGGACTCTGCTATTTACCTCTCTCCATTCTGAAAACTGACCATTTATTCTTTCTTCCTACAGCATATGAAGCTCTTGATTCATGAACTAATGTCCTACACCCAGCATTTCTAAGATATACTACGCTCAAAACATAAATAGAACTACTTTCACATTTTATCAGAATTTTCTACACATCCTAAACTGATAACATTTAATTTGTATCAAACAAACGTTAATTATAAAGGATGGTGTATGCAGGGTAATAACTTTTTACAATATTTCCATTTTGTATGCATATGCAATATGAGAACATTCCAATATTATACTGGTAAATGCTGAAATTATGTACTCGGATGTAACCTAACAAACTTTTCTACAAAAAATGTCACTATACATATATACATGAATGAGTCAATTTGAAAAGACAGCTTGTTAGCTCTATCCCATTCCAAAAGTTTTAGCAAGACATGTAAGCTCTCTTCCAGCTTACTCTGAAGAAGTTGCTTAATTATTACAATTACACGGTAAGAATGGAAAGAAGCAGTACTTTGGTGTTGAATGACCTTTCACATTATTCTATTACATGTTTTCATTTTAAAATATTTTTGCACAGTATTACTTTACTTGACTATTTCAAGTAAGAACTCTTTCACTCAACCTACTGTATTTAGTTATTATAGGAGCATGAAAAAATGGGTTTACTCCATGGTTATAAGTTGATCTTGCAACATATGAAGCAGGGGCTGGCAACCTTTTAGAAGTGGTGTGCCGAGTCTTCATTTATTCACTTTAATTTAAGGTTTTGCGTGCCAATACTACATTTTAACGTTTTTAGAAGGTCTCTCTCTAGAAGTCTATATATTATATAACTAAACTACTGTTGTATGTAAACAAGGTTTTCAAAATGTTTAAGAAGCTTCATTTAAAATTAAATTAACATGCTGATCTTACACCGCCTGCCCGCTCAGCCCGCTGCCGACCTGGGGTTCTGTTCACCTAGGCCGGCAGCGGGCTGAGCAGGGCCTGCACCCGGTACCCCGGCTGGCAAGGGGTCGGCAGCCAGAACCCCAGACTGGCAGCGGGCTGAGCGGGGTCAGTGGCTGGGACCCTAGACCAGCAGTAAGCTGAGCAGCTCAGCCCACTGCCACCTCAGCCCGCTGCCGGTCTGGGGTCCCGGCCCTGTCCACATAGAGTAGGTACCTACTTTCTCCCTGGTTCTGGCCCATTCTCTTCCTCTCTCTGCACTCTCTCTGAGATGAGGGTGGGAGTGCACTGAGAACAGGGCTGGGGTGAAGGAGCAGGCTCGGGGTTGGAGTACAGGGTCTGGCCAGGAGCTAGAATGAGGGAGGGGGTTCAGGGTTGGGGCAGGAGGTTTGGGTGTGGAGCGCTTACCTGGGCAGCTCCCATTTGGTGCGAGGGGTGCAGGTGTGTGTGTAGGAGCTCCCATTTGGTGCTCAGGGTGGGGATGTGGATGTGGGGGGTGCAAGAGTCAGGGCAGGGGGCTGGGTATGTGTGGGGGGTGCCGGAGTCAGGGCTGGGGTTGTGCAGGGGTCAGGGCAGAGGGCTGGGGTGTTTGGGGGGTGCAGGGGTGAGGGCAGAGGGCTGGGGGTGTGTGAGGGTGGTGCAGGGGTCACTGCAGAGGACTGGGGGTGTGGGCTGAGGTCATGGGGGTGCTCCCAGCCGCCTGCCCTGAGCAGCTCACGGCAGGGGGCTGGAGGGGATATACCGATTCCACCCACTTCCCCAAGGTCCCCGGAGCAGAGAGCGTGCTGTGGCTCCGCTTTTCCCTCTCCCACTCCATAGCAGGGGCCATCAGCTGATCGGCCGCAGGGCAGGAGAGAAGGAGGGGCAGGAACCCTGCACGCTGGGGGAAGAGGCGGGGATAGTGGGAAGCTTGCCTGCCCTGCAAGGAGAGAGCGGTGGGTGGGGGCGGAGAAGAGTGGGCCGGGCAGGATTTTTAATTGCCTTAAAAATTGATACGCGTGCCATAGGTTGCCAACCCCGATATAAAGTAAGGAGAGACTGCCAGCCTTAAACTCATAAGCAATTCAGAGTTACAGCAGACCTTTCAAATTGCTGTAAACACCTGTTGCATTTAATTTTACTACCATATAGATCTCACTTATGTCCTGTGGCAAGCTTTATGAAGGATATTCAGCTCTATACAGGAACTGTTATAATGCATCATTAGTTTTATGCTGTTACATCCAGAAATCAATAAATTCCCTAAAGCAAATGCTGCACAGAAGGCAGACATTTATTAGGCCAGTTAAACAAGCCTGGTAACAGGGAAAAGGTATAAGCAATTCCTCCTTGAAATCTTCTGGTGCTCCATTTGTGTCTTTGATGTCAGGGGGTTGATATTAGAAGTAATTTCTATCCTAGCTAGCACAATTATAGTTTCTGCACTATTTAAGATTCGGGGTCACTGCTATTGAAGCTAAAAGAATAGTCTATTTCATTCTTGCACAATTGTCATTGCAATGCACCCAGCCCTTCACTAGAACTGCATAAATCTGAGTGATATCCAAACTAAATTCAATTAAAAATGTTTAATTATAATGCAATTAACCTTGAAAGTTTCATTTTACTAAGCCATGACACAGATTAAGAATCTATTTCAAATATCCGATATTCCTTTTTGTAATTAACTGTAATTCATTCTTTAGAAAGAAACAATGTAAAAGGGTTGATAAATAGAACAAACTGTATCAAAGTGAATTGCATGCAGAGTCCACTTCTGTGATAATTTTCTTTTAATTCTGCTGTTCTCACACTATAAAATAAACACACATTAATTGCCATGCAAGGATGTTGCTAGCAATCAAATTGTTGCCCGCCCACCCCAACTCCCCTGCAGTATACTCAAATTCCCCTGGTAGATACATCATTATTAAGGTCCTAATTAATTCGCAATATTGAGGAAATTGTGGATTCCGGAGTATTAGGCTTTCACCGTAATTTTGCTTTAAATTAGCTTACTTTGCACAGTCCACAATTTTGAGGTTTGCAACACACTTTTTTCCCCACTAGTACATTAAATAATCTTGGAGAGTTTTGGGTAGGGCTCTAACTAGGGTGAGGCAAGCTGCGTATCCGCCCAGGGTGCACAGCCGAATGTGGCAGTGGTCAATGGAAAAATGACTAAAAAAACAGAAGGGGGTAGAACCCTGCAGCAGGCATGGTATTGCCACCCTTACTTCTGTGCTGCTGCTGGCAGAGGCTGCACTATCTTCAGAGCTGGGCAGCTGGAGAGTGGCGGCCGCAGGCCAGGCGCCCAGCTCTGAAGGCAGAGATGCCAAGAGTAGCAGCGCAGAAGCAAGGGTGGCAATATCATGCTCGTTTCAGGGCTCTATCCCCTACTTTTTCTTCATCATTCCCACCCCCCGTGTTCCACCCGTCCCCAGCTTTGCACCCTGGATGGCTGCCCCACACACCCTGCCCTGGGTATGGCCCTGTAGTTGCGTCAAATTGTCTGGTTATCAAAAACATTTGAAGGCATAACATAATAGTTGAGTGTTTATATCGTTCCAGCAAATTTTTCTTAAACAAATACATCTACTGTGGCTTTTCCAAATTACTGCTATTAATAGAGGTCTATTACTTTTCTGAGATTTTCCATGTCTTGTACGCAATTATTTGAAGATCATCCTGTGATTCAGGTAAGGTCTTAATCATTATATATAAACATAATCACTAACGTAACAGGTATAGTTACTATTAACAGAGATCTAGCAGCATGTTAAAAGGAATATGGAGCTGAAAATGTCACCTCCAGGAATTTAAAATTGTACACCAAACACAAATGATGGACACCAGCCTACAGTAAAGATAGTGGAATCCTATCAAAATACAGCTTTGATTAAAGATCTGTCAACTTGAATATTTTTTCAAGTTTAAATTTCTTAAAAAAAATGTGGTTTTCTAATAGAAACCCCTTTAAACCAGATATACTGAATTTTAAAAATATCTTTTAAAGAAGAAGTTTTTATAAGAGGAGGTTACTAACCCTGTGCAGTAACTGACGTTCTTCGAGATGAGTGTCCCTGTGGGTGCTCCACTTCAGGTCAAGATGCATCCCAGCGCCTTCGATCTGAGATTTCTACAGCAGTACTCCTATGGACTGCGCATGTGCTGTGCCTGCTTCTTGAGCTGTCAGCGTTTGAATAGCGAGTGCATAGCCCGGGCTCCTCAGTTCCCTCTCTACAACCATGTGCATTACTAATTCTGAAGTAGAGGGGAGGAGGGCGGGTAGTGGAGCATCCACAGGGACACTCATCTCGAAGAACGTCAGTTACTGCACAGGGTGAGTAACCTCCTCTTCTTCGAGAGATGTCCCTGTGGGTGCTCCACTTCAGGTGACTGAAAAGCAGCATCCCTTAGGATGGTTGGGACTTCGGATGAGGCAAGAAGGCTGTTGACAAGACAGCTCTACCCCATCTGGTATCAGATGCTGCAGTGTGGATGAGAGCATAGTGATGAGTGAAGGTAAGATTCGATGCCCAGTAGCTGCCTTGCATATGTCAGACAGTGGGACATTACGGAGAAAGACCGTGGAGGTGGAGACAGCTCTGGTAGAGTGGGTTCTAATTGACATAGGAGGCTGTATTTGCCTGAGTTGGTAACAAAGGCATATGCAGTCAGCAATCCATTTGGAAAGTCTCTGTGTAGAGATAGCATTTCCTTGTGAGCGCTGAGTAGTAAAGACAAAAAGTCTGGGGGTTTTCCTAAACGGTTTTGTTCTATCCAGGTAAAATGATAATGCTCTGTGAACATTAAGAGTGTGCATTGTCGTTTCAAAGGCGTTAGCATGAGGTTCTGGGGAAAATGTTGGAAAGTGTATAGGTTCATTGAGGTGAAAGGAAGAGTGTATCTTAGGTAAGAACCTTGGATGCGTTCGGAGTGTGACCTTATCGCAGAAGAACATGGTATACAGAGGGTCCGCCATAAGCGCCCCCATTTCTCCTACTTGTCTGGTAGACGTGACTGCTATGAGGAAGGAAGTCTTCATGGATAGGTGGAGAAGGGAGCAGGTAGCCATCAGTTCAAAGGGTGTATCCATCAGGGCTTTGAGGACTAGGTGTAAATCCCAAGGTGCAGCAGGCGGTTTCACGTCTAGGTATAACATCTGGATACCCTTCAGGAACCTTTTGGTGATTGGATGGGCAAAGACCGTTACATTGTCAATCTTATGGTGGAAGGTGGTGATTGCCGCGAGGTGGACCTTGAGTGAGCTCGTGGAGAGGCCAGGTGTAACAGGTAATCCAGTATCAGTGGGAGTGAAGCAGAAACTGGAGACGTCTGCTTGTCAGCACACCAAGATGTGAACCGTTTCCATTTATGCAGGTAGGTAGTGTGCGTGTTTGTGTGTTCTGCTGTGTAGCAAGACAGAGCATACTTGGTCTGAACGTGTTACCTCCGCATTACAGACCCACTGATCATCCAGCCCCTCAGGTGGAAACGTTGTACGTTGGGGTGAAATAGTTGTCCGCTGTGTTATGACAGAAGGTTGCTGAGTGGGGGAAAGGGAATAGGTGGCTTGACCAACATGCGCAGGAGGAAGGGGTACCACGGTTATCTGGCCCACGCTGGGGCTATGAGAATGATGTTGGCTCTGTCTGTGCGTATCTTCTGAATTACTCTGTGTCATAGAAGCACTGGTGGGAACGCATACATGAGAGTTTCAGTCCAAGGGAGCATAAAGGTGTCTCCCCATGAGTGTTTCCCCAGGCCTACTCTGGAGCAGAATGTCGGGCATTTGTTTGTTTGTTGCTGTGGCAAGTGGATCCAGTTGGGGATAACCCCAGGTCTAGAAAATGTTGGAAAGAATGGTGTTGAGTTCCCAGTCGTGCTGTATGGGGAACGATTGGCTGAGCTTGTCCACGGTGGTATTCTGAGAACCTGGCAAGTACGAGGAGGAGATATGGATCTTGTGTTGAAGGCACCAGTTCCAAAGTTTTACCGCCTCTGCGCAGAGGGAGTGTGACCGGGCTCCCCCCGTCTGTTGACATAAAACATGCACGTGATGCTGTCAGTCATGATTCAAATTCGGCAGTTTTGGATGATGGGAAGGAAATGGAGACAGGCATTGCGTACAGCCCAGAGCTCTAGCAAATTTATGTGAAGCCTGGTTTCTGAAGTGGCCCAGAGACCCTGAGTGGTGAGGTGGCCGATGTGGGCTCCCCATCCTGTGAGGGATGCATCTGTGGTGATGGTAATTCAAGGGGGATCTCGTCAGAAGGGAATCCCGGTGCAGAGGTTGATGGGAGAGGTCCACCAGGGAAGCGAGTCCTTGACTTTCTGGGGCATAGTTAGTAACTTGTTTAGCCTGTGCTTGTTTGGTTTGTATACCATGGCTACCCAACCCTGAAGGCATCGCATGTACAGGCGAGCATTTGCGACCACAAATGTGCAAGTAGCCATATGTCCTAAGCGCTGTAGGGAGTCTCGGCCTGCAGTCTGTGGGCTGGCACGTATCTAGGTAATAAGGATGCCCGTTGTGTGGAATCTGTCCTGGGGGAATCGAGGTGGGTTCCGATGAAGTCGATTTGTTGGGTAGGTTGTAAGGTAGATTTGTTTTTGTTTATTTGCGTGCCCAAGGTGCGGAAGCAGTGAACGGTTGCAAGAGTTGCGTGGTTTGCTTCTAACTGAGTGGGAGACTTGAGGAGACAACTGTCCAGGTAAGGAAATATGAGAATTTCTTTTTTCCTGAGATGTGCTATTATAACTGCTAGAATCTTGGAGAAGACACGTGGTGCAGCGGAGAGGCCAAATGGGAGGACTTTGTACTGGTAGTGTTGTGCTCCCACAGCAAACCTGAGGAAATGTCGATGGGCAGGATGGATAGAGACATGGAAATGTGTGTCTTGGAGGTCAAGGGTTGAAAAACAATCTCCTTGTTCCAGCATTGGAATTATCATTGGGAGAGTAACCATTCAGAATTTCTGTTTCTTGACAAAATTTTTAAAACGTCGAAGATCAAGGATGGGGCGCCAACCACCATTTTTCTTTTCCATGAAGAAGTAGTGGGAGTAAAACCTTTTCCCTCTGGGTTGAGGGGGTAACTCCTCTATTGTTCCGAGATGTATGAGATGTTGTACCTCCTGACAGAGCAATTGTTCGTGGGAGGGATCCCTGAAGAGGGACGGGGTGGGAGTGAGGTAAGGAGAGGAAGGAGATGGCATAACCCAATCTGATAATTTCCAGGACGCATCTGTCCATAGTGATGGTTTGCCAGTTGGCCAGGAATGGACGCAAACGGTATAAAAAAAGTGGTTGGTTGGAGTTGGCGCTGGAGAGGGTGCGAGGTTTTCCATACCCACGACCAAGACTTCAAATTTGTTTATTTGGGTAAGGAGGGTGGGTTGCCGTTGTTAGCGGAGGGCAACGTTGTCGGTTCCTGGGCCTGTGTCGTTGTCGCGTATCATAGTGTCTGAAAGGTGGATGTTGCACAAAGGTATGGTAATGTGGTTGTTGGTATGGCTGATATCTATATTGTCTCTTCTTTGAGGCAGATGTTTGGATGCCTAAGGATCGGAGTGTGCCACAGGAGCCCTTCATAGAGTGAAGGACCTCATTGGTCACAGAGGCGAAGAAACTTGCCTCCATCGAAAGGGAGATCTTCGACCGTATTCTGTATCTCCTTCAGAAAGGAGGAAGAAGCACGCCATGAGGACCGCCGCATGACGACAGCTGTGGCTGTGGATCTAGCTGCTGCATCCGCAGCATCGAGGGCAGTTTGAAGATCTGTGTGGGAGATCAATTGGCCCTTGGACATCACTGCTTTAAATTGTTATCTTTTATCCTCCGACACATTATCAATAAATTGCACTACCTTGGCATAGTTTTTGTGGTCATATTTTGCTAAGAGCGCCACATAGTTCGCTACTTTAAATTGCAAGGTGGAAGAAGAATACACTTTGCGGTCGAAGGAGTCCAGTCTCTTGTTATCTTTGTCAGATGGAGTGGAGCGGAAGTGTTGGTATTTGTTTTTCTGATTGGCCGCATCTACCACTAGCGAATTAGGTGAGGGGTGCATGAATAGAAACTCAGAACCCTGAGATGGGACAAAATATTTGCAGTCCAATCTCTTGCTAGTGGGTGTTATTGTAGCTGGGGTCTGCCAAATAGTTTTAGCAGGTTCCATAATGTCCCTGGTAGGGCTATTTTGGAAGAAGTCGTGGCTTGCAGGATGTCGGTAAGCTCATGGTGTGTTTCAAGCACCTCCTCGGGGTAATCCTGAGCTCTTCTGCTACTTTGTGAAACTACTCTTGAAAGTGAGCGAGCTCATCAACAGTGGGAGGTGGTGGGGGTACCATGGCATCTTGTGGTGTTATCGCTATAGAAGAGGTGTGCGGCGGCAGTGTCCTCTGTAGGGGTGGCGGCCACTTCAGGTCTTATCTGGGTTTCAGTGTAAGCAGGCAGTGGGGAGGGTCTGACAGCTTTCCTCCAGGCAGCCCGCAGAACACTTGAGTGTGCTGTGGTGTAGGTCCATGAACCCCAGCGTGGCCATTGCCCCAGTGGGTGGGGGGACAGGGCATAGGTGGTCCCATCCAGGGATTGCCATACCAGTGTGGATAGCTTTGAGGATATGGAGATCGTGCTGTAATGCACCTCCCAATTGTAGGTAACTGAATCTAGGGAGAGTATTGAGAGGAAAACATCTGGTCATCGTATTCCTCTTACTCATCCTCCCACACTTCATTGGAGGGGCTTGAAGTGGTAGGGAAGTACTGAAGGTAGGGTGCTAAAGGTCTCGGTGATAGACTGGTGCCGAGAAGAGGAGAGTCAGGAGCATGGGACACCCTTAATTCCTCTCGCTGTAAAAACTACGGTGGAGCTGAGTGACCAGGAGTCGCTGCTGGTGTAGCTGGTGGAGGCAGAGTCTGCTGGGGCATCTGCTGGCGCACCGAAGGGTGTCCTGGGGGCGCAAGCTGTCTCCGCGGAGTAGGAGCTCCTGAGGGAGGCACTGCAAAGGAGGCTGGAGACCTCAGGGGGCTCGGTGCAGAGAGCAGCAGCTGTAAAAGCAGCGCTGCAAGATCAAAGCACAGTGCTGCAGCCACCACTTGTACTGTCGGCACCATAGCAGCTCTCGGCACCATACTGACAAAGGTGGCCGAAGGAGAGCTGAAAGAGAAGGGCAACTGGAAGCCCTGAGCCTCAGCACCATGTAGTGGGGCAGCCGACTCACGGTCGGTGGCTGAGGTGCCTGCTGCGTGGAAAGTGCTGAGCCACGGAGCCAGAGTTAGCAGAGACCGGAGAGCCAGTTTTAACTTTTTCCCTCAAGGAACGGCTCCTGAGGGGAGAGGAAGCTGGCTGTTTTTTTGCTTTCCTTTTGCCTCTGGAGGGTGTCACAGAGGTTTGCTGGGTCAGACGCAGGTCTGAGGGAGTTTTCCAGGAGCAGCATTGTAACCCTGAGCTCCCTGTCCTTGCGGGTCCGCGCTTTCAAATTTGTTACAGTGGATGCATTTTTGGGGTACACAAGACTCCTCCAAACAGCATACGCGCTGTGAATGCCTGTCTGAGATGGGGATGGTATCCTTACATGAGGCACAACTCCTGAAGCCTGGGGAGCCAGGCATCTCCGAAACCACGGAGGTGGTTGTTTTTTTGGTTTTTTTTTAAATAAATGTATCAGCTAATGTAACTTATCACTCTAATGACTGAAACTAAACAAACTGAGAAACAAACTAACTAGCTAGTCTCAAAGAGCACTGCTGAACTCCATCTCTAGCCGGGGACAGTAGTGAAAGAATTGAGGAGCTCAGTCTGTGCACGTGCTATTCAAACACTGACAGCCTGAGAGGGAGGCACAGCGCGTGCACAGCCCGTAGGGGTACGGCTGTAGAAATCTCCAGTCGAAGGTGCTGGGACACACCTTGACCTGAGGTGGAGCACCCACTGGGACATCTCTTGAAGAACAGTTTTTCTGCTCCATGATGAAATCTTATAGGGCCTGATCTAACTACCATGGAAGTATTGTTGACATCCATCAATTTTATTGGGAACAGAATACGGCTGAGAGAGCAAATGAATGTGCTGGGCTTATCCATATCCTATCCACGTACACAACTGCCAGCTGCTGCTTCCGTTCCAGACTTTCTGATAACAAGTCTTTCACAAAACAAGGAGAAAAGTGTACACGTGAGCTCCTCCAGGGGAGTGCATGACAACAATGTTCCAGATTAGCAGATGCGAAAGGAAGTGAAACCAACTAACAAAAATTAAATTGAGCATATACAAGTGCTATCAAAATCCACAATCTCAAAAAATTGAGAACAAGACTTCCCCCCACCTTCTAACTTTTCAGATACAGTCATCTTAGGGCTTACTTATGTCCACTGCTACCTCACTAGGTATGAATATTTGTAACAAGTACTAACACAAAAGTCCCAGTTCACCAGTGTCATGCAAGTCTTATGTCATTTGACTTGCACCAACGTAAAATGGGTTTAACACAATGGTGAATAAAGCCCTTACATGTGTTTAGTACATATTGCAAATACTCATGACATAAGAGTGGAATGGTCCAACTCTGCTAAATCACACTTCTGTCTGAAAATATTGCATTTACTGTAGACAAGTAACCCCTACATTTATTGTATGTGAAAGAAGTTTGACTTAAGAAATGGAGTATTTTTCCTGTTTATATTGTACGTTTGACAGCACTCTATTTTTGTATCAGTAGAATGGCCTGGGTATAAAACTGGAGTGATGTAGTGGTGAATCAGGCTCTAACTTTCTAAAAGAAAGGCATTAATCTTCAGATGGAGGAAATGTTGGCATAAATGCCAAATGTTGGCATAAATGCCTCAACTTGATTATATGTTAAATAGGTTTCTGAACATTTTAAAAAGCAAACTAAGCATGTGATTTTTAACTCCGCTTCTCCTGGCAACAAAACTGAAAAATAATGTTTGTACCATATTTTTTAAGATGCACTGGAAGGACCCAACAAATTATTTTAGTAGGATTCCACCAGTATCTTAGATGTCTTTATTCATTAGTTGAAAGGGTTTAAAATAGCAAAAAACAATCACTACAGAAAATAAATTGTGTGTGTGTACACCATATTTAGATAAGATAGAGATGTTATACAAAACTGACATAAAATGTCAAACCAATAATTAGCAATACTGAGTTTCAGATTCCTCTATAGACTTTTTAGAAATATATATGTGTTTATATAGTTCATTCAGAATCAATAGTGCTCAAAATGGCATTATCCTGGACTAGATTTCTCCTGATTAAATTTTGAGGGTCTCATCTTACAGCCTCTTTGTGCACAGTACCACACACTGAAGAAAATGACAGCAGTGGTGTTCTGTGCTCACAGCACACAACTTAAGGAAGATGTTATTGAGGATATAAAAAAAACCCACCAAATATGAGAGACACAAACAATTTAAAACTGCTATATCAGAAAACCCTGTGGATCCACTGTCTGGTAACCTATCTAAGCAGATGCTTCAAAAACGGTGGGGTGAGGAACCTCAGAAAAACAAAATAGCCAGCATACAGTGTTACAACATTAGAAAGGGAAAAGGAAAGAGGGTAGAAAAAACTCCTTCCAAACTCCTCTTTTGTGATCACCTTATGCCATGGAAAAATAGGCTAAATTCTTTTGTATTTGTGAATTGTGGTTCATTAGTAAATGTTGTTTATAAAGTTAACTAATCATTTAAAATTCTGATGAACTACTTGCCTCAATAACCTCTTAAAACAGAAAATTCCATAGGCTGACTTTACAATGGCTAAAAATGATTTCCTCTTTGCAGTTTTAAATTTACTGCCCTTCCCTTTCGTTGAATGACCCCTTTTTCATTTATGGAATAAAGTGAATAAAAGTGTCAAATCAGCTTTCATTTAATAATAACTGTACATACCTCAATCCGGCTGTCTCCATTTTTTTTTTCTGTTCCAGGCCAATTAATTCAGTTTTATGTAATATCTTTCTATTGCACACCCATCTGCACTGAGCCATTCATTGAGCCATTTTATTTATCCTGTCTGGACCTTTTCTATTATCTACTATACCCTTTTTGAAGTAAGTTGAATATATACTTGGGGTAAGATCATGCTAACATTTAATATGGTGTTGTATTTTAGTTTGTATTATTTCTCACTTTTAAAAAATATATTCAAGATTTTAATTTATTTAATTGGCATCATCAGGATAATTCCTAGACCACCTCAGACCACAATAGTATCCCACTAGCTCAGAGTCCAACAGTATTTCCATTTTTCCAGTAAGCATTGTT
Organism: Chelonia mydas; assembly: GCF_015237465.2. Classification (NCBI taxonomy): domain Eukaryota; kingdom Metazoa; phylum Chordata; order Testudines; family Cheloniidae; genus Chelonia; species Chelonia mydas. The sequence goes on from NC_057849.1 coordinate 281,639,504, forward strand.
TTATATTAATCTACATATTTCTGGCATCGTGCAGTTCAATTACCCAGACTGATTAGATCCCCCAACAGCATTTTACAACCCCCTCCATTTGGATTAATTTAGTTAGTTCTGTGTTAAAAGCAAGTTTCCTTGTCTCACTATTCACTTCTAGACACGTCATTTACAAAAATATGGGAACACCTTTAACCCCAGTACCAATCCTGGGAATGCCCCAATAGACTTTTCACACTTCTGAGAAGCAGCCATTTATTTTGGCTGTTTCTTATGACCCAACCACTTTTTCAACCCTGACAGAGCATTACCTCTTATTCTCTGGTTATTTATTTTCCTTAAGAGTCTTTTCTGATGGATCTTGTCAAACACTTTTTGAAAAGCCAAGTAAATTATATCCATCGCATCACTCCACTATTACAGTGTAACTGTAAAAGTCTTCTTATAGGTTAGAGCGCCACAACTTATCTACAAAAGCTGTACTAGTTTGTCCCCATCATGTCAGATTTATTCCACTGTTTTACTACTCTGCCCTTGATTTTGCTTTCAGTCATCTTCCATAATCATTGCTCCTTATCTGAATAAGGGAACCACATTCAGCAACCTTTCAAAGACAAATGGAATTAAGTTTAGATTAAATATCTATGTTCTTACCTCCCATAATCGAAGAATATCTTGAAAGCTAAATTCTCTTTTAAATCGGATCAGAAGCCACCGGAAGCAAAAATAAAGGTATCCCGAGTCTTGAGATTCTAGGGCAAGAATGTCACATTTCTTATGAATATCAAAGAAAATATGATTATTATAGGGCTGTTATCCTGCCATCAATTTGTAAAACTAAGTCCCCAATAAAGTCAGTCAGAAGTTTTGCTTAAATATCAATGGCATGACATAGCTCTGTTATATTTTGCTATCCACGAAAACCAATTAAATATTCAAATTAAAAACATTTAATAGATTTTTTTATTGTTCATTTAGGACAACAGCGTAGATAGTGATACATTAAGGATTCTGCACTCTAGGGCTCAGAGAAATACAACAGTAAGTTTCTATTCTTTCAGAGGCATTGTACTAAAGCCAAATTATTAGAATGCGGCAGTCCTGCATTAATAATGAAACAGATTCATGTTGGAAAAGTGTTTAAGGGCACTTTAGAATGTCTATGCATATCTCTCTCTAAAAGTAACAAGTTGTTTGAGTTATTACACATACCTAAGTAATTGCAAAATCCACTGTCTAGCAAGCGGAGCAAAGTACTCAGTTGAATTAGCTGTGTCTTCATACCCTGCATTTGTTCCTCAAAGTTCTCGTGCTTGATGGGAAATAAATATTAGCACTCTGTCAGGTACTGATACTGGTAAATAGTTCACTGGGTCAAATACTGTTATAAACCACAAAACTATGATTAGTTTACATGCAAGTTAAATTAATTGTCCTGATGACAGACAGTATTATCCTTTAACTGTTTCACATACTAAGCATTTAAAAAGATGGAGCCAAGGTCTGGTAAATTTTTGCCTTCAACTGGAAGCTTAAAGCAACAAACAACAAACTGTGTCTTTCTGGCTCAGGGATATTTGTACTTAATCTTCCACAATCATACTTACACTGAAACTTGGATACAAGATTTGGAGTGAATAAATTCATCTGCCTCCAAATTGGAGCTAGAGAGTTGCAGGCAGGAATAGACAGACTGGAGAAAATTATTAAATTTTATCAGAAGACAACTGACGGTATTTTATTCTAAACCACTGTATTTATGTTTCACAACATCCCATATACAAAGTTATTCTTGGAAATGAGCACTTGTTTAAATGAATAAAAATTATCAAAACTGTAAAAATTATATTACTCGTACAAGAGCTTGGGCATCGACATCTTTGCCGTGTATCATACAGGCAGTATATCATATATGTAATAACAGTCATTCTTTATGGACCAGACCCTCAGCTCCATCACTGTTACGCCCAATCCAGCAGGACAGAAGAGGAATTTACTCACCTTGTGCAGCAACAATGGTTCTTTGAGATGTGCGTCCCTACAAGGTGTTTCACACTAGGTGTGTCTGCCTCCCTGCACTGCTGATTGTTGAACTTTGGTAGCAGTGTCCGTTCGGCCCACACATGGGCTGTGCCCACCCTTGTGCTCTGCCACGAGGCTAGCCAGCATCATGCAGACGAACCCTCCTTAGTTTCTTCTCTACCACAGAGTCAATAATGAGAACTCCAAAGTAGAGGGCAGGAGAGAGGGTTGTGGAGCGCCCATAGGGGGACACATCTCCAAGAATCATTGTTATGGCACAAGGTGAGTAACTTCCTCTTCTTTTTCAAGTATTGTTCCTAGGGGTGCTCCACTGTAGGTGACTCCCAAGCAGTATCCCCAATGGGAAGCTGGGGCTTCGGAGTCGAGTCTGCTATGGATGACTGCGTAGCTGAATCTAGCATCGGCATCAGAGTCTCCCATGATGGCATAATGTTTTGCAAAGGTGCGTGCAGATGCTCAAGTAGCTGCTCTGCAGATTTCCAGGACGGGGACATGGTTGAAGAAGGCAACCGAGGAGGAAACCGACCTTGTAGAGTGTGTATGGATTGTAGATAGAGGTACTAAATTGCGAGCCTGATAACAGAGTTTGATGCAGTTCGAGACCCATTCAGAGAGTCTCTGGGCTGAAATCACTATGCCTTTAGACCTATCCGCAATGGAGAGGAAGAGCCTATGAGATTTCATATAGGCCTCTGTCCTGTCCAAATAAAAAGCCAAGGCTCTCCTTACGTCAAGCGTGTGTAGAATGGCTTCTCTGTTATCCTGGTGAAGTTTGGGATAAAAGGTAGGAAGATGAATGTTTTGATCCACGTGAAAGGTGGAAGTCACCTTGAGGGTGAACTTTGGGTGTGATCGGAGCATGACTTTGTCAGAAAAGAACACTGGAAAGGGGGTTGCGCCATAAGAGCCACTATCTCCCCTATACTCGTTGAGGTGATGATGACTAGAAAGGCAGTGTTCACTGAAAGCTGTGTAAGCGAACAAGTGGCCATGGGTTCAAAGAGCAATCTGGTCAACGCTTTTAATACTAAAGTCAGGTGCCATGGTGGGGTAGAATGTCTGGGTTGGAGAAAGAGGTTTGTTATGCCTTTACGAAACCTCTTTGTAGTTGGGTGTGAGAAAACTAAGTACCCTTCTATCTTTTGATCTTTTGCCGCCAAGTGTACCTTTAGTGAACTAAGAGTCCTGATTTCTTAAGAGTCAGAAAATAATCTAAGACTAGTGGTAGAGTAGTCCATGTCCGGTAATTCCTCTAGAATGCACCATATCTGAAATCTGGTCCACTTTTGTAGATAAGTATGACGAGCAGTCAATTTCCTGCTGTATACTAACACTTCCTGTATCTCCTCAGAGAAGGATCTATCTATATGCTGGAACCATGAAGAAGCCAGGCTTTGAGCCGGAGTATACATAGGCTGGGATGGAGAGTACATCCTTCTTTCTGCGAGAGGAGATAAGGAGTGGGTTGATGAGTGATCGGTGGACACACTGCCAGTTGTGACTGTTAAGGGTTCCACATCTCTCTTGGGCAGGTAGGAGCAATCACTATGACATTTGCTTTTTTTCCTCTTTATTTTCAACAGGACTTTCAGCAAGAGAGGAAACAGTGGAAGGCGTAAAGAAGGCCCTTGTTCCATGAGAGGAGGAGAGTGCCCCCCAAAGAGTGCTCTCCGAGGCCTGCTCTGGAGCAGTACTGCGAACATTTCTTATTCTGGTAAGTGGCGAACAAATCTATTATTGATGTCCCCCATTACTGGAGTATGTTGTGGAGTATCCAGGGCTGGCCTTAAGGGAAATGGCACCCTGAGCAAACTTGTATTTTGGCGCCCCCCATTACTCCTGACCCCCATGGGCTCGCTTGGCTTCCCACACCCCCCTTCACCTCTGGGCTCCGCTGCCTCCCCCAGTGTTGAATTTGTGTTGAAAGAGATGCCAGAGCTCAGCCCTGACACAAATTAAGCACTGGCAGGGCAGCCTGATACCGGCGGGTGCTGGCCAGGCACCCAGCTCTGAAGGCAACGCCACTGCCAGCAGCAGCTCTGAGCTCGAGGAGGTAGATGTTAAGACACATCTCAGAGGGCGACCATTTACCCTGTACTGTGAGGTCATTGAGATGTGCACCCAACCCTATGAGGGATCCGTTGATGGTGAGGAGTGGTGGAGGAGGAGGCTACACAAATGGGATCCCCATGCAGACGTTTGCTGGGTTCTTCCACCAATTCAAAGATTGTTTTATCTTGGTTGGTAGAGATAGTGGTTTGTTCAGGCTGTCTTTGTTCGGTCTGTAAACCGAGCTGAACCATGACTGGAGGCATCTCATACGAAGTCTGGCATGAACCATCACAAATGTATCCATGGCCACGTGTCTCAGAAGCTGAAGACAATGTCTGCCCAATATCTAAGGGCTGGTTTGCACTGTCTCTATAAGCGTGGAGAAACTGAGCAATCTGTGTTATAGAAGGAGCGCTCACACTTGGACAGAGTCAAGATTGGCTCCTATGAATTCTACACTCTATACTGGGGTTAATGTCTATTTTTGTACATTAATTTGTAGGCCTAGTTTTCTTAATAAATCCAAAGTCGTATGGGTAACCTGCTGAGTTTTGTCAAAGGAGTGTGCCCTGAAGAGACAACTGTCCAGATAAAGGTAGATTATGATCCTCTGAGAGCGCAGGTGGGCTGCCACTACAGAGAGAACCCTTTACCTGGGAGCCAACAAGAGGCCAAAAAGGAGTTCTCTGTACTGGTAGTGGTCCTGCCCTAGTGTAAATCTGAGATATCATCTGTGAGAGGATATGACTGAAATATGGAAATAAGCATCCTGGAGGTAGTAGACTGAGAACCAGTCTCCCTGTTCCAACGCTGGAATAATTGTTGCTAAAGTGACCATCTTGAACTTTTGAGCCTTGACAAATTTGTTGAGTGCTCTGAGATCTAAAATGGGTCTCCAATCTCCCTTTTTCTTGGTATCAGGAAGTAATGAGAGTAGAAACCTTTGGTCTATCTGTTCTTGTAACAGATGGTTGGGTTGAGAAAAACAGTGTGGGCAACTGTGGTGAGCCATGAACCCTTTACCTGTCCTGGGTCGGGGGCCTGCAGGGCAGGGACACAGGCTGGGGGCTGCTCTCAGCCCCCTCACCCTGGGCAGATGTGGTGAGGGTCCATGGCTCCTGGCCTGCTCTGGCTTCCAGCTTGGCCTGGGGTGGGGCCTCAGGCGGAAGAAGCAGGGCAGGGCCATGGAGGGGGTGGGGGCACTGCCCTCCCCCACTTTTGGTAAAGCTCTGGTGGTGCTGACCTTTGGAGTTTACCACCTCCACAATGATTGAATTGGGGTGTGGGGGTGGGAGAAGAGAAATTCTGTGTCTTTCACTGGCACGTAATATTTCTTATTAGCATGCCTACAGGTTGGCCGGACCGCTGCAGGGGTCTGCCACATAAGTTTGGTTGGGTCTAATAGAGCCTCGTTGATAGGGAGAGCTACTCTGAATGAGGCAGAGGGGTGTAAAATATCCAGTAATTTATGGTGGGATTCTGTCACCTCCTGTAGTGGTAACTGCAGTATGTAAGCCACCCTCTGAGCTAGTTCTTGAAAAAACTTAAAGTTGTCTGCTAACAATGGTGGAGGGACATCACTGTTTCATCTGGTGATGAAGATGGGAAATTAGTTTGGGGTGTAACCTCTTCCTCAATATTGTCCTCCTGTTCCTCCCTCATCTCTTTAGGGGGCTCAAAGGCTCTGGCTGCAGTGGCAGAAGGAGGGTGCCTCACTGGTTCCTGGTAAGCCATGCTAGAACTTCAGGAGGCATGATGTCTATATGCCTGCCATGAATCCCAGTAAGGCTACTGGGATGGCAGGAAAGGTCCCAGTGTTTGGTACCATGGCTGACCATACCAGGGAGGCTGAGGGTCAGATGGACAGGGAGGCTGAAGAGGTCCAGATTGGTAATGGATACCATAAGGTGCATGAGGAGCAATGGGAGACTACCTCCTCCTGCTCATTGTCTGACTCCCTGCTAGAGAGTGCAGGTGAATGGCACAATGCAGAAGGAGAATCTGGAACTCAAGGCAGACTTGGTTCCAGAGCCCTGGTAGTAAGTAGAGGAAACTCCAGTACATCAGACACTATAAGGTCTCTTGAGTATCCGAAGTCAGGAGGTGCAGTAGGTAGCGGTACTGGGGGTGGACGATGGTGCCGGAGTGACTATACCAATGGAGCTGGTGATGCGGTCCTGGTTAAACGATTCACCGGTGGTTGGCATATCTTTGACGGTACAGATGCCATTGTCCATACCAATGGAGCTTTCCCCAAGGCAGAGTATCTCTGTCTCACCCAGTCGTTACCGATGTTTCATTGCCTGGGCCCATCGGGTCCTCAGGCAGCCTAACGTGTTCTGCTGGAACAGTACCGTGCGAGCTCTAGGTACTGCATTTGGATGGCTTCTGTACTGTCCGTACCGATGATACTGAGTGAACTGGCGGTTTTCGGCTGGTTCAGGGCTTGCTGTGGGGACTCATGGCTCTCTTTTTAAAAGCCTTGTGTGAGTGGCTCATAGGTGTCTTCTTAGGCTCACCCTCCTTGGATGTAGAGAGCTGTGGTGAGGATTCCCATCATACTGAGTCCTGACATGGGTCTGAAGGCAGTTGGAGAGCTGCTTCCACTGGAAGAAGTTTAAGTCTCAGTTCTCTATCCTTTCGGGACCACAGTTTCAACTGCTGGCAAAATCCACACTTCTGGGCAATGCGATTTTCCCCAAGGCAAGAGACACCAGGATGGATTCTTTGCAGCTGAGACGGGGTGGTCCCAGACGTGTACGTGTACGTGTGTGTGAGAGAGAGAGAGAGAGAAACCAAAATCAAAAACAGATCTATTTTTAAGACTAAAAAAAAGGGCACATAAAGGAAACTTCAAGGAGTAGTTAGAAAAGAAATGATTAACAAGTCTTTGATAAATTAATAATCTGATAAACAGCCAGCTGAAAGCTCCATCTCTAGCCAGGGGTGGTTGAGAAGGAACTGAGGAGGGTTCGCCTGTGCAATGCTGGCTAGCTTTGTGGCAGAGCACAAAGGCGGCCGGGGGTGCGAGGGACGGACGACGGACAAACCATGTGTGGGCTGAAAGGAAACTGCTACCAAAGTTCTTTGGTCAGCAGCACAGGAATGCAAACACACATATATTTGAGCACCCATTGGGACACTACTCAAAGAAGAATAATGGTAGCTTTATCTTGGTGCCAGCTAGGGGCTATTTTGGCAATCAGCATAACTCAGAATAGCTTCAGGGCTGCAAGCCCTCCCAAAAGAGCTATGTTCTGGCATACAGAGATCACAGCTGCACTCAGAGAGGAAACAGGGGTCCTTAGAGAAGACACTGTCACACCCAAGACCTCCTCTTACACTAGGAGAATTTCCCCGTAGATGGTAAACTTTCTGAAGCTTTATATTCCCAGAAGATCAAAAGCTACCATAAGCTGTGTCAAGGACCAAACGTGTTTATTTTACATATAAACTAACAGAAGAAATATAAGGGAGAAAACAGGAGACTTGGAAAAAACCCTATCTTCCCAATTTTTGTCTGCCACTGAAGTATATATACACATTGATAAATATGAGCACTTTTGGGTAACACAATATGGCCAGCTTCTCACTGACTTGGAAGCTGAACGGTTGTGGTGGTGGTGTACTTTTATCACTCCACAGATGGTGTAAACCTCTAGTGACTGACTGGCAATGATGGGCATTTGATCCTCCTATCTTTAAAAAGAGAAGATAAACAAGTGCCACCTACTTTACATGGGCATAGTCCATCTATTGGACAAACGTGCCTCTGAGCTATTCTGCAGTCATACATACACCAATATTAAACTGTTTCTTTCTGCTTTGCAAATATTAAACACTTCTTTCCACTAAAGACAACAGAGGAAGTAGTGCAAAATTTTCAAGTCTAGTCATGAAGACATAAGAGATAAAATGACAACGTTTTACATCTAAATTCAGATAATGAAAGCTGCATGAACACTATGAAATAAATAATCTTGTTTTTACCATTTGATCCATGTATGATACAAAGCACCAAAAGGCATCCACTTCATTTTCCATGACATACAAGACAGGAGAAAGCAAGTCACTCATTCCCTGAACATACCCTTAAAAAAAGAAATAATTAAACTTAATCTTAGACTGTTAACTAGTGATTTACACAATTATGAACTCTAAATTAAATGATTTTCCTTCCTTATCTTTCAAGATGCCAAGCTTCAAATTTGTTACTGAACACTCATTGTTTGTACAATTATTCAATGGTACAGCAGACTGGTAGGTATGTTCCAAATCAGCATAACTAAATAGTCTGAAAATTCAATTTCCTCTGTATGACTTAAAAAAATACCTGCATTTGATCATTAAAAGTTTATGTTCTGCAAACATGGACAGAAACTGTATACATATATACCCTTGATTCTCCAAATCTTTAGAAAACGTACACCCATATTTCTATTTCATTTAACTTTAACAACCTTCAGAAAGTATATAATTATACACTAAAAGATTTTTGAAATGCAGTAATACTCTGAAAAGTGATCCTTGCTCACTAACCATTAACTTTTTATAAAAAAATATTCAGACAAGTCCCACTTACCTAAATCAAAGTCATACATACAATAGGTCATCAAAATGTCATGAAGCAAGATCAATCCTGGATTATCTTGGCCTTCATAGAACTTGTTTGTTCGGTCTGTTCTGTTTACATCTTTTTCTGAGAAATAACCCACAGATACAAAACATTTTCAAAACAATTTTTACTAAGCCTACATCTAACAAATGCACAATGCTCTTTAAGTTACTGATTTCTCAAAACACTATTGCAGAGCTTTGAAGTGTTTAATAAACCAACTATATTCACTGAATGTCATTATAAAATGTTTAAAGGGGATTTTAAGGGTAAGTACTTAAAAGAAAATTCTTCCTGTCTGGAAAAAGATATACTTACAAGCAGATTTTCCATTTTTTTTTTTAATTATTACACACTTTTTACAGAACCCTCATGATTAAATATAAAATATTTTTACTGAATTCAAAGCAACAAAGAAGACTACTTTTGATGAGTTAATTGTAAAATGCCACTCGAATGCATATGATATGCAGCATAATTTAAAAACTATAATGGGAAAAAGCTAATATGCTAACAAGCATAAAGTGATTTTGTTACACTTGTAATTGGTTGGTTCATTATAGCAAGTATTATTAAATTTTAGTTTGTCTTGTTTCTGTAATCATTACTGAGCTGAAACTGCCTGCTTGCTCCTAGATATAGACTGTACATTTTTTGTTGTTTCAATGAACAGAGTTCACACTGCCTGAATTTGATTACAAACTGCACTTCTCTTGTATGGCTGGGGTAGAGCAGCAACTACAATTTCACCTAAAGTTGATTGAGCCAAGTGGCTACATCAGGAGTAGCAGAATTTATTGCAGTGATGCCTCCCTCATATTTATAAATTGGGCAGGAGATAGGGATATGTTCGATGGTCTGTTATGGGGAACCACACTCACACACCAAGGAGTCCTTGATTTTCCATTTTCCATAGATGTCCACATCTAGCATGGTTGGTTCAAATTCAGTTCAGACGTGACCCAGATAACTATAGAAGGTCAAATCCAGGAACCTTCTGCATGGGATCTGGCAAAAGGTGCTTATTTTAAGTCTTGTTTAGCCCAATCTGCTTTCCAAGCCTCCTCCTGATCACAGCCTGATTGCATGAGGTTAAACGAATGTTCCCAGAAAGGCTTGCAGGACTTAAGACATTGTGAGGTGGGGGGGGTGGGGTGGAGGGTGTCAAGGTCTTGGTGAACAGGAAGACATCTGTTTTCACAGGTTCACTGAGCTTCGCAGAACGTTTTAGCAGTTCGGCGTATTGGCAGGGGAGCAACGTTAGACAGGACAGGTAGCCATGGTGTTGGAGTCAACTTAAGGGTTCTCATGATGCACCGCATCACTGTATTTAGCTGGGTATCCACAATTTGTGTGTGGCTGCATCTGCTCCATACTAGTGCACAACAGTCAGCTACTAAATATACAAGTGCTATTGCAGATGTTTGCAACACTGATGTACCCCACGTCGTACCTGCTAGTTTCTGGATTATGCTGGCTCTCATTTTTGTCTTAAAATGAGATAAAAATGACAAACTGTACTCAATATTGCTTTCATAATTTCAGAGCCACTGAAGACTGGATGGTACTCCTTTGAAGCAAGCCAGTGCCCTTCTTCACTGAGGAGGTCTCTAATTAATTGAGGACATACCCATACACTCCAAGAAGCTTTTTAAGAAAGTTAAGTGAAAGCTGAGATTTTGGAGCTTGATTATGCAGCAAATTCTCTGGCCACAAGATACACTGACCAATGGCTCTAGTATTCTAAATCTCAAGAGCTTCACTTCTCTTTTTTTTTTTAAATCTCGCCATTAATCTAATCCATATCCATATGTTGCACACTAAACCTGTAAAAGGAAAAATTACCTATAAGACTCTTATAGTCTCTTAATCTTGAATTTCGTTTTTCTTGCTCATCACTGACTGATTTCCACTGAAGTTTCATCCTGAAATATTCATCTCTAAAGAAAAAGAAAGGTCATTTTTAAACTAAATGCAACTTGCTAAGTCATTTCACTTTTCACGATTTGAATGTCACAATCTCTCAAAAAATAAAAGAACGGCGCAAACAGGAGTAAGCCATGGATAACTGCATTCAACAACATTAAACAGTTAGCATTCTGCAGACTTAGGAAGACTTCCACATAACTACAATAAGCATATGCTTGAAAAAATTCTGAAACTATTTAAACCTACTTCGTAGTACAAAAGTGTGTCTGTACTCACGTTTTTCTTTTTTGCAAATTAGTTCTTTCCTCTCTGGTACTGTGCCAAGGAAAATAACCCAAAAGGAATTTCCATACTTCTTTTCTCAAAGCATGGCAGAGTCCCTAAGGGAAAATATGCATATGCAATAAATAAAGAATCAAAGAATGTAAGATTCTAGCTCTAGCGATGAAACAATGCCACAGTAAGCAGACACGGCTTAAAGTAATAATTGAAAACAAAGGTTAAGATGATTTTTCAGATTAGCTGAAGGCAAAGAGTATCCTCCCATACAGCTTTACAGTACCTACCACCTCACCTTGTTATTAGGTTTCACAGGCGATGTCTACATTACAAGCTAGGGGTGTGATTCCCCAGTTTGTGTACACATACTCGCATTCTCATCACACTAGCAAAAGTATAACAGCAGTGTGGCCACAGTAGCACAGGTAGCAGCAGCAGAGAGACAGCTGAGCTGTGCTGAGTACATACCCACTGATTTCAGATGGGGTTGTACTCAGCACAGCTCAGATGTGCCGCCACTGTTGCCCTGGATTTGAGGGGTGTGTAAACCCCAGAATGTGATTAAGCTAATTGCAATCATGTTGTGAGCATTCAGCCACCCTGAATTAATTAAACAGGACGCCATATAGTTAAGGGTTAATTTGGACACAGGCTTTTAGAAACAAGCTCAAATCTAGCTGGCAGTTTCTGCTAATCAGAATGGGAGGAGAGGACAGACAAGTAAACAACTGAATCTGAAAACCTTGGTGGTTGGAAAACCTTGAATTTAGACACCTCTGATATTAAAAGTTTATTGAAAGCTAGAAAAGTGATGATACAGTAGGGGTCATTATGACCTATGTGTTTTGTAGAAGTAAGTTATAAAATATTAGCTAACAGAGTGTGCTTTGGAGCAGTCCTCTGAAGCCATCTTGAGAGACTTTTTCCTGACACCCTTTCTTCCCGGTGGGCCACTGGCCACTGCAAACCTGCTATTAATTACTCAATACCATTCCAGATGTTAGGTTTAGAACATCCCAGGTATTTACCTATTGCTTATGTTTGTGTGTGCTTAAATCTAATAAACTGCAGTTTTAGAGCATGCTTACTTGCATTTTTCCTTGATCAGACAGAAGTGCTGAGTTCCTGTTGATTTAATCCTTATACTGCCTGGAGTGAAATAGTTAAGTTACCCCTGTTAGGGGTTCTGAAAACCCTGGATAAGACCACTACCCATGCTACTATGGCCTCACTACTATTTATATTCGCATTAGCTTGACGAGTAGGGCCCTACCAAATTTCATGGCCGTGAAAAATGCGTCATGGACCATGAAATCAGACTTTCCCTGTGAAATCTAGCTATTGTAGGGGAGGGGGATTGGCAGGGCTGTGGGTGCCTCACTGGGGGCTCCCATGCACAGGGCTCCAGCTACTAGTCCCAGCAGGGCTCGGGAGGAACGAGACTTGCTCTGCACAGCTGCTCCTGCAGCGAGATCAGACCCACCTCCGGGTTCTGAAGTTCACAGCTGGGTTCTGAAGACAGCAATCACTGAGCTTCCTGAAGCTGGGGGAGGTTGCTGGAGATGGGTCTGATCTTCCCCATGCTGCTGGGGAGTGCCCCAGCTGGGGGTTCCTAGCTGTTAGTCCCGGCCAGGCTGGGTAGGGATAGGACTTCCTCTTCCCCTGCATGGCTGCTCTCAGGAGGGAGATCAGGCCCACCTCCGGAACCTCCCGTATCTGCAGGTGGCTGCTGCCTTCAGAGCCCAGCCCAGCTCTGAAGGCAGCACAGAAATGAGGGCAGCAATCCAATGACCCCACTACAACAGCTTTGCGACCTGTCCACAAACCTCTTTTGGGTCAGGACTGCCACAGTTACAACATGATGAAATTTCAGATGAAAACATCTGAAACCTTGAAATCAACTATTTTAAAAATATGATGGTGAAATTGACCAAAATGGACCAGGAATTTGGTAGGACCCTACTGATGAGGATCTACACCAACAGGGGAAATCACACTCCTAAGCTCATAGTGCAGACAATCAGTGAGTTGGACAGAGAGAATCTGATTAGCCTTTACCTAGAAACACATTTAAAGAACCAATGCAATTTGTTTGCCAAATGACTGGAATAAAATCAAATGATTACATAGATGCTGGTGAAAACTACCGAAGCACCAGGCACAACCTGGCAACAGTGAAAAACTATCACTAGAAGATTAAGTCACATTTCACCCGACACTTCTCTCCCTCCCCAGAAACATCATTCTTGAACCTTTGTATAAGCATTAAAAGATAAAGATAAATTCTAGACTTAAAACTCTGTACTGTAACTAACAAGTCCAAACTTTATTTTGCAACCCCCAAACCTGCTCTCCATTAGACCCAATTACCCAATACTCCAAGGTCTGGTACACCGTTTGTAATATAAAATACACCTGGTGTCATAACTGTAAATAAAGAGCATATAGCATGCAGATGATCCCACCACACAACTCATAATATGGGTGTGTACTTAAGAATGTTTATTTCTCAATAACCTTTCATAGTAAATCTGGTACTTCCTACTACATTTCCCTCCTATATCAAGGACTACTCCTTCCTGAATGTTACCTGCCTCAAATAGGACAAGCCCCTGCATCTCCTATGGGCAAGCATCTGCACTGTGCCTGGGAGGACAAAACAAATCTACTTCTTGAACACTGTTCAATAATCAAATATTAGCCACTATAGCAACAGTATTCCTTTACTCCTCACTATATTCCCCTCTTCTTCTAGGTTAAAACAGGTACAATAGTGCCAAATATTTGCTGCATCACTTGGCTATGCCACCAAGTCAAGTGTAATCAAACCCAACAGATGGGAAGCAAGGAGGGACCTGGGTTCAGAAGGGCCTCAAGTATTCACTTCTCAGGCTGTCAGATGCTTAGGGCATTAAAACATGCTGGCCTTCAACGTTTAGGGTTTGCAGGGTAATGCTGAGAGGGCAAGCAACATGCACATGGGCTGCACTGTGACAACAGCCAGCCAATGAGCCTGCTCTGCAACAGGCTCCTGGACTGACTGCTTTGGGTACAGGGTAGTTAAAACACCCAGGCCAGGTGGAAGAGGCCCTCATTCTTGCTCCACCCTCCAAGGCATGTTTTCCATCTTCATGCATATAAGAAATAGTTAAAAATGGATGTAAGACTGTATGTGTGAAAGAAAGTGGTGGCCCAAAATAAAAATGGTGGATATAAGGTTATTACTCCATTTTAAGAGGTCATGCATTTCTAAGTCCCTGGCTCAAACAGGCAAGACCTCCCTAGCACACTGTAGAGATTCGAAAGTGAGCAAGAGAGCCCACTGGAGCAGCATGAAAACAAAAAAAGCAAACATCACACATGACAACTGATTAGGAGATGTGTCCTTGCTATAACTGTTCTTCATAACTTTAGTTTGTATTTACTATTAGATTTTCACTACTGAAGCTGAATTCATATATTACAGGACTCCACAAAACAAGGCTAAAATTAATGAAAATCTTCAGGGTCAGCTTCAGCACAGCCCACAACAATTTCTCTACCAGAACAAACCACAGAGAGCAAGAAACAAGGGCAAGATAGGAGAGGAAGACTACGAATTCAGAAAAAAGGGGACTCACTTCCTAAAGAAAATAGCACTTTCATTAAAGCATTAACAGTTTCTTGGGAGGCACCTTCTTAGGCCTGGTTTACACTGCAGAGTTAGGTTGATGTAAATAGCTTTGCATCAACTTGTTTGCGCTCACATTTATTGCCTGTCAATGTAAGAGCCTCATTACGGCAAGGCAGCAATACCACCTCCTCGAATGACGTTGAGCCATGGATGACATATTGTGGTCACCACAGTGCGAGCGCTGACACTGTGAGACCCGTATTGACGTTAATGATCCTCCAGCAGCTTCCTCAGTGATCGACAGAGACCGCTCTAGTCACATTTGTGAACTCCATTGCCCCTGGGTCATGGAAGCCACTCGCTTCAAAACTCTGTATTTTTGAAATGCCTTTTTCCTAATTGCACTCCTTGGAGAGCACACCTAGCAGCTCTCCCTCGTTGTATCCGACTGCCCAGCTGACCTGCTGGCTACATGCTCTACACTTGCTCCTGCCTGGAGTGGACAGAAGGTATTGGATCTCCTGGGCCTGTGGGGAAAAGAGGCTGTGCAGGCACAGCTGCAGACCAGTCATAGAAACATACAAAATGATCGCACAGGGGATGCAGGTGAAGGGGTATGACAGGGATCAGCAGCTGTGCCACACGAAAGTGAAGCAACTGTGACAGGCATACCAGAAGGCCAGAAAGGCCAACAGTTGATCTAGTGCTGAGCCATAGGCCTGCCACTTTTACAATGAGCTGTACACCATACTTGGCAGAGACCCCACCAAGCACTTCACATACCACTGTGGATACCTCTTAGGAGCCCAAGGCCTCAGCCGTGAACAGCAAGGAAGAAGCAGAGGAGGGAGATGTAGCAGGAGGGTCCAGCTGTGCTGCGAGCCAGGATCTTTTTGAGACTCTACCACAATCTAACCAGTCCTACCAGCCGGGCATGGGTGAGCTCAATGAAGGGAAAGGAATCTCAGGTGTGTGCATGCATTCTCCTTTACAGTGTTTAAATGTCAAGATGGCACTCAGCCCAATCCCAAGGTAGAACTACATAGTTATCTACTTTTCATTGTTTTTCTCATATGAGAAGAGATACAACAGAGGTAGAGCTCTCATCTGCTTTTTACTCCACTGTCAGGTTAGGTGGGGAAAGGGGAGCCATGTGGAGCAGTTTGTTTATGCACATTGGGATGTCCCTAGAATCCTCTTGAGAGATCTTGATGAAACTTTCACGGAGGTAACTGCAATCCTCTTTTGAAGACTTCTAGGGATGGCAACCTTATTTCTTCCTTCACAATAGGACATTCCCATGCCACTCCACGATGACTTCTGCAGGACTCAATTGCAGTAAACAGGTCAGCAGCATACAGACCCAAGCAGCTTTAGGACACCAGCAGCAGCTGTGATCACTGTGCCTTTGTTGCCCCAAAGAATGAAGTTATCAGCTGAAATCATTACTCCCTATGGAAAATAGTGCCAGTACTCATTGCCACTACCCTGTGCTCATACCCATGGAAAAGGGATAAAATTTTATTGTTTTATGCAACTGAACAATTGCCTCATTTCCTACCCCACCATCCATCCCTGGCAGGTCAGACTCCCCATGTACAGAGGCACTTCAAAGCTGCGGCTCCAGCAGGACTGCGGCCTTCCACCCTCTGTGGCTCCTGTCCGGGCTCAGGAACCTGGGCTGGAGGCTGCCACCCTCTGCAGCTCCAGCCCCTCTCCCGCCTGGGCTTCCACCCCATGGCTCCTGCCAGGGATGGGCACCCATTTTTTCAAATTGTCCAGGGCCCCTGGGCCCATATATTAATCCACCACTGGCCCCGACTAGCAGCTAGGATCCCCCGGTTGGGGCGTTCCCAGCAACACTGGGGAAATCAGACCAGCCTCCACCTCCGGGAGCCTCCTCCAGCTGCAGAAAACTCCACAGCTGCTGCCTTCAGAGCTTGGCTCGAAGGCAGCACAGAAATGAGTATGGCAATCCTGCAACCCCCCTACAACAACTTTGGGACCCCCCCCACCTCCTTTTGGATCAGGATCCCCCCAGTTACAACAGCATGAAATTTCAGGTGTAAACATTTGAAATTGTGCAATTGACCAATTTTAAGACCCTGCGGCTGTGAAATTGACCAAAGTGAACCCTGAATTTGGTAGAGTCCTATTAATAACATGCCTAGCAATACTCAAGGCACATCACTTGTAATAGAACAGTACCACAGAACTCACAGGTTCAGTGAAAAAGTCGTGTAATAATTATAAATGTAAAATAGACAGCACAAAGTTCACTGGTTCATTTAAAGATGTGATTCATAAATGTACACCAAGTGCTATGCAATTCCTAGTAACCCTCAAAACTTCAGGGCCAAGTAGAGCATAGTCCAGCTGAACACACTACCGTGGCTGACCATTAAAGTGCTCTTTCAAGTTCTCCTATCAGCCACATAGCATCAAGCATCATTAGATAATCTTCTAATTACCTTTTGTCTTGCTGTTCAAAGTCAGTAGACAGCCTCTCCACCTTTGCCCTCCACTCCTGCTGCAGCAGCTTTTGCCTCTTTGCCTCACAGATATTAGGCAGGGCACAACAGGCAGATATAACCATTGGGATATTTTTCTCACTGAAATCTAAACTAGCGAGTAAACACCGCCGGCATCCCTTCAGTCTACTGAAAGCACATTCAACTGTCATTCTGCACCTGCTGAGCCAGTAGCTGAAACTTTCCTTGGAGCTGTCAAGGTGACCAGCACACAGCTTCATGAGCCAGAGAAGCAAGGGGTATGCTGGGTCTCCCAGGATCACTACTGGCATTTCAACATCACCAATGGCAATCTACTGGTTGGGAAAAAATATCCCCGCTCGCAGCTTCCTGAACAGTCCTGCATTCTTAGAGATGTGAGTATCACGCATCCCTGACCAGTCCACATTGATATCCATGAAGAATCCCCATTGATCCACCAACACTTGCATAACCATACAGAAGTAGCCCTTTCTGTTGGCTGGTACCGGAGAAACTCCCCAGACTCCATTTTAAGTTTCTAATCTCCATTTTCTAACCCTAGCTTTCCACTTGAATAAGCAGGAGTCACTTCACCACTGAGTGTTGTGGGTCACGTGACCACTGCAAGTAAAATGAGGTCTGACCACAAAGTGTTTCTAGGCTGAGTATGCCCAGTGCAAAAAATGGGGAAAAGGTCATTGGCAGAAAGCCAAGAGTATCTAAGATGGTGATTTGGCAAAAAGCCAAGTAGGGCAAGGTCTTAACTGTGCAGTAAATAACAGCAGTGAGCATGTGCAGAATGTTAGCATACATCCAAGAATGAGGTAATGTTTAACAGTGAGCATGCTGACAGAATAAAAAGGTTTAAAAAGGTGAGCAGTTAAAACAGTTGAGAGCAGAGCAGAGCAACTGCTGAAGGAGGTCAGCAGTGTAGCTGAAAGAAATGAAGAGCAGAGCTAAGAAGAGAGAGAACACATGCCACGCTGATAACTAATGGGAGTTGGCAACAGCAGCAACAGCAATCAAAGAGTGACATCAACGGATTTCAGAGTGTTTGCTAAATCTCATTATAGTATAGTGTGGGATTAGCGCGCGCGTGCGTGTGTGTTGATAAAGGTGCATAAAATGTTGTGTTCACTCCAATTTACCTATGTAAAATTGGAAGTTCAATTTAAGAACTGCTGTCAGCACCCTGTACAGACTGGTCATCTGTAACAGAGCACACCCACTTAACATCATTCAAACTGTACTGCAGTTTGAGTTCTCTTTAATTTGCAACAAGTGATTTCTGTTTAATCCATGCTTTTAGATTACACTGTATTAGGGATTATTAGTTATAGTAACAAAAAGATACTTTGTGTTGGAAAGAACACTGCCTGTGTCAATCATTTTAATCAGAAGGCTATATCCGTATCCTCAAAGTGTTTCCTTGACTACCCTGGAGACCCATACCTAGGGAAGGACAGATTAAGGGAATGATAGGAAGAATTATTCTAGGGGTGCCCGCAAACCTATTTTTCAGAGTAACAGGGCTGGGGCCAAAATAGGAACGTGCATGCCATCTATCGTTCCACTGCAGATCAGGAACCCAATAGCTGCAAATCTAGCCACAATATCCTGCACACGGCCTAGAGTCACAGTCCTGCACGGCAGGATACAATTAACAGCTCTAAACGCTTGCATGACAATGGCTGCCATTACGGATTTTCCAACTCCAAAAAGATCTCCCACTGACCGGTAGCAATACAGCACTGCAAACTTCCCAGAGTGCAATCACCACTTGCTTCTCAACTGTCAGTGCAGCTCTCATTCTGGTGTCTGCGCTGAAGGGCTCGGGTGAGCGCTGTATACAGATCCAGGAATGTAGCGTTTCACATCTGAAAGTTCTGCAGCCACTGCTCATTGTCCCAAACCTGCACTACAATGTGATCCCACTAGCTGGTGCCTGTTTCCCAGGCCCAAAAGCTCCATCATCTGCAGCTACTCCATTAATGCCACCAACAACCTTGAATTGTTTTTCACTATGTTCCAGTCATCTGTCCTCAAAGAAATCAACATGTCCTCTGTTGTTGCAGAACTTCCTGCAGCTCTGAAAATACCAGAATATTGTTCATTCTGTGTTTGCAACGTTAATGACAATAGCGCAGAGTTCTACGGACTCCACGCTTCTGTCAGAGATGGTTGACAGCAAAAAGTGCCATGCGGGTTTGTGGGATTTTTAGAAAAGGCATAAATTATGGGATGGGGACCACATTATGGGATGGGAAAAGTTGCATGACGGAAACTTGACCCCTTGCTCACAGCTCCCCCCCTACGCACAACTTGTGTGTGCTCCACAATGCACTGCAAAAATTCTGCAAAAGGCACTGCACCACAGGGTAACGTGTGGCATACTGTAATATCTACCCATGACGTACCACACTTTGCATCAACACAAGCACTCCTGGAGAGTAGTCAAAGACCAATGCAAGCAGCCAAATACGAACTCACAAGTGATGTATTAATCACAAAGGCTTTTACACTGGTGTAACTTGCATCAACCAACGTCTGTAGCATAGACATGGCCGTAGTTAGAACGCTTTCCCTCCCTAAGTAGTTTTGCCTCTTCTATTGTATTGGCCAAGGTCCAGTCACCTATCTCCGCCTTTTTACTTCCAAATTCTCTTACCAGCTAATAAAAGTCTTCTGTGTCTTGGGACTGCATTTCTTTGTGTTGCTGCAGACTTGCCTTAACATTGTTTGAACACCTCAACAGACTTTGTTTAATCTGTCCATCAACACTAACAAGTTCAAAGCCTTCTGGAAATTGCAAGCATGATGAAATCAGCTCAGTAGCAGAGTTTGCAGAGAAGTGGAAAGAGAACTAAAATTTGACCGTAAGGGGTTGGTTGACTCAGTTCCTAGCAACAGCTTCATTAATGAACATAAATTACCCCTTTGAATATCATTTGCTTTATGAAGTCAGCATCTAAGATTCTTCCTTCTGAATCCATGTTCTTAGTCCATTCTTCAGCAGACACTGGCTCTCTTCTGATAACGTCAGGTCGTTTACCTAGATCAATCTAAAAATATTAAAAAACCCTATGTTACATGAATGCCATTACATTGATCCATTAATTTTCTTTTAAAAAAACCCACACGATAGTATTAAATCCAGCTCTCTCCTCCATATTCACTTGGGGCTATGGCCACAGCAGATGCACTGTGTATAGGGAGTTAAAAGGGAAGGGGGAATGGACAGATTTGAGGAGCATGCCACAGTTCCAAAGGGGGTTCTTGCACATCATAGCACAGTAGGGATTTGGGGGTGAGACTAGCAGATCATTTGCTGTGTACACACACTGGCCATTCTCCCCTCAACTCCGGAGAGAGGGCAGTTTTGAAAGTGCAGCAAAGCTCCATGGCCAGGAAATTACTTTCCCCTCAGTCCCCAACCCAAATATTTGAGCACCGAGTAGGGCTCAGGCTTCAGACATAGTTTCTATTTTAGCCCTGCTGCTCAAAATATTTTGCTCATGGCAGCAACAAAGCCTACTTCAGCTCAAGTTGGTTTTAACTGCTTAGAAGCCACACAAGTTTAGCATATCAAAGCACACAGGTCAACATTATCTCAAATAAATCATATACTTTCTGTAACATCCATGGTTAACTGAACAACTGCTGGGTAGTAAATCCAAGGAATCTACAGATTACATAGTTGAACTTGCTGACAATTTTCATTTTCAGCTATTGAGAAAACCTGAATGATTTGAGTTTTTAAAAGTTTTATAAAAACTGCTTCTGATATATTTAATGCCACCTCAAAGCATTGGGCTGTTTAAATAATTTCACTGCCATGAATCACTTAATAATTGCGTTTTATTTATATAACTGTAAAATATATCCACAGA
Source organism: Chelonia mydas (assembly GCF_015237465.2). Classification (NCBI taxonomy): domain Eukaryota; kingdom Metazoa; phylum Chordata; order Testudines; family Cheloniidae; genus Chelonia; species Chelonia mydas. Next base: position 281,660,408 of record NC_057849.1, read on the forward strand.
GTTCACAATAAGTGATTCATGGTAGAATTACAAGTGCATGGAATTACTTGCTATCCCCCAGTCTTTACAATACAACTGATCATTCCATTTAGTATTTTGTTTTAATACAATTAGACCTGTTTAAGTATAAATGGATAGTCTAAACTGTTTAAATTAACCATACAAAAATAAGGTTAATTGCACATATATATTAAGAGAGATTGAAGGTATAAGTACATAATATAGATCTAAAACCAAACACAGGAAATAAGCCAAACATGAACTGAACCAGTTTCTATGGGGATGGTCTTGTAAGATGAGCAACCTGAGCTTCCACTGGCGTCAATGGGAGATAAATTGGATGCTAATAACAACAACACTATTTTTCTCTGAATGCATGAAAGGAAGAATTTTGATATACATTCTCAAGCTATTAGTATTGATTTTATGCTATGTCATGGTTTACAGTAGTGCCCTGCAACAAGATGGGATGCAACTACAAGTGTATGGTCTGGATCGTGTGGAAAAACAACTGGACCCTCTTGGGCTCTCCTCCTCCAGCCTGTGGGGTTGGCACAGCAGTGACTGCGTGCCCTGCTCTCGCCATCCACTGCCACCTTGCGGCGTTGTGCCTTTCACTCTGCAGCGCACACACTGCACAGCAGGCGCCGGCATTCAACAGTAGCGGAGCATGCAGCTGCTGCCATGCCAACCCCACAGGCAAGAGGAAAGCGGACCTCATGGGTAGGAGGTGGCAATGCTAGCTCAGGTTCAAGGAGAAGGGTCAAGGTCTGGTTGGGCTGTAAAATTTGCTGACCCTCTCAGGCTCAGATTAAGTTAGGTGGGCTTGGATTCAGCCTAAGAAGTTAGGCCTGAGCAGACCTCTACTTTATAGACAAGACATAAACCAAAGCCTCAAGAGCAAACACAACATGCTTCAACAATTTTAAATTCAGTGATTGTAGCGGTGAAGATATTCAGTATGTAAGAAATGTGCTTTATGTCTATATTATGCTACTATGCTATCTACACACTCACTCGTGTAATAACTTCAAATCCTGGTTCCTCCTGTTGATTTATCTTTAGCCCTGGAATAGCATCACTGAGAAAGTCTGCCATTTCAGATGGTGGTCGCTGTTGAGTTGAAGAGTCACTTCCTCGCAAACTATCAAAAATATAGTTTGTCACTTTGGAAAATCCTCCCATAGTTGCTGTATATGGATCCTTCTTCAATTTCTATGTAATAGTAGGAGAGGAAAACAAGTTAACAGTAACAGCTTCATATTTCACACAACTACCCTAACAAAAATATAAATTATAAACAAAATTTCTCAAAAATTATTCTGAAAGTTAAAGGTTTTATAATAGCAATTTTGCATAGCATAATTTTAATGTGCTAAAAAAGTCTAAAACGAGAAATCACAACAGGTAGTAGCATAACACTAATGATTTAATTTGAGAGATTGGCCAGTGATGTGCTAGCTAAATCTAGCCTACTTATATCAGAATAATAAGTCATGTCCAGTGCTTACTTTCCAATGGTGAATGGCCCAAAATGTCTTTCTTCTGTCTAGTTGCTCTACCTTCACAGAGAAAATACATCTTGAAGCAAGAAGCATCCTGCTAGAAATCTTACAAAAAAACTCTCTTTGATCACTAAATCTGAAAACTAATACAATTTAGTCAATATTACTTCCTTTGTAAATCAAATCAATAGGATGAGATCTTGGCCCCAAAGAAGTCAATGGGAATTTTGCTACAGCCTTCAGTGAGGCCAGGATTTCACCCAGTAATTGGCAGTTCTAAAACAGAATAGTTTCCATCTGTGCAATATTGTGCACTGAACAGCACATATATTAGGTGAAAGAACATTATTGGTAGAAATATTCTTTCCTTGAGTAATTACCTAACATTTGGGCAAGACTTGCCTTGTGTTTCTTCCCCCACCCACCCTATGAAAAGAAGTCATGGAGTATATTTGAATAATCTAAAATACTTATATCTTTATGTATAAGGCTGTAGGCACAGCTGAAGTAAACAAGGTTTTGCCTATTGAAATAAAATCTGTACAACATGGAGGAGCAACACTTGGACCTTAAGGAATGGCTGATCATATGAAAAACAATGAAATTTTATGAACACATAGTTATAGTATACAGGTAGAACATAAGTTCTTCACTTTCTACAGAAAGCTGTAGAATTGTTTGGGAAGTTTTTTTGGCAGTGGAAGGGCAGAGGTGTTTTTAGATGACTTAGTTTTAAAATCTGAAAGGAATACTGAGGAGTAGTAGGTTTTATACATAGTACATACCTGTATTAGACCATATGTTGGTTCATCAAGGAGATTTTCAAAAGACTGTGAAAGACTCTTGTTCTGACAATTGACAAGAAGAATTCTTTTATCCTGTTGAGATCTGTAATAAAATACAGTTTGTATCACAAGATGCCAGTTTTTCTACAAATGTTTTTAAAATTTTAGGTTTTGTAAGTTACAATTGGTGCTGTGTGTGAGAAAAGCTGATGCTGAACATAAAATCATTCTTAGCCCCTTTACACAATACACTCACAAAAATATTTACAATATGCAATTTTTTCATTTTTATACATAGTTCTCAATCTATTTAACTGTCAGAGTCGCATTGCCATTTACAAGGTGCATTAATTTTGTTATACTCATTATATTCTGAAACAGAACTGTCATATTACAGCCCTGCAAAAAGGTATTCTAGTTTGGAATCCAAATGCTAAATCCACTCTGAAACCTGATCATCAGATGGCTGCTTTCAATGTATTTGAGCAATCTAGTATTTCAGAGAAGCATCTAAAAAATTATGACAAACCCTACCCTCCACTGCCCTTCACCTGAGGCTCACTATTCGGGAAATCAATTGGTTAAATTCACCATTTCTAGTCTTTGAAACAAAAATTATTTTATTTCATTGCTACATAGAACACATACTTGGCTATTAAAGCCTAAGATAAGAACTTTAATAACTGTTATCTCTTTTCAGTTCCAACATGACAGGATACAATGTTAATGCAGGAGGATATGAAATTCAACAAGAGATCTCATTTCAAGTCTGCCAGACCAGTCATAGGTCTCTGGCAATGGCAGTTAATAAACCTCAACTGGGTTTTGCTAAAAGCAGCAGAGGGGACAAAGGTTGAGTCATGTACTATGATTCGTCAAGCCAGGAGGATGAAAACCCTTATAAGAAATTTCCATTTTAAATTAAACATTCTCCCTCTGGACAGATACTTGTTCAAAACAAAACGTGGAGCTACGCACATTCACAAAAGCAGTTATTCACAGAATTCCAGCTTTGACAATGTGGCATCAGAACAGGATTGTATTCAATAAAAACAGAGATACAAAGCCAAACTAAATAGCACAGAATGTTCAAAGTGACAAATCCAATAAATATATTTGTTCCATCTCAGCCACTTCAGACATACTGACTTGAGCAGTGACTGAATACTTTCATAACAGAATATTAGATGGAAGGCAAAAAGGTTATCAAAGTTCAGGAGGAGGGGGGAATGCCAGCCTGCCCTATTATTATATTGTTTTACAAAGCAGTTATGCTATCCCTATATGAATATCAAGGATACAGTATGTATGAATAATGGAAACAGCAAGAAAGCAAAACATTAAATAACTGATTATGTAACATTTGTATATACTATCACAGGTTTCTATGACACATCACAGAGATAATAAAAATAGTGCCTTTTCCCAGAAAATATTGTAACTGAGGTTATACATGTCAGGAAATAAAGCAAGGAGAGATGATACTAGCAAGAGGAGGGAAGGAGATTTACACATAATAAGGTCTGAAGTTGGTTGTTTTCACAAGGAACATATGATCTCTTATTTTTCTTTATGTTGATCATATTAAGCAGACACAGAAGTTCAAATATTTGTTGGAGAAACTATGGAAAGAAGTGCGTTTAGAAGAGAGGGAAGATGTGGGGTACAGAATGAGAAAACATTATTCCAAGTTGAGGAGGGGAGAAGACGACTGAAGAATTTCAAAAATACACATTTATTAAAATTAAGATTTTTAAAAGCAGATAAGTCAATGACACTTGATTATAGATCTGCATGGAGCTAGGACCACACTAACAACCTCGATTTTTGTTAGCTACCACAACCATGCATAACTCTCAAGCACTCAAGGCACCCTACTTCTCACCATATTAAAATAAAAATCATTATTAGTCAAAAAAAAACATTAGAAAGCACTATTAGTGTTTTTATATCAACATACTATGCACAGTAACAAGCTGAAGAGCAAATGATGGGCAGAACAAGGAAACATCTATAATGATGGAACAATAAAAATGTAATGTAAGAACGGCCATGCTGGATCAGACCAATGGTCCATCTAGCCCAGTCTCCTATCTTGTGACAGAAGGAAATGCCAGGTGCTTCAGAGGGAATGAACAGAACAGGGCAATTTATTGAGTGATCCATCCCCTGTCATCCACTCCCAGCTTCCTGCAGTCAGAGGCCAAAGCATGGGGTTGCATCCCTGACCATCCTGACTAACAGCCATTGATGGACCAAGCCTCCATGAACTTATCTAATTCTTTTTTGAACCCCGCTATAGTTTTGGCCTTCACATCATCACCTGGCAATGAGTTCCACAGGTTGACAGTGCACTGTGTGAAGTAGTATTTCCTTTTGTTTGTTTTACACCAGCCGCCTATTAATTTCATTGACTGACCCCTTGTTCTTGTGTTATGTGAAGGAGTAAATAATACTTCCTTATTCATTTTCTCCAAACTATTTGTGATTTTATAGACCTCTATCATATCCCCCCTTAGTCATCTCTTTACCAAGCTGAAAAGCCCCAATCGTTTTAATCTCGCTGCATATGGAAGCTGTTCCATGCTCCTGATAATTTTTGTTGCCCTTCTCTGTACCTTTCCCGTTTCTAATACATCTTTTTTTGATATGGGGCGACCGGAACTGCATGCAGTATTCAAGGAGTGAGTGTACCATGGATTTATATAGTGGCATGATGATATTTTCTGTCTTATCTATTCTTTCCCTAATGGTTCCAAACATCGTTAGCTCTTTTGATTGCTTCTGCACATTGAGCAGATGTTTTCAGAGAACAACCCACAATGACTTCTAATCTCTTTCTTGAGAGGTAACAGCTAATTTAGATCACATCAAAAATAAAAGTTCCGTTATCATAGGATGCACAAGTCCTGACCAAGACAAGTTGCTAAAAATTTTAAAGAATGGGCACACTGAAGATAAATCAGAACAAACAAGTAGAAAAGACTTTTCCCTAAACTGTATTAATTATTCTTTTTGGGAATTTTACTCCTCCTTCTGAAGCATTTGGTACTGGATACTAGATCTGCAATAGAGAAAGCTGATTATGTTTAGCAGAGGATTTCAAAATTTGGTTTCATTCCAATTTGCAATGAAAACGAAAAAAATTTCAGAACTCTCGATGACCCAGACCCTCTTGATAGACTGTACCAGAGCTGGGGACACTTGAAACCAGGGGGAGATAGCTGGAGGAAACCAGACAGATTTCCAATGGAATCCTGCCTGGGTTCTGTCAGAACTTTGTCAAAATTAAACGGTCTCTGTGAAATGTTTAGATCTCAACCAATAGCCAAATTCCAAAGAAAAATGTTTCAGAGTGTTTCACCACCAGTGCTAGTGGACGCTACCGGAAAGAAGACACCATACTAGGAAGACCATTAGTCTGATCCAATATGGTAGTTCACATGCTACTTTGGGGCCAGGTTGCAGCCTGTGCTGCATACCAGCTCAAGGGAGTAGAGGCAGGGTGGACGTGGGGACACCCTATTGCTCCCTTGTACCACTGCTTCCTGTGTGAAAAGGGAATTAGGCTTTGCAGAACTGCTAGGTTTCCCCTCCCAGACAGGTGGGCAAGAAGGAAGGGAGTCATCACGGCATCCCTCCAAAGGGCCTGGCAGCATAATACACCAGCGCATCATGAAGTGTAAACTCCTCCCAATGGTCTAGGGAAATCTGGAGGGAAACTGACTTCCTAAGTCACAATCTCTCTCCCAGGCTGCTCCAGGAGTAGCCCTTTACTAACGACTGGACCACAAACTGACAATCCAGTCTTTGGTAGAAGTATACTTTAAGCAGCAGTTATATATTTGGGCCTGGTTTGCACTTAAAAGTTTTGCTAGTATAGCTAAGTTACTTAGGGGGTATGATTTTTTGCTGACATAATTATTCAGGCAAAAGCATTAACGTATATGTAGCTATACCAGCAAACCTTTTAAACAAGGTCTAATAATCCTGCCTTATTTCTTTTTGTGATACTGCTATTATCATGTTTATAGACAAACAAAGAAGGATGTTTGTTTTGGTTCAGAGCACACTTAACGTCTTACAAATAGTACTGAATGCATGTTGTGAGAAGGTATCGACTTTACTGTCGAAAGAGTGCCACTTCAAAAGAGGGTTGTCAAGAAAATAAGAGACCATACATTCATCTTTGGGCTACACTAATGCAACAACAGATCATGCTGGAAAGGAAGTAGTACAGAGTAAAATATGGGCCAAATGGGATAGGTGGAGATAAGGATAAATTATTCTTGGCTTATTCTCCAAATGCATCAGATTTATACTCAGCTACAAAAAAGAAAAAAGCATTAAACTTTTGTGCTAACAAACTAAAGTGAGTATTACAATTACTGTATTTACAAATTCATAACTTATCTTGCTAGTTGCCTTAAATTACTTTTCTAATGTAACAAGAAAAATAAATTAAATGTGTTGCTAACTTAATGTTATTTCTAGAAAACATCTGGAATATTGTTTAAAAAAAAGAGAACTCACTCACAAATATAGCTAGCATGCTTCTGAGTCACAAAGTACGTGAACATGAAGCACTCGCTCTAATCCCCAAAACATATTTTAAACACTAGATAGATCTGTAAGAAAATACAAAGCATTAGACAGCTTTTCAAATTAGAGGGGAGTTGCATATCGAAAGGATATTTTTCAGTTAGAAATTATGACTGTCTATAGTAACTATGTTAACCCTATGAAGCTTGTCACACAGTGAACTGGTCAAAATATTTATTACAAAATTTCATAATCATTATTTCCTTTTTTGACAAGGTGGTATGTTGTGGCCTAATGTAAAACCATCAGATTTGTACTAAGAAAAATTGTTGGGTCAAATGGAAGCCTCAACTAAAAGTGTGCATTTCCTTCCTTATACCTCAGATCAGTACAGAAAATCTCCTAGTTTGGCTTCAGTACCCTCCAGGAGATAGGGCCTGATTCCAGGAGACTCCCAGTGAAACCGGGAGGGTTGGCAACCCTAGATCTGCCCCAAGGCCCGGTCCTTGCTCCCCCTCCGGTGGGGCCTCAGCTCAGGCCAGTGGCCTGCAGCCTGGGGCTTGGCAGGCCAGTGGCCTGGGCCAGCTCCGGGGTCAGGCCAGTGGCCTGCGCCGGCTCGGGCAGGCAGCTCCGACGGTTCGGCCAAGGCTGCTCGGGGCGCCTTGAGGCTCTGGCAGGAAGGGTAGGGGCACGGGCTTGGGCTCAGGCAGAAGGGGTGAGGTCAGGGGGCTAGCCTCCCCAAAGGAGGGGGTTCACCCCACACCCACCTAGCCCCTCCACAGACCGGAATGGAAGATTTCTACCACCAAATCTCTGTACCCATGGAGGGCAAGGGTAGTGGAACATAAACAGGGCAGAGATAGAGAAGTGGCGAAAGATCAAAATACTGCTGTAAAGATCATTTTCCTGGCTCATAGCTTTGACCACATCTACTGTCCTTCATCACAAGAACCAACTACTTGTCCTCATTTTCAAGATTCTTCACAACCTATACCCACCCTATCCGTCATATCTCATACACTATTGGGATGCTGACTCGCCCCTCTGTTCTGCCTTTGTTGCCACCCTTCATCACCCACTTGCTTTATTTTCCAACCACCTTCATGTTTTCTCCCATACTGCCCTTCTCGCATTGGAGGAAGAGCTCCCCATTAAAAAAAAATCTACAAAGCCATCTCATTATCACCCTTCTAATCCATTCTTTGCCATGATGCCTACAAAATACTTGACAATGCTTAGACAGCTGATGTGTCAAATTTAGATTCTAAGCTCTTTGGGGACATAGTCTTTACACTGTACAGTGCCTAGAACAATGGGGTCCTGGTCCATGACTGGGGCTCCTATGGGCTACCATAATACAAATAATTAAAAGACACCAAACAACAACTTCTGGAGCTCAATACAGTGGGAGGTATTATGAAACATAAGCTATGCACCTGATCAGAAAACAAATTCTACTAGCCAGAGGCCAACACAACAGAAGTTCCTGCAAGGCAGAACCCCAGTGAGAAAACCAGCCCCTCTGATACTATACATAAAGCTAGTCTAATAATGATGTAATATCCTCTCAGGAGGGTATCAGAGTTCAAGATTTATATTTAGTCCTTCATTTCTGGGTCAGCAGGAGCAACTTCATCAGAAACTGGAAGGATTCATGGTCAGTTTTCTTGGCCAGTTTTTTTTTTTTTCCTTCAAATCCTTAAGAAGAGAATGTGAAGTTGTTAAAATCAAAACAGGAATAAATGGAATTCTGAAGACCACTTTGGAGGAAACATTTATATATAGATTTGGATGACGGGGTGTTACTTTTTTTTTTTTTTTAAACGAAGTTTAACTTCTAGACTCATTTATCCTGACAATGTCACCTACAATAGAAATTATCATCATCAATAATAATTATTTTGCTTATATGTGAGACACACAAAGTGGGTGAGATAACATCTTTTTTTGTACCAACTTATGTTGGTGGAAGGGACAAGCTTTTGAGCTTCACAGAGATTTTCAGGTCTGGAGAAGAAAGCTGACAATCTAAAGTGATTTACACCGGTTGACTATTATCACCCCTATATTTAGATGAGGAAACTGGAAGAAAGGATAAACTCACAGTCACAAAGTCTAACAATAGTGAAGTGAGCAACAGAACACAAGTCTCCTTATTCCCATTCTGTACCCACTAGAGGGTGCTAATATCATAAACCATTATAGCTTTTTGCAAAGGTTGTTTGATTTTCAATAGATTGATGAAGCTTGTTTAAATATATCAAAACATTTGAAATGAAAACATGATTAAATCAATTGTTAGAAATGAGATAAACTATTAAAGTAGTGAGAAATAAGATTAAAGGGAAGGGATTTTATTAACTTGTCAGTGTTAAATTTTCAGAACCTACTTTCATACTTGCAAATGTATTACTAGAATTTACAATTATTGCCGTTATTTATATGATATATTAACATAATTAAGAACTGTTTGATACTTACTCACACAACACCACATATTTTTCAAGGGACACAATCAATATTTTGCTATCACCATGATGGAAGTGAAGAGCTGGGAGGATGACATCATCCTTTAGACAGAATACCAAATAAGACCATCCCATGCCTTCTTTGTTTTGTTTGATTGACTTCAGATCTGTCAAACTGAACTGGAATGACCACTTGCTTTCTCCATTTGCATGAGTTGTAGCATCTTTAAAGACAAAATTGTGACAATTACAGTTTGGTTTCCACTATTAGCATCTACATATACCCAGGAACGGATTTACAATGAAACAAACTGTGTAGTGGCACAGGGCCCCCAACGACAGGTGGGCCCACAAAATGCAAGACAAATCTCATCTGACAACCTGCTCTTGAGTCCCGGCCAGCGGCACAGGCTGCCTGCATGCCGTGACCAGTGGCCCCATGCCACTCTCAGAAGCCACCGGCTGCTGGCACATCTCTGCAAACCCCTGGTGGGGAGAGGGGGCTCCGAGTGCTGCCCGAGACTCACTGCCCTCCCTCCCCACAAGGGGCGCACAGAGACGTGCCAGCAGCAGGGCTAAGGCGGTTCCTTCCCCACTCTGCCTCCCTCCCTCCACACCACGCCCATGCTGCTCCCTGAAGCGGCCGGCTTGTCCCTGTGGCCTCTTGCGGTGGGGACTGCGGCCAATGGGAGCTGCGGGGGTGGCACGTGGAGACCCTCTGGCCCTCCCCTGCCTAGGAGCTACTGCCAGAGGGGTGGGTGTGCTGGTCACTTTGGGAGCCGTGCCACGTGAGGTAAACGCCACCCCACTGACCCCCTCCCACACCCCACACCCAAACTTTCTCCCAGAGCCCGCACCCCACACCCAAACTTCCTCCCAGAGCCTGACTCCTCACCCCCCCACATCCCAACAGCCTGCCCCAGCCCGCACCCAAACTCCCTCCCAGAGCCCACACCCCTGACCCTCTCCTGTCCCAATTAAGGTACCTCACTTTATTTTCATTTACTTCCCTTTACTTATAATATAGGAGGAGGATGAAAAAAAAAAGAATGAAAAACAGGTGGGCGGCAGAGATAAGAGAAAATGTTCTTTTTCTTGGCTGGGTCCTGAGGGGAGCGAGGGCACAAAAATGAATCTGCGCACAGAGCCCCACTAACTCTAAATCTGCCACTGCATATACCCCACATCAATACTGCCAACTTTTCAGAAATGTAACACTAGCTCTGGGAATGGAGTGTACACTGTAGCATTCTTCAGTTCTCACTATACCTGTCCACATCCCAGAGGCTTCTAAACAGTTAATACAGCTATCAGACATCATTTTCCTGCTTATTTCCTACACAGTTTGTCTACCATCTGTAAATTCACTGGCTATATGAAATCCCAACTACAAGTGCCATGTCCCATGATCCGCCTAATGGCTCCAATCAGATTGGGGCTCTGTTGTGCTAGGCACCGTACAAACACACAGGTAGGCAGAATCCTTGCCTCAAAGGGACCACTATCTAAAGCCCTGATCCTGCAGCCATATACATGTGAGTAGATCCCTCACCCCAGTCAGAAAAAAGGTTATTCACTTGTAAAGTTAATTCTACTCTAGGTACATGTCACAGATCCTAGCAAAGTATCTCCTCCTGGCCACCCACTAGGACTCTTGTGAGGGGAATCCAAGCCTCTCCTGCACTGGATTACCATGGTGTTTCAAGCTCTTGGAGCCTCAGCTGGTTAAAGCATTGGTTCCTCCCTTGACCCCTCCAGCACATTTCCTGGGCACGGACTCTCAGTCTGCTAGCTACCACTTCTCAAAAATGGAGTTCCGCAGCCCACCTGCCCTGAGCCCCCAGGATCAGCACTGACCTTCAAGATACTCAAGTTACTTAAACACACCCTATCCCAGAATTCCACCACAGACGTGTGAAGCTTTTGCTTTACAGGTTCAATCTCTCAGGGGCACACAAGCAGTTGTGAACCACATAACACATTAATACTTAATCATACAGAGCACAGGAGAGTACAACTCATACAAAACAACAAACATCTTAAACATGCAGAGTCCTTCACAAGGGAAGGTGAGTTAGGGAGTCCTACTTGGGGAACCATCTAGGTCCAGGAAAGTAGGCAAGGTGTCCCCTGCCTCATGCAAAATGTTACGTGGTGACTCATCTCTCCCTCATGGAGCCCCTTTCCCAGCTTGTGGCCCTGCTCTCTCATATCCCACATTTCCTTTTCCTGTCAGGCTCATTGTTCTTGTGCATTCCCTGATTTCAACTCCTTCTGGTCCCCTGGGCTGCCTCTCTTCTGCTCCTGGTAACGTTGTACTGCTCTTACCTTCCCACACTCCCTTCAGAAGGGTTATGCTAAAACCAGATTTCTAAGGATGCAACTGCTTTTCAGCCTAATCTCTCTGAGGTCTAAATACCATTGTTAACCTTGAGTATTTCCCATTGTTCCTACTAGTGTGTACCTGCTACAAGACCTGTCAGCAATAGCTGATCCCCACACACATAGGCACTCATGATACAGCAGGTTTTCATAATACACCTTCACAATATCAACCAGAATTCATGAACTGGGACTATGTTTGTACAACTTATAGTATACATGCACCCCATGTGCTTGAGACAGGAGATTTTAGCTAGCAGTGTCCATTTGTTTTGTGTGTGCACGCTGAGTACTGTGCCTCATACCAAGGGTATAAAGGGCAGTGCAGAACTAACTACCACTCCAGGTTCTTTGCCATCTTGGAGCCTGAAAGTATAGGACGACTCCAAAGCAAGGGGAAGGAGGGTGGGTCATGGAATATACATATAAAAACATCTCAAAGAACTCCAGTTACTGCACAGGTAAGTAACGTTTCTTCTTCAGATGCTTCTCCACATGTGCATTCCATTCTAGGCGACTCCCAAGCAGAGATCTAAATTAAGGTGTTAGATGCTCAGTGTCTTATCTAAAAAGAGACTGAAGGACTGTTCTATCAAAAGAAATGTCTGCTCTAGATCTTTCTGTCACGGTATAGTGGTTACTAAGGTGTGTATGGAACCGCAGGTGGAAGCTTTACAAATATCAATTATAGGTTGTTTTTTTTTCTCAAAGTAGCAGCTAATGCCACCTATTTCCTAGGGGAATGGGCCCTGACAATACTCGGTGGACCTAGTTTAGTCAATTCATGATGCCCTGAAACCCACCTTAACAACTTTTGAGTAGAAATATGATGGCCCCTCATCCTTTCAGCAAGGAAACAAAGAGTCTTGTTGAAGATCTAAAGGGTTTTGTCCTCTGAAGGTAAAAGACAAGGACCCTTCAAATATCCAGGGTCTATAATCTCACTTCAGCATGTTTACAAACAGGGCTTTGGAACAAATATGGGTAAATGAATGGCCTGATTTAAAGGAAATTCATGAACTTCGGACATGTCTGAGGGATACATTACCAACTTTAAAAAAACTGTGGGGGCAGGGGTATCAGCCATAAGGGCCCCTATTTCTCCCACTCTCTTTACTGATGTGATAGCTATAAGGAAGGAAGTCTTCATAGACAAGTGCAAGAGGGAGTATGAAACCACAAGTTCAAATGGAGGTCTCAGGAGAGCTGTCAAATTACATTTAGATCCCATATAGAAGATTCCATTCCCTTATAGGTGGGAATATCCTCACTAGGCCTTTAAGAAATCTGATCACAGGTAGGTAGAAAAACACCAAAAACCCCTGTGTAAGTGGGTAGTATGCCCTTATGGTACCACGATGTACCCTGAGAGAGCTGAGTGATAGACCTAAGGTTGTTGATGACAGCAGATAGTCTAAGATAGTGGGAATTTGCAACTGAAGAGGCACAAGTCTACAATGCTCACACCAGGTGATGAAAATTCTCCACTTTGCATCGTAGGTTTTTTTTCTAGTGGAGGTATTTTCTGCTGTTGATCAGAATATTTTGAATGCTAGTAGAACATGCTCTTTCTACTTCCGACACGCATCCAAAATTCACAGAGATGAAGTGTGGATAGGTTGGGAAGACAGGTTCGACTCCCATCCTGAGATAAGAGATCTCATACAGTACTAGCAAGAAGAAATGTTGGGAGGGCTGCTGGAGAAACATATGAGCTCCAGAAACCAAAACTATCTTGGCTACCAATGCAGAAGTTATGAGGGAAAGTGTGACTGCATCTTGCCTGGCCTTCCTGAGCACTCTTGGAAGTAACAGAATTAGTGAATATGTATACATCAGAACACAAGACCACAGAATGAGGAACACATCTACTACATGTTCTGACCACCTCTGGAACAGAAAGTTGGGCATTTCTTGTTCTTGTGTGTCACAAATAAGTTCACTGAGGTGTGACCCCGCTTCTGGAAGACTGACTAAATTAGAGTTGTGTATTTCGTATTCATGATCTGCTGAAAAGTGTCTGCTCAGCTTGTCTGTCAATGGGTTCTGCAGACCCGGTAAGTAAACTGCTGTGAATGTAATGCAATGCTGTATGAACCAATTCCACAGCTGCTCTGCTCTCTACACAGGGGAGATGACGTGCCACTCCCTGCATGTGTATATAAAAGATAATAGTTGTATTGTCCGCCATAATCTGAATGCAGGCATTTTGGATTACTCTTAGCTCCAGAATATTTGATGTTCTGGGTGGGTTTCCCAACCCAATAGAGAGGCATTTGTAACTATCACCTTTGTTGGAAGAGGTGGGGAGAAGGGAACTCCCATGCACAGTGTGGGTTCTTCCACCAACTAATGGAGGCAAGAACCTCAAGGGACCACTAGCGGCAGGTACAAACTGTGATGGCTCAGTGTAGGGAGCCAGGGTGGCTCCCCTCGGAACCAGAGGGTAAAGAGCCACCCTCTCAGCCTGAGTGGGCGGGGCCAGACCAAGTTTACTCCAATCCCCAGAAGGGGAGAGGTGGAACAGGAAGTACAAAGGGCGGGGCCCTTTGCCCAGTGAGGGCAGCACCAGGGAGGGAGACAGACACAGGCTGCCGACCCAGGGGAGGCCCTGAGCCAGGAGAAACCTGACCAGGAGGAAGGACTGAGGCGACCAGAACTGCCAGCTGCCGAGTACCCGGAGGGGCCAGCCTGTAAACCGGGCCAGCGTGAGCCTGACACAGAGGGGGAGCTGGAGCTGCCAGCAGCTGAATACCCGGACGAGCTGGAGGGACCGGAGAGGCCCTCTTGAGAGACCGGGTAGGAAGTAGCCCAGGGGCAGAACTGCAGAGTGTGGTGGGTGTATTTGGTCAGCGTGGCGCGGATGGGACCCTCTCCTCCCGCCACTGTCAGGGCCCGGGGCTGGAAGGCAGTGGAGTTGGGTGGGCCTGTGTTCCCCTACCCCAGCCAACCCGCCTTGGGTAGCAGAATCCCGAATGCCGCAGACTCGTGCCGGCGCTCCCCTGCCTGAGGGGCGCGCCGCAGACTCTGGCCAGCGCACCTTCTCCGCTCATTCTCCAGTGACAGAAAGGTGTGACTAAAGCTTGCCAGTGGGACAGTAGCTCTCCATCGCCCCCTAGAGGCTCGGTGGACCGATTGAAACCTGTCACACTTAGCATATGAACAAACTTCATCCAAACTTGCAGGCAGCATAGGTGTCATCTGGCATGCAACATTATGAAAGTGTAAGAGGTCATATGGCCTAGTAAGCTGATAAAAGTCCTTGCCAACTTCTGAGGCACTGTCTAAAAAGTATTGTGGTAAGTCTGGCCATAGTCTCAAACCTGTTCTTGAGGTAGATAGGCCCTTGCTGTTTTGGAGTACAGTATAGCCCTGATAAATTCTATTCATTGTATTAGAATGAAACAGCGAAAGCACTGACTCACAGACAGAGATCCAAGCAGATGGAGAATGGTCTGAGTGGAGGTCTGACCTTCTTGGTAAGAGTTCTCTTGACCAACCAGTTGTCTAGGTATGGAAATACTGATATCCCCTGTTTTCTTAAGTGAGCAGCCATTACTGCTATGACCTTTGTAAATACTCCTGGAACTGTGGATAAATCAAAGGGTAAGATACTCTTTTGGCCTACCACAAACTACAGGAATTTTCTGTGTGCAGGATATATGGCAACATGAAAATAAGCATCCTGCAGGTTGAGAGCTGCAAACTTATCTTTCTTATTTAGCAATGGTAACGCAGATATTAAGGTAATGATCCTGAACCTTATTTGCTGAATGAAGGTACTGAGCATACTGAGGTCCAGAACAGGTCTCTAACTTTCCTTCTTCTTGGGCATGAGGAAATATTTGGAATAGAAACCTGGAATAGGACTGAGCAGGGCATGAGGTTGAGCGATTACAGGGATGATGCTCTCTGTAGCAAGGAGGCTGCTTCTTAGGTTAATATTTTGGATGCCTATTTATAAGAGCAGCCACTTCCTCTGCTGCAGGTGATAAATTTTTTGATACACAAGAGATGTGTATATGTCTAATGATTTCAGGCTTGCTATTAGAGTTTTTGAGCAAGTATAACATACTGTTTTCTCGCCAAACAGCTCTGACCCTTCAAACAGTAGGTCTTTTGTAGAGACCTGTACTTCAAGCACTAAAACTTCTCTGAGAGGAAGTCTAGAGAGCAAGTTTTGTGAAAAATATGTGGGAAAATCTTCTCCACTATGCTAGGAGTGAATAAAATATATCCGACTCAAAGGGAGAAGCTGCACAGGCAGGGGTGGTAGAAGGTAGAGCCAGTTTTGGGGTAAGTACAGGAGAGGAAGTGGATACCACTGAAGTATTAACCTCCTAAATCAAAGAGATATGCACCCTTCCTAATAGTAAAAGAGTCAGGCTTCCAGTACTACATCCCTTGGTACCATGTATTTAATCAGTACCAATGTCAAATGAGCTGGGAACCTCAAAAATAATATAATCCCTTTGGGGGCGGCTGTGATTAAGGTGCTCAGTACCAGCCTACCCTATGCCAATAATGAAAATCTGTGCTGATGTTACAGCACCCTAATAGGCACCGATGCCCTGGATATAGGAACCAGACAAGTGGTACACCACATTCCACAAGAGATCCACCACTATCCATTCCAAGCCATGGAGTCTTGGGAGGCAATTTAGACCTCTTCTTAGAGCATTTATGGAGAGATCTGCCTCTAGATTGAGGGAGATGGATATCCTTCAGCTCTTTCCCCAACATTTCCCTCCAGGATTGTTTAGTAGATGAAGACCTATCTTGTCCCACATTCTTGCATTACTGGGAGCAGAGCTTGAGGGGCACACTTTGAACTTGCTGACCAATGAACTGGGGGTGGGGGCTATTGATGGGTCAGGCTCCCTGGCTGGTCCCAAGGAGTAGTCCTATATTTTCAGTCTTGTCTCTGGTTTTGATACCCTTTTTGAAAAGGGCTTATACACACTGCTTTTTGAAGGGGATGAGTGATTCCCATAAACAAAAGACAACACTGAGTGCATCCATGACTAAGAGGAAATGCTAACTTGCAAGAAGAGCACTATCTGAAGCTAGGTGATTTAGGCTGAGGCATTATCACCCAAAAAGACCAAAAAACCCTGGGGGGGGGGGGGGGGAAATGTGAATGAAAGCTTCCTGAAAGCTAACTCAAACCTATCAAAAAATTATAAACAGCTATAAAATGATCATCAACAAGCAAATCACTAGTCTAACATTAAATAATCACTATGTGCAACAATAAAATAATAGGAGTGCAGGACGCTGAGCACTCCATCGCAGTCATGGGCAGTGAGAAGGAACTGCAGTGGTGGTTAGTCCTGCATCGTCCTTTATACCCTTGGTTTGGGGTACAGGCGTACTCAAGGTGCATGAATAGACTGAACAGTCACAGCTAACTAAATATCTCCAATATCCAGCACAGATGGCTCATGTACACCTGGAGTGGAATACACATGGACATTCACTCTAAGAACCACTATCATTGATGGGGTGCCACATAAACATAAGGATCCCTTGTCACCAGCTCCTGGTGTGGTCTTTTGTGGGGTCTCTGCTGCCCCTGACTGGTCCGCCTTAGTTTGCCCCTGGGCAGGGCAGTTCTTGGACCCTCAGCTCGAATTAAATCTAGAAGTATGTTTCAGTCTCTTGGCTGTTCATAGAGGCAGCCTGGTGCAAGGGTGTTACCCATTTGCTGTCTCAGGCTGTTCTGCATCCCTTTCCTTCTCTGCACTCTCCCCTTTATAGCAGGCTGTTTCCCCTACTGGATGAAGCTCTTGGAGCCTGCCTCCATGACTGGCAGCTCTGGCAGCTGCGTGAAGGTGTGGTCATGCTGTTTGTTTACAAGCTGTTCTCCTCCCCCTTCTGTCTATGCTCAGTATGGGGTTTGTTGGCCCCATTACAGTCCCCAGTTACAGGACTGGTGTTTAATATAGTGCAAGACCATGAATATAAAAAGATGGAGGGGGATTACAGAGGGAGGACAAACCTAACTGTAAGAAGATCACACAATTACAAGCAAAACAATAATGGGAAACATAAGAACTGTGCACACTCTAGCTATGAAAACTTGATTGTTCCAAATTCTTTAATTCTTTCAATTTTCCTGTATTTATTTTCTTATTTTACCAGAACTTGAGTGTTAGGAGTGAATAGAGTCCAATTCTCCAGCTATTTCTCTTTTTTTCTGAAGTGCAAGCTCCCACTGCACAGTAGTATACTCAATCTCCCTCTGGTGTTCCACTAGTGAAGTAGCATCTGCTTAATACAGCATTAATCTTCCCATTCTCTCTCCTAACTACTGCATACATTTGTTCAAGTTTCACTTGCTTAAGAGAGATGTGAAGGTCATATGCATATTAAGACAGGCATACCAATGCTTTATTACACAGTAGGACGAGCTCTTAAAATGCTGGTTAGACATAAGCTTCAACCACACAATTCCCCCTGGAGCGATTTGGAGAGGAAATCAGATTGAAGAAGCAGACAGCTTTATGGGTGCAGAGATCAATTCAGCTGGGAAAATGGAAGTAATTCAAGCCACAAGTCTCCTCAGCATTTCAGTTCCTGAGGGAACACATCTGAGAGTATTTTTTATAAACTAATGATCTTTCAAAACCAAGGGAAATATTTAAAATTTCAGAATTTATTTTTTCATGTACCTCCATTAGAACGTGGCTTCTTTTTAAACGAGACTGTGTTGACCATGTCCCATTCTGCCTCATAATTATTCTGGTGGTCTGACCCTCGTGGAGATTTTTCTTTAGGGGTTTGTGTCCACTCTACAACTGAACTGGAATCCTAAACAAAATTTAAAAAAAAAAAATAAGAAATGAAGTCATAAAAACTAAAACTGAATTTTATCAGTAGCGAATTTCAAGATTTAAAAAACACAAACACCTTTGGTAAACTGGAGTTAAGGCTGAAAGTACAGACTTGAGTGTTAAAATCCTCAGAAGAACATAGTTATCAAACAACTATTAGGAAAAAAACAAGAAATTCCATGTTCAGTTTAAATTCAAAAGAAACACAAACATTTGAAACTTATAGAAAAAGACAGTGAAGATCACACAAAATCTTAAATCTGCCCAACTAGAGATGTACTAAGAACAAGCAGAAATTTTAATACAACCTTACCTATTCATAATTGACAAATTGATCTCACCCCAGTAATGACAGATGTATCATTTATTACTCTAAATTGTACAATTCTTGAGCCACTTCCACCCTTCTTTACGACCATAGACAACAGAAAAGGATGCATTTTAACAATTACAGGTTAAATAAATAGTATTTTAAAAGCAATCATTCCCAACTCCCTGCAAAGATTCGATGTGTCAATTATACCATAGTGAGAAACAGAATTGGCCTTTGTTCTAAATCAAGATCACAGCATTAAGGCAGCAACACAGAAAGAGTAAAAGTTATTAAGATGGCAAACATTACACTTTGTGTCCATATTGTGTGCATTCACCAATAGCGATGGTTCGCCATGTGCAGCTGCTCTGTGAATACCAAAAGTAATCTAGAATTGTTTCGGTCCACGGCACGCACCACAGATTCCTGTTCAGATTTGTAGCTCATGAAATACTGCATGATCAGTGAAATTATGTTCATAACACTCATCACAAGACCAGAGGGCAGTGCAGGATCCATGTTTTTAGGCAGAGATGGTAGGTGCACAGTTTACAGGGGTGGTTGAAAAATGCCACGACACAAAAAATGCATCATGGGACAGGGAACCTGCGCCCATGATTCACTGCAATCCATTCCCACAACTTCTAGCAGCAGAATGTGGCGAGTTGCACAGTGAGATAGCTACCCACAGTGCACTGCTCGCTCTTTCTCTATGCTAGAGCATCAACTGTGCATTCACTCTGACACAAGGAGCACTGTGTGAACACGCAAAAGTGATGTAATTATAGCGGGTTTCAGAGAAGCAGCCGTGTTAGTCTGTATTTGCAAAAAGAAAACGAGTACTTGTGGCACCTTAGAGAGACTAACAAATTTATTTGAGCATAAGCTTTCATCAGCTAGAGCTCACTTCATCTGATGCATTCAGTGAAAAATACAGTGGGGAGATTTATATACACAGAGAAAATGAAACAATGGGTGTTACCATACACACTGTAACGAGAGTGATCAGGTAAGGTGAGCTATTACCAGCAGGAGCGCGCGGGGGGGAGGGGGTTGGGGGGGTTTAGGAAAAACCTTTTGTAGTGATAATCAAGGTGGGCCATTTCCAGCAGTTGACAAGAATGTCTGAGGAACGGCGGGGGAGGAATAGTTTTACTTTGTGTAATGACCCATCCACTCCCAGTCTTTATTCAAGCCTAAGTTAACTGTATCCAGTTTGCAAATTAATTCCAATTCAGCTGTCTCTAGTTGGAGTCTGTTGGAGTCTGTAACCCCGACCAGGGGTATTGTATCTGCTACCCAAGATCCATAAACCTGGAAATCCTGGACGCCCCATCATCTCAGGCATTGGCACCCTGACAGCAGGATTGTCTGGCTATGCAGACTCCCTCCTCAGGCCCTATGCTACCAGCACTCCCAGCTATCTTTGAGACACCACTGACTTCCTGAGGAAACTACAGTCCATCGGTGATCTTCCTGAAAAAATAATCCTAGCCACTATGGATGTAGAAGCCCTCTACACCAACATTCCACACAAAGATGGACTACAAGCTGTCAGGAACAGTATCCCCGATAATGTCACGGCAAACCTGGTGACTGAACTTTGTGACTTTGTCCTCATCCATAACTATTTCACATTTGGGGACAATGTATACCTTCAAATCAGCGGCACTGCTATGGGTACCCGCATGGCCCCAGAGTATGCCAACATTTTTATGGCTGACTTAGAACAACGCTTCCTCACCTCTCGTCCCCTAATGCCCCTACTCTACTTGTGCTACATTCATGACATCTTCATCATCTGGACCCATGGAAAAGAAGCCCTTGAGGAATTCCACCATGATTTCAACAATTGCCATCCTACCATCAACCTCAGCCTGGACCAGTCCACACAAGAGACCACTTCCTGGACACTGTGGTGCTAATAAGCGATGGTCACATAAACATCACCCTATACCGGAAACCTACTGACCGCTATGCCTACCTACATGCCTCCAGCTTTCATCCAGACCACACCACATGATCCACTGTCTACAGCCAAGCTCTACGATACAACTGCATTGTCTCTGTCTGAGGAGTTGGAGCAAAACATCTACAAGATCTCCATCAAGCGTTCTTACAACTACAATACCCACCTGCTGAAGTGAAGAAACAGACTGACAGAGCCAGAAGAGTACCCAGAAGGCACCTACTACAGGACAGGCCCAACAAAAAAAATAACAGAATGCCACTAGCCATCACCTTCAGCTCCCAACTAAAACCTCTCCAACGCATGATCAAGGATCTACAACCTATCCTGAAGGACGACCCATCACTCTCACAGATCTTGGGAGACAGGCCAGTCCTTGCTTACAGACAGCCCCCCAACCTGAAGCAAATACTCACCAGCAACCACACACCACACAACAGAACCACTAACCCAGGAACCTATCCTTGCAACAAAGCCCGTTGCCAACTGTGTCCACATATCTATTCAGGAGACACCATCATAGGGCCTAATCACATCAGCCACACTATCAGAGGCTCATTCACCTGCACATCTACCAATGCGATATATGCCATCATGTGCCAGCAATGTCCCTCTGCCATGTACATTGGCCAAACTGGACAGTCTCTACGTAAAAGAATAAATGGACACAAATCCGACATCAAGAATTATAACATTCAAAAACCAGTCGGAGAACACTTCAATCTCTTTGGTCACTCGCTTATAGACCTAAATGTGGCAATTCTTCAACAGAAAGACTTCAAAACCAGACTCCAACGAGAGACTGCTGAATTGGAATTAATTTGCAAACTTTGGCTTGAATAGAGACTGGGAGTGGATGGGTCATTACATAAAGTAAAACTATTCCCCCCCCCCCACCTCCCCCGGCTGTTCCTCACCCGTTCTTGTCAACTGCTGGAAATGGCCCACCTTGATTATCACTACAAAAGGTCGCCCCCCCGCTCCCCCCCGCTCTCCTGCTGGTAATAGCTCCCCTTACCTGATCACTCTCGTTACAGTGTGTATGGTAACACCCATTGTTTCATGTTCTATGTGTATACAAATCTCCCCACTGTATTTTCCACTGAATGCATCTGATGAAGTGAGCTGTAGCTCACGAAAGCTTATTCTCAAATAAATGTTAGTCTCTAAGGTGCCACAAGTTCTCCTTTTCTTTTTGTAATTATAGCAATTTATGATTGTCAGCATAGCTTGCGTCAACTTAGGCTATATCTACACTACAGAGTTAAGTGAGTTCAGTTTTCAACCACAGGGTATAAAGGGAATGAAAGAAGTTGGAGACTGACATTGCCATGAAGAAAAGAAAGTTATTTGGGTGACCTTAATTGTGCACTCTCACACTTTCATATGTTTGTGCTTTTAGTAACTATCAACACAGAATTTCCTGGCTTTCTAGACTTGTGGGTCATGTGTTTTAAGCAACACCACTAAAGGATCTTTAACATTCTAATCTTTTATAGTGCTTTTATTGTAACAGACTTAGTAGGCAGAGGCCAAAATTGGGCTTCTCATAGTGGGGAAGTAGAACCACTATAGCTGAGGTAGATATAAGCTTACTGTTAAAGCACTTAGAAAAATTGGAAGTTAACATCTACATACATATGAATATTGCATAGATCCCTGACCAGCCCATGCAGAGAGATTTCTGCAACATCAAGAGAGGAATAGGAAAGAATTACTTGTCTTAGGCCTAGTCTTTCTTGACTAGGATTTAAATGTCTGATGTTCGGTCACGTTACCTACCTCAATTTAAGACCTTCCAAAATGCTAAACAAAACAGGGCAAATTTTATTCATTTGTATTATAATAGCTTTGTTTTAGCACATACCAAACTAGTACATTTAAAGCCTAGAGGCTTTAATCAAGATATTTTCTCTCCTAGACTTAAACCATTTTAGTTAGGGAGTGTGAGCTAACATCCTAACACAACATCTTTAAAACCTCGTGTAGGCAGATCCACAGAGGTAGCACTCCCCTCTTTCATACTCTGAAGATCAGGTTTCATTGGACCCTAGCACCCTCCACTCAGACAGCAAAACATAACCGTCTTTTTGTTCTGTCTGAACAGTGCTTAGCTTAATGGGGTCCAGGACTAGGGCGCCTAGGCACTACAGCAACAAAAATAACCATCACCCTGAATAAGTAAACTTCTAGTTTTAGGATCATCTAGCTAAATTTAACAGATGAACAATACATACAAAACCTGCAGAGAGAGATGAAAAGGTGAATGCAAGTAATTAATAAGCATACCTTTCCAGCACAGAGGATATTGGAAGAGTCCAAAGTATCATCCAATGGTCTCCAGTCTACTATTACTTCAGCTTCCTACAATACAAGTTACACTTATGCATCAACACAAACTCAGTAAGATTATAATTAAGAAAATGAAGATCTCCCTTATTTATGCAAAAATTACGTATGTTTATTTTATACATACATTATTTTAGGTATAGCTGCCAATCATCATGGTGTACATTAACAAATACAAACACTAAGGATTTTTCTTTTAATATTTTAAACTTGCAAAGGTATGTTAGATGCACCGAAGGTAAATGTAAGGGAAAAAAAAAAAAAAACAACTGTATCAAATGATTACCTTTTCTATGACACGTAGTACTCCTGATATTATACTGTCCTGGTCGTCATTTTTTGCACAGGATGAATGAATGAAAACCCCTTCTTGTTCATACACAACCTGGTGGGGGGGCGGAAAATGGATCAACGTCTTGTTTTAACGGCAGAGCAACATTTAGACAACGTAAATACCTAGACAGATAATACAGGGGGAACTTTACTCTCAGTATTACTGTCATGTCCTAAAAATCACATTTACAGCACCAAAATGGTACAATTAATTTGATCTATAATTTTGATTTGTCCTGCAATTCAAAATTAATCCTGCTGCACAGACACAAAAAGTGAGTTGCCACATCCTTATTCTGGAAAAAGAAATGGTTGTTGCACAAAATACTTGATTTCAACTTCAGTATATTGAAAGATTAATTTATAGGATCAATGGAATACTGTAGTACAAAGTTACTTGGGAAGAATTTTACATCTTTAAAATGAATCTGAATGGTGACCTTTGAATGCATCTTATATTTGACTATCTATATGATGTAAATTTAAGTGCATCAAAAGTTAAAGACTAATTGTGTATAATCTGCTGAATGAGATTATATTTTCCTTTATATACAAATTAATTTGCAAAAATCTAAACACTGTGTTCTCTGCCAAGATTCAGCATGATCTCCTGGGCTGCTTGATACAAATAACCTTAATCAAAAGTCTACCAAAGGAAGTGAAAACCAGGGTCATTGTAAACCTGAACAAACCCACTCATTTTGCTGGGGGGGTGGGGGGAGAGGAGGAGGGGAGGAGAACCCAGTGAAAAAACCCCAAACATTCAAACACTAAGGTTTTGAGAAGTGAAAACATAAAACATTATGTGGTTCATTTTGTGGACATATTTGTTCCTCAAATATAAAACAGTATGCATTGTTCAAAATGGAGAAATGTACACATCTGGAAATAAAATGTAATAATCCCCTCTACTAACTAGTTTCAGAGTAGCAGCCGTGTTAGTCTGTATTCGCAAAAAGAAAAGGAGTACTTGTGGCACCTTAGAGACTAACCAATTATTTGAGCATAAGCTTTTGTGAGCTACAGCTCACTTCATCAGATGCATACTGTGGAAAATACAGAAGATGTTTTGATACATACAAACCATGAAAAAATGGGTGTTTACCACTACAAAAGGTCTGGATTTGTCCTGGAAATGGCCCAACTTGATTACCATATACATTGTAAGGAGAGTGATCACTTTAGATAAGCTATTACGAGCAGGAGAGTGGGGTAGGGGGAGAGAAAACCTTTTGTAGTGGTAAACACCCATTTTTTCATGGTTTGTATGTATAAAAACATCTTCTGTATTTTCCACAGTATGCATCCAATGAAGTGAGCTGTAGCTCACGAAAGCTTATGCTCAAATAAATTGGTTAGTCTCTAAGGTGCCACAAGTACTCCTTTTCCTTTTACAAATGTATTTGCTTTTGAAAAGTTGTTGCCAACTTAAATACTTTGTCACTAGATTTAGTGACCTTTTGGTTTCCCTAGCAAGAAAATAAAGTGTCAAAGTGACCAGTGACAAATCTAGTGACTTTCACTGCCAATTAGTGACATTCAGAAAAAGAAGTCACCAATATGTATAGTCAAAAAAATTATTCACAAGCAACTCAGTAGTGTTAATAGAATCCATTCCATGTTCTTCTTACTACATTCTTTTGCACACCAAGTCAATGTCATTACATCTCAATTGAGCATGTCCTCAGAAGGAATTGCATTCCAGGGCTTCTTGGACTGAGATCATTATAATCCGCAGGAGAGGAAAAGAAGTCTGTGGAGGCTAATTAAATACTTTGCTAAAGTCTGGCACACTTTGGAGAGAGTACCACATTAGCCAGGGCTTATTTTACCCAAATGCATTCTTTCTTGCTGCTCCATAGTAGGTAGCAAACCCTGTGATGCAGGGAAAGATGGCTAATGAAGTGGGCAGGATTGGGAAGGCAGGTTAGCTGGTGAGGAGAGCTGCACGGATGGAAGGTGTGGTGGGATGAGAGAGGACGATGTGCGCCAGTGGGAAGGAGGGCACCAGGGATGAAGCCCTTACTATGGGATCAAAGGTAGAACTAGCTTGATTTCAGCTCCTCTTCACTCTTTCCCCTGGTTTGGCCTGGGGTTAGCTGCCCTGCTGTTTTCAGAAATCAAATCCTGGAAGAGTGGGGAAGGGGTCTGGCTAGCAAATTTTTGTTTTTAAACCTACTTTCTTAGTGCCCTGCAGCCCCGAGCTCAGGTCAGGTGAATTCTCTTTTTCCTCTGGCTCTGGGCTCTCCATTTCACTAACCTGTCTGCTCAAATCCAGGCTGGCAAGAAAGAGAGGCTCAGCTGAAATTAACCAACCTCAGCCAACCTGGGCTGCAGTGTACAGAGCCTTCCCAATGAGCAGAGGGCTGCAGTTTCCTTTCCAATGAGCAGAGGGCATCCTCCTGATGAGGACAGTGTACCGTACTAGTTGCTTGAGGTATGTAGCAAGAAGAGCATAGAATGGATTTTAACAACACTATTGAGCTGCTTGTGAATGATTTTGTGGCTATACGTGCCTGCATGCGCACGTGCATGTATGTAATTCTCTGGAAATTTTGTTAGTGACATTTTTGACTCCTTTTGAGTGCTTAAACAGCTACATCTAATGACTTTTCAGGGTTTGACTGTGCTCAAATAATAGGCAGTCAATTGACTGGTTGCCAAACCTAGCTTTTTGGCTTTCTAGTTTCAGGGGCACCTGATCATAAAAGCCAGACGGAATTAGTGCACGATTCTAAAACACCACCACTCTTCACTTAGATAGCATGAGAAATATACACATCTATATGCTTTTCCCTGCCTCAGGTTCCTCACCTCTCTGAAGAGTTCTTTGGGCTTGGGCTACGTCCGCTGGAGTATCTGGAATCCTTCTGCGTATTGCAGCATGGATGCTGGAGCCAGGCTTTGGGGCCTGGGTCCAGAAATGCTAAATCTAGAGCGTCACCAATAAGTGTGGATGCTCAAGCCCTGGCATTACAAATGCAGAGTACATGGACTCAAGTCCTGATAATCCTGAGTTTAACACTGTAGTGTAGACATGCCTTTCATCTACTTTGCCCCATCTTTTAAAAGTAGAGCTCTAATGTCAATATATCATCAAAAGTCTCATTACTAATTTGTACTGCAGCTTCTTCTAGATCACGGGATCTGGGGTACCCTACACACATCGTATTAAATATAATCTTGAACTACGACAAAAAGTTGTAATACTCCATTTTACATATATATTTTTGATAATGGACAGATTTTTCCTTTCAGGTTAATAGGATATTATGTCTTACTTCTTTTATGACTAGCATGGTACACAATTTCCCTGCAGTCCACTTTACCTTTAGAAAAAACTTTTTTATTCTGTTTTCTTTTCAGTTCTGTACTGAATAAAAGCTGAGATGAAAAGGAAGATGAAGTAACAGAACTTTTTAAGCATGACTCTCAAATAGCAAAGAAATGTCAGGAAGAAGGTGAGATCTGTCGGGAGAAACTAAATGAAAGCAAATAGAAATACTACTTGAAAATGAAGCAGAAAGGAAGAGAAGCTTAGAGAAGCTTGACTGCAGGTGAAGATGATGACAAAAGATGCCTATCGCTATCCAGTAGATTCAGGAGGAGGATCTCACAAGCAAGAATTTCTTGTTTGGAATACTGAGAACAAAGATATCAGTCCTGAATTAATTTTGGATGAAGAACTGAAGAATGAAACTACCTAAGGGCTGGCTAGTAGTGATCCAGCTACAAGGAAACAGTTAACAAGTGCAGACAAAGATTTGCTTGTACTGAATAGGGTTCCCTAAGAATTCAGCCTCTTTTCCATGAGATTCCTGTGGCCATACTTTTCCAGTAAACATTGTTGAAGGCCTTGCAGAAAGACAGAAAGAAAGTCAAGAAATTGGATTGTGTGTGGAGTCAGCATGCTCAACAACCATTCTGCTTTCCTTGTTGTCTTTTTGATGGATGCAGTAAACAACAGCAACAGAAGTATCAGTGCTTTGCATGTCCGGTGATGGACTCAAAAGTAACTAAGATTGGGTTGAAAGCCACGAGCACACTTCTGTCCATTTTTCACTCTACTTCGACTGGAAAAAAGTTTGAAGAACCACACTGGAATTGATGGTGCTCTTCAAAAACAAGTTGAGGAAGAAACCATAAAAAGCCACGAAATTTTGAAATGCATCTTAGATATCATATTAGTTTTAGCTGGTTTCATTTTGCAGATCTAACAGCAAAACAGGAGACCAAGGGAACAGCCTTTTCTTTTGTACTTTACCATTGCTTGAGGTATCAGAATGGAGTTCAAAAGAGGGTTAAAACCAAATCCAAAACACTTATCCAAAATGTACAGAAAGCACTCTACTACGACATGACTGTTACCAGAAAACCAGATGCTTCCCATAGAGAGCAAATTATTTTTTGCTTTGTGATACGCTCAAACTCAAGATAACATATGGGAAATTAAAGAGTGCTTTTTGATGTCTGAGGACTCGGGGGTGGAGGGCGGGGGGGAGAAAGGACATTGCAGAGCCAATATGCAGAGTACTTGAAAAGAGTGGTATCGACCTTCAAAATTGTAGAGGTCAAAGACAGGACAATGGGTCCAACATGGCTAGAATTTCTGAAGGAGCACAAACTAATTTTACAGAAGAATCCTCAGGCAATCTACTCTCCACATAGTTCACGCAGTCTGAGTCTTTGTGGAGTGCACGCAGCAGACCCAAGTGTGGACATAAAGGGTTTGTCTGGAAACGTTCAAACTCTGCAACTTGTTCAATTCCAGCCCTGCCTGATGAAAAATTCTACAGAAAGCTGCAAACATTTTGTTGCAGACTAAGTGGAATTCAAGAACTGAAGCAGTGAAACCACTATCAAAGTGATAGCCCTGGCCTACACTAGCAGTTGAGGTTGAATTTAGCAGCATTAAAATCGATTTAACCCTGCACCCGTCCACACAATGAAGCCCTTTTTTTGACTTAAAAACTATTTCTTTATTCCACCCCTAAAAAGGGGATTAGCGCTGAAATCGGTCTTGCCAGGTCAAATTTGGGGTACTGTGAACACAATTAGACAGCATTGGCCTCCGGGAGCTATCCCAGAGTGCTCCATTGTGACCGCTCAGGAAAGCACTCTCAACTCAGATGCACTGGCCAGGTAGACAGGAAAAAGGCCCATGAACTTTTGAATTTCATTTCCTGTTTGGCCAGCGTGGCAAGCTGCAGGTGAGTGCAGAGCTCATCAGCAGAGGTGACCATGCAGAGCTCATCAGCAGAGATGACCATGATGGAGTCCTAGAATCGCAAAAAAGCTCCAGCATGGACCTAAAGGGAGATACAGGATCTGATTGCTGTATGGGGAGAGGAATCCGTGCTATCAGAACTCCGTTCTAGTTTTCGAAATGCCAAAACAGTTGTCAAAATCTCCCATGGCATGAAGGACAGAGGCCATAACAGGGACCCAAAGCAGTGCCACGTGAAACTTAAGGAGCTGAGGCAAGGCTACCAGAAAACCAGAGAGGCAAACGGCCACTCCGGGTCAGAGCCCAAAACATGCCGCTTCTATGGTGAGCTGCATGCCATTTTAGGGGGTTCAGGCACCACTACCTCAGCCGTGTTGTTTGACTCCTTCAATGGAGATGGAGGCAACATGGAAGCAGGTTTTGGGGACGAGGAAGAGGATGATGAGGTTGTAGATAGCTCACAGCAAGCAAGTGGAGAAACCGGTTTTCCTGACAGCCAGGAACTGTTTCTCACCCTGGACCTGGACCCCTCGAACCCACCCAAGGCTGCCTCCTGGAGCCGCCAGGCGGAGAAGGGACCTCTGGTGAGTACCTTTTTAAATAGTATACATGGTTTAAAAGCGTGTTTAATGATTAATTTGCCCTGGCATTCGTGGCCAGTACAGCTACTGGAAAAGTCTGTTAACGTGTCTGGGGATGGAGTGGAAATCCTCCAGGGACATCTCCATAAAGCTCTCCTGGGTGCGCTCCCAAAGCCTTTGCAAAAGGTTTCTGGGGAGGGCAGCTTTATTCCATCCACCATGGTAGGACACTTTACCACTCCAGGCCAGTAACACGTACTCGGGAATCATTGCGGAACAAAGCATTTCAGTGTATGTTTGCTGACGTTCAAACAACATCCGTTCTTTATCTCTCTGTGTTATCCTCAGGAGAGTGATATCATTCGTCGTCACCTGGTTGAAATAGGGTACTTTTCTTAAGGGGACATTCAGAGGTGCCCGTTCCTGCTGGGCTGTTTGCCTGTGGCTGAACAGAAATGTTCCCCGCTGTTAGCCAAGGGGAGGGGTTAGCCACGTGGTGGTGGGGAGGCAAAATGCGACCTTGTAACGAAAGCACATGCGCTACATACGTAATGTTAATAACAAGGTTTACTGTGAAAGAGTGTACCCATTGTTCTATAAAATGTGTCTTTTTAAATACCACTGTCCCTTTTTTTTTCCCTCCACCAGCTGCATGCGTTTCAAGGATCACAGGATCTTCTCCTTCCCAGAGGCTAGCAAAGATTAGAAGGCGAAAAAAACGCACTCGTGATGAAATGTTCTCTGACGTCATGCAGTGGGAATATTGGTGTCGCTGAGGTCTAACTGAGTCAGTAAACTGCGCCAGAGCTTTTTTAAACGTCCAAATGCCCACTCTACCACCATTCCGCACTTGCTCAGCCTGTAGTTGAACAGCTCCTGACTACTGTCCAGGCTGCCTGTGTGTGGCTTCATGAGCCATGGCATTAAGGGATAGGCTGGATGCCCAAGGATAACTACAGGCATTCAATATTCCGAACGGTTATTTTCTGGTCTGGGAAGAAAATCCCTTCCTGCAGCTTTTGAAACAGACCAGAGTTCCTGAAGATGCGAGCGTCATGTACCTTTCCCGGCCATCCCACGTTAATGTTGGCGAAACGTCCCTTGTGATCCACCAGTGCTTGCAGCATTATTGAAAAGTACCCCTTGCGGTTTATGTACTCGCCGGCTTGGTGCTCCGGTGCAAAGATAGGGATATGGGTTCCGTCTATGGCCCCACCACAGTTAGAGAATCCCATTGCAGCAAAGCCGTCCACTATGACCTGCACATTTCCCAGGGTCACTACCCTTGATATCAGCAGATCTTTGATTGCATTGGCTACTTGCATCACAGCAGCCCCAACAGTAGATTTGTCCACTCCAAATGGATTCCCGAATGACCGGTAGCTGTCTGGCATTGCAAGCTTCCACAGGGCTATTGCCACTCACTTCTCAACTGTGAGGGCTGCTCTCATCTTGGTATTCCTGCACCTCAGGACGGGGGAAAGCAAGTCAAAGTTCCATGAAAGTGCCCTTACGCATGCGAAAGTTTCGCAGCCACTGGGAATCGTCCCAGACCTGCAACACTATGCGGTCCCACCAGTCTGTGCTTGTTTCCCGGGCCCGGAATCGGCATTCCACCACATAAACCTACCCCATTAGCACCATGATGCCCACATTGCCAGGGCCCATGATTTGAGAGAAGTCTGTGTCCATGTCCTCATCACTCTCGTCACCGCGCTGACGTCGCCTACTCGCCCGGTTTCACTTTGCCAGGTTCTGGTGCTGCATATACCACTTGATAATGTGCATGGTGTTTAATGTGCTCCTAATTGCCAAAGTGATCTGAGCGGGCTCCATGCTTGCCGTGGTATGGCGTCTGCACAGGTAACTCAGGAAAAAAGGTGCGAAACGATTGTCTGCCGTTGCTTTCACGGAGGGA
Organism: Chelonia mydas; assembly: GCF_015237465.2. Classification (NCBI taxonomy): domain Eukaryota; kingdom Metazoa; phylum Chordata; order Testudines; family Cheloniidae; genus Chelonia; species Chelonia mydas. The sequence goes on from NC_057849.1 coordinate 281,691,616, forward strand.
AGAAGGGCCTGATGACATGTACCCAGAACCACCCGCGACAATGTTTTTGCCCAATTAGGCACTGGGATCTCAACCCAGAATTCCAATGGGTGACAGAGACTGCGGGAACTGTAGGATAGCTACCCACAGTGCAACGCTCCGGAAGTCAACGCTAGCCTCGGTACTGTGGAAGCACTCCGCCGAGTTAATGCACTTCATGAACTTAGAGCATTTTGTGTGGGGACACACACAATCAACTACATAAAAACAATTTCTAAAAAACCGACTTCTATAAATTCAACCTAATTTCGTAGTGTAGACATACCCATAGAGAGAAATTCTACAAGTTTTGGTGAAACCAAACAAAGAAGTCAATTTGTCTGCGGACTTATATAAGGAGACTATTTGTCTGTCTGGTTAAAATATTTCAAATTCATGTTACTGGTTTAAAATCTTGCAAGCCATCAACACTGTAAGATGTTTACTTCAAGACTCTGAGCTTACACTGTGTGAAGAATCAAGGCTGATGAAATCACCTGTAAGTGAAATGGAGCACCTTCAAGAATCTTGGCCTCTGATTCTTGATGAGTCCAAACTTGTAGCAGCTGGCCTGGGCCAGAAGAACAGGGGCAGAAAGAAGAAGCCATTATACAACAAAGACAGGATCACCACATATTACCAAGAAACCAAGTTCAAGATTGACTTTATGTTGCTATAGACATTCTTATCAGGGAAAACAGAAGAAAATCTGAAACAGCTAAATAAAAACTCACGAACAATTAAAATGCTACCCAAGAGATTTGATAGAAGATTTTGTTGAAAAAATTCACCTTTTAAACATACTGGCACACAAGAGTTTGGAAAAATTACTTCAATTAAGCTGTTATATGAGATTTACGAACAAGGACTGCAGAATGTTTTCCTGCAGACCAGTATCATTCTAAGGACTTTGATCTTATCTATTTTAGTTTCCAGAAGGAATTGCTCCTTTAGCAAGTTAACCCTGATTTAAAAACAAAAAAAAAAAAAAAAAAAAACACTGCTCCCAATCTACCATGGGTAAGGTTAAGATTTTTTCATGGTGATTTTTACTAAAAATCAGGGACAGGTCATGGGCAATAAACAGTATTTCATAGACACCTATGTCCTGTCCCTGACTTTTACTAAAAATAAGAGGCAGGCAGGGGAAAGGGCTGAAGCCCAAACCCCACAGTAGTGGAGGAGGACTGAAAGCTCAAGTTCTGGCCCCTGCCTCTGCCACAGGGGCTGAAGCCAAAGTCATCACAGAGTTTCCTTAAAGTCATGGAATCCATGACCTCCATGACTAAATTGTATCCTTAATCATGGGACGAGACCACATATCCGCCTTAGTGATGCTGTCAACAGAGGACAATCTTGCAAAGAGAATAAATTACAATAGTATGTATTATAAACAAGCAAGAAAGATAAACGTAACGTGATTTTTCTTTAGTGATAATAAATCAGTTTTAAAGTTTTCAACAGCATTCTTCAAACTCTTTCTTCATTTTGCCCTGGGCCCCCAAAAACTTCTGAGTAGCCCTAAGTCTTAGCTAAATCAAAACTCCCTTACACAGCAAAAGTATAAAATGTGGGGCATGTAGATAGGCTGTTGCCATACTCAGATGTGGTCTCTTCACCTTCACAAACACTTTCCTAGTTCTCTGAGATTTTTCCTTCAGTTGCTGGAAGTACAAATTGTTCATTGCATTGGGTCAGAATCTTTACCAAATTATCTAATTTTAGACCATTTCACAGTTTCCAAGAAAAAATAAAAAAAAGCCATCAGCAGTTAGCTTAACTATTGCAAATTATCAGAATGTTAATATGTTGGGGTGAAAGCCATATACATTAATGTAATGCAGCTGCTATCCAACTAAGATACTGGAACACACAGGTCACTCTCGGAACAGCAAATTAAGACCTTTGAAAATGCCTAAGAAAAATATGAATGTATTCTTTAACTATATCTCAGCATATGATGATTAGTAACTTTAAAAGTTATGCTACATTGTACTGAAACAGAAGTAGAACAATTGATTGTAATAAGGCTACACTTTACATAACTACTTCCAAGCACAACAGGCCAAAGAGGAAAATGTTTCCTTCATTAATATTCCAAGAATGGAAACTATCCACTAACTATTAATGCTTTTTCCATATCTGGTGCTCTTCTCCTTTAATTCCTTGGATGGGTCAAATTGTGAATATGAGTATGCTAAGAAAAGAAGCCACCGTGTAAGCACCAGCTTTCCAACTTCCTTTTATGTCTGAACCATGAGGCTTATCACAAAAAACATACTACTATGGCAATTTCATTTATTTATTTATTTATTAATTATGGGAAAGGAAACAGAAAGGTAGTTATACAGATAATGATAAAAGTGCAAGCTTTTAAAGATTCTGAAGTTTACCGTTTGGAATAACATGCATGCACATCATAAATTAGCTTAGCAAAACATTGTGAATGGTAACTGTCTATGCCCTGAAAATGTACCTATATACTGAAAATACTCAGGGTGTGTGTACTCTAAAAACTTAAATGGACCTACATTAGGTCAACTTACAGTCACCACAGTAATTACTGCGGTGGTCCATGTCCACACTACCCTCCATGGGTTGGTGGTGCACGTCCTCACCAGGAGCGCTTCCACCAAACTAAGAGACAGTGTGGGGAGCTGAGAGCCCCATCTCTCAGCTCTGCTGGCAGCTCCCTGCCAGGAGCCTGGCTGCCCCACAAGCTACCAGGCTTCCAGCTGGCCTCCCAGGGCTTCTCACCTCCCAGTTCCACACCGGAAGCGGGGCTTCTCGCCCCTGGGAAGCGGAATCCAGCTCCCCAGACTTCTCATCCACCTCAGCCCCCACCTGCTCCCCACCATGAGCTAGGAAGCCTTGTCAATTTCACAGCTCCAGCATAGAGCTGTGAAAATGACAAGACAGCCAATATTCCCAGCTGAGAGCAGGGGGAGAGAAAGTCCTTGGGAGCTGGGTCCATTCTCGCCCCAGCTCTAAAGGCAAGCGGAGGGAGCTCAGCTCTAGCTGCCCAGCTTTCTTGTCAATTTCATGGCTCCGCTGGAGAAAGCTAACAGCCAATATTAGTAATGCAGTGCACAGACACTACATCGCACTAACTACACTTACATAATCCCTACACCTCTCGTGGAGATGGAATTATGTTGGTGTCATACAACACTTACATTGCCAGGACAAGGCTGCAGTGTAGACAGTGACAATTAGGTTTCAGAGTAGCAGCCGTGTTAGTCTGTATCCGCAAAAAGAAAAGGAGTACTTGTGGCACCTTAGAGACTAAAAAATTTATTTGAGCATAGGCTTTCGTGAGCTACAGCTCACTTTCTCAGATGCATGCAGTGAAAAATACAGTGGGGAGATTTATATACACAGAGAACATGAAACAATGGGTGTTACCACACACACTGTAACAACAGTGATCAGGTAAGGTGAGCTATTACCTGCAGGAGAGCTGGGGGGAAAAAACCTTTTGTAGTGATAATCAAGGTGGGCCATTTCCAGCAGTTGACAAGAACGGGTGAGGAACAGCCGGGGGAGGGAGAGAGGAATAAACATGGGGAAATAGGCTTGAATAAAGACTGTCATTACACAAAGAAAAACTAAGTTAATTGTATCCAGTTTGCAAATTAATTCCACTTCAGCAGTCTCTCATTGGAGTCTGGTTTTGAAGTTTTTTTTGTTGAAGACACTTTTAGGTCTGTAATCGAGTGACCAAAGAGATTGAAGTGTTCTCCGACTGGTTTTTGAATGTTATAATTCTTGATGTCGGATTTGTGTCCATTTATTCTTTTACGTAGAGACTGTCCAGTATGGCCAATGTACATGGCAGAGGGACATTGCTGGCACATGATGGCATATATCGCATTGGTAGATGTGCAGGTGAACGAGCCTCTGATAGTGTGGCTGATGTGATTAGGCCCCATGATGGTGTCTCCTGAATAGGTATGTGGACACAGTTGGCAATGGGCTTTGTTGCAAGGATAGGTTCCTGGGTTAGTGGTTCTGTTGTGTGGTGTGTGGTTGCTGGTGAGTATTTGCTTCAGGTTGGGGGGCTGTCTGTAAGCAAGGACTGGCCTGTCTCCCAAGATCTGTGAGAGTGATGGGTCGTCCTTCAGGATAGGTTGTAGATCTTTGATCATGCGTTGGAGAGGTTTTAGTTGGGAGCTGAAGGTGATGGCTAGTGGCGTTCTGTTATTTTCTTTGTTGGGCCTGTCCTGTAGTAGGTACCTTCTGGGTACTCTTCTGGCTCTGTCAGTCTGTTTCTTCACTTCAGCAGGTGGGTACTGTAGTTGTAAGAACACTTGATAGATATCTTGTAGGCGTTTGTCTCTGTCTGAGGGGTTGGAGCAAATGCGGTTGTATTGTAGAGCTTGGCTGTAGACGATGGATCGTGCGGTGTGGTCTGGATGAAAGCTGGAGGCATGCAGGTAGGCATAGTGGTCAGTAGGTTTCCGGTATAGGGTGGTGTTTATGTGACCATCGCTTATTAGCACCATAGTGTCCAGGAAGTGGTCTCTTGTGTGGACTGGTCCAGGCTGAGGTTGATGGTAGGATGGAAATTGTTGAAATCATGGTGGAATTCCTCAAGGGCTTCTTTTCCATGGGTCCAGATGACGAAGATATCATGAATGTAGCACAAGTAGAGTAGGGGCATTAGGGGACGAGAGGTGAGGAAGCTTGTTCTAAGTCAGCCATAAAAATATTGGCATACTGTGGGGCCACGCGGGTACCTATAGCAGTGCCGCTGATTTGAAGGTAAACATTGTCCCCAAATGTGAAATAGTTATGGATGAGGACAAAGTCACAAAGTTCAGTCACCAGGTTTGCCGTGACATTATCGGGAATACTGTTCCTGACAGCTTGTAGTCCATCTTTGTGTGGAATGTTGGTGTAGAGGGCTTCTACATCCATAGTGGCCAGGATGGTGTTTTCAGGAAGATCACCGATGGACTGTAGTTTCCTCAGGAGGTCAGTGGTGTCTCGAAGATCGCTGGGAGCGCAGGGCCTGAGGAGGGAGTCTACATAGCCAGACAATCCTGCTGTCAGGGTGCCAATGTCTGAGATGATGGGGCGTCCAGGATTTGCAGGTTTATGGATCTTGGGTAGCAGATAGAATACGCCAGGTCGGGGTTCCAGGGGTGTGTCTGTGCGGATTTGTTCTTGTGCTTTTTCAGGGAGTTTCTTGAGCAAATGCTGTAGTTTCTTTTGGTAACCCTCAGTGGGATCAGAGGGTAATGGCTTGTAGAAAGTGGTGTTGGAGAGCTGCCTAGCAGCCTCTTGTTCATATTCCGACCTATTTATGATGATGACTGCACCTCCTTTGTCAGCCTTTTTGATTATGATGTCAGAGTTGTTTCTGAGGCTATGGATGGCATTGTGTTCTGCATGGTTAGGTTAGGGGGCAAATGAAGCTACTTTTCCACAATTTCAGCCCGTGCACGTCGGCGGAAGCACTCTATGTAGAAGCCCAGTCTGTTGTTTCAACCTTCAGGAGGAGTCCACTCAGAATCCTTCTTTTTGTAGTCTTGGTAGAAAGCTCTCTGTGGGTTAGTATGTTGTTCAGAGGTGTGTTGGAAATATTATTTGAGTCAGAGACGTCGAAAGTAGGAGTCTAAGTCACCACAGAACTGTATCATGTTCGTGCGGGTGGAGGGGCAGAAGGAGAGGCCCTGAGATAGCCCAGCAGAAGAATCTGTCCTAAGAGTATAGTTGGATAGATTAACAATATTGCTGAGTGGGTTAAGGGAACCACTGTTGTGGCCCCTTGTGGCATGTAGTAGTTTAGTGTCCTTTTTCTTTTGTAGAGAAGCAAAGTGTGTGTGGTAAATGGCTTGTCTAGTTTTTGTAAAGTCCAGCCACGAGGAAGTTTGTGTGGAAGGTTGGTTTTTTATGAGAGTATCCAGTTTTGAGAGCTCATTCTTAATCTTTCCCTGTTTGCTGTAGAGGATGTTGATCAGGTGTTTCCGCAATTTCTTTGAGAGTGTGTGGCACAAGCTGCCAGCATAGTCTGTGTGGTATGTAGATTGTAATGGATTTTTTACCTTCAGTCCTTTTGGTATGATGTCCATCGGCTTGCATTTGGAAAGGAAGATGATGTCTGTCTGCATGAGTTTTTTCATGAACTTGATAGATTTCCACTCCATACGGCTAAATTCAGTGCCTTGCATAATGACAGGTTTCAGAGTAGCAGCCGTGTTAGTCTGTATCCATAAAAAGAAAAGGAGTACTTGTGGCAGAAAAGGAGTACAAAAGGAGTACGGAGGCTCGTTCATCTGCACATCTACCAGTGTGATATATGCCATCACGTGCCAGCAATACCCCTCTGCCATGTACACTGGCCAAACTGGACAGTCTCTATGTAAAAGAATAAATGGACACAAATCAGACGTCAAGAATTATAACATTCAAAAACCAGTCGGAGAACACTTCAATCTCTTTGGTCACTCGATTACAGACCTAAAAGTGGCAATTCTTCAACAAAAAAAACTTCAAAACCAGACTCCAACGAGAGACTGCTGAAGTGGAATTAATTTGCAAACTGGATACAATTAACTTAGGCTTGAATAAAGACTGGGAGCGGATGGGTCATTACACAAAGTAAAACTATTTCCCCATGTTTATTCCTCCCACCCCACCTCCACCCCTTCCTCAGACGTTCTTGTCAACCGCTGGAAATGGCCCACCTTGATCATCACTACAAAAGTTTTCCCCCCCCCCAGCTCTCCTGCTGGTAATAGCTCACCTTACCTGATCACTCTTGTTACAGTGTGTGTGGTAACACCCATTGTTTCATGTTCTCCGTGTATATAAATCTACCCACTGTATTTTCCACTGCATGCATCCGACAAAGCGAGCTGTAGCTCACGAAAACTTATGCTCAAATAAATTTGTTAGTCTCTAAGGTGCCACAAGTTCTCCTTTTCATTTGACATAATTAGGTCAACGTAAACTGCCTTACATTGACCTAATTGTGTAGTGTAGACCAGGTAATAGAAATGTTTAAGTACTAACTAAACAGTTACTTATTTTATATTTCAACTATCTGGAATAGTTGTAACTTTAACCATGGGTCTATCACACAAATCTGTACAGTTCTAATGACAGCTTTTGTGATGCCAAACCAAACCATGCTAAGGAATGTCCATATCTGACTTAAATAAAACAAAAAACCCTAACTCAATAAGAAGTCACACATGGATAATACAAGTCTGGAAAGGAGTGGAGACATGGTACTCCAGTTTTATCAACTATAATGGATATAAAGGTCTCAATGAATCAATCCTAACTAGGTATTCTATGGTACAGTAACCCTAGTAAATGATGAAGCAGTGCTAGCAGTCATCAAAATCTCACTATTGCAAGGTTTTTCCTAGGAGTTGTGGGCTGAGGAAGAACTGAGGCTGAAGACTCAAGATAAAAGCAGTGCAACAGTTCATATCTGGAAGCTTATCTTTCAAACTATTTTTAAATTAAAGCTTAAATTCTGCAGAAATTGAGGGATCTGGATTCTGGTATTGCCAACCATAAGCATTCAAAAAACATCAATCAGGCCCCTAAAAGATCATGAGATGGCTTAGAATTCAGAAGCTTTTAAAAAAAATAAACTGAGTCTTTATGTGGCTTCTGCTTTTGGAGCATTCAGGGCTCACGTCTTCAAGCGCTTTCAGGGCAATGATGAGGACTAGAAAAATCAGCTTTTATTTATTTATTTCAAGTGGAATTCTCATTTCATTCCAGGAGTTGGGGCTTTAAGTAAAAATTCACCCAATACTGACAAGCTTGCCAGAGTTGGAAACTATGGGAACCACACACACAGTAAAGGTTTCTTACTTGATGGAAATAAGCAAATTTTTCAAGTCCTGCCATAGATGCATTGAAAGTGTCTTGAGCTATTAGAATAATTATACAGTAACAGTGGTATTTAAACTAAAATACAAGTCTCTTAAGCACAGACAGGAGAAGAACCTCAGGTAGTAATAAGCAAATTTTACTGTAAGCATTTATGCAAGAGAAGTTCTATAATGGATATAAAATGCAATTAAGAATAAACAGAAACTTTCAAATTATGAGTAAAGGAGAGTTATACTTTATCTCTTCAGCACAGTGAAACCATAACTGAGGCCTTGTCTATACTTAAAAGGGTTTACCAGTACAGATATATGCTATAGCTTAAACCAGTTCCCTGAATGTAATATACTATGCTAGCAAAAAGACTTTTTGCCTGCATAGCTTTCGCTGGGACAGCTATGTCAGTTAGAAATGTGAAAGGCGCGGGGAGTGGGGGGAAATCACATTCTTAACAGACACAGCTACACTGGTAAAACACTCTAATTTAGACAAGGCCTAACATTCAGAAGAACTCCAAGCGGGCACAGGCCTCTGCTCACAGCATACTATGAGGCTTGGTCTACACTAGCAACTTATGTCCGTACAACTACGTCACTCAAGGGTGTAGAATATCTACACCCGTAAGGGACACAGTTATGCCAACCTAACTCTCAGGTTAGATAGCACTATATGAATGGGAGGGCTTCTCCCATTGACATAGCTACTGCCTTTCTGGGAGGTAAAGTGCCTACGCCGACGGGAGAAGTCCTCCAATTGGTGTAAGTAGCGTCTTCAGTGCAGTGCTACAGTGGTGCAGCTGGAGCAGCATTTTAAGTGTAGAGAAGCCCTATATAATCCGTATGTTAAGCGATGCCTTAGATTTAGAGGATATACAGAAAGGCGTCTAATTCCACGAAGGTTACAGAGATTCCTTTGAAGCAGCACATATCAAATGACTGGAGAAGGCTGAAATCAAATATTGAATAAACTCACATAATGGAAAATGTATATTGGTCTTAATGACCAATATATTTAATTAGAAGGCTATGCACGGTAACACAGAATATTCCCACCTATACAGGGTAACAGAATGTTCACACCATGTAAAGAAGCACACAAGAGAAAATAACCTCCCTGATGACAAGTGTACCAATGAGTGTGAGATGGTAACACAGAGGGAAAGATCTAACAGCCAAGATACTGAAAATACACAAACTCCAAGAATGTAAAAACTGTATTTGTCCATAAACAGACTAATTATAAAGTATCCTATTGAGTGAGGTTGCTTTTCAGATTTTAAAATAAGATTTTATGCCACAACTTTTTATTTTTACTTTCTTTTCTAACAAACCTTGCTTTCTGTAGAAAGAATAGTAAATATGGCAGGCGACCAGCTTGGCGTAACAGTGAAATCCATGCTGATCTTAAAACACAAAAAAGAAGCTTACAAGAAGTGGAAGATTGGACAAATGACCAGGGAAGAGTATAAAAGTATTGCTCGGGCATGCAGGAGTGAAATCAGGAAGGCCAAATCACACCTGGACTTGCAGCTAGCAAGAGATGTTAAGAGTAACAAGAAGGGTTTCTTCAGGTATGTTAGCAACAAGAAGAAAGTCAAGGAAAGTGTGGGCCCCTTACTGAATGAGGGAGGCAACCTAGTGACAGAGGATGTGGAAAAAGCTAATGTACTCAATGCTTTTTTTGCCTGTCTTCACAAACAAGGTCAGCTCCCAGACGGCTGCACTGGGCAGCACAGCATGGGAAGGAGGTGACCAGCCCTCTGTGGAGAAAGAAGTGGTTCGGGACTATTTAGAAAAGCTAGACGAGCACAAGTCCATGGGGCCGGATGTGCTGCATCCGAGAGTGCTAAAGGAGTTGGCGGATGTGATTGCTGAGCCATTGGCCATTATCTTTGAAAACTCATGGTCATCGGGGGAGGTCCCGAACGACTGGAAAAAGGCTAATGTAGTGCCCATCTTTAAAAAAGGGAAGGAGGAGGATCCTGGGAACTACAGGCCAGTCAGCCTCACCTCAGTCCCTGGAAAAGTCATGGAGCAGGTCCTCAAGGAATCAATTCTGAAGCATTTAGACAAGAGGAAAGTGATCAGGAACAGTCAGCATGGATTCACCAAGGGCAAGTCATGCCTGACTAATCTAATTGCCTTCTATGATGAGATAACTGGCTCTGTGGATGAGGGGCAAGCAGTGGATGTGTTGTTCCTTGACTTTAGCAAAGCTTTTGACACCGTCTCCCACAGTATTCTTGCCAGTAAGTTACAGTAGTATGGGCTGGATGAATGGACAATAAGGTGGATAGAAAGCTGGCTAGATTGTTGGGCTCAACGGGATGTGATCAGTGGCTCCATGTCTAGTTGGCAGCCGGTATCAAGTGGAGTGCCCCAAGGGTCAGTCCTCGGGGTGGTTTTGTTCAATATCTTCATTAATGATCTGGAGGATGGTGTGGATTGCACCCTCAGCAAGTTTGCAGATGACACTAAACTGGGAAGAGAGGTAGATACGCTGGAGGGTAGGGATAGGATACAGAGGGCCCTAGACAAATTGGAGGATTGGGCCAAAAGAAATCTGATGAGGTTCAGCAAGGATAAGTGCAGAGTCCTGCACTTGGGATGGAAGAATCCCATGCACCGCTACAGATTAGGGACCGAATGGCTAGGCAGCAGTTCTGCAGAAAAGGATCTAGGGGTTACAGTGGACGAGAAGCTGGATATGAGTCAACAGTGTGCCCTTGTTGCCAAGAAGACCAATGGCATTTTGGGATGTATACGTAGGGGCATTGCCAGCAGAACGAGGGACGTGATCGTTCCCCTCTATTCGACATTGGTGAGGCCTCATCTGGAGTACTGTGTCCAGTTTTGGGCCCCACACTACAAGAAGGATGTGGAAAAATTGGAAAGCGTCCAGCGGAGGGCAACAAATATGATTAGGGGACTGGAACACATGAGTTAGGAAGAGAGGCTGAGGGAACTGGGATTGTTTAGTGTGCGGAAGAGAAGTATGAGGGGGGATTGGATAGCTGCTTTCAACTACCTGAAAGGGGGTTCCAAAGAGGATGGATCTAGACTGTTCTCAGTGGTAGCAGATGACAGAACGAGGAGTAATGGTCTCAAGTTGCAGTGGGGGAGGTTCAGGCTGGATATTAGGAAAAACTTTTTCACTAAGAGGGTGGTTAAACACTGGAATGCGTTACCTAGGGAGGTGGTGGAATCTCCTTCCTTAGAGGTTTTTAAGGTCAGGCTCGACAAAGCCCTGGCTGGGATGATTTAGTTGGGGATTGGTCCTGCTTTCAGCAGGGGGTTGGACTAGATGACCTCCTGATGTTCCTATGATTCTTTTATAAGGAAAATCCCTTGGGGCTAGTCTACACTAACACTGTAAGTCAATATAAGATACACTAGTTCAGTTACATAAGTTATATAACTGAAGTCGACGTAATTTTAGGTTGACTTACAGTAGTGTCTACACTGCACTATGTTGACAGGAGGCACTCTCCCATTGACTTAGGGTATCTTCACCAAACCCGCTAAATCGACACCACTGCATCTATCACAGCAGTGTCGATTTACCCAGTAGCGTAGACATGGCCTTGGAGACCATTCCCAAAGACAAAGAAAACAAACTGGCCTCTGGTAAGCAGCAGAAAGAGGTAAAGGTACCCATGCTGAGGCATATAATCAAAAGCACCAGGGAAGAAGGTCCTCATTCCCAAAAAAACACTAGCTGTAGTTACTTGCATGCACAGAAAAACATGATGACTGCAATGAAGAACAGAGAACTAAAGCGCACAAGTGTTTTAATGTAGATGGTCACTATTTGAAAATGAATCTGAATCATAACCATAATTCAAAGAAAACAAATTAAGTAAATATTACAAATTGGCTATATAGAGAACAGAACAATCATTGTAAAAAGAGACAAATAAGGCTGGGTCAAGGGTCTTAAGGGAGGTGTGGCAACGGCAAAGAACCCTACCAAAGAGTGCAGGAACAAACTATGGCAAAATCCTAGCTGTCATGTAATATCTCAGGAACATTACTTATATAACAGAGGCAACATATGAAGCAGAAAACAGAGCTACAAAAGAATGAGTACAGCTAAGATGTTGCCCTTACGACTGGTAACAACACACACCCAAGTAAAAAGGGGGAAGAGAGCAGAAAAACAAGGTCCATGTGTTGTCCTCAATTGGCAGCAAAACTCCAATGAGTATCAAGAAACATTTTGCATGTTGATCAGGAGCAATATATGATCAAAAGGCAGGACCATTACAAATAGGACCCAGAAAGTAAAACTGACTTGGACATGTTGCGAAAGTTGAATACCCAGTGAGGAAAAAGTGAGTGACTGAAGCCCTCAAGAAAGGACTGCAATGGGACAGAGATAAAAGTTCAAGTAAAGAAGTGAAAGAATTAGGATCTAGGGCAGTGGTTCTCAAACTTATTACATATTGTGGGCCGCATATGCGGCCTACAATGTGTAACCTGGGTCGCAGGGGCTGGGCAGCAGGGCACTGGCAGCCCATACCCTGACCCTGGACCCCCGCTGCGCGGCTGTCCAGGCTCTCAGAGCTTGCAGGACCAGGCGGCTGCCCCAGACTCCAGAGCTCGCAGGGCCAGCCAGCTACCCGCCTGGGACCCCACCGTGCAGCTGTCCCGGACCCTAGAGCTCACGGGATGGGACGGCTTCCCCAGGCCCCACACCATGTGGGGCAGGCTGGCTGCCAGCCCCAGTCCCCCGCCGCGCAGCTGCTCAAGCCCCCGGAGCTCACGGGGCCAGCCAACTGCCCTGGACCTCGGACCCCTGATCCTCTGGGGCCAGACGGTAGCCCCAGGTCCCGGACCCCGCAGGGCAGGGCAGGCCAGGCCAGAGCCTGACCCCGCCACACTAGGCGGCGGGGCAGCCCAAACCTCTATCCCTGGGCAGCTGGGAACCTGAGACCCCGGGCACACCCACAGCCTTTATCACACAGCTGAGCTGGGCCGCAGCTGTGTGCTAATGTGGGCCACAGGTTGAGAACCACTGATCTAGGGTAACTCAGGAAGCAAAGGAGGAGAATTAATAGAATTTTAGTTTAGTTAATAAGAATTGGCTGTAAGCGTGTATTGGGGTAAGATCTGAGATATTCATTAACCTAGTGGCTGATGTGTCTGATCCTTTGAGATTGGTAGAACTTTTTATATGATGAACAAGATTTTTAGTAATCTTCATCATATTTGACTTGGCTGTATGGGTGGGAGCTCAAGACTGGGTTACTTTAAGGGAACTGTATTTCTGGCATCTGGGTAACCAATAAGGTATTGTAGATGTAGGTGCCGACTCCGGGGGTGCTCCACAGCTGAAGCACCCACGCAAAAAACATTAGCAGGTGCTTAGCAGAAGCCAAGCTCCCCTCTCACCCCAGCACCTCCCACCCGCTGGCAGCCCCACTGATCAACTCCTCCTGCTCCCTCCCAGCGCCTGCTGCATGACGCGGAACAGCTGTTTTGTGGCATGCGGGGAGAGGGAGTGGGGGGCATACTCAGGGGGGAAGCGAGGCAGGGATAGGGCCTGGGGGGAAGGGGTGGAGTGGGTCGAGCACCCCCCAGGTAGAGAGAAAGTTGGCACCTATGATTGTAGAAGCTGTTTTGTTGCTGGCTTGGTGAATCTAAGTACAATATTAGAATAACCACCAGTTTTGGGGAGTATCTGCCCCATCCTTTGTAGTTTGCCCTAACTGAACAATCTCAGCCTGGCTGCCCCCCCGGAGATCCCGGTCACACATGGTTATACTGATGTAACTGCTCTGGTGCAAACCCTGAGGGAGATGCTTTGAACTAGCATAAACCATGACTTACATCCATGGACCTTTACCACAACTTAGTTAAGTCCTTGACAGGGAGAGAGTTTTTTCTCCAAGCCCACATGTCAACCTGGAGTTTGCATTTACTTGGAAAGAGCAACAATCCACATGTTTTAGCTTGTATCTATGACATTTATGAGCTACAATGTGAAAAATGAGTTATGCAAAGAATGTATGCATTTTATCTAGCCTTGCGAAACAAAGTTCCCTTCAGTATTCAAAATAAATGAAAGAAGTTAGTAAAAAAAATAGCAGTCAAGCCTACAGACTGTCCTTTTAAGATAAAAAATTACCTAGGAGATCCACAAGTAGGTTTTAGTCTGTCATTATGCCCTCAGGATATGAAAAGGAAACACTTGTCTGTTGTATAACACCAGCATCTACTTTTCTCATCATTACAGAAGCCTACACTAACACTGTTCCAATTTCCATTTCAACTTCTCATTGCTGAAGTTTTCAGAATAAGGTATCAAGTCCCTGATTAAGGAAAGAAGAGTGATGGGGATTTCAAGGGAACAGGCACAGACACCTAGTAATGAAGAGTGAGACTAATGTTGATCATCCAATAAACTGCTGGCCTGAATTGGACACAATTTAAAATTTCACCCAAAATTTAATTTTTGTGAAAACAACAAGTCATTCTTCAAGGAATATAGTTCCTTCAAAACAAATATTCCCAGCAGCCTTTGAAACAAACACTGCAGCATTAGGAATCTGAAAGTTGTACTGATTAATAAGAAAAACTGATTTGATTTTTGTTGCTCAACTCATGAAAAATCCTAAAAAGTAAACAAAACTCAGTAACAAGTAAACAGGCTTTTTAAAAAATTCAAGTCTAAAGTGTTTAGCATTAAAGAAATTTGTTTGCAACATATTTTTCAATTGACAGTTCCGCTCATCCAACTTGCAACTAACAATGAAAAATGGTCTTCTGCATTAGTTTCCTTGTAGTCTCTATCTATTACCTACCTCTTTGCACTAAATTCTTCCTCTAACTCCACTCAATTAGATGCACTACTCAATGCCCTCTGAGAAAGGTACACTTGGCTAATTATGTGTGTTCTCTTGTGTTCAGAGTTATACCTCTGAAAGTACCACGTTCTGACATTTACAAGGAGACTGAAGTAGGACACCAATCTTTATTTTCAGACTTTGGTGAGGTGCACCACTGAGCCAACATACCCAGGATTTTCAGGTACATCCCCAGCAGCCGATTCTCAAGGGTGGAACATACAAACATAACTTTTAATGTTTTTTAATAAGCAATTCATTCTCAACACAAAGAATTGTGATAAGCACAATTTTTGGTTGGACAATAAAAAACATACTGAAGGACAACTTGGATCCAATTTTTTTTATCCCATCAAATAACTGCAAATCAAGATTCACATTAGAGTTAAATTCCAGAATTTCTCTTTGTTAAATCATGGTACTACACTCAAAGACCACCCATGAATTAGAGCCCTGCAATGAAACTTGGATCCCATGAGTCCCGCAGGACCTGCTGCCATAAAAGCAAGAGCAGGTAAAAAGTACTTTGTTGTGGGTGGAATTAGGTGGGCAAAAAAAACCAAAAGAACAAAAACAAAAACCCAGACTTTAGTAATTTGCTGTAAAATGCTAAATCTCTCATCAGTTCAGCATGTAAAAATTGTGTCTGAATTCTAATTATGTATATAATGTATTAAATGACCATGGTTTTTTTGTTTGTTTTTTAGTAGCATGGGGGTATCAGTCTCTCTTGCGGGATTGGCAGGATCTAAGGTTTTTGCAGGTGGGAGTGCGATAAAAATGCAAGAAACAATGCGGGAGTAGGTGGAAGTTGGAATTGCGGAGTCGGATGGGATTAAAAAAAGTCCCATCCCGGGCTCCACCATGAATCAAAGAACACAGATATTTATGTTAACGCAATTATTAGATTTATGTTAAACTATCTTCTCTTTACAGACCACACTACATCCCAAAGTATCAAAAGGTGGATACACCCACGCCACTGAAACCCAACCAAGCCTGGCAAAGAGCGTGGCTGCTAAACACCAGCATACCATGGCCAAGGACAATGAGACAACTCCACTTCTTCACAAAAGCGCTACGATTTTAAACAGCCACGAAATGACCAGCAGCCTGGCATTCTCCTCGGAAACACACACACCGCCGAGCGAGTGGAGCGGGGCTGCCTCCGCCAGAGGAAGGGCCGAGCAACAACTCGCCGCCCCCAGCACTGGGGACACGCTGGGGCTGCAGCGGGACAGGCTGGCGGGCCCGGGCAAGACAGACGCCGCCTCAGTCGGGGCCAGACACCCGATGTCACCAGCTCCTCGGGAGGGAGCAAGGCGCTCGCTGTCGGTCACCAAGCACCTCCCTTCCCCCACCAAGGAGTCCCCAGCGAACCAGCGCAGGGTGCCCGGCCTCCCCCCGCTCTACAGGGACATATCCCCCCCCCCCCCACTGGGCGCCACGGCCTAGGGAGACACCCCCAGCCGCAAAAGGGATCTCCGCTGCCCCCCGCCCCGCCAGGGCTAAGGAGCAACAGAGCCCAGCAGTACGAGGGGCCGGGCCTCGCTTCCCCCACCAGCCTAGGACAGACAAACAGACACGCGGCGGCAGCACCAGGGCCGGGCGCTCCCGTCGGCACAGGCCTCGCCCCCCCCCCCGCTCCAGCCGGCGGGCAGCAGGCATCCCCTTCCCCCGTTACCTTTCCGCTCCCCGGAGCCGCCATTTCCCCTACTAGTGTTTATGATGACGTTGCGCGCTTCACGTGCTTCCAACAGCTTCACAACAACCTCGGGCCCCCGCCTCTCGCGAGCCCCAGGGCCAAGCGGCCGGCGCATGCGCCCCGGACAGCTCGCCTCGTGGCGGCGGAGGAAGGCGAATATGGCGAACCGGGGGCGGGGTTGTCCTGACCTCGCGCTCGCCCCGCCGGAGCCTCTCTCCCGGCAGCTGCCGGCGCACCGGTGGGCCGCCTGCGGGTGGGGACGCGTCCGGTGCCGCCGCCTGTGGAGACGTACCCGTGGGCGAAGCGCTCCCCTACCCACTCCCACATGCTAGGGCATGGCCCTTCCCCTACACACCACCACTGACCCCGCATAGACGTGTCCCTGCCTCACATACCGGGGTTTTACCCCCTCCAGGGTATCGGGGCCCTCTGGAGTGATGCTGCTCCGGTTCCTTTCTAGAGCTGCATGGGCTGAGTGGGAATCCTCTGTCTGAAGTGACCTCTGTGTGTATTCTTCTGGACCTATATATTCTAAATCCTTTATTTTTCTTAGTAGTGAGGTTTAGTCTAGTTAGTGTAATTTAGTTCTTCCTCCCCAGCTGAGCATTTCTCTGTAAAGACCATGCCCGGAGTCAGGGTTTAAGAACTGAATTTCTTGCCTTCATTCTTTCTCCATGAGTTCTGAGCACCAGTGTTGCCTTTATTGCCTTGGGGAGGGTCACATCTCTTTCATGTACAGCATTTGTCAGTCCTTCCCTCTGTGAATCATAGAATATCAGGGTTGGAAGGGACCTCAGGAGGTCATCGAGTGCAACCCCCTACTCAAAGTATGACCAATCCTCAATTTTTGCCCCCGATCCCAAATGGCCCCCTCAAGGATTGAACTCACAACCCTGGGTTTAGCAGGCCAATGCTCAAACCACTGAGCTATCTGTCCCCACCCATTGTCCCCCAATGAACCCATGAGGGATGATGGCTCCGACTAAAGAAGCATCTCATGGAGAAGGCCATAAGAGCTCAGCTGGACCTGGGATAGAGAGGCGCCCTCCAGACAACCGCCTCAGTCAGAGGGCAGTGCCCCTCCAAGCGCAAGCTCAGGATCCAAGGCCAAAGCAGCTAAGTCTAAACAACTGTTACCTAGGGCTTCTCACAAGAGTAAGGGGCACTTTTGCAAACACAAGAACAGATATCCTTCCAAATCTGCACCTAGAGTAAAAGATCTCTCCCTGACTCCATCCAAGTCAATTGAGTCCTTGCATGCATGTCCTAAGGACTTAGGTCCAGTCAAATCTTCTGAACATGAAGGTATGGCACAAAGGAATAAGGATCTGTCAGTACCAACTTCCATTCTAATACATAAGCCCAAGGATCAGCACCTACCAACACCATCTAGGAGTTCCAGATGAGACTCTGCTCTGGCACTGGCACTGCCCCACGCCCCATAAGGAACCACTATCCATCACAACTTAGGATGCACTGGATCCATCTGTCCTGACCACTAGAAAACCCTGCACTCTAGGATGGACTGAAACCTACAGCTCCCCAGAGGATATCTTTACCCTACCTTATCCACAGTTTCCTCTCCTGGTGGGTATGACCCTATTTAGGGACATTACAGCACTGGAGAAAGAAGCCAATGTGAAGAGATAGGAATGCTCCCCCACCCATCCAGCCAGAGTATTTGTCCACCAGTACCAATGGCTCTGTTGGTTGAACTGGAACTTACCTTCTCATTGGCCAAGTCAGAGGCTTCAGACGAAACATCACCTCCGCACAGGGATGCTAGCCCAGACAAAAACTCTCAAAAGCCTGGGATCCATCCTTCACCCAGACATGCCTATCCATGGGGACTGATGGTACCCAATGTCATAGGGTCCACCCAACCAGTCAACCCTACATACTGGCATTGTTGGGGTCCATGGAAGTCTATGCTAGACACCCTGGACCCTTGTATGAATCTCACCTACCATTTCCTAGCCAAAACCAACCAGCTTTGTTAGAGTACAAGAGAAAAGAAAAGCCAGATCCGTTGGGACCAACAGTTCCAATGGGAGTATCCTTCTCATCAGATGAGGTGATTGTCCTTCCAGCATCATTCACTCCTGATGACCACAGACAGTATCAAGAGCGCCTGCAGAGGGTGGTGACTGAGTTCTAGATCCAACTCAAGGAGGTCCAGGATATTCAGCATAGACTCCTAGACATTCTGCAGCCTTCTGGTCCTAGGTGGATGGCCTTTCCAGTGAATGAGGCTATTATGGAACCAGCCAGGGTAGTTTGGCATATTCCTGCTTCCTGCACCCCCCACCTCCAAAAGGGCTGAGAAACATTATTTTTGTACCAGGCAAGGGAGTGGAGTTCCAGTTTACACCCCCAGCACCCAACTCCCTGCTAGTGTAAGCAGACACTAAGAGGTCTAGGCTACCGCATCTCAAGGCAACACCCATGGACAAGGGTACTAAATGCCTTGACTGCCTAGAGCGGAAGGTATTTTCTTCCACCAGCCTTCAGTTTCGAATTGCTAACTACCCGGTCCTATTAGCAAAGTATGATTTCACCAACTGCTCCAAATTCTGGACTTTAAGGACAAACTCCTTCAAGAGGACATTTCCAAGCCCTCATTGATGAGGACAGACTGATAGCTAAAACATCTCTTCAGGCTGCAGTGGATGATGCTAATGCCACTTTGACAGGGATAGCTTCAGCAATTGTCATGAGGCGCAAGTCTTAGTTCCAATCCTGAGGGTCCCGCAGGGAGGTACAAAATACAATTGAGGATCTACCCTTTGACGAGGCTAACTTATTCAGTAAATAAAATTGACGAGTCCCTTCACTCACTCAAAGACTCCTCATTGTCTGGGTAATTTATACCCCTATCTCCGTAGAGGAAACACCACAAATAGAGGTATAGGCCAGGATCGCCCCCTCAGCCATTCTGTGACCAGCACCCTTACAAATTGCTGTTCATACACAAGAAGGTACAGAGACCTAGGTAGGTGACTTCTTCTATGTAATGGGGTGTTCACCCCACACCACTCTTGAAGGTGTTAATGTGGCTCAGAAGGGGCTAATTAACCTGCTAGAACTACACAGCTTTGTCGACAATTCAGCTTTCATCGACAAAACAGTGGAGATGTACACACAACAATGCTCCTCCCACCAATTTAACTCTCTTGCTATGCCAACAAAATAAAACCACCTTAAGAGGCATAGAGGTTTTTGTAGCAAAGTTAGATCAATGCATTGTCAGTGTGGATACTGCGCTTGCTTATGTCACCCTAGTTGGCCTCCAGAAGGTGTCCCACAATGCCCATCATGACTGCTCTGGTCAGCAGTTTGAACTCCACTGCCCTGCAGCCTCCGGCATCTGCCCCTCCCTCATTTAAAGGCCCAGGAATTTTTGAAATTCCTCTTCCTGTTTGCTAGGCATGGACCGTTCATTCAGCATCTTCCCAGCTGACCATGCCAGCTTTCTACAGTAGACGCGCTCCAACCTGGAGTACAATGGAGCTGCTGGTTCTCTGGGGAGAGGAGGCTGTGCAGTCACAGCTTTGCTCCAACCATAGGAACTTTGGGTTGATTGCTAGTGGGATGCAGGAGAAGGGGCATGAAAGGGACACACAGCAGTGCTGTGCTAATATCAAGGAGCTGAGGCAGGCGCACTAGTTGGCAAGGGTGGCCAACTGGTGCTCTGGTGCGGCACCAAAGACATGTCGCTTCTGCATGGAGCTGAATGCCAACCTTGGTGGTGACCCCATCTCAACCACCAAAAACCCCATGGATACTTTGAGGGGACTGGAGGCAGCAGCCAGCACAGTCAGCTCCGAGGACGAAGTGGTGGTTGAGGAAGTGAAGTTGGAGGCAGATGTGGAACACTCGACAGGGTAGTCTGATGGTGCAGCGAGTCAGGACCTCTTTTTGCCTCTGGAGGGGACTAGCAAGTCCCAGCACTCCAGTTCTGGCATGCCTGAAGCAGGGAAAGCGAGCTCAGGTAAGCACACATTTTGCTTTGATAGTGCACAGTGAGAGGAGGTTGAGCTGTCATGTATTTTGTTATATGGTAGAGGAGTGATAAGGGACTGCAATTAACAGATGATGCTATGCAGTGGGGGCCCAATGGGAAAGTTTGTTAATGTACACCAGGACGTCCCAGGAATCCACAATAGTGATCTCTAGGAAAGTTTCCTGTAGGTATTCTGCAATCCTCTGCTAAAGGTTCCTTGGCAGAGCTGCCTTGTTTGTCCCCCTGCTGTAGGAAACTTTGCTGCACCAACTGGCAATTATTTCTGCAGGGACTGAACCCAGTCTGAAGCCACACGTATGCAGGAGATGCACCCTTGCATCCTGGGTTACCCTCAGGAGTGAGATATCGAGTTCGATTATCCCAGCCTGTGGAAAAGGGTGCCAATATTCAGAACACTCTCCCTAGGTGCATTTAGTGACTCTCTTCGCAAAGCACCCAGGCCCTTTGTCCCTTCTTGCCCATTCCCTCTTCAGTAGCCACCCCCTCCCGGCCAAACTCACCATATTTCGGGCTCTCGCTGAGCTGTGTGCTAGCAGAGAGACAGTCAGAAAGAGGTGTGTGTAACTTTTGTGATCATGGCTGTGAGTGAACTCACAATACCGTCTCTGTTCATTGTTTCTTTGGTTCTGCAGATGTGCCCTTGAGGACCTACTCCTCCACACTGGTGGAGCTCCTTCATCAGATAAGGTGGAAAACCGGGAGGAGTAAGGAGGATACATTTCACAAAGTGCTGCAGTCAACAGATGTAGCACATAGTGAAACAAGAGAGTGGAGTAAGACTATAAAAGAAAGACTCGGGCTGGATAGCCTGGAAAGGACACAGGGGCAGCTGGAGGACCAGACAGAGATGCTCAGGTCCCTCATTTCGCTGCAGTCTGAGCACATCCATGCATGACTCACCCTGCAGGCAATACAGAACTCCGTTCCATGCCCTCCCCAAACTCCTGCGCCACATTCCTCGCATGTTCCTGGTCCCTCGCAGTACCCCATGCACTCTTCCCCTAGGAACTGGTTTTACAATGAAAGCTGGAGTTACAGTCAGCTGTGAGAGTCGTAACCGAGAGACTGATCCTCATTTCCATGTCCCCTGTTTGACAAAAATTTTGTGTTTTGTCCTGTTATTACATATTAGTCTTTGAAATAAAATGAGACTTTATTTGTGTCATACACACGTTAGTTGGTGCTAACATTCAAACACAATAGCTATAGGCAGGAATATTTGCTCAGTACAATTAACACGCAGGAAGCAAGTACTGCAGGGGTCATTTAAGGTGGCAAGTAAATATTGCCTGGCTGAATGCATCACATAAAGACACATTACTGGGAATCATTGTCAAAATGCTCCTTCAAAGCCTCCCTCAGTTGATCTACCTCAATGCTCCTTTTCCCCCTTTGCTTCACAAATGTTATGCAGAGTTAGTACAGCAGGCTTCAATGATCCTTGGAATATTTTCGACATTGAGGGGTAATCTGCCAAATGGGCAGTGCCAGCAACCTTCTAATCAGCCAAAGTCACATTCGTCAGTCATTCAGCACCTGCTGAAGCGCTCCTTGCTGCTGTCTAAGTTCCCTGCGTTTATAAGCCACGGGAGCAAGGGGTAGGCAGGGTCTCCCAGGAGAGACTATGGTCATTTCCACATTCCCCATTTGAATCTTTTGGTCTGGAAAGAAAGGCACAGCACACAGCTTGCTATCAGTCCCGTGTTCCGAAAAATGCGCCTTCCCCGACCCTCCCACATTGATGTCAGTGAAACAGCCCCAGTGATCCACCAGCACCTGCAACACCACAGAGAAGTAGCCCTTTTGGTTGAGGTATTCCACCGCAAGATGGTCTGTGGCCAAAATTGGGATATGCATTCCATCTATTGCCCCACTGCAGTTAGGGAATCCCATTGCCTCAAAGCCATCTAGTATTTCCTGTGCATTACCAAAAGTCACAGTCCTTCGTAGCAGGAGGCAATTAATGGCTCTGCGCACTTGCATCATCACAGCCCCCAGGCTGGATTTTCCAACTCGAAACTGATTCGCGTCTGACTGGTAGCAGTCTAGAATTGCCAGCTTCCACATAGCGATTGCCACTCGCTTTTCCACAGTGAGGGCAGCTCTCATTTTGGTGTCCTTGCACCACCGTGCTGGTGCGAGCTCTGCACACAGTTCCAGGAAGGTGGATTTGTGCATCCAAAAGTTCTGCAGCTACTGCTCATCATCCCATACATGCATCACAATGCGATCCCACCACTCAGTGCTTATTTTCTGAGCCCAGTACAGATGGTACAGCTGTACTCCGTACAGCTACTCTTTGAATGCCAGCAGCAATCTTGCATTATTTCTTTCCATGACACACAGAAGGGCAGGCACCACCAATTCACTTTCTGATTCGCAGCTCATGAAATACTGCAAGACCAGCCGGATTGTGTTCATAACGCTCATCACCAGACTGGTGAACAGTTCAGGATCCATGTTTTCAGGCAGAGATGGCGGGCATACAGTTAACAAGGGCTGTTGAAAAATGGTGTGAAATATAGCCGGAAACCTATGGAATGATGGGATGGAAAGAACTGCATCATGGGATGGTGAGCACTCCCTCATGATGCACCGTGATCTGTTCCCAGAGCTCCCAGAGGCAGAGGGTGATGAGTTGCACAATGGAATAGCAACCCATGATGCAACACTCTCTCTGTCAGTGCAAGAACACCAACTGTGGACACACTCTGCCAACACAAGGAGTGTTGTGTGGACGTGCACAACCGATGTAATTAAAGCGGCTTATGATCATCAACATAACTTAAGTCAACTTAGCTCTGTAGTGTAAACATGGCCTTAGGCTTGACTGACAAGCACTAATTTAAGATGGAGCTCATCTGGGCAGGAGTAAACAGACGTGTATAAAGCCAGAAAGGGAAAGCAGAATGGGCTGTAATGTGGAAGTCTGCAATCAGTCTCTGGGCCTAGTGAGGAGAGAAGGAGGAAACCCAAGAGGAGAACAGAAGGCATGGGATCCTGATGCTGAGGGGAGGGGTTTATTGAGTAATAGAGAAGAAAGCCAGCAAATGGCAGAGAAGGAAGAAGGCCAGGGAAATGTGAGCAAGGGTGAGAGGTGCAGACCTTGACTGCTGAATGTACGGACTCTGGGATGGAACCCAAAGTAGCTGGAGGGTGCAGGTTCCCCAACCAACCACTGAGAAATGGCACAGTCTTGAACAGGAGACTGCCTGGACGTCAGGTCTGTTGAGATTTTGTTACCCCAGAAGGGGAAGACCATATATTGACTTGGCTGGAGGGACAAGCCACAAAGAGAAAGTACTGCAACTTCTAGAGACCAAGAGGGGCTGTGGCATGAGTGACTGAAGGAAGGGATCATCAGACCAAGCATGTAACCCATGTAACCCATCTGCTAGGTGGAGTTGGCAGCACAAAGGGCTGGGTTCAATATTTAGGGGTTCCTTTTAACAATACAAAACAGAACAGGCTTTAGCGCCACCCAGTAATCTGGGAAAACGTATCACCACTCCTGTGCACCTCCAAGAGGCAATACTCCCCCTCTTGCAAGCACAGAGTCTGTGTATAACAAATGAGAAATGTTAATAAAAGGGAAAGAGAATCAAGCATTAGTTTGGGAAAACACCACAACCACATTCAAAAGCACACAACCATAAGCAAACACCCGACCGCACAATGTGTTGGGCAGTGCCCTTTTCCTGAGTTTCCCACCATTTGATGGGAAAGTCTGACAGACTAATCTCCCTTTAACACAACACTCCTCTCTCCCTCCGTTGCACCTCACCCACAGTTGGCTGTCCGAGGTCAGAGGTGTGTTTGCAAGGGTTCACCTCCCACCCCAGAAGGGTCATTGAGCAACGTCTCTGTGGTCACTGCGCACCTCAGCAACTGGCTGTTTACTGCTACTGCTCCTGTTTTTCTGTGCTGCCAGTGGTTGTTTGCTGTCATTGCTTTTCTGTGCTCCTGCCATTGGATGCTTACTGCCACTTCTGCGATGCTATATTCTGAGGTTCCTCACTTAACCCAGGTCCGTAGTGATTTCAACTCTTAGTGATTTCACTGGGTAGCAAAGAACCTCATTGCCAGTACAGCCTCTGCAGTGTCTTTTCCTTTCACCATTGTCCCAACACCATGGTTAAGGCTTATCTCCTTGTTTTGCTTATCACTGAACAGAAAAAAATACTCTCAATTGAGTCTAATTAGCTCTGTCATTAAACGCTGGAGAGGAGAAGATCAAATGGTATCTAAGACTCTTTAGGCAGTCCACATCACCAGGTAGGAACATCTGTTCTCACTTCCCCCTTTCACTGGTATTTGACATCCCTACTCCCTGCTTACCAAATAGGATTCAGTTTAGGGTGACCCCCCTCAATCAGGGCAGGCTAAGTGTAGTTCTGCTGCTCTTTCCTCATACAATAAGGATAACAACATTTCATTACCCCACACTCAATATTAAAGTGATTTGTAACACAGCATAAGCCAAACATGATAATTTTGGCAAATAGTCCATCATGCTGCTCTATGTAAACACGGTCTGTTCCTGAAGTCTTTTCCCCCCAGCTCATCTCTAGATGTCAGGGGAGAGCTCATTCAGACCCTTCTTATACCCAGATTCAGCCACAGGGAGAGGTACCCCAGCGATGAGCAAACCCTGTGACACTCCACCTTAACTGCTGCTGCTCAATCCCACCCATCACCTTGGGGTTTCTTTTGATGGGACATTCACGAACTGTGTTCCTCTCTTGATACCATCCAACACTGCCCCCCAAACTTTTGGTGGCCACCTCACCCATTTCATTCACAACTGGAAAGCAATAACAACAGACAAGTGGGTGGCAGAGATCATTCACTCCAGCTGCACGATCAAGTTTGTCTCTGTGACGCTGCACTCCATAATGCTTTATAAAAATATGCATATGAGTGTAAATATGACATAACTGGAATATGTTTTATGCTAGATATGCCATGTAACATATCTTTGCAAAGATTATGATCTACTGAATATATTCATCCTATTTGTATGCATGTATCATTTTTATATCTGACTTATGAGCATTGGCTCTATGCTTGTATTTAAAGTGTTTGCTGTAGGGAACACATAAGAAAGGTTTGACCAACATGTTGTGAAGGAATTACTCAAGTAATTGGGAGTACTTAACTAACAAGGGACTTTGGGAGATGCCAATCCACATCTGAGCTTTCCTGGGAACATTCAAGCTAACATGTAAACAATGGCGTTGGCCTTCAAAAAGCTGAATCATTCATGGATACGTGACTTGCACAGGTGGCTACAAACTCCATCTTGTTGCTGTGATTTTACATATCAGGTCACAGTCCCAAGGGGGTTTCTGTGATCCAACCCATCACAGTCTCATTTCCCCATAACAAACCCCCTTTCTGGTACCTCTTCAGGGACCACTCATGAGGAAATCCTTCATCAGGAGATGTTTCAGAGTAACAGCCGTGTTAGTCTGTATTCGCAAAAAGAAAAGGAGTACTTGTGGCACCTTAGAGACTAACCAATTTATCTGAGCATAAGCTTTCGTGAGCTACAGCTCACTTCATCGGATGCATACTGTGGAAAGTGTAGAAGATCTTATTATATACACACAAAGCATGAAAAAATACCTCCTCCCACCCCACTCTCCTGCTGGTAATAGCTTATCTAAAGTGATCACTCTCCTTACAATGTGTATGATAATCAAGTTGGGCCATTTCCAGCACAAATCCAGGTTTTCTCACCCCCCCCCCCTCCACACACACACAAACTCACTCTCCTGCTGGTAATAGCTTATCTAAAGTGACCACTCTCCTTACAATGTGTATGATAATCAAGGTGGGCCATTTCCAACACAAATCCAGGTTTTCTCACCCCCCCCCACACACAAACTTCAAATCCAGACTCCAGCGAGAAACTGCTGAATTGGAATTCATTTGCAAATTGGATACTATTAACTTAGGCTTGAATAGAGACTGGGAGTGGCTTAGTCATTATGCAAGGTAGCCTATTTCCCCTTGTTTTTTCCTACCTCCCACCCCAAGACGTTCTTGTTAAACCCTGGATTTGTGCTGGAAATGGCCCACCTTGATTATCATACACAATGTAAGGAGAGTGGTAAGTTTTGGATAAGCTATTACCAGCAGGAGAGTGAGTTTGTGTGGGGGGGAGGGGGTGAGAAAACCTGGATTTGTGCTGGAAATGGCCCAACTTGATTATCATACACATTGTAAGGAGAGTGATCACTTTAGATAAGCTATTACCAGCAGGAGAGTGGGGTGGGAGGAGGTATTTTTTCATGCTTTGTATGTATATAATAAGATCTTCTACACTTTCCACAGTATGCATCCGATGAAGTGAGCTGTAGCTCACAAAAGCTTATGCTCAAATAAATTGGTTAGTCTCTAAGGTGCCACAAGTACTCCTTTTCTTTCATCAGGAGATGGACTTTCTTCCTTAGCAAGTACTATTTCACCAAGGGAAAGGATTTTACTCCCCATATTTCTTAGTTCCCAAGAAAAACAGATGATGGAGGCCAATTCTCAGTCTACACAAACTGAATGTCGGTATTCAAAAATTCAAAATTCTGCATGGTCACATTGGCATCAGTTATCCCCTCTCTGGAGCAGGGCACATGGTTTGTGCCTCTCAATATGAAAGATGCTTACTTTCATATAGACACTCACATGTCCTGCACAACGTTTCTCAGGTTCCTGCTAAAACAGGAGCACTACCAATTCATGAACCAGATGAACAAGTTTAAACCAATTTACCTACTACTGAAGTTAGACTTACTAGCCTGTAATTGCCAGGATCACCTCTTGAACCTTTTTTTAAAAATCGGCATCACATTAGTTTCCCAGATCTAGTGACTCAGGAGAATGGTGAGATCAGACATACCAACCCACACCCTCTTCATTTCAGAGCTTGGGATTGGGATGGGCATCAGACTTAGAGTGTTCTTGTTCAGAGGCCTTCCAGTCTATTTTCCCTGAGCCAGGACCCAGAGTAGAGGACAGACCCGGGTCACCCTACCAGCCACTGGTGGAGTGGCACCAGCGAGGCAGTGAGCAGGAAGACTGTCTGAGCCCATTTGTTAAGAGGGATTTTGATACCCTGGAAGGGGGGGGATCATATATGGTAGGGTTGCCAGGTGTCCAGTTTTTGACCGGAACACCTGGTCAAAAAGGGACTCTGGCAGCTCCGGTCAGCACAGCCTGGTGAAAATGAGCAAGTGATTGAGGGTGGAGGAGAGCGAGTGATGGAGGGAGGGAGGATTGAGTGAGTGTGGGGTAGGGCCTCGGAGAAAGAGCATGGCAGGGGGCAGGGCAAGGGCATTTGGTTTTCTGCAATTAGAAAGTTGGCAGCCCTAATCGTGACCCATCTGGAGAGTCAAATCATGAATAGGAGGCTGCAGTTCTTGGAGTAAGAGGGGTCTTGAGGGCGAGAGGACGATGAGAGAGATGCCGCCGGGGGGGCACAATGCCTGGCCTGGCTGGAGCTAATCCCCAGGACTGCCAGCAGGAAATACCACCACCAGTGAGTGGATCCCATGATACCCAGTGCAGTGCTTTCTGCAGGTTTGCAAATACAGGAGAATTGTGTGTCCTCTATTTGCAACATTCATGAGGATAGCGCAGAACTCTATAGGGTGCATGCTTCTGTCAGAGATGGCAGACACTGAAAAGTGCTACTCAGGTTTGTGGGATATATTTTTTTTTAAATGATGGGATATGGATAGCATTATGGGATGGAGAAAATTGCATTCTGAGAACTTGGCTTCCTAGTTCCCAAAGATCCCCGAGTGAGTCATTTCTATCCCACAACACATTACAAAAATTTCCCAATAGTCATTGTGCCAGATGGTGGCACGTGGCATACTGGGATGCAAACCCATCTACCCACCTCACTTTATATCGACACAATCACTTCTAGGGAATACTCGCAGTGCTGAGGCAAGCAGCCAAATATGCACGTGTCCAAGCAATATATAAGCTTGAGCAGCTGTACACCAACATAACTTGTGTCAATCGCAGTTTGTAGTGTAGCCATGACCTAACATTGGTTGTCTCATCTGCATATGCCTGTGAGTATCTCTGCCAGAATCAAACTCTTCATAAGAAGCTTTTCCTGTGAGTGGCTGTGAGGATGTGTTACTTTAATCAGAATCAACTAAACACAGCAGGAAAAATACAAAGAATTAACAGCAGAAGATCATTAAAGTCCTGGATACATCTGTTATTAGGCATTGCATTCTATTTTATTCCCACCAAAGAGAGAGAAACAAAATAAAATTGGGAGGACTATGAATAAGTAGAGAGACAGGAAAGGACAAGAAAACAGGGTAATGGAACTGAAACATATTCAAGTAGAGAGAGTAAAAAACTAAGTGGAAAAAAAGTTTAAAACAGCTATAAATTTGTAAGGCTATAGATCTGAAAATCAGTCTGATCTGGTTCTCTTGGGCTAGTGAAAACAGCAGCAAAAAGGGTGAAATCGGTTAAATCAAGTAGTGAAGTAGTGCAAATAGTGAAGTGAGAAAATTCAGTGTTTTAGTTCCCAGAGCAACCAGAACTATTAAGATCCATTAGTAAATTACCTTCCAAGTCTTTCAAGAGGCATCACATGCTTTTTAATTACTGTGACGTACTTCCCTGGGGTGCAACCTGGAAGTGGGGTACTGCTGAGCCCTCTGTACTACCAACCTGGGCTCCCTCTCACATTGTGATTCTGTGACAAGCTGCAGACCCCTTCAGATCCTGCACTCACACAAACATTCACAGACAGAGACACACCCAGCTATGTTACATGAATGCTTTCACTAGCTACCCATGAACCAACAATACAGAGGCTCCAGCCAACTTCCCCTAGGTCTCCAGCCTAAGACCCCAGACCTGTACCGTCTTGCCCTGGTCAAAAGCCTGACCAGTGCAAGTTATTAACCAGTCCACCCCCTCTCAATATGGAAAGGACAATGCACCGCCCCTGTTCCTGAGATTTCCCTTTGCAGTTCAAACAACACACTGTCTTAGGTAAAAAAATATAAAACAGATTTATTAACTACAGAAAGATAGATTTTAAGTGATTATAAATAATAGTGTACAGATCAAAGTTGGCTGCCTAAGAAATACAACAAAATCACAATCTAAGTTCTATACACTAGGCAGGATTTGAATCAAGCAGTGTCTCACGCTGATGGTACAAACAGTCCACCAATCTTCCATACACAGCATAGAAATCCTTTCATCCTGGGACCACCTCCCTCAGTGCTGAGATGCTTCGCTCAAAGCATGCAATTGGAATCCTCACTTCACTAATCATTTCTTCAAAGAAATTTTGAGTTTTTCCATTTTTCGAATAACAATGACAGGTCTTGTAAACCATGTAAAATTCCATAAACAAAAATTACTCGTTGAAAGGAATTAAGAATGGTGAAGCATATCAGGTCTGTATCATGAATGAATTGGAGAACTAGGAGTGGAGAGTGCTTCTGGTGTTGCAAAATGTGACAGATCTTGTCCAATTTGCCATAGAGGCCTTTATCACTGATGTCAGTTCCTCCAGTGATTCTCCATATATCAGCATCCGGTGAAGGTCCATACAATCGTTCAAGAGTATCCTGTCTGCTGGCAGCTTACTACGGTCATACAAAAAAACCCAGGTCTTTTTGTGGTGCTTCATTTGTCCAAACCTTTCTTCTATGGTCACTCGAGCAGTGTCAATGAGTGAGCTGAAAAAGTCCGTATTGAATTTTTCTTCCAAGCTTCCCATCACCTCATCTCTACACTTGTAAACAAACTGTCTCTTCTTCTGATGAATACGAGTTTTCTTGAAGACTGGTTCAACTCCTAAGTTTTCCACCATTTCTTTGGCAGCAGTGATGGCATCTTCAAATCCATTATCTCTGTAGGCCACAATGAAATCAAGGCAACTTCTCATCAAAGTAGTAGAGGTCACGATGTCCATCGACTGAGTTTGTAATGCCTTGCTTACAACATTTACTTGGAATAGGATATTGTGCCAAACAACAATTAAGACCAGAAATCTGAAGTCAGTGATCTGGTTTGCCAGGCTTTTAGCCTCATCTCAGATTCCAGCCTCAGCTTTACTTGACTGCACTAGTGTGATGTTCTGTACCTTGGGGAAACACCCAGCACCCCCATGTTCATCCTCATAATATGATTGTGTGGTATCTAATGCAAAGTTTGTCATGTCAGGTATCTGCAGAAGGCTCATGATGCACTGAGCATTGTTGTTATAGTAATCATTGTTATAGTAATGTTATAGGTTGTAATTTCATATATATAGTTATGAGGCTGAGAATGTGTCCTCATGACTTAAAGCAAGCCCAGGCAAAAACTTTCCAAGAGCAGAGGGGCAGTTCACACCCCATCAGGGCATTTTTGGGACAAACCCAGCCCAGCCTCACAAGAACAAAGGACACTGGCCTAGGAAACAACAAAGGATCTGTTGGACTATTGAGTGAGTCACCCCTCTTCTTTTGGTCAGTTTGGGACTGCGATGAGGTAATGCTCACCTGACTCTGAAGGTGGGGGGGGGGGCAAAGCCAAGAGGAAAGAAAGACCATGATAAAAGGGAGAGACATTTGCCATGCTCTTCCTCTCTCTTCCACCTACATCTACAGACACCACCACTGCCAAGCGACTGAAGCGCTGATCAAAGGGGAGAGCCTCACTGAAGGGCAACCAGCCAGCCTATGGTGAGCAGCATCTAAGTTTGTAAGGGCACTGAAAATGTTAAGATCAACTTAGAATGCGTTTTGCTTTTATTTCATTTGACCAAATCCGACTTCTTGTGCTTTGACTTATAATCACTTAAAATCTATCTTTCATAGTTAATACATTTATTTGTTTATTCTACCTGAAGCACTGCGTTTGGTTTGAAGTGTGTCAGAGACTCCCCTTGGGATAACAAACCTGGTACATATCAATTTCTTTGTTAAATTGGCAAACTCATATAAGCTTGCAGCATCCAGTGGGCATAACTGGACACTGCAAGACAGAGGTTCCTAGGGTTATGTCTGGGACTGGAGATATTGGCTAGTGTCATTCAGTTACAAGTAGCTGGGAGCAGCTTACATGCCAGAGGCTGTGCATGAACAGCCCAGGAGTGGGGGTTCTCACAGCAGAGCAGGGTAAGGCTGTCTCCCAGAGTCAAGGATTCGAGTGACCGAGCAGATCACCAGTCCAGATAACACCAGAGAGGAATGTCACAGCCAATTCTCTCAGGATATCATAAACCTCAGTAACTTGGTACCTCACTGGCCTCATGCTGTCAGTGCGGCTCTCCCAGCTTAGCAGAGTCACGGTTAGATTTGTAACCTTGTCCATGAGGATCTTCCACCTGATATCTGATGCTGAAAACAAGATGTACGTCCTTTGCAGTACTCCGAAGAGAGATACTGAATCTAAAGAAGATGACGCTGCATCTGACACAACCAGGTTGAGGAAACGGCAGCCACAAGGCATGAAGAAAGCTCTTGGATTCAGCGCAAGGATCGTTGCCTGGATGCCACTGTTTCTTCCCTTCATGTTCATGCTATTGTCGTAGCCTTGGCCGCGGCAGTCCTGAAGCTTTATTTTATTCTCATTCAAAACATTCATAAACAGTTCT